>NW_020825200.1:18430000-19690000 GCF_003286155.1 Drosophila erecta
GCGAACGTGAAAGTCCAACATTCCTTTGGCATATCGATAGAAATATTAAAACAAACATAAATATACAGACTCTTATTTCAAATGTTGAATTTCGTGCTTATGGGTGGGTGTGTGCTCGGTATTCAACCTTTATCCCCATCCGCATTCCCAGGCCCAACCCGAAATAAAGACCTTATTTCGCTTTCCTCGGAACGATAGTAATAAAGCCCAGCTTTACGAACGTTTGGCGCACTAGGATCGCCGGATTCCTAGAAAACCGAATATGTCGAAATCGCGGCACAAAGACAGGGGCCAATAATGCCCCACAATCCGATCCGATCGCAAATGGGATCTGGAGGCCACACACGTCGATTGCCCAGGAGCACAGGGAATGAAGAAGACAAAGACGCCGGGCGGCAAGAAAAACAAATAATTGCTAATTTTATGCTCGAATAAATGAGCGCGAGCGAGGGAGCAGAAGGATCAAAAATGGGCGCCCCACCATTCGGGCGGCATAAATTAGCGCGAGCGAGACGGCTGCCCAGAGACGTCACGCACTATCAAACGAGAAAATGATCAATGGGGCTCCTATCCACATCCACTTGCAGCGCACTCGCTCGCACTTGAGGTCGGTAGGAGGGGAGAGCAGGACGGCTAATATGGACCACCCAAGAAGATGACGTCGAATTAGGGGCCACCCACGAAGAGGCACGCCGCCGCTCTCGCTCTCTTGTGCATGTGTGTCGGTGAGCGAGTTGGTGCAGTGAGAGAAAACGTATCAAGTTGATGGGTTTTTTGTTATAAGAGGGCTTAAGGTATTTCAATAGCCATGCTATGTATACTGGATTTCTTGGATAATACTAACTTATACTTTTATACTAATAATACTTATTTATTCAGGATCACTATCCGGGTCGATCCGTAGTCGAAAAACTACGGACTCAACATCCAGATTCTAGTAACGCCAGTATCGAAAATTATTCAAATCGTAATATAACGAATCCGAAATAATTTCATCGTAACTTAACTGCCACAAGCATTTTTGGTAAGTAATGTCGACGCCGCTAGGTGGAGCTCGTGTAAAATCTGTGACGTAGTCGCTATGCTTCTAAAACAGCCGATCTAGCGATGAATATCGATCTAAAGATGAATAAGTAGTATATATTTAAAGAGATGTAACTTATACGACCATTCAACTTGTAAGCAGTAGATTAGGAAAAAAGTAATTAAAAATAAGTTGAATCATTTTTACATTGAGCCAAGTTTCGATCCCATGTAAAACATTAATTGCGCTAGGTCTGAGCTGTGCTTCAAACCAAACTGTTAAAAATGTGCCCAACAAAATTAATGCACATTCAATTTATGAATTAAAAGTTGCAGGCAAACACTCCACTTCGTCAGTTGGTGAACTTCCAACATTATAACTTTAAAAGCAGTATTAATAGGATTACCAGCTTCCGGAGATATGCTGCCCTTCGCGCTCTGGCCACACTGGCAGGGCCTCTTGTTCCAGCGTGGTTGTGCAAAAAACCTCGGTTTAACTTTATTTCTACATTTGAGTTGTTAAATTCCCGTATCCTGCCCGAAGATGCCCCCCAAAAAGGCGCCACCAGGTCCCAGCAAGAAGACGGAGCAGAAAAAGAAGGAGAAAGTCATTGAGGTAGGCTTCGTAACCGGGAAGCCGATGGGTGAGCCCCCTCTTCCAAAATCCGTGATGTGGAAACCCGGCGGGGAGAAATTCAATATGATCCACATTGAACTGACCACATGTAATTCAATCGGCAGGACAAGACCTTCGGACTGAAGAACAAGAAGGGCAACAAGCAGCAGAAGTTCATCCAGCAGGTGCAGAAGCAGGTCCAGTCCGGCGGACAGCATCCCCGCCAGGATGGGGACAAGCGCAAGGAGGAGAAGGAGAAGAAGCTGGCCGAGCAGCGCGAGATGGCGCTGATCTTCAAGCCTGTACAGACCCAGAAAGTGGAGAAGGGCACCGATCCCAAGTCGGTGGTCTGCGCCTTCTTCAAACAGGGCACCTGCACCAAAGGCGACAAGTGCAAGTTCTCCCACGACCTCTCCCAGGAGAACAAGGTCGAGAAGCGGTCCATCTATGTGGACATGCGCGACGAGGATGATCCGATGACCAACTGGGACGATGCCAAGCTGAAGGAGGTGGTCGAGAAAAAGAGCTCCGGCGAAAAGCAACGTCCCACCACGGACATTGTGCGTTTGATGCTAAAAAATCCGCTGATACTCAAAACTAACATCACCCGTTTTTTAGATTTGCAAATTCTTCCTGGAAGCCGTGGAAAAGTCGAAGTACGGCTGGTTCTGGGAATGCCCCAACGGCGGAAAGTGCATCTACCGGCACGCCTTGCCAGCTGGCTATGTGCTAAAGCGCGATAAGAAAAAGGAGGAGAAGCCCACGGAAATTTCGCTGGTCGATTTAATTGAAAAGGAGCGCGCAGCCCTCGGTCCCAACCAGACGCGCGTCACCCTAGAGTCTTTCCTCGCCTGGAAGAAGCGCAAGATTGCCGAGAAGAAGGCCAAGCTGGCTGCCGAGGAAGAGCGCAAGAAGAGCGACTTCAGCAAGGGCAAACAGTTTGGCATCTCTGGTCGCGAGATGTTTAGCTTCAATCCGGATCTGGTCGACGACGGGCCGATGGAGGAGGGCGACGCTGCCTTCGACATCTACAACCGAGAGGACGACGACGATAATGCCGTTGAGTTCAAGGAACTGGATCTGGCTGCCCTGTCGCTGGCCGCCAAGGAGGTGGACGGCTCGGGCACCATTGCCTCCACCAATCGACTACTGGACCAGGCAACGGAAGCAGCCAAAACAGCCGCAGCCGAGGACGCAGCGGCCGACGAGGATGGCCCATCGTCGTCTGCACCCGCCAACGATGCTGCCCCCATCAACAAGGATCTCTTTGTTGATCTGGCCGGCGAACTGGATGACCTGGATCTGGAAGATGAGGATGAGGACGATGACTAGTTCTCCGCGGAGTTTGTTTGAAATGAGTTCGTAATGATTTCTGCCTTTAGCTACCCTTCAATCAATAAAGTTGTGGCTTTCAATTGTTGCATTTCTGGAAATGAAACGTGTGCGTTTAAAACCAAACTTTTACATTTCTGAACGACTACATGCCTAAGCACTAAATCTATAAAAAGATACACTCAACTTCGATATTACAAAACTAACTAAATCGCATGTCTACCAAAATCCTGGAGGCAAAACTCCGACGGCCTGTGGAATCTGGCGCTCGCGCAGGAACTTGGCTAGGAGCATTTCCAGCCGCGTCTTTGGACCGCCTTCATCGTACGCCGCCAGCTGGGGCATGTAGATGTTCTGAATGTAGACCAGCAGCTTGACGAACTGCTTGCCGTAGGTACGCCACAACTCGAAGCCGAGGGTCTGGAGAATCTCCATGATCATGGTAGCACTAATATCGGGCAATGGCTTTACATTCACCATGTGCGTTAGCCAGAGCCATCCCTCATCCAGCTCGAAGCATTGATCCGGTCCAGCTGCCTTTCGTCCTTGAGTGATTATCACAGCTGCGTAGAGCCGAGCGATTCCCGTTTGACGCTTAAGGTAAATGTCCGGTTTCTCCAGCTCGTTTTTGTCCGTCAGCCGATAGCCTATGGTCTTCAGATACTGCTCCGGAGTCTGTCCCGGCTGCTGGGGTATAACGTAGGGCACCAGAAAGGGCGACTCTTTGTACATGTATGCGAGGAAAACCTTGCCAAAGTCCGGCAACAGCTTCCAAAAAGTTATTATCACAGAGGCAAAGGGAAAGGCAGCCTGGGGATTGCTGCATATGGCAGTCTCCGTTTGACTAACAAACTTCTTTGCCATGAGTAGCATGCAATAGTCTCGGGCCAGCGGATGGTCGTTAATAGTTATAGTGGCTGCATTCACCACTTTGGTTGGCTGGCCGGCAAAAAAGCTGTACAACTTGTCAAAGTTCTGAGCTAGATGCTGCGGACTAACTGCAGAGATGGCGTTGAGCGGCAGGTTTATTGCCCTGTGGCAACCGGTGCGGTACTGCTTAAGGGATTCGTCCGTTTGCAGCGGCTTTACGGCATCCACTTTGGACTGATACAGAGCTAGAATATCATTGTAGAACTTCAGACGGTCTGGGTGAACACAGGTAGATGTCACTGTGGACGCTGGTGGCACATCCTGGGATTTTGGCTCCAGAGGAGCTGGAACCTTGGCAGTCTCGGCCTCTTGTTGGGTTTTCTTAGCCTCCAACTCCACCTTCTCCTGCCTTAGCTTTTCCTGCTCCACCTGCTTTTGTTGCTCCTCCTCCTGCAGCTTCTGCCGTTCTTCTTCCACCTTCTTAGCGGCCTCAATTTTAAGCTGCTGCTGGATTTGTTCGGAGAACTCGGCCAGCTGCTTTATGATGTCCAGCTCCAGAGCATCCAGGCTCTTGCAGCACTCCTCCGCCTTGATAATGGAGCAGAGGAACTGGCTCTGCATCTCGCACCTGCCCATCTTAACGGTGCTCACAAGCTGTTCGAATTTTTGCCCCAACTCCTTGAGCTGTGCGTTTTGTGCGGAGCACACCTTGACCGTGTCTTTATCCAGAGAAAGCAGAATTCTGGCAATGCCCTCGTACTTCTGGTTGAATCTCCTTTGGCAGCGAGAAACGCCCTCCAGGGCCAGCTTGTGCAGCTTCTGGTCAGTCTGTTGGCGCAATGCCAATTGCTCGCGCTGCTGGGCCTCCAGTTGTGCAGCAGTCATCTGTTCAGCTTTCTGGATGAGGAGAGTTTCCTTGCGTTCTCGTAGCACCTTTTGTTGTAACTGGTCGCGTTGGCGTTCCTCCCCCTTTTGCTGGGACTCTTGTGACAGGCGCAGGGCGTCCTGTTTGTCCTTCAGCGCCTTCAGCTGCTGGCGGACACACCTCTTGCCCTCCTCCGCCAGCTCACGCTTTACAATGCTGGCGTTGATGGCCTGTACGTCGGGAAAGCATGATATATTGGGCTCAAAATCGGTTCTGAGCGGCTGGGGAATCTCGTGCTTTTCTTTCTTGTGCTCTGGAGCTGGGCTTTCTTCCGGTAATGGGGGTTCCGGTGTGCTCTTACTGCCCTCCACCCATATAGGTTCCCGATCCTCGCCCAAAGTCCTGCCCGCGCACGTTGTGGATGCCAGAGCCGCATTATGCATCGTCGATGTCACCTTCAGATAGTCCATCGCCCGCATCATGTCGTCCATGCTCTGAAGGTATCACGTTTAGCGCTAATCTTAGCCCAGTATATTACTACGCTTACCGCTTTTTTTTTATTTCGAAAATGGCTTAACACACTTTAAAGTCAACAAAAATATAAGACAAGACTGCCAACCGAATTCGATATCATTCGCATCAGTATTCCGTTACTGTGCGGGGTTCGATATACGGTCTTACTTTATTTTAAAATGAACTAAATTGAAATGCTTTAGTGCAGCGATTCAGAACTTGAATTTTCAAAATAAGTGGTTGAAGTAGTATCCAACCTTAGTGTGATTACAGTAGCTGCTATAGTGTTTTATTCTACTTCACTTTACTTCTTTTGATCGAAAATATCGAATATCCTCGTTGATGAAGAAATTTGCGATACACAAGTGAACTCAGTATATTTGCGCAACTGTTTCACGGTCACTCTAGTCAAAACAACCAATAAATGAGGCGATTAAATAATTTAGTGACTTTCTTCACAGCCATAACTGCCTTCTTTTTCGGTAGTTTCATCACAAAGATCCTCAATTCCGTGGACCAATGTCCGGCGCACCGAAGCAGAATTCCCCACCTGGAGCCGCACCCAAACCTCTTCCTTATGGTGTTGGTGCTCAGCGCACCACACAATGCAGAGGAGAGGCAAGCGATGCGGAGCACCTGGCTGGCGAGTGCGGGCCAATCCCTCGCACAGCCCTATCTTCCCGAGGAGTTGATCTATCTTCCGGCATTTAACGCCAATGGCCACATGCAGATGGAGCTGGTTGCGGAGCAGGCGAGCCGCCTGAGGGAGTACACGAATTGGCAGAAAACCCTGCTGACGGAAGATCCCCCAAAGACACAGAGGCGGATAACCGTGAAGCACGTATTTTCCATTGGCACACTAGATTTAAGCAGCTCGGCGCTTGCAGAGCTGGAGAAGGAGCAGAAGCAACACAATGATCTTTTGCTGTTAAATCGGCACCACGACACATACAGGAATCTTACGGCGAAGCTCGTGCAGTCCCTAGATGTCTTGGGGCGCCACTACGACTTCTCATATGTGCTCAAAGTGGACGACGATACCTACGTTAAGCTGGACAGTCTAGTCAATACGCTTGTTTCCTACGATCGAAAGTTGCTGCGCAAGAGGTCGGAATATAGGGACACTGTGTTGCCTCAGCTCTATTGGGGCTACTTTAACGGCCGATCCACAATTAAAACGAAAGGCCAGTGGAAGGAGTCTAATTATTACCTTAGCAAAAACTACCTGCCGTATGCACTGGGCGGGGGATACGTTTTGTCCCGAAATCTGTGTGACTACATTGTCAATAACTCCCAATTGCTGTCGCCTTATGGGTCCGAGGATGTCTCCGTTGGCACATGGCTCGCCCCACTGCGCCACGTCTATCGGTGGCACGATCCCAGATTCGATACCTCCTACACACCGCGCAAATGTCGGTCCTATCATATGGTGTTGCACAAACGCAGTGCGCAGATGATGAGAGACATCCACGACGGTGAATTATGCAGTGGCATTGGCTCGAGCATATTGTCTGATTACTATTACGATTGGACGAGAACAGCGGACAAATGCTGCGATAGCTTAGTAGTGTAGCTATGTCTTGGGCTTTGGCTTACCCGCGCTGAACTGGCCATTCTATGGGATCTTCCTTTCCCTTAAGAACAGCTACCACGATTAAACTGGCTGTGCAGAGATCCTAGCTGCGCTTTGCTTTGCAGCAAGGGAGCTTCCTCCTCTGCGATCGCCAAGAGCCACCACTTGTTTTGCGGCAAGTGGGGCAAGTTTGCATGCGTAGAAATTAGTTTGAAATGTCGAGACTGCAATGGCAAGTAATAAAAAGGATTCAAGGTGTACACTTTACGCTACTTTACTCTTTCATGTACTAGGACATCATTCGGGGAGCAAGACAAGGTTAACAAATAGCATGGACACCTAAAAGAACTTAACGCCGTGGCTGCCGTCCATCTCGATTAGCTCACACCTGCCCTTCTCCTCCAGCAACCGGAGGGCACTAAGCAGGACCGCCTCGTCCACGCCGTAAAAGCCCAGGTGGCTATTTTCTTCGTTGGAGGCTATCTCGTACAGGGTGCAGATTGTGTTGGTCTGACCCGTTACCTGCACCCAATCGTACACCATGTTGCCGTAATCCTCCAAGGTGAACCAGTACACCTGCCACTCCTGGCGTCGCTTGTCCAGCGGATTCGCATGCCCGGTTCGCTCCAGTTCGCCCAGGATGGTCAGGACGAACTCCGGCGAGAGGCGGCGCTTCAGGGATTCGTTGTGGAATAGTGGCGAGTTTTGGTCCCCGATACTAAGCGAAAACCTATTCTTGTCCTTGAGGTATTTGAGAAAGAGATCTGCCCAGACTTCCAGCTGCTGTTGTCTGGTTTCCTCGTGGGGCTGTAGTCTGAGACCCTGGGATTATTCGAGTGATGGAGCATCAACTGAAGGGAACTCACGTAAAGAAGGGTGGGAAGTTGTACTGCCAGGGCCATGGGTACTCCGCCATGCTGATTAATTACGAACTAAACATTTGTTTTTCCAATCGAAGAGATTACTAATGGTTTAGAGTGACCATATGCGCAGCATAGGAAAATACCATGCCAATGAAAAGCCAAGAAATATATAAAAGGGTCTTGCAATAAGTCGTAACTTTTTAATTTAGTTAATTTATTAATGCAAGTTATAAAATTAGGCCATATTCATTTTCAAATGCATATCCGCAATAATAAAGTTGATCCGAGTGCCCTTATCTTATGCCGTGAAATTCCGATCGCGCGAAATTTAAAGATATTTTCTTTACTGTTTAATTTAATCTATTAGTTTAAACCTATTTTAAATTGTTAACTTATTTCCCAGAAAAACACACATATGTCATTTACAGTAAAATGCAATCCATTTCTTGTATTTTGTCTTAAATAGAAAAAATTGTGTACATTAACATTTTCATCGGGCTTTTTAAAAAGTTTGAATTGGGCGTCTGACTTTCAGTTTCGGTTTTATTCAAGATCTCAAATTTTTCAATGTCTAGAATCAATTTCGCGAGAAAGTGGTGACGAAAAAGGGGATTGCAGTGGCTTGCATCGTCAATATACACGCACATATATACTCGTATCTGATTAATCTGCTTTATTATAAGTAAAGTTCTAGGAGGCGCAACACTATACATTCAATATCTGCTATTCCGTATTCCTTGTCCACGTCCACATACGTGATTTCCGATCCAATTTATACACTTAATGTGTGACATGCTGCGGGTGCTTAATTACTAACTTTATCGATTGTGTGCTAATGGTTTCCTTCAAGTTTAACTTGCTGATCGGATCAAATGGGATCGAGCTGGGCCTGCTGCCCACGGAGCTTCCTTGGCTTGGTATGTACGACATATATGGTAATCATCTTGTTTGCACTATATTTTATTTGGTTTTTGTACACATGCGTGAAATTCTAGATAGAATGCCATTGAGGGGGAATAGGAATAGTTCAGTTTAGTGTGTGGATTTCAGCTGGCTAGTGTTTAAAGAGTTTTCAGTTAGTTCCTAGTTAACAAGTGAGGTTTGGTTGAAATCTTTCTTTGCTATATAGGTATTTCCGTATGCTGCTCTATCTGTATCGGTATCGGTTTCGTAAAATAATAAAGCATTTCACGAGCTCTTTCTCTCTCTCAAAAATATAAAGTAAATGCCCCTAAGTGTGCTTAAAGCATCTATATTGATGAAAATGTACACTTCAAATGCTTCGCTCTGGTTTGCTTACAACGTAGCTGAAATGCAGCAACAGAAAGGCAAAATATTTCCCCTAACATCTTATTTTCCTCTTGACTGGAAGGAATTTTAGTTCTATAGGTGGAAAACGGCAGCTGGATAGCAAAAAATTACAATCTTTCGAAACGTAGGTTATCTTTTTGGTTTATGAAACACAAAACAAATCTTAAGCCTGTGTGTATATATATCTTACGAGCATAATCAGCGTAAATCAAAAACAATTGATTCCTTACAAAATACATAAAACATAATTCGCCTGCATTTTATATATCATGTACATACAGTTCCTAGATCTTATACATATACATCCATCTATATACTTGATTTTCTGGTTGTTTAAATTAGTTTTTAAGTATTTAAAAATGGCATGTGGTGACATGTATTACAATACATCATACATATATGGTACATACATTTATATTTAATATCGATTTCCAAGTTGGTATAAAATGCATGCAAGTCGAAGAGCCCAATTCCAACCCCACATCGCTCCAGTTCTGGTTAAGCTTGCACGGCACCGCAGGGGGATGGATGTGCCCTATGGTCTAGGTTTGAGTTATTTCATATACATTTATAAAGTTTTGGGATTTTCGAATCACTGCACGTATAGCATGACAGCATGTTGTTTCACACAATGCTCCATATTTCGACTAACGACTAATACTAGGTATAGCTAGAGATCCTAAGCTACAATTTTTGCCTAAGACTGTTCCGGGGGAGTTGCGTTAACTGATCACTTAGCCAGTGGTTCCAGATAACATCGCACCGTGTTGTTCTCATCGAGCATGGCCGACAGATGGCGCTGCTGATGGTGCGGGGGATGCTGATGGGGATGCGGATGGGTAAGCTGGTGAGGATGCGGATTGGGGTTGCTATGTGATGTATGCGACGACGATGATGTGGTGGACTGTGGTGACAGTTTCTGTAGCTGCTGACGCTTCTGCGCGGGCGTCTGATTCGCCGGCGGCAGCGGTGGTCCCGAGTTGCCATGACCGAATAGATCATTTACCGCCAAACGGCCGCCAGGCGACTTGGCATTCAGTGCTTGCTGCTGCTGCCGGAATGCGCCACGCTTGGAGCCCTCACCAACGCCGCCGCTAACCCCAAAAACCGCACCGTTGTGCTCGGGTTGCGGACCTGCTCCTGGCGGCAAAGCCCCGTAGTCAAGGGGCGCTCCATGTTTGCGCAGCTGACGTCTGGAAAGGGGATAAATGAACGCAATATAATATTAATATTTTTCTTAACCTTCGAGCAACAGAAGTACTTACTGAAACCGCCGCTTAAAATCCTCGTCCTGCATCGCCATCAGACGACGCATCCGCTCATCACTCTGGGGTGGCAATCCATGAGCATCATCCTCCAAGTCGCTCTCGTCCTCCTCCTCATCCTCATCACAGACGCTGTCGTGCAATTGCTCCGCGGCCGTTGCCTCCTCATCCTCCTCCTCGTCCTCGTCGTCATCGTCATCCGCTGTGCAGCGTCGAGCCGATCTTTGCTGAGCCAGCGACTGTTGTTGCTGCTGCTTCTTGAGCTGCTGCTGTTGGCTCCTGGACGAGACACTGCCGCCACTCAGGCTTCCGCCGCCGTAACGACTTCCGCCGGCAGCCACTGCCGCTCTCATGTTGTTGAAGACGCCAGTGCCAACGCTATTGTTGTACACCTCGTCCACATCAAAGTCACCCACCTCGTAATGCTGCACATCCGAGTTGCGGTTGCTGAGGATCTCCTCGTAGACCGGCCCACCATCCGCGCCGCCGACGCTGCCCTGGTTGTAGTAGGCATCGCCCATGCCCAGATCACAGTTGGATTGCTTATTTCTATACTGACGCTGCATAAACTCCTGCTGGTACTGCGCCATGTGTGGCGGTGGAGCAGGGAGCTGCTGCTGGCTACCAGCTCGTCGTTGCAATTGCAACAAGTGAGCATGTTGCTCGACCTGCTCCTCGTCCGAGGAGAGTTGTTGCTGCTGCTGCTGTTGCTGCTGCAGATGTAGCTGCTGGCGACGCAACTGTTGCTGCTGCTGGTAGTAGGCAGCCGCATTGCCAGTGGCTAGTGGTGGGTCCAAAGCCTCCGCGTATTGCGGATAGCCGGTTGGCTGACCAGCCTTGGTCTTCTTGTACGATGGATAGAATAGCACCTGGGAGGCGGCGGCCGTGCGACTGTGCAAGGATCCACTCGGCGAGGCGGGAACTCCTCCGGCACCCCTCTTCTTCTTGCCATGCTGGCCACTGTTAGGCTTTTGAGTCCAGTAGAATACCTCGTGTGCCTGTTGCGGCGAGGATGCAGCAGCACCCGTGTTATTGTAGTACTCCCGCGGTGTTTTCAGTCCTCCTGTTCCAGTCGGTGGCTGCTTCCAGCTGTAGTAGTCCGGCTGATGGTAGTAAGACTCGCCCAAAGGCCCCTGTTGCTGCTGCTGTTGTTGTTGCTTGTGGGCAAAAATCAGGTGTGTGGACCCGGCAGAGCTGGTGGGTGAAGCATGACCGGTGGAGCGAAGAGTGCTGCCTCTTTCCAGCACAACATGACCGCCAAGGGTCTGCGGTGGAGCCTGTAGTGTGCCCGTCATCAGCCCGCTCTTCAGGGTTCGCCTTTGCTGGGCCTCGTTTAGTTCACAATCAGAGCTGGCTCCCATAATGGCATCCTCGGTGATGGGCACTGGCGTCTGCTGTTGCTGCTGAGGATCGTCATGCGCCTCTTCGCTTACTCCTATTGGTAGCTTGGGCTTCTTGGACGTGGAAACACTGCACAGGGTTCCGGCCGTGGGTCCATTACCGGTGACGATGCCCGACGAAATGGATGTTTTCGAGCATCGCAAGCACTTGGGCAACCAGGCATGCTGTCTCACATACTTTCGATACTCCCGGCGGATCTTTTCGTTTTGGATGCAATGGAACACGAAGATATAGAGCCCCAGCAATGTATTGAAGCAGATGAAGCAATACCCATACACATCAGCCGTGTCATCGTCCATTTTGGCTCCTCGCAAATAGAAGTAGGCCGAGCACCAAACAGCGCTGAGCAGCAAGAGGAACACAAAGGAGCAGCGTATGTCGAACCTGGGGTTAAGGATAGGTGGGTTTCAAATGACCTTTAAATTTTATATGGGTTTTCAGTATCTTACCGCACGCTAGCGAGACGAGTATGTTCCTTAGTCTTTAGACCCGTGCGACTTTTGCGGCACATTATAATCCAAGAGAGGAATGTGTAGCCGATGGCAGCCTGAAAATGTGAATACATTTGAAATGGTACTGCTCTTGATTTCCTTATTCTCGTTAAAGGTAATTAAAAAACTTACCACAAAGAAGACAAGCACCGGCATTACAAAGGTGGCATAAAACAGGGCGTTCGCCTCCATGAGCACGCAATAATCGTTTTGGGTGTAGGTGCTGGGATCGATGACCAGCGAGATGGCCACCACGCTCAACGACAGTCCGTAGGACAAGAGATAGTAGCAGTTCACCTTAGGCGTCTGGTCCACCTCCAGCAGGAGCTCATCCGAGGTGAGCGTTGAGTACGAATGGAAGGCTGCAGAGGCAATGGGTTAGAGCTGCAAGGTGTAGACGAAATTTGGCCTGCTTACCTTCGTAACAAAACCAGGCGGTGCCCGATAGGATGGCACAGTGGAGGAAAATAGTTATGAAGCCGCAGAAAATGCTTGTTTCGGTCTGTTCAATGCCAAGTAGAAAGAGCAGCTCGATGGCCAGGAGGCAAAGGTAAATGCTGGTATAGATCGAGGTGCGGGCGGACTGGAGGGGCAAGTTAAAAAAGAAGACAGAGTGGAAAGTTAAAATAAGTTTAAGAAGTCAGTGCAAATTTTTCTTTAAGCAGCACCAGCAGAAGGACCCTAAGGATTCGATCGTAAGGAAGATTTAAGATATTTTAAGAAAATCGATAATCATAGAGTTTCGGAAAATAGGTGTCAGATTTGATGGTCAAACTTAATTAAGAACTTGATTTACAATAATTTTGGTGGGTGGTGGTGAAAATCCAAAGACTAAGAGTAATACGAATAAAACAATGAACAGAACACGAAACAAGCACAACACATAGGTAATATATGTACATACAAACTAAATGAACAAACACAAAATGCAATATTTACAAGACAATATTAGCAACATTTGTATATTTTATTAATTAATGAAATACAAAAGAAAGTCAGAAGTGTTTTAAGGTATTTAGTTGTACGATGTCTATGTTAAATTTGTTAAACAAACAATGCACATAAAGGGTTATACTTCAAAAATGATTAAATAATTAAGTAAAACATGCCAGAATTATGATTTGTAACAAAAAGGAAAAATGAGTCTATCATATGAAGATATTCCATTATGGGTTTTGGGGAAAGTGCGCTAATCTTAAGCTATGACAAATTACTACGATACATAAATATAATTGGGAGTCTTCGCGTGCAAGCGGCTACTGGGATGCGATGATGTGCGAAGATATGGTCTTCAGCCACCTCCGAAGTGGTCATCGCTTCCCAGCACAGCTTTTGAGTCTTATCTTTGAGTCCTGCCAGAGAGAGGTTCATTAACAATTTAAGTTACTTAAGCATTATATCACATGTGTCTCTCGGTCATAAATACATATGTCTGGAAAGCCTAGCCTAGCCTAAAATTGGGTTTATCTGTTTTTTCACCACCACCACCACTTATATTGTAAGTCGTCCATGTTGGCCTGCATAATGATGTTGTTCGTGTTGTCCAATCCATTGCCGTCCACATTAAGGTTGTGATTGCGGTGCGGATGTGGCTGCTGCTGCTGGCCATGTTGCTGCTGCTGTGCTTGCTGCTGCTGCAGATAGTTGTGACTGATGTTGAGGTTGTTGCTGGCGTTGCTGGCCTGTACGGCGTGTTGCTGCAGTGCAGCGGCAATTGAGGCAGCAGCAGCAGCAGCAGCCGCCGTCTGCTGACCGTGCTGATGCAGATTTAGATTCAAGTTGTTCATGGCATGTTGCATGTTTCGTTGCGGCTGATTGGACAGCACAACAGCAGCAGCAGCTGCCGCAACAACTTGTTGTTGCTGTTGCTGCTGCTGTTGGACATTGTAGTTCAGATTGTTGCGGTGTGAGTTGCGGATGGAATTGTGCTGGATAAAGTTTGTGTTCCCATGACTGGGCGCCGGCACATTGGACTGACTGGTTGGCGTGGTCAGGGTCAAGGATTCGTGGGTCTGGTCGCGAATATTGTTTTGCTGGCGTCTGCTGCCCGACCGCTGGTGCGGCAGAGGATTGGAGCCGTTTCTTACCTTCACAAAGACCCCATTGAACAGCTTCAGCGTTAGCAGGGCAATTACTATGAACACCACGCAGATGCCGATGCTTATGTAGATGAATATGCGCATATTTCCATCGAACATGGTGAACAACGAGTGCTGGTGCTCATCCACAACGTCCATTAGTATGGCAAAGTTGGTCAGGTGGTTGCAACTGCAGACGCTGTGCGTGCGGTTTGTGGACTCCAGGCTGCATCCGTTGGCAGACCATGCACTAGAAAAAAAACATTATTTCGTATAAATCCTTCAGCATATGAGCTAAAGCCTTACTGGTCAATATAGTTCCAGAACACGCAGGTGGGATTCGTCACATTTTCGGTCTTCAGATGCTTCAGGGTTAGGGTAATGGGCTGGGAGAGTTGTATGTGACGCCCCTTGCCCAAGCTGGCCGAGATCACCTTGCTGTTCAGGATACGTAGGCGCTGCTGGATTTCCCCCGCGTTGACATCGCTGTCGTTGCTCAGGATGGCTGTATTGCGAACTAAGACAACATTTAGATTATTATAATTTAATATTATTCAGTTCTCTGTAGACTTACCGTAACTGCGGGAGCTCTTAAGATCGAAATGATCATAACTGGGCTTGAGAATGGACTCCAGGCGATCGAAGGCGGCGAATACAATTCGCACCAGGCCTCCTTCACTATTGTCTATAAGAGCAGCCCGGGGCAGCTCTATGCGATCCGAACTCAAGGGCCACTGATCCGAATCTGGGAAGACCACGCTTGACTGGATGGTCTTGGTTTCCAGCACTCGTACAGACAGCACTGTGATATAAAGTCATCATAAGTATTTTGAAACAAGCAATAACCATTTAGAACTCACATATATTTTTGACCTTTTGCACCACGCTGCGCTCCCTGATAATCGTATCCGCCAGCAGAAAGGCATTGTATTCCAGGCCAGTTAGCAAGGAGGTGGCTACACGCATTTGGTCCTCCGGATTGAGGTCCAACCACGAGGACAGCTGCGATTCGTCCAGTAGGTTGGAACCAGTTTTGACTACACAATGCAACAATTCCATGATCATAGCCTCTCGCTGTCGCTGATCCGGGAAGGTCTCCTTGTCGTGCAGCATCTTCTCGGACACAGTTTGGATTATCTTCGTAGTGACCAACATGTCTCCGCCGTAGAGCGTTTTGCTACTGGTCACTTCGGACATGTCGTTGGCAATGGAGATCAGGGAAGAGTCCCGCTGGTTGACCCGCATTTCCAGATTATTGAGCCAAAGGCTGCGGCATTGCGTTAGATCCGGTGTCGTGGGATGCCAGGTGGGCTCAAAGTTGCGCAGACGCTGGTTTACCTTGTGGGCCATGCTCACCGGCGGCTCGCAGCTGCTGCTGTTATGCAAACAGTCGGCGCTGCTGGTAGCTGGAGTTGTGGAGCTGGGGTCGTCATCGTACTCATCATAGCCGGAGTCCGGCATCCGCTTCATAAGCACGCAACGCCACTTGGCGATGCCGGCCGCTCCGCCAGGACACGGCTGAACGTTAACATCACCCACTCGAGTCATGTTCCAGTACAAATTCCGGGCATGAGTGGGGCCGCAAAACAACTTGGACTCATCATCGCCTCCGGACATCCCGGCTGAGTTCAAATTAATGTTGTTGATAGTGCGCACGACGCTACCATTCCCGGGGACAACGGATCCACTGGCCGCTGTGCCCGGCGTGCGGTTGGGTGAGCTCTTTGTGGTCAGCAGGGTTCCGTCATCAGTTCCGGATCCTCCTACGCCCGTGAGTATCCTCGTGTTGGATGGTGATGTGGCATTTCCGCCAGCCGGCAGCTTGCTGCTCGGCTTGGTGGGTGAGGCAGTGTCTTCACCGTGGTGGTTGTGGTGGTGGTGCAGTTGCGGTGGCGGTGGCAGACCATCATGGCGACCAGCCGGATGCTTGGTAGTCGTCGTAGAGGTGGCCACACCCTTCAAACGCCCACCGGCCATTGCTGTCGTGCTGCTCGAAGGCGTGGAGTGCGTGACGGCGGTGTGTTGCGGTGGTACGTTGAACAGGCCGGGATTCCCACTGATTCCCACCACTCCAGGCAGTGTGGGAAGTCGTGGCGGAGGTGGCGCACCCGCTCCAATCCCTGGCGGATGGATCAGTCCGCTGCCGTTGCCAAAGATCGGCGGACCATTGCTCAACACCCATGGCGGCGGACTGGGTCTGTTGGTCGTCGTCGACGTTTGGGCAGCACTAATGCACTGGTAGTGCGCCTCCAGATACTTGTGGGTCCCGGGACAGGGATCCCCGAACATGCTCGTGGCTGCCAGCACACCGCAGCTCTGCTTGTGGGCACACCTGCAATATGGGAAAAATGCGGGTTCATCAGTAAATACAGTTGGCTCATTTTCATATACAAAATTATATACATTTCGCAAAGTAAAAGTTCTAAAATTTACTTTGAAAGAAGTATTACCTTGAGTTCAGTACGCTGAGGGACTTGGGAAACATACAATTGACACTCCACTCCACATTCCCGTGGTCGTTGCAGATGGTAATCGAGAAGCGGCCATAGTTGGCCCTTATAAGGTTGATCACATCGCCGGGCTCGCACTCGATGGTCAGTTTCTTACCTTCGCAGGCGTAGGCGGTTTGGTACTTGGACACTGAAAGACGAACGCTTCATAAGTCATGGAACGCTGGGCAGGGTATGGGTTTATGGTTTGACATGGTATATAAATGGCATATAAAAAGAAATATTTAATTAGCGGCGATGATTGTTGTAGTTTGGTTTGGATTGGATTGTTGGTGGGCCTGCAAAGACACTTACGATCTAACGATATGCATATGTATGTTCATAGGATATAGACAATATGGTTGGTAGCATGATACGCTTTTACACTGCCTGGGATATACTTAGTAATGTTGAGGTTGATTGTGGAGTAGGTGGGTCGTTAGCTTGGTAGCAAGTACAATAGTAGTCATAAATACCAAATCCTGCCGGCCCAGAGCACGAATCTTCGATCGTCCATCATTGGCTCTCATCGGCATGTTCAATCGGGAGTGTGTGGCTCGGTTTGAAGTATTCAAACTAAAGGGAAGATACAATTTATAATGTTGGTCAATAACTCTATTTATATAACGATATAACTAGACTATATATATAATACCTGTATAACTAAACTATATATATAATAACTATATAACTGTATATATATGTATGTATCTATCTATCCTATATATATTTCTCCTAGTATATATAGGACACATATATTATATTATTATATTCACTATTCAAATATACATAGTATATAGTATAGTATATATATATATATATATATATAGTATATATATTACACAATCAAGATACAACAAATATTAGTTTTCCGTTTCCATAATTTACTAACGGACGAATTGGTTTCTTTTCATCTACTTGTGCAATATCACATCATTCTTGTGTCAATCTGAAGACCTGGTTGCAGTCAACTTGAAAGGTGTGGGTACCAAACAAGTCAAACTTTTTAATATTCAGAAGTTTTTTATACATATGTATATTGAAGCACTATGCAAGTATCAGGAAAGCTTTAATTAATTAAAAGAAACTTTCTATTGCACCTCCCTATTATAATGTATTCCCTATGGGCCAGTTAACAATAAACATGCAATGATATTTAGATATTAACAAAAAAACTGAAATACCTGCTGACTTAGTGCACTGTATTCATATACACATCTTAATATATTAACAAGGTGATGTATGAGTTGAGAATGACCCATTTCCAGGCCATATGTATGTACATACCCATTATGTATTTCCATTTGGAGTCATTCTCATGAGGTTGGACTCGACAGCACCATTCAACGTATCTGAAAGGTAAGAGCATTGTTTACATATCGACTCCTTGGGCAAACACGAACAAGCAGGCAAACGACAAACAGCAGATAAGAGAAGGAATCGGAGGGGAAGGGGAAGCGAAAGGGAGCTAAGAATACACACCCTTCATGAGGTTGTAGTTGTTGCATGGCCATCGATTCGTGGACAGAACAAAGACCCGTTTTCTTTGTACACCCGATGCACACTATTCACGAACATATATGTATGTGGAGGTATACATCTGTATGTATGTAGAGAAAAGTTGCTGCAGCTGCGCTTCGAGTTTTTTTCTGCCCCGTGGAGCCCCACTTTGGATGTCTTTCTTTGTTCCAACTCCGGGCACTCCGCTTTCCACGTTGAAAACGGTGGACTTTTCTTGGTTTCCGCGTGGGCAACACATTTTTTAACTTGGAAAACAGTTTTCCTGTTGATTTCTGTGTATATTTAGCGATTTTCACAGCGATTTGCTGGCGTAGTTATTAAGGATGCAAAAGCACCGAAAAAGTCTGGCTTTAAGTTGCTTTCTTGATTGGCTTATATTCACTGAATCTTTGCTGTTGGTTAGCACTAGTTATTTCTTCACTTTCAGCATTTATTTCACTTAATTTTTGGGCTTTAACTCCATTCACTGCACAGCGTTCTTATTCGTTTGAGAGCTCGGTTCACAATCAACTTTCTTTTAGAAAAATTCTG
Source organism: Drosophila erecta (assembly GCF_003286155.1). Taxonomy (NCBI): domain Eukaryota; kingdom Metazoa; phylum Arthropoda; class Insecta; order Diptera; family Drosophilidae; genus Drosophila; species Drosophila erecta. Next base: position 18,448,743 of record NW_020825200.1, read on the forward strand.
TATACTTGAATGTCTGGTTGAACCGCAACGGCGTTGCCAGCCCAAAAAGCGGAACTACCGGACTGCCAACTTGCTGCTGCGAAGAGCGCGGAATTCAAATAGGAAACTAACGTAATGATTGTTAGTCACAAGAACTATTGATAACAAATTAGCTTTGATAAATACTACCACATAACATCAAAGGATCGTTTGAAAATGCATTAATATACTGTATTAAATTACCTTCCGCATTATTTTTCTCTTTGTAATACCGATCTTAAACATGTAAAACCCACATCAAAATCATCATCTTGTACTGAGCTGCCCAAAAGTAATTTATCTTTCAACGCATCCTTTCAAATAAAATATTGTCTTTTTATCGCAGAGCAGAAATAAAAAGGCCAGCAGTTCGAAATGTTTACTCCATCAAGTTCACGATCACGCTCCAAGTTCAGAAACTCTTATCTGCAGTCAGCTTGGCATTGGCTATTATTTCCTGATTTGCGCTCAACTTGGGAAATGCATTTCGCTTGCCATTTCAGTTTAACTTTGATTTCACTAAGCACGGCACGGCAAATCCAGCCGGAATGGAGTGTCATTTAATTATACTGATCATTATGCTGCCGTCAGCCTGGTTCCTTCATGTCGCTTCGAAAACCAAGCCCACTACCAAAGCTCCCGTGAAGGAGATTCCACCCACTAATGGAACACAAATGGCAAATGTGACAGTGACTCCAGTTCCAGAAAAACTAGCGGAAGTTCACATCGATCAGCACAAAACCATTAGAATTAGTAAGGGCGATTTGGACGATCTGCTGGACGTTTACATGGGAAAGATAGCCGAAAGTGCCGCCACTATTAAGGACAAGGAAAACGAGATAAACAAGCTGCAAACCAAGAACCAAACAGACGATGAGCTGCTGAGGAGATTCGAGAACCTCACCCAGGTGTGCAGTGCCCAGGAGTCTTCGTTCTCGACTGCCATCAAGGAGAAGGACGACCAGATCAAGGAGCTGGAGCAAAAGGTTAAGATATACGAGACGCGCCTCAAGAGAAAACAGCACGCTTTGACGGAGCTGCGAAAGCTGAATAGCTCCAGTGCTCTACTGATCGACCACCTCAAGGGAAAGGTTGTGTATTTCGAGCGGAAATTCCGGGAGAAGAAGGACGACCTGTTGGCGGACTGGGAGGCGGCAACTACTAGCTGTGTGCCTTTTGGACGATCGCCCGGAATCCATCTGATCCACCTGCCAGGATTCCTGCCGTTCTTGGTGCCCTGCGAAGGTCAAACTGCAGCCGGACCTGGCTGGACCTGCATCCAGCGGCGCCTCGACGGATCCGTGAACTTCTACCGGAACTGGGATGCCTACAGCAAGGGCTTTGGCAAGCTGAACGGAGAGTTCTTCATCGGCCTGGAGAAGCTGCACCGCCTGACCAGCTCCCAGCCCCACGAGCTCTACATCAGCATCAGCAGATTCGGCGGCGAGACGAGCTATGCCCACTACGACGACTTCCTCATCGGGAGCGCGGAGGAGGGCTACGAACTGAAGCTGCTGGGCCACTACCAGGGAAACGCCAGCGATGCGATGCGCACCCACGACAAGATGAAGTTCTCCACCTACGACCGGGACCACGATGCCTTCACGCACATGAACTGCGCGGAGCACCATCAGGGAGCCTGGTGGTACGACTTCTGTTCCCGCAGGTAAGGAGTATTAGTACACACACCATATTTCCTATTTAAAGGATACTCTATATTTGTGAAGTACTTCCTAGGTTCTTTAGAATGTTTTTTTGCGGGTAGCTCAATGACAATTAATTGTCTTGATTACTGATAGAACCTGCCAGTATTTGAATACTTATCATATCTAAAATAAGTTCTGCCTGTGATAAAGGAGTGCCCTGTGGGTAATTCTTAAATATTGATATTGATATCTTTATCTTTGGAAACAACAATGATACTTTGATACTTTGCATACAAATGTGACAGAAAGTATAAGACATTTAGGCATTATTTTATATTTACAAATTAGGAAATACCCTTTCTATACCCTGAATAATTTATTGTATTTTGATTTCATTCCGCTGTTGAGGAATCAAGTCTCTCAGTTTTAAACTGAAACTTTCCCGAAGGTCTGTTTTCTATTTCAGTTAGTTCAGATCGAACATCTATATCATATAGCTAAATCATATAGGAACAGTCGGAAAATTAATTGAAGATAATAGAAGAGAAATGATGATTTTCTTGTTTTCGATCATAAAGGGATTGTATCTACATCAGTTTTTATCAAATATATAATATGCAAATACTGCAAGGGTATCTACGGCTCGGCTAGCATTTTTAAAATAGGCGCTTATGTTTCATTTTACAGCAATTTAAATGGCAGATACTTCAAGGGAGAGGTGGACAACCCGCAGAGCATCTACTGGGAGCCGTGGTACAGCTTCCGCTCCCTGAAGTCCGTCCAAATGCTCATCCGCCCCAAGAGTCAGCTGGAGCTGAAGGACCTGCCCAGGAAGAGGCGACCGCCAGGATAATTGGAACTTATTTGACAAGTACTCGGGCACTAGATCCGAGCTAAACGAGTATAAATCTCACTTCGATGCCGAACCTATTAATCTTTGTTTGCCCCTCGGACGCCCCTTCGACAGTTGATTAGGTTTCGATTTGTTTGCGGCCCGGTCTTCGGGTAATTACCACGTTACAGTTCACTGCATATCGCTGTAGATTTTTTTGTTTCGCACACAAGTCATTGGGTGCAATTAATTTTCATTTCCATTTTCGTTTTCCGCCGTTCTCGTAACTCGCTCTGTTGCAACAATTTAATGAAATCTAATTGAGTGTGTGCATTGGGCCGATAAAAATGAAATAACCCTGGTCACTGGGAGACTCCTCCGACTCATTTGTCACTTGCACTTTCATCGAGGCGGCTGGAGCCGCTCAATTGGAGTCAATAAACGTTGGGTAAATAAGCCAGAGGGCGGTATCTAAATTAATACCGATTCGATGGCAGATTTACGACTTTGGCAAAGAGTTATACGTGTATGCCCATACGTTCCAGTTTATTATGGAAAATACTTATTCCGACTGGTGGAAACCAGTTTAAGCTCCATCGGTATTCTTAAACGTACTCTCTGCTCGATAAAGCCTATTAAAACATTACGAATAAATACATTGCGCTTATATGTTTATTTAATACACATGTATATTTTTGGTTTCACTTTCGATGACTTTGGGATTCAAATTATAAACCAGTTACAAGCGTTCCACAAACGGCTGGCTAATCGATTAACTATGACGATAAGACTTACAGAACCTAAGAGGCAACACTTGTAGCTATTTATCAGACAATCTTAAATAGCGTATAAATACATTACTAAGCTCTAGATTAACGATATAATAGGTATATGCTAGACGGCAATAACTATAGGTAGACGGACACAAATTTAACGCTGTACGATTGCTTTGCAAACATTATAAAGTGCAGGGCAGAACTTGGAGTGGCTGAAGGTTCTACTTGTCGTCCGCTTGCCCGTCCGAGCTGTGCTCTCGCTTTTTGTGCCATCGAAGACTGGCAAATTGTGCAAATCGCTTGCCGCACGTGCTGCACTTGTACTTCTTCACAGCCAAGTGCAGCTCCGTGTGCTTTTTGAGGTTGCCGTACGTGGTGAAGGTCTTTCCGCACACCGTGCACAGGTGCTTGCGGATCGCCCAGTGGGAGTTCATGTGGTCCGTGAAGCGGTTCTTCTCGTAGAATCCTTTTGCACATATCGGGCAGCGGAATGTCGACTGATTCAGGTGACGGCGCCGGTGGATGTCGAAGAAGGACCACGTCTTGAATGACTTGCCACAGAGGTCGCAGATGTAGGGCCGCTCGCCGGTGTGGGTGCGCAAGTGGATAGCCACCTCCGTGGATGTGGCGAAGCGCTTGTCGCATTGCTCGCAGGAATATGGGAAATCCCTGCGATGCCGTCTGATATGCACCGTCAGGTTGCAGGGCATCTGGAAACCCTTTCCGCACAGAGTGCAGATGAAGGGTTGGGTGCCATCGTGTGCGGATCGGTGCACCTTATACTGATCGCAGGTCTTGACGAGGTCCGAGCATATATCGCAACGAAAGGGTCCAAGATTTTGGTCCAGGAACTCTGCCAGTTTGGCATGCAGCAAGGGAATGCTGCTGCAGTCTTCAGACTCCGTAAGTATCTTCCGTTTCTGCGCCGAGAAGTCTTTGCGCAGATTGAACAAGGTCTTTTCCAACTGCTCCGCAGAGTAGGAAGTGTGAAAGGTGGTGTTTATCTCATCCAGCATTTGACCCAAAGCCTGACTACGATACGCATTCGATCGGAAGTCGGGATGGTCCACATCCCACAGAGCTGAGTAGTTGTGGTAGATCTCTACGAACTGCAGTTGATTCTCAGAATTGTCAAAACGAATCGCGCTGGCATCGATGAACTTAGTCTTCTGATTGGTTCCCACCACTCCGATTTTCTGAATTATAAATAAAAACTTTAGAATAGCAAATACAGAGCTGTCGTACATCGCGAGCCATTACCTTGCTGATCTTGTTGAAGATCTGCTCCTGCAAAATAGGCTGCAGGAACTCCATTTCATCGTAACACCATAACTTGGGCAGGTACAGTCCCTTGTGCTTAATAACCATGCGCAGCTCCTTGCGGTAGCGTGTCCTAAGTTTTTGGATCTCGTTGCAGCATTCCTCGCCGCTCAGCTCGTAGTTGAGTTCCTCCCGCAACTGGACGGAGATGTCGCGATACAGTTCCTTCTTACAGCAGCTGGCATAGTCGTAGTGTTGCGGATTCCACAGGCATTCCTGCCTCTTAAAGGCATTCAGGATGAAACTCAGCACCTCATGATACAATGACGACTTGCCGCAGGAATCTGCGTCCGTTTCGCACGACTTTTCGCTCTCTGTGCTCTCGTTGGAGATCTGCAACAGATTAAATATTAATTCCTCTGCTTAAAGAGCGCTTCTTCACTTACCTTGGCTTCCCTTTCCGCGCGCCTGTTTTCAATGACCCTCCGCAGGAAGTGCATCCTCTCAAAGTACCACAGCCGCGACTTGTACTTTCCGCCGAGCGCGTTAACTTTTTTCAGCTCGCGGCGGTATCTGCTCCTTAGCTCCTTCAACACAGCGAAGATCTCGGATCCGGAGAGCTGCCTGTGGCAAACGGCCGCCAGTGGACCGGCCAGTTCCGCGTAGGCACTGCGCTTGGCATTGTACTTGTAGTCCGGGTGCCCGGGGTTCCACAGCTTTTCCAGGCGCTCGTACTCCCTCAGCAGGCAGCCAACGAACTCGTGATTTCGCTCCAGCTCCCTGCGACTTTTCTGAGAAGAAATACAGATTTTATTAAATATGGGATGTTATAGGAACATCAGGATATTGAAACAATAGAATACAATCAAACTGCAGCTAATTAATTGTCTTGTGGGTTCGCAGTTTTCATAGTAGGTATACAATTTTTAACTAAAAAGTTAGAAGTAATCAAAAAGATTACATCTATTACAATATTTATGTATTTGCTGTATAAATCTAGCACAACATTATTCATATTTTTTAATATTTCTGGCTATTCAAGATTATTTTCTTGGGAAGTATGTACGTCTAAAAGCGCACAAATCAACTGTTAAATTTACTCGTAAAAACATTTATACAACTGGAATTTCTGGGTAAATTTTTAATTGCTTCGGGAGGTTTAATATTTATAAATTTTATATTTAAGCTTTTAAACAAAACCCCCTATGCGAAAGTGACCTTTGAATGTTTTTATCGAATTAGACCGATCGAGTGAAGATCGAATGAGATCTACTTACCGATTGGAAGTCCACACAGCTCGCGGTGCTGCTCGTGGGCGAAGTGGGCGGCAAAGGGGTGGGGGGCGTGGCAGGTGGTGTTAGTTCCATAGCGCTCTTCTCCGGCTGCCCACTGGCATGCGTACCAGTGTGCTCCTCCACCGCGACCGCGACCACGACCACCTCCCCATCTTTGGGTATCTCGTTTTGCGACTGACGGAGCTTGCGCTGCAGTGCCTGCACAGAGAAGTATAAATATTTCGCATAAATAAATAAATTTGTAACGTTGCCATTGGTGGGTTGTCTGTGAGATAAGCGTGAGCAGCCACTCGATCTGGTCCCGGGTTTATCGGGGCGCTGGGAATCGTACACAAACAGCGCTGGTAAACAAAAAGGGAAAGTCTGTACTTCGCCTCCCGCGTTCTTTATACTGCACAGATTCTATATTCTCAAATATCAGCGGCTATTGGCCTTTGTGTCGTCGTCATTGTTCTTATCGCACTTGCATATGTTCGCCCGACTTCCATATTCCCATACAAAACGTTCTCTGACTTTAGCTTGTGTGTATCCACTTGGTATTCGGTGGTTTTCCCAAGAAACTACCCTACTTTCCTCCCATATGTCGCGTTTGCAACAGATTCCAGATTCGCCCACTCATTTATGATTTGCCATGTGCACAACGTTTGGATAAGTCGGTGTATACGGATCGCATTGGGTTTTACTCAAAAACTGCATAATACTTCCCAAGCCACAGAGCAACTTAGATTCAAAGAGCTAATAGGATTTATGTACATTTAAATCCCATTAGTATTTGTTGACAGATGACGCATCCCAGAGCTAATTATGTTCTGTAATAAATACACATATATTTGTATTTGTATTTGTAAAGTCCCGCTGTAATGCCTTAAATATTTGAGTAGCTGCTGCTAAGTTCCCGGAATGGAACCCGACCTACCCCCATATAACTCAAAAATGCTGCCGATTGGGTCCCGGAATGAGAGTGCCCTAATTAGGAATTCGCAAGACCCAAATTAAAACCGAAACGAAGTTCGTTTTTACATGCAAATGTTTTGTTCTGACAAACATTGCATACGGCACCCGTATACGATTCGCAGTTCTAACCGGTTCCAAAATGTTAAATAAATAAATGCAAACGAAATCCGCGGAGAGAGACGACGCGTAATATACCCCGCTGGCTAATCTTCAGATTAAAACAAATTCAAAATGTGTCTTTGAGTAATTGGTCACTGATATGAAATCTTTCCATTCGATGGAGGCACATGCATAAGCAATAAATACAGCTTAGCAAGCAGAATCAGACGTGGAAAGGGTATTCGCAGCATTGCATTTCATTCCGTCTCACTCAAGTGTTTTGTTTGGCCATAATTGGTAGTCGAAGCTGTCGCCTGATTGTCTTGAAACTGAGGCGATTCGTCAGTGACCACCACAATTGTCGGCTAGTGTGGCAGTCAATATATTTCAGCTGGTACTAACCACCCAAAATCAACCACCTACAAAAGTCGATAACGCTAATGGGTCTAGATAAAGTGAAATGCGGCCTGAAAGCATTACGAGTTATTGGATTTTGTAGCAAATTTGTTATTAATTGAGTTTCACTAATGGACCCTCGGAATTCGACAAATATGCCAGTGACATAATTGAGGTACAGGTATCTCGTTTAATTAGATCTAAATTACTGATCTATTAACTTGTTCCGAACTTGTTTGCTTTAGGCAGAGCTGCCTGTGTATCAATATTCCCCATTAATCTATGGAAAAAAGGGTTAATGGCCCAAAGGGCGGCCAATAAGGGGATGGCATTACGCCGGACAGCTACCACCAATCAGTCAGCAGTCAAACGAGAGGGCCCTGACCTTTCGCGAATCCACAAAGGCTTACAGCACTTAACTGGGCTAATTGAATAACTGCAAATTACAGAAGGGAAAGCACAGGAAAAGCCGGGAAAGCCTTGGCACCAATTAAAAATGCAATTTCAAACGGTGTTATGGAAGTTGCGCCTTGCCTCGCTGGCAAAGCGAGCGAAAACATTTCCATTTCGAGCGACTGGAGCTCCAACTGGGGTCACACCCACTCGAGGCAAGGACCCGAGCCACTCGACGCCCAGCGGAAAGGTGAGCTGCGCAAACCCATTAGGGCCAGCACCGCTCCCTGCTGACCCTGCCAATCCTTGACGTTGCTGACTGCCTGGCAACGGGAGTACTTCCATATCGGAGCTGCATTGCACCGCACAGCCACATGCGTTCCTTCTAGTCCATATCGAATAGCGCCGACGGCTGCACAGCTGTTTTATATCATTATTTCCATCTATTCTGCTGATATTCTAATGACCAGGGTAGTCGGCGGGTATGCACGTTTTGTTGGTTTGAGTGGTCGAGTTGGCCATAATTTTATTAAAATGGTTAACCGTGTTACGCAATTCCTCAGAGCATTCCAGAGCTGGTATTCCCCGTCCAACTTTGGCGTTTTTCCATTACTTTTTCCAATATCGCAGCAACAAAAGGCCAACTTGGCGAGCAGAGTGGGACAAACAAAGGCTCGGCCAGCTTCGAACCGCTGACCATGGGAGTTGGCATAGCCCACCCTGGACATCCTGGACGGCCGAGACACCCAAGACACCCACGATTGGTGGGGTGTGGCTGGTCGGCAGCCTTGCCCATCTGCTTGGCCGCACTCCGTCCGGAATTCTCCGTGGACTGCGTCACAAGTTGTGTTTACCGAACACGCAATTGAAGTAATTGATCCAGTTAACAAAACTGCATAGAAATTCAATAAACAAGAGCGCCGTAGATGCAGTGTTCCCGCCTCTACTTCTCTCGATGAATATTGAAACCCGATCGCGGAGCGGTCTTATTGAGTTAGTTCAGTGCTTCCCCCTTCATGTTTATTTATACGAGTATTTGGCTCTGTCGAAGGGGTCGAAACTCGATACAACTGTCAGACTCTTGAAAGTGGAGCCCATGGAGGCAAACCAGAGAGCGGGAGGATCATGCGTTGGAGTCATGGATCGATAAGTAACCGCAGAATGGATTTCTATGAGTTGAAGCTCTATCTCTATTAAAAAGCTCTATCTGTGGAATTGTTCTTCCCGCCTGGAATCGATAAGTATATAAATAAACTCCCATTAATCTTGCTGTTGCTATTGAAAAAGTAGTAGTATTGCAGACTGTCCATTTAATTTGCGAATATACAAACAAGATGGACATCAAACTGCCATGCGGATTAGGTCATCTTTTGATGGGCTGCATAATACGCCACACATGCTGCCAACTTCTTCGATTAGCCACACTTGCAGTGCGGTTCATATCAAAGTCGGGAATTCGACCAATTCTGGCTGCGAGCAGCTGCGTCATCGGGCTGCTCAATTAAAAGCTATTGTTTATTGCATTTGTCACCAGGAAAATGAGAGATATGCGGGCTGCGCCAATCAAAAATTCCTTTGATGATGCTGCGAATCAATTAATGAAAACTCAACATTTGAAAACATTTTCATTCCGAAATGGCGATTATCGCGTCTGGGCCGCCCTTTGGCAAGTCCTAATTAGACGAGGAATGTGGGGCACATATCGGCTGGAACCTGGTGGGTGTGCAAATAAAAGATTCATGGGAAAGCCCGTTAATACAACATTTAATACCATTGTAAGGCCTGCGCCCCAAATGGTGTCACTTGTCGAACACAGACACACACAATCGCCCACGGTTGATTGCAGGTTTGTTTGATTTGCGGCCCAAGGGAGGGTTTTAATGGATCGAAAGGGGCTTTCGGAAAGCGTCTTGTTTTCCATGCAGGCTCGGGGTCACGCCAAAGACCCACTTTGGTATGCTATATAAAATCATAACCCGCAAGCCGTGTGACAACGAACAAAGGTAGCAAGCGGCGACATGGCAAATCCGGGAGAACACGGGTCTCAAATGCAATAAAGCCCGCAACGTGAGCTAATAAATTATGAAGAATATTTCGCTTTTTCATTTCACGCAACCCGTGACTGGGTTTCGTTTGCTTTTATGGCCGAGCATAAAACTCGCCCGCGCCCTTATGGAAGCCCACCGAAAATGGGGCAAAATGAACCGCTGGGAAACCCTATAGAGAACACCCAGGAACCGACCGGGAAGCGCACACAGCGAAGCCAGATTCGAAGATAATACGGGGGCATTAGGTGCAATCAATTTCTGACAAAGGTCTAAGAATGCGCTAGCCCCAGTAAAACTTTAAACAAATAACTTTTTCGGTCCGAGTCAGTCACAAGGCTGCATTAATTAAATTAGGCTGACTGTAAAACCTCCTCAGCTGATCGATCGAACTGACTTGCTGGTGGGTGGAAGGCCTCAGCGAGCGCCTCTCCAGAAATGTTTAGTTAAACTCGATAATTACTTAATAGGCATGGATGTGGCCGATAAAAACCGAAGCACTGACTGTCATGTCCTCGATTTTTGTTTGGGAGTGATTAACGTACGTATAAATCGAACATTCCCGAAGATTTTGAAATGCTGAATGAAATTATCACCTGGATTGATACGACTCAAGATTAGATTACGAGCGATGATAAAATGCAGGGTTCCTCAGTGCACCGCTCTGATTTAATGGATCACTGATGGTTTTGATAGGGGTGCGATCTGATAGTGGTGCGATCCAAAGCAAATAACTAATCGTTGGTGCTAGCTTCAGAGATTTGATAGGTTTTGTGGGAAAGTGCCTTCCTGCTCCCAAACGGCAAGTAAACTGCCATTGTTCGGTAGCCATACTAGCCAAATAACCGAGCGACAAGTAGTTTTCTACTGCTACGTGGACAATGATTTATGGGGTGTGGGTTTTTATGGCAGGTGCTCTAAAAATACCAATTTATAAGTGCTTAAATGAACATTAAAACCTACTTAGCTAGGTTCCGCCGCGCTTTCTTATCTCTAAGCCACATTCAATAGCCGGCAAATATCTACTAAAATCGAAAATTACTTTATTACCCCCATAAGCGATACGTGCGCTGAGTTGGCCGGGTGAGTTGGACGGACTGATTGGGTTGTCTGGTTGGGGCGACGACTTCCACGATCAATCGAGCGATCGATCGATCGGACGTATCTTCAATAGCCTAAAGTGGCGAGAGCAGCGCCAAACAGCGTCATCGATTCGAGTGTGGATATAAATCATAATAGGCTACGTCTCAAGTGGCTTGAACAGGGAACCAAAGCAATTGCTAGAGTTTCGATTTAGTAAATTAACTGCGACCCACTGTGGCCACGAACGCTTGCTCACCAAATCGAAGCATAGATAATATTCCCTATTTGTTTACCTCTTTGGGGTCTAGATAAAGCCCATGTCGGCCGACAAGCTCGCCCAATGCTGATAATGGCCAAACCGAAAACCATCGGAATCACCAATAATTTCTATTGCTAGTATCGTGTACCCCGCCAGCGGGCAAATAGAAATCAGCCTTATCAGCGCCTCAATTTCTATTTCCGAGACAAAGCTCAACGCCCCGGATATCAGATGGCCAGATATCAGATAGTAAAAGCCCACATTCTAAGAACCGTTATTTGCTCGCCCTTTATCTGACAACAAATGCATCCAAATTACTCATACGCACATACGTATTTATTCGAACTATTTTCCCTTAATTATCGTGAAATTAGCTTGTGTGTGAACACATTATTGATGCCGTTTATATTGCGTCAACGAATCCGTCCTATTTTTGGCCATAAGAAAGCTAATGCAACCACGTCACGTCAAAATATTGGAGAACCAGAAGATTTCCATCTCTGTGCTGACGTTCTAAGGCTGATTACCACCTCATTGATGTTACCGATCATCTTAGTACGTAAGTGCGGTCTAAAGTGCCTGTCACAGGCACTTCGAAGTAATATTTCAAAGACAAGTGGACTCTACCGTACAATTTGGGAAGAAGGAATAGCATGAAGATCAGAGTTTTCAGAGATCCTGGGAGCGATATTTGCATGACATTATATGAGAAACCATCAACCAGTTTCGCATCTGTCGCGTTGACATAAATAACCATTTTAATTACCATTTAATAGGCTTTTATTTTTAAAAATCGGCCGCGGAGCAAAGGCCTCCACCAAACAAAGAAAATATGACGGGCTGTTTTCCAAAACAACGAACGTTTGTGTCCCAAATATCGAGTGTTTTTCGGCCCCATTGCCGTACATATGTGTATTTTTTTTAGCACATAAATCGCTTTGAATATACAACAAAAGATATGGTTGTTTTTCTTCCGACCCAGACATTTCCATGTCCACAAAAAGTGGAACAAAACAGAAGTGAAAACCTGAAGAAAAAGCTGAAAACCTGCGTCGCTTCGGAAAAAAACAATGAAAATGGCAGGAAAACTGACGGACTGACAAGCGGACGGACGGGCGAATTGACAAACCAGCCCATCCAAAATAAATAAATATGTATGTGTGTTCATGTAAAAAAGTCCACGGAGGGCAAACGGGACTTAAAAAGGGGAAGAAGAGAACGAAGAGAAGCATGAGCGCGCAAAATGCGCGGCACACTTTACTCAATATTTCGCGTTGTGTGCCATTGCGCCGTTATTTTGAAGGTCAAGTGACCAGGAGAACCTTTTCCGGAACTAGCTGCGGCCACCACCCCCTGCCAACCCGCCCCTGCCCTTCTGACAGCAACGGAAAGCCGTTTTGCATTACAAAATCGCATAAAAAAGGGTAAGCAAAAGCCACGGACAGTGAAGTACCGCTAAGGGCAACTTATCGGAAAAAAAAATTCATAAAGTCCATGGCGTAAGAAGAAGCACCATTAACGAATCTATTGTCATCGAGTGAGACAATTTTTTAAATACCAGCGCATATATATAATTTCATTTCTTCGAAAAACAAATAAAAATTTTAAAAATTGCAATCAAGATGTTTTTTGGATTGTGCCCCTAATAAAGTATTGTAAAGAATTGTCTAATAAAATAGCAATCGACAGAGAAACATATGTACATACAAGCTTTCAGAAATGAACACGATATGAACATGTCTGTAATCGCTTTCCGTTAGCGTGCGTTCACTGTGGCAGGGAATGTGAATGGGCGGCGGTGATTAAACTTACCACGCGTCGTGTCTCGTACCGCGGCAGTGGGGCCGGAGTGGAAGTTCTCGTCGGGGTCGGGCCGGGCGGTGGAGCAATGGGAGTGGGCGGAGTCAACGTTACCACCTCGTGCAGCACGGCAAAGGGATCCAGGTCGAAGGACTGCGGACTGTTCCCCGGCAGCTCGTCGCCCGAAATGTCGGCGGAGGGCGGCGGCGAGGGTGGCAATGGATTTTCAACCACATAGACCAAATCTATTTCTGGTGTTTCGGCTGTTTCAGGTGGTGGGGGTGGTGGTGTTGGAGATGGCATATGCACTGCGGGAGGCGGCGGGACGAGGCTCATTAGCTGGATGTCCATGTCGGCCTCCCAGCTGTACTTCCTAGGCGCCTCCGAGGGATATATCTCGGGGCAGTCAAGCTCCATGATGACCAGATCGGTTTGCGGACTCCTCTCCTCCTCGGTCTCGTAGCGCCGGCTCACGTCCTGCTTGTGCTGCACCCGGATGTGGTCCATGAACACGGAGAACTGCAGGCAGATGGCCGGGCAGAAGGCGCAGTTGAACCCGAAACTCTGCACGTCCGGCGAGACGGTGATTTCCCCGCACTTGCGGAAGAACGCGTAGTCCTCCAGCTGCCAACTGGGCGACGGCGACTCCTGCAGCGGCATCATGGCTGTGCTTCACTGGGCGGACACCACCTATCACGCAGGTCTTTGAATTCTCTTGGTTTCCTTAGCGCACTCGCGACGCGACTGGCGCTTTACCGAACCGACTCTGTTGGCTTTCCGATTCGACCTGCGATCCAAACAACCGGCAAATCCGAACTGCAGTGTGACCGAGGCGGGAACCTTCAAATAAACCGGCGGCGGGCGCCAGGGCCAGTGTGGCCATCTCTCGGCGGTGGTTAAATACCATGCTCTACACAGCAGAAAATAAACCGATAGTGCAATATTTTCAAATGAAATTAAATACTTGAAAGTTTATTAAACTTACCTGTGAAGATCTATGATTTAAAACGAATAAATATTTTAGCAACAGCTTGTAAAAAGAGGTAACAAGTTGATTGCAGTATAAGTGAATAGTCGGAACTGCAGATCGTAATTTTCAACTGCAAGCATGAATATGAGTAAGATTTAAAATGTACGAGAATTTCCATTTTTAATTACGAGACGTATACTACCTAGCTCTAAGCCATAATAGTTTGAAAATTTATTTTTGTACACCTTCAGTATCTCATATGCAATAATGAATATAGTCGATTGTTGAAATTGGGTTCCTATAAGAATAATGTAAGGTTTCAATTTTGGGCTTTGAACCAGGCGGGCATTTTCACCGGGACATTCTCTCGCGGTTTGTGTCCGGAATAGCACTCGTACTGTGCCGTTGGTATTTCAGTATTTTTGGTGGGTAACCCCGGTGTATTGGAAAGGTACAGGCACGGTCACACTGGGCGACAACTAATTTCTGGGCAGGCTGGCGGTTAAATAGCAAATATCCAAGTAAATGTCTAAGTTTGTTCGTTTCTAGTTAAATACCTGAGAATACATAATGGGATACGTGCTGTCCAAGCTGCGGGTGCGTATTTGCGATGGCCTAACTTCAGTGGGAGCCCGATTGCAAAACAGCGAATATACTAAGACCCCCAAAAAATATGTGTCGTGAATCCGCGAATCTAATTATAGAAGGAAAAGTCCACGGAGGCGGTGTTGGAGGGGCTGCAGACGCAGATCCAGGCGTTGGAGAAGTACGTGATCAACACCGAGGAGCGGAAGCGGCGGTTCGTGACGAACTTCGTGGGCTTCACCATCGGAGCATATATCGTGGGCTTCGGACTCTGGTGGTACTTCTACTTCCCGCCGACAATGCAGGAGTGCTTCATGTACTTGGTGCCGCTGCTGCTCTTCCCCATTGTGTGAGTGCTGCCATCTGATTTGCTCTAAATCCGGTTCCTGACTGACCTTGATCTCTGCCGGGCTCTAGCATCATCTTTCTGCGGCGGCTGTTTACGTGGTACTTCCAGCGCAAGCTCAACAAAAATGGCGATAAGCTGAGCCGTCTGAAGGAAGACAAGCGCAAGATATTGGAGCAGGTCATGGACAAAGAGACCTACAAGGTGGGCTTCCCCTATTTAAAATATGACCCATTTGAGAGTTTAGAATATCTTATTGGCTTAGATATGTTGTGTACAACTTTTAGTCTGCAACAGCACAGCTGTTATAAATGGGATCCAATATATAGCTGATATAAATGCAAATCAGACTAGAACGCATACATTATTTATCGACTTTCATCAAAGTTCTCGCATGTCTTTGCATTGCTGGTTAGGCCAATGCTTTCTGTTAAGATACTTAAAACTGTGTTGTATTCCCCAGGTGGCAGTGAATCTCCTGGAGCGTTTTGGCGACAAGAAGCAGCTCCGGATCAGCGGTGTGCAGACCGGCTCAACGCCGAGCCGACCGCAAATTGAGCGATCTCCACTGCCCGCCGCAGCCGCCGCCCGTACTTCAGCAGCCGGAGGACAGCAGCAGCGAGTGCTGGCTCCATACACCAGTGTATACCGCAACAACAACAATAACCAGAACAGTTCGCTGAACAGCAGCGTCATCAGCACACAGTCACTGGTACCGATGACGTCAGCTTCGCCGCAGTTGCGCGCCGTTCAAGAATTGCGCCGACGATCGCCTTTTCCCATCGTGGACGATCGGTCACGAAGTGCCCTAGATCGTATTGTGGACTTCATCGTGGGTGACAGTCCAAAGGATCGATTCGGCATGATCTGCAAGGCGTGCCACGCCCACAACGGTGGGTTATGATTGCTAAAGGATAACTTCTGGAATTAGGCACAGAAACATTGAATTTTGTATTTGAGAAACCGGTTATGTTTTCGCTTTCATTTCACTAGCGTTACAAATGTTTGATCCACAAACAAACTGCTTAATTTAAAGGCAATCTTTATTAAATTTAAAGATTCAATGTTTTATATGTTTACTTGAAACTTTTTATATTTGGCAGCATTAAGCTGCACATATATAAATAACCTTTCTAATGTTATTTACGAATAGATTAATCTATCGAATTACGTGCATGTATATTGTTAAACGAATATGCCTCCTTTACAGGAATGCTGCCCAAGGAGGAGTACGAGTACACTACCTTCAGGTGTGCCTTCTGCAATGTACTTAACCCGGCAAGGAAGAAGCGACCCGTAGCTCCCCGGCTCTCCCTGGAGGCACCTTCGGATAACGCAACGAAGCGAAACGACAGCTCAGAAAGTGAATCATCCGATGATGCCTCTGGTATATATATTCAATTGAAGGGGAGACCCGCAGTATAGTCATATTATTAGAATTCTTGTCACTAAGTTTCAGTGGAAGCCCACTAATTATTGTTACTTGTAAAAGTTAGGTTCGTTTATCGGTTATCTCGGTTATAATGCATAGCAAATAACTGGCGTTAAACTGGATAGTAATGACGAAATTAGCTTCTACTTGTAATTTGAAAATAGTCTTCCCATATTATCACAACAAGAACAACTAAAGTACTCATTTCGTTTTTAGATAAGGAGCCATCTGTGCGAAGAGCCCTGCTTCAAAATGTGCCATCTGGTGACGCTGATATGGATGCCACCGCCCAAACGGAAGACTTGGCAATGGAGACTGAGACAATCGAGACTGGATCGGAAGCCGCCGACGTCAGCACAGCTGAGGTGGCTGCCAGCTCCTGAGGGCATATCGCCTGCTAGGCGACAGTCAAGCAAAATTCTTTGATTATTTGCTTTTTAGCTTACTTATTTAATTTTCTATTGGTAAGCAAATTTGAAAAAGAATCATCTGTTATCATGAATTTATTGTCGAAGAACAAATACATTGAATGGAATACATGTATCTTCGAGTAGCCCGCACTTTCTTTGGGTCAGCCACCTAGTCGCCCGAAGTGTGGGCGGCAGCACTCCCACAACTGTCAGCATAGAAGGAAATTGATAATTAAAATCTAGACAAAATAAGGCGACAACTAATGGCATAATAATTTAAAGCACGCCGCAGCGTGTGACAAAAAAGGCGAACCCGACAACCGACATCGCTGGCGATATCACTTGGCCAGCAGCGATACTTACTTACAAGCGCGAGAACACACACATGCGCCTGACTCTGCGACTCCAGACTAACACTGCATTATGCGAACGGTCAACAATTTCAATTTCGCTGGCTTTTATTTAGCTTTATTCTGTTTTTCCGGGCCATTGATCAAGGCTAACGAGATCGATCGGCTGGCTGGCCTGCTCGCCTGGCCGCCTGGCAATCTGGCGCTGCAGCAACGTAACATAACGCATTAGCCGGCCAACACCAGCACCAACAGCGCCCACCTACACGCGAAAAAATCACGACATATTAATATTTACTTAGTTCTTAGTTTCGCTTAAATTTATCCCTAGTCTCGTCATTAAACGTTAAATTTAAATGCTTCACTTGTCAATCATTTGTAGAATTAACAAACTGTATGCCTTATATCTACATTTTTGACCACCTTTAGTGAGTTAATCATCATTTTAAATTGTCACATTTATTGCCTTTTAGTTGATAGTTAGATTTGTTGGCCATAAGAAGCACATTGGAGTAATGGGTAAGTGTTGTGATTTGTAAAATGTATTGCGGGCACTAAATTCTTTGGACTTTTTCAGAGCATGTAAACTCCGAAAACATACTCTGCATTTCTCCCTGTGCAGTGGTGCTCGGCAGGGAGGGGCAGGCAGTGGATTGTGTGGATTGGACGGTGCCGCGCCCGCGCAAATTCCTGCCAATGGCTGGCGGCAAACACAAATTATAAGAATTAAACTAAATCTGTTACACCGTTGCCAACAATTGGGCACGTCTGTCCCCCAATATAACATGTTCATGTGGCCCCATGGATGCCGGTCCGTTCGATGGTCGTGTGCCGACCCGCGGGCACTGGGCGCTGCCTGATTAGCTCATAATTTGTGTGGCAGTGCGATTTTCGCTATTTTCGCTTTTTTCCGCGTAATTGAATTTCCCAACGCAGCCCGTCGGCCAGGAAGTCGGCGATCGCTGGTGCGTAAGGCGGTCTCGGGCTCAGTTTCACTGGCTCCGCGTGGTGCGAATGGGTGAACGGCCGTCTACCCACAACGGGTATCGGAAATAGAACTGCCAGCGGATAAGTCCGAAACTAGGGCTGCAATGCGTGGAAATGTTCGAAGTGTTTCCGATTAGAGCGCGTATTTTCTCATTAAAAATTAAATTAATTTCCTTAATTGTTTGGTCTAAAAGCAACATGGATTACTTTAGGTACACATATATCAATGGGCAAATTAATGTACATACTATAAGATATTCTAAATTTGTGTTATAGATGCTAATATATCTACTATGAATGTACGAAAGATTTATCAGACAGGATTTTAAGTCTAAGCAGGATTTTATATGCAATGTAAAACTACAAGAACACATCCTGCAACAGAAAGGAGCCATTTAATTGTTGAGAAACCCAGATTTTTGGATGCCTATGCTGCAGCCCTAGAACCTAGAAGTGAACTTCGGTTCGACCCCGCCTCTCGAATGCTGTGCATTGAGATCTAGTGCAAGTTCGCTGCACCGAAACCCGTTTGCAATGACGCGGACCACCGCTGCCTTCCGGGCAGACCAAGATCGGGCGACATGTGGCAGTGGCATGCCAAGGCGATGGTGGAACCAATGGCAGACCGATGGCGGTGGCGACCTGTGCCTCTTACACGATCCGAATCCAAGTCCAAATGCGAATCGGAGCGGAGTGATTCACGAACTGATCCGCTGGCAAATGCGAATCGAAAATTGGGCAAACGCCAACGCGACTTTGTCCAAAGTGCCCGCACAAGCCCAGCCTGGAGATTTCTTTTTGGCCGAAATGCAAGTTGGGGGCTTAGTTCATTGCTAATGACGGCATGTCGGTAACTCGATATGAGCGCGCACTCGTATGTGTTTGCATAGTTGGGTGTTTAAGCATATTACCCGTAGATATGTGTGCCTGTGTATCCGTCCATATGCCTGTCCGTCGGCCCCGTTCGATTTATTTGTCCGCGCTCCACAACAAAGACTCATAATAATCTGTTGGGCCAATCAAGTAAAATATGCGCGAGATCAGTCAACTACAAAAACAAGAGCAAAAGTAAAGCACAGCAAAGCAACTGCAGCAGCAGCAGCAGCAGCAGCAGCAGCAGCAGCGGCAAAAGCAACAGCAAAGCACAGCAGCCGCAGTAATGAAAGTGAAACCGAGTCTGGCCGAGAGACTCTGGCTGAGATTGCGACCCGGCCAAGAGTCGGTTCTAGCCAGCACCGCTATATAAGCTTGATGGCCGGGCTCGGCAGCAGCAGTGCAGCGCCGACCAGGAACCCAATTGGAAGTTTGAGCTACGACTTCATAGTCCAATTCGGCAAAGGATTACCATAAGCCCCGCACCAGAACCAACTCCAGCTCCACAACCACCACCCACCACTCACCATAGCCAACATGTTCTGCAAGCTGGTAAGTGCCGAGTCTCTTCGCGCAAGGATAGTTCCTTTAACTCCAGTTAAACTGAAGCTAGAATCCGTATCTGAAACGTTTTATTTGAAGCTGATACACTTTTTGATTTCATTTTTGAATTCTCGAAGTCTTTGATATGATAATTTACACCTACGAATGCACCTCTTCGCACAGCTTTTCGCTACCTTCGTGGCTCTGGCGGTGGCCAAGCCCCAGCACCAACCTGCTGCCCAGTATCCGGCTGGCGTGAATCCGCAGGACTGCCCCAACTTCCCCATCTGTGATAATGCGCGCCTGCACAATCCCCAGCCACAGTGGGGTGCCCCGCAGCCACAGTGGAACGCCCAGCCGCAGCCGCAGTGGAACCCCCAGCCGCAGCCGCAGTGGCAGCAGCCGCAGCCCCAGTGGAACCCCCAGCCGCAGCCCCAGTGGCAGCCACAGCCCTCGTGGAACGCGGCGCCTGCTGCCGCCCCCGGTGGCGACAAGTACCCGGCTGGCGTCAACCCGCAGACCTGCCCCAACTATCCCTACTGCGACGTGAACGCCGGACACGCTGGTGCCCCCGTGGCTGCTCCTCCTCTGCCAGGCTGGACGGAGCGCCTGTATCCCGCCGGAGTCTCGCCGCACCAGTGCCCCAACTTCCCGTACTGCAACTAGGGCGGCTCACTGGCGGCCAGCCGCAGCTTCCTCTAACGCTTCGCCTTTCCCAGTTCTCAATTAGTGGACATTAATCTGAAATTCTTCGTTGTTGGCGCCGAAATAAATGCAAAATGTTGGTCAAAGAAAAGCTGCTTTCTGTGGGGGTCTGCACCTCGTTCTATGCACAGCTTCCTATAGTAATTGTTTAATTGTTAGTTGGGTCGTAGAACTCTTAAGATAAAAAAGAGAGATTGATTGAACGGAGTCAAAAGATGCAAGATATACTCGTACTTCCTTTATTATTTAAGATGAATATAATTCATTCAGTCAAGTGCGCTGATAGAAGGAATGCAGGAGCCCCTTAAGATCCCGATCCATTGAACTTGTCTTACGCGGTGGATCCTGCTCCTTAAACTGTACTGACTCAAGGGAAAGATCCGAGTTCCTACGTTAAAGATAAGATAAGAATTCCTAAGAGTAAAAGCCGCCTGAGCGTGTAATATTAACCAAACTTTTCCATTGCCCTAGGACCAGTTCTAGCTGAAAGGCGTGTGGAACTAGGGACCGGCGCTCCCATGGCTCGAGAATGTGCCCTGCCACGCCCCTGACTCACAGCGCTGCGTGGGCAAGGAGCGGAGCGGCCGGACCGGACCAGATCGGGTTCGTGGGATCGGAAGGGAGCGGAGCGGAGTCGGACTGGCAGTCGACCTCAGTCGGAGCTGGTCAAGTGAGTGCTTTGTGAAAGTCGTTCTTGCAAAACTTCGGCTTAATTGCCGCCTTTGGGAGACCAGCCCAAGGTCAAGTGCAACTGCAAATTACAGTCTTGCAGTGGGATTACCTAATGGATCCTATCACATTCCCGGCCAATTATTTATTTATAATCAATGTGGCATTGCCCCATTTTCGGCGCTGTTTTGGCAGAGTGGTACAAAATGCAACTCATGAAAGTAATTTTACAAACAATGTTATGCGAAGTGATTACACAACATTTACTGCATGAAAGGGAGTATTTGAATTCTTGGAACCCAAAACGACTCAACCGAAGGCTGTAAGGTGGCGTAAAAGAGATGTGGTGATTATATTCATGTTCAGAGGCCACTTATAATACAAATACAATTTATTTCCAGAGCTTCTTGGCAGAGGATCACAGTCAGATGAACAGAGGGCCTCCTAAGGCGGCGTAAAAAGAGTATGCGACCAGCCAGAAATAGAGGCATATAACTGAAGCATGCGGAAAGAGTCAAGGATTGTGGTATCTCAGAGATACGCAGCTACTTACAGAACATTAAAGCATATGTGATCATTACCCAGAACCAAACGACGAGTATGACGTCGGATACTATCAATATGATCATGGCAAGGGCCATGATCATGGTCATTATTATATAGAAGAGCATCCAGCTGCTCCTCAACTAGAGCAAACCAAGAGCATTATAATTAAGACTAATGAAGAGTACGGCCATCTCACCCGTAAGCAGCCGATGATCAGGAACACGCAGCTCAGGATGTGCAGCATGACGAAGATGAGGAAGAGGGTGTGACCCAAATCGGGAATGCCTATGGGCGACAGGATCTAATCGATGCTCTGAGGTATCCGGCGGAACTTACCCGACTCCCCGTAAAGGGCTACAAAGGTGCCTGCGAGGATATCCGCTATGATGTGCAGAATCCCGATTGCCATGGTACCGATCCGCAGATCCACGAAGCAGCAGCAGCTCTGTAGGTATATCATGGTTCCAGTGGGGTAATGTCTACTTGGGCTAATTGCTATGTTTCCGATACGGCTATGTTTTTGTACAGTGTAAAAGTTCTGACAATGAAAACAAAAATACCTTGAAAAAGAGCACCTTGCTTATTTCAAAATATTGAAATAAGATAAGCAGTCGCCGGTCTTCAAAAGCTGGTTTTCTAACATGCTGTCCTAG
Organism: Drosophila erecta; assembly: GCF_003286155.1. Taxonomy (NCBI): domain Eukaryota; kingdom Metazoa; phylum Arthropoda; class Insecta; order Diptera; family Drosophilidae; genus Drosophila; species Drosophila erecta. Next base: position 18,470,668 of record NW_020825200.1, read on the forward strand.
CCTAAGCTAATTCGTTATTTTAATCCCGTAAAGAATTACATATTAGAGTACTTGTTTGAACCCGAGCCATAATGAATCCCGCCATAAATGCGTCAGGAAGTTCTGTGTACAGTCGAATTGTGGTTTATTTACATTCATTAACTTAGCATTGTACAGTATTTACAGGCTGCTTGGGATGGGACAGGCTGAGTGGGTGGGTGTGCAGAGAAGCAGGCCAGCGGGCTTACAGCCAGCCGTGTCCGTGGTGGGAGCTCCAGCCGTGGTGGTCGTGGTGGTCCTCGAAGACGTGGTGCACCGGGATCTCCTCGTGGTGGACGTGGTGCACCGGCACGGGGATCTCCTCGTGGTGGACGTGGTGCACGGGCACCTCCTTGTAGATGGGCACCGGCACGTGCTTCACCACCGGCACATGGACCTTCTGGACGTGGTGGTGGTGCACCGTGTGCACCTTGTAGGGCACGTGGATCGTGTGGTGCTCGCTGCGGATCGAAAGTGAAATCGGTTAGATTGCCAGCATGTTAGCTAATCAGTTGCTTGAACCCTGCGTCTTGGCAGACATGGCTATTGGCCATTGGCAATTGGCAACTGGCAATTGATTCGCACAATTATGCGCGCATTACGCTGAATTAAATGCCAGCCGCAGCCTGAGAAATTCCTGAGCCGCGAACCAAGCCAAGATCGGCTAAGTTCAATGGTAGCCAGCGGTGTGCACGACATGGAGACTTGGACTTGGAGACTGCGATCGGGGGCTGGAGCGAGTGCTCTAAGTGCTACAAGCGTTTTGATTGCTCAATTCGATCGCAATCGTACACATATTTCATAGACCCACGTTTAAAAACCCATGCGACCGCTCGTTAGTTTAGCATAAAGCGGGAAATAGGTATTTTTATCGATTCGCTCGGGTTATTTATGGATCAGTTCAGGCGCAGATCGCCGGAGATACTCACTGTTTGCCAAAGAAGCCGGGACTGGGGGCGCAGTAGGCCGCGGCGAAGAGGGCAACGAAGATCTGAAAGGGGATGAGGAAGTGGTTAGTACACTGAATAATTCGAATTCAAATAGCTAAATAATCAGTGTGATTAGTGCTGGTTTGGCGCAAGTTAGGAACCGCTCCTGAAATGCAGCTAAAAGTGTATGCCGAATTTCCCGGCGCTCTAGGGAGGCTCTTTTTTATAGAGTGGGATGATTATATTTCCATAACATGTTAGGCCATATTTTTTGCGAATGTGTATTTCTCTGAAATATTTGAAGTTGTAACTTCTTGAAAACCCATTCGAGATAATAACTATACTACATTTAACAACTTTTGAAGCCATTAAACGATCTTTACTAGTTAATACTAGTTTCCAAATGATTTCCTTTAGGCTTCATAACTATTGATGGCATATTTCCAGCACGGCGGTCATTGATTTCAGTTCTACGTAAGTGGGTAGTGTTGCATTGGGCAATGGCTTTCATTCACGATAGTCCGCACAAGTTAATCCTTTTCACTTTCTCGACCCGTAACCCGTAACCCGTATCCTTCGCACTTACGAATACTTTCAGGGCGGACATGGTTGCTGGGCTGAGCTCTGCTGCACTCAAGAAGGAGATACGAAAACCGGAGCACTGTCAGGTGGTGACTGATAACCACAGGCTGCGACTCATCCGTTTTATACCCGGCGCCAGCAGCGCTTTTGTTGTTGCTACGAGGCGACTGCGCTGCACAAGAAAGACGTGACGTTGGTGCAGCAACAACAGCGGCAGCAGCAGCAGCAGACGCAGCAGAGGCAGCAGCAGCAGCAGCAGCAAACTCAACGGCCAAGCGACAATAAGCATAACAGTGGACGAACGACTGTTAACATGGCCAACATGGTGCAGTGGTGTGTGATTTGTATTATCCGCCGTTGACTTCTGTTTACGAGGGGTTAAGACCCTCTGGATGGTGGAAGGGGCAGGGGAGGGGGGACTGCGAGCTGTTGTCCACAAAGGCAGACGATCGAACTTTGACTTGGCGGGGCTTTGTGTAATACGGGGCAAATTACGTTCATTTCATAATCATAATCGCAGCGCAGCGCAGCGCGGAGTGGGGCTAAAATCATTCCAAGTGAATGACCAAGTAGCACATATGTACGAGTGGATCACTTAGCGGCCTTCCGCGGACCGCCGCAAAAAGTGAACGTGCGACCGGAGACAAAACCAAGTTGTCACGCTAATCCAAATTTCTTGGCCCTTCCATATCGGCTGGAAGACATCTCCACCAATCGACCTTGACTGTCTTCTGTGGTAACTGTCGTCGCTGGTGCCAATTAATGTGGGTCAGCGCTGGAGCTACAGGAGTCCACTCTTGGATATCTGGATGTATCCCCCGCGAAACAAGCAGTGCGACACTTGGAGCACGAAACACGTACGCCGTAAATTTGCAATAAAACGCATTTCGGGCAATTACTTAACCGTAACAGTAGTTGTGGCGCTAATCAAGAAATGCATCACACGATTTTGAAGAAATTCGATTTTGATTGTGTGGACTCGTATTGTTTTTGCCCATTCTACATTGCCCCTGACATAACGCTAGCCACGTCAGCGGCTGTTGCAACTGGTTGTTGCATGTTGCATGTTGCTGCTCAGCTGTGCTGTGTTGTGAACTCAACTGTCAAGAGCTTCAATTTGCGGCTGGCTTAACCCATTTAAGGCCGAACAGGGAGCTTCTTTTCAGAGCTCACAGCTTAAGCAAGAAAGTGTTTTCAACTTGGGGTAAGAAATAATAGCACCTAACACTCTTTACAATACCTTGAGAATTTTATAAATATTTTACATTAAAGTAGTGGTGCTACTAAAGACCCATAAGATGGTATTTCTTTGTAGTACCAAGTGAACAGAGCCATAATATGCAACTCGTTGCCAAATGGGCTACAACAGGTTAAACTATTAGTATCAATTGCTGATTTTCTCTTTCACTCACTCGGCTTTTCTGTGCATATGTAGGCCAGTGTGCTTTTGCTGCGTTCGAGGGCGCACCACTGCCATCCTGCCCCACCGAGCCACCGAGCCACCGAGCTACAGAGCCACCAAAGCGCCGCACCACCGACTTTCCCCACCCCTTTCGGCGGGATGTTATTGCATTTGCGGCAAATTGCTCGTTTTAGCCATGCCAAATTGCATAATGGATATTTGTCTGAGCGATAAATATGCCGTGGCTTCCACGCCACGCCCCCCGGCCGCCCCGCGCCCCTTCTAACCATGCGTGGCATGGTTAACCCGTGGGCAAAACCAAACAATAATCCACCCGGTGGCCGCTGCGGTGGATGATTACTTTCGCTTTCTGCGAACGCGCTCTCGGAATCGGTTAGGTTTGGCTTGGCTTGGATCGGGATCCCGGGATCTGCACATGCAAATACTTCCTGTTGGGCGAGTTTTGACTTCTGCGAATGTGGACCACTCGGACCACCACAGCTCCCGAAAGTGTACAGAAAGAAATTAGAGCGAGGATGTGGCGGCAGAGATGGAAGAGGAACTACTATTCCACTTCAGCCAAAAGGAATATTACTGGAATATTACTTAATCCATAAATCGTTACTATAATAACCAAATCTTTTCCAGACTTCACATGCGGAATAGTTGCAATATCAGCAACACAGCTCCACTGCGAACTGGGGAAACTTTTTCGCCGTGCAATAGGATCTATTAGGCCAGATGGAGCAGCTGGCCACCAGACTCAGCCTCCATCGAGAGGGTGACGCACAGGCGGACTCAATGGCTCACTCGGCACCAACATGATGTAAAACACGCCAAGTGCTCGTCGTTATGCAGATATGGCCAAACGAAGTGGCCGTCTAATTGGACGGCGGAACATGAGCGGCTGTTCAGTCGATCGGGCGAACATGAGTGGACAAATTGCTTGTGATAAAGGCGGGCAAGATTGATATGAGATATGTGGCCATAAGTCATTCTAACGCGCTTCAAGAAAGATTGATGTGCGCAAAGATAGGATTTACCGAATGCGATTCTTTGATAACCTGAGACTGTGACATCCACAGCCAACTGTATGTGGTAATGCATTTTTGCAAATTAGTCATTTTTGTTAGTTAAATCTGTGAAACTGTTAAGTGAATTGTGCGCTTCAACGAAAACCTAAAGCAGTTGCGGAGCTATAAAGATTGCATGTGTTAAGTGGATAGGTGAATTAGCGGAAGAAAGAGTGGTTTAGTTTTGGAAAGGATTTGAGCACAGAGGCTGATGCAAAAGTAAAACTTGTTCATCAGAAATGCAGGTCACGTTTGAACCTAATCTAATCATAAATAGAATCCAACTTTCCAGCTGTACTTTCGAGTTAACATTCGAACTTCCGATGGATTTGCATATGCGTGCTACTAAGCCAATACGGATGAGTGCATTTGGTACGTGTTATCAGCTGGGTCCTCCTGCTGGCCCACAACTGCCAATCACCTGTGGCCACAATTTATGCGCCCTCGCAGAAATGTTTACCCAACCGGCGTGGATTACATGACGCGGCTGCAGGCACGGATTTCCTGCGGCGATCGGTTCGACATCGTATCTGCCGCCAATATCTTCCAGTTAGACACGACCTGAAACCGAAATTGGATTTCCACGCAGATACGCTAGATACGTGGTCAACTCGCGCCCCCATCATCGATCGGAGCCTCACCCACTTGGCAGGCGGAGTGCGTCCGCCAAAAGCGCCGATAGCCTCCGCAAGTCGGGTGAATTTTGATGCGATGCGATGCGATGCGATTTTTGACTTCGATAGGGTCGAGGGACGAGTGCCAAAGCAAACACCACACATTCAAGCGCTACGGGCGATATGTGGAGCAGCCCCCAAATCCAAACCCCAATCAAAATTCAAATCCAAATTCAAATCCAAATATTCACAGGCGCAGATTATTTGGCAATGCGGGCGGCGTCAGTGGCGGGCTTCTGTTTTGGCCATTTGTGCCCCAACTGCTTTCCGAAGCGGACTTGACCTGCTTGGGGCGGAGCTCCTCGGTCATTTATAGTTGAGAATGCTCGAGAACAGCCAGCAATGCGGTGAGCAGCTTGATTTCTTGTGCATTTCGGGCCATAAAAACAACAGAACAGATTTTGTGAAAGGCATTTCAAATCTGGAGAGCCACAAAACTGAACCAGAGAATTTCCTCCCTGGTAATAATAATCTAATAATGGTTTAATGCCCCGTACTCGTAAAGTAAACGGGTATTAGACTTATTGAACAGGTAGAGGGAATCGTTTCCTGTAAATTATAAAATCCCCCGACCCAGATAGCATACAAAAAATCCTACTCTTTCTCAAAAAACAGAATTATACCATAAAATCTAAAAAACAAAATACAAATGTACATAATAAACACATAAATAATTTAGCTCATTACCCAATATGATTAAGATTAAGATAAAATGCAAATATCAGCCAACATAGCCATAGGCCCTGCAACCAGCACTATAATAATTAAGTTAGACTAGTTTTGTAAACTACTCTATCTATTATAATAAATAAATAAAAATAAAATTACAAAAATATTCTTAATCGGGAGAACTAATCCAGTCATTTAGATGAATGCAAATTAATGTCCGCTTAAACTTTTGAAAATTTTTAATATTTTGTTTTTATGCAATTTCTATCGCTATGCCAAAGATAAGTTGAAATTTCTGAGTGGGCGTGGCATTCTCCTCAAACATTCACTACAATCTTAACGCTGAGTCCATTTCTTTCCGACATTTCGACTTGAGACCTAAAGTCAAGAGATCATTTCTATTAAAAGAGATTACAATTGCTAGAGATTAGGTAGCGTACTACGGAAAAGAAATGCAAATGTTTAAATCAATCCTACTCTTTCCAGTCAAAATTATTGTTCTCACCATTTATAATTTGGCCATGGGACAATCCCCATTCTCCAAATGACTCGTTTAGAGGCGTAACCTCAGCAGCGACTTAGAATTCCCAGGAGTTCCTGCTATGCAAATGAGCCGCCTGATGAGCTCACCGCGCCTTCAGCGAATCCCAGTGCGAATCCGAGTCCGAATCCGATTCTCCTCCCTCTGCCGAAGCCGACGGCGGCGCCTACGCTCACCGCGACTGCGACTGCTGCGCACGCGCCTGCGCAGACTGTGGCGCAGATTTGCAAGTCGATGGCGAGGCGCTGATGAAGAACAACCCCGGCCTGAATTAGACGGCGCCAGCGAGCATGACAAGGTCGACACTTAAAGGTGTCGCCAATTACGGCCTCACCTCCCAACCTCCCAAGCTACCAAGCTACCAAGCTACCAAACTACCAAGTGCAAGCTTCCAATCCACCCACCCACCTGGCGGGTCATCATCTTTCGGAGTGCGGCTTCGAAAATCTCTTTTTCGAGTGCCTTGTGAAAACTCGCTCGAATTAACGCTTCAGTTAAAGCCCAAATGCACTTGTGGGCAGTGGCAGCGTCGGTGGGTGTCCGTTAAATTTGAATTTCACAGCGCTTAGCGCGCTCAGCAAGGCGGAAAGAAAACTCTCCAAGCGCCAAGCTGAAGTTCTGGCTGAAGATTCGACTGCTCCACTGACTCCCGGCTTCTAGCCAAGAATTCTCTCTCTAATTGCAGCAAAAGAAACTCAAAACACATACGAAATAATCACGCAAATGTGCCTTTGTTTCGATGTTGGCACAGTGAAGAGTCTTTGAATTCGTTTAAGCGTTTTGGCAACAGCTTAACGCCTAAGATTCAGTTTTTACTGTTTAGGTTTACTTTTTGCTGCGATTGCTTTATTTGTGTTAATATATTAACCCACAATGTGCCAGCATTATCTTTTTAATACGTGGCTTTCGAAGTGATTTGGTCTGCCATTTTAAGCTAAATTTAAGGCCTACATCTATTTCATATTTTAGGGGCACCAAAGAAAAAATGTCTGTGTTCTTTATTCCTACCCTTAAAATGTTTATTTTAAAGGGCATTTCGAGTTGTCTAGCAACGTGAGTAAGTTTCGCTGTTACAATTTCATTTTAAACAATTTCGAGAGTCATTGCCAGGAGTTGGAGGCGGGGAGCAGGGCGAAACTCGGACGAACCCCCAAGTTGCTCTTCCCTCTCCGCGAGGAACCCCCCTCCCAGCAACCACTCAAGTGGGCGCAGCGTAGGCAATGCTAATGAAGATAATGATGATGACGCCTCTTGCTCCCCACCCCCTGCCACCCTGCCACCAGACAACTAACACTTGAAGTGAAGTTCCATCTAAATAAACAACTAAATTACACTTGGGAAAATGTTTCCAAGCTGGCAAGGCAAATTTGACAAAAACCACTTCTAAGCACATGGAATAAGTTTAAATTAAATTAAGTATAACATCTGATCCCTTAACTATTAGCTTCCTTACTCTGCTTATTTTAGGAACCAGTCACATGGTTCAATCAATAGCCTGATTTTTTAGGATTTTTTGCGAACATTTATAGGCTCTAAACAAAAGCAGGGCCTGGTTAAAATTACAAAACTTAGGAACATTTAAGAAAATAAGATGATAAATCCGATTATAATGGAATATAAACATGAAAGTTCACTTTTCACTAATGTAAGAATGACATTGGAACATCTGGGATATTTTATGGAAATATCTTTTACTTGGTGCAGCATTATTCTGAGTGTGGCAACAACAAATTACCGAGAGAGATGCTACCTGCCGCAGTCGCTGCCCGCGGCGCTGCCGCAGCACTGTCGCGTCTGCGCCGCTTTCTGCTCTTCCGATGAGTTTCGAACACAACTAAATCAGAATTTTATTCAGTTTCAATTGTTTAGCGAGTGCGGATCGGCGTCGAGTGCGCGAAGCAGCGAAAACAAGCCAAACCAAACGAGACGAGTACCGCAATAAAATAAAATAAAGTAAAATAAATAGTAATTGGCCCGATAGTCGAATTGAATGCAAACAGGTAGACAAGGAACCAAGAAAGTAAATTAAATTAGGTGTGTACTGCCGGGCGGCTTTCTTGTCATTAGCGAAAATTTTGGAGATTTTCAAAGTGTCAAAGCGCGACGGAAATGCCGTTATATTCGCTACATTTCCCAACATAATTTACCGCGCCCCAAAAAAGAAGAAAGTCGCCGGAACAATCTAACAATTTTCACCATCAAAATGGTGTTCGTTTTATTCTGAGAAGAATTCTTCGTTCTTAGTTAATCAAGATTATTAGCGTAATGATTTTTTGTTGCTGGCCACTATGAGCAAATAAGTTATTATTATTTTAGGTGCTTTCCGCATTCAGATGGCCAATGCTGGATTTACGCATTGATGAGCACTTTGTCGTTCGGGTTTTTAATTATCGCCCGCCCAACTTCAAAAACTTTTGGTCGAAAGGTCACAGGCACCTGTGCAGTGAGCTCTGACGTCAGCGCCTGTAAGAAGGCTTCGTGCCGCTTGGTTGGCCAGGTTATTGACTCTCGCCCTCCCTCTCCCACCTGAACTTACATGCCGGACCCATCATAATTATGTGAGTCCGCTTCTTCCGCAACCGCAGAATCTTAAGCCGCCTCTTGCCCGCGAACCCATAAATAACGCCGATCTTGGCTCATTTTAACGATCTGCATATTTTGGCAACATAATTAACGGTGAAAAGAATGTGAAAAGTAGCGAATCGTAACGCGAAAGCCCGAATCACAAAACGAGAAGAGAAAGAACACGCGACTGCAAAGAAAGGCGGAAGAAAGAAGCAGAAGGTTTCTACGCGCCACCACCGAGTCCCATCTCTCAGTTCGAAATCTCGCGTCCATCCCATCGGTGCCCCGAGCAAATCTTCTGGCCAGAAGCCCAAGTGAAACCGCCGATGATGCAAAAAGGGAAGTGCCAAAAGAAGCGAGTTAAGTGAGAGCAAATCTAAAAGAAAGCATCGTAATATCGGAAAGCGCCGCTGGGGTCATAAACTAATCGCGGGCCCCATGATCGCGATCAGCGATAACTCGCTTGGGCAGCGACTAATACGCCTCCAGGTGGCTTTTCTCCTCATCGGTCTCTGGGATTCTTCGAGGGCTCTGACGGTCGACAACCAGTTGGTATCCGCAAGAAATGGTAAGTGAAATATTGCAAATTGGTGCTAGCTGCTACCCATAAAAAAGAAAAGTATATTTGCAAACGGAAAACGGCTCTTTCAATTTTTGTGGAAAAGTTTTATTTTTAGAACTTCTTTTCTTATTTTTTGCTGGCGCTACATGATGTTGCATACAACTCAATGTTTTTTTTTATTTAATTACATATGTGCAGTAATAAGTAAGTTTTTTATGTTGTCGCAGTTAAAACGTTTATGAACAGCATTTACGCTTCAAATTGGTCGTTACAACCGGCTTTATGCTTTTCAAGAACCTTTACGGGCATTGTGCAAGTGGGAAAATCGTATAATGGTGTTTGTATGAGGGTGTACCAGAGTTATTGACCCATTCTCGTCGTAACGCAAAGTAAATTATTTTGATATTTTTTTATATAAAGTATGATTTTTACTTCACTTTAAAGTGTGATGATAGGATCCTATCTACAACTTAAGTTCCTCGGTTATTGCTGGGTAACTTAATACAAACAAGTATAATACTACAATTTTATTTATATTTGCATACCCAAAATTAATTGTACTGAAAATTAGTTCGAATTTCAGTACTTAGGAAACGTTCAAAAATTCTAAATGAGGTAATTTCTTGGAAAATATCATGTCAATCTAATAACCATAAGCTGGGGGCCAATCCATCAAGCATGTCAGACCACAAACACCGCAGAGCAGCGTGTTTTGTTTATGGTTTGACCTTTTTGAATTATTCATGCACTGACAAAAATTCTATGGGTCACCCAAGTGCGCCCCACCGGCACGCAAAGTTAATAAAATTCAAATTCAAATCCGAATCCGAATGGAGAACAAAGCCAGCGAACAATCGAAACGAGACAATTGCAGAGTCAATAAAACTAACCTACCGTAGAGTGGACGAAGTGGAGCACCAGCGGTGGCCTTGAAAGTGCAAGTGGGGTGACGCAATTGTTTAGGAGCTAAAAGGAGTAGGGGCTGCCTGGGGAGTAGGAGGGGAAGGGCCTGGGGAGTTACCTAACTAGCAGCTGAACCTTTTGTAATTGGGAGCTCGCATTAACCATCTTGCATCGACAGACTGCTTCGAGCGGATCGCACTGGAGGCGATGCTGCCATTTGAGAAGACCTTCCGCACCGAAGACACCAACTCGCTGAAGATGTGCAAGGAGAAGTGCCTGCAGGCGGGCGAGAAGTGTCAGGCCATCTCGTTCGGGTGAGTCGTCTTCCACCTGTCACCCCTTGATTGCCCAATTTCCATCTTATGTATATATGTGTTTTCCTTCTCTTTTTTCGGAATTTTGCAGTGTTCATCGACGCGGAAACGGCACTTGTCAGTTGTCATCGGAGCAGTACGGCTCGGGGGGCGGCGGGCGGCCGGGGGGCGTGATTTTCGATCCCGACTTTGATCTGTACACGCGCAAGACGAACTGCTTCGACTTGAGCGACAACTCGATTGCCGCCGGTCCGCAGCCCGTGCCCGGTCCCAGTGCCATTTCACCCGGACCGACGCCACTGGATCTGCCGAACAGGCCCTTGGATGTCGGCAATACGCCAGTGCTGGTGGTCAACCCCACGCCACACACTTCTGGGAGTCCACCGCCTCCGCTGGGACCGTCCCTGCCGCCTCCTGGCGTGGGCGATCGGCTGTACTTCTCGCACGACCTGTATCCGCTCTATAAGTATCCCACGCTTTACGAGAGCAACTATCCGTCGCCCAACGAGGAGGCCTACATTCCCGGCGGCTATGCAGCCAATGCACCCGAGGTGGACGAGCGGTATCGACCCCACTACGGGCCCATAGAACCAGCGGAGGATGGAGGTAGGCCCACGCCACATAGCCCTCCGAGACCCATCTTCGGTTTGGGCTACGGGAATGGTTATAGCTACGGATCCCCAGAGAGATATACACCGCCGACAGCGCGGCCATCGAGTGGATCCTCGGAGGAGCGACCCAGCTATGCCGCAAGGCCACCTCGTCCCACTGCCGATCGTCCAGAATATCCGCCAGGACCTCCACGCCCTACGGCCGATCGTCCGGAGTATCCACCGCGTCCCTACGATGGCTCCACACCGCCCTCATATGGACCACGGCCGGGTCCCAGCTACGATCCCGATCGCGAACCACGCCCGGACTACACCAATCGACCTGATCCGCCGTCCATGTCGCCGCAAATTGGTTACGGGATGAACGGACCATCGGCACGTCCACCTTCACCCTCCTACGACGGTCCTCCTCCACCACGAGATGAGTACGTTCGCAGGAACGGCAGTGCTATGAGGCCTGGAGACGGATACGGAGGTTACGACGATGACAAAACGATTGCCACGTATTTCAATCCGGATGACTATATGCACGGGAATAACGGTGGGTAAAAAACCTGTGACGATCTAACCATCTAGACTCTGGTGTCTAGTAAGTATTAAGTATTTACATTTATTGGTGTATGTATGCGCTTCGTCACTACGTTAATTGTCGCTGGTTATAGTGGTAGAGACAGTTTATTATTTGCCCTTATCAAAGGGAATAAAATATAATACAATCTTACATCATAGGCATTGCAGCATATCGAGCTTAAAATAACTTTGTTAAGCTTTTAGTAATTCAAATCAATATAATTATTTTTTAGTTTCCCTGCTAAATAATGATCCTGATGATGATGCATCCTATAATAATAATAATAATAATAATAATAATAATAATAATAATAATAATAATAATAATATAATCCTATAATAATTATATATAAAATAGAAATTAACTTAATCCTGAATATGTCTTATTTTAGATCGACCAATGCCCGGCAATAGAGATAGAGATAGGAATAGGGACCGGCTTGGATATCCCATGGATGAAATGAAAGGTGAGTGAAAGTCATCCCGTCGTGGTGGGTCATCTCCTGGGTTCCCTACATTTAACTAATAAATGGATTAGCGCTGTCCCCTCAGCTAACCCCTTGGCCCTAGAGACCTGGGCCTATAACCATATAAATAGACAATGACACGGGTCACTTGAGAGTTGCAACAACAATAAAACAACTAAAATTTAGAATTAGCTTGGCGCACAACTAAAACCCATTAGCTTTTGGGGCCCACGACGACCGACTGGTCAAGTGACAGATGACAGACGCCCGATTGACCCACATTCCCTTGCTTTTATTTGCGTAACAAAACTAAACCCATTAGCCTGGCATAATGCTCATCGGATCTGGGATTCGGGGGTGAGTGGGCGGTTGCAGCAAGCATCGGCATTATTCACAATCGCATTAAATACACAGTGGAGCCAAAAGCTCCACTAACTAACCCACCCACAAAGCGGTATAATAAATAACGCCGTGGCCGAAGTTTTGATAAATGGCAAGCGCAGTAGAATGGAAATGCAGGAATTGGGGTCACCCACATGGAATATTAGGCATTTCGGTTCTCTTAGGTCATTTTGCACAGAAACATAAATGAGCAAGTGTTTTTTATTTAAAGCTATTACCAATTTAAATAGTATGAAGCATACCAAAAGCTACAATATCTGAGTATAAGTTACAGGGGAAAAGCTTTACATCGTAAAGATTTTAATATTGAAATTAAAAAAAACGACAAGCTTGATATTTTTATACAGCTTAAACTACCTTCTCATAGTATCCAAAATAATTGTTTGCTATCTACCATTTCTAAAGGCCATCACATTTAAATTGTATCTGGCTAATTATCAATTTTTTGCCAGATGATCCAACAAAAATTAATTCAACCAACTATTTTCCGGTCTGTTCATTTATTATGATCTCATTACTTTACAGAAGAAATTGAGTTGTCAAATGCAGAAGATTTATGACATTTCTGAAACTACCAAGCCAGATCATCAAAGAACGATTTGTGTTTTGATTTCGACGCGACTTCCTTTCGGGTTTCTCAAGTGTGACGAAGTGGAGTACATGAACCCAGCGGGTGGCGGTGACATAAGCCTATCGAATAAACCATATGCTACATGCCAAGTGCCAGGTGCCAGGTGACAGGTGCCAGGGGCCAAGAGAATCCAAGTTCAAATGCCAAACTTGATGACGTTGGCGCAATTAATTGTGTGGCTGAGGTGGCGTGTTCGCTAGTTAGCTTGCTTTTATTTGGCGTGGGACAGATCGTAATTAACACTTGGAGATTGGGCTACAGCTGGCTGGGAGGCGGAAGCGATCTTCTAGTTCGCCATAGGTATCTCTAGTTTTTGGCGGTTCTATGGGGTTGTGCAAGATCTGAATAGAACAGAACAGAACGGAGTGGAACTGCACTCAGCATGCGCACTCCTCCGGCACTCATTGTATGCAAATGCGAACACGAAGTCGCTGCACAAAAACCACCCACATTCGGGGTTCGAGTTCGCAGCACCACCGCATTGCCTGACAGCAATGACATTGATTCAGGAACGGAAATGCACTGAAGTCGGCTTCTTTTTGTGCTTGGAGGGGTGATATGATCGTTGGACTCATATTTGTGGTCAGGCACGATTGGGAAACGTAAAGCCTTGAGAAATTGAGCATTGGCCAAACGCATCTGGGCAAAAACAAAAGACTTAGGAAAGGAACTTGAATAATTTATCCTTTTCAATGTATTACCTAATTATAACTGATTTATGTTATAGTATTTGGTATTATTCTTTTATTGCAATACTTCTGAAATTGTAATTTAAATATTTTCGTTCAATTCTAGACTGCTTTAATAATATTATTACTGTAAAAAACTAACAACACTACAAATGAACTATAACTAAAATAGCCTGCAAGCAGTATTTTATGCTGGTCATCTTCAGTTCAACAAAAATTAAAATAGATTTTCCTTTTAAGAAAGCTCACAGGCATATATAGTATCTTCAAATACTTGTATAGTCCATCCTTGAGCAGAAAAATTGTAGCAGCCATAAAAACCCTTTATAAGCCCGTAATTTAAACTACGATCTAGCGGATAACTGTTTAGGTATAACTTTCCTAGTACCTCATTAAGACCGCTCTTATTGAAACGAAATAATAAGCATCATACCAAGTTGCGGCATCCTTGAGCTGGGTCTGTTAACGGTTGGCTGCCCCCATCAGCATCGCATCTCGCAGCGATCTGTACCCTCGTATTTTCATCTGAATCATTGGCGAAGATAGGCATCTTCCACCGAAAAAAGCCCCACTGAAAATGCTCATTATACCGCAGATCCAAGGCTTCTGGGCAATGCGAAGTGCTCTCCGCCGGGTGTCGGAAAAAAGAATCCACTGAAAGGGGGAGTCATTTTCTGAGATTTTCTGAGCGGCGGAGCGAAAAGCTCCCGGCTCAGAAGCGCAGAGGCGCAGAGGCGCATCGGCGCAGAAGCGAAAAGCTCGGAAAACGCGCGCGATTTTCTAATGCCGTATAAAACCGCAAGCTTGACCACAGCCGCTGTTCATTCGCGATTAGAATCGCCAGCGCCGCGCATCCAAAATTCGTGTCGGAAATCGTGTTCGCGTCTGCGTGTCCTGTGTGCGAGCGGGATGGCCAGCTGGCCCATTGTTTCGAGCGCTTGACATTGCACAGAAATTAATTGGCCCAGAACGCAAATTAAACCATTACGTAATCACGCTCAAATCACCGCTTCGGCACCATAAACTCCCAAAAAATGGCGAGTATCTGTGGGCTTCTGCCGCTGCTTCTGCTTTTGTGTCGCGTCCACGACGGCGTATCGAAGTTCGTTAGTCCTACGCGCCACACCGATCTCAGCAGCACCATTATCATAGTGGAGGACGCCAAAGGTAAGGTGCCACGCTTGTGGGTCATTCCACTTGGGGCCAAACTGTCGGCCGAGTTTCGGAGTGCGTATTAAAGTAATTTGCATAATTTCCATCGTTCTGCGTGAAAAACACTCTGTCTTGGCTCTGTGCTGGCAATTTTCCCGGAGATTATCTTCGGTGGAGTACATGGCACCCAACATGACTCGAACATAATTTACTCAAAACGGCAGCGGATGTGCCGCAAAACACGGCAGGGCAGCAGAAACAGAAATGACTTGGACACAAATGCACTTGGGAAAAGAATTCCTCCTCTTCCTGAGAATCAATTTTAAAATTAAATTGTTGCTAGAAAGTGAAAGGTTTACGATTAGTCAGATCGCTTGCATTATACCAACAATTGAAAGGCTAATTTTAAGCAGTTTGGCTCTTATTATACTCTTGTCCACCTGTCCACTACATTTCAAAGCTGTCTTAAAAATAATCGGAAAATAATTGAAGCAAGGAATAAAAGAAGTTAAGTACTTAATAACTGCAATGGAATAAATCGGCATACCCCTGCTTCAAATTCAGTAGCATAAACTCAGATTTTCTCCAAGTGTAGTCGGCAATAAAGTAACCCAGCCCGATCTTGAGCTCTGTCCTCGCTTCACTGCCTCCGAACGTTGAATGGTTGTTATATTTTCCGCCTTTTTTGCTGCCCACAATTGCGTAAGACGCAGCATCTGCAACTGGCACTGCAACATTTACTTAATCCGCTTTTCAGCCTGCTTCCGACGAGTCCTGGCCGGAAAACGTATTGCCCCCCACTTCGTGCGCCGCTCCATATCCTGCGAGCGAGTGGAAGAGTGCATGCGGGAGTGCGGTCGCGAGCGGCGGTTCATGTGCGAGGGCTTCAACTACAGGCTGGATCCTTCGGGTCACGGGCAGGGCGATTGCGAGCTGGTCGAGATGCCGCTGGCCCAGATGGACCTGTACTCCAGTCCGGATCGACGGGATGCCAATTTGCTGAGGCATCCCGACTACGACTACTACGAGAGGGACCGCAATGCGCCGAGCAGCTGTCGCCGCAGTGCTTGCCAGGATTGTTCCCAGGGTCCGGTGAGCAGCCAGCCTGTTTACTTCAAGCCCAGTGGAGGAGCAGGCGGATATGGTGACCGTGACCGGGACCGTGACCGCGATAGGGACAGGGATCACTATCGTCCGCATAGCAGCACTGCCGTGGACCACTACCGCGGTCCATCTGGTCCCCCAGGCTCCTCCTCCTACGAGCAAAGGCCGCCCTTCTCTTCCGAGTTCCATGGATCGCACAGCTCATCCTCCTCGGCATCCTCCTATGAGTTCTCCTCGCATGGCTCAGGTTCTAGCTCGGGTTCCAGTTCTGGATACTTTGGTCACACCCCACCCAGTAGCTATGGCGGCGACCATCCCTACGTGGATCGCCATGATGCTCCGCATTATCGTCCCGGAAGACCGGACCGCTGGGAAACTCTGCCGAGCAGCTCCGGCTACGATAGCTCCGCGTATAGACCGCCTCGTCCCGAAACGGATCGCATCGACAAGTACCGACCCCCGTATCGTCCTGGCTCGGACTATTCGCCCTATCGACCGCCAAGTCGTCCGTCGCACAACTACCTCGATCGCGATGGAGCAGGCCCTCCAGGACCTCTAGGACCTCCAGGGTCCAACAAAAAGCCAAACAAATTTGTTCCCTACCTGATTGGCGGCGAGGACAACTGGGGACACTATGGTGGTAGTTATGGTGGCAGCAGCAAGCACTCCTCCTCATCATCATCCTCCTACTGGGGTCTCACAGAATCCCAGAGGCGCAAGGATCAGCACGACTTCAACTACTTCCAGCTGGGAGCACCACATCGCGAATCCAACTCGGTGCTCAGCTATCCGGGCTCTGGATACGAGGACGATTACCCTCGACGACGCAACGATTACCGTCAACAGTGGACTCGGCGAGCGGGACAAGATGGTAATGGTGTTTTCTAGCTACCCTCGCTCTTGTTTTCTCTTGCTGTTTTGTACACTAGTTTGATCAATTTTGTTGATTGATACCCACAGAATGCTCGGCGAAAACCAGCGAGGGATTCCGGCTGCACAAGACGGCCGTGAGGCACGCCTACAACGTGCCCACCTTGACGGAGTGCGAGCGCCTGTGCTCGGATCAGCGGCCCAGCTTCGTCTGCCACACGTTCAGCTACCGGTACAACCAGGCGGGCAGGGACAACTGCATGCTCTGCGACCGGCCCATCAACATGCTCGACTACTACGTGGACATCGAGCCGGACCGGGACTACGACATCTACTCCATGGCGGACGACATGGACGTGTGCCGGCAGCCTCCACCACGACGACATGATACCGCCGGCCCTAGCACCGCCCTTTCCGATCCGAGAAACGCCCGTAAGTTGATATCACACCTATTATTATCCTAAATATAACTATTCACAGCTCTTCTAATTGTATGATATTTTACAATATATCCTTTATCCTTTTATACCTAGAGTAAAGCCATAAATATTTAGAAGAAAGCAGAGTTTTAGCATTGAAAATTAATAGATTTTATAACACGGTTAAGGTCCTGTATATATTTGTATATTTTTAATGACTAAATCCTTTTCGAATTCTGCAGAATGTTTCTTCCGCGCAATCGATGCCACACGGTTCTTTAAGTCGATTGTCCGTGACTCGCTGACCGTGCGATCTGTGGGCGAGTGCGAGATGGAGTGCATCCGCTCCACAAAGTTCACCTGCCGGGCGTTTGCCTTCCGATACGGCCAGCAGCGACATGCCGGAGTCATCGACAACTGCCAGCTGAGTGACTGGCCAGTGCGGGACATGGACAAGGAGCGGCATCTCATCCTGGACGCCGCTTTCGACATCTTCGAGCGAGCCAGCTACGGGCACGGATGTGAAATCCAGCCAATTGTGGATGAGAAGCACAAGAAACGTGGGTTGATTTGGGATTAGTGAGTCCGTAGAAACTATAAGTATCCAACTACTTCTCAGTCTGCTATTTGGGTTACGGATCACCGGCTAGACTGCTTCCTCCGGCCATCAAGAAAGTGATTTCGGTGCCCTCCGAGATGGCCTGCAAGAAGGAGTGCATCCGATTCCGAGAAACGACTCCTTTCAAGTGCTTTGCCTTCAGCTATGGGTGAGTCATACGAATTGCCTAACCCAATGGCAGTGTAATCAAAATTCTCCATCCACACGCCAGCTCCCATGCCAGCTCCTTCAACTGTGAGCTTTCGGACCTGGACCAGACCGAGCTAAAACAGGATGTGCACTATGCGCACACCAAGGACCGCGACTTCTGGCTCTTCGCCTGGAATCCCTTCGACTGGACCTGCCGGGACAAGGTCAACACCATTGGGGGATCCCGGGTGAACAACGACAGGCGCATGGACATCTTCCGGGAACCGGGTAAACTCAACATACTAACCTGTTGCACGTCGATCCAAGTGTAAATAACGGGTTCCGGGTGCTCTTCCCGTCCAGCGGATTGGCATTAGTTGTGTATTATTAGCTTTAGAACTTGTGTAAGTTAGTTTGTAGCGTAACTCGTTGTGTAAATAACGTTTACTAGCATGTACAGAGGCACCAGTCCCAGCATAACCGAATGGCGAATCCCCCCAAAAAGCTACTAACCGACCGATTGCATGTCACCGTTTTCCCAATTTGATTCCGATTTCCATCCCCTAAATCCCGTGTTCTCGACCTCACTAAACTCGCTTCTTGTCCGCTAAAGGCGACGTGGCCTGGCGTCATTACACCGTGTCCGGAAAACCCTGCCGCCGGAGCAGTCCCTGCGCCAAGAATCTCATCACGGGCTTCTACTCCTGCGAGACGGACGCCTCCGAGGTCGGCTCCTGGGACTACTGCTGTAAGGCGGACCACCCGTGCGGCTACAGCAAGGGATTCGATTATCCATGGTAAGTTGAAGGAGTCCTGTGGTGGATAGAGACTCATCTTTCACCGAAAGCAACTCAAAAAATAGCAATTGGCCCATAATTCGTACATTGTCCTTCACATTTTCCAGGTGCTTTGTGGGCGACGAGTCGGACCAGTGGCGCAAGTGCAGCGATCGCTACTTCCCCGGAAAGAACGGCACCCAGCCGACCCACTCGCACCTGGGACTGCCCAGTGCCAAGGAGAAACAGAAGCATCCACACCCCCATCACGCCCAGCCGGCGACGGCGGCCAGCAGCGAGTACAGCCAGCACCCCCCTCGACCCGGCGGACTGCAGAGCCTCAGTGACTTCGCCGCCGCCCGCCTGTGGCCCGTGACCTACCTGTACAGTGAGGGCCCGCCCAATGCCACCGAGTTCAGCAACTTCGTCGACTGCAACAAGGAGTCGTGCTAGTGGGGCGCTGATTTAGATTACGATTAGCAGATTAAGAGATGCTTGTGTACAATAGATAGCCCTAATCCCCTAATCCCAAACACTAATCCCAGCCAGATGTACTTGGAGCGCGCGGACGTTGGCGTTGTGATCATCATTGAGATTGGATACCATTGTCGTCAGAAACAAGTGAAACCAATTAACTTATTAACTTAGCTCCCCTGAATGTTGAATGCTACCTAAAATGACAGCTTGCGTGCAGGCATTCTTAGTACCACTAAGCTGTATTGTATGTATTATTAATAAAATTAGTTTTTACGAAAAACGTCTGGCACATGTTTTTCTTGGCTCGATTATTATTTTGGCGTAACAATTCTCTGATTAATGAAAGTAATTTATTCAAAAGCTCTCTATAATAACCATCAATCCATTTATATAGTGAACATTTCTTAAGTGCTTTCTTTTGTGTATCACTACATAAAATAATAATTATTTTAACTACTTACATATGTATTTAGTTTTTGAAAATATTTTTTGTTTTGCATATTATTGAATAACTTTGGATTGGAATTATAGTAGTTAAATGGCAGTTATCGTGTTATTTTTTAGGAAAATATTCAAATTATCTTTGTTAATTTACACAATTTTTTTCTTACACGAATAGTCTTATGTTGCAGACTCCCGTCACCAATCTTTTCGCTTTATGCGCTCATAATCTGTTCAGCCTCGATTCATTGGCGATGTTAGCAACAAAGTTAATAAGTTAATTATTTATATGTGATTGCATTTTGAGAACTAGGCAATTTCTTCCTTCCTTTATCATTCGCTACATTTCCTCATCTAACCATCATGAGTTTTGAAAAGGAGTGGGAATTCAACTGAGTTGATAACAAACTGTTCATAACAAGCTTTACCGGTTACTATGTTAGTCAGCTTTTGAGTGTGCGTAAAGCTTGCTCGTTACCTGTTATCCACGCCAACACATAATTTGAGTGCTATAGCTATGAACTTGTATTGGACGAAAATATCATGGAACTTTTGTACAAACTCGTTTTTGGTCTTTAAAATTTATTGATTTAATGTTTAAATTTTAATTTCACACTTAAAACCAATGTGGATTAAGTTATTTCTTTGCGAATAATGATTGTAATTCAAAATATCTGTAACATTATCAATCGTATCAAGTCTTATCAAGTGTTTCCCGAAATGCTTAAAAAAATAATAATCTGCAATGTATTATTTCTATTATTATTAGAATTGTCAAAAGTGGTATGTTAAACTATACTTTTTATTAAGTTTTCTATTCTTTGTGCACCCTTTACTCGTAGAGCCACCCCCTCACTTTTGGAAAACGTTTATATATTTTTTCATTTTTTTATTAGTCTTGTAATTTTTTATCGATTTGCCAAAAAACATTAGGAAACATTTTTAATTATTTTTTTCATTTTATTATTGTATTCCCAATTTCGATAGACATGCCAAAAAAATGTATAAATATCTCGATGGCACTTTCATTAGCTCTGTAATGGGTATCTGAAAGTCGGGGAACTCGGCTATAGCGTTCTCTCTTGTTTTTATTAATATTTTACAGCTTTTGAGCGCAGCATTCTCAGCCCGCATATACAAGCTCGACTTTTAAGAGCTTTTCGTTTTCTGCTTTATGTGTGCACATACGTATAATATTCGGATTGGTGCATTTCATATATTAATATATGTACGTTCTAAGACAAACCTATTTTTTCAATTTAGATTTCCATTTAAATTATATTTTTATTACGTTTGTCTCTCTCAAACACAATTTTTTCTCTTTATATCATTAATTAATTGTTTTAAAAAGCTTTCTGATAATAGAGCATTTCTTTGTGTTTATTTGTATACCGTAGGGATTTATACAATAAGAACGCAGTCTTTTCTAGATAAGAACTTTCCTATACATATTTTGCGCTGTCAGGCTGATACACATTTTCAAATGACAACTGCTACGGTGCGGCAAGTCCCTCCATACGCAAATGAACTCCCTCCTGGGTGGATATCAGGAAACTACGGCTGGAAAACTTCAGCGGGATCTGTGTTTTCTTTGACCTGCTGAACCTAAAGTCTCTCAGGAGATATACGAGGCCCACCTTGACTTGCAGTTTGCCAAATCGCTCGCCTATGCAGTTACGAGGACCCTCGCCAAACGGCAAATAGGCGAAGGGATGTCGGGCCTTGATCTCTTCTGGCTCAAAGCGACTGGGATCGAACTTTTCTGGATCGGGATAAAGTTCTGGATCGTGGTGAATACTATGCACAGGTATTATGATCTTCGTTCCCGGTTCTAGGACTAGGCTGCTATCCGGTACCTGGTATTCCTTGGTGGAACGCCTCAGCAAGTGAGGCAGTATGGGATACTTGCGAAGGGTCTCGGCTACCACTTGGTCCAGGTAGGGCATCTCCTGAACGGAGTCGTACGTGAGCTTTTGGTTGTTGCGTTTCAAAACATCGAGCACCTCAACTCGTAGTTTTTCTTGGACATCGGGGTTAAGAGCCAGTTCATACAGACAGAAGGACATGGTGGTGGAGGAGGTATCGAACCCGGCCAGGAAGAAGACTAATGCCTGGGCCGCAATCTGCTCGAAGGACAGGGCATCCTTAACTCCCTGCTCGCCCAGTTCCATTAGCAGTTGGATCAGGTCGTTGCGCTGGATATTCTCCCGTCGCCTGTAGTCCAATGTCTGGCGTACAGTGTCCAGGAAGAACTCACTGACCTCCGGACGAAAAAGCCTGAAGCGCAGCATCCTTGCCAAATCCGGCTGAGCAAACATAAAGGCCTGGACAAGAACCGAATGCAGGGGCTCCGTGGTCACTGAGCGACCCATGCTCCGGAACTGCGACTCCGGATCCTGGAGACTATTGCACTCCAGGCCGAAGGCACAGCTGCCGATCACATCCGTGGTGAACCTGGCACACAGATCCTTGGCCTCGATCTCGCCGACCTGGAGGCGACACGCCTGCGTCAGCTTCTCGCCCACCTCCACCATGTTGGGGAACATGAATTTCATCTTGCCCGAGGTGAACACCTGCGTCAAATTCTGCCGCAACCAGCGCCACTCCGGTCCGTCCAGGAAGAGCAGGTTCCCGGTCAGCGGATCGTCCCGCACATTATGGAAGAGTCCTCGATCGGCGAAGCTGGCAAAGTCCCTGATCATAATCTCGCGGATCAGTTCCAGATCCATGATAAACAACGACTTGGTCATGAACGTGAAGTAGCCGCAGTAGCGCTCCTCTCCCCGGAATTTCCTATAGATCCGCATGTTGATATCCGTCCAGTGAAGGTCCTTTCCCAGCCCACTCATATTGCCGCGGAAATACACGGGTGCTTCTCCGGCCACGCCCCTTCTGCTCCAGTAGCTGTAATGCCATCGGAGCTTGGCATACAGCAAAAGACCGGCGATGAGCACGAGTACCAGGAGCGTTAGCATGGTGTCCACGGCTCGATAGAATAGCAACTGAGTGGAAAAGTGGGGCACATTTGTTTTCCGGCTGAAAAGCTCTCGGGTCGCTCTCTTTTCGGGGCTCTCTTTTTCTATCGCTATTATATGTTAGGAACTGCAGTTATCCATACCTACATACAATATCTTGCGTCATTTATATGATAATTCACGTTTTGCAAGCAAAATGTATAGAGCGTTGCTAATGTTCTGCTTTCAGATCAATTATTATATGAAAATATACAAAGTTCAATGCTAAGCGTTAAAAGATATTTAAGTGATTATAGTAACTATACGCATTCGGTAGTAATTATTTATTTATAATTACCGGTATATGTATGTATGTATGTATGTATGTATGTATGTATGTATGTATGTATGTATGTATGTATGTATTTATGTATGTATGTATTTATGTATGTATGTATTTATGCATGTATGTATGTATGTGTTACTTGCACAAAGTAATACAAATTCTCTTAATTAAAGCCTGAAGAATGTTTAACTTACTGTCGGAACACATAGTTATTGCCGCGTTTAATATTTGCTTAGGAGAAATATTTTCTTGTAGCCCAATAATTCCCAACTAGTTCTAGTGAGGACTGTAAGGCATGTCTTCTAATTTAGAGTCGCAAAATAGTTCAAGTAATCTCTCCTTCCGGTCGAGCAGTGAGTGTAGTGTGTGTGTAGTGTATGTACCGGTGTATGTATGTATGTATGTATGTATGTATGTATGTATGTATGTATGTATGTATGTATGTATGTATGTATGTATGTATGTATGTATGTATGTATGTATGTATGTATGTATGTATGTATGTATGTATGTATGTATGTATGTATGTATGTATGTATGTATGTATGTATGTATGTATGTATGTATGTATGTATGTATGTATGTATGTATGTATGTATGTATGTATGTATGTATGAATGTCTATATGTATGTATGTATGTGTATGTATCAACGGAAGCGGGCGCTCATGGGGCACTCCTATTCTGGCCCAATATGTGTAGGTGTTGTGGTAGAATCTATAGGCCAACAATAGAAGCAAACTCAATAGTGCGAGAGTGAGCAGCATGGCGATCAAGATACTTGTTTAGATTCAGCTTTCCAGAACGAGTACTATTTTCTGGAATATGACTTTTTTAGTTTTAACTGATATTCTTCCTAAAGGTATACAGATTATCAAATATATGTATTGAAAATGTGCATTAACATTTGCTAAGTTTTTTGAGTCGACAAAGCTTTTTCACATGGCGATCCAGACAGTACTGATAGATAGGTGATAGATAGATAAGGTTGTAAACAAATACTATATACATTGTTTAGTTGAGGTTCACTATTCGTAGATTAGTGAAGTAGTTTGTAACATATAATAAGTTGATCTGGCCATGTCTGACTACAGCGTTTTCTCTTGTTTAAATATTTATTTATTTGTTTTACACCGATAGTTGGAGGGATAAGCCGTGATTACAGAGACTTTTGGCGAGCTATAGGTATTATTGCAAAATGACTTGATAAATTACATAAATACTTTGTTCTTTGGGAGAAGCAGTATTTGTGTGCCAATCTGGAGTGTCCAAGGCGCTTAAATATATTTTTAATTATTTTATGGTAACATATAGTAACAAGGTTATTTTATGGCTTTCCTACTAGCATATCGCATCCTGATTGTATCTGAAATAATTATAATTTCTAATTTCTATAAAATTCTTCTAATTCTTTAGAAATTCTTCTAAAATTATAATTTCTATAATCAACCTCAGAAATATCAATAGATAATTACCCCCGAATTACCAAGAAAGATTTGGTGACTCAAGTAGTTGCTATCAAGAAGTGCTGTCTCAACATGACCACCTTAACAAAAAAAGCTGATAAGCCATCGATGAAACTTTTGGACTACGACGAACCCAATGCCATAAAATTGTGAAAAGAAGGGAAACTATTAGTTGGGGGTTTATTAATATACCTGTTATTCAATAAAAAATGAATGCAAATTCAAGTTGGTTTTCCAAAGGGATACGAAAGGGAAATTACAAATGCTGAGCCTGTTTTTGGCAAAGGCTAGCTTGTAGCTCAAATGTTTTCTTTAAAACAGATGAAAAGAAGGGAAAATATTAGTTGGGGATTTATTAATGTACCTGTAGTGCAATAAAAATGAATGCAAGTGAATTCTCTGCTTCAAGTTTGTTTTCCAAAGGGATACGAGTTAGCTTGTAGCTGAAATGTTTTCTTTAAAACAGACACGAATGAGTACTGACATCCCCATTCCATCCTCTTTCCAAGACACTTTTTTATTCGACTCCCAGAGTGTTTGTCCTTTTAATTGAAATGTGAGCCTGGGCGTAAACAGGAAAAGAAAACATCAGTTTATTGACAGGCTTTTGATGATTCGCCAGACGACTTGCTTGCCTCCTCTTGGCATTTGCACCTCACCTTTAATTAAACTGGGCACTGTGACGGTCCAGAAATCAATTCAAGCATAAAGGCAATAAAAACGACACTAAATCGAGCTGCTGGTGTCACTAAATTCGCCAGGCATATTACAAAAATTAAACGCTATCAAAGGCCTATTAAACGACATGCCAGTTGGGCAGCATTAAAGTGGTTGGATGCCCAGCTTCCTTGCCGCAGGACTTCTTTCTGCTCCCCAGTAAATAATAAAACGAAGTCGCGCCTAAAAGCATTTTGCGACCTTGTGCGGGCGTGTGAGCTGTTCTTGGTGCTTAAAGGATTTGGGCCTAATGCTCACGGCTCGTTTTATGCCGCTAATGCGCCGTCTTCCAATCGACATAAAAATCGTAATGCCGCAGTTAAAGGCAGCTCGAGCCATAAACAGAAGCTGGAATTAAATAATAATGCAGGCCACGGAGATTTTGCTTATTAAAAGTAGATTGCTTGTTCCTGATTTTGAGCGGCTTGCGGCTTTTCAGGGCAATAGTTAAAGGCAAACCAATTATTATTGTAGTACGTAGTAATGTCACTGTATCTCAAGATCTTTAGGCAATATTATCATGATAGTCAGCGGTCAAAACGTATTGCAAAGCTTCCTTTCAGTGTGACTCACGTGTTATTGGTGCTGGCTAGTTTAAGTAAGTTTGTGTCTAGTCATTCCCTAGTTGTGCTTTTAGATTCTAAAATACAAATAAATTGTTTATTCTGTTTGGTAGAAAACAAGCTCTCTGAAGCGTTGCAAAGCTCTTTGGAAATCCACAATCATCGTGCCTCAGTTGTTCCTAAACGCTGATTCAGTGAAGTCGGGTAGGCGATAAGTATACGGTGCTGAAAGAAAAGTTTCATAAGCCTTCCGGCGGAATTCCCTCTATTAGTAGATCAAAACTCATTTGTTTAACTATAACATTTTATTTGATCAACCAAATAAATGGTGTCTGAGGTTCGGCACTCTTTTGGTTCACAATTCACGTTTAGTGCCACCGCAAATGTTTTTAGAAAGATAAGGCGTTGTTAAAAGCTTCGTTCGGTATATAATGGCTAACTAAGGGGCAAAACGATCAGTGTTAACACAAACGTTATCAAAAACAGGCAACAAAGACGCGACCGCTCGCAATGCTTTTTACAATCGCCCTTTTGGGCGTGGTCCTGGCCTTGGCCTACAGTTTGCATGTGAAAATCTTCTCTTATTGGAAGAGGAAAGGAGTTCCACACGAGAGGCCACTGCCGCTAGTTGGCAACATGAAGGGTATCGTGAAGAAGTACCACTTCCGCGATATCAACCAAAGAATCTATAAGAAGTTTAAGGGCAAGGCTCCCATCGCCGGAATGTACATGTTCTTCAGGCGAACTGCCATGATCACCGATCTGGATTTCATCAAGCAGGTGATGATCAAGGACTTCAGCTACTTCCAGGATCGTAGTGCCTTCAACAATCCCCGGGACGATCCGCTCACAGGCCACCTGTTTGCACTGGAGGGCGATGAGTGGCGCGCCATGCGGCACAAGCTGTCTCCCGTTTTCACCTCCGGGAAGATAAAGCAGATGTCGAAGGTGATCGTGGACGTGGGTCTTCGCCTGGGCGATGCCATGGATAAGGCGGTGCAGGAGGCCCAAGTGGAGGACGGTAATGTGGAGATCAAGGACCTCTGTGCCCGGTTCACCACGGATGTCATTGGATCGTGCGCCTTCGGGCTGGAGTGCAACAGTCTCCAGGATCCCAGTGCCGAGTTCCGACAGAAGGGTCGTGAAATATTCACCAGGCGGCGTCATTCCACGCTAGTGCAAGCGTTTATCTTCACCAACGCCAGGTTGGCTAAAAAACTAAGAATGAAAATACTGCCCGATGATGTGACCGAGTTCTTCATGGCGGCGGTGAAGAACACCGTTGACTATCGCCTCAGGAACGGCATAAAGCGCAACGACTTCATCGAGCAAATGATAGAGCTCCGAGCGGAGGACCAGGAGGCGGCTAGGAAGGGTCAGGGCATCGATCTCTCCCACGGCTTGACCCTGGAGCAAATGGCTGCCCAGGCCTTCGTCTTCTTCGTGGCTGGCTTCGAGACCTCCTCCAGCACCATGTCCTTCTGCCTGTACGAGTTGGCCCTGCAGCCGGAGATTCAGCGGCGGTTGAGGGAGGAGATTGAAAGTGTGCTGGCCAGTGTGGAAGGAGGAGAGCTGAGCTACGACGTTCTGGCTGAAATGAGCTACTTGGATCAGGTGCTATCAGGTAGGTACAGATCCGCCATCTTAATGAACTGATTTCCAGCCAAAACCTCTTTCAGAAACTCTTCGAAAGCATCCCCTGCTTCCCCATCTCATTCGGGAGGCTAATCGAGACTACAAAATTCCCCACTCGGATATTGTGCTGGACAAGGGCGTCCTTGCCCTGATTCCCGTTCACAATATTCACCACGATCCTGAGATATATCCCGATCCGGAAAGGTTCGATCCCAGTCGCTTTGATCCGGAGGAAGTCAAGAACCGCCATCCGATGGCCTACTTGCCCTTTGGCGATGGACCGCGGAACTGCATTGGACTGCGGTTCGGAAAGATTCAGGCCAAGATCGGGCTCGTGTCGCTGCTCCGGCGTTTCAAATTCTCCGTATCAAGTCGCACCGAAGTTCCTTTGATATTTTCCAAGAAATCTTTTCTGTTGGGCACCGAGAACGGCATTTACCTGAAAGTTGAAAGTATTTGAAATTATCTGCAATGTATAAAGTAGAAAATAATAAGCGCCAAGTACACCGAACATTATCGGACTGTTATTTATTGAAATATTTAGTTAGGGTCGAAACTTTGTTAATTAAATAGCAAAAAATGCCCGCGGCTGCATCGGATACCAAAACAAATTTATTGGTTTGTTTATCAGCCAGCTAACTGATATAAACTTTTTCAGCTAACATCTAATTTTGGCTACTTTATTCACTTTACACTTTTGCACGGAGCTGCAATGAATTTGAAGAGGAAAGTATCTACGATACTTACAACACAGCTATACATGTACACAGCATTTAAAAGCGATGTGGTCTAGAATGTTTGGCATTGCCCCGAATACAATCCTCAAAAAGAATAACAAAGTATCCTCGCGCTAATCTGGAGCCAAAATCCGGCTAAAACTTTTCCGTGACTCGCCCACTAATTTGCTCATTTCTCATGTGTTATTTGCCAGCTGCTAACCGAGTACTGCTGTTTTGACAGAACTGCATGTGCTGTGCAATATGTACGCCCAGCATTCAGCATTCGCCATTCGCCAGGAGGAGGGAGTCATTCAGCCAGGAGGAAGTTTTAGTACACAGCACTTTTTGATAGTGCAGTCACGCCACAGAATCCTTGGGGCAACGGAACAAAGCAAGGCAAAAAACTTGGAGCTGCAAAACAAATGGAATAATTAGCCAGAATAAGATGAACTTCCTCACGGCAACAGGAGAACTCATAGACCAGGTGCAGCGGCAGAGGCCGGATGGGTATTCGTATTCGTATTCGTATTCCCTCGGAGATAACAGGCATTTGTATCTGTTTCCAGCTCTCTGTTTTTGCAGCTTTAAGCTGAGAAACGCTATCGAATGGCCAGCGGGCAAAAAAGTGAAAAATACGACCATGAATGCTCCCAGTATCCTACAGTATCCTACACCGCCTGTTTGTTTCCGGGCGTCCGTGTTTTTGTATCTTTTTGTTTTCAAGACTGACTGGCTGGTCATTGATTCGCTCAATTGGCGGCGTTGTCTATTCGGAAAACAGCTGCCGTGATGGGGCGGAAAAAATACAATATCGCATGCCTCCGTGGGCGCTTTCGCACTTCCTTTTTGTTCATGCGGGCCATAACTCATTTAGGCCAAATTCCTTTTCTTCCACAGACAATTTGAGCCAATGTCCTGATGCCTCATCATCTTCGGGGGAGTGGCCCCAGCGCCTGTGCTCTCATTATTATGTTATTTACATTTATTATTGATTGATAACAAATTGCTGAACATTGACTAACGAGCGCATATTGTGGCCGAAAGGTCAAAGTGTCGGGATCCACCTTCGCACCTATTTTGCCAGCCCGAAAGTCCGGCTGGTGCACGTAATTATGTGAAATTTTCCGGAAGGAGCGGTGTATCTGCAGGCTCCTCCGTTTCAGGCCGCTGGGTCACGTCGTTTTGTGGCAGGTGGAAAGGTTATTGAGACGCGATGAAGTGAAACAAATAATATTCGACGAATACCTGAACTAACAAAGCGCACCCACTATTAAAATATCTTAAATATGTAATACACTTAAGGTATAGTTAATTACACAAAACTTGAAGTGAACTTCTTGGATTAAAGCGACAAGTAAGATTAATTTTTGATAATGCCAACTTAGGGTATTCGAGGTTGGCCTTCGATTACGGCTTCACTCCATTTCCTGGCTGACCCAGAGATTTATGAGCTTCGTACTCGTATAAATCATGCTTAGGTTACATTCATTATGCTTAGGAGGCGCCGGTTAGAGGACCAATTCTGGCGGAGAAATTCTGGCGAACTTCACTTTGGCGGCTGTGCCGAGGTGCTCGAAGGGCTCAAACGGTGTTGAACTTTTATGGCCAGGTCGGGTGTTTTGTAAGCGCTTTGCGAAATAAATGGGGCCGGCCGAAAGCCATACAAATTGCTAATTACTTGAGCTGCTAGGTGTTGGAGTCACTTGAGTGGGCTCTGACCAATTGTGGGTGCTGCTGGAGCGGCGATGACAGGACACTTTACAATTTCATTGGTCGCCTTATTTATGTTGTTTGCTGGATGTTTTCCCCGGGCGACCATATACATTATACATTATATAGAATATTAGCTGGCCGATGCGGAAAAACATTGAATGCAAAGGCATTTTTAGATCGCCCTGGCAACCGGGCGCACTGGACTGGAATAAAGTGGTTTTGTGGCTTCGTTTTCCCATCTGCATTATCAGGCGCTGCTGCAAGTAAAATCCACTTTTGTGGCTTGGTATTTGTTCTTGCCCAAATAAAAAAGAAGGTTAAATTATTTCGCCATGTTCTGTTGTCTGTAGTTTTGTGAACGGCATCGCATCCACACTCAACCCAGACACTTTTAGCTGTGGAATTGTTTATTGCTTGGCCATTCGGCTGCCGAGTTTCCTTTGGCAATTGATTGTGAGTGTGGACACAATCAATTTTTCCAAATCGCTTGGCAGACGACACGCATTAAGCCGTCAGAGGACATCAGCAGCTGGCCCATTCAGCCAGCCAATAATTTATCATTCCGTTCGGGGTCTAATCAAATCAAGTCCTGATTTGATAAGAAGCCAAGTCTAGTCTGCTTTACAATTTTTCGGCAAGTCCCCAGGACAAATCCGCTGACATAGTTTTCGCCGAACGACTTGATTAATGGCATTACTAGCTGCCACACACGTAGCAACACATCTGTTGCAACGAAGTCCACGTCAACGGGTTGTCAGCGGCAAAAGAGGTGCGTCTGTGCTCATCCTCCTGTTTTCTGCTGCTCGGAAATTTTCTGGCTCGACAGGTGCCATTAGTCTACTAACACCTTGATGGGTTGCCTTTGGCTGCGACAGCTCAATTGGTCCTCGATTTCTCGATCGAATGCACTCCATTGAAGGCGCTTGCTCTTTTGGATTCCGACTGATGTGCCAAAGGGTTGTCCTCTCATTATGTCATTAGCAGGATGTGCTCCTCTTTGCCAGGTGCCTACAAGCTGGATAAAGGAGTCTGCAAAGTCGCAGGGGAACAGGAATGCAAACTGAGTACAAGATAGAACAGCAAATTTTTGTTTCATGGAAGGGCTCCTCATTTTAGAGCTTGTACAATCATTTTTGTGTGGTCTAATTCCGTTTAATTTTATCTCTTAATGGAGTTTGCGATTTATAGCACCACCTGTTTTGGTAGCTTCGCCACGTACAAGTCCTGCAGGATAGCAAAGGACAAAATGCAGTACAATAAATTTTCAGCAGAAGGAATTTACGAGCTGGGCATAGTAATTCAATTTGCAACATCTTTCAGAATATCAATTACCAGCTTACGGCAAACCGTGCGTAAAATTGCAGTACCAAAAATTTTTCGCCGCTGTCGAACAGATTTCTTGCATTTTTCTTTACTGACAATTGTGCTTTCATGTCCTTGGCTTGCTGAATGTTTATTAACTTTGCAAAACCCTGCACAAAAGCATGTAAGGTAGCTGGAATGGAACAATCTTTCAACGAGTAGCCAAAAAATATGCAATAAATCGACACAGAGAAAGCACAATTTGTCAAAGTTACAAGGAAGGTAGCTTGCAGGCCTAAATAAAATATTTCTTTGTATTCATACACGAAGCCAAAAACGTACTACAAGTTTTTGATATTTATAATTTTGATAATCGAAAATGAATTATGTTGTGAATAGACCAGAACCACTTATAAATAATTTAAGCACAAGAAACACCACTTTATTTGTTATTATTTATGGCATTTATTTAAAACTTATTGCAAGCATTATAAAAGCAATTGAAAATGTAAATAAATTGCATTCTTTTAATCGGTAACGAGATTTCTTAGGTGTCCTAAATTCAATTAAATTAACACTTAGCTGTTTGAAGTTAATTGTATTCCAATTTATACAAATTAATTTAATTGAAATCAAAATGCTGATACAGTAATATTAATTTATTACTTGGCCCATTAAATGCTGTGATAATTAAAGAACTGTATGTGTTGCTAACAGATGCCATTCATAGCTGAAAACAAGGGTGAACGCTTTTGTCGCGTTCCCCGACTATCAGATACCCGTTACTCAGCTAGTGGCAGTGCGTATGAGAAGTTTCTAAATTTTCTGGAATATCTGGAGTATAATTAGGTATAATTAGTAGTTCGTGGAGTAAAAGAGTATACTGGATTCGTTGAAAGGTATGCAACAGCTGGAACAAGCGTTTTATATCCCATTAGGTAAATGTTATTCATCAGGAACAATGTCCGTCCGTCTGTTCGTCTTTCTGCCCGTTGATATCAATATAAATATCCTTCAGCGGCTAAAAATTGCTCAATTCTGACTTTTTATCAAATCTGTATAGGCGCTAGATTGCATTTGTGCGCTGACTTGAAATATCCCCCTGGCACTTTTATAGTCGAGCCAGTCAGCTTTCTCGTTTTGTTTGATTTTATTACTATAGCCACCTGTTGAATTTTCACTGAGGAAATTCAGGGGTTAACTGCCGTGTGCGGCTTTTCCGAGCATAAATGGCAAGGCGGTAACTTTTCGCCGATTAGCGTGACCCCGACATGGCCCTTAACTTGTCTACTCAAATTGAGTTGACGTTTAATTCTGTCGCTGGCAATGTCTGTGGACAATTATCGTATATTTGCGCTGTCCATCTGTGTCACAGAAAAAGTTATCTGGCATTGACTCCGAAATTGTGTTCGACTTTTGGGTCATATATGGCTAACACGTTCGTTGGCCCGTCATAACCGAATTATATCGCGTTATGTTCGAACGCTGAACTGTTGGCCGAGTCGTTGACACATTCGTGCGTCTAGAATGCCACAATTTGGCCGGATTAAGACAATGGTCAACGTTTCAGAACGTTCAGAATTTGGAGAGGCAGCTGCTGGTCCGGGTAATTTACGCGAGTTTCTTGTTGTGGCTCGTGTTACTTTTTATTTTCTGGTGGCTGCCAAGCTCATTTGCCGCAATGACAAACGGAGTTGGCAACAATTGTAAAATACATGACAAGGGTCGTACACATTATATTTTGTGGGGGCAACTTTAGCTAGGAGGCGGGCCGCCACATACATGGAACACATATATTCTGGGCAATTTCCTTGAAGGCGTCGTCTTGGGGTTGTGAGTTATATGTGCAACTTAATTTGTTGCTGTCACACCTGTGGCTTCCGCCTAGGGAAAGTGGAAAGTGGCAACCTTGGCCCTGTTTGACATGAATTTATGAGCGACGGCTCCATGAGGCGCCTGGCTGCTTGGGTGGGCCATAAAAACGGTTAGCAGATTTAATAAAATATATTCGGTTAAATAAATAGATTCGCATGACAACATGTCCCACGGACTTAAGAGAGCCCCTCGCTCAAGAGATGTAACCGCAGGTTGAAAGTAACTCCTGGCAACGCAGCACGTGTTGCACGGCTTTCGCTTTCATCTGCGCAGCATCTCTGCTAAAATTTCCCTCTGTTTGGCCAGAATGTTAGCGGCTTCGGAGCTTCGGGCCCTAAATCAGTGTGCGAATCCCGCCAGATGCCCAAGGACGTATCCTCGCCAGTTCGCCGGAAAATCGTGAACGGCCAAAAGGACGAGTTCATTTTGTGAGAAATAAATATTTCAGGATTGTTTGCTTTTCTGTGGCCGGTCATCAATAAAACGAATTATGTACCCATGAAAAAATCCGATTTAAAATTTAACAGCCCACATGGACTGTTGGATTCAAATATTAAAGACAAATATCAATAGCTGACCGAGCAAATATTGGATGTCATCAAAACGATTGATATTTATGCGTTTGAGTGATAAGGAATTTAAATACCTTTAACTAACTTAAAATAAATAATCAATACCCAAAAACAACCTATGAATTGGACAGACATACATCCCATCCTAAACAAGAATAACAAACTTAAGCGTCTTGAAGGAATTCAATCCTTTAATAATACAGCAATTTTTAAACTTCCCACGCAAAAAGTCAACGAGGCTCACATAAAAATGTAAGTAACTAAAAATCCGCTGGTAAATAAGTGGTCACCTCCAACAACTATGTATGCGAACTTTTTGCCATGTTGAAAATCCTTTCAGCCTTTGGTTTTTGCGTTGCGCAACTTCAGTTTAAAAACTAAACGGGGCTTGCTGTCTGCCTCTGGGCAAAACAATTAGGCCAACGCGGAAAAATGCACCAAAAAAGTATCCGGGATAGAAATCAATTTTTCCCCTCGTCCGACACAACCAAAAAACACATGTCCCTCCAATAGACCACTTAATAAAGCGTCAAAATAAGCGGCCGCAGCTAGATTTATGGCCAACACGTGTGTGAGTATGCGGTCTGATAATGTGGCTGAGAAAAGGAATATCAAATTCTGTATATATGGTATATATGTGGCCAGCAATTTATGGGCGCTAGCCAGAATTATTGCTATTGATTTCGAAGCGGGAAGAGGAGAATTGCCGAATCCCCTGGGGTTATTGGCTGACCATAAAAGTTGGCCAATAAAGCATTTTGGCCAAAAGTAACTGCCCCAACAGTGTATAGTGGAACCCGGGCATTATAGGCTAATTAAAATTCTATTGTCGGAGCTGGAATTGTTATAGAATTTTCCAATTATTCGGGGCTTACTACTTGCATAGTTGCATTTCAGCCCATTTATCATTATTGAAATGCACATTTCCCGGCCATTTGGAGAATTTCGGGATAATGGAAGCTCTGGCATCCATCAATTCATTAGTACCGTCATTAGGTGGCAAATATTATCTAAGCGAATGTTTCTGACAGCAAACAATGAGCCCCAATTCCATTCGCGGGCAAGCAATTACTTGAATTATTTCGAAATTCGGTGGTCGTTATGTGGGAAAAATCGCATTGTGGCGGTAAAACTGTTTGCTTGGACGTGTGTTATTAAATTGCATTTTGCGAACCAAACAGCAAATGACACAGCAAAAGCAGCGTCGTATTAAAAGGATTCCCTTTGTTCCTTAATTGTCATGTAAGCCGAACTGGGTTATCTTGCAACCGGGCTGGCCTTATGTCCTTATGTGCCTTGCGAAAATTGGGTTAAAAATGCATGCACCAGAAACTCATGAGCAGAAGCTCGTGTATGAGAAAATTAAAATTTAAAATTGTAACCCACTCTTTGTCCATTGTAGCACTTGCAGCTACAAGGTTCGCCTCACACAAAAGCTAGCTCATTACAAATATTTGATGGAACTCTTCGCACTCGAGGTGCAGCTGGTCGCCATTTTTCCACTCATTCAATGCTGGCCAAACAAAACAGGGCCATCGGCACTCTGCACAATTCCTGGCCATTTTTTCAGCTTTTCCGACCACCCCCACCCCACCCCCTTGCCACATTAGAGCGCAACTTTCAGCGCCAACGCATTTGCATTGAGTGGTGAAACAATCTTGCAGCTGCTGCTCGTGAAACTTACAGGAGCAGCCGACAGGAACTTTCGCAGACTCGTCGTTATCCTCAGCCAGCTCGCCCCACGAAGTTTCGCGTTTATTCCCTTTACGTGCGAAGTGGCGACCGGCAGGACTGCACATCATTGTCAGCCAATGATTCCGTATGCAGGAGCCAAGCCGTTTCCGGACTCCTCCACGTGTGCTGCTGCCTAGCGGGAAGCGCTTGGAGCTCTACTTCCATTTGCATAAGCAGTTCGATGGCGTCAAGTATCCTACGAACTTTGAAATTCTAATTAGCTACTCGCCCTCACGAACTCAAAAAGGTCTTGAAAATGGTCTTTATTTTTATTAATTTGGCACACACACTTTTTGAAACCCATTTCGAATTTTTTCAATTTAAGACCAGCGGCTGTAGCTTATCCAAACAAAACAAGATTGTAGCGTTGCAGGGTATTCCATGCCGCACATGATTTGGTCTTATCCCACTGATATTTTAATAAATTCGCGAAACTGTGCAAACTTCTTGTGTGCTAAATTGTGAGTTTTTCGCAGAGCCGCTAATTTTGCGTTCCCGTCCCGCGATGAGCACTTCTGGTGAGTGTCTCTGCCATTACGGTTTATTAGATGCAGGCGTGGCGCTTCGAGGAGCCGCCGGAGTGGGTTGTCCGTGCTGCCGGCATTCCGGTAGAATTTTATAAGCTGCGGATGTGCAGGCGGCGCCAACGACCGTGACAACGACGTGCACACGTCACCAATTATGCGCCCTACGCCGAGGGGCGAGGGGGCGTGGTCCGGGCCAGAAGTGGCTTTTGGCCTTGCCGGGACGCCTTCGTCTTCGCCTTGTTTCGCTGTGCTCGGCTGGGCGGCTCCCCTTGCACTTTTTTTATAAACATGTCATTGTCGGTCCCGGGATCTTCATTTAAAATTCAATGGCGTATGCGAACTGCGTGATTTCAGCCCTCCGTCGCATTCCGTGCCTCCATGCCGCGCATTCCAATCACGGGAGAGCAGGAGCTGGAGCTGCCGGAGCAGCCGGAGGAGCAGGAGTGCCCCGCCCAACGTGTCGGCGAAACATCGCAAATATTTGCATTTGCCGTGGTTGGAGAAAATTTGTCGCGCTAAATTCAAAAGAGATCTCCTGTCGAATTCACAGCAGAAAATCTCGCAATTAGTGACATCGTCGGTGGCAGATATGCGCTGGAAAAAGGATATTGCTTTTGCCGCCTGCGTCCTGGAATTTTCAATCCTGGCAGCAGCACGTTCAAATGGGTTTTAAGTACAGGTATTTGTTGTCTCAGATATGTGCAATGTGTTTTACCACCTACTTTTTCACCTACTTTTGAACTGAACTATATGCTATATATTTGCGCATTTGTTCTACGAAATAAGAGTATTTCTTGATTGCTCTCTCTACCGCAAACGGTTTTTAAGAAATGTCATTCCCTAAACCGGCAGAAGGAAGTGTTTCCGGGTCAGGATCAATAGTCCAATCGAACTGGTCATGTCATGAGAGCCTCGACCTTACGAACTATAAAAGGTAGAAAGCTGAGATGTTGCTAAAAGCTAAATGTTGCCACGCCCACTCTTACACCCACAAACCGCCCAAAACTGTCACGCCAATACTTTGAAAGCATTTTTAATTTTTTTTCATTTTTTTAAATTATTTTTGTTTCCAATTTAATCAATTTTATTTCAGTTCAAAGTACTTAATATGGAGCACTTAATTTTTTTTCATTTTATTATTTTTGTTTCCAATTTATTAAAATTTATTTGGATTCCAAGTACTTTATATATAGCGTAATAAATTATATATACATAATTATAGTCATAGCCGTTCTTATGCTCAATTTAAGAACACCCTCTGTGAGGGAACTTATATTCCACATTGCAACTTACATGCTCGTACATATATACCTTTATGCCACTTCATCCAAGTTTTTATCATTTCGTTTGGGATTCGAGGGTCCTTTCCTTCGTTAGTCGTGTGTGGAGTAGCACTTCTAAAAATATCCATCTCCTGAATAAACGTTTATATCCTGATAAATGCCCGTCTGCTCTTGGTGAAACCTGGGTAAACTTTCGCTCTGCTGTGGAAGGAAACACTCTTGAGCTCCTCCTGCGCACACTTTTTATGCCTCGATTGACTTAAAGTCCAGTGTCGAGTGCCGTCTGTTCTCAAGGCATCCCCACCACCATCCCCATTCCCATTCCGATGCTGATGTTGCAGTTTTCCGCACTGCGGCCAGTAGGCCATTTGGCCGGACTTCAAGTGCCTGCTTCTGGCCATTGTTCTCCGCCGTTTTAGCTGTTGCATTGTGGCCAGGCCATTGGGTTTGACGATGGCTGCCGGGAAGTTGCAATATTGAGAGTTTACTCGGCGAGGGGCTGATTTTATTGCCGCGACTGATTCAATGACTGCGATATTATAATGCAATGTAGTGTAATTGTTCGATTTGCATTCGGAGCAAATTGAATATTTGGTTTTAATTTACAAAATTAATTAAATGTGCCGTCTGTTTATGCGCGATGAAGATAATCATATAATTTACTGTCCGAGTTGTTTGCATGGTAAATTACTAAATATGAAACTCCCACGGAACTAAATCACGCGAGCACACACACACATTGCGTTAAACGATTTAATGATTTCGCCCATAAAATTTACGCCTTTTGTTATTAAACTTTAAGCTGCCCAAAAGCCAATCAAAAGTGTGTAAAACTTCTAAGGCACACACACGCACACACACTCGAACACTACGCACGTAATTCGCACGCACAAAAGTATGCAATAAATTTGGCAGCGTTTTACGACTGCTCATCGATTTGCTCACTAAAGGGGCTAGACGGTTCAAAAGCGAGCGAAACCGGGGGCTAAAAAACCATCCCCAGGTACACATTCCGCTAAGGAAAACGGGAAAGGAGCGGCTTAGGGCACCGCAGTGGAAAACAGTAGAAAAACTTTAATTTTATTGCATTGCCATGGGTGTTTTTGTGGTTTGGGTTTGATGGCAAATTGAAGATGGAAACAGCAAACAAGACTGACACAATGCGCAGCTTTGCTTGCTCAGCTTTCGGCTGTTGTCTTGCCAAGTTGAATTGGGTCAACAGTGTTGCCCTTTTTCCGTAGTCACAAAAAGGATAAACCTAATATTCAATATAGGGTTTTTTGTTCTCGCAAAAAGTCACTTGAAGACGTTTCTCACCTTCCGGTTCACTATAAACTTGTTCATATTCTGAATAGAAACAATAGTTTGAAAAAATGTAATACACAATATATTTGAAAAATAAGTTGTCTTCTTTGATATAAACGATTTCGGAGGGCACTAGAACCAAATCGAATAGAGCTGTAAGTCAATGCGCTTTAAGCGAGAAACTTGCATTTATCCGCGTTGTTTAAGCCATTTTAATGTATCTTTAGCTTGCAGCACTGTTGGCTCCAGCAAAAGCGTTTGGAAATCAGAGGGCGTTAAATGTAGCACATAATAAGGTTCTGGCAGCAAGGCGAGGATCCAGGATGTGCGGATGCGGAGTCCTGTGGACTGGGAATTGGTTCAATTCCGGGCCTGCCTTTTAGCGCAATGCAATAAAACAGCATAAAAATGTTGAGCATGTGGCGCTTATTTATAGTGTATGGCCGGCAAATGTAGTTTGTCCCTGGCGGGGGAAACCCCTGCACAATCTCCGGCTGAAACCTCAGCCACGCCCCCGGAAAGGCTGGCTGTTCAAACATTTTTTTATGTGTTTTATACAAATGCCTTGTCTTTGTGGGCCATGCCGAGCATAGGAGGCCCATACGCAACATTTGAGTGTTTGAGTGGCGCCACACAGCACGAGATTCCAATAAGAACAACAGCAGGAATGGCCGTAATGAAGACTATCAGATGGTCATAAGGATCGGGGGAGGCCATTGTGGCTGTTGTTCTGCCTTCAATGAGAGTTGGTGGCTGTGTGCTTTCCGCGTCTATTTCCTTTTTCTCTTGTTCTTTTTATTTTGAGCGGTTGCGGCTTTAAAGCCAAATAAAGTCAGCCGCCATTAGCCAAGACAGGGTGGACACATGCACTAAGCAAAATTAATTAACAGATCCTGTTACTTGACCCAGATCTCTGCTCATCGCTTGATTTGCTTTACTTAATTAATCAGCAGTCAAGTGTGGCTGCCGGATGAAGTGAGCCGGGATCCAGTGATGCGATGGATCCAGAAGGATGCTGTCAGGAGCAACAGAATGGCTTGACAATATTTTCCAATTAAGCGTGAGGCTTATGTAGCTGGCTCTTTGGGAGCATTTGTGTGTGAAATTATCGCGTGCAATAAACCATCTGTGGCAAACAATGAAATTCCAGAGGCAAATGCCCACTAGCTATCTTAAGCCACATAACGTGTCTGTAATGATTCCTGGAACTGTTAGTCATCCGAGCCCCACAACAAAGCAATTCAGTAGATACAGTCAGCAACACGTTCCCTGGTGTAGTGGGTACCAATAATCACTGATTGGTAGTACGCATATACACTGCGGTTTTGCGAATTAATGTCTTCATAAGATATTTGTTAAAAAATAAGTTTCACTAATTTAATTTAGTGATTAATAGTATTGAACATTAAAACGAATAACCTATTGAATGATTATGTATCGCATGAAACGAACAAATATTATTTCTTTACAATTGGTAGTTTGTTTGCGATCAACCCCAGATTATTTCTAAAAAAACAACATTGCAAGGCGGAAATACATTTTTTTATAGCTGCAAGTTTCCGCTAGCCAAAGTTATCATTTCGTATCGACTTATCTTATCGCTAGAGAACTGAATACTTTCATTCACATACTTACACTGATAATATTGACCATATATAACCGAGAATTGCACTAGGTGTATTTAGTTTGCAATACAATGTCCACTTATCAAGTCCCAACAGCCCGCGTAACTTCTTCAGAACGACGCGGATTTGAAGTATCTATAGAAGATGAGCCGGGAATTTCCCTGTTCGCATTTCACGGCAGACTGAACCAACGAATTGTTGATCTGGCGGATCATACCTGGGCGGCAGATATCATTGGGACGGATGAAGCTGGCCGATGGACGTACACTAATCGAGACGTGGAGTTGAAGGATGGGGACGTAATTTACTACTGGACTACAGTGCGTTATAATGGTCGAGACTACCACCGGATGAACCAGAGTGCCGGTTTCTAAAAGACGTGGATTCATGAGAATATTTCAGTTTGTAATAGTAAACTAAGCGGCTTGTCAAAACTGCACAGATACTCCTTTCATTTCCTGAGATTAGATTTTCGCAGCTGGTGAATGATATGTAACTGTGCTCCGATGACGGGTTCTCTGCAGTTCTGAGTCTGTTGTATTTACATAAAAATCACAGAAAGCGAGCAAAAGATTTATGTGCCATCTGAAACGCTAAGGAAGCGAAAAAGGAGACAAATGAAAATTCCATAAACAAACAGCCACTTCAGAAAAAGGACAAAGGAAAAGAAAAATAGCTGCAAGAAAAAGTTATATTTTTACGGTAAATAACTTCGCCCAGAGCTCAAAATAAAAAATTTTCACCGCGCGAAGGGAACAAAGAAATTGCGCATCCGCCATGTGGGATTGCAGGGTGCACAGTCAAAAAATATGACAGACGGGGCAGTTTTTCCGAATTCCGAACCCGATAAAAAGAGTTAGGAACAGTTGCTCGCACAATATTTTCTACGGCAAATGCTATGGAAATGGACGTGCAATAACTTAAGCTGGTTTGCTGCCTAATTATATATTTATATATTTGCCGACCTGCTGTCCGAATTAATGTACAACTTAAGCTTCCGGCCAACTTTCCCCAATTGACCGCCCTGGTAAGCCCAAGGAAATATAACTCACAAATTGAATATAATTTCGGGCGACAGGCTCCTGATACAATAAACATGCGTAAATAAGCTGATTACACGCATATTTGCATTTATACAGCTCCATTTCGGCCACGTATAATCGCACATAAATGTATTCAAATTTTATCATATTTTAGTTCAACTTTTTCTCGGCACTTTCACTCTAATGATTGCTTTTTTACATTCACCTGCACCTCCGAAAATTGTGTTTGATATCAGCTCGAAGGCGCAGCAAAAATGAAATTTTCGAAGCTGGTGTAATATTTCTTCATTGTATGATTTAAATTCGGTTCGTGGAAGTTGGAAGTCAGGCGGAAATAAGTTGAGAGGAGGAAGATGGGTGGCCTCTAACACGATTTCATAGTCGGTCGCCAGATTTTGGTTATTTGCATATAGCCGTGCTCGTTTAATTCACATTTGAACAGCGACTTTTACACATCTGCATATAAGCGTAAATCCAATCGCGGAAAATGAAATAGTAAATCTGATCAATATAGGAGTTTTGATTTTAATTTGTGATAAATCGCACTGAAAGAATACTCCTATACCTATGGTTTTTCACTAGCTAAGTTTGGAAATCGATTGCGAAAGTAGTAAATCGACTTTTACGTCCACATTTATGAGAAAACTTTTGTTCATCATATTTTTTTGAGTGTTCGTGGAGAATAGCTTGATTACTTTAACCACTTTAAAACCAAATCCCAGCAAAGTTCATTGGCGAGTCTTATGCATTTGCATAATATGTTTTTGCACTGGAAAATCACGGTCAAAGACTTGAGCTTATTACCATTTGTTTGGACAAACGGCAGGGCGAAAACCAATTCGGTTTTGGGAACAGCTCGGCTGAAGGACAAGGTTAAGGAAACTATGTCGGCAGACAAACTTGGCTTAAAAGTTAAACGAGTCAACCCAGTCGCAGACGTCTAAGGAGCAAAGAGGAAAGTAAAGAAAATGCCGAAAGTCGTGTATGGCATGCAAAAAAAACTTTCACAATGAACTCTGCGCCAGAAAAAGAAGACAGTTTCCGAACCTCGGGGGTTTGGGGTGTTCAAAATATCTGGGCGCCCTGCGGAGCATGTAAATTTCCTTTAAGCTGGATTTTATTAAATTGTTTGTGTCGCTTTTAGCATTACGAGAATTTTATTTGCGTGACGATTTGCATGATCTATGAGCCGGCTGATGCTTAAAAGTGTTTAAGCATCTTACTTCCGGCCTAATCCCCGGCATCCACGCCAATTGCTCTGCGCAGAGTAGTAGAGACGTCCTTAATTTCGCCCGAATGTAGTGCGTCAGATGGGGCCACGTACTGAACTAACTGAGCTCGAACTGAATGTAGACGGCATCAACATGTCATCTGGGCCGAGTCGCACGTTTGAGCCAAGTGCGTGATGAGCTTTCCTCATTTTGGGCTCCAACTTGCGAAAGGCTTTTGATTCCACTGCTGCTCTCTTCTCCCATTTTCCATTTTCCAGCACGCAGCCAGCGGGTGCCATAAATCTCGGCAGGAATTGCATTTGAGAGTGGGCCGCCTCTTTTGTGGTCAGCGAGCTGGATTCGGGTGCTTTGATTCAAAGGCCACCTTTGTCATGTGTCAACCCGAGTTGGTTTTGGCTTCCACCAGTTGGCCTGAGATCTGCGACCACTACAAGCATGTGCCCTACGCTTTGGGGCTTCTCTTATAGCCCCAAAGCGCCCAATGCCAAAAGGGTTTAGTCTTGAAGGGCTGCAAAGCTTTTATTTGTTGGTTCTTGGCATTTAACAGCTTAAGGCGATTAGAACGGCCAGCGCTGCACAAGGAAAAATGGCAATTATAATTATAACAATTATGTAGCAACATCTTGACATTTGTCACAATGCCAAATACGTTCTGTGTTTATCTATTCACTTAGCAAATCAATGTTACAATGAAGTATTGTTTTAAAGTTTAAAGGCATTTAAATTCCTTTTCGTGATCTGATGCCAAGCACATTTTTAAGACCATTATATCTCTTAGTGTAGTACTTGGGTTGGATAGCAGATCCCGCATTCAAATGCAAATCATTTGGCTGCCAGGCTCACTCATAAATTAAATGCATACGCGACGAGCAGGACAGGCATGGGAAAACAAATTAGATGATTATTTGCCAAAAATTACATTAGCCACAAAATAAACAACTTATAGATAAAGCTGAGGAAAATTGCCCACATAGTCCGGAATGAAATGCTTGTGCGTAAATTACGTAGATTTCCTGCAACTTAATTTATGTTTGCTTGGCGACAGGCAGCAAATATTTCCCAATCGCATTTACTGCGAGCCAGGCTCACAAATCGGGCGCATAAATTGTGCCACGCTGACAGGTCAAGGGTCAGGCTTGCATTTCGTTTACTATCACTTTTTATTTATTTATTATCAGAATTGGAAATATCTTAAATTGCCTCAACAAATTAAATTACCGTAGTAACGACTGCATGAACTTACATTTATATTTCTGTTAAATTCCATCTTCACATTTACTTTTGATTTCCATATACTTGTTATCCTATTTACATGTTTGCGAAAGGAGAGGCCATCAACAGGTATTAGGTAGTAAGTTCAGTTGGGCTTAATGTTTTTTTGTCACAGAGAGAGGACAAAGATTTCTGTATACCCCAGTAAAAAAGAGTTGTTCACTCTGTAATTAGCTGCTTCTTATCATTCGCTCTTATCAGTCGCCAAATGTATCGCACCGATGCCGAATTTCGGTGTAACTCAAATAAAATGCATTAATTCGCAGTCGCTATATTTAAATCGTCTTCTTATTATAACAATTAGCGTATAAAACAGCTTATTGGCTCAATAATTTGGAAATCTAGATTTTTTAGAGGCTAGCTTAGTTGTTGTATCTTTATTCTAGAACTCCGATGTAGGAGACGAGCACTAATGACATAATGCGATCCTGGGAGAGTGGTAAACTGCAAAATGTTGCAAGTTTTCATTAGTTTTCATTAGACTTGAACTCAGCGAAGACTCACCTTCGCTTGTTGCTGATAAAAAGTGCATAATTATAGCTCCGCATTGTTTTTAGTCGCAGGGAAAGGCATAATAAAGAAGAACAAATGTAATCGCAGCAGCCAAGCAAAGACTTTTCAACTTTTACCCCTTGGCATTGCATAAAAGAAGGACAAAGTTGTTCCTTATTGAAACAAGTCACAATCGACTGCCGTTGAGAGGATTACAGTGGCATAAAACGCACAAATGCCATTTGCAATCGCAACGAAATGTCAGTCAAACGTCAAGAGAGCTGTGAAAATAGTAGAACAAATAAATGAGCTTGCTGCACAAATGTATGCAAATATGTAGCATCTTTCAATGGCCAAACACACCAAACAATGTCGCCTGGAATTAAGCTAAGATCTCATAACCTGCCTTCTGTTTCCCTACAAACGACTTGACCCAGTCGTTAATTCCGTGCAGTTCAGAGATGAAATCCCTCTCGCAATGTTGAGTTTAATTTCCCGGCTGTGAGCTGTTAATTAGGTGACATTATGGGATACTTGGGAACTTGGGCTGGCCATTGTAGTGACCCCCAACGATTTGCAGCTTTAATTCATTCATTTTATTGCCGCTCTTCCATTCACCTGGAAAGTAATGGACCTGGAACGCCGAAAAGAAATGGTTAAGGTCGTCAGATGCCGTATTTTTACAATTTTATGCCGCACAATTAAAATACAATTCATTTGCAGACTTTCTCGAGGCTCTTTTCCGCTTACTTATGTCATTTGGCTGGCTGCCACCCCAAAAATGCTGGCTATTTTCGATGAAGTTGTCCTTTGCTGTTTGTCTTTTGGTTTATTGCTATGACTACGGGGCGGCTACTTGATCTCCATAAATTGCCCAGCCCCAACCCCACGACTTTAATTAGTTTTTCATGGCTAGGGCTCTGATTTAAAAGCA
Source organism: Drosophila erecta (assembly GCF_003286155.1). Classification (NCBI taxonomy): domain Eukaryota; kingdom Metazoa; phylum Arthropoda; class Insecta; order Diptera; family Drosophilidae; genus Drosophila; species Drosophila erecta. Next base: position 18,515,565 of record NW_020825200.1, read on the forward strand.
ATTAAATTGCTGGGACCATTCACCGCATAGCCAATTTTGAAGTTGCCTCCGTCCTACTCTTACTTTTGTCCTTCAGCTGTAAATTCTTATTAAAGATTACAATCTCAAGCATTTCCAATTGGAATTGGGTGTATAAATTATCTAAAGCTAGCATAACCATATTCACATGATTCATGTGATTTACCCCTTTTTTTTTTTTTTTTGGTATACAGATTTAAGATATAAGAGCTAGAGACATGAGACACCCACTCTACAGGCCACAAGCCGCCTAAAACTGTCAAAACTGTGATATTTTGATATTTTTTCATTTTTCATTAGTAAATTTCTATCGATTGCCTTACAACTTTTTGGCCAGCCCACTCTAACATCCACAAACCGTCCAAAACTGCCAGGCACTCGTTTTTAAAAACTGATTTTATATTTTGCATTTTTTTATTTTACTTGCCAATTTCTATTGGTATGCAAAAACATTTTGGCCACGACCCTTCAAGCGACACAAACCGCCGAAATCTAAATCCGCCCACACTTTTGAAAATTTTAATTTGTTGGTAAATTGTTTCCTTTTTCTGAAATTTCCGTCGATAGGACAGAAAAATGTTGAAATTTCCCGTTCGCAATTCCACTAGCTGAGTAACGGGTATCTGATAGCCGGTGAACTCGACTCAAGCGTTCTCTCTTGCCTTTTTCACCAGCTGAGCGAATTGTTATTCTGAATTCTGTTTTGCTTAAAGAATTTGTACCATATTCAGACATATTCAGATTTGAAAAACTCAGACATGCACGACCAAAGTCAATAAAGGATATTAAACATTTTTCTCCTGCCAAAATGAAAACGAAGCTTACACGGTAAATAAATCTACACACAAAAATGACTCAAAAATAAAGAATGACTAATTTTAACATTCCCATAAAATATGTTCTATGGTTCTATCATAAAAAGTGTATTTCTGACACAACGCTTGGTAAATTTGTACATATTTTTTATAATTTAAGCCCCTTATCTAAACTTTAACGTTTGTATATGCAGGACATATATTATTAAAGATAAAGTCTTATGTTACTATGCTTTAGTGTTTGCTCTTGTGTTGCCTTTTAGATATTTGTGTAGGAATGCAGGAGGGTCTCCCTGTTGTTTTCTTGTAATTAAGGCCGTTTCGCAGGCCATTCGTCATTGCATTTTTAAAATTGGCAAAGAAAAACGCATAGACCGAATGCCTTCTTGTTGCCGTAAACATTTTGTCCCGACATCAGGAAAAAACATCAGCTTGCGACAATATGTTGACACATATTTTTGTAGCAGCCTGCCGTCGGCAGAAAGTTTCCGGGATGCATGCCGATGTGGCACAGTGCGTTCGGGCAACAAAAAGTGGGGCGCCCATGCTCGACCGGGGTCAGGGGTCAGGGGTCAGAGGTCAGGGGCCCCCTTTCAGAGCAAACCCTTCAGAGCATCTCGGCACTGGTTAGTGGCCATGCAGTGCGGTTTATGCAGTCAACCATTGCGAGCCCCCGAATTGCATGCCATATTTGCCTTCCACTTTGACATATGCAAATATTTCCCTTGCCTTCGGTTTGGTCTTGCTTTGGCTTTGGCTTTGGCTTTGGCTTTCCTTTGGCTTTCCTTTTGCTTTCGCTCCGCTGGCTCTTTGGACGAGTATGAATTGTCTGCTGTTTTCTCCGATTTGCAGCTTGTCTCATTTCCATCAGCCTGCCACATCGTCATCCTGCACCATCATATCCCGCGTTTTAGGCGGCACTCCCACTGGGAACTCTGTTTATTGCGTCCCATAATTTCCCAGCTCATTGCCATCGCTTTGCTATGCTTTGCACCAAAGGCAATCCTAGTACAGTCGTGCATCCTTATCTCTGAAATGTTGACATCAAATGTTAAAGTGCATATTAAACTTCAATTAAACGAGGCTGTGCTGTACTGCTTCTTCGAACAAAAACATAGTTGCGAATAATTTTCTTACATTTTTTATTTGTAAAATTTGTAAAAAGAAAAATATGTTAAGATACAAATATAAGAGGCGAGTAAAAATGAAAATATTTAAAATTTATTCATTTTCACAATATTTTAATTCCTAAAATGTAATATGTTTTTGATATGTCCTCCAATTAATTGCTCCGGTTGAGTTAAGTGTATTTTTTAATCATATAAAACTAATAAAAGCGAAAAACCATAAATTGTAATTTTAAGATTCACTCGAAATACTAAAGAAAACGTTATTATACTTCGTTGACCCAAGTTTTAAATGAAATGAGGGACAATTAAATGGATACAATTGTGAAACGATCAAAGAACCTACATAACCCCATAAAAGTTTAAAAGCGGAAAGTTTCTTTTGAATTGTTGGCCAGGTATGTACATGCAGCTAGCCACTCAAAGCCTTTGTAAATTGAACTTTAGGTGTGCAGCAACTGAAGTTCGACTGTTTTTAAACTGTTTTAAAACGGCTCGGCAAGTTTTGTGGTTTCAATTTGTTAAAGTTGGCCACCGGCCACAGGAAAACCCGGGAGTGAGAAGTGGATAGAATGATTTACTCGGTGTTGCAAGCAACTTAAGTGAATACTTCTGCCAGCGGGATTCAGCTGAGATTACATTGCACTGGGAACGAACTTAAATGCTGTCAATTGGTAAAAGTTCGATTATTACTTTTCCTCTTCGAGTTGTAAAAAATAAACGACTAGCAGTGGCCCAGAGAAGCATGTAGGCCAATAAAAATTGAAGTATGAAGCGTACATTTTTCATTTCTCTATATTGGAAGGCCGATGCTCTCGTGGCAAATATGTTTGGCACATAAGCATGTTTTTGCGGCTATCGCCGTCTTAATGGCTATTGGATCGACGTTTGGCTCATTTATCATGATTTGGTTTAAAGAAGTGCTGCCAGCTGCAAGCCGAAATCAATTGATGCTTGTTTGTAATTTCTTGTGGTATCTTGCTATAATCTTATTGATGGATTTTCGCCGCGGGACCAATATAAAATGGCAATTGCAAAGTGAAAAAACTGCGCCTAACTGATAAATGACAAAGTGCCGAACCCACCCTAAATGACAAATGGAGACATAAGACTTAAAGAGCAAGAGTGATGCAGCTTCATTTGAGCACACTTTACGACTGGCTAGGCAACCAATTAACGAAAGTAGAACACTTTTTTGCGCATTTGTGCAACTTTACATCGTCTCGCTTTGTTAACCCTGCAAACTGCGTTGCCATCCGCAAAGCCTTTTCATGTTAGCAAAGTGCAACACGATTGCCCCCAGCGGAGAAAGTCAAGCAGTGGCAAAACGAAAATGATTGCCCCTTCCCCTTCTCTTTCCTGCCTGCCAAACAATGTGGCCCAATACTGCCACAATGAACAAATGTAGGAAAGCTATTGGTGTTACTGCATTTGATATTTACGGACCGTAAACACAGCTCGACGGTTGCCAGCTCGGTTGTTTTTTAAAATGCTCGGAACAAAGCGTTGCTTTAGAGCTGACCAGCATTCTGGATCAAGGGGTGAACTTTTGAAACGTCCTTGACGTTCCGGGGTGGCAGAAATCCCATGGAGCCTATTGGTGTAATTTATTATACATCTTCTTGGTTTATTTCTACGCCCGTTACTTGCAGAAAGAAACGTTTCCGACTCTATTAAAGATTTCAAAAGATTGCCACGCCCACAAACGCCAAACATATTACGCCCACATATTTGAAAAATGTTTTGACTTTTCTCATTGATTTAGTTGCCTTGCCAATTGCTATCGCCGTGCCCCTCTTACGCCCTTAAATACAAAACTCTCTAGGGGATAGACACTTTGGTTGGCAGTTGTGTGTTAAACATCCACCGAAACCCCAAAGAAGTCAGACTCACAAGGTTTTCCTACATGTTTGTGAAATTAAGATTCTAAGACGTCAGAGTCGTGTGCATTAAATGTAACCGGCGTTAGGTGGCGCTTTATTCCCTTATTATCTTTATTCCCTTCGCCGATTCCCATCTAAGTAGTAGGTAATTGGTAATTATAATAAGAAACAAAACTGCATGTTTGTGAAATTAAGATTCTAAAACGTCAGAAAGTCGTGAGCATTAAATGTAACCGGCGCTAGGTGGCGCTTGCGTGCGATCTCGGAGGCAGACGCATTGCTGCTTAAATCTTTATTCCCTTCGCCGATTCCCATCTAAGTAGTAGGTAATTGGTAATTATAATAAGAAACAAAACTGCATATTTGTGAAATTAAGATTCTAAGACGTCAGAGTCGTGTGCATTAAATGTAACCGGCGCTAGGTGGCGCTTTATTCCCTTATTATCTATATTCCCTTCGCCGATTCCCATCTAAGTAGTAGGTAAATGGTAATTATAATAAGAAACAAAACTGCATGTTTGTGAAATTAAGATTCTAAGACGTCAGAGTCGTGTGCATTATATGTAACCGGCGCTAGGTGGCGCTTTATTCCCTTATTATCTTTATTCCCTTCGCCAATTCCCATCTAAGTAGTAGGTAATTGGTAATTATAATAAGAAACAAAACTGCATGTTTGTGAAATTAAGATTCTAAGACGTCAGAGTCGTGTGCATTAAATGTAACCGGCGCTAGGTGGCGCTTTATTCCCTTCGCCGATTCCCATTTAAGTAGTAGGTAATTGGTAATTATAATAAGAAACAAAACTGCATATTTGTGAAATTAAGATTCTAAGACGTCAGAGTCGTGTGCATTAAATGTAACCGGCGCTAGGTGGCGCTTTATTCCCTTATTATCTTTATTCCCTTCGCCGATTCCCATCTAAGTAGTAGGTAATTGGTAATTATAATAAGAAACAAAACTCACGGAGTGCAATCGTTATTCAACGGTCTGTTCAGAACACAAGTTCTGTACACAAGTACAAGTTCCTTACATATAATAACTTAAAGAGATACTTTGGCATTACAAATTTGGCTGGATTCATGGACACATCATATATGCACCCAACGGAATGATTTAGTGTCCTCTCCGTTGGAGTTACCACAGAGTGTACAACTTTTGCTGACACCACAAGCCGCAATGTGTATCGACCAACATTTTTTGCGGATAAAAGAGCTAGTTTGATCGCTCAAATTTCCCGTAAACTGACAGTTGGTTAATTTTTTAGCGAAAACAAACATGCAGCCGTCATCCCGAAGCGTCGAACTCTGCGGCTTGGGGCCCGGATTTCGGGCTGGTGTCCACATACCCGTCAAAGCCTGACAAAGCATTCGGCCAGCAGTTCAAAAGTCAGCCATTATTTTCGCTTTTTACAGCTCGCAACAGCTCAGCAATTTGTCAGGCTAACGCGTCGCCAATTGACGCCATTTTTTTATGATGCCCCGTTTTTATGCTGCCCTTTTGGGCGGGTACTGGCCTGGATATGAGAATAGATACGGGCTATGGGGTGGTGGTGGCGGTGGAGGTGTGTGCCTGGATGTGGCCGGGAATGAGGAGCAGCTGGTGCCGGAATGGAATGCCAGCTTGGCAGAATGTAGTCGGACAATGGCAACTTGCCAGCAGCGGAAAAAGGAGAATATGGATCAAGGGTTCTGTTCAGTCAATCAGCAGAGCCGACAAAAGCGGAAGCTTATCTCGAAAACACTAAGCTGCAAGGAGTAGCAGTTAGCAGTTAGCAGTAAGCCGTAAGCAGTCCGTGGCAGCAAGCAGTGGAATCCCATCCGGAGCCCATTTGCATGCCAACGTATTGGAGGGCAGGCTAGCATGAAAATAATTTTGCCGGCATGTCAGAGGACGTGCCGATAAATGTCAAAACATGCCAATATGCGAATATATATTTTCATATTATACAGCGCTATCTTATCCTATTTTCCCTATTTTCCCTATTTTTCCGCCTCCCCCCCTCATGTTTTTCTGTTTTCTCTTTGTCTGTGAGGACGAGAGCGCTGCACACAAAAGTGTCACACATGAGCGCCCGAGCGGCTGCAATCGACATTTGAAAGCTGAATGCCACCATTCATGCTCGTTATATATGCCAGTTTATGTCTGGCTTCTTGAAAATCCGGCTAACAAGCACCTAGCTCATAAAGCGCATTCAAAAGACACTTCGCGGAACTACGCGCTGCTGGGCTTTGGGCCAGAAACGCGATTTACATTGCTTAAATCGGCCTAATGTCAGTCGAAAATGTGCGCGCTTAAGGCTTTTAATGTAATTTGTTTTCCCGCACTGATGCAATTAATTTTTATCTCCATCGCTCCAAGGCGCTGCTGCTGCTTGAGTCAGCTGTCTAATTGAAATGGGAAGAATGTGCAGGCGGTTACGACCTTTTACCCGCCATAAATTATAAATCAATGAAAAAAGCCATTCGAAAAGCCACACGAGCCGTCTATGCTGCATATTTGATGGGAGTACACTTTGTCAATTGTTCACTTGTTACGACTGCACAAGGTTAAGTGGGGCACTTCTGGCCAAGTCGAGTTCTTTTTATGCCAATGCATTTCCCACAACGGGGACTTCGTTAATATTTATGAAATGGATTTTCCTATTTGGACGCAAAGCCGATTAACGGGCAAGCAAGTAAGGATGATTTGGCAAAGGAAAATCTAATTATTTTGGCAGCAACCATTTGTTTGCCAGTTTCCCAGAGGCCCCGACGACACTTACAGAGTTAATTAAACTTGATTTCGTTCTTTGGCTTTGTCTTGCCTTGCGGATTGGTGAAATTTAATTGGCATTCTAATAAAAACCAATTCGAAACGACAGCAAAGTGTACAAAGTATTGGTTCTTCAATTGCCAAACCAAGGCGAAATACTTGTATATCAAACAAAAGCAAGTGTAAAATGCGATTTAATCACCCATTACAAGCAACACAAAACAGCTTTTAAAAACACAATGTTATTTTTGCAAAAAAAGTAAAGGACTTCCATTTACTAAATTGATAAATGAATTCCTGTACTGGCAGCAGCATTCTTTCCCAACCAATGGCTTGTCTGCTCCAAAAAGGATTTTATTTGGATTTCTTGGCCTGTTTTACATGCCAGTCAAACCAATCCAATCCAAGCACAGAACCAATAGGCAATCCATTCATGTATATTCATCCGTAAAACCGGCGATTTGCGGACTGTCAGCGGATTCCCGAAACAAATGCATTTCGCTACTCGAAGCTTTATAAATTTCAATCTCAAACTGAACTCAATATTTGATATCAATCTTCCAGCTCGGTTATGTGATGTTCACTTGATTACTATTCTTTCCCAATCACTAATCAATTTCACTAGCAAACATTTAATTTATCAATTACAACTGTAAGCGGGAATCTGGCATTTGAATGCAAATCGACAGAGCCTCGCAAAAACACGACACAACATGGTTCCTATAATTAAATAATAAATTGCACATATAGTCGTTTCATGTTTTGCCGAAACCTTGCAATTAGGCATGAAAATTCAATGGATGCTTCCTGCCGTTTTTGTTCCAAAAAACGTTGGAATAGTACAAATATTTTTTCCAAATTAAACATAATTTTCGCCCCTAATTGGCCTTTTTATAAATCGCAGCTTCAGCTTAAATTAATTGAAGCCGTAACAACAGGAATTGTGTAATTTGTGCAATAAATATTCTTTGTGTGAGTGCTTCAGAATTAAACTATTTATTTAAGGAGTTCGTTGATCTTCAGGCATTTATGTTTTTATAGAAGGAAGCGTTTCCGACCATATAACGGATATATGTATATTTTTTAACAGGATCAAAATCGAGTCGATCTGGCCATGTCCGTTTGTCCGTGTGTCCGTTTGTCCGTTTGTCTGTCCGTCTGTCCGTCCGTCCCTCTGTCCGTATGAACGCCTCGATCTCAGGAACTACAAAAGCTTGAGTGTTGAGATTAAGCATTCAGCTTCCAGAGACATAGACTGAAAACTTTAGAATAATTCTAAAATATTCTAGTGCCTTGCATAGATGCAAAGCAAGTTCAAATTTTCGCACGCTCACTCTAACGCCCTCAAACCGCAAATAACTGTCTGGCTCACAAAAATGTTTGATTTAATTTAATTTTTATTTTGAAAAATGTTTTGATATTTTGTCACTTTTTAATACCTTTAGCCACCCACAAACCGCCCAAGTGTGTCACGTCCACAATTTTTGAAAAATGTTTTGATATTTATTCACTTTCTTATATATCTTATAAATTTCTATAGATTTGGCAAACAAAACCACAAGTCGCCAAAAACTCTCACACCCACACTTTATGAAATTTTTAAGTTATTTTTAATTTTTGTATTTTTTTTTTCCAATTTCTACCGATATTCCAGAAAATATGGAAATTTCTCGTTAGTATAACGGGTATCTTAGAGTAGGGGAACTCGACTATAGCATTCTATATTGTTTTTTATTGATTTCGTCAAATCAATTAGTCGGTTCCTGAATCGCAGGATCACTATAAAAACTTATTCTACTGATTCCTAACACGTTGCAGCCAATTTTAGTGAGCAATAAATTTAAAGCGACATCATCTACAGGAGCAGGGGAGAACATATCACGTATTGCACAAAACATGTAATTAAATTTATAGATGATGATTATAGATGCTGTAATTAAAGTCAGTTTAAATTACAAGCTTTTGTCTAACCAACTCATCAGCCTAAGGCTTTAATTGGACAGCAAGGTCCAGGAACTAACATGCAAAACTGAACTTTGAATAATTTTTGTGCAATTTATTGAAGAATTTAAAAATTACAGCAACGCCAATTGAATGTAGTTCGAAAAGTGCGGCTCTTGCAACGCAACACTTTCATCAAACTCAAGTGGCCCCCTCATCGAAGTTTAAAGGTTACTGCCGTCCATATAGAGAGCTGGTTGGGGTTGTGACTTTCCCGGAGTTCTGTGCCACTTGTGATGGGGTCAGCCGTGGAAGTGTGGCATTAGTCAAGCGATTCTGCTTCGTCTATGCTAAATATATGAGGGTACATACACGTACACGAGTTCGATGCTGAACGCGACCTACGTGGGCGGGGATCTAGCCGTTTGATTAATGTTAGTACACGAACTTGTTCGGATATGAGCGTGGGCGGTGGAGCGGGCCACAACTGTTGCTATTCGGCAGAGCTGTCAGAAAAGATGTTTTAAAACTGCCAAAACGATGTTATAACTAACTCAATTAACAAAACTATTAAAATAAATAAATTACAATCATGCATATGCTTTTTAAGCATACCTGCCCTTTTTATGCACTGATAAATCTTTCTGTGAAGCCACAGTATCTTAAAGTCTAAGAATCTCAAAGTCTGCTAAGACATTTGTGAGCAAGTTAACCCAAACTCTCTGTCTTTTTGTCATTATTTATTTAAGGAAATTCGTATCGAAATTGTCTTAATTATGGAAATTACATCTCCGTCTGCTTCGCCAAACTTCTTTTTGTGGAAATAACCAGAGATAGATATGCCAAGAGCCATTTAAATTTCAGTTTTGTCAGACTGCATAATTGGCTGACCAAAAAGCAGCGTATGTGGTTATTCCACTGAAAATAAGGTCAAATAAATCGCTAAGGAGGCAGCACTGTTCGGCGAGGCTGGCAAACCAAAAACTAAATGGAATTTATGATGTTCTGGGCTTCGAAATGATCACAAAAAGGCAATCTAATGGAAAATTCTATTTCCCACCCCTGCAATGGGTGTAAAGGGTTTCTATTTTCTCGCATGCAACCCACATTTTCGAGGGCTATTAAAACATATGGCCGGGTTTTGGGCAGGCATTTCTTTCAAAGCAGCTGTGTGGTGTCCATGAAAATTGCCTTAGCTAAAACTGGGTCAGTACACGATTATTCCCACTTTAAATCTATTAATATTTTAGCAGCCACATGTGCAGCCATAACTTATGCAGTTTTATCGAGCATGGCCACTAGTAATTGCACATTATGTATTTACTTAGGCTGTGTGTGCTTCGCTAAGTTATGTATGTAATGTTACCCAATTAAACAAATGATTTAAGCAAATAAATCTCTTAAAAAATTGTAATTTAAATCGCGCACTAATCTGTAAGTTGCTGTTGCTGCAAGTTGCATGTTGGTGTTGCACGGCTTCTTATTTATGAGTACGCAATGGTTAAGACAGATTTCAAATTAATTCAGGCACACACAAGTGAAATGCATTGACCGTGAGCAATGCATTAATTTAAATTGCGGCTTTTTCTTTTTTACTGAATTTCATGATCAGAAAATCATATGAATCGGAAAATAAGTCAAGTGAAGGCCGCACTCGAATTGAATTGCATAAATGCTGTCAGTTATTTTCGATGACGTTAAAGGTGACGGAATCGAAATATCTTCATACTTTGCTTGTGCACTCATAAAAACGCTTTACAATTTAACCCCATTCTAACATTATTTGCATAATATTTAATCACATGCCCGTGCCGCTTTGAGATGCCGACTTGGCCAGACCAACAGCCACTTTTTTGATGTGGATTGTTTACATTTCTTAATCATGGTCCAAGCCCTGGTCGCATAAGTGCAGACAAGAGCGCCATGTCCCGCAAACGAAGCGTGCATATTAAATGACCGGCAACGCGGCGTATACGCAACACAAAGGACCTGCGATCTGCGACTGAGTGTGAAGCCCGCAGAAGTATCCGACCGCTGATTTTTTACCACCCACCTCGTGCGCGCTGTCATTCAAAACCATCCACCCAATCCGTCCGCCTGTCGCTCAAGTTTATGCAAACAAACACTGTGGAATGCGAAATGAGCGAATGCAGCGCGGTTGCATCTGACAATCAAGTGGTGACGGGGGCGAAACACGCTCCCTGAATGCCTGAGTGGTTGCCGACAACAAGTTGCAGCTGCTCATTAAAGGCTCTTTCAGAGCCACCGACAGGCGCTTAATAGATTTTTTGAGCGGCCTCAGTTTGGCTAAATCCTTTCCGTCTGACGGATTTCACAGAGATCGGATCGCCTAGCACACAACAGAAGTTCTATCTGCGAGCTTTTCTCATATCCGCGCGGAAATTATAAACCTACACGTGACTGCTTGCCGAAAAACCAGTTGAAGTTGCTTGTGTGCTAGTTGCGTCGAACTTTACTGCTCTACTCCTTAAAAATACTTGTGCAATCTGAAAAGCTGCAACTGAATGATGTCTAAATTGTAATTAATTACGACTGCCTGCTGGAGCACAAATGCATCTGGCCATGGCGTTGGTGAATGGTATGTGAAAGTGGTGTAATTATTTTTCCAAATACTGCTCCTTGTCGGCTAAGCAAAACCCAGGACAGCAAAAGCGATGTGTGTATTAGTTTCTTCAGGGCCACAATAGTTTGAGCTTTTATGAAATCCACCTTGATACAATTAATCAGAAATGGAAAAATTATAGCATCAGTTGCATTGAATTGAAACATGTAAGCAATTTATATAGAATCGTTCTGTTCTCCAAGTATTGTTATACATTTTCCTATATTTTCCTATATTTTGCCCGCAATGGTGACTTTTGCAGAAGGCTGTAAGTCAAACCCTAATATTTCGTTTGCAATTTTGTAATTTTGTCATTCTCTGACTTGCACTTCCGCAGGAGTCCTCACGCTAATTAGATCATTGATAAACCGCTAGCGCTGTCAGGCTGACGACAGCGCTCAAAAAAGGGTTTGCAATCTCAAACATTCTCATAACTTTATTAGCGAGTTGAGTCCGACGTTCGGTCATTGGCAGAAAGGATGAAGGTTCTGCATCTGAAGCACTGGAGGGTTATTTTAATGACTTTCTGGCTGCTGAGCCAGGAGTTGGGCGGACTGAAGTTGAGCGGACCCGCCAGGGAAAAGTGACTGTGTCCGAGACTATCATCAATCATTTTTGATGTGCGTTTTCATGGCCTTCGATTACCGCACTAAAAACTTGACCTGCCAGTGGGTAAGTCGATTGAATATTTAAAGGAACGCTTTTATGCTGGTCCGTGAGCTGGGAGCTGCGGACTTGAACTCGCCAATAAATAGGTTCAGTGATGCAGGAGTCAACTTAAAGTTGATTAAATTAGAAATTTTATGGCCTCAAAACAAAATGTCAAAGTTTTTACAACTGCTGCGGCAGCCTTGAAACTTGATAAATTGTAGCAGAAAGTTGCGTCCACGGCCATAAAAAATCTTTAATCATTCCAGTGACACGGACACGGACACGGACACGGACACGGACATGGACACGGACAGACGACGAACTCTAGCCGGACAGCACGAGCTCAGCTCTAGCCAAGCCAGAAGCCAGAAGCCAGGAGCCAGAAGCCAGGGAATGGGGTCGAAACTTTCAGGCGAGCGTGTCGGGCCATAAGCAGGAATCGGCGAAAGCGAAAGTCAAGGCCAAGCCGCTCGGGAAACCATTAAGCTGCTGCCATGCAGCCGCAACAGGATTCTCCCAGCGGCAACAGGATGCTCTGCTAGTCGAAAATGCCTCGAATTGTGTGGGTAAATGTAAGCCAAACTTCTGCGGCGCGCGAGTGAAACAATTAACTCAAATTAATTCACATCTAAGTTTCGGAGTTGGAAATCTTCGCTGGGTAATGCACTTGGTAAATAAGTCGAATTAATTTGTTTTCCTTCCGCCATTGACGCAGTGGTTTTAAAAGTTGTTATTAAGTTAAAGGGGCTTGGATAGAAACGGATTCAAAATAAATAGCAGGGCTGGTTTCACTTGGTCTTATATAATAACAAAATTTATGTGCGTTGCGATTGCGCCTTTAAAATCAAATTCAAGTGATTGAGTCCGCAGGCTGTTATAACTCGAGGCACTTAAGGGGCGATTTAATTTATTTAAAGGGAGATAAGATCTACGGCGACCTGGAAAGCATATTTATACACAGCACATGTGGAGAAACAAATGTCCAATATAGTAGCCATTTCAGTAATCTCGGACCCATCGCAGATCTGCTGTCCGGGTGGCCTTTGTGGCATTTTGCGGAGGATTGCTCCATTGGCCGGTCATCCTGGTCCCTTGGTCCTGGCCCGAAGGTTCGTTCCCTTTGTGAATCCGACGGGCGCCATGTGCTTTATGATATGGGTTGCCGCAGACTAAGCCCAACATGCTCCTCCAGTTGGTCAGCGGCGCTTTATGCAAATAACAAGCAGCCAGACAATCGGGCCTGAAGTGAGGGCTTTAAGCCGCACTTTGCCGCTTAAATCGCTTTCTACTATTCCGAAATGGATGAATGAATTTTTTACGGTTTGCGAATTCCGCGCACGTTTGCCACGGGCAAAATAGCAGGACGCACGCGAGATCCGCGCAAAACAACGGATAGAGGAACTTAACTCGCTGTCGCGCTGTTTTATTTCATTTGGAGGAATTGCATATTTAGCAGAACACTGAAAATCAGTGAAACCTGCGCTGTTGGTCTTCATTTGAATATTGCTGATTGAGTATGAATTTTGGCAAGCAGTTGCTTGTATTTCCATACTTCATTAAGCCATCTCTTACTATTCTTCAAGGCTCAGAATACAGTTCAACGAATATTTGTAGCTTAAGAGGAGTTTAAAAAATAGGGCAATGCAATGCCTTGAAAACGAACTTTTAGTTCCAGATTAATTTGTTGGTCCCTTTGACAAGTTATCTCAAATTCATCGGTCGCATGTTCCGGGGAATCCTTTGTCGCCTATCTCACGTGCACTAATTGGCCTGATTTTATAACCAGGCTTTTTGAGTAGGAGCTTCCGAGAGGCTCACAGTTTTGCAGGCGGCGATGAAGGCGAAAGTTCGGGTACGTGTACACTGCATTTCTCTCCAGAAGCTCCGCTTGTTGTGGCACAATTAAAAAGTTTTCGCTTTAAGGCGTTTGATAATGGGAAAAGTGCACACTCAGTTATGTGCCGCTTTCCCCGCTTTTGGCAGCCGGATTCGCTGCGGAAATTGAAACTCTAATTTCGCCATTGCGCCGGAGGCTGTTATAATTTGCTGGGCGTGTCGGGTCCAGACCCGTACCCAGAGGCATCATTAGCATTATTATGAGACAGCCCATTACCACGATTATTGTCATGGCAGCAGGACAAAGTTTCCCACTTGCCAAAAGAAAACTTTCCCGGTGGTTTACGAGTGTGAGAGTGCTGTGTGGTTTTCCAACACCATAGCTATTTGGTCCAGAGGCATTCGTGTTTTGTCGCCATTTGTTGCCGGCCTGGAACAGAATTTATACGGCTTATATGCCATATATTCTGGCAATTCTGCAGCAGCCTAATCATTTTAAGCAAGACTGAATACTGTTCGATTTAGGCCAATTATCGTAAAGCTATAAATTTTCTCTAATATCAACACAAAATATTTTATTTATTATATCCGATCTCTTTTGGAATATAATTTTATGCATTATAACAGCAAACTAAGCAAACCACCATTAAATAAAAACGAGTTTAAAAAAATAATTCCCCGACTATCAGATACCTGTTACTCAGCTTTTTTACTTTTGTTCCGAAAGAAATGGACCGGACTAATAAGAAAACGAAGTTTTGGCGATCTGTAGGATATATCTTCGGTATAAAAACTGTCGGAAAAGCTGTTACATGCTTTTCAACGAATCTAGTATACCCCTTTGCTTTATGGGTAATGGGTATAATAAATAATATATTTAAACTCAGAATAGATTGATATTCGCAGAAACCAAAGCCGCAACCGCAGGCCACAATGTACTCCTAACTTCAACGACATGACAAATAGCAGCTGCTATTAGGTGTTGAGTTTTGATTGAAGTGCCTTTCGGTACAAAGCGTTTAAAGTGAATGATCGCCAAACTTAATCAACCACTTTTGCCACCAAAATAGTTGCCTTTTAAACTTCCCTGCTAGTGTTCTGGGTGAAGTATGAGTCGGGCTGAAGTTAATAATCGTTATAGACATCATGGCCTTCGGGGCAACAATCAAAACAGATCTCGGAAACTGTAAGTGCATAACATCATGTGGTGTGGTGAAGCCGGAACACAATAGTGTTTCCAATTTGGAAGGCAAATGCGACTGCGTTCGCCGGGCTTCAAACTAATGCCTTGCACTTTATCATTCTGCACAGTGGGGCGTCGAGGTCAGGCGGCTGCAGTTCGGTGTACAGTGGGCGAACCGATAATCCGGGCGCTTTATTTATAGCACGGCGTTCCATTGTGCGCAGCACTCCATTTTGGCTGACCACCTGCCACCAGTCACCTGCCACCTGCCACCTGCCACCTGCCCCTGGATCCACCGCCCATGCACTGGCACATGTGCGGAATGTGGTATGTCCGGGTCTCTGGGGTCACTTAATGGCGCCACGTCCACGGCCACGTCCGTGTCCATGTCCATTGCAGTGTCTGTGTTTGCTTAGTGTCTAGGACTCCCTCTGCCACGTCGAAGGGCTGTCATCAGCGTAATTATGCTGTCAACAAAAAACGAGAAAAAGCTCAGCGTGGAGGAGGACGGATGGGCACAGTCATGGACCTGAGGGGCAGTCCCAGAAACCGAGGGCACAGCACGGGGCGCCGAGAAGCAACCAGGTCATCGTCATCATTATCAGCTGCTTGTCGTCCTGGCGGCGAAAACGGCAAGCAATGGTATTAAATGTTTAGCACGTCTTACCCGGATTGTCCTTGTTCTTGGACTCGGGCTGCTTTTTCCAGCTCTCGTGCAAATATTTATTTAGTGCTCATTGGCACGCACTTTACACGTCTTCTGGCTGACTGCCTAATTGTGCGTAAAGCGTTTAACAATTTGTTGCACTTCATTTGCAGCTGACGACAGACTGAATGGGAGTAATTAATAGAAAATATAAATATACAAAAAAATGGGATTTGATTTACGGAAAGAAGGGAGGAATCTCCTTAATGTGCCAACCAAACTGGATATCGAATTTATCGTAGGTATCTGGAATATTCAGTATAATGACCCATTAGTTGAAGTAGTTTGCCAACTTTAAGATACTTTGAATCCAAGAAATGAAAACGTGCAAAGAGGACCCACTTAAAGTTCAGAGAACACTTGGTCCTGCTAAATTCGATAATTGTTATCCTGTCAAAACGACACTTACATGTTTGATTAAGTCAAGTTGAGTTAACCGGGAAAGAGATGGGATAGACATGTTTTAATACTTTATTTTTACCAACTTAGATGGGCCAAGGTTGCCCTCCCCCAAATGACTCTCCCCTAACCGAAATTCTACCTAATTCCTGTGGTAGGTAAAAGTTTTACGCATGGGAAGGGGTTAACCAGTTTTAAATGACTCTGCACAAAGTCAGCAGAGATGAAGACAGGATATTAGGTTTTGCGGCTAATCTTCTGAGAATCCCATACCACGATAAGCACTTGTTTTTCTGGGTGCGACACATGTTCAGCATTTGCTTTTGCGGGAGGACACACTAATCTGCAGATGTTTTGTCAACTATTGCCGTACATTGTCGGTCTGCCCGGAAAAGCCAACCAAGCGTGTTTGATGTATGGTGAAAGGAAAAGTTATGGCTTCCTACATTTTTGATGGCTCACGGAGCTATCGGCCTCCCAGACAGAAGACGAATGTTCTCCTGGCTCACGATTCGTGTTCCATTTTCGCACTCATCAATTAAGACTGTGGTTATCTTGTTTTTACTTAATAGGCTTAAAGACAACTGAGAACATTGAAGCGGCGCCTAAAGGGGTGCTAAAAGCAAATGACCCACGCGTCGTATGCGTAATATGCCGTCCCATAACGCACGGCACGATTTGCCCCAGGAAAACCATAATGTATTATTACAAGCAAAAAAATAAATGTATTTTTAATGCATTCATTCATATTTATTTTCAATAAAATTCTTAGCGCCCGCCATAATTTTTCATATCTTTGCCGAGTGCTAAGTTAACAGACTGGCCTACAGCCTTTTACAGAGCTCTGTAAAGAAATTTCCCAAACATCAGCCAACAGCATCCCGATGTCCTTGTCTCCGTTCGGAAACTCCAGTCAGTTCTAAACGCGAGTCCACAGAGCACGGTCGATCCCTTGGCCATCGTCGGTTGAAAAACTAGTTGTGAACACATTTCCCAACGATTCAAAGGTGCAGTGACTACGTAGAAAACGTTGACAAGTGGAATATACAAAACAAGTTATAAAAAGACGTAATTTAAAAAGTAAAATTTAAAATAATATTAAATTGTTTGAAACTGAAATTAAACAAGAGAGAACGCTATGTCGAAACCCCCGACTAACAGATACCCGTTACTTGGTTATTGCAAGTGAAAAGGAGAAATTTCATAATTGTTCTGTGAAAAATTTGGAATTTGTGAAAAATAGTGGGCGTGGCGACACGAATCTGCACGCCTAATCTCAACTGTCTAGCTTTTATAGTTCCTGAGATCTCGACGTTCATACGGACGGACAGACGAACGGACAGACGAACGGACAGAACGACTCGGCTGATAATGAGTATAGATACTTTATAGGGTCGGAAACGCACGCTTTTACCTGTTACATACTTTTCAACGAAGGGGTGTAATAGCCTTTTACTCTACGAGTAAGAATGTGTGTATAAAAAAGTGGTGTGGAATTCCAAAAAGAAATAATTATCAATATCAGTGAAAACTAAAAATACCTTGAACATAGTTGATCTAAAAATTGCGTGTTTAAGCGGACGTTGGAGCTGAATATAATAAAATCAAGTTACATAAAAGTGTCCGAAACTTAAAAGCAAGGCTCATACTTTAATAGGATAAGCGATAGAATCTGTGGATAAAAAGAAAAACGTAAGTTCTTGCTGCATCGCAACCCACAATAAATGCAAAATGTTCGCTTCAAGACGAATGCAAATCTATAAATCTGGGTAGGCAAAAATATGGTTTTTCCCACTGGCTGGCTTGTTGCTATTGTTGTGAGCTTGTTTGCACCGACTTAAATGCAACAAAGCTGATTTATGGCACAGGCCCTGGTTCGCCCCTCGTGGCCAAGAGGGCGGCAGGGTCAAAGGGCAAATGCCGGGGGCACGTTGGCAACAAGAGGAACGGGAGCCAGTGTCAAAGACGGCGCTCGGTTATATATGACTTACTGATGCTCCGCCTTTGTCGGCAGCCGAAGTTCTGGGGTGACAGATGTGGGGCCTAGGGGAAAATTAATTTGCCAGTCAGGACAAAGATCTAATAAAAATCAATTATTCGGTGAAATAATTGCGCGTGCAGAAAACGAAAATTCAAAACAAACAAAGAAAGGCGGGAATGAATAAGCGATGGGTGCTGTAAAAATTAATGGCTGCAAAGTTAAATGTAAATCGAAGGATTTGCATAATATAAATTGCCAAATTTCCCGAAACGAGCTGAAGCGACTTGCGTTTCGCTTAGACTAGTAAGCTAATTTCAAAGTTGCCTAAAACCAGTTACCATTTAGTTTTGGGAATCGCAGTGGTTTATCACTTCTGCTAAAGTTTAAGTGAATTAATAATTTACGGCTTAAATTCCTTAATCCTGGTAATTGCCTTCAACCATTTAAGGGCTTAACTAGCAGACGGACTGACTGCAGTTGGCTCGCACTTGATTTCATTTGAACATACATTTTGTAGCTTTCACTTCATTCCTGTTTTGGCTAATGCACTGCGTTTGGATGAACTCATCTCATTAGTAATGGGTCATTGAGCAAAAGAATTAGAGCAAAGACCAAAGTGGCACGGGACTTTAAGAAAGTAGAAAAGCTTTTTGTTGCACCCGTCAGGAAAAGTGTTGGAATACTTATATCAGAAAAAACTAATTGCATTTAGGCCCACATTGGCTTCTGTTATCGTCACCTCCTTCTCCGAGACGATTAGGCAGATTATGTGGGTGTCCACAGTAAGTTTTGGAGCTTAGTGCTTGAAAAAGGATTGAAAAAGGTATTCACTTTCTGGGTCAGACCTTTTCGGGTCAGGTTAAATAGTTGGCCTCGAGAACCAAGGGAAACTGAAAGCTGATTATGATGCATTATCTTTTACATTTACAAATACTTGCACTTACCTGAGAAGTGTGATTCAAACCTGCATAATTTAAGAACATAACTGTCCAGTTGGTGAAGATAAAATTAAAAAATGGTTGTCACGTATACGCTTGGCGATTTCACACTCCGTGTGCGGGTTCGGTTGGCCCCCAGCTTACTTAATTAAAATGCCCTTTGCGCCTTCACACAGCAATTATGCGAAGGCGTTTCCTATTTAAAGTGCGGAAGGTCTCTTAAAGCCAGACGAGGTGGCCGAAGTCCTGGTCTGCACGAGCAAACGGCTATTTGCAACATTTTCATGCTCGAAGGACTTTCGGCCATTTTGGTGCGGGTGCGGGAGCCGTAAGGATATTAGGATGGGCAGTGAGGCGTGGCCACGGGAACGCCTTGCTGTCACTGGATATGCATGATTGATGCTGGACCCTATCATAAATTGAATTCGCCCCAAGCGAAACCATTGCCTTAATTAAATTTTCCATGAGCAGATTAAGAACAATAAGTGCTCTAGTGCAAATTAAGGCCGGGAGCCTGCGAGTGCGTGAATAAATAAATATTTTAGGAGCGAAAAGGAAGCAATGTTTGGCCTCGGAAGCGGTGGCCTTCGGGGCCCCTCAGCAGCCATTAATATTTATTATTTTTGCTTTCTTTGCGCGGTTTACGGCTCTTTAAAGTCGGCCATGGCTGTCATTAAATGGCCAATTGTTTGAGACGCACTGAGAACGACCAGCGGGCATTTAATACATTAAGAAACAGGGTCGGCAAAAGCACGGCTTTAACTGAACATTTGAAATTAAGTTACCCCTCTGTCCGTCCGGCTGTCCCAAAGAAGCTGGAAAACTGATTTAAGGAAACTGACTCCGAATTCGTGAAAGCCTATTTCAGAGCGTTGTAAGGGGTATGTGATAGTCGAGGAACTGGACTACTTCGCTTGCTATTGTTTTGGGAAAGAGCCCTTATCGGCCAGCCCTTCGAAAATCTCTCTTGCAGCAGCACTTGCATTTGATTGTAAAAGGATTCGTTGCAATTTTGTCTGGGAAGAGCCAGCTCCTGGTTTTGTTTTTTTGCCAGCATTAGGAACTGGCATATCCTGCCATAATGAGCTGTCCGGCACCCAAATTGAAATACAATTGGCTCTTGGGCAACCATCTTGAGTACTTGCATAAGCAAAGGAAACTTCCGCAGCGAGTGCTTTAAGCTCTATTAAATATTTATGCTTCGGTCCTTTGATTTATGAAGCTGCCGCTTCGTCCCTATTTGCTTCACAAATATGCGACTCATGGCTGAGTAAGTATGTGAGCATTGTCGTACGGGAATATATGAGGGATTACCGCCGTAGATCAAGAGCTAAGCCACAGCCGCTGTTTTCCTTTTTCCATTGTGCTGCCATTAATTATGGAGGACGTGTGTGGGTGCGCACTCGATAAACTTGAATAATGCGGTTAATTATATTCATGGGCAGATGAGCGACTCCTGCAATACTGTGGGTCAGTCAAGTCGGACCCTTGGGTCCCCTTTAATTAGCTAGCTGGGCATCAATTGAATGGCCAATAAGCCGGGCCAGTAGTGCAGCCTTAAGTTGCAGTATGTGTGTTTTGATGGACCAGCAGTTTGGTGGGAAGTGTCCATGGCTAATGAGCAGGAATAAGCTGCCATGCTCCGGTATTTGATAGCTCGCAATTATGATCCGTTTACTGTCTGTTATACTCGGCTTCGATTTAGTGCTCCGAATCTATTTCTGTAATTGGAAATGGCAGTCGTCGATTTATTTGCAAGCTACAACTAATCAAAATGCCAAAATGTGGGTTTTGGAAAACTTCTCAATGTAGTTTGCAACTGGAAACTGTTTTCATCGGAGTGAGGCACACAAAACCAGGGCTGCTCCAATACCCAATTAAAAATAGGCATCAAGCGGGGCAAACAGCGAATCGGAGCAATTTCAAGCACAATCAACTTTAACCTCCTTCGTCGAGGAATCGAAACGACAGGACGCAAGACAAATGGAAATGACTCCCGCTGGTGTACTCGGGGCACTCGGGGCAACATTGTGTGCCCCAGTTGTCGGGGCAATATCTCCCGGGGAGGAGGACTATCTGGTGCACGCATCATTTGCTCGGCATACGTATGTACGTGAGTGACAACATTAAATAATCCACTTAATGTGGCGTGTATATCATTTCGAATGCTATCAGTGCCAATCTGCATGTACACGCACCGCCAAAAAACACAAAATCAATAAACAAACAAACAGCCGCCCTGTCAACAGGAAAGGCAGGATCCCGAGGAACTGGGAGCCGCTTTCTCTGTATATGAGCTTCCATGCTTTGTCTGGCAGCCCAAGGCCGCTTATCCTCCTCCACATCCTCCACATCCTCCTCTTCCGCATCCTCCTCCTCCTTCCTTTATCCTGCATTGACGGTTTCCCGACTGCTGACAACCAACTCAGTGGGATTGAAGTGGACGGAAAGGAGCCTCACTCATAGGCAGCCAAGGAAAACTGGGGTTTCGGAAAATTAGAGGTGCCTTTATGCAGTCTCGTTGGCTCCTTCGGGACAGCTTGGATTACCTCATTTTATTCTAATTCATTTCAAATTAACTTATATTCTAATGCTAGCGAGCTATATGCATGCCCACAGATTGAGAGAAAAGTTATAAGTTATATTATATATTATTTTATGTATACTATATTATATTTTATATTTATTTTACAAATACTCGTATGTATTTTTTTGATAATATTTGATTTAATGTTACTAGTTGCGACTATTGCATACAGCTCTTCGATTGCTTCTATGTTCCAAAATTTCAGTGAAGTACAAAAAGAGTAGTACGATTGGTATTTGGGCTAAATATTAAAACAATAAGAACATTTGCGCGCTAATTTTAATTTGCTGCTTTTTTAAAGTGGCCTGAGTTTCAACGAAATTGCTAAAATCTCTAGATGCATTAATTTCTTAGATCAAAACTGATTTCGGCTCGAAAATCGTCTTCCCGCACAAGTATGCACTTTCTGGCATAAACTTTTAAATTTTAACTCACTCAAGCAAGTGCGTACTTTTTGTTGATTTTTACGCTCTCAGCGTTTCGTATCTTGTTATTCTAAAGTCTTTGCTTTTACTCTTCGAGTAACGGGTAAAAAAAGACAGTTCAGACATTGAAACGGAACGAAATGGACATTTTTAAAAAGCGCACAAAAACCGGGCAATATTTAATCTTGGCAGAATTTTACTTGTGCACCATATCGCTGTTCGCTGAGTTTGTTCCAATCATTTGAAGGTATATTCGAGTGATATCATATAATGTAAAATATATGATGAGGAGAGACACGTATTCAATCAGTTATTTAGACTGAAGACCTGTCGCTCCACCTCAGCATTAAATTTATGCATTGAACGCAAATTTAGTTTAAAACTTCAGCCCAGTATTGATTGTGTCCTATATGGCAATGCAATCTAATCCTAATACCATTTTTTGCTTTTTAAATCGTTAGTTATATACATTTCACAAAAGATATTTTTGGTCCTGCTGTGAACGTTTTAAAAAAGGACAAATGGAGCGAAAAAGGACAAATCTTTACCGAAAAATGATTAAACGGCAGTACTGCTAACCACAATTTGCGGTAACTCCTAATTAATTTCAAGGAAAATGTAGCAAAACTAAGCTCATTGCCTAGTTAATGTATTCATCAAATACTGAATGTAACTATGTGCAAGTTATTTATTTTCCTTAAGCGAGCAGCAGCTTTCCTTGTTTTCTAATTCCCGAAAAGAAGCTTTGATATTTTCTTGCGGTGTATATTTCCGCGCTTGGTGAGCAATAGTTTTAGCCCTCTAGCCAGACACTGCGATTGTTTAGCCGTTCAGGGGAACAGCGTTTTGCCGGGAAATGGAGCATGAGCACCGGTGCGGTGTATCTCATGTTTCATATGCTCCCGTTAAAGGCGTTGCCATGCCATTTACCTTTGGCTCCCATTTCGCCGGCGCTCCGCCTCAGTGTTTTGCTTACTTATTCATTTGATAAAGTGAGGCGGAATGCGGGGACCGCGTCCCACTTCAATAAGCATATGATTGCCGGCCCGGCTCAAGTCAACTCAACTCAACGCAACGCAACTGAACTCAGCTCAGCTCAGCTCAGCTCGGGAATCCGGGGAAGGGAACCGCTTCTGGAATGCGAAATGTGCCTGAGCTCATTTCGGTCTGTGTAAAGCAATTTCCGTAATGAGTGCTCTCCTGCAGAGCACTTAAAAGTATTTGGGGGCGCCTCCTTGCGCCTCCTTGCGCCTCCTTGCGCCTCCTTGCGCCGTCTCCGTCTCGACTGCGTTACGCATACGCCCTGTGTGCTGAAAATTACTTTCGACTTTGTCGGCCAAACGCGATTTATTTTGATTAATTCGCCGCTCCTTTGCGCACTTGACGCAATCCACTTCTGCAGTCTTAATACTCTACCCAAGATTGTTTTCAATTTGCACCATGTGTGGGCGCGCATATTGCAAAATTCGAATGTTTCCAGTTTCAAAAACCAATTAATTAAATGTTTCCAGTTTCAAAAAGCAATTAATTAAGCCGGAAACGAGGGGAGCGCGGGCAAAGATCGCGTAAACGCATTGACACAGCATCAATTAACCCGCCTAGAAGCCTAGAATCGACTTAATTACTTAATTTATACCGACCTCCGGGTCCGCAGGCTCACTCGCGAAATGGGATTAATTTGTTTACTACTGGGCTGGAACAGCCGCGAGGAATGCCGCCGGCATATCTTTATGGCCGCGCCAAACTGTTGGGCCAGAGTCCTGCCGGCAAAGGACATTCGATGGGCCCAGGAGGGGGTCGAGCTGTGGCGCGTGCTGGCGCGTGAGCCACATTTATTGGCGCCGCTGACCAGAAACTTTTCGACTGGAAAACTTGAACAAAATCACATTGAATTTAGCACTATTCTCGTTGCCGCTGACGGAAAAACGGGCGAAGGAAGAGCTAAGGGCTCTCGAGAATTGGCAGACATTTGCATGGAGCGTTGCCAAGCTCGCTGACTAGCGTCACAATGGATGTAGGAGGACCCATGAAGTGGCCAAGTGATGAGTGCCTTTAAAGCCAACTTGTGGAGCAGGCCACGCAGCCTGCGTTGACCTGGTCAACTTTAAGGACCTCCTAAACGCCAGCGATGACGCGCATTTATGGCGAATTATCTGCTGCTTCGCTTGCTTTCGCTTGCCTTTCTCTCACGGGTGATTTGGACGCTCCGCGGAGGTTTTTGGCTTATGCATGCTGGACGCCACTAATTAAAAGTTGGCCAAAAACTTTTCCACGATCTCTGTTTGTCACCGAAGTTCTTGCAGTCGTGTCTAAATTTTTTTGGCTCGCTTGGCTGGCCAAGACGACAAAGTGAGAGCGCTCAAAATAAATGTTCCAACTTTTTAATTGGCAAAACAATAAAAGTGATAATAAATGAAATTATACGAATAAGATGCACGGCAAAATATTCGCAAACTTTCGGGCCGTAACAAAGAAAGGTTGGCCGAATTGAATAAATTCCATTTCACGCCTTATGTTGAAAGCTTTCCGTAAAAGACTATATTTTACTTTAATGCTTTCTTACTTCTTTGCAACCATTCCTATTGTACTCGTGCCTCGAAGAGGGAAAGGGTATACTAGATTCGTTAGAAAGTGCCTATTTGCCAAAATAATAGATTCAATTGCACTTCTGGTGAAGTGGCTGCAGCCCATTGACTGACTGATTTATTAGCTCATTATAAATTTTACCAACACCCGCAGGCGTGTTGACAAATGGCGCCGCACACATTGTTAATATTTAATCGGGAATTTTTCCGCTTGGCCCGGATTGCATATTCATTATGGATAATCAAGCTTTAAGTGGTCAGCCGCCAGTCCGGCAATCCAGCCGCGTCACGTGCCAGCCATTATGGTCGGGTTAATAAATAATATTTCAAATTGAGAGGCCTCTATATGGGGCTAGCTCCAGGATCAGGAAGGGGGGTCATTAATTTTGAATTTCCCGCAGCCCTTTTCGGGTCTTGCGCTCAGCTGAACTTTGTGCATAATTTGCGCATAAAAAATCATGGCCAGAACTGTAACGTGGCCATTACCTGAATGGTTATCTGCATGTGTTCATGCACCACATAAAGGACTTGGCCTAAAGAGGCCGCTGAACGAGGGTCAAAGTGCTCCAGCGCTTGGGGCGGAAAATTCTTTGGAAAATTTTAATAAATGAGATTTTTGCGGAGTCCGCAAATTCTGCTTACAAATCAGAGCGATTAAGCGAGAAAATAATAAATTCAATAAAGTGTGCTTTCAAAATGGCCCAAGCATTTGCGCTCCTGCTTTGCAGTCTATTGCAAATGTGAGCAAACAGAAAGTGCGTAGGCATTAATCTGCCTGTCCTGTGTCAGCAAATAAGGACATCCGGCTCGAACAGAAAGAAAAAATAAAATGGGCACCAGGAATGTCATTTGCCAGAAATGGACCAGAAGTAATACCCACCCATCATATTTGAGGCCCAACTTAGGGCTTAGCCGGATGTTTAGTTGCATGGGGCGGGCAATCTAATCAAAGTATTTGCGTTAATTATAGGGCTGCCTGACAAAGGGGCTCCACCAACTGGGCCGAAAGCAATTAGCCATTTTGTCGCCGCTTAATGAGACTGTGAAATGGATTTTCGATGGACTTGAGGGTTGCCAGGCACTTATTTACTCGTTAAGTTATGGTCCAGTTGGCAAAAGCCTTGGGACATGTTTGCTTAGCCATTTTTACACATTTATGCTTCATTGGACCAAGCAAATGTTGCCACACTTAGCCGCAGGCATTTAAACATACGGCAGCTTTTTATATTGCCTATGCATTTATTAAAGCCAAGTTTGCCCAAATCCTTTTATACATACCTATCCTCGTATATTCTGGCACATCACCCAAATTTGTCGACTCTGGCCGACCAAAATAGCTGCAAGATTTTTCCGCCTTTCGCAGAGAATCCGGTCACGAGGCCCAAAATAAGTGTCAACTGCCATGTGAAAATAGACAAGATGTGTGGACTGGCGTATATTGCTGAAACGTGGCCACAAATTAACGAGCGGCCCGGCTAATGAAAATGTTGGACCGGTATCTCCTCCTGAACTGCATCCCAGAAATTTAATTAATCTCATCAATTTGGGCTGACAGCCATTGAATCTTGTGGAGTGGCGACGGGCATTCCGCAAAGTGAAAATAATAGAGATATAAAACGAAATGCGCACGATGAGTATTTATCGGTGCAATTGAATAAGGCTACTTTTCATAGTGGTTGGAGTGGAATCCATCCCAATTAGCTCTAGTAAGAGGTGAAAGTATCTATATCCTCTGGTTAAGGATCACTAGCCAGGAGATCTATAGATCTATAGGTCTAGAATAGAACTTTTTAAAGAGGACTTTATAAATGGGATTTTGATTTGCTAAAAACATAAATCTATATAAATATATCTGATGAAACAGTAGTTGGGTGGCGCTTTAAAGCAGATCTCTCAGTTCTTGCATTGCACTTTAAGCCTTGCATTAGTAAGTTTATCTTTTCAACAACATCTCATGCTAAGGAGGATAGCTTTAGCCAAATTAAAGCGTCTGCATGCAGCTGTAATAATACAAATGTTTTCTCATTTGTATGCATATTTTCACTGCTCATTAAACTGGCTTAACTACCAACATTTATAATTCACTTCCCTTCCGTTTCTGGTCGTTGTGCTTTCCTATTTATATCCTGGCTAACTTGAGTTTCCACTTGCGTTTTATTTTTCAGCTGTGCAACAAAGTTGGCAGCCCATAAAAATGCTCTGGACTGGAGTGGGCGAAAATTAGCAGCCACATCAATTTCAGCGCGGCGAGTCAAACTTAATTAAAACGCGTGTTGGCCAGACAAATTTTCGGACCCTGTCGAGGCTTCATTGAAATTTAACCAGCCGCTCGGGTCGCGTGGCAAATGCGGGTCCTCCAGGCGCTGCTGCCCGGCTAGATTGCCCCTTTCCATGTCCAAGTCCTTGCCGCACTGATCGCCTCTGCAGCTGAAGTGCACCAGGAGTAACGATGCAACTGTTGCTGCTCGCCTTCATTTTGCTGCTGCAGCAGCAGCAATTGCTGGCAGCCAGGCCGACCGACCAGCAATTAGCCGGGCCGACTGATGACGGAAGGTCGGGCGCCGCATTAAGCGGCAATTTAAATTCAACGCTTGTACTGGTAACTGGCGAAACCATAAAAGCCGTTGAGCGACAGATGAAAGGTGCAGATAAGGCGGCGAGCGGCGCGGCGGCTAAGTTGCAAGTGACACCTGCAAGCCAATTACCTGCGAACTCAGCGGCAGCCTCCACTCGCCCAGCTCCGCTTAGTGCTTGGGATTCCTTTATGACCGCCACAACGGCAACCGGAAACCAGCTGGCACTGGGTGAGCCAAGGAGGATGGAAAGTGTGGCAGCCTCAGAAGCAAGCTCGGCAACAACAGCAGCTCCACGAGCAGCAGGTGTGTCAGTGGCAGCAACAGCAGCAGCAGCAGCATCAGCAGCAATAACTGCAGCAATTCAAGCCACGACAGCCACATCGCCGACTCGGGAGCAACACACGCTGCCCCCACGCGCCGCAGTGGGGCAAGTGGCACGGATAAATGTAGCAGCAACCATAGAAGACCAAATTGGAGGAGCAGTGATTCCGGACACAACAAACATGGCCGGGCCACCAGCAACGCCCACTCCCCCGACAGAAATAAAGCCAGCAAAAACAAAGCGCAGCGGGTCGGAAAAGACCAATAAGATTGGCCTGAGTGTTCAGAGGGACGAAATGAAATTGAATCCGGATGCCGCACTAACCCATGGCTATGCAAATGCCACAGAGGCGTGGCCAACAATGACAACTGCCAATATTGTGGCAGTGCCAGCCGCACCGACCATATCGCCGGCACTAACGAGCACGGAGACCAGGATTGGTGGCAAGTCGGTGCCCACGCCACGGCTACTCGGCACCGGTGCGGCAAATGTGGCCCAGATCCTGGCCAAGTCCCTGGACGGTCCGCCGCCGAGCTCGTCGTCCGGCTGGCCGGTTAAGCACGCCGCTGTGCTCGAGGGCGATGTCATCCTGGGCGGCCTGATGATGGTCCACTCGCGCGAGGACAGCATCACCTGCGGACCCATAATGCCCCAGGGCGGCATCCAGGCCTTGGAGGCGATGCTGTACACCTTGGACCAGGTAAACAAGCAACAGCTCCTGCCGAACGTCACCCTGGGCGCCCACCTGCTCGACGACTGCGACAAGGACACATACGGCCTGGAAATGGCTGTCGACTTTATCAAAGGTAAGTGCAGCCCGCACTTCCGCGCTTTCCTAATGAACAGTGCTTAGAATATATACATGTTCCTTTTATAACCATGCTCCAATTAATGAATGGAAATTCAACTATTTGGTGCCGTTTCTTAAGTGAATTAAATATTTCTCTGTATTACTGCAGTTGGCGTTAGATTATTGACTTAATTAAACGATTTTTTGGCTAAAAATGTTATTATATTCGTAAGAGAATTTCAGCATTTAAAAACTTTTTTATTTATGATAAACTAATAACTACTGGTAATAATTTTCCCAGTAAAGGTGGC
This sequence comes from Drosophila erecta, assembly GCF_003286155.1. Lineage (NCBI taxonomy): Eukaryota > Metazoa > Arthropoda > Insecta > Diptera > Drosophilidae > Drosophila > Drosophila erecta. The sequence goes on from NW_020825200.1 coordinate 18,544,013, forward strand.
ACAAAGTTTCCAAACGTTGCGAGATGCTAACGTTGCTTTTGACAAATTTACCATTGGAAAGTCTTTTGCTTTTCTCTTAGCAATTCGCCAATTTACGGCTTAACAACCTTTACCTTCCATTTCATTAAACTTTTCCGGCTGCAACAATTTTGATTTCCAAAATACAGCTTTTATTTTGATTTGTGTGGCAGGTCATAAATTAGGAAAAAGTTCTTTTCAGGGATGCCACAGTAGGGAGGCTAGAAAATAGCACTTGCCAAACGGATAAAGCTCAGTATAATTTTTATTATACCATTGTGATTAAACTTCGCCCTTTTACCAGCTATATATAAAATGTTTCGTTTGCAAAAGTAACTTAAGTATTTCTCTTTGTTTATTGCAACGGCATTCTTAAATTTTTTTCCACAACGGACTGGTGTGAAGTACCTTTAATGGGTTTGTTTGATTGCTTGGAAAGAAGTGCATATATCACGCATTCATGCATTCTAACAGCGTGCAAACAAAACTGGCCAGTTTTTTTAAAGTTTTAGCTCACAAAAAATAGGAAATGAAATATAAATATTAAGTAATATTTACAAAGGGTAGTAGTGTGAAATCCAAATGTAAAGGTATTTAAATATTTGCCTATATTGGAACATGTTTGATAAGTTCTCTACGGGTCTTGTGCCCTTGACATGAACTCCGCATTGTTTGTTACGCACTCTTGTGGTATTGAAAATATCACAGGAAGGCATTTTGCAGGAATATGCAAACAATGCAAACAAGTAAACCTCCCACAAATTGAAATCGTGGTTTGTTCATTTGCATGTCCGTGTCATTAGCATTATTACCTTCAACAAGTATTGAAGACCCCCATTGTACGCCACTTTCAACTTCCACTGAATAGTGATTGAATCGATGTTATCTTTCGTTTGTGTGCAAATCGTTTGCCAATATACACGCAAATTCCATGTTTAAGTTCCATCGAATTCAATTGTTGCCTTGCATCACTACCGGAAAAAGGAGTCACCCGCCCACTTTTCCGGCATTGTATTGACTTTGTATGTTTACCGAACCGCTTTGGGGCACAATACCACAAAGCAGCTTCAAATTGTTTAAAGGTAGCTCCTTTAGCGCATGGAACTAAGTAAACATATCAGAAAGAATAATTATCTTGTGTTTTGCTCACTTTTACGGTACTTGCATATATATTATATTTTAACTTAAACAGGAAATGCCTTGAAGCCTATTAGCTACCTAACAGAAAATAAGCTAGTTTAACTGTAAGTAAGTTTACTGCTTCAATAAAACTTTAAGACAGCAGCCGTATTGATGGAGCTCAAACCAGTTTTCAATAAAAAATGCATCCCATTTAATGTGTGAAAACTAAACAGCTGTGGAGCTGCACTATTAAAGTAAGTTCTAAGTTAAGTCGCATTAAGCTTTTGCGCATTTTCACCAAAATCAGTGGTTTAGTGCTGGCCGCAACACCCACAATTTTTTTTAGCTGAGTAAATTTTTTGTATTTCTATTTTTATCTCGGGAAGTGGGGTATATACAACGGCTTAGTTTCACTTTATGTAACATAGTGTTCAGACAATTTGTGAATTGTAAAATGGTATATAAATTACAAGTCAAAAGGTGTTACTTTGGCCTTGCCTAATGCTGTTATATACGAGTTCCATGTTTTACAGAACTCGGTGTGGAATCTATGTTAGTCCCGCTGTATAACAGACTGTCAGCTTTTGCGTGGTTTGAGTCTTGGGTATCTATCCAACGGCGTGGTTCAGGTCCTGGAACTCCTTTGGGACAGAGGTTGTCGGGAAAGGCTATCTTGGAATCTATGAAACACATATCAGTCCTACTTCAGGCTTTACGATAACCAATCTTAGTCATTTTTGCCATGGGCCATTAATGCATTTGAAGGCCACTCAGCATATAAATTGTTTATGCCGTTCTAAAGATTCTTTACGACCCGTGCTGCTCAGTGGTCATCATCCTGTCCGTGGAATGTCGTCCTGAATCAGTGAATCAGTGCCGGGGTGACCCAGTTACTTGTAAATTGAATTTTTATTTCGACCAACTCCGCACGCCACGCACTTTTATATCATATCCAAAGGGCAGGGAGCCATCCTCGAGCATCCTCGTCAAAGGAAGCATAAAAAAATTTATCTCCCATGAAGCGTTGTGTCAACCCTGGACAGAGAGTTCCCTTTTTGCTCATATCGTTTTAATTCGATGGGAAGCCCCAATCTGGCGGCTGTGTTGTTGCCACTTAATGGAATTTGCCGCTTATGCGTTCCGCATGCCGCGCATTATCCTTTCTATGCCTACGAGGATTCCTGTGCTTCCTGTGAAACCGGAGCTCTTTGCCTTCTGCTTTCGCTTGACAGACTGCTGGCCTGTTTGCCCACAAGTTTTTCCATTGCAGATTTCGGCGTTTTTCCTCTTTTGTCTTCCCTCTTTTTGCCGAGGTTTTTCCTTCTTTCCGACTTTCCTAAGACTTTCGCACATATGCGGCTTTGTGCGTGCCTGTGTGTTTTGACTTTTAACCAGGATTTCTGGCGAGCTTTGTCTAGTTTCCTGTGCCTGTTTAATTTGTGTGCCTTTAAGCTGGCTAAGCAGGGAATTATATTCATTCCCATTTCGGCTGGGTTTTCACTCGAGTTTTGATGGGGATAATTGGTGTGTCTGTGGCACGTGAGGTATAACCTCTGTGCTGAGATATTTTTGATTTCTAAAGTACGGTGTATGTGTTATCGAAAGTGCTAAGCACTTGGTTTTAGTTAGGTTCCCAAAAAAGGACATTGCCAATCCTGATCAGTTGGCCTAGAGGGTTTAGTATTTTTGTGTTGTTTTGGTCAAATTAATTTCGTCTGCGCTATGGGTTGAAAACATACAATATTTTATCATATTTTATCGCAATGACAGCTGAATTTCATTTTTAATTTTTTTTTATTTTTTTAACTAACGTATGCACATAACAAAATAATATTAGGCATTTTAAGACTTTCGTTTGAGTCTTTTAAAGAGTAATTTATTTAGTTTCGCAAAAATTGCAGATGGAAATCATTTGTTCTGAATCGGTTGTCTTTCACTTTACAAATAAGCTAATCCACATTTAGCTACTATCAACATTTTTTAGATATACACTTGAAACACTTTATATCAAATTCACAAGTTGCTGCAAAAAAACTTTAATAAGTTCAGACGCACTCCATTAAGCAAATTAACATTTAATCATGTCTTATAAGAAGACAGATCGCAATAGTCGACTATCAGATATCTGTTACTCAGCTACTCAGTTACTTTTGAGACCTGGCAAGAAAATATGTCTTTCCTGTACTCTGTAACAAGTAAAAACCGATAGCTTCTTGTAATGTTAATCCATTTCTTACAAAGCGTTTTACTGCGCTTTAGGCAGAATGCCAATTTCGTAAACTTTCGCCTGAACTTTCTAGGCACTTGTTCTCAAAATACCAATATATTGTTCTGTATATAGCGATTGGCATGGCTTCTTGAGTGGCCGCTCCCGTCAGCATTTTGAATGGGAAATCATTCTCAATCTCTTTCATATTGAGAAGTTCCAACTCCACTTTGAAAGGGTCTAAACAGGCCGACTTAAGCTATTTGTCCACTCCTACAATGTCAATTTCAGATTGTCCTGCAGATGCCATTGGCTACATTGTGTGTCTTGTGCGGAGTAAGTTTGCATTTTGTAAGGCTGCACTTTTAGATAATGACCATGATTTCCATGATTGTTGAATCAACATTGCTATTGGTGCATTCAGACAGTGAATACTTTTTGTTAAATAGTCTATTGTTTCATAAGCAACCCTCACAAATGTAATTAGGCATTAATTGCTCGTTCTGGTGTTTTAAGTTCTTTATGCATTCACAATTATTTTTCATGCAATGCCAACTCGCCTGCACAGAAATCAATTTGCCGGAAGGCTACTAAGCCAGTCGCACAATGGCGGGAAAAGCAAACATCGGAAAAAGCAGCGATTCCATGAGGGGGCAATAGTTGTTGGCCGTAAACGACGAACAGTCCGAAGGAGTGGCTGGAGGGGGAGGACGAGTTTGGCAGGGGAAAGGACGCAGGGAATCTCTTGCGGCCATCCACCCCTCCGTATAACAGTTGCCATCTGTATGCCAGTGAGCATTCAGGACATTGTAGCCTTCCCCAGGCGCATGCTAACAAGTGTTTGTTCCATTCATAAATTCTACAAGCCCAGTGGCCGCCAAAGGATACGAGTGCGAACAGAGCCGAGCAAATGCACGAAGTCTCACTTCTGTCCTACGCTTTTAGCACAATCCTGTCGTGGCCTTATTTTAGCACACGGCTCCTGCTAGCCTGCCTGATATCGGTGAAAGTTCAGTTCCACGCCGGTCCTTTAACAGCGCACACGTCCGCGGTGGCTAACCTGGTCGGATTCCCAATCCTTATCGGGCGGAACACCATAAACTTGCGTCGGGGAACACCATAAACTAAAGCATGAAGTGCCGCGGATACGCGACATGCAAATATACAACTAAATTAAATTCAACGAAGCTAAACAAAATAACCTAATAAAACTATCAAAATTCCGAATTAACAATATATAAAATAGTGCGATATGTTAATGAAAAATGTGTACTTTCTTATTAGATTTTGCTAAATTTCTCCCAGAGTCAAACTGAAATATCAAATAATCTAAAAGTGTGTGGTAAGAACTGAAGCAAAACACATGAGTGTGCAGTTTAATCTTGCCACTGAATGTCGCAGCAAATGAAAGCAATATTAGCAAGTCTAAGTAAAACAGATCGAAAACCATATTGCAAATTAAGTGTTAGCCACTTGCTTTGAACCCTGAAGAATTAAGTTGCTACTGCCGCAGCTTCATAAATCTGGAGACGTCTCGCCAGGCAAAAAGATAAATCTAAAGGAGGGCGAAACTAATTTCATTATCAAAATATAAACACGAAGTCTGTGCAGGTCAGACGTTGGTTAACCTTTCCTTTTTGTTTGCGCTGTAGACCTGGCAGCAAAAAAAGGACCAAACAAATATTAATTAATACAACTTCCAAATTATTTTGGGGGAAAGTAAATTTGGCCGGACACTGGGAAATAAATGTGAGCACAAAAAGTTGCTCAAAGTTCGTACTTAGCTACATTTTTTTACCTTAATTACAAGTTGTTGGGAATTGGCACAGCAATTCGTTTTAAGGTCTAAAATAGGAAAAGTTTGACAGGCGCATCTGAAGTTGAAGTATTTTAATTAAAGTGAGCAGCAGGGGAGTGATGTCTTGTCATGTTTTTAAATAAAGTGTCAGGCCAAAAATCTGTGGCAAATTGAATTAAAGCTCTGCGGATGCTACTGCTGCCTTTCCTTTGGATTTATTCATTTGAAAAGCGTACGTGGAGGTGCAAAGTATCTCGGCCGAATTATCACACATACGCCGTGTGTGCGGCCCAGGTGTTCTGATAAACTTTGCTGGCAGGCACGGCAATTAGCAGAATTTGGTGTAATTGCGAAATTATGCAAAAATCACAGACTGTCGGCAGTCGTTGGCAGATAGACGGGGATTGGAGTGAGGAAGCAGGAAACGTTCCCCTCATTTTTAGCCTCATTTTAGCACAATGTAAGCAATCAGGTGTGCGAGCTGATTGTCATTTCCCGCAGTCCTGCAGCCACAGGATATTCAATTTCCCAGCCCGGCTTGCTGACATTTTGTAATTTTATGCTCGTTTATTCCTAACCTTTCTGTCACCCCTTAAGCGTATTAAAAATGCCATGGGCCAGTGATAATTGCCAAAGTCTCTGCCTGTTCCATTCTCCGGGGCATGTCGGCTTTTAATGATAGTTTTGGGACTTCTAGGCCTCGGTCACGTAGCTGTGATGAATGCCCAGCCAGAGTCTGGGTTTTGTCGTCTTTGCTTCGTAGTTGCTGACCAATTTTTGGCTAGAGTCTGCTTTATTTCGACCTGGCCCTAGTTTAATTGCAAAATAGGGCAATTAATAAACTTGACTGTCGAAATCCCAGCCCTCGCATTACCTTTATTTACTTTTGCTGCTATTATCGGCCGTTTCAGCAGTTTTGCAGGCTCCGTGGAGATCTGTTGGCACAGAAAGCATCTAAAGGATTATGCTTAACTAAGAAGAGCCAAAGGACGAAGTGTTATATTTAATGGGGCACTTTAAAGTTTATTTCTCAATGCGACGCTCTTTCATTTGACTAATTGCGCTTACATGCCTTTGATAAATTGTCTTTAAGATATAATATGCATAATTTGCAAACGCGATAACGGGATGTAGTTAATTCGCTTTTACATGAGGTTAGCGAGATTGCAACTAATGAGCACTGAGTGACGTGGTTGTGGGCCACATGCAAGCAGAGAAAACAGCTAATTAGCAAACAAATTTGGGAAGTAAGGGCGAGCTACACGCTCTTTGACTGAATGCTGCGGAGATGTCCACATAAATAATCATGCCGCCGTTCAACGGGGCGTATGCTCAATAATTAAAACGAATTAGCGTCTCCTAATGAGCATGCAGGCGCGCACTTTTCCATTAATTTATTTATGGCCCAGCAGCGCCATAAAGGCGGAAACGTAAATAAGCTTTGACCTCCTGCTACCTGGGCTCTACCTGTTGCCCCCCTGGCCAGGCCATTAATTCTCATGAGTAAAATAATTAGAAAATCAAATAGAAAAACGCCAAGGTGGCTCTCCAAGGTGGCTCTGCGTCAAATGTTTTCGCGGAACTCGGCTAGTGGGCTTGTTGGGTTGTCGGGTTGCATAGCATCCGGCGGAAGCGGAAATGGCGCAACTGTGCTAAACTATAACTTGCGCGTAAAGTTAAGCAACTGCGAAAAGTTTCGGCCCCAACGGGGGGCGTGGCAAGTGCTGGAGTGGAAGTTCGCCAAGGGAATGCGCTACATTGCCCTCAGATGGCAGCTAAAATGTTTGAGTGCAGGAAGCACACCAAAAGAAATGCATATTCAGCTTCAGCGCAGCTTATCTGATTAAAGGCGTGGTATTCAGTGGTGCAAGTGGTGGAATTGGGGGCACACATTTTGGCCCAGTGTAGTTCGTAACAGTAGCAGTAGCCAGTCAGAGCTTAATGCATAAAAGTTTGCTTAAAGTAAGTCTTATTTCCCCCGAACTGAACTATTCCGCCGAAGACAATCAGCTGCCAAATCAACGCGCCTTTGACAAGTCCGAATTAGCGAGGCGAAAGACAAAAGTTGCGCCGCAAACTTCAGTGATTAAATGCGATTTGACAGCGGTAGGCGGAAAGTGCAGGTGAGCAAGTCAAAGGCATGAGGGTTATGGGAAAAGACTGCAGTCGGTTCCAGATAGCTGCGAATTGGGGTCGTGGTGTGGTTTCTGCTGTCGCAACTTGTTAGCCAAGTGCTGCTAATTATGCAATTATTTTTTCGCATTTCCCCACCGACTTTTACAACTTTTTTACGACATTGCGCAACTTTTGCCAACTGTGCGAAAGTTGTTTTTACGGCGCCGCGGCCAAGTGGTCAGCGATTTAATTTTAATTGTATTTAGATAAGACTTAATGGTGTTTGTGCTGGAGCAGAAAGTAACACCCTCCCGGGATGCCAATTTGCCTGCGTCCCCTTTTCCTTTTCCTTTCCCGCCGCGCAAGTGAGTCATTCGGATGGCAAAGGACCACTACATACATATGTTGCCGTGCGATATATTTCACGGTGCCTGCACAGCAGTATGTGCCGTAAAATATTTAGTGCTTAGTCCTGTGGCCTCCACATGCGCATTTTCGGCGGTGCCACAGGATTACCGTGAGCAGCAGACACAAACAAATAGAGAGCGCTAAGCAAGCTCCAAAACGCCGAACAATAGACCGTGCCTTATATAGCGCCGTGTGTGCACGTGTGTGTGCATGTGCCGTATACCATGCCGTACTATTCGACGACAAGCAGCAATAATCATCTTTTTGTTACATCTTTTTGTGGGCGGTGGGCGCTGGGCGGTGGGTGGTTGGCGGTGGGTGGCTGGGGCCAGAGCAAACAAACATGGCACACGCACACACTTCTGCTCGCAGGAGTGCAAATACCCACACACACACGCACAGGCGGCCAGCATTTATTTTTGTTTGTCATGACTTTGCGCTTTTGCTGCGAAGCGAGTGGAGCGGGGAGAAAGCAGGAGAAAGCAGGAGAAAGCAGCGAAAGTGGAAGGAGCAGGGGCAGTACACGCCATTTTTCGGAGCTTTGTCTTTTGGCCCCGCCGCTCTGTTTGCATTTGTTAGCATACAATTTGGCATCGGCACACACGGCGGATGGATTATTATTTTGTCGCTAAAGTCAACAGCCAGCTCGCAAGGGCTTTTGATGTAAGCGTATAAGGGAAATTGCCCAGTGGAAATTGTTAGCTGCAGTGCAATTTCGCACTTCCTCTGGCGCTGCAAGGGAAACCCTTAATTGTGAGTTGGCAAGAAAACACATTGAAATTACTCATCTTATGTGGCTGTTAATTTTATGGCAGTGGGAACTGCAATTTACCGCAGCACTTTAATCCAACTGCCTCGTGTGCAGCTAACCTTTGACTTACAAGGCACCAAACGCCGTAATTAATTTTGCCACGGCACGTTTGCAGAATTCAAAATTCGCGACAATTATTTAAGTCCTGGCCCTGGCTAAAATATTAAATTATTTGCCGTCCATAAACAGGACCTCGTGGTCAGGCAACAGCGCACACGCAGTAAGTAGGCAGTAGGCAATGGATTTTTTCAATTTGCGTTACTGGCCAAGATGTTATGCAAGTCACGCTCCGATCCATGCGAGGATGTGTGGGCGTGGTCATAGGGATGTACACACGCGACGGGAAAGTGGGCAGCGGTAATTCACAATATCATGTGCTCAATGGGCTGTGAGGCTGGGGGGGTGGGGGGGAGTGCCCCACCAGTCGCAGTTGCTGCTTTGATTTATGCGACATTTCCACACATTTGCCTGCCATTAACATTTTGCCTCGTTGCCTGTCAGCCGGCAAACCTTGTCGTCCTCATTGTCCTTGTCGTTGCTGTCGCCAATGTCCTTGCGCGATGTCTTTTGTGTGTCAGCAGTGCGCTCCACGGCTCCACGGCAGACTTCATCCTGTTCTTGCCCAGATTGAAATTGATTGGGAACTCCCGGCAGCTGCAGCGGGGTTCTTCCTGCAGAACCAACTTTGGCTGAGAGGAAACTTTTCGCCACGCAGCGCAAGAAATGGCAGGAAGTGGTGTAACCACGAGCAGGACTACTGCAAACATGACTGGCTTGCTCATGAAATTTTCATTTAAAACTGTTTCCGTAAACAAAAGCGGGAGAATTGAATTTAATGCGCTGCTATTGGCCTGAATTCTGTGGAGTGGTTTCCATAGTTTCCGAAATGGGCGAGCTTTTTTCGGCCAGGTGACCGTGGGGCATTCGCCTAATGAAATATTGCTGGGCACAGACATGAGTATAATTTAACCGAAGCAGCTTATTTGGACCTCAATCTCCTACCATATATGAAAATGCTGGCTGTTGCTGAGTGGCTGCCTAAGTGCCCGGCTGTCTGGACCCGTTTCGAGTGCTTCATTCGAAACACATGTAGGCCTTATTTAGGAGGAAGCTACCAGAATAAGCAGCCGGCTCAGTGACCCAACTCCGAGTAAGCACGTGGAGAACGGGCAAGGTACTGGCACCCCAGGAAGGTGGCCCAGGTCGGAGCACGCAGGATGGCACGCAGGATGGCACAGAGTGGGTGCCGGGGGGAATAGAAATTTATATACGCAGCCCATAAATTTGTGGCTTTTTGGCTCGTCCCTTCTGCTGCGAATAGAGCTGGCTGCCAGTGCTGGCAAAGCCAACTATTTTCATAAATACGAGTTACAATCAACTAGACGATGAAATTATTGGGAACACAGATCTCAAAAGTCACATGGCTTGCGAATAAAGTTTGTGCAACAGCATGTTGTACATTCTTCTCTGATTTCCCCATAAACGAGGAGGACTTTGGCTGAAAATATTTAGTAGATATGTGTTATTTAAACACAATTATGAGACTTAAATCACTATCGCACCAAAATCATATGCAAAGAAATACTTACACAACTTGATTTGGCTTCTATGAATATTGTGCTGTACATCCTTGTTATCCTTGAAGGCCAACTCTGCGCACACATCCTGTTTGCGGAAGAAGGTGCGTTGGTGGAGGGCTGTCATGGTGCACAGCCCAACTTCTTGGCTAACCCACGCACGTCTGCCGGCGACAAGTTTTGGGCCGGGCCCTGGTACTCGGCTTGTGCGTGTCTGCGGCGAGTAATCAAATTAAAAGTTGGAGCAAGGAACTGCTTTTAAGGGCATTAGGCCGGCGTCAAGTCTTTAATGCTTCGTGGGATCGTTAGCGGCGAAAATCTTTGCAGCCTGCAATCCTCCTCAATTGACAGCTCTGCGAATGCGATGCTGGCACGCAATCGGCCATCTGCCAGAATGCCAAGTGCCAAAGTGCCAGAACTCAGGCCAGAAACTGTGGATAATAACTAAATTACGGCCCAGTGTGCCAGTGGCTCCTGCGACTCCATATTCGGGCAATTACAATGGGCCAGGCTACACCTGGCGGGCCGGAAACATGTGTATTATCAAATGCCGCTCATTAGGCTCCCTGCCCCCACGCCTGGAGTGGTAATTTATCTCAAATGCTCTGCGGCCTACACGTGTACACAGACACTCCCCACTCGCGATGACAGGGGGCGCTGAGATGGCCAAAATAATTAAGCCAGGCTATGCGGAACTAGACAGATTGCTAGGGAAGCAGCGATGGGGCGTGACAACTAGAAAGTTCTCGCTCCGGGCTCAAAGGGAAAGTTTCCCAGGATGGTTGCCGTGTAAGTGCAGCAAGCTGCAGCGAAATGATTTAAGCTCCAGCAGTTTTCGAGTGTCGATTGAGGGCTGCGCATAAATGGCAGGTGGAACCAATTTGGCATATGCCGTCCCGCATGGTGTGTCAAAAACATTTCGTTCACATGGCTTCAATAAATAAAGTTTGCGGAAGAATTGCCCAAAGTTGGAGGCCACGGCAGAGCGCATTCTTACTCCAGAGCGGGGCCACTTTAATTGGCCATCGAGACCACGGTACGCTGTCTGCTTGGCTTGCACTTTGCCCCACGCCATTAGCCATGAAACTTAGCCGAGTGTCGTCTGCAGCAACATACTGAGTTGCCCACCGTTTCGAGCCGCTTCCCATTTTCCCCACTAAGTATGGCCTGGCTAAAACGGCATTTATGGCCACGATTTTCCACGGCTGGCTGTGCGTGTCTGCCCGATGATTTTGCATGTTAAGTGACGCCTGCGCCGGCACCGGCAACGGCGCCTAATTGAATCTGCATGGCGGGCGCGGCCTGAGGAGGCTGCCAAGTGCGGCAGAGTGGTAAATTAATTGGCTTTCGGGAGGAGCGGCAGTTGGCTTGTTATTTTTAACTCTTCACAAGGCTAAGCCCACGCAGGGCGGTGTGGCTGCATTTGTCAACCGCAAACCAACTTTCTGGCTTATAATTGACTTTGGCCAAGGAATCCACTGCTGATAGGTCGATTTGCATGCTGCGAACTCCAAAACCAACTCCAACTGCTGCGATACATTCAGGTTTCAAGTTGTCTGGCTTCGACCAGCCAACAGTTTTATCTGAAAACTGATTTAATTCATTTAAATATTAAATTGGGCTTTTGAACGCCAGGTAACAGACGTCTCCATTAGCTGCAATAGATACTTGTTCAATGGAAACGAAAATGCGGCAATTAGGGGCAGCCAAAATCGAAATACAACAGAAACCCAATCCGGAAACCCACTGCGACTTGGGATACGGGGTATAATTAGGCGATCAGAATCCATCGGAGCAGGAACTGAAATTTAAGGGCTTACTTTAACGGTTCCAGCTTTAATTAAAAGCAAATTCAGGCCTCGACCCCCGAAATATCGTCCTTTATTGGCAGCCGTGCGGCGTATTTAAGCCGTAAAGTACAATTTGGGACTTGAACGTGGAACGTGGAACGTGGAGGGCCGGAATCGTGTGACACATTTGACCCTTTTTCAGCCACCACTTGGCATAATCAAATTTACGCAGCCTGGACGCTCGTGCAGCTGTTGTGTCGAATGCTTTTCCGGTTTCCCCTCGACTTCCGCTGTCTAACTCGTTGGCTCTTGCCTATATTGGTTCCATATTAAAATGGGCTGTCAAATGGCTCGAAACTGCTGTCGTTTTCCGTTTTCCAATTGTGCTTTGTTTGCCGTTTGCATTCCGATAATTCTCGAAAGCCGAATATGTTTGAGACCCTGGCAAAAGTTTTGACAACTGAATATACCGTGCACGCATTTATATTCGAAGTTTGTATGGCGTTGGTACGTGTTTGCATTGATTTAATAATTTAGGGAATGAGAGTTGACTAAATAATCAACACGAAACATTCAGCTAATTCAACACAGTGGAAATCTGCAGTGATATTGTGAATTTTTAATGGCTAATTAAAAAGGAAATCCCAAAATGCGAATCTCCGATTTCTCAGCTGTTGTGTTTCGGGACGAATTCCCTTTTTGGAATGTTTTTGTGAACAATTGTCACTCTTTGCTTTGGCCGACCCTTCGGCGTAACAATTTAATGTGCTTAAGGCATTTTGACACAATTTTGGCAATAATATCGACATCGGCGACCCTTTTCCGGGTGTCCCTTGCACAGCTCACAAAGTCAGCCCTCGGCGAGGTAAAAGGACCTCTTCCTGCAGTTCGCAGCTTGCCAATTACACAAACTCTGGGCATAAATGTGCTTAAAAACAGCTGAAGCCACCCGCTCCACAGATCCTTTGTCTAACCGGCTCTTGTGGTGCGGCTATTAACGTTTTCAGACAACAACTACTTGCAGCTGGCAAAAAGCGCGGGGATTTTAGATCCTTGCGTCTTTTATTCAGCTGCCTGTTTATTTTTCCGTGTTTATCTGCCTCATCGTAAAAATAGAAATAAAAATAAAAATAAAAATATTTATGCAGCGCTACGGGCTTCTCCGTGAGGTTTTTATGATCCCGTCCGACGAGCTATTAAAAGCCAAACGCGGGGGAATACACGCATTTTTGAAAATTGCCCGCCAAACGAAAAGCGCGGGCTGGCTCAAGGACGAGCCCAGATTGGGAGCGCCTTTTTCGGGGCCCAGGACCTTTTATTAATTCCAATACATTGGATTTTCCGTAGACAAAAAAGCGTGTTTAGCATGGCAAGCCGATTAGGCCGGGTCCGTCCAGCTTTAAAGCCTTTAAAAGGCTTACCGTGCTGGCCAACGGAATGGCCTATAAATTTTACATTTCATGACTCTTTTCCAGGGAATCAGGCGTTTTTGTCCGCCTCCAGATGCTGGCAACTCGCTGGCCTGCAGCACATTTTTATTTATGAGCTGGCAAATTATGCGCCATCAACGCGGGCAATTAGAAACTCAATTGCTGTGCCGGGCGATGTGCCCAAAACCTGCCGTCCCTCGGCCCGGTGGCCATTCAAAGGACTTGTCAGTCCTGGTTTAGCAAATAATTTTGCATAGTTATTGGGTCCTTGCCGAAAAAGTCGTTTCGTCAGAAGGGCTTATAGCTTGAAGTGAGTCATCTGTCAGCATTAAAGCTGGACAAACTTTCTAGACCGTATTCTTTGACAAATAAATTATGGATTAGGCGCCTGGCTGATTTTGTAAATTAAATACATTTTCTAGCGCAATTTTTTGTGCCAATAATTAATGTCAGAATCACAGAATGTATGGAGTTACAATTAAATGATGGCGGACTTGTGCTAATTTCGTTTTATATACTTATTAACTTGTTAGCATATGAATACAAAAACTTGTCCCTTTGGAAAAACTGTCAAATGCTTTGTTTTTTCAAGTCCTAACTGCATTTGTTATTTTATTTAAATATCTAGTATAAAGCGTGTATTTATTTAATTTCGACATCAGTTAATGTGTGCCACGCAAAAAACAGGGAAAATGTTTGAATTAAAACGCTCAATGTATCATCCTTAAAGCCAAATATCCCCGAGCAGGTTTGTTGTACAGATTTATCGGGACAGTTTTAATGCTGTGACTTTACTGTCGTTAAGCCGTTTTAATGCCGGGTCCTGGCCAGAGTTCGAATCATTTCATCGCCCAGCAAACTAATTGCACATCAAAAACTTCGGATGGAAACTTGATAGAAACTTTCTGCCTGAGCTACAAAACCCTTTTACGATGTACTAAATTCAACGCTCTCCAAGGTCTCTGGTCAGCAACAATGCCACGGAGTTCTCCATCTCATAAAAGTCGAAAATCAAAATGGCATTTTTCGACACCATCAAAATGGCGTTTCGGTGCACCAAGATGGCTGGCATTCTAGCTTGGAACGCCGGGAAAACCGCAAATCCTCATGTGAGCCTTGGCCGCGCAGTTAACTCATTAAAAACGGCGGAAAAACAAGGCCGGCGATGGGGCGTATGCGTAACATTGTCGGCGTTTCTATTAGAACTCACCCTTGCCCTGGCCAACAACTTCCACATAATCAAAAGCGCTTTAGCTGCTTTCAAAAGATAAGCGTGGCTCATTGTGGCCCGTCGCCGCTTTTCCGGGTTTTCCTTAATCTCCACGAGCTCTTGGATGGGTTGACTGTGTGACATCCTGCCTGTTTGTCATAATAATAAAAATGCCAATTTGTTTTATGGGCGACAAGTTGAGCTTGCCTTTGCTTTGCTTTGATGTTGATTTTTATATTATGATGTCGGAGCGCCCATCCCCATCCCCATCCCCATTTCATATGGGGCCACGTCCCGATCGAAACTCCCCCCAGTATTCAGTCAGCTTGTTTGTTTGCTGTTTCGGACCTGGGCAACAGACACGTGCTCCTGGATACATATACTTCTATATGCGAACTCCTGGCGGTACGTATAGTAGCACATAGCCATTGTCTGCTGTAGATTGAAACTGAGTGGGGAGCTCTGTGCTTAAATTGTCGTGTGCCAATACGTAGTTCGTTAAATATTTAAAGGGATACAGCCTCTTTGGGCTGAAATGTGTTGGTCGGAATACGTCCATCAAAAACACAGAGCTCAAAGGGAATTCGTTCGCCAAAAAATTCCGAAGGAATTAACTGCAACCTGCAAGTTGAAGCTGCAATCTCCCAAAGCAATAAATCATAATCTGCCACAGGCCATGGCCAAAAAGGCAGAAACTGTACAAACTACAAACTACTTCATGATTTACGACACTTAAAAAACAAGCTGCAAAATGGCCGAGAAACTGGGCTTAACTTTAATTTTTGTTCAACATTCTTGCTTTAAACAAATGGTATTAGACAAGTTTGGTTTTTCCTTTGATGGAATTTCGCTTTGAAATAATGAACTTAAACTAACTTTTGTTGTCCGCTAAAAGTTTATCTGATATTTCCATATAAAAATGTCTATAAAACAGCAAATATTTTGACCAACAGTTTCACGCTGTTGGCTTTTAAAACAAGAGTCCTGTTTTGCTTAGAAACCGACGGTCCGTCAAAGGAACAAGTTGATACCGATCATACTATATCTGTGTTGCCAACTCCTGGCTGAAATGTATATGCCCTCTGCAAGGGCATATTATAGGCAATCATTTGTATTGTGTTTTTCCTGGAAAAAAGGCCTTTGTAGGTCCATAATGAATCTATAAAAACATTTGCTCTGAGCTTCTCCTTCCGCAACTTCAGTTTGACTTCTATTATTTTTGTTTTGCATTTCTTGCTTTATTTAATTGTATTCATCAGCCGCATATTCTCTGAATTTCAAGCGCAAATACAAGTTTTTTCACTTCGGTGGCCAATGCAAATTACCACGATTGTTTTTGAGAATTTCCTTTTCCATTGTTTTTGTCTGGCCTTGCGGCCGCCCAATTTGAATTATTGATTGCCAAAAGTTTCCCCTTCGTCCCGCGAAACGTCCAAATGTGGGTGACAGCCATCAGGCTGCCACGCCTACAACACACCTACGCTGCGAAAAAATTGCCTTTTAGCCGATTTGAATACACTAGCCCTTGTTTCTTATTTTCCATATACACACATTTTTTGCGCTGCAAATTGTTTTCCCCAAAGTCTTTGTCTTTTGAGCTTTCGCCTCTGTGGCCGTTGAGGCTTCTGTACTTGGCTTCCGGCTGTTATCAGCCATCGACACTTGGGACTCACTCATTTGGGCTGCAGGATGTGTCGTCCTTGCCGTCGCCTTCGCCGTCGCCTCCTTGGGCGCGGCGTTAATGTAATTTGGATGCCAACAAATATTGCCGGCGCTTTTTGTTTGAACTCCGGCTGGCTGAGGGGCATGCCACGCCCCTGCGCCCACTGCCGCCCCCAGGGGTGTTGACTTTATTGAACCATTTTTTCCACCGATCCTGATTGACTCTGGCCCACGAGTTGTTTCCCCTTACCCCTGCAGCCCGTATTTTCTTTGCTTCCTGGCTTTTATTTCGCCTGCCGCAAATTTGCTTTGGGTTCGCCTTAGACACTTAAACTCAACCGCAGCGGCAGTCGTGCATGCCCGTTCCCTTTCGGTTCTGCTCGCCGATATCAGTCAATTTCAAATGTCAATAAAATGGAAATTTTATAATTTTACTCCACCGCCAGCGGAGGGCTCCATTCCCCTGCACTTTCGCACTTTCCTGCGCCGCCTCCAACTTAATGAGATTTTATTTATTGACTGCTGATAACAGGAGAGCCTTTCTGGGCGGCAATGGCGGGCAGGGGCGTGGCACGTCTAGGAGGCTCTCATGCGGTTTTGAGCGCTTTATGAAGCCTGTTTTATGGCTGCTTTAGTGGCTGAATTTGGTGTTAGAATGAACTCGCTGTAAGCGCCGCTCGCAGTGGCGCATACAAATTTATCTTTTATCGACATCAATCTTAATGGCGCTGCAGCTAAGCTGCTCAGTCGAAAGACTATGATTCCACGTTATTAGTGAAAGACACACAGCCAGGGAAAATTGTTTTCAAGACTGAATTAAACTCTTAAATCATGTTCTCTCTACCAGCATTTTTGATGTCTTTCCACTTTTCAATAACTTTCTATTAAAAACGAAGAGCCCTCTTTTCGAATCGATACGCTATCCCAAACTTACCAAATGTTTGATGGATTGCTGTTCATGCGTTCGCTTTTTGTTTGCCTCTGCGCGACGTATCCTTTCCAGGCAAATACGAGTATTATGCCAATTTTTGCTCATAACTCATAAAAATAATGGACGCAGGACGAGGCACGCACGAGCTGCCACTTTGAAGTTTCAATTTTCGGTATTTTATATTAATTCTGTCTATGGTTTTCTGCATTACTTCGAATGCGATGGCTTCACGTGTGTGTTTCCTCGGCACTTAACACGCTTGGATGACTTACCTCGTCTCCGGCGTTTTAGTTTTTATTTTCCGGTAATGTGGAGCATAAATGTGGCAAGGCACGTATGAATCGCGCCCCTTTGCATATCCGCACACATTTGCACGTAACTCGTAATGACAGCCCACAAATGCGCAACTGAGTTTTAATTAAAAAGCCGGGGAATAAAGAAAACATCAACATTGCACTTTTACCCTATGTGCATGCTGAATAATTGAAGCCCCCTCAGAAAAGCAGAAACAGAGGATCGATTTAATGCCGCAGGCGGGCGTTAAAAATTTAAAGCCGCTTAACTTCAGCGCGTTCTTAAATATTGTTTCGTGATAATTGAAAAGCATTCAGCATTTCATACACGGACTCCAAATACAACAATATATCATTATGGAAAAAGAAGACACGTGCTAACGCATTTACAAGTAATCGTATCGCAAAGACTGTATATTAACATTAAATATAAAAATGTTTTTCCACTTGGCCTTTTTGCATTTCAACGGGAATCAAAATGTTTCATTTAAACTTCGAATAAAAAGTGAGTGGCAGCAACACCTGGCGTATTTTACTTAATTGTGCGACACCCCCACAAAACACAAAGTGTTTTTCAGTATTGGACAGCCAACAGGGCGCATGGGGGATTATTAAGTTTTTGGCCGCGGAGCTTTTTGCTGGCCAAGATAAACACGGCAAACGACCAAGTTGTATACATTTTCTGCTCAGCTCAAGTTGTCCTCTGTTCGCTTACAATTATGAGGTACTTAAATGCCAGTCAATAGTCGGAAAAAAATCTCATTTGATAATTTTACAAGTGCCCATTTTCAAAAAGGGCTTAGTGCACATTTTGTATTGAGTGAATCTGTCCAATTGCTGTTATACTGCCTTAGCTTTTATGGCCCAATCCGAAATGCGGAACTTAAACACATTTTTAAGCGATTCCGCCGACACTCAACTTAAATTCACACTTTACAGCCGGAACATGAAAAGCTACACATACGCCACGTAAGCCGTAACGGCCGTAAAGTTAATTTTATTTTACACGCACCATCATAAAAAATGCATTGGCAACTCAAGTGTCTTGTCAGACGCCTCGAAATCCGAAAACTCCGACTTGAGACCTAATTATTTACGAGTTGCCTTGAGTCGAAGGAAGCGCGGCGGCGTTAAAAAGTCAAATTATATGCATGCCATAAAGAATACGACTCCAACGTGTGTTCAAATTACTTTTGTACCACCAATTCGCCTCGTTTCGTTTACTGGCATAATAATATATTTTTTGTGTTGGCACCTATCCACCCAATTTGACGGCATTTTCCTGGTCACTCGGGTGCTTCATGAGCTCACAACAAATCGAGAGTCCTGTGGCCAAAACAGCCATAACAGCTAATATAGTATGTACGAGTATGCAATGTATTATCCCGGCTTACTTTAATTGCAGCTTGGCCCAAAGCCACGCCCAGTGGCGGGCTCAGTGGGCGCTGGTCTCCCGTGGTCAGTGAACTCCATAAAACATTGTTAACACCATGTGCAATTTTCAATTTGCATTTCTGCAGCTTTTCGCACAGGGCGCTCGGCGCTCCCCTGCATCCTGTTGCATGTCGAGAGCCCCTAAATTCGCAATTTGTTTTGTGATTTATGGGCAGCTGGGAGTAATCGGAGTGCATGCTTAGCTTCGCAGCTCCTGTAAATGATTATCCGCGGGCCAAATTGAGGTTTCCCTAAACGGAACTCGGCGGAACTCGGCCTGCAGCATAAATTAAAACAGCGCGTAATTTGGCTTTCACCAACCTGCAAGCTCGGCCAACTTCTATTGTACATTTTGGCCGTTTCGGTGCATAAAAACGCCATAAGCTGTCACTAGCAGCTGAAAAGCGGAAGGCCCGTAAAGTTACATTGTTTATGGAACATGGGGAAATTAAGCAAGGTGAATTAAATATTCAGGCAAACAAAGAGTGCGATAAGCTGGCTAACTTTTGAATTAATGTACCTGCCCTAATGTACCTCCTCAAAAACACAATTAACTGAGCTACTTTCACGGGTTTGGTCGCTCAAAACTCTTGAGCAGAAAGAGCTCTAATAGTTTCTGAATAAATGTCATAAAGTACTGACTCGCCCGGCAGCACGGGGCTTCATAAATACACACGTTGGATAGGCAAATAAATTTGAGCTCGGCTGAGTGCATTTCAGCGTATTGTGCCCTATGTCAGCATTCGATTTCCGAACCAATATAGTGTCAGATTGCCCCGCCAGCTGGCTGCTGCTTTCCGCTGGCTGCCACTCGTGCCAGTTTGCTGATATTGACTGTTAGCCAGCAGCCAGCAGCCAGGAGCCAGCACACACAAACTTATTTGCCCTGACTGGAGCTGCCATAAGGATCTCGGTCCTGCCAAGTGGCAAGCAAACATGGTGTGGATTATTTACAGCGCCGTGCACAGCCATTTGCGAAAACGATGTCCTGTGCACCGCACTTCCCGCCGCCCCCGATCCGGGGGAAATTAAGGGAAAGTGTGAACCTCTCCGATAAGCGGGGTATTTCCGAGGGCTATCATGCTTATGACATGGAATTGTGCAAACCAGATCGAGTAGCTGCACACGCACAGCAGACTGCTCTGCCACTCGAATCTGTGATTTTCCGTGATTTACAGGTGTTGCAGGTGGCGGGTGGCAGGTGGCAGGTGGCATAATGTAATTGTAAGTTTACAGTGTAAAAGGGTATTAAATTCAATATTTAACTATGTGGTAATTTGCCCCAGGTTCAGCACAAAGTTGCTTAAGTATCTCAAAAGGTGGGCAACTCCTTAAATCATTTTCTCCATGTGCACGAATGGATAATTTAGTGTAGCCATTTAGAGAGCCTAAATAAAGAATACCATTCCAATAGTTTTTGCACAAATTCCAAGCATTATGAACATACTTTATGTTCCGCGGATCAGCAGGGAAAGCCCATTGGCCTTTTGTCGCAAACGCGCAGCGGAATTCAATTAGCCAAATGACCGAAGCGGGCCAGTATTCAAATCGAATTTTATAGGCCTAAGCCCACTAAGTATGCTTTGCATTGTGGCACACCATTCACTGGCGCTATCCGAATCCGCATCCGTAAGCAGGACCATGGGCGTTGTTTTCCGGCCAAAGTGCCAGGTGAGCGGACAAAGTGGGCTAGAACATGCCAGGGGTTTTGAGGCAGGAGGGAGGAGGAAGGGAATTCGAGTAGATGGCTCCAAAATTAATTATGAAAATTTTCACTTTACGACCGCTAGTCTAATGCGAGTGTTTGTCGAGCTGAATTTAATTACTGCTGAATAGAGAGCATTCTCGAATTTCCATTGTTCTTGGTGTGGTGGACCCAGGAAATATCATGCCCAAGACAATAAGGTGACTGGTGGCAAGCTTTTCATCTGCAGCAAGTTCCCGTTTGATTTGGCTGTCTTGCTGGTCGGCATGCCATTTGATTAAGCTTAAGGTTTGAGGTTTTCCTGCCACTGCCATGTGGAAGAAAACAATTTGCTGCTAAATTGCTACATGGCGTTGCCTGTTGATTTCCTGTCATCCGTTCCCTAAACGATTGCGAGAGTGTGTGTGGCAGGATAATTGCATTTTTATATGAGACTTCCGCCACATTTCACTTAATGGCTCCGTTTGATTTCCGGCTCTTTGGTGCCACTATTTGATTTTTGCTGCCCAAAGGCATTTGATTGCTCTTCATCGTCCTTCTATTTGTTGTTAAGTGGCGTTTGTCATTGTTTCAATAGTGCTCGGATCCTTTGTGTTTTTTAAAGGCATTTATTGATTACAAAAGCCTTTCCACACATAAGAGCATTAAATTGTTATGTTATGGTTAATGTCGATTAATTCAATTAATTTGTCGGCTCACCGGCCATAGCTTTATTAAAACACAAGTTGGGTGCTCAGCATTAACATGGAATTTAATATGCCGTCGGTTGCAAATAGGCCAGGTCCTCGAGAAGCCATCTCCATTACGGCCATCCAACTATTTCTGTACCAACCCCGATTCGGGCCAAGGAATGGGGCCATCTACGCCCCGGGCGCGGTAGGTTCGTCCCGGCAAATACATAAAAATACTGGCGAATAACAATAAACCCTAGGAAATTATTGATACGAGCCCGGCAAATGGGCATGGAAATTGCTTACCAATGCGCAGAGCGCCACGTGCAAGGACCTCCATTTGGCGGCCAGACTACCGAACTAAGCAAATATGAATAGACTAAATGGAGGGCACGTCATGCATGCCGAGGACCCACTAATATCCAAACAAATATGCTTGGCCCACGCAGCAAAGTTTTATGCCAAATACTTTAAGGCAAACTTTATTAGCTCCCAAATACCTGAGATTTCGCCGGATTCAACGGAAAAGGGAAGCCGTGCAGCCTGCCGAGGCCCAGGGCCACAGGAACCCTAGACAAGCTCCATCTGGACCGGGGTGAAGGGCAGGGCCAGCTGTGCCTACAATAGAGAAATGTAATTGATTTCATGTGTTTGACGCGCTTTTCCCCGGGGACCTCTATAATCCCAACTAAGCACGCAGCCAAACAGACTGAAATTAAAGGGAAGCTTGACACTGCGAGGAATTGCTAGATTGGCGATGGAAGATGCTCCTAAATTTATTATTAGCCCTTAGCTCCGAGTTCTGTAGCCTCGCTATCTTAGTTCATACTCTTTGGAACCGCGCCATATATTAATGGGCCACCGGAAATCACCTGATTGATCACTCACCGCAGACATGGCCAATTTCACGACTTTGGGCCTCCCACAACTCCGAGTCTTATTGCCCGTAATACATTTATACGTTGGCGCGATAATAAAATTAAAAAATGTGTTCAAGCAACTGTCACAAATTCGCAGCGGCGTAGGCGAGACGTATCTGTACACGGAATTTGAAATGTCCTGATTACCAGCTACCTGATCCTGCCAACTTTCTGTGTTCCTGGCATGTCAACCAAATTTATCACAGACTCACATTTGTAACTCGCAAAGGACGAGGCGCTGTGAGGCATTTGCATGTCTCGCCCGACGAATTATTCATATTTTGGGTGCCCCCATGTGTTACTATTAATTCTGTGTTCCCGGCGCCAAATTGAAGGCGACGCCTGCTCCTGGGCCAGGACATTAGCTGCAGCCGGAGCGGCTCAGGTGTGTGACAGGTGATTGAATGTAACTTGATGTGGAATTTTCTTTATTGTTTGGCCCACGAATTTATGCAAATGCCGCACTTCGGCGGCTGCTCGAAAACGACAGCAAATGAGATGTGAAATTAGAATGCGCAGGCCATAAATCACCGCGCCAAGAGCATAATTGTACGGCCAGGCAATCCACTTCTTCAGAGCAACCAATAAGTGGTTTCTGAACAAGTACACACAAACTAACAGAAACAATTCCCTAATGAGTGCGCTCGTTATTTTGCGATTTACACAAGCGAAGTATTTCCTTTGGTTATTAAGGAGCTCTGCTCTTGAACATGCACATTGCACATTGAAGGACACAAAGGGTATTTAACACTGAGTAGCGCTTGAAAATTAAATGTCAAAGCAAAAGAAGCACCGAAGTATTCAGCGCACGACTTAATTTATGCCGGAGCAATGTACACTCCGCTCCAAGGGTCAGATTTACATGGAAACCCATCAGAGTCCTCCACTTTATGAAACTGTAACTCGCATCGACGAAATCAATTTACACAACGGACCGATTGAACGAATGCAAAGCCAACAAAATGATATCGTCTGATGCCTTAAAGTCTGGCCGGGATTACGTGAAACGCTTCGGCGACGGAGGAGCGAAATTTAACGAAATTCAAATCAGCGAAAAGGGACACGGCGCACGAACAAAATGCTCAATCAAATCAAAGTCCCCATACAAAATGCAAAATAAGACAATGACAAAGCAGAGTGGGTGTTCAGCTGAGTTGGCCCGAACTGAAATGGGTTAGGACGGGCAGTCCAGGGCTTTCCACGGGTTCCAGGGTACTGGGCTGGGATCGCTCCTCGCAATGCCTCGCCAGGAACATTGTCCAACAAAACACGTTGAGACAAGTGTCACTGACAGCTGGAGGCTGAGCTCGTTATGCGAAAACATCGAGAAATGGGCAAGAATGGTATCGAAGTGGAGCGAATAAGCCGAAAAATCCTTTAAAAATGATTTACATAAAGTTTGGGACGTGCACTGCAAGCGATAAGAGTGGAAATCAGAAAGTTACCTCAACTATTTCCGAGTTCCCAGAAGGTTGGCTTTTATCTCTGAAAATGGGTTTACCAAGCTCATCCGTTAATAGAATCAAAATTGGTAAGCATGCCATTGCTGAAAACCGCTGTGTTATTAACCTTAGCGGCTTAGTCCTTCTAAGGACTTATTAAAGGCGAAGTTGAGATGCTCCTAATTACGACTTTGTGCCATCACATTAATCGCTGATAGCAGTAGCTGGGAAAACATGTACCCGACAAGTCGAAGGGTCCGGAATCGCAGGAAAAGCGATTATCGGATGAGAGGAGACTCTGACGAGAAGCGACAGATGTAATCAAAATAAATTACGAGCGTGTGAGCAGCCTCCAGTGTCTATTACGCACAATAAAAAGGGAAAGCACCATTTGTTTAACGCAATCTCATTATTCGATGCGTCCTGAAACCCGGAGGCGCAGATGCTGCAGGCGGCGCGGTTCGCGGCGCCCCGACAATTGACAAACTTGGGGCCCCAACCACTCAGCCACCCAACCACCCATCCAACCGTATATAGACCCACCCACTGACCCACCCACTGACCCACCCCGGTGTCATTCCGGGTTACCTTGATAATGCCGCTGATTACACTGATGATAAGTAATTTTGTAAACTCCACTGCAGGCCTGGCCTAAAGTGGCGTTAACGCGTTTGTTGATTAGTGGGGCGAGTGACGGAGATGAAAGATGGGCGGCCAAGACGGGTGGCCAGCAGGGCGGGCGGGGACCTCCGACAAGCTCATTACGATGCCAACAATTTGATTAATTACCGTGGGCAACCCTCCGGCAAGACCATCTTTTCGCTCCTTTTCCACTACCCGTGGCAAAGGATTCCTTGCATTTTCCTTGTCTTGCGGCGGCGCGCACAATTTTATGCAAATTTAATTTACCTCAGGGCAATCATTTTTATGGGCAAATGCCCATGGGCCACGCCCACTGCAGCCCCATACTCGTGGTAGGTTGACAGTTGTAAGCTTGGGGCCTGAAATACATTGGGGGCCTGGCTGAAATGGAGGCATTTCTGTTAATATTTGGGGATGGCCACAATCTGCAATGAACATAAATGAGCATAAGCAAAACAAAAGCAATAAAATGTGGGTAAAGATCGTTTAAAAATAAGCCAAATGAGTGTGGCAATTAGTTATTGGTGCCATTTTTTATTTGCTGTGACATTTAAGCCTGCAATTTATTTAAGAAAGATAACATCAATAAAGTTGACAAACAAAAACATTGCAAACCTGAACCATTTAAAACGATTTAGCCAGTGAAAAATATTTATTGGTGCATCTGATAAATTCAAAATCCCTGCAGCTGCAAAGGCAGCCGCGCCAAAATGCAAAAGCGTAAAAAAACCCATTAATTGTGAGAAACCAGCGAGCACAAAGGCCACAATGCGACGCACATATCGCCAAAAGCAATTAAACCGTGACCTAATCCAAAGCAGATCCAACCCAAATCGGCGCATATACAAATAAAACGCGCTCCGCGAAAACTCACAATATATCTCGCTAAATACGAAGCCAAGGTCAATATGAAACCAGTCTGCGGGAGCAAATGGTCCGCGCAAATATGTGTGCTGCTGCTCCTGGTCGTCCTGTCCACCTGTCACATCCTGCAGACCGAAAGCCAGGTGGTCGGCGACATCGACCAGGCGGACGACGGGCTCGCATCCAGTCATCATCCCAGTCGCAGTCGCAGTCGCTCACGGGCTCACGTTGCAAGTGGCAATCATAATCATCCGGGCTGCGAGCACCTCCATCATCGTCAGCATCGCGGGAAAAGTCACGCCCGGAAGCACCGACAGAGCCATTACGAGATTCTCGAGCTGGAGCAGCGGCAGCAGCAGATGGGCAAGCACTGGCGTCAGTGGGTGAACCACCTGCAGTCGCCGGATTACGCCAACGATGAGCCATCGCCAGATGGCAGGCGCCCCTCTCCGGCTAATGGAGAACTTGCCTACGACCACTTTGAGCTGGACGACTACCAGCGGTACGCCAATGTGGATCTGGCATCGCCGCGCTCCGGCCGCCATCGAGGTCGCCAGCTGCCCCTGAACCACCTGAACCTGAACCTGATACTGCCGCTCGGCTCGGCGGATGGGAGTGGCAAGTACCTGAGATCCCTGCCGGATTCGGTGAGCTTCCAGAACGATCGCCTGTACGCCAGCCAGTCGCAGAGGCACTGGCCCGTCAAGCGGGAGGCCATCGTGGAGGGCGACGTGATTCTGGGCGGCCTGATGATGGTCCACTCGCGGGAGGACAGCATCACCTGCGGGCCCATCATGCCGCAGGGTGGCATCCAGGCCCTGGAGGCCATGCTCTTCACGATCGACAGGATTAACCGGGAGCAGCTCCTGCCGAACATCACTCTGGGCGCCCACATCCTCGACGACTGCGATAAGGACTCCTATGGCCTTGAAATGGCCGTAGATTTCATAAAAGGTAAGCTGTAACTAAAGGTGGTCGTGCAGGAAGTGGCAAGAACGCTGCCTTCTCCCTGTTTCATAATGTTCACAGAATCTAGTATACCCTTGTAGCAAATCAACATTTCTCTATGCATCCAATATAAATTGTAATTTGATTTGTAGTCAAATTTAAAGCACAGTTCATTGGAAATATATTGGTCTCATAAAATTCCTCGGGATAAACTGAAATTGAATCTGTATATCTGGATCAAGTTGAAAATTATTGATGATCTACTCAACATTATTTTAACATATTTACTTAGGAAATTTAAATTTATTGTTAAATATTTTTAATTTTTAAAATGTACGTTATTTACCTACAAATTATTCGAGATAAGCCGCAAAGTCGCAGAATTTTTTGTTTAGTGTGGAATGTTGCGGTGCATCTCGAAGTTCACATTGCTCATACGCCACGTGAAACAGCCGCGGCTTATTTTCGCATTTATATGCAAATTATGCTTGCCTCTGCTTTTGAAACTTGTGGATTCCATTGTGAGTAAAAGTTGTTTCAGTTGCAGTTGCATTGCAGCGTTTGTTGTGTTGTGAAAACCACGAGTGCAAACTGTTTGCAAATTTATTCAGGCAAATGATAAACTGAATTAGGGAGCGGTATCTCTGGCGCTTATGTAATCCAAACGCTGGGCTCAGAGAAAGTGGCTGCATGACTCAACATCCCCAGATATAAATTTCATTAATAAACTAAATTAATAAATAAATTATGGGATTTCCTGGCGAAGGATGCGAGCTCCCTCGCCAACTAATATGCATAATTCCCTTAAGACAAAACGGCAGGGCATGAGATTGCCTCGTCGCAAGGACGCGAGGGAAGATCAAGGACACACAAAATGCCGCTTATTACTTTTATCGGGCCAACAAAGAGGCGCACACACTCAGTGCCCACACACACACATAGTCACCAGTCAGCCAACGATCCATAATCAATTGGGCACAGAGCCAGCATCCTTGTCATCGTCCCAGAACACTTTCTAATCTCCATAATTTCATTATGTGCGCGGCAAGGATTTATTTGAGCGACGTGCTGTGCTCCTCCCTATCTCCTTCCCTCCGTGCATTCCCTCTCTGTCTTTGTTGCGTGTGACGTATGAAAAATATAATTTTCCAAGTCACTGAATTATATTGACAGGATTAGGCAGGCCGTAAACTATGGCGCTGCCCCACTGTGCCCGCCCACACATTCCGCCACCCGCTCCCAAATCGTGCGTATTTGGTTAATAATAATCTAGTTGGGCATCGATTGTATGGCCACAATGAAGCCACTATCCGTGGCGGAGTGGTAATTAATTCGCACTTAAGCGCAGCTGCTGGGGCACTTGATAGTAGTGGGCTATTCACTTGGGAAGTTGGCTAAGTCTAGCGTTAAGGCGCAAACGCGTGGCCTTTAAAGTTCGTAGAGGAGACTTCCTACAGCTGCTCAGGTCGGTTATTGCGGCATTTTGCACAAAAGGTTGGAGTAGAAACCATGTTTCTATGAAAAATATTTGTATACGAGTATAACTATAAAAAGGGAGAACACTATACACGAGCTTCCCGACTACCAGATACCCGCTACTTAGATAGAAAAGAAAGCTACTCATAAGAAATGTTCCAAGGCTGAAGTTCTAACTCAACTTATCTTAATCGGATTTTGAAGTGGCATACCTCCTAAATGTTTCTGCTGCAATTCTCTAAAAATTTATTTAAATTTAGAAATTATTTTTTTCTTAATTTTTATACCCGTTACTCGTAGATTGAAAGTGTATACTAGATTCGTTGAAAAGTATATAATTGGCAGAAGGAAACGTTTCCAACCATATAAAGTATATATATTCTTGATCAGGATCAATAGCCGGAGTCGATCTGGCCATGTCCGACTGTCCGTATGTCCAAAGACATAGACGCAGCGCAAGTTTATTTCCAAATGTTGCCACGCCCACATCTACGCCAACAAACCGCCCAAATCTGTCACGCTGACAATTGAAAAAAAAATGTTTTTATATTTATTCATTTTTGAATATATCATGTAAGTTTCTATAGACTGGCCAAAAAATTTTTTGGCACGCCTACTCCAACGCCCACGAGCCGCGCAAAACTGTCACGCCCACACTTTTGAAAACTTTTAAGTTATTTTTCATTTTATTATTTTTTTCCAATTTCTAGCGATCTTCCAGAAAATTTTGAAATTTCTCGTTAGCACTTCCACCAGCTGAGTAACGGGTATCTGATAGTCGGGGAGCATCGACTACAGCATTCTATCTTGTTTATCCTCAAAAAAAGACTTTTGGGAACGTTTCAGTCTGGTTTACGTATAAATATCTAAAAACATGCTACTCTGTGGAATAAAAGTTGTAAGAGCGGTATGTCATTCTGCACACATGAGCATTTAATCAGTTTTGTGTACATTATTGCTAACTCTTCGCCAACAGAATAAATGAAATTAAATTGGACCGATGCAGGTGGTCGAAAAATAAAAGCACATTGAATTGGGCCGGGTTTCAGGTGGAAAACTATCTACAATATATGTAAATGCTTTTAAATAATGAGAATTTCAGGTGAAAATCACTTATACCAGCACAATATAAACAAAACCGCTCAACTATTCCTCGATGTTTGCATTTTCAGGGTCCATCAGCAACATAGATGACGCGGAGTATCATTGCAACAAGACGCAAGTGCGCAAGGTCATCTCGGGGGTGGTGGGTGCCGCCTCCTCGGTCACATCCATACAAGTTGCCAATTTATTGCGGTTATTCCGAATTCCCCAGGTGAGTTTTCATTGTGTGATCACTAACGGTGGCACTCTGTGCGTGCGAAGTTAAAAGGTCATGGCTCAAAAGGGCAGTCCTTTTTGTTTTTTGTTTTTAGTTTAGATTCTGCTTTATGCTCGCAGCACATATATACGTGTATGTGCTAGTTTGGCCAACAAAAGTTTCTCCTATTTCGTAATTACAATTTCCAGAAGCCACATGGTAACTGTTGTAATGGTCGGCAGGACTTTGGGTTGGCTTTACCGATTCCTAAGTGTCTGCACGTGCCACTAAATTAGTCGAGTAGCGCTGACCAACGAGAGGCTCAAAGTGCAGCAGTTGCAGACGAAATTTGCTCAGTCACACAAAACAGTGTTTCCTTCCACGAAGGAACTCCCGGCAATCATCACAATTAATATAAATACTTTAGTCTATATATATATCGCCTTGTAATATGATACATAATTCTGGGCTGCTTGATTACTGAGTAGAATTAGCGTAGGATAGACTGATGTTTCCATACCAAACTATAGCTTTGGTAGCATAGTTTTGGTAGTTCGACTATCAGCTACCCATCACTTGCACTATTCGCTAGGCATTTTTCATTACTCAGCCATTTTTTGCGAATGCTCCGAGTATACAATTACGTTTACTCTACGAATAGCGTTTATATAATTGCTTGGCATCTGGTATCTCAGCAGACACTGTCCTTTTTGGGTGTTCGTCATGCAGCACTAAAGCGTAAAAAGCGCCACAAGCCAGTATCCACTTCTGATTCAGGCAGGAATATAACATTCTCCGAGTGCCGGCATGAATCACGTGCTGGAAGTTGAAGGAGATTGAGTGCCCGGTTCGGCTGCTCCAACTACGTGAGCTGGAGCCAAAAGTCAACAATGCGACAATAACTAAGTAGCCAACTGCCAGCGTCTGACTGCCAGATCCCTTTTCAATATACATATGTACTTAGTACTACAGGGATGCCATTAAACGCACACCAAGTGCCAGTCGAAGGAGCAGCAGCCGTTCCCTGCAGGCGCAGCTATCGTCCCGAAAG
This sequence comes from Drosophila erecta, assembly GCF_003286155.1. Taxonomy (NCBI): domain Eukaryota; kingdom Metazoa; phylum Arthropoda; class Insecta; order Diptera; family Drosophilidae; genus Drosophila; species Drosophila erecta. The sequence goes on from NW_020825200.1 coordinate 18,573,837, forward strand.
GACCTCATAAATCAGCAATAAACATTTGATTGCATTTCGTTTGCACGCGTGGTTTCTTCGCTGGCTTCGCATAAACAGCACTTTCCAACTAGTTTTGTGTGCTCTGCAATTCAAATTTCTGGTCGATAGCGCCTTAGTGAGTTTCATTTAGGCTTAGCGGAATTTGGCTGCATCACCAGGATGGCAAGGACTCAATTCGAATGACAATTCGGTTGACAATTCCGCACATGCAATATTTTATGGCTTACCTATCTTATGTTTGGCTTCCAATATTTAAAATGCTTGAAACAGTCTGCACTGCTCGGTTTTCTGTTTTCTGTTTAAAGTAAAATGTTGCAGTCTCAAATTGAATGGGTCTTCAAATATTTAATTGTATTTATCCAAGGATAAAGTAATAAAATATGTAGCAAAAACATTTTATTCGGTTTTTATGAACTCCATAACGGCACTTGCATTTTGCAGCAAGTTTTTCGCCATTTTTTGTTCTCGAGCAGCAGTAAATATTTGCATCTAGTGAATCAATTATGAAAAGTCAACAAGCTCAGAGCGGCACAATCATTTTGCTGTGCCTGAATTAAAGTGCGGTGTGAGTTGCAACGCCTGTCATTACATGAGCATTTGACAAGCAATCAAGCACTTACGCAGAAACTGTTGACTAATGGCAATGACACTTAATTAGAGGCCAAGTAGTTCATTAAACACTTGCAGTTGACTAGTCACGCCATCGACGATTTGCCTCAGGATGCACTTAGTTCCTGGCCAAGTGTTTGTGGGCGGATCCTCCGCTAACCGAGCAGTTTATGTGTGCGTGAAATTGGTTTCCCGGCTTTGGCCGGTTCACCACAGTTGGCCTTCCACTGCAGCTTGGGTCTTGAAAGGTAATGCCCGTTGATGTTTTCCTCGAAAGCAGCATTGTTTGTGGTTTTTGAGGAACAGCTTAAGCGGGAAAATATGAGTGAAAAGCTGGGAAGGAGCTAACGAAGGGTTCTGCAGCAGCGTGAGACAAAATATGAAAACTAAATGGAAAACTAAAAAATGGGAAAAGGGTAGTTACGTAAAATAACACACTTGCTCTTCGTGCCACCAAATTTTTTCCCTCCTCTTTTCCAACCAGGTGTCCTACTTCTCCACCAGCCCCGAGCTGAGCAACAAACAGCGATTCGAGTACTTCTCCCGCACTATTCCCTCGGATCACTACCAGGTGAAGGCCATGGTGGAGATTGTGAAGCGGATGGGATGGAGCTACGTCTCGATTATCTACGAGGAGAGCAATTACGGAATCAAGGTGGGTGTTTTTGTGTGGAACTTCATTGAAACGGCAGAAGTGAGTGCATCTATGGCCGAGAAATAGGTTTAAGGCAAGATGAATATATATTGCATGTTCCATTCTGGTTTCTTGGATAACAGCGGTGTAATATTTCCATTAAACATGGAAACATTGCATTTTAAAGAGCAAGTTCCAAGTAAATGTACACCGCGCACTTAAGATTTTACCTAATAGGCAAAGCCATTTAACCAATATTCCGTAAACCGCGTCACTTCGAATAACAAGTACCATTTCAAATCGTTAGCAGCACTCCATTATCATATGTTTATATCCTCGACCGCTGGCAGTGCAGACGGCATCCTTACCTGCGTAAACATTTTGCCCACCACAGGAGTTCTTATTGCTCACCCACACTGCACTTGCTTTCAGGCTTTCGAGGAACTGGAGGAGCTCCTGGCGCGCCATAACATTTGTATTGCCATCAAGGAGAAGCTGGTAAAGGATTCGGGAGTGGCCGAGGACATCGCCTACGACAATATAGTGCAGAAGCTGCTGACGAAGCCGCGGGCCCGAGGTATGCAACTGCGGAGTGGTGAGGGGGGTGGGGGGTGGGGGGTTGGGTTGGTGGTGGGAAAGTGCATTTCCACCGGAACAGCGACTGCAGGCTGCCTGTCAGAATGCAATTTAAAATGAAAATGTCAAAGCGAAGGCGCAGTGCAAATGCAAAGGGCAAGCCCTTCGCAGTGCCCGCCAAATGAATGCGATCCGGAGTCGGGAACTATGCTAGGATTTTTGGGTGGCGACGGAAATTGCGTAAATTAAATGAAAATATTTTAAAACTCCCTCGCCAGCGCGCCGTTGTGCCATCTGTCCCAGCGGGAAATTAAAAAGTTCGTCGCAAAACAAACGGAAAAAGTTATATGCAAATAAATTGAGAGATAGTCGCCCCGAAGTGGGCAACCTGATCCGCCCAATACTGCAGTGGCGCAAAAAGTGTGTATTTGTTATGGCCAAAATTGAAGCCACTGTCCAAAGCTAAGAGTACTTGGCGCCCCCGAGCGCTGATGGATAACGCCACCTATTCGACATGGCAAGCAATTAAGAATTCCAGTCAGCGCAGGGCTGGCCAAGCTCAAATTTATCGGAACGATTTTTCAACCCAAATGAAAAGCACTTTTCCACATGGCATTTCCCCAATCTGCGCCATTGACGCGATTGAGCAGCGCGATAAACAAAAAATAAATGTCAATCAATTTGACTTTCAACATTTTGCGTTGCCCTGTCGAATAGGAATCAGCTGCCAGTTTCAGACTCCGAAAGAGGTATAAATTAAAAATAATTACCGCCTACTGCTCGGCGTATATCATTAGTCAGCTCCTCGAAGGGTGAAGAACGGCAGGGTCGTGCCCGCCAATAAAACGCACACGGGTCGACCAATAACAATTGACTTTTGTCTGGCAAACAATTTTTGATTTACATAAATGCGCCATCAGGAGTCGTAAAGCAGTGGGCCAAGTCCGCCAAGTTGGCCCCCAAGAAAAGGGTTTCTCCGCCACCGTTATTTATTGTGATTTGTGATTTGACGCTGCTTACAGGGCGCTGCCTCGCAACGATTAATCAATTTGACAAAGTATTTTCCCTGGCATCAGTTGTTTAATTTTGCATATCGAGGGTTCTGCTCCTGCTCCTGCTCCTGGTCGGGGCTCCAGTTGGGTCGCTGAAAAATGATGCCCTTCCGGATCCGTAACTGCGGCTGGTAACTGCCGCCAGGGGCAAACTTAACGCTTGTTCGGATCCCCACACATGTCACTCCGGAGCCAAATGGAATGTGGGCGGGGGCGGGGGCGGGGGGCCGACATGTTTTTCCTTTTTATCGCCGATGTGCCAGGACATGGCCGCTGCCCCACCCGCTTTAAAGTTTCCCCTAATCTGCATAAATATCCTGCCGAGTGGGCTCCTAAATTAAATTTGATATCACTGCCAAGAATATCCGTTGGACTCGACTGGTGTACACAGAAGCTGCTCAAGTGCATGGCTGAGGCAAAGTGATAATCCAGGCAAAATATCATTCACTTCACAAAAGTATCGACAAGTTTTCCCGTTGTCTCCGCTGCTGCCTTTGAAGAAGATTCCCTCCTTCCACTTCGAGTGGCGGAGCAGCAGTGGCAAATCGATACCGGGACATGTTGAAGGGGCAAAAAATTATGGCCGAGACAAAGGCGCTCTTGGGAGGGCCGTCAAGAAGTGACAACTGCAGCTCATGTATCTCATACAAGTTTGTCCAGACCGAAACAATAAGGGCCGAAAGCTTTAGCCATATTTGGTGAGCACCTAACCCAGGGATATTTTAGGAGCCTGAGTTCCATTCACAGAACCACAAGCGACTTAGGTGTCGGCTTGGCCAATTAGCCATGGTGAACTTTGTTTGCTTGGCATTTCAAATGATATCTCCACACTTTTGGTGGACTTACTGTTCCGTTTTTGAAGCCAATTAAAGTATTGTATTTCTTGCAAATTGAAGAAAAATACCTTGCCAGACAATCTAGGTATAGTAAGATGCGTAACACGGAGAAAGTCTGAAAAGTGGTTGCATTACATCAATATCTACTCTGCCATGTATACTTTTAAGGACCCCAAACAGCTGAAGTAATCCGCTTTATTTATACAGCATTTGCGTACATAAGATTGTCATTAAGTCTGGAAAACCTTTAAGCCGCCAATGAAGGAGCAGCCTCGAAAAGGAGAACAGCAGGCGACTCTTTTCTTTTGCACAAAAGCCGCTCATTCACTATTGATTGCAATTAAAATTAATTTCTTCCTTTCTCCTTCGCATCCTTTCAATCTGCTGCTGCCCAGGGGCCATTATTTTCGGATCGGATCAGGAGGTGCGGCAGGTGATGCGGGCGGTGCGCCGGGCGAATGCAACTGGCTCCTTCTCCTGGATCGGATCCGATGGCTGGAGTGCCCGGAATTTGGTGTCCGACGACTACGAGCCGGAGGTAGGTGAACTATTTCGTTAGGCTGGATGACGGGCCACTTACCGTCAGTCGGAAATTATGAGCCTAAATGGGCGGAACTACTAGGTTTGATTAATGATTCGGACTTTGGCCACATAATTTCCCACATACGAGGGCCCAGCCCCAGTACACAGTATATGATAGCCAAAAAATTATAAATGATGGCGACCGAAAAACCCGAAAGAACGCACGCCCTTGCCCATGATGAATTATTCTTCAATTTGAATTAATCGTGCCTGCGTCTGTGCGTGGCTAATTAATTTGTCTAAGTCCTTCAAGCCCAGAAGTGGCCCTCCTCCCTGATCAAGCTCATTAAGTATACGCCGCGTGTGTCTTGGTGTCATCAACAGGTGGAAGGCACGCTGTCTGTGCAGCCGCAGGCGAATCCTGTGCGCGGCTTCGAGGAGTACTTCCTCAGCCTGACGGTGGAGAACAACCAGCGCAATCCCTGGTTCGTGGGTAAGTGGATCAAATTAAAGGGGCACCTAATGCTCCCACAATAGCCCTCCTCATTGATTTGCGCACAGCATTTGGAGGCTTATTTTATAGCCCTTCACCCAACGCTTACCTTGCTTTCAGAGTTCTGGGAGGATCACTTCCAGTGCCGCTATCCCGGCAGCACGAGCACTCCATACAACAACTACACCAAGCAGTGCACCAAAAAGGAGCGGCTTTCACGGCAGAACACAGACTTCGAGGACCAGCTGCAGTTCGTCAGCGATGCAGTGATGGCATTCGCCTACGCCCTGAGGTACATTGCGCTTGTTTTAAAAGCCTTAACGTATTAGGAAAATAATAGTAGATTAGGCCACACCTTTGTGTTTTCCCAACCTAGAGCCAAATAACTTGTAATGGAACTTCTTCTCCTCAGGGACATGCACCGCGACCTGTGCGGCGGAGGTCCTTCGCTCTGCGAGGCCATGAAGCCGACGAAGGGTGCGGACCTGCTCAAGTATTTGCGTAAAGTGGAGTTTGAGGGTGAGTGGGAACAGTATCCACTGGTGCGCGATCGACACCCAGTCAAATTAAGGGAAAAACTTAAAACAGGACGCCAGACAGGCTGAAGTCGCTTTGCTCTCGCTCAGTTCCTGGCAGAAGTGGCTGCTTCCTGCCAGCATGTCCTTGCAGTTGGTCCAAAAGCCACACGCACTGGCATATCTCAGCCTGCGAGAGTGCTACAAGGCGCATTGGCCATGCTTTCGAGTGGAAAATTGACTTGCTTGTCATCGTCATTGAACTCGATTGAAATTCAATAAATTACACGGACAGACGGACGTCCGGACGGCCGGACGGCCGGAAGCCAAGGGCTCTGACTGACTAGCGCAGATTGTCAATTTTCTGATAGGGCGAGCGAGAAAGTGGCAAAGCCGGCGAAGCCTCTGTGTCTCTGTGCCTCTGGCAGGCGTGAAACCATAAACCCATTTAACTCCTATTCGATCATTCCTCCTCCCTCCCCCCTCCGCAGGCCTCAGCGGCGACGAGTTCCGCTTCGACGGGAACGGCGACGGTCCGGCCCGGTACAACATCATCCACTTCAAGCAGTCCCAGGCGGGACAGTACCACTGGGTCAAGGTGGGCGAGTACACCGAGGGCGAGCTGCGGCTCAACATGTCGGGTAAGATGGGCATCGCTTGTGCCAGGGATTAGCAGGAAGTACTTAAAAGATAAGATAGTTGGATGATCATCCATACATGATACATCCAAACAAGTGACTGTCCTCCCCTCCACCACGACTAATATTGATCTCGTTCTCCCGCTGCCGCAGAGGTGAAGTTCAAGCGGCTGAGTCCCAAGCCGCCGGAGTCCGTCTGCAGCCTGCCCTGTCTAGTGGGCCAGGCCAAGAAGTACGTGGAAGGCGAGAGCTGCTGCTGGCACTGCTTCAATTGCACAACCTATCAAGTAAGTGAAGCCCATCTGGGGCCAGTAATTTATTTGTCGGCCCTTCGAATAGATTGAAATGTGGCGCCAAGTGAATTATTCCGGAACTAACTCGTGGACGGGGGATGGAAAAAATGGCGACTAGCAGGCAGAAACAATTAAGCCATCAGGCCTGAAAGGGGCTGCAACTGAATGGCAAACATGCCGCCTTTGTGCTCGCCCCATCCATTTATCAAGTGTTCCTTTGTGCGGTGCGTCCATTGCAGATCCGCCACCCGGATGACGAGACCCACTGCAAGCTGTGCAAGCTGGGCACTCTCCCCGACGCCCACAAGCAGTACTGCCGCCCCATCCCCGAGATATATCTGCGACCGGAGTCCGCCTGGGCCATCGGGGCTATGGCGTTCAGTGCGACCGGCATCCTGGTAACGCTCTTCGTCATGGGCGTGTTTGTCAGGTGAGCAGCGCATGCACCGCGAGAAAAAACTGACGTTCGCTAGGATGAAGCAAATTAGTTTTAAGATCGAATGTCAAGTATATCAAGAAGCACATAATTTAGAGAACAATTAATCAGGAAATTGCCTTCAAATATTCACAATCCATCAGAAGCAATATCAGTAAGATCGGTTTCAATAGAGGAATCCAAATATTTTCACAGTATAGTTTCAACTAATTTAATGTTTTTAACCATTTCTTCATTTGTGGACATGGTATCTGATAGTCGTAGCAGTCCTCTTTGTGTTTATACCCGTAACTATAGTTTGTTCATATTTGTAACAAGTTTAAGGACACGGTGATCTAATGGATAAGCATTTGTAGTAGTTTTCCTGGGTAGTTTTCCCAGGCAGTGGAATTCCCAAGTAGATAGATAAATCAAATAAATTATCCTCCCGATTGATTTGTGTTTCTCTGCCTGCATTTATTGGCACACACTGTGCGCTTGCATGGATATGGAAGCAATTAAAAAGTTTCACCCTTGCCGGGCAAACTTCGCCACAAAGTTGACCGGCAGAGACATAAAAATGATGCAGTAATTGGCGCGAGAAAACCTCGTCGAAAGTTTCAAGCTAAGGTAACGCCTTTCTCCTCCTCCACTCTCCTCCTTCCCGACAGGCACAACGACACGCCCATAGTGCGTGCCTCTGGGCGGGAGCTGAGCTACATCCTGCTGGCGGGGATTTTCATGTGCTACGGCGTCACCTTTGCCCTGGTCCTGAAGCCAACCAACATAGTGTGTGCCATTCAGCGGTGAGTGTGCAAAGTGCCGAGATGATGCGTGTGAATTTTCCTGCGAAACTCCCGCTTTTCCGCTTTCCCGCTTTCCCGCAGGTTCGGTGTCGGCTTCTGCTTCACGGTCGTGTATGCGGCACTGTTGACCAAAACGAATCGCATTGCGCGGATCTTCAAAGCGGGCAAACAATCCGCCAAGCGGCCCTCCTTCATTAGTCCCAAGTCCCAGCTGGTAATCTGTGCGTGCCTGGTCAGCGTGCAGGTGAGTGTGGAGTGGTCAGGCGGAGCTCCTGGCGGAGCTCCTGGATGCCCGGCGGTGACTCCGAGTCATTCCCTCCATTCACTCCATTCGCAGATACTCATCAACGGCGTTTGGATGGTAATTGCGCCCTCACATGCCATGCACCATTATCCCACACGCGAGGATAATCTGCTCGTCTGCGACTCGTACATCGATGCCTCCTACATGATTGCGTTCTCCTACCCAATCTTCCTGATTGTTATTTGCACGGTCTACGCGGTGCTCACGCGAAAGATTCCGGAGGCCTTCAACGAATCGAAGCATATTGGTGAGTAATTGAGCTCTTTATTTCGAACAGTGCTATAATTCCGAGTAATTGGCCCTGTCTTGGCGGGTTCTGTGCAAGATGTAGTATCCAAACATAAAATCAGCCTGGATGGGTTGGCTTTCCCTATAGCCCGCTTCATTACGGCAGCAATATTATTAACTGGTTTATTATTAACGGCGTAAAATAGCAACACATGTGAATAGCGCAACATCATTATAGTATGCATGGCTTCTCATTATTTAGTTATGTGTATTGTATTTTTATAAAAACGGCACTGATTAATTTGGTTATTTCTGAAACAATACGCGCCAATGAAATATTTATTAGTCAATATTTTATGGATTTTGGATTTATGGATTCGTGCATGCAGAAATGCTAAAGCGGAATATGCGGAAGCTATCCCACCGATAATTAGACATTTGGATTGATTGCTCGACTCTATTGTTACAGGATTCACCATGTACACGACCTGTGTGATTTGGCTGGCCTTTGTGCCGCTCTACTTCGGTACCGCCAACCACGTCCCGCTGCGCATCACCAGCATGTCGGTGACCATCAGCCTGTCCGCCAGCGTGACCATCGCCTGTCTCTTTTCGCCCAAGGTGAGTCCGGATAACTGGGAGTGGGTGGGGCTCGGGGCAACCATGGGTTCTCCATAAATTGATTGGTAATTGCGTTATGCATTAATTATTGCGCATTTATCTGCGACCGTTGAATCATTTTGGGTGCCCCTGTATGCAGTGGCCATCGGCGATTTTATTCCATTTCATTGGGGACGCAGGGACGAGTGGTTCATTAAAATGCAATAAGACGGAAGATGATGACAGCCGGGCGCCCAGGGTTTGGTAATTCAGCAACCGACTGCATCAATTTCGATGTGTTGCTTCCAACCATATTGCCATATTTAAAGCCCACCCTTCCTTTTGCTCCATAGTCCTTGGTCCTTGCTCCTTGGTACTCGGTCCTTGTTCCCTGGCCATTTCATTACGTTCTCCCCAGAAGAAGCTTAAATGTCAACAAGCCACGTCCTCCACGGAGCTGAACTGGTCATGATCTCCTCCCAAAGGCGCGCTGCCTTTATGCCAACATATTTTTTAATACGCCCTGCTATTAGCCATTAAGATGCAAGTAAACTGCCAGACAAGCCAAATATAGCCAGCCAGTTGGGTTCATGGACTAGATGGTGCAGCAGGGAGGAGCAGCTGGTTGCCCCCATATTGAACGCCAGGGAGGTAGTTTACTTTCAGGCACTGATAACTTCATTACACAGAAACACGACCTTTTACAGCAAAGGAAAAGGCAAAAAGGGAAAAGTTTTGCTTGGATTTATTATAGGAAAATGTCAAATAGCTTGTTTGTTTATTCCTTGCATAAATATGGCAAGCATGACAGCCAGATCGGATAATCAAAAGCTCTATTGAGAAAAATGTGAAGCCTCCTCATTTTAAGGCATTTGGAAGGAAAACACCTTTCCGTTTACTTCCAAAGGTTTTTATGCGTTACTTTAAGGTGCCTGGAAGGACTTTTCCCCAGTGTTTTCGCCATTTCAGAGCAAGGAGCTAGCAATGGTAAATCAGCCAGAAGCTTGATTAGCAACGGAGCGGGGCTCCCACAGTCGCACACGTCATAGTTCTTGGCCTCGAAGCGGAGCTACATTTTATGGCCTGTCTGCATGTTCCGGGTGCAAAGTAGCACAAAACCCCGGGGAGCTGGAGAGCCGTAAACACTCGGCACAGGCTATTATTGAATGTCGGAGGGGATCATACTTCTCGGCCCAGTGGCTGCTAACCGGGCCAACTGCCCGCTATCAGATGTCACCTAATGCACGGTTAGGAGGGCACACTGTAATGCGTACGCGGCAAGTACAGTGAGCACAAGCACACGAACCGCACCGTGCACCGTGCACCGCGAGCCATAAAAATGCAATTTACAACTGCTTGTGTCTGGCCAAAGGGAAAACAATAAAGGGTGCCATGAATGCGGCATGCCCCACAACAACTGCGATCGCCGGACTAAGAGGCAACCAACTAAGGCCCGGGCGCAAAGGTGCCGGCAGCCCGCCTCCTTCCGAAGGACACAGGCTCGTCGAGGTGGCAAGCCGTTCCGACTTTCGACTTCCGACTGCCACGCGGCGCTGCCCTAGTTTGTTTTCCAACTTGCCGCGTTTGTTTGCGGGCAAAACAATAACAAGGGGCGACCAAATGGCTGCCAAGCAATGTCAAGGCACTGCGGAAATGAGCCACCGTATCGCAAGTGGAAACGTGTGGAGCACTGCTCGAAATTTTCCCTATGTTGCAACTAATGGATGGTGCAACTGTAGCTGTAGCTCAGTGCCCATATATAGAATGGATTTTACTTAAAACAATATTTTTGGGTGTTCAAATGGGTGTGAAAGTTAATCTCAAAGTTGGTGTTTTTTTTTTTTCAAATTTATCATTAAATTATGAATTGTTGCGAGAGCGTATTAAGATTTCATCCGATTATAACATTGCTCAGGTTACTTTATTCAGAAGTGCACGTAAGTTAATTTGTGGTGCTTTTATTCTCTGTGTAAGCGGCGCAAGGCGCTGGGTTTGCTGTGGACCACAATTACGCCTGGCCATCGGAGTAGGAAGTAGCTAATGATACTTGGATTCGGATTGGGAATGGGACTTGGAAGTGGGCGCGGCAGTCACGCACTGACTTCTAATCAAAGCCGTAAGATAAGCCATCTTGTGGGAACACAAAACCACAAAATTGGATATCGCCCCAAATAGCCATTACGCACAATGGGCCGTTCGATTAATGCCTCGGACGGGAAATTAACCTAATGGGAAAGACGCGCTGCTTTTCTCACACGACCGTGCGCTTGTGTCCTTGCAGCTGTACATAATACTCATACGCCCCGAGCGCAACGTGCGGCAGAGCATGATGCCGCCGCGCTACGGCAACATGCACCGCACCGCTGGCACCGGACCCTCGTCCATGATGGCCGCCGCCGTGGTGACCGCCGCCACCTGTGCCCAGGAGGAGAAGATCCAGAAGCATATCACTCCCACGAACACAGGTCAGTAATTAAGGGGTATCGGTTAACGTGTCCTGGGTCGGTAAACATTGCGCTCACCATACACACACTTTGTGTGGAGCAAACGTAATATTGACACATGTAATTTCCCGTTGAATAGTGCAATTAAGAGGTATAACGTTTGCTTGCCTCATTAATTATAATCGATCAATTAATCGCGTAATGAAAGTGCGTTTATTTTGTCTGCCGACAATCTATTAATCGCATTTTGCATTCATTTATACCAATTAAAATAGAATATTATTTTGCAAGTCCTTTGCGAAAACTGTCTCTCTTAATCGCATTCGTATTATATTTTTAGTTTTTGTGAAAATGTTTCAATGAATTAAGATACTGTTTTATCTAAGAACGAGTTAGGCAATCAAATAAAATGTATGTCGTACTTCAATTTAGTTATTTTAAAATGGCTGGTATACGGAATGAAACTCTATTTTTTTATTTATTTATAACGTTTGCTTGCCTCATTAATTATAGTCGATCAATTAATCGCATGATTGAAAGTGCTTTTATTTTATCTGCTGACAATCTATTAATCGCATTTTGCATTCATTTATACCAATTAAAATAGAATATTATTTTGTAAGTCCTTTGCGAAAACTGTACTGAGAACTCTGCCTCTCTTATTCGTATTCGTATTGTATTTTTAGTTTTTGTGAAAAGGTTTCAATGTTTTATCTAAGAAAGAGTTAGGTTATCCAATTAAATGTATATCGTACTTAAATTTGGTTACTTTAAAATGGCTGGTATACAGAATGAAACTCAATTTTACACCCATAATTACAGAAAACTCGCTAAAGACGAAGAAATTGTGCGAAATGGCCACTCAGACAATTTCCAGTATAATCACGTCACTGGACATCAACGCGTACAATCAAATACCATATGCCGATCAATATGTGCCAAACAATACCACAACGGCCACGACCACGCCCACAGATAAGGGCAGTGGCAACGGCAGCAGCAACACCAATGGTAGTAGCAATAGCAACAGCAACAGCAATGGCGATGGCGTTGGCGATGGCGATGGCGATGGTGATGGCGACGGCGACGGCGATGTGGCAACGGAGCAAGTCGTGGCCAACAATAATAAAATCAATCAGCGCCAACATGGCCAGCCAGCCGTGGCCTTTGCCATCACATCGACCAACAATCACATAAGCGGCCCGGCAGCACCCATAACAACAACAGCGGCAACTGGCGAAGCAGCAACAGAGGCGCCGGTGGCTACGATAACAACTCCTTTGGCCACGGGCGATGTCAGCGAAACCATGTCCGTGGCGCCCAACAATGGGCAAGGAAACGGGAGTCAACGTCCGCCGGTCCTGCAGACAAACTTATAGCTAAACGCGCAGCAATTGCAGCAGCAGCTGCTGAAGGAGCAGCAGCGACAACAAGCCGAGCTCCAGCAGCAGCAACATCCGCCGCAGCAACATCCGCCGCAGCAACATGGAACACAAAGCTCTTCCAGCGACACCGGCAGCACCGGCAGCGGTAGTGCGGCAAAGAAGCGCGCCGCGATTCCCGTTTAGCTGCCACCGGAGATTCCGGATTGTCTCAACCATACGTAAGTGGACAGTGTCTGCTGACCCGAGCGTTGTCCAGAATCAGACGGATCTCCGGATCTTAGAAGGCGTATTTGTTCCACAGCACTTGCCATGTTTGTTTGCTTTTTAATTTGCTTGAGCCCGGGTTAGGCCATCTCTAAATGTTCTTATACATAAGTTACTCGATGACGATACAACCATGTTTCTCAATAGCAAAGATATTTCTGTGACACCTGGGGCGTTCTTCGGATTTTAAGGATGGAGCGAATTAAAGTCGGCTGATCAGAAATCTCTGCAACTCTTCCCAAAACAAATGTGTTTCTCCATTTTACACTTCAGCACAAGAGTTAAAAAGGTATATTTAACGTAAATTGTCAACCTTAATCTAACAATAAGTGTTTAGTACTTAAGCTTGTCTAGATTGCTAAGCATTGTTTCAAAGCGTTCCAAAAGAAACAAAAAAATGAAAATGTGATATAATTTCAAAAATGTTTTTTCTACAACCGAAGCAACTTACCAGCTATCTGATTAGTAAATGAAACTTATAGGCTAAGTGAGGCAACGCTGTACAGTGAGCACTGGATGAAGAGGACTTTTCGAGGGCGCAATTATGTTCCAAAAGGGCTGGGACTCAGCCCCTTTGCAATGTAGCAGCTAGTTAGAACAATTTCAATTGCATTTATTGTGTTGTTTGAGCCCATCAACATGGTAGATTTAATTGTTGTCCAACTAAGATGTACATATGTATGGTATTTTACGGAGAATTTTTTAGTCGTAGCGACACCTCGATTTGGATTGGTATTAACGTTAATTACGTTAATTGTGAGCAGCTTTCAACTTGAAATGTGCTATCGTGTAGTTAAATATTTGTTATAGAGCGCAAGTAATGCAATTCATGTCTAGCCAAAACATGGGGTACAAAAAATAGCAAAATTTGTTCGTTTTCCATGTCTGTGTGTTCAGTGTACATAGTCGTTAATGAGAATCCCACGGGACATCCACGAATTGAATGTCTTTCGAATTAGTTACTTGGTGTATAGTTAATAATACTATTATCAGCAAAACGCTAAATGTTTTTTGGCCACATATGTATTTACGAATAAAGCAAGACGAATATCAAAGAATCAACAAAAATTTCCATTTAAAAACGTGTTTTATTCGCTGCTTAAGACTAAGGCTTCCGAGGGATCTAGGCTCAAGGCTTTCGGATCGTACTGTGTCCTGTTCAAAAGACCATAAGTACATGTTAAATAGTTTGATAAGCTTAAGGTCTCTGCTCCACTTACCCCTCCTTTTTGGTGGAATCAATGCTTCTGATGAGCAGCAGCATGCTCTCGGTACGGTTTTTGTCAAACTTGCTTAAGTCAACGCTTTTGGCCACCGATCCAAAGTTTATGACGAGCACAATGGCTGAATTGGCCAAAGATCTACGAAGGAGCAGCAATATAAGCCAACTACCAATCAGCAAAATTATGCCATCACTTACCGCTGAACTACGAAGACGTCCTCGGAAAGTGCCTGGTACTTTGTGGACCCATTTTGCAAAGTTTTGGATGAATTACGTAGAGCCACCAAAGCCTTGTATATCTTCAAGTGTGAGAGGCCATCGCTCAGTTCCCTTTCAACATTTATCGTTTCATAGTCAGCAGCCAGTGGCAACCAGGTGAAGGATCCATTCGTGAACCCGGCATTAGAGCCTCCAGTCCACTGAAAAGGGGTTCTCTCTGGATCGCGGGTGTACTGCTCGTAGATGTCCGGGTTCGAGTTGCAACCCCACGGATCGACAGTGTCCTCCCAGCTGATCTCTCCATCGGTCATGCCGATCTCCTCGCCCTGGTAGGTGACACTTACTCCCGGCAGGATCATCACCAGCATGTTCATGCCATCGATGTGCTCTGTTCCATACCGACTAGCTGCCCTTCGCTTGTCGTGGTTTCCTAGCTAGACTTGTAAGGATTAGCGCCGGATACGGATCGCGAGTTAAAGACCCCACTTACCACCCAATTCGGTGTGCGACCTGCGGGCATGTTCTTCAGCCACAAGTCGATTGCCTCCTGCACGCTGGCCGCAGAAATGCCCTTTTGCTCCATCACCGTGATCAGGTTGAAGTTGAAGGGTAAGTGGGCTCCCTCGGTGCTTCTATTCCCGTAGAACTGCATGGTAAACCAGGCGGGGGAGTACGTCTCTATGAGCAAGACGCTGGAGTTGCCCCCATGAATGCGTTGGTGGTCATCAAGCACAGCACGCCACTGGTAAACCATATCGATGGTCTCTGGCTGATTTTCGATGTACGTGGTGGTCAGATAGTTGCGATCATCTGTGTCCTCGGTGGCCCCACTCACAAGCTCATCCGGAAACTGGCCATCGCCATCGGGCAGGACCTCAAAAAGCGGAGGCAGTGCATCGCACCGGAAGCCAGAGACGCCCTCGTTCAGCCAGTAGCGCAGCACTCGCTTCATCTGCTCCACGACCAGCGGATTGCGATAGTTCAGATCGGGCTGCTGCACTGCGAACTGGTGCAGGTAGTACTGCTGACGCTCCTCATTCCACTCCCAGGCACTTCCGCGGAAGTACTGCAGCCAGTTGGTCGGCGGCTGCCTCTTCCCAGTGGTGGAATCGAGCTTTCCGTCGTGCCACACGTAGTAGTCCGCGTACCCCTTCTCCCTTCTTACCGACTTTTGGAACCATTCGCTCTCGTTGCTCGAATGGTTGGGCACAAAGTCCAGCACTATCTTCAGGTCCAGCTCCTTGGCTCGCTTAATCAGTGCGCGAAAATCCTCGAGAGTTCCGTACTCCGCCTGGATGTCAAAGAAATCGGATATGTCATAGCCAAAGTCGACCATGGGCGACTTGAAGATGGGCGATAGCCAAGCAGCTGTTATGCCCAAGTCCTTGAGATACTCCAGCTTGCTGGTTATGCCGTTCAAATCGCCAATGCCATCGCCATCGGAGTCTTTGAAGGAGCGCGGGTAGATCTGATAGAACTGGGCAGTTTGCCACCAGTCCTTGGCCGTTTCACTGGAGGAGTCCTGCACTTGACATGCCTCGTTCGAGCCAAAGGCTAGTAGCAGAAGTGTTAGCAGCGATAGAAGCTTCATTGCCTGGGTCAAATCAAAATACCTTGTGTAAGCAGCCGGCAATTGCTCGCCCCTTTATAGACTGTCCACTCGACCGGTTAGATAACACCTCAAAGTGGAAACGTTTTGATTGGTCTGGGGTGAGTCCGCCTAATCGATTGTGGAGCATTCACATTGCCTACTCCGGAACTGTTATTGGAAAATTTCCAGCTCAAGTGCTCCTTCAAGTGTTTTGGCAAATGCATGTCCCACTCGATGCGGGGTTATCATATAAGCTCTGGTAATCCCGCTTCAGCTTAATCGTATAAAAGGAACAGCGTTGAGTCCTAGCCATCAAGTAATAAACATGCACAGAACGCGGTTAGATCTTTTAGGTTTGCTGGTCTGTGGGCTGGTTATACTGGCACATCCAAGCGGGTCATGCGAAACCACGACGTCGACGACAGCCACAAAGGACTGGTGGGAAAATGCGCAGTTTTATCAGATATACCCGCGATCCTTCATGGACTCCGACGGCGATGGGATCGGAGACTTAAATGGCATCACCAGTAAGCTGGAGTACCTGAAGGATCTGGGCGTTACGGCAGCTTGGCTGTCGCCCATTTTCACCTCGCCCATGGTGGACTTTGGCTATGACATATCCGACTTCTTTGACATTCAGCCGGAATACGGAACCCTCGATGACTTCAGGGCTCTCATCAAGCGGGCCAACGAGTTGGACCTGAAGATCATCCTGGATTTCGTGCCCAATCACTCGAGTGATGAGAACTCTTGGTTTGTAAAATCAGTGAATCGCGAGAAGGGCTACGAGGACTACTACGTCTGGCATGATGGCAAGGTGAATTCCACTACTGGAGCGAGGGAACCCCCCTCCAACTGGCTGCAAGCTTTCCGAGGAAGTGCCTGGGAGTGGAATGAGAAACGTCAGCAGTACTACCTGCACCAGTTCGCGGTGCAGCAGGCTGATCTGAACTATCGCAATCCCCTGGTCGTGGAGCAGATGAAGCGAGTGCTCCGCTACTGGTTGGACCAAGGCGTTGCCGGCTTCCGCTGCGATGCCGTACCAGTGCTCTTCGAGATCGAGCCGGATGCAGATGGTCAGTATGCCGATGAGGAACTTAGCGGGCTCACGGACGACGTCGAGGACCGCAAGTACCTAAAGAGCGATCTCATCGAAAACCGGCCGGAGACCATTGACATGGCCTACCAATGGCGCGTGGTGATGGATGACTACCAGCGTATCCATGGTGGCGATTCGAGGGTGCTCCTCATCGAGACATATGCCCCGCCCGCCTACACAATGCAGTTTTACGGAAATCGCTCAACGGCCGGTGCCCATCTGCCCTTTAACTTCAACCTGATTACGGTACTGGCCAGCGATGGTGTCTCTGCCGGATCCATAAAAACGGCAGTGGACAACTGGTTGGACAACCTGCCCGCCGGACGCGTCGCCAACTGGGTAATAGGCAACCACGACCAGCGTCGGGCAGCCAGTCGATATGGAACTGCCAACGCGGATGCCATGAACATGCTGGTCATGGTCCTTCCCGGAGCTAGTGTCACCTATCAGGGCGAGGAGCTGGGTATGACCGATGGCGAGATAAGCTGGGAAGACACCCAGGACCCGGCGGCCTGCAACTCCAACTCGGACATCTACGAGCAGTTCACACGCGATCCCTCACGGACTCCCTTCCAATGGACGAGTGGCACCAACGCCGGGTTCTCCACTGCATCCAAGACTTGGTTGCCACTGGCAGCAGGCTACCAAACGCTGAATGTGGACGCGGAGCAGGCGGCTCAGCGCTCTCATCTGAAGATCTACAAGGCTCTGGTGGAGCTGCGGAAATCTTCGCTGGCGCTGCAGAATGGATCCACCAAATACGGAGTGGTTGGCGAGAATGTGTTTGTGGTGAAGCGGTGAGTAAGACCTGGCAACTATGTGGCGCAAAATGTGGGGTGAGCCATTTAAACTGGTGAACCAGTAAGTCACACTTCAGAAATGAAACATGCACACCGCACAAAAGTAGCTTCTTCTGCAAAAGTTGTGCACCGGGAGCCACGTATACTGCAGAAATTCCTTGAAGTACGTACCGAACCATTACCTTTGCAGATACATCTCCAGCTCTGCATCCATAATTTATGTGGCCAACTTTGCCAGCAAGGGTGTCACTGTGGACTTATACGAATTCGACAAGACGCTGCCCACCCACCTGACGCTCCTCATCCGCAGCCTGCAGTCCTCGAAGGCGGAAGGGTAAGGCATCTCGTCCCCAAGCTGACCATCTGCACGGCCGTTCTGACATTTGGGCGCACATCTTTTCAGCTCCCTGTTCGAGGTCACCGGATTGAGTCTGGCTGCCGGCGAGGCCTTGGTATTGAGCAGCAGCAGCTCTTCCCGGTTTGATTAAATGGCGGTTTGATTCCCAGCAGGCGCACTTAAGTCAGACTGAGTCAGGCCACTCAATCGGTATTTATCTTCGGCTCAAAGCAAATATGCCGTGGCTTGCATAAATAAATATATAAGTGAAAAACCAGACAAACAACCCACTCCACCCCAGAAACAGCGCACATATCCTGAAATCTACCCCACCCGGATAAGCTCGAGTGCCCGGCATACTCTTTTAATTCCCACTCGGCGGCGGGCTCGGCATTTAAAGTGTTTACACACAAATTAAAGTCAAGCAAAAGTTCCGGCCCGCTAAGTATTTGCTGTACAACATTGTGTGTGCTACACACAATGTACACACCATACACCATATAGACTAGGCCTAAATTCGGGGATGTTGGCCTGGCCCCCAGCATCGCGAGGCACTTTGAAGTCGGGAAAGTCGAGAGCGGCTTCCCAAGTTCAGCCAGATAGATGGGGAGGTTTTCATAGCACGATTTATTGCCAATCTCGGAAATTCGTGAAGCAGCCCTGCAGTATTTACTCTTGGAGGACAGGCGAGGGCAGAACTTCAATTGCGTTATTAATAATTAAATTGCGTTTACACATGGTAATTGGCAGACGTCTTGCGCTGCCCGGGCATCAAGTGTGGTGCGTCACTTTTAGAGCCTTGCTTCGCTAAACACACACACCTTTGCGGCCAACTTGAGTTGGCTAAGAAGCTGGGTAGAATGCCTTGATCCGCCTAACACAACAACTTGGCATTTACGACTTGTGCGGCAGGAGTGACGAGATGGAGTTACGCAGCAAATGCACAAAGCGCTTGCCTCGAAATCTTTACAAATTATTTACTCCCTTTGGGAAATCGGCCATTCGATGGGTTCGATATCGCTTTGGCGCTGAAAAATTAGCCGTCTCTGCTGGCTCTGGTGGAACCACAAAAATGAATAAAATGGAATCCTGTAAATGGCTGCGTGACCTGACAGCCCATTAAAAAGGTCACAGCCACGGCGCCGAGTGGCTGGGCCACTTTACCCTTACGCACGTGACCAGAAACCTTAAAAAAACGAATGAAATTGTGAGAATGGAAACCGCAGGACAGCCAGTCGGAGGCCAGGTGGCAGTCCAGACGCACAAAGCCTTCTGCCTTTTGTGCATTTCATTTTCGGGCAGATAATGAGGTTAATTTCCCAAAGAGTCTGAGCTACAATGTTTGATGAAGGTACTGAGATGATTACATTTAATATTATTTTCATGATTTCCACGATTTTCGCAGATTTACGCAGGTCGCACAGAAGTTTGCTCTCCTTCCGATTGGAAAACTTTTAAAACGCATTAAGCCCGCTGTAATCTGCAAGGACTCATGGCCCAAAAAGCCGGAAGCAAGCAAAGCATCCCCATCCCGCACACCCTTGCACATTAGGGCAACGTATTCGAGGCTCCGACAGCGTTTGCATATTAATAGTGCGAGGCTAATATTTGAGTTTGATTTCGGACCAGGTCCTAACGAGCTGCGCTCCCCTCGCTCCCTCCCTCCATCGCTCCCTCGCTCCCTCGCTTCTGATTTGGCACGTGCCAACTGCAGAGCTGGCCAGGTGAAGCCTGAAAGTTCATTTAATCACTGGCCGCTCATTAATTGCACCGCAGACATGGCTCATAACTGGCGTCCAACGGGTTGCCAGCACTCGCTCATTTGAATGGCTCTCACGTACCTGATGTTTTGCGGATTGATGTTTTTGGTGCTGCTGACGTTTTTGGGGAAGGGTTGCCACCAAAGTTGCTGACAGGACTATTGTAGGTGATGAGCTCTGCACTACTCAACTGGGCTTTTGAGCCCAGAAGGGCACAGAAGTTTAAAGTCATTTAGGACGTCAGGCATAGTTTCTCCACAATTTCCCATTTTTTATATTGGTAATTAAATGCCAAACAGGCTCCTATTCCGTTCGGCTGCTAACTGCGTAGGTGAAAACCACCAGCTCACCCAGGCACCCACACAGGCCATGCCCACGCGCTCCCGCTGATGTTTGCCTCATTTCCGAATCACCTCTGCGGTCTTTTGGTTTGCGAGGCAGCAACGCTGCGTATGCGTGATTTGTGTGTCTTATCAATCACGTCTAATGGAATTTCTGCTGCTCCCCCAGCAGCCCGCGCGACTGTGACTCTTGAACCAGGACAAAGTTGCTTAATAATTTATAATAAGTTGGCCCAGCACGCGACCTTAAAATTGAAAAGTTTTTCAATGCCGTGCGCCCCAATGACTTATGCGCCCATATAGCAAGACATTATCGATGTACTTTATGTATACGCATTGTTCTTCCTCAAACTTATGATTATGATTACATAAACTCTAGACAGACTCCAAAATCAGGGCTGCGTAAGGGCTCAACGCCAAGTTGCTCAGTGTGACGCTATCGCTGTGATGAGGAGAGGGAAAAGAAAAGTTGGCTGACGACTTGACTAAAGGTTGGAAGAGGAGACTTACCCAACTGCGGCATTGGCTTGCGGATTGAGCAGCTTGATTTTGTAGCTACCACTCGCATATATGGCACTGGCTACGTCTATTCCGGAGACACTGGAGTCCAGCACATTGGCCACCAGCACGTAGGTGGGTTCCCCACTCAGATACCTCCTGATGGCCACCACATTGTCGCCCACATTCGCATATCGAGTGGCGCCCATCTGCAGAGTCTTGGACTTTCGCAGCTCCACCAGCTGCTTGTACAGGCTCAAGTGGCTGGGACTCGTGGAGTTCTCCGACTTTGCATTTACGGTAACGTAGTTCGGATTGATTGGCAGCCAGGTGGTGGCGTTCGTGGAGAACCCTGCGTTGGCCTCATCGCTCCACTGGAATGGAGTTCGGGCGGGATCGCGAGTGAACTGCTCGTAGATATCCGAGTTGGAATTGCAGGCTGCAGGATCCCGGCTGTCCTCCCAGCTGATGTCCAGGTCAGTCATTCCCAACTCCTCTCCCTGGTAGGTGATGCTGACGCCGGGCAGGAACATCTGCAGCATGTTCATCAAGTCGATGCGGTTCTGGCCGTAGCGACTACCCACTCGCCGCTGGTCGTGATTACCCATCTGTAGATGAAAAATTCGAAGTTTAATATCGAATAATATAAACATACAAGCGCTGGAAATGTCCTGAATCACTCACCACCCAGTTTGCCGTCTGCCCAGGCGGCATTTGGCTCAACCAGCTGTTGATTATCTTCACAAATCCCGTCGCATTGAGCAGGGTGTTGTTCTTGTCTCCATTGCCGCCAATAATAAACTGAAAGTTAAAGGGCATCTGGGCGCCCTTGGTGGTACGATTGCCATAGAACTGCATCACATAGTCCAGGCCGGAATATGTCTCCACCATGATAACTCGAGTGTCGCCGCCATGGATGCGCTGGTAATCATCCAGCAGAGTGCGCCACTGAAACACCATCTCCACAGTCTCGCGAAGATCCTGGGTGTAGATGTGCTTCAGATAGGAGGAGTCATCCGGATCATCGGTGTAGCCACTCAACGGCTCGTCGGGATACCGACCATCGGCGTCGGGCAACACCTCAAAGCACCACGGCACCGCGTCCATGCGGAATCCAGCCACTCCTCGATCCAGCCAGTAGGTGAGCACCCGCTTCATCTGGGCAACCACGGCGGGGTTGCGGTAGTTGAGATCCGGCTGCTTGACGGCGAACTGGTGGAGGTAGTACTGTTGGCGTTCTTCGTTCCACTCCCAGGCGCTTCCGCGGAAGGCTTGAAGCCAGTTGGACGGGGGTTCCCTTTGCCCAGTCGAAGCATTCACGTAGCCATCGTGCCACATGTAGTAGTCCTCATAGCCTTTCTCCCTCTTGACAGACTTCTGGAACCAGACGTTTTCATCGCTCGAGTGGTTCGGTACAAAGTCCAGGATGATCTTGATGTTCCGCTTCTTAGCCTCGGCGATCAGTTCATCGAAGTCGGCCAGGGTGCCGTACTCCGGCTGAATGTCGAAGAAGTCGGATATATCGTATCCAAAGTCAGCCATGGGCGAACTGTAGATGGGCGAAAGCCAGGTTGCAGTCACCCCAATCTCTTTCAGGTAGTCCAACTTGGAGATGATACCCTGCAGGTCGCCAATGCCATCGCCATCGGAGTCCTTGTAGGAGCGCGGATAGATTTGATAGAATTGCGCCACTTGCCACCAATCTCGAGTGGTGTCTGTGGCTGTGGTGGCTCTCTCAAGGTCGAGATCCACTGCTGCTGCCCTCCCAAGGGCACAATGGAGCCCCAAGAGAAGTATCGTGGTTAAGGTTTTAAAACACTGCATGTCTGACTGACCAAGTCAACTGGCGGGAGCCCGCTTTTATAGACGGCCCCCCAGCGATTTTTCCGCTGATAACAGCTCAAGTGCTTTGAATGAGTTTATTGTGAGTATTTTATTATTAACCAGCAGATGAATTATAGGGAGGTTACTCATCGGTTGGTTAAATAGAGAACCACTTGAGCCAACCATAGATAAGCCCCCAGCACGGGAAGAAAACGGGTCTCTCCGTTGGTGACATAGCTGTAATACGAGGAGGGGGTCTGCAGGACCAGCGAATCCTTGGGCTGCAACTGCAGCGATGTGGAGTTCACGAGATCGCTGAAAACGAAACGGGAAGAGTTATTAAGAAAGGGTTTTTGTAACTGACCAAAATAATTAACGTACCCCACTTTGACTTGGGATCGCTCTGTGACCACAACAACTTTGAGCTGAGGTGGCAAGTCTGGGAAACTCTGCAACAGATTTACGGTTTCTACTCCGTCGTAAATGTTCAAGAGGGTCAAATAGGTGAAATCACGTTCGAGATACCTGCGGAAAGCTATTGTTATTGTCGAATTTTATTGCTATTGTTATTATCTGTCACCTTTTAACGGACAAAACTGCGTCGCTGAGGGCCTTCACTTCAGTTTCGCCGCGTTGAAGGGTCTGGGACTGCTTCCTCAACAGCCAGAGCTGTTTGAAGACGTTCAGGTGACTGAGGGGCTTCTGCCGCTCCAGCTCCACATTCACCTGCTTGTAATCCACGGCGATGGGCAGCCAGGTCTTGCTGGAGTTGCTGAACCCAGCGTCCTGGCCATCGGTCCACTGGAAGGGCGTTCGCTCCGGATCGCGGGAGTACTGCTGATAGATGCTTGGATTGGTGTTGCAGGCCGACGGATCCACCGTGTCCTTCCACGAGATCCACACATTGGTCATGCCCAGCTCCTCACCCTGGTAGGTGACACTGGCGCCGGGCAGCGTGGAAGTGAGCATGTTCAGCATGTCCACCCGATCCCTGCCCAACCGGGAGCCCACTCGGGGCTGATCGTGGTTACCCAACTGGAGGAAAAGTCAATTAGTTTCTTATGGAATGTTTGCTCTCTCATGGACCACCTACCACCCAGTTGGCGGTGCGACCTTTGGGCATGTGCTGCAGCCATTTGAGCACTGTTCCCTCGTAGGCGTGCGCATTCGACGAGTTGGACAGCTCGCTTATCAGTAGAAAGTTGAATGGCAGCTGAGCGCCCTCCGTCGTCGCATTGCCGTAGTACTGCATCACGATATCGATGGGTGAGTAGGTCTCGGCCATTAAGATGCGGTCCTCTCCGCCGTGCTCCCGCTGGAACTCGTCCAGCACCGCCCGCCACGAGTACACCAGGTCAATGGTCTCTGGCTGATCCTTGGTGTAGATGTGCTGCAGATAGCCGTAGTCGTCGGGGTCGTTGTCCCAGTAGTTTCGCGGCTCATCGCGATACTGATTCTGCGCATCCGGCGCTATTTCAAACACATGGGGTACTGCATCAATGCGAAAACCGGATACGCCCTTGCCTAGCCAAAATCTTAAAACGTTCTGCGAAAAAATATTAACATTGTAAAAGACTTCTGCACTTGCGATGACTACTCACACTCATGGTCTCCCGGACCTTTGGGTTCCGATAGTTCAGATCCGGTTGCTTCTTCACGAACTGGTGCAGGTAGAACTCCTGGCGACCTTCATGCCACTGCCAGGCACTTCCCCGGAAAACGCTGATCCAATTGGAGGGCGGATGGCGATTTCCGTTCTCCATACGCCCAGGATGCCATACGTAGAAGTCCTTAAATTCTGGATCACGAGCCGCCGAACGACGGAACCACTCACATTCATCACTCGAATGGTTTGGTACAAAGTCCAGGATGATCTTGATCTCTAGCTTTTTGGCAACCTCCATCAGGTGCTCAAAGTCCGCCATTGTTCCGAAAATAGGAGCAATCTCAGTGAAGTTGGCTATATCGTAGCCAAAGTCAGCCATCGGTGAGGTAAAGATGGGCGACAGCCAAGTGGCCGTGATTCCCAGCTCCTTGAGGTAGGGAAGTTGCTCCGCGATGCCTGATAAACGGGTGAATTATACTTACTGTTGCATACCTATTAAACCGCTCCACTCACCATTCAGATCACCCACGCCATCGCCGTTGCTGTCTTTAAATGACCTTGGGTAGATCTGATAGAAGGCCGCGGTCTGCCACCACTTGAGGTCAGCGCCCTGTCCCCCCATGCCCACAAAGTCCGCATGGTAGTTGGGGTACTGTTGACCTAGAGTAGGGCATAGTAACTGGAGCAGCAATGCGAAGAAGGCTGCCAGGCGTTGTATGATCATTGCGTCAGTCTATATTTAATAAAGCGGTGCGATTAAAGCACATCTGCCTTGGGCAGAAGACAAATGCGACTGGCGATCGAATGCAAACAGAATTATGCGAGGCTATCCGTTATAAATTTCAGAGAGCGTGGGAGAAAAGTGCATGGGCTTAGTTGGGGGGTGGGTATGTATATCAAGTGAGCATATTGCATTCCGTTACAGTTAGAGAGCGAGAGTGTGCATCAAGTGAAAATATCCGATTTATATGAATCGCTTTCACAAATTACACAATATATGTTAAATAAGCTTTTGAAGTTTGTAAGACCCCCGCCGAACTTGAATATTTTCTACGCCCATGAACAATATGCATGTCTTTTATTTATAAACTGCGCACACGCTCGTGAGAAAAAAGAGAGCGCAGCACAGATCTTGTGAGAGCATGGGCGCACCACTCTCAGTTGACAGTTAGATCCGATGCCGAACTTTTGGGAAGGGGTACTTAGTACTTATCAGCGAAGAGGAACGTAGGCATATAGGCTACAAAAGCGTTTAGAGTACTATAAAAATCTAAAATCATATCTAAAACAAATCTCGCCCCAATAACCACCACATATAAAGTTTTAGCACTTGTACAACTGTTCGAAATAAACTGAATTTTCTATCACAAGGAATAAATGCTTTACGAGAATGGGTGTGCCTTCTTCGCGGTATGGACACGGTATCTACATACCGTACATAAATTGTTGTGCGATTGGCTATCAGTGTGCCCCATTGCTACCAAATACTGGTACTAATCGAGTGTTTTCGGGAATTTTCGCCGGGAACAATGCTGAATGATAATGTTGAATCATAATGCTTTTAAAGTGTTTAATTCATCACGAGTTAATTCACGGAATTAAGCCGTTGTTGAGGAGCGGAGCACAATGGCCTCGTGGGGCATGAGGGTGACGCTGCGGGCGGACAACTGGTCGCCGACCTTCTTGATGGACTTCTCGGTGACCAGGGCGTACTGGAAGCTGGCGGGCAGGCCGCCGAACACACTGGACAGGTCCACATTCTCGATGGAGTCGAAGATGTTGAACAGAGAGATGTAGACGTAGTCGCCGCTCAGGTGGCTGCAAGGAATGGTATTTCATTTGTATTTCAAAAAATAAGCGTTGCTTATGTACTAGTAGAAGAAAGAATGGTTCGCGAACTCACCGCTTGACGGCCAGGACGTAGTTACTAACAGCCTTGACCTCGGTGGATCCTTGCTCAATGCTGGGCTCCTGGCGGAGTTGCTGCAGACGCTTGAACACGTTCAGGTGGCTCAGGGACACGCCGCGCTCGGTCTTCACATTCCTCTGGCGATAGTCCGTGGAGACGGGCAGCCAGGTGCTCCTGCCAGTGGTGAAACCAGCCATCCTCTGATCCGACCAGTGCATCGGAGTGCGGGCTGGGTCGCGGGAGGTTTCCATGTAGTTGGACTCGAAGCCGTTGCAGGCCTGCGGATCCACGGTGTCCTTCCAGGACACATAGCCGTCCAGCATGCCCAGCTCCTCGCCTTGGTAAGTGATGCTGCAGCCGGGCAGAGTGAGCAGCAGGATGTTGAAGAGGTCAACTCGATCTGCGCCGAATCGAGAGCCCACACGGTTCTTGTCGTGGTTACCGATCTGTTTACGTGGGTTATTACTGGTCATTAGTCTTGAAAAAATTTAATTGAAATTATCAACTTATTGCTAATTGCTTATAAGCTTACCACCCAGTTGGCGCTCTTGCCCTCGGGCATCAGATTAAGCCAGTTGTTAATCAAGTACTCGTAGTGATAGGCATCGGAATCGAAGTGCAGATTGCTTATCAGCTGGAAGTTGAACGGTATCTGGGCTCCATCGGCGGTTTCGTTGCCATAGTAATGCATTACGATTTCAATTGGGGACCAGGTCTCCACCATCAAAATGCTAAAAAGGGCAAACATGATAACTTATGTATAAAAGATATACAGGTAAGTCCAAGACTCACCGCTCATCTCCGCCATTGTCAACCTGGAACTGCTCCAGGATTTGGCGCCATTCGTATCTGTACTCGTTTATAAAGAAAGCTTAATTGAGTTTCTGGCTTTATCCGTAACCATCCAAACTTACACCAAGTGCGGGGTCTCTGGCTGATCCACAGTGTAGATCTTGTGGGTGTATCCGTACTCATCTGGGTCGTTGGTCCACTCGTTGCGAGGCTCATCGGGATAGTTTCCATTCTCATCGGCCTCAATTTCAAAGGCGTGATAGATGGCATCCACGCGGAACCCGTCGACGCCTTTTTCCAGCCAGAAGCGCAGCACGTTGTTCATCTCCTCGCGCACGACGGGATTACGGAAGTTGAAGTCCGGCTGCTTCTTGTGGAACTGATGCAGGTAGTACTCCTGGCGACCCTCGTGCCACTCCCATGCGCTGCCGCGGAAGACGCTCACCCAATTGGTGGGCGGGCTACGGGTTCCGTCCTCATTGAGGAATCCCGCGTGCCAGATGTAGTAGTCCTTATACTCCTCCTCGCCGGCAGCCGAGCGCAGAAACCAGTCGCACTCATCGCTGGAATGATTGGGCACGAAGTCGAGAATAATCTTGACACCCAGCTCCTTGGCACGGGAGACCATATTCTCGAAGTCCTCCATCGTTCCGAAGAGAGGATCGACTGCCTTGAAATCGGAAATATCGTAGCCGAAGTCGGCCATAGGGGACTTCAGAAAGGGAGAGAGCCAGGTGGCGGTCACACCGATCTCCTTAAGGTACTCCAGCTTCTCGGTCACTCCGTTCAAGTCTCCGATTCCATCTCCGTCACTGTCTTTGAAGGATCTTGGGTAGATCTGGTAGAAGGAAGCGGTCTTCCACCACGGTGCCGCGGCATCGACGGCCAGAAGGCCAAGGCCCAAAAGCACGAACAAGCTAGTCCAAGTGGTCATTGCTAACTGTAAGTGGTATGATTGGAATCGGTCTCTTATATACGGCGATAATCTAAAGGTCTTATCGATTCTCACTCTTCGGTGCGAAAGCCTGTATGGCCACCTGGGGAAAATATATGATGAGACCTTTGACTCCAAAGTAAGAATGGAAGATGTTTTGTACAAGTTATTCGCAGTTACTTTCTAATTGAATCCGATAGTGATAATATCTGAGCATAATATCGGGATTATAATGCGCATAACTAGGTCTATTTATACCCGTTAGAGTATATTTATACTATTTATAATCGTAGAGTAAAAGGGTATACTAGGATTCGTTGAAAGTACGTTACAGACAGATGGAAGCGTTTCCGACCATATAAAGATAGATATTCTTGATCAGGATCAATAGCCGAGTCGATCTGGCCATGTACGTATGAACGTCGGGATCTCGGTAAGATCTAGTAAGTTGAGACTCGACGTGAACTCTCTAGTACATATTTTGATATTTTGTACATTATTATTAGTCTTGTCTACCGAATTGCCAAGAATTCTTTTTGCAACGCCAACAAACCGCCCAAGCCGCCACGCCCACACTTTTTAAACACTTTCCGTCTGTCGGTCCGTATCAACGCCTCAATCTCAGGAGCTACAAAAGCTAGATTGTTGAGATTAAGCATGCAGCTTTCAGATACATAGACGCAGCGTAAGTTTCCAAATGTTGCCTTCTCTAACGCCCACATACCGCCCAAAACTGTCATGCCTACACTTTTGAAAAATGTTTTGATATTTTTTCATATTTTTGAATATATTTTGAACTTTTCTATAGATTTTCCTGAAAACTTTTTTGTTTTCTTTTTATATTGACGGGTGTTCCCCGAAGGATTCATCAACTGAACTTAACTTTTAATTTATTTCTTAAAGTAATGCAATTTAAAGTATGCGATATGATTTGAGCGTGCTTCTAAGACTGGTGACGTCCTAACTGACGACAGTGGTCTAACATCAAAAAACACCAATCAAATCAAATTTCTACCAACATCAGCTCAATTATGACCTACACTCATATAGATTCAGTTATTAAATCATTCTAACAAAATCAGTTATCACAACCTTGAACCCCCATTCGCCCACTTTTATTGTCCCAAAAGTAGGCCAATAAATTACTCCCCCCTGCGAAATCCAAGAACTCAGTGGCCCGATAAGATACTGCTATGCAGTTGGATTCATTTTCCGGCCAATCTGTCTCATGATCTTCGGGCGTGAGCTGGCTATAGAAGCCGCAAATTCGACTCCAATAAATTCCACAGCCTGCGTATCATGAGAACCCATTCGGCGTACCGGGCGATCGTAAATCTGCCAGCCCCTCGGAGCTAATCAAAAATAGTTTGCTATATGGTTGGCTTATCGCCACGTTATCAATGTGAGCGGTATGCTTAAATAGAGGCACCTTATAATCCCTCTGGCCATTGGCAATCGATCGATTTAGTGGGAGCCATGTGCAAGTTGCTGGTGCTCTCCTGCCTTTTGGCTTTGGCTCTACCTTCGCTGGCGGAGGTTGGCTGGTGGAAGACGGGACAGTTCTACCAGATATACCCCAGGTCTTTTAAGGATAGCGATGGCGACGGTGTGGGAGATCTCGTTGGTGAGTAAGCGGTTCGAAAGCGTTATACTTACGTGTATATCTTACTTCACCCTCGCACTCAGGTATTACGCAACAGCTGCCTTACCTGAAGGAAATCGGCATCACAGCCACCTGGTTATCCCCGATCTTCACCTCGCCCATGGCTGATTTCGGCTACGATGTGGCTGATCTTAAAGATATTGATCCCATCTTCGGCACAATGGAGGATTTCGATGCGCTGGTTGCTCGCGCTAAGGAGCTGGACATCAAGATCATTCTGGACTTTGTGCCAAACCACACTAGTGACGAGTGCGACTGGTTCGTCCGATCGGCCGCTGGCGAGGAAGAGTACAAGGATTTCTACGTGTGGCATACTGGCAAGGTGGTCAACGGCATCCGCCAGCCACCCACCAACTGGCTGTCCGTGTTCCGCGGATCCATGTGGACCTGGAACGAGCAACGGCAGGCGTACTATCTCCACCAGTTCCACGCCAAGCAGCCGGATCTGAACTACCGCAACCCCAAGGTCGTTGAAGCCATGAAGGATGTGCTCCGCTTCTGGCTGCGAAAGGGAGCTTATGGCTTCCGCATCGACGCTGTGCCTCATGTCTACGAAGTTCCAGCTGATGCCGACGGCAACTGGCCCGATGAACCCCGGAACGAGGAAGTGAGCGATCCCGAGGACTACACCTACCTGCAGCACATCTACACCACCGATCAACCCGAGACCCTGGAGCTGGTTTACGCTTTCCGCGATGTGATCGAGGAGATAGACGCCGAGTTGGGTGGCGACGACCGCGTCCTGCTCACCGAGGCCTACTCCCCCCTGGAAGTGTTGATGCAGTACTATGGAAACGGCACCCACCTCGGCTCCCAGATCCCCTTCAATTTCGAGCTGCTGGCCAAGATCAGCTACAGCTCCGATGCCTACCACTACTCGGAGCTAATCCACAACTGGCTGGACAACATGCCAGAAGGTCAGGTGGCTAACTGGGTGTTCGGCAACCACGACCAGAGTCGCATTGGCTCCCGTTTGGGTGCCGATCGCATCGACGCCTGCAACATGATCATCATGGGCCTGCCCGGCTTGAGTGTGACCTACCAGGGCGAGGAGATGGGCATGACCGACGTTTGGATCAGCTGGGAGGACACCGTGGACCCACAGGCCTGCCAGTCAAACGAACAGGAGTTCGAGCGCCTCACCCGCGATCCGGTGCGCACTCCTTTCCAGTGGAGCGACGAAGTCAACGCCGGCTTCTCCAACGCCTCGGTCACCTGGCTGCCGGTGGCCAGCAATTACAAGTTGGTCAATGTGAAGAAGGAGCGTGGCATCGCCCTGAGCCACCTGAACGTCTACAAGCAGCTCCGAGCTCTGCGTGATGAGCCCACTTTGAAGCAGGGCGATGTCTCCGTAACAGCCATAGGTCCTAACGTGTTGGCCTTCAAGCGGTAAGCTGGAACAGTCGTTTAATTTACCCAAGTGCTTGATCTTGACTTGACTCTTTATCAACAGATCACTGGCAGGCTACAAGTCCTACATCACCCTCATCAACATCAACGATGATGTGGAATCGATCAACTTGGACTCTGTCTTCACCGCCCTATCCACACAACTGAAGTATGTGGTGGTGAATGATAAGAGTGTGCGTCGCAAGAAGTAAGCACTGGACACCACAAAATATCTTTATCCATAAGACACTAACCATTTTATCTTTCTAGCGACCTCACCTTTGCCAACTCCGTGTTGCTGTTGCCCAAGGAAGCGGTTGTGCTGAGCACAGTTTGAACTAATAGAATAGGTGCTTAATAAAGAATAACACAATTGTATTGTATAACTCCCTAACTTACTCAGCTCACTGCGCTTATCTTTACCATGGCCCCAAGTCAAGTTTTATAAGCACTGATTAGACACCGCCCCACTGGAAGTTCTGAATAATAGTCACCTCATTTATTGGTCAATTAGGTAATTGGTTCGATTGCTGTCGATCGCGTTGATTCCCAGCTTAATCCACAGCGATAGGTAAGGCTACTGGAAGTCTTGAATAATAGTCATTTCATTTATTGGTCGATTATTCGTAGGATTACTGTCGATCCGTTGATATCCAGGTTAATCCATAGCGATAGCTAAGGCCAAATGCCTATATCTTAAGTGGGTGTCTATAAAATCTAGATGTGGTAATTGGCACTCAAAGTTCGGTTTAATATATTTCTGGGAACACTTGCGTCGAACTTCTGTCAGAAACAGGGCTTATCTTTATGGGGGACCCCATTCGATACTGATAAACGCGAAATAAACAAGTACTCCTTGATACAACAAAATAAGTACAAGTTAAGCCAACCAGCGCAAAACGACTGCTTCGTAGGGCATGAGAATGATTCTCTCCGACAGATATGCTTTTTGCCTGCAGATTGTTTTATGTAAATTAAAGGTATAGATTAGAAAGGAGTGAAACTTACCCCGGATAGTGTGTGGAGTAGGCGGTGACCAGCACATACTCGTAGGTTTTGGAGGCCAGCCCATCGAGGATTTCCATATCGTTGCCCATGTTAACCAGGATTCGATACTCCTCGCTGATCTTGTTTGTGCTGTAGGATACCGAAGCTTAAGACCAGCTATAGAAGAGGAATGGATCCACCTACCGGATGATCTGTAGAACCTGTTTCGTCACCGCCTCATAGGAGAAACCGCCATCCTCCTTGAACGCAAGAAAGGCGGCACTGCTCTTAAGAGCCTGGAGACCCTTGAAGATGTTAAGGGAAGATCTGGAAACACCGCGTTCCGTCTGCACATTGTACCTCTGATATTCGGGGCTTAGGGGTAGCCAGGTGGACTGCCCATCAGAAAAGTCGGCGTTCTTTCCAGCCGTCCACTGCATTGGCGTGCGCTCTCCGTCGCGATCTTCGCAAGAGTCGCCGGTACACTCCACGTCCACGTTGGACATGCCGATTTCCTCGCCGTAGTAGGTCACAGAAGCACCTGGCAGGGCGTTTACGATCACATTGAGCAGATCCACTTCGTGAGCTCCCATACGATCAGCAACTCTGTTTGTGTCGTGATTGCCAACGACCCAGTTGGCCGTTTGGTGCTCCTTCCACATGGTATTCATCCAGTAGTCGATGGAGCCCACAACGTCCTCTGCGGTTGAGTAGCCACTGAGATACATCAACTGGAAGTTCATGGGCAGCTGGGTACCCTGATGGGTGCTGTTTCCGAAATAAGCACTCAGAGTCTCCACGGAGGAATAGGCCTCGGCCAACAGAACCCGTGAATCGCCTCCATTCTGCTCCCGATAGTTATCCAAAAACTCCCGCCACTCGTACATGAGATCCACCGTGGCCGGCTGATCCTTGGTGTAGATGTGATCGTGGTAGTCGTAGGCGTTGGGGTCACTACTCCAGCCGCTTACCGGTTCATCCGGATAGGAGCCGTCTGCATTGCGGTGCTCGTAGATGTGTGGAACTGCATCAATACGGAATCCATCAACTCCGCGGTCCAGCCAAAACTTCAAGACATCCAGCATGTGCTCCCTGACCATTGGATTGGTAAAGTTTAGATCCGGTTGCTTCACCTGAAACTGGTGCAGGAAGAACTGCTGGCGCTTTTCGTTCCACGTCCACATGGGTCCGCTGAACACACTGACCCAGTTAGAGGGAGGATCTCTTCCACCAGTTTCCTCATTCAGCTTTCCATCGTCCCACACGTAGAAGTCATCGTAGCCGTCTTCGCGATTCACTGACTTTTCAAACCACACGTTCTCGTCACTGGAATGGTTGGGTACAAAGTCGAGGATGATCTTTACGCCCAGCGACTTGGCCTCCACTATCAGGGCATCGAAATCGTCGAGAGTGCCGAATATCGGATCGATGTCGTAAAAGTTGGAGATGTCGTAGCCGAAATCCGACATGGGCGAGGTAAAAATGGGCGACAGCCAGGTGGCCGTGATGCCTATTTCCTTAAGATAGCCCAGCCTCGAAGTAATGCCTTTCAGGTCCCCGATGCCATCGCCATCGCTGTCCTGGAAGGAGCGCGGATATATCTGGTAAAGCGAGGCGTTCTCCCACCAATCGATGTCCGCAGCTCCCCCCTGGGAGGTGGAAATTAGAAGGAGAGCCGCTAGACCGAGATGTGCCCACTTTGGCATTTCGATAGCGTTTGAGTGGGTCTAATACCTATTTCGGGCCATGTAGAGATTGGGGAGCCGATAAGGCACAATTGCACCGCCCAACTGCTAATCTATCGGTTTTATCGCTTATTTTCTAGATTAAATAACAGCGGACTGGTCTTTCCTGCCCTCAATAGCTCTTTTTTCGTTGCACATTCCATTAGGCGTCAAAATGTAGGAAATGTGCAATAAAGTACGATTGTAAAAGATATAAATTGATTGACTAGTCTGAGAATCACAAGCTGTCTAACTTCTAGGCCTGTATTACTTGAATGCAATACAGGGCGACACCAACACAAACTTTGTAAATTTGCATAGAAATTACAAATTTATGAATTAGAAAAGGTATTTCTGGTAAAATTTATAAAGTCTTTAAAAAGAAATCTCTTATGATGAAAAAATTCTTTTAAGTAAATTGAAAGAATTTGCAAGACAAATAATAAATGAGCGTGTGTGACCAAAATATTTTTGACATACCTATAAAATTGGATTCTTAAGCTTTTACTATAATGTAAAATGAAATGTAAATGGATAAACTATAGTAGATTCCCCGAAAAGTATGTGTCAGGCTCTCTTTTGTTTTTTGATTGATATTTTTTCTATTTATAAAAAGTATTTATAGAAGTACTTATCTAAAGTACACTTTTATTTTAACATTTCCATCTTTTTTGGCCCAGAGTACAAAAAAGATAAAAACTTAAATTTACGTAGAATTCTTGATAGAAGTCTAGCTGCATTTCAAGGACCTTTTTTTGTATATTCACGATGAGCTTTTTCAAGTACTTCTACCCCTGAAACCACCAATGGTATTAATGTAAATTCCTATGCTATGCAAAAGAAGATGATTAAACTTAAAGCTACTAGATATAATCGAAAAATATACTAAAGTTATCTTTTCAGGTATTTGTTAACAGTAAAGCTTAGGATTGGGAAGTAAAATATCCAATTTTTTTCAAAAGGTTCTGGTTGCAACAATTGAAGACCAACTTATGCAAGTAATTTCAAATTGATTGATTATATTTGGCAACCTCTTAACGAGGTAAAGGAAAACTATTACTAACTATATACTATATAACTATTTACTAAGATTATCCTCTACGTCCTCGGTAACGGGTCCTTTTACCTATTACATACTTCTTAACGAATCTATTATAGAGCGTATACTTTTCGAGTACCGCATATAATAGATAAATAAAAGGTACAAGTTACAACGAGCAAATCTGAAAAACAAATTTTATTCGAAAACCTTATCATGCGATTAAAGTGCCCCCAAAACGTTCACAAGGTTATCTTAAAACATTGCCACACCATAGTTAAGTATTAATTAATCATAATTTTCCAGCTTGTTGCTTGTTTGCTTGTAGTTGAAGGAGTAGGATTTGTCTGTTCTCTTATCAGGTGACTAATGCCCACTTTAAAGCCCTACCATAACAAAAACAAGAGAGAACGCTAAAAACGAGTGCAGCGACTATTAGATACCTGTTACTCACACATGCAACCAGCAGCCGTCTGTTTTAGACTTGGCACATGAAATGCAAATAGCTGCAGAAGAATTGCTTATCTATCTATTAATGTATCTATCTATTAATTATCTATTAATGTAATAGTTAATTCATTTTATATTACCTTCTTAGATTGTAAAGTAGTATTAATAAATTTATCAAAATACCATTAACAATCTTTACCCTTTGTCCTCGTAATGTGCGTTTCCGACCGTAAGATGTTGTGTGGGAATCTTTTAAAACTAACTTTAGATGGGTTAGCTTCCTAGAATCTACAATTTTATTCTCAGCTCAGTTATTATTTCCCAAAATCGCGATCTAAATACTTTATAGGAACGGGAACGCTCGTGCTAATAATGTTTCGCCAAACCTAGAATATACCTAGGGTATACCAAAAATTCAGGAAGATGTTTGTCACAAAGATATTTGTCATCGGTATTTTTCCAGCAATCAAAAGACATTCGGGAGTGGGTTAATCGCTTTACGTAAAGCTGCGCTGGGAGTACGAAAACAATGACAGTTTCGGTTCGACTTGAGCACCCTGAGAACTCATGGGAGCTGTTTGCACAGCAATTCAAATGGCCACTCAAAATGGCCAGATCTCGATAGAAGCAACCTTATCGACTGGTATAAAAGGCGCTGTCAGCTCTCCAGCTCGAACAAAATCGATCAAAATGCGCCCGCAATCAGCTGCGTGTCTATTCCTGGCCTTGGTTGGCTTCGTGGGAGCCACCGAGTGGTGGGAAAGTGGAAACTACTACCAGATCTACCCGCGCTCCTTCCGGGACTCCGA
Source organism: Drosophila erecta (assembly GCF_003286155.1). Taxonomy (NCBI): domain Eukaryota; kingdom Metazoa; phylum Arthropoda; class Insecta; order Diptera; family Drosophilidae; genus Drosophila; species Drosophila erecta. The sequence goes on from NW_020825200.1 coordinate 18,609,465, forward strand.
CGGAGACGGCATTGGCGACCTGAACGGGGTCACCGAGAAGTTACAGTATCTGAAAGACATCGGCTTCACGGGCACCTGGTTGTCGCCCATTTTCAAGTCGCCCATGGTAGACTTTGGCTACGACATTTCGGACTTCTACCAGATCCAGCCAGAATACGGCACCATGGAGGACTTTGAGCGCATGATCGCCAAAGCCAAGGAGGTGGGCATCAAGATTATCCTGGACTTCGTGCCAAATCACTCCAGCACCGAAAACGAATGGTTCACCAAGTCAGTGGACAGTGACCCCGTGTACAAGGACTTCTACGTCTGGCACGATGGCAAGATCAACAACGAGACCGGCGAGCGGGAGCCGCCGAGCAACTGGAACTCCGAGTTTCGCTACAGTGCCTGGGAGTGGAACGATGTGCGACAGCAGTACTACCTCCACCAGTTCGCTATCCAGCAGGCCGACCTCAACTACCGCAATCCGGCCGTGGTTAACGAGATGAAGAACGTGATTCGCTTCTGGCTGGGAAAGGGAGTCTCCGGATTCCGCATTGATGCAGTTCCTTACCTGTTTGAGGTGGACCTCGATCGCTACAACCAGTATCCGGATGAGCCTTTGACCAACGACCCCGTGAACTGTCCCGACCCTGACGACCACTGCTACACCCAGCACATCTATACACAGGACATGCCGGAAACTATTGACATGGTGTACCAGTGGCGTGAGGTGGTGGATGAGTTTCACGTCGAGCACGGCGGAGACCAGAGGCTGCTGATGACGGAGGCGTACACCAGCTTCGCAAACATCATGACATACTACGGAAATGGTGTAAGGAACGGCTCCCATATTCCCTTCAACTTTGACTTCCTTACCAGCATCAACAACGCTTCCAAGGCCGGCGACTACGTAGATCATATTAAGAAGTGGATGGACGCCATGCCCGCCGGCGTTTATGCCAACTGGGTGCTGGGAAACCACGACAACAAGCGAGTGGCCTCTCGATTTGGTGTCCAGCGCACCGACCTCATCAACATCCTGCTGCAGACTCTGCCCGGTCACGCGGTCACCTATAATGGAGAGGAGCTCGGCATGACCGACGTCTGGATTAGCTGGGAAGACACCGTGGACCCAAACGCGTGCAACTCCGATCCCGACAACTACTACGCCCGGTCCAGGGACCCTGAGCGATCTCCTTACCAGTGGGACGCCTCCTCCAAAGCGGGTATGTACTTTTCCGTAATTACACTGTGTAGATCACGCTGATAAGAACTATACTTTCACTAATGTGAAAGTGCTTAAAAAAAGGTAATTTGATATTGAAGACCACTAGTATGGGAAAGTGTGTTGCATTGGCATTGAAGCACTTATATTTAGGGACTTTTTCATTCCTTTGAAGTTCTTATGGACGTTAACTTTATATATATCATATTCAGGCTTCACCAGTGCCGATCACACCTGGTTACCAGTGGCGGATGACTACAAAACCAACAACGCCCTGCAGCAGCTGCGTGCTCCACGTTCTCACCTGCAGATCTTCAAGAAACTGGTGCGCGTGCGCAAGGAGCCATCTTTTCGCCAGGGAGAACTCAACATTCAGGCAATCGACGACGATGTGCTCATCTACTCACGGTAGGTCTAGAAGTCTTTGAAGGAATGCCTCGTATACTGAATGTTTATCTTTCAAATAGTCAAAAGACCGGAAGCGATCTCTATGTGATCGTTCTCAACCTGGGCAGCACCTCCAAGACTTTGGACCTGACCAAGTACTACGGACTGGGCACCCAAGCGGAGGTCATCACCACTTCCTTGAGCTCCCAGTACATCGATGGCGATGTTATCACATCAGCGGAGTTCGTTGCCAATCCCTATGTGGGCACCGTCCTTGTGGCAGTCTAAGCTAATTTTATTCCAATAGTGACTATAAAGTAGCGATGTTAAATAAAGTGTGTATTATACATGTACTTAACAAGGTTGGAAAAGTTGGCAAAGTTGGCAAAGTTGACAAAGTGTAGCCTATGTGTATACAAGAGTTTAATCACGTACTATCGCATACGAGCCTCTGCTTCATGCGCAGGTGCAGACCATTTTCGGACTTCAGAGTCATGGAAGCCGACAAAATTGGATCATACTTATGGATGTGAGCATCTCGCCTCTTCTTCTCCGGCGGCGGCAGACCTACTGTGGTACTTATATAGCCATCCTTGGAACCAAGTTCATCCAGAGCTGGCAGCACCTCGAAATTTCGAATGATTTTGGACACCACAGTCTTGATCTCGAGCAGTGCAAACTTCTGTCCAATACAATTTCGGGGTCCAGCACTGAAGGGCACGTAGTCAAAGGGCCCGGGCTTCTCCCGGTCGAAGCGGTCAGGTTGGAATTTGTGGGGATCCTTGAAAACACGGTCATTGTATCCCAACATAAGAAGCCCCAGGTTCAAGGTAGTGCCCTTCGGCACAATGTCGCCATCTAAACACAAATCACTGATTACTAATGAGACTTAAGTGTGCTCATGAGACTTACCAATCACGTAGTCCTTCTCTGTAAAGCGACCAATGAAAGGAACACTCGGATAAACCCGTTGCGCCTCCTTTATAAACAAATCCAAATGTTTCATTGTGGATATCTCCTGAAATGTGGCATCCCGACCAAGTCCAGAAGCGCCCATTACTTCGCACTGCTCGTCAAATAATTTTTTCTGCAACCCGAAAGTAATATATTAATCTATTAATATATTCGTCCAATCGGATACCTGTTCATCTTGATGACGGGAAAGTAAGTAGACTGCAAAGCCAATGCCAGAGGTAGTTGTGTCATGTCCTTCAAACATAAAGGTGGAAACTTCTTCGTAAAGCTCTTGGGAGTTCAGAGGACGGCCATCCACTGTGGATGAGAGTAGAGTGTCCAAAAAGGCCATTTTCTTGCGGGAGAACTCATCAGCCTTGATGCCTACATCAATCCCTGATTTTCGGACTTCGATTCTCCTTGCTATTATCTCATTGGTAAAGTCCTGGAGGGTTTTCAGAGTTCTACAATATTCTGAATATTCAGGAGCAAACCGAAAGAGGTATTCCTTGCGCTTCCACGGACTAAAGGCTCTCATCTTGATGGTGTAGGTAATACTGCAAGCAAATAAAAAATTACATATAGTAATTACATTACATATAGAATGATTATTATATAGGAACGCACACAATTCAAACGGATAATTAGCTTCCTGTATATTTCGGGTGTTTCTTGTCAAGCTCTTGAGCCCATCTATATCTTATAACACACATCACATATACATACTCTTTAAAGGCCTGCACAACGGATGAGCTTCGGTTCTCCATGGCATTGATGGACACACCCATGGCTGTATCGCAAATAACGTCCAGAGTCAAGTAATGTGCCTCTTCCTGGAAGTCGAAGATGTTGCCTCCGTCTGCCACTTTCCTTAGCTGATCTATGAACTTGGTGGAATTCTCGTTCATGACCTCGTGGAAGTCCTGCAGGATGTTGAAGTGGAATGCTGGGGTTATCATCTTGCGGTGTTTGTGCCATTTGCTGCCAGTACTGGTGAGCAGACCCAATCCCAACCAGGGATGAGTGAGATCATATACATCCGACTTGGATATCAGGGTATGACTGCTAAGTATAAACTGTGCCAAAAAAGCTCCATTGTATGACTTTTCCTTTACGAAATTAACTGGTCACACTCACCTCCATGTATTTGGGACTAGAGACCATAATATTCGAGTAGTGGCCTATCCAATAACGAAAGTTATCCTTGTTGTACTCATGCCACCAGCCAAAAAATCGGTTTAAGATCTCTGGAGATAACACAAATCATATAAGTTTTAGTTACTACAATTAGATAGCGCAGTAGGTAGGTGTAGTCTTTAATACAACAAATCACTACTAATGACTTTCTATGGGAAAATTTGGTAAGTTTGTCCCATTTGAGCGGCACAGACCTTCAGGCTGTCAAAGTCACACGGACTTGGCCAACTTACTTCCAACTAACTAGTTTCAGAACTATCATTCATACACAATTGCTATTACACAATTGTGATTACACCTAATGTTATCTAAAAGGGGACTTTGATCCCGGCCGCAGTGAGATTTCCCTAGATTGTACTGTGGAGCACTTACCTGTGGGAGTCTTTCCCATCTGATGAGCATTGCCCACCACAGGCAGCATTCTTGGGCCCTGGAACTTATCCAGCATTCGCTTTCGCCGCAGTATTCCAAGTTCGAAATAGGTCACCAAGAACAGTGGAAGGGCCAGAAAAGCGCACAGTACGATCCACATTTTGAATGCGACTAGAGACAACCGATCGCTGCAGTGAGTAGATCGGAATTGAGTAGAAACCAGATGTATCTCTGCCTAAATACTTTAACCGGTTGCGGCAGGCAGTTCTCAGTCTCTCGCTCTTTGTATCTCACAAAGAGTAAACGGCCTATGGCGACATTATCTCCCAAATTCGAAACACAGTTTTGTGCATTCAGCATGACTGTCCATTATGCTGCGACTCAGTGTTTTGATACACATGTTAAACTATCGTTTCAAGTTTCTTAATCTAATTCACACATTCTCAATAATCCGAAGATTAAAACGAGTTGGTCCGTTTAAAAATGTATTTGTTCTACTTCGCCTGATTAACAGCTCCCTAATAATTGTAGTTAAGCAAAATGCAAGCACTAAACTAAACAAAAAGTTCAATAAATTGGCACTTCAGTGCCTTTCCTTCAGTCGAATGTGTAGGCCATTTTCGGATTTTAGGGTTAGTACAGCGGACAGAATAGGGTCGTATTTGTGCCGGTTTGGATCCCGCTTCTTCCTTTCGGCATCAGTTAGGCCTATGGTGGTACTTATATAACCGTCCTTAGAGACGAGCTCATCCAGAGCAGGAAGCACCTCGAAATTTCGGATGATCTTGGATACCACGGTCTTGATCTCCAGCAGGGCGAACTTCTGGCCAACACAGTTTCGGGGTCCAGCGCTGAAGGGTACATACTCAAAAGGTCCTGGTTTCTCCAGTTCAAAGCGCTCAGGTCGGAACTTGTGGGGATCCTTGAACACCTTTTCGTTGTAGCCCAGCATCACGATACCCAAGTTCAGTGTGGTTCCCTTGGGTACGAGATCCCCATCTTTAAAGCAAGTGTGATACTGTTACTCAAAGCGTTCTAAATGGCCATAATTAATTGTTACCTATAACATAGTCCTTTTCCGTAAATCGTCCCACGAAGGGTACGCTGGGATAAACGCGCTGGGCCTCCTTGATGAAGAGGTCCAAGTACTTCATTTGGGATATGTCCTGGAAGGTGGCGTCGCGACCCAGCTTAGAATCACCCATTATTTGCCGTTGTTCGTCAAATAGTTTGCGCTATAATACAATATGAAGGTAAGCATTTAAACATTTTTCGTCCCAAGCAATTTACTGAACCTGTTCATCTTGGTGTCTGGAAAGCAGATAGACAGCGAACGACACTCCGGAAGTGGTAGTATCGTGTCCTTCAAACATAAATGTGGAGACCTCTTCGTACAGCTCCCTGGAGTTCAGGGGACGGCCATCGATAGTGGAGGACAGCAGGGTGTCCAAAAAGGCCATTTTCCTGCGCGTGAACTCATCTCCTTCACTGGTCGAAACTGCACCTGATTTGTGGGCTTCAATGCGCTTAGCGATGATCTCATTGGTAAAGTCCTGGAGGGTCTTTAGCGTCCTCCTGTAGGCCGGGTAGTCCGGAGCCAGTCGATACAGCATTTCGTTGCGCTTCAGCGGATGGAAGGCTCTCATGTTGATGTTGTAGCACATGCTAAAAAGGGTGAAGAATCATAGCATCTCATGGTCCAACTAAAGCTCTGAACTAACTCATTAAAGGCCTGCACAATGGAAGAGCTGCGGTTTTCCATGGCATTGATGGACACGCCCATCGCTGTATCGCAAATAACGTCCAGGGTCAAGTAATGTGCCTCTTCCTGGAAGTCGAAGATATTGTCCCCAGCAGCAACCGACTTCAAGTGCTTGATGAACTTTGCGGAGTTCTCGTTCATCACCTCGTGGAAATCCTGCAGGATGTTGAAGTGGAAGGCAGGGGTGATCATCTTGCGATGTTTGTGCCATTTGCTGCCAGTACTGGTGAGCAGACCCAATCCCAGCCAGGGATGTGTTAGTTCATAAATGTCGGACTTTGTGATCAGCGTCTGGCTGCTGAGTATGAACTAAAGTATGAAAATTTTAGAATCATTATGATTGTCGAAAATTCGCTGAACACTCACTTCAAGGTACGTGGAGCTAGTGACCAATACATTGGAATATGTTCCGATCCAAAAGGCGAAGTTGCCTTTTCCGTACTGATGCCACCAGGAGAACAGGGTGTCGAGAATCTCTATACGTAAGAAAAAGCCATTAGTGGGCGGATACCAATATCGGTATTCCATAGGTATTCATTGTTGGTATTCGGCACGCGATTTTCAGTATTCAAAGTGCTGTAAAATACAGTCGTGTATTGCACAACACAAATCAAAGCCTCGGCATTATATTTGTGATTCTCGACCTAGGCTACTATTAGCCAAATTCTAGAGCCAGCAGCCCCATTACCTGATAGTTAACACCCCTGTTTTCCGGTCGTTGAGTCGCTGGCCCAAAATAACCTTACTGGAATAGCCTTGCCGCTGAGTAGATTCGATGCGCAGTTACCTCAGTCACAACGCTATTCGAGATGGGTAATCTTAGGTATCTCGTATCTAAAAGTACGACTTTTCCGACTTGTATGGAAAACCCACCTGCGGGATTCTTGCCCATTTGATGAGCGTTTCCCACCAGCGGCAGGCCGCTTGGGCCGTTGAACTTGTTAAGCACTTTTTTCCGCCGATACGTGCTCAACTCCAGATAGGCAACCACCAGCAACGGCAGGGCCAATAAAATATACAACACGATCCACATTTTCGACCGCGAGTTCCAAGACAACCGACCAGCCCGCGAAACACTGGAGATATGAGAGCTTTTTTGCGGCGACTGCCGGTTTAAATACGGGAGATTAGAGCGAACTCCCCGGCCTCCTGCTCTCTTTCCTACTTTTTTTGAATCCAACTACGGTCTCCCGAATATAAGTAAATATTTTGGGGTCTTCAGCATGACAAGCCGTTTCATTATCAGGTTTTTTAAAGAAGAGGCCTCTGTTTAATCGTTAGATGAGAGCGACAATCTGCGGTTTTCGCGACCGCACTTAGATATGTAACAGTTAGCTTTTTTTTAAAACTGTATCTAATAAATATTGTTTTATGGCAGCACACAATGGGATTAAACAAACTTAGACAGGCATCCGCTCGATACAAGAAAGCGAAGTTGGGTGCATTAAAAACACATTATGTATGCAGAATGTTTTTGGGATTACTCTTTCGGAATTCAAAGAGAACAGAGAGGGTCTCTTCATAGCTTATCAGCAGCAAGCTTCAAGTTTTGGTAGAAATCACAAACGTGAGGTAAAATTCACTGGAAATTTACATTTGCCTGTCAAAAATTAAAAATGATTTAACACTTGTATTACTGAAACAGTAAAACGGTCTGGCGTTTCGACAATTAAATTCTGGTTACTCAGCCAAAATGTGCGAAGAAAAGGGGATATGCAAGCAGTTGCATCTGAATTTGAAATTATGTATTGAAATACATATGTTCGTATGTAGTGATACTTTAAACATTTTCTGAATTCGATTATGAAGTAGAATAATAATTAAATATTACAAAGCTGCTGTATCCACAAAGCAAGGATTTATTTTGTGGCCTGATAGCCTGATAGTTTATTAATTTCCTCTAATTACAAGAAAAAAGATTTTGTTTTTTAATTTTTTGTTAATTTTTTTAAAACGAGTCTAACGATTTCTTTTAGAATTCATAGCTGTGTAGCCCTTAAAATGTTCTAACTATAGATATTCAAATTTTATATAGTAAAATCATTTTTGTCGCAAAAGTTGATATCGTAACTTTAATATACTTCGTCTGCGATCGTCACTTGTTTATTTCTCTGGTCAATACGTATTTTGTTTGATAAACAATTATTTCCAGACATATAATTAGATTCCAGAGACATAGATGCAGCGCAAGTTTGTTTTCAAATGTTGCCACGCCCACTCTAACGCCCACTCTAACGCCCACAAGCCGCCCAAAACTGTCCCGCCAACACTTTTAAAGAATTATTAAGTTTTTTCTTTTTATTCTTTTTTCCCCCAATATCTACCGATATTCGAAAAAATATTGAAATTTCTCGTTCGCACTTCCACAACGTGAGTAACGGGTATCTAATAGTCAGGGAACTTAGCATTCTCTCTTGCATTCTCCAAGCATCTTAAAAATCTGATTAGTTTTTCAAAATTTAGTATTCAAACGGGATTTGAAGGAAATACACGAACACTCCAATAATTTTGTTTTTACTATTTGACCTTTTGTGATTACTGTAAGCTGTTCAACAGCTCATTGTTCTACTTGTTTATCGCGCTCGGAACCCTCAATCGAATATTTTCCTGTTCATAATTATTATGTGTCAAAATTGTGGCTACTACCCTAATTCATTTTCACAGAGTGACTAACAATGGTTTATTGGCACATAACAGCTGGTGATACCAAAACGGCCTTTAGAGCCACACGTCATCAGTTCAGTGAGTCAAGTCCTACCATGTAGTACACTATTTATTATTATCAATTATCGACGGCAATAAAAAATAAGTAAAATGCATAAAATTCAGATAAGCTATCAACGGAATAATCGGGCCTAAATTGGCCACCGACTAATCTGCAAAAGTTCCGGCAAACCAGTCTGGTCAGCATAGCGAGCAAGAACAGTTGGGCGGCATTATGTTTCTAATAGCCATTGGCATTGTCTTGGCCACCATTTTGGTGTTCAAGGGTGTGAGGATATTCAACTACATAGACCACATGGCTGGCATCATGGAGATGATCCCAGGACCCACGCCATACCCCTTCGTGGGTAATCTGTTCCAGTTTGGTCTCAAGCCAGCCGGTGAGTACTGGCCAAATAGCCTGCCTATATTTATGAACTCTTCAAAGTTTAATTCCGAAGTCGTCCGTGTGACCGAATCCGCCAGATCCAGGTTGAATGCGTTCGTTTCCCGGTGGTATCGAGATGCACATTTGGATTTCATTTTGGATTGTGCTGATTTACTCGACTTATTTATTGTAATATTTTGCTACAGCTTTCATCAGGCTCCGTGCACATTTCCCGAGTGCCTTTTCTCGCACAGCTGAATAAATTCGGCCCTTCCCTGCACGTGCCCAAAGTAATCATTTCAAATGCACAATGCCCGGAGGAAAAGCGATGGTGCACTTTACTTTCGATGAAATAATTCTGCTTCCCTGCTCGGCTGGGGTTCCATTTCAACATGGACTGGCAGGAGCTGCACATTGTTATGGGATTGTTATTATTTGTTATTTTTATGCCAGCTTAGATTGCTCTGTCATGGCTCACAGAAGACGTTTGAAAAATGTAAAATTACTCGGATGCTGTGATTGTTTTTGTCCAGAGCTTCAATTAGTAATATGATTACCTGAACCCATATTGATTGGCAAACATTTCAGAGGCGCAGTATCAAAAGCAGAAGTGCATAGAATCAATTGCAACTTGCAAAAATTAGCATGAAGCCTAATTTTCGGAATTTTCTACCCAGCTGCAGCTTTGCAATCGAGGTCCTTGGGGTCGATAACTAAAGTGTGGGGGCTCATTAACTCTATGTGTCTCCCACAGAATACCCCAAAAAGGTCCTGCAGTATTGTCGGAAATATGACTTTCAGGGATTCCGCTCCCTGGTCTTCCTGCAGTACCACATGATGCTGAGTGATCCGGCGGAAATTCAGGTGAGTTCCCCACCGCACCATCCACCATCCACCATCCTCCTCCATCATCCACCATCCCACTATGTTTGGCCTGCAGAACATCCTGTCGAGCTCATCGCTGCTGTACAAGGAGCACTTGTACTCCTTTTTGAGGCCCTGGCTGGGCGATGGGCTACTCACCAGTTCCGGTGCCCGCTGGCTGAAGCACCAGAAGCTCTACGTTCCCGCCTTCGAGCGTTCGGCCATCGAGGGTTACTTGCGAGTGGTCCACCGAACGGGCGGACAGTTCGTCCTGAAACTCGACGTACTGTCGGATACGCAGGAAATCTTCGATGCCCAGGAGCTGGTTGCTAAGTGTACCCTGGATATTGTGTGTGGTAAGTGGGTTGCACTTGTTTATTGAACCTGGCATCGCAATTTTGCAGAGCAATTTTATGTGCACAGCAAAAAACATCTTTTAGTTGTCCCTGAAATCATTACCATTATATATATAAATAATTACTTCTTTTTAACTTACAATAACTTCAACTTCAACATGTTCAATCTGTAATTTTTAGCAACATATAAATATCCAATACTCCTCAGATTATACTCCCTTTTTTTCCAGACAAAGTACACGCGCATGGCCCTTACATTTTCTCTATGTGTACGACTGCCAAACTTTACACATTTGTCATGTCGTTTTTTCGTCCGCGTTTCGCTCTCGGGCGTTTCGCTCTGTTATTTTATTTGTAATTTATTATGAACGTTTTATAAATAAGATTTATTGCATAGGAAATGGGTACAAGTGCCGCAGATTGTGTGGGCGGCAAGGTTTCGCGGTCGAGGCAGTCGCCCTCATTAATACACACTCTGCTGCATCTTGTGGGGCAAATGATTTGAAGAATTTTTCAGTTACCCGTTGGTAATTTATTGAGATTTTTTGGCATTCGTTCAGGTTCATTTGCTCAGCTGGAATCTGCAAATCTTCACCCTCTCTTCCTTTTTTCCGACAGAAAACGCCACTGGCCTGGACAGCAGCTCGCTGAATGGCGAGCCCTCGGATTTGCATGGCGCCATCAAGGAGTAAGTTGATCCGAGGAGTCTCGGTACTAAGCTCATAATTCCCCTCTCCGCTTCCCAGCTTATGCGACGTGGTTCAGGAGCGCACCTTCAGCATCGTGAAGCGGTTCGACGCCCTCTTCCGCCTCACCTCCTACTACATGAAGCAGCGCCGGGCTCTATCACTCCTGCGCAGCGAGCTGAATCGGGTAAATCCAGCCAATATATGGCCAGAAGTATGAAAGTTTGAAGGCTGACTATCTCACAGATTATCTCGCAACGACGACACCAGCTGGCTGCGGGCGACGCGTGCCAGCAGGGTGAGCCAATCAACAAACCCTTCCTGGACGTCCTGCTGACCGCCAAGCTGGATGGGCGCGCTCTCAAGGAGCGCGAGATTATCGAGGAAATGTCCACTTTCATATTTACGGTACGTGACACTTAAATGTATTATCCTTAATGTCCGACAGTATTTAGTGCATAAGTCAACATTTTTATATAGGGCCACGATCCCATTGCCGCCGCCATATCATTCACACTGTACACGCTTTCCCGTCACCCGGAGATTCAGCAAAAAGCTGCCGAGGAACAGCGGCGCATCTTTGGCGAGAACTGCTCGGCGGAGGCGGACCTGGGTCGACTGGATCAGATGCACTATCTGGAGCTGGTAATTAGAGAGACCCTGCGTTTGTACCCCTCTGTCCCCCTGATTGCTCGCACAAACCGCCAGCCCATCGACATCAGTAAGTGATCCCAAAAATGTGGGTTTCGCGTATTATAAACCCTGATTCCTTCAGATGGCACCAAGGTGGCCAAGCGCACCACGGTGATCATGTGCCTCATTGCCATGGGCTACAACGAAAAGTACTTCGACGATCCCTGCACATTCCGGCCCACAAGATTCGAAAACCCAACTGGTGACGTGGGCATCGAGGCTTTCAAGAGTGTGCCATTCAGTGCAGGGCCAAGGCGCTGCATTGGTTAGTGTTCCTTGGGTTACACAGTTAATTTTACCAATCTTACTATATTCTATTTCTCGTTATTGGCTGCAGCTGAAAAGTTCGCCATGTACCAGATGAAGGCTCTGCTCTCCCAGCTGCTGCGCCGCTTTGAGATTCTGCCTGCCGTAGATGGACTTCCTCCGGGAATCAACGATCATTCCCGCGAGGATTGTGTCCCACAGAGCGAGTACGATCCTGTGTTGAATATTCGCGTCACGCTTAAATCGGAAAATGGTATCCAGATTAGGCTTAGAAAGCGATGAGTTCAATCAGCTACCTTAACATATGTAAAAGCACCCAAACACTTGATTGTATTATACTTCATTTACTAGCCACAATACAAATTGGTTAAAATCTAACGCCTTTAACTTTTACTCTTTATACGAATTCGAAAACTATTTTCTATTCCACACGACTCCCATTTCTGTGACCATTATAACCCGTTCGAACAGTTCTCATCAATATTTCCTTGCTAATTATCAAAGTTGACTTGGCAACCATTTCATGTTAATTTGCTTGTATTTGTTTATTCTGTGTTAAATAATATTCATTTAGAGCAGATCACCAGCTTCGCTTTTATTTTATTGCGAAACGGAATTGCGTTCGCACTACCAATAGAAATGGGATGTGCAGATACCAGCCGTGATATAGGGAAGAAATATAGGTTATAAGAAATGTTTCAGAAGATAGACAATTCAATTAGGAAAACAAATAATTTAGTGTCTAATTACCATGGATGATATAGGAAGTGCTATATAAAATGGTTTTGTTTCGAAAAGGGTTGGGTGGCCTAAAAACGTTTGCTTAAAATAAGAAAGAGAATATTAAAGAAAAAGGTCACAAGAGAGGTCGTTATAGAGTCTCGACTATTCGATACCCTATATTTACTTACAACGTGCGAGGGAGATGGCGACATGCACCTATCTGGGCCTTAGAATTTGCTAACAACTTATAACGTATAACACTTTAATGTCTAATTTGAATATTGGGCACGTTAATGGCTAGTCCGTTTACACTTTAGGAAAATCTTGAAGAATGTCGGCGCCACACAAAATTCTGCAGCTGCAATTCTACAATACAGAACAACTTTTTACTTTCCTTATAACACTTTTAGTATCAAAGATAAATATAATTTACGGTGTATTTGCTCTAAAATCAATCTTATTTGTCATTGCTATATATATTTCATATCCACTCGTACACCTACGATTTTTATACTAGATGCTTGACAACATTGTGAAAGGAATTCAGGATCACAAGCCAAGTCGTTCTGGCTGGTTCAGAATAAATATACGGATTGTAGTGATTCAAAGCAAGATTGTTTAAGTATATTGCCACACCCAGTCGCAATGCTTTCCAACCGCCCTAAATTTGAACAACACTTTTGAAAAATATTTAGAATATTATTTGCCTTGCAGATTGCTATCGGTATACCAACAACATTTAGAAATTTGTACACAGCATGCTAAGTAATGGGTATCTAATAGTGAAGATACGCAGATTTCCGTTTATTTTGCACAATATGATTCGATGATCGATGAAGAGTTAATGTGATGGGCCTGCCAAACAGAAGCAAACAAGCAACTAATTTCCGGTTATATTTTCAGCCATGGCTTGAATTTAATGAAATATTTTATTGCATTTAAAACTGTAATAAAGCAGACTGAAATTAAGCCGAAATCTAGATGGCTTGATGGTTTCCACTGTATCGCTAATTAAACAGGTTACTTTTGGCTAAGATCAATCAGGTAACATCCAGACAGTTCGTGATAGTCTGAAACCAAAATAAATCAACTGCCCAGGTAACTCGTACTCCCGTCACAGATTTAAGACCACATTTATATATGTACATATATCTTTTGCCAAAGAGTATCGAATTTATTTTAAAACTCGATAATCAAACTTTTAATGTCAGTATGCTGTTTAACTTCTAGCGGGTAGAGGGCAAGGTCACTTGGAGTTGCACCTCCAATGCAAAATTGAGTCCTGGTCGTGTCGATTGCTTATTCCTTGCTGGGATGAGCCTGGATGTAGGCGAGGGCCTTCAGAATAGCCTCTGGGACTGGAGGAGGAGTGGGCAGGAGGTCGCTCTGGGGCTGGTAACCGTTCTCGTCGGCCTTGTAGCTCACACGAACGTGCTCGCCCTCGGGGGAGATCCACTCGAAGACTCCCTCGATGTTTCCGTGGACATCTCCGGAAGCGGAAGAGGCAGAGCCGTTGTCCAGGACCAGCTTGTTCGAAAAGCCATCGGCTTGGACATCGCTGACCTGCTCAATGACCGCAATATTCTCGTTGGCGGCCACCATGGCGACAAGTGCGCAGACAAGCAGCTAGGATATGCCGGGATTACTTATTGAACTGTCCGGTTTTGATGGCCAGGTACTTACGATCTTGAACATGTTGATGGGTTAGATTGTCAGACTGGAGAGCTCGTGAGACTGATGCCGATTCGGGATCACTCGTTGGCTTTTATACGCTGATACGCACTCCCCGCGAAATCCCAAAGCTGATGCAACCCGTTTTTAATTAACATTTCGGCCAGCATAGGTCTCGTTTGACTTTACGGACTGGTTCAAGTGACATGCTCGGTGGCGATAAAAATCGTCTGCTGCACTCTTTTTGCTTTCTGTTGTCTATGCAAATTGCTACCGTAATTATTCTAAAAAGAATCGCGTTACTCGGAAAGGTTAAATCCACATCCTCCTTGGAATAATTCCACACCTTCCGGAATACTTACCCTGATCATTTTGAATCTCTCCGGGACCGATCGAGTAAAACAGTTTGTTTAAATAATTTTTGGGCTGCTGATAGTTAAAATGTGTTTGATTAAATGGAATGCTTAATTTAGTTGGCCAGCCGCTTATAAATCCAGCATACTTTTCGGAGCATTATTTGGTTTTTAAGATGTATTAGCAAGAAATGACCGGAAACACGAATATCGGATATACTATCCATGTCCATTTGTGCATATCTCTAATCATATGAGCAAATATTACTTTTCAGTAAATATCAACATTCCCGTGGGGTTTCGAAAAACAGAATGTATACAATTCATACCTATACAACAGACGGATATATTCCAGAACTTATATTTGTACAGCCATAGAACACCAATAGCCATTGACTTTGCTGTCTATAAAGTGCCTCTCCATCAATGAAAGTTTTGAACTTAACTGTGATTACACACCATTCATCTTAAAATTAAGAGTCCTGCACTTTGTGAGGTTGAAAAGATCTCATGATCCAGTCGACAAACACGCTTATCGTTTTTCTGAAGATGGTCTAAAGAGCTTCTTTTTGATACCAAACGCGAATATTTTGATGGGATGCTCGGCGAAGGTGCTCCGTACGGCTTCAACCTCTGGAAATCTACACTTAGTTTTTGTGGACGAGCTGGGAAAACGCTTTCAGTCATTTGACCTTGCGAAGAGGTGGAAGAATCAATGGCCCTCCTATTCCCGCCCACCAGTATGGTTTTAAGACCCCAGAGCTAGCGCATCGAGTTGTCCAGCACATCTTGAATTCCTTTGAAAACAAGCACTACTGTTCTGCTGTATTAACATTAAGGAAGCTTTTGACCGCGTGTGGCATGATGGATTGCCTTTTAAATCGAAGTCACTACTTCAGACTGGCCAATTTCCCCTCCAGAAATCGTACCTCCTTAATCGAAGCCCTGTGGTCGAGGTGAGAGGGAAAAGGTCAAACATCAAATGTGCTCGTGCAGTTGTTCCTCATGGAGGAGTCCTGGGTCTCGTGCCCACTTCAAATCTGCTGTGTCTTAATGTACCGGGCACGCTTTTGGCAAGCTACACTGGCGACACTGCCTCCTTCCGCACTCTTCCTGTCCAATCGAAGCGTCTAGAGTCACCCAGGAATTTCAGCGCTCGTGCGGCAAGTGGCCAAACAGATGGAACCTTTCTATAAATGGAAGCAAATCGCAATACTGTAACTTCACATGGAGAGGAGGATTCCTCCTAGGGTTGACCTTCACATCCCACAATCTTCGCAGGTGCAGTACCTGTGTTGATCCTGGACAAGCACAGGAAAACAGCCACAAGTCGTACTCAACTGAATGCTCAAGCCACCGAGCAGCTCAGCCTTGGCAACAAAGTGTTGCTATTAAATCGATTGGGGTCCCCTCAAAGACCCACTGCATCCAAATGTGGGCACTGCCTCAGACAAATGAGGATTGGTACGTTAGAAAATTATGATAAGACAGTTTTAATGTATTTCGAATGTCTACTGCGATGAACGCTTTTAGGGCATTTTGTATCTTTTTGTTTTGTTAAATTGTAATCTTCTTATCATTATTTTCTTATATTATCAGGAGCTGTTTTCCAACCTACCTGAGTGATGAGTAAAACATTCACTGGGCTTATATTGCAAGGTTCAATTTATTTTCGAATTCGATAACATTTTTCTTAAATTTTAAACAGCTGTTGAGAGAAATCCAAGCTCAACCTAGCTGTCTCCAATCTGTCATGTTCCTAGGCGGCGGGTTCACTTAGTTCTTGCTGGGGTTAGCCTGGATGTAGGCGATGGCCCTCAGAATGGCCTCTGGGATTGGAGGAGGAGTGGGCAGGAGGTCGCTCTGGGGCTGGTAACCGTTCTCGTCGGCCTTGTAGCTCACTCGCACATGGACACCCTCGGGAGAGATCCACTCGAAGACTCCGTCGATGTTTCCGTGGATATCTCCGCTGGCGGAGGAGGCAGATCCGTCGTCGAGGACCAACTTGCTAACGAAACCATCGGGCTGGACATCGTTCACCAGCTCCTTAACCTCCACATTGGCGTTGGCGGCCACCACGGCGGCAAGGGCGCAGACAAGCAGCTAGGATATAGGATAATCCGGGATTAGACGGCGAAGTGCCCGATGCTACTCATGGGATACTTACGATCTTGAACATTTTGAGTTGGTCGGACTAGAAATCTTTTAAGACTGATAACAATCAATGCTCAAATTGGGGTTTATATATCTTCCAAAGCTGATGCAATGTGCTTATTGTAATTAAGTCAATATGATGCATATATTAAAATCCGTCTGGGATGCAAATTAGTCAACTTTGAGATGGTTTAACCACTTCTATAAGGAGTTGAGCATTCTTGGGTATTTATTCAACCAAAATATTCGCCTCAGCCTCTCGATATAAAAGCAAACCGGACCAGAAACTGAATAATTATTTTGTAGAACATTTTAACCGCAATATTATAGCCTAGCTTTCGGCGCCAATTAAGTATTTCATTTGATGTGTGCCACATTCATTGACAACTCTGATCAAAAGCTTTGCGGGGTTTTTAAATGAAACAGTGACATCCAAAATATTGAGAAACAACAAATTGTGATAGCATAGGTAATTAACACGTATGTAAGCATGCAGTTTTACTTGCGGAATCGTTTGTTTATGAATTAGTTTGGTTTGGGTATGAATTAATTGTCACTGGTCAAACTTAGAAAATGCATGGTATTACATTTCAAGTGAAGTCTAGTCAACTACAAAATGAAACACAGGCTTGACTGATAAAGGCTTGGTCAACTCGAAACGTCATCAATCCAAAACTGAATCCAAAAACCCGTACTGCACCGCCCCTACAAAATTTCTATCGAAGCATGTTTCATTTCGGAATCAATTCAGCAGCGCAAGACTCGTTTTTTGACATTTGTATCGCAGGGTTGAGTGGAGAATTTATGGACTCTGCCTTTTGTTGGCATCATGGGCGCTTTGTGCTCGCGGTAACTTATACTTGGCCCAAAAAGTAATAAGCAATTCGCTTGGAAAGCAACCGAATGGGGAACCATATAAAAAGGCTCCCCCGACCAAAGTCAGTTATCAGTCAACGTTCGTTCTCGACCAGACAGAATCAGCCAACATGTTCAAGTTTGTGATGATCCTCGCCGTTGTGGGAGTGGCTACCGCCCTGGCCCCAGTCTCCCGTTCCGAAGATGTCAACGCCGATGTCCTTTCCCGCTCCGATGATGTTCGTGCCGATGGATTCGATTCCAGTCTGCACACCTCCAACGGAATCGAGCAGGCCGCCAGCGGCGATGTCCATGGCAACATCCATGGCAACTTCGGATGGATCTCCCCCGAGGGCGAGCACGTGGAGATCAAGTACGTCGCCAATGAGAACGGATACCAGCCCTCGGGAGCTTTGATCCCCACTCCTCCTCCAATCCCAGCGGCCATTGTCCGCGCCCTCGAATGGCTGCAGTCTCACCCCCCAGCCCCCGAGCAACCCCGTCGTCACTAGGACTCGTCACCTGGATCCCGGACCACTCCACGGACTGTTCTCCCGAAACATATCGCTCTAGTTGTTTATCTATACTTCTTGACTTTCAAAAAAATACATGCACATGCTTATAGCAGTAAGCATATAGCAGTTCTTCATTGAAACCTTTCTTTAAGTACTCCATGTGTTTATCTACCTAAACCCCATTCTTGAACTAGGCGAGTCAACATGGCCAATATCGTATAAATGTGGCGATCTCGCGATCGCATTCAGATTCTAGAATCGCAGAATTCGTTCAATTTGGGCCTAGAAGATTGCCGCATCTGCTCTAACGCCCACAAACCGCACAGAACTGTCACGCCCACATTATTTGAAAATGTGTTTATTTTAGACTTTACTCGTAGAGTAAAGGATACAATATTTATGTTGAAAAGTATGTAACAGGTAGCAGGAAGCGATCCGACATTACGAAGTGTTATATCCTTGATTAGGATTCACTAGCCAAGTCGATCTGGTCATGTCTGCCTGTCCGTCCGTATGTTTAGAGATTATACACATTTTTTATTTGTTTTGCCAGTTTCTATCGATATGCCAAAAATATGTTAAAAGTTTTCGTTCGCACTCCCACTAGCTGATTTGATTTACGGGCTTGTAATTGTCGAGGAACTCTACTTTAGGGTTCTATCTTGTAATCAAACTTCAATTGCCAAGAGGAATCCAAAAAGAAACTCTCCTTCAGATTATGACCCTTGTAGTTTTTAGCCTGTCGGAGGCCAATTCAACAGTGCTCCATTGCGAGGATGTCCACACCGATGTCCTTTTCCGATCCGATGATGTTCGCGCCGCTGGATTGATTCCAGCATTCACGCCTGCAATGGAATCGAGCGGGACGCCAGGGGAGATGTCCATGGCATTGACCAGGGCAATTTTAAATTGATCATCCCAGAGGGCGAGCACGTCAGAACGGCTACCAGCCCTCGATTCCAGCCTTGATTCCGACTCTTCCCCCAATCCCGGACGCACCCCACCCACGTGTCACCCTAATCCTTCCACAGACCTTTCCTTTACCTGTTTTATATTATTCAATAAATATTTTTACCCGACATGAGTACATGTTTTCAAAAAAAGAATAATCAATGGGGCTTGTTACGCGTCGATTGTTAACGCTCATTTGTTAAAATATGATGGTATTTTTAAATGGAATTTATAACAGTATATATCAGTATTTTTGTAAGCTGAAGGTGCTATCGTCACAAGTTCTAACCTCGTTTGGCGGCTTTTTTGATTGATTAAAGAAAATTAGTTTTTTCTTTCTAAACGAATTGGTGAGGAAACTCTCCAGTCTAAATGATCTGAAAAACAAGCCTGCTTAGCTCATATCTTAAAAAGTTGGGTATATTTCAAACGTTGAAACGTATCTATCAACAATTAAAAATTGTCAGCAAAGTTTTAGTATCAAAGTAAATATCCTCTCCATCCTCATCCATAAGGTTTACTAATCAATTTTAATTTTCACTAAAACACTCGATGGACTTCGATTGATCAGTTTTCATTGATTTTTAATAAATTTAAATAGTATATAAGAATGAGAAAAGAAGCTTGGCGCGTACAAACAAATATAAAACACAACCAGATTGGGTTAAAATCAAACTAGAACTACCGAGAGGAACCGAAAAAGGGAAGCAATGGTAAAGGTGTCAAAGTAGAGACTCAAATTAATGTGTTGCAAAACATCGAGTCTAAGAAGTCGGCGATACTTTGTAGTCAATGGAGTCTTCATGGCACTCCAAAAGTGGTTCACGGCTTGGCAATGCCAAGTCAAGCTCAAAGAGGGGATTTAATGAAGGGGCGGGTCAAACTCGTTTGGATTTCGGGATGCCACCCGACCCGTTTGCCCCTTATTGATGCGATTGTTTCATTTTAGCATCTATTAAGCGATTATATATAGTACATATCCCGTTGTTTGGCATTTGCTAAGCTCTCGCCATGTGACGATGCCTTTAATGGGTGTGGGCGCATCCGCGAAGTCAACCCATAACTCAGAGCAGCAATTTGGTGCAAGATGTAGCGTTTTGATATGGGTTCAGTTTGGGTGGCGATCATATAAAAAAGCTCTACTCGACCCAAATCAGTTATCAGTCAACGTTCGTTCTCGACCAGACAGAAATCCTCCAAAATGTTTAAGTTTGTGAGTAACGACAGGATACGAACCTACCTTTTCGTTCCCTAACTAATGTCCATACTCTTCTTCAGGTTATGATCTGCGCAGTATTTGGCCTGGCGGTGGCCAATCCCCCACTGCCCCATGCCGTAGGACGTTCCGAGGATGTCAACGCCGATGTCCTTTCCCGCTCCGATGATGTTCGCGCCGATGGATTCGATTCCAGTCTGCACACCTCCAACGGAATCGAGCAGGCCGCCAGCGGAGATGTCCATGGCAACATCCATGGCAACTTCGGATGGATCTCCCCCGAGGGCGAGCACGTGGAGATCAAGTACGTCGCCAATGAGAACGGATACCAGCCCTCGGGAGCTTGGATCCCCACTCCTCCTCCAATCCCAGAGGCCATTGCCCGCGCCCTCGAATGGCTGCAGTCTCACCCCCCAGCACCCGAGCATCCCCGCCATCACTAGGACTCGTCACCCGGATCCCGCACCACTCCACGGACTGTTCTTCTCCCGAAACATATCGCCCTAGTTGTTTAGCTGTACTTCTTGACTTCTAAAAATACATGCACATGCTAAGAGCAGTAAAAATGATTGGAAAATTGTTTCAAGCACTCCAGGTAAAAACTGTGCTTTTATACTTGAACCCTATGAAGTATGTATACACATATATTTTTGGTCAAAATACCTAAGGGAGTCAAGATGGCCATATAAACGTGGAGATCTTGGAGCTATAGTCGCAGCGCACCTAAACCACCACGCCCTTACTTTTGAAGTTGTTTTGCCAATTTCATTCAATATGCTAGCATTATAAAACTTCTTGTTCGCACTCCCACTAGCTGAGTTGTAATCAAACTGTAATTGCCCAGAGGAATTGTTAAAGAACCTCAGGGGTTAAAGCCAGCCAGATCGCCCCCTAATAGATTCAATTATTGATTCCCGTTTTTAGGCATGTGACGATGCTTTTTAATGGGTGGTTGACTCAGAGCAACAATTTAATGCAAGATTTTCGTTTTCATTAAGTTCAGTTTGTGTGACAATCATATAAAAATCAGTTATTAGTTCTCGTAAGTCGAGTACGATCTAGACCAGACAGAAAACGACAGGATACGAACCTACCTATTATATCCATAACTACTGTCTTTACCCTCCTAGGACGTTCCAAGGATGTGCATGTCCATGTGCTCTCCCGATCCGAAGATGTTCGTGCCGAAGGATTCGATTCCAGTCGATTCAGGCCACCAGCGGAGATGTCTATGGCAGAAACCAGTTCGCAACCTTGACTTTGAACTTTGCAAGCAACTGTAAACACATACAACCTGTTCAACACCTTCGATTTCTACTCATGTGCACATTTTGCACTTATTAGAGTACATGTGCTTTAAATGTTTCTACAATACCCACTTGGGAACGCAACTGCTAACGAATTAAAATGATAACTTAGGTGGTTTAACTACCCATGTGATATCTAATATTTTCAAAAATGGAATATATTATCTTAATACATACGAATTAAGTAGTCATTAATCCTCTGTGAGCATTGTTCTTTAACCGTTTTAAAACCGTCTCCATATTCCATCGAAAATGGCTTTCATCAAACGTCCTTGGCCTTTATTCAGTATACGTAAAACAGCTGTTTCAGTTTAATTTCGCTTGCTGACGATTTTTGAATAATGAATAACTTAATTCTGCCCTAGATTTTAATAGAGCCTGTTGAAATGCAACTTTAACATTTCCATTAGTGATCACGGCACAAACCCGATTTCCAATGCAGAATAAAAGAGAAATCGATTTGAAACTGAATGGCAAAAAGCGTGAATTTCAAAACTGAAAAGGCATAAAGCCAAAATTTGTCACCAAGCTGTTAAAATGCTCATTTTAACTGTTCTTATTTTCAATAACAATGTTCTGAGTAACATAACCAGTTGAGATCCGGTAGGCGATTCCCATTAAAACAGCAAGCTGAAAACATCTGGAGTAAATCCCAAAGGGGCATGAGTGTGGACTCGCTAAGCAAAGGTGAGTATGTACGTAATTTGTTTATAGATTAGCTAAATTATATGGGTTGAAACTTAAATTATAAATACATAAATTCAAACGTTATAAGATACAAGCTAGACAATGTATATACAAGTATGTTAATAATATCAACCAGTTTAAGCTAATAAGTTAAATCTGCAGTTGTATTCATACACACGATCAGGATTACAGTGCTATTGCTCATATTGTTAGCAATAAATAATAATAATAATATGGGTTGAATATGTTTTGAAACTGACCCGTTTCGGGTTTTATAAACGGTTGCACTTAATATTTAAGGAAAATCACAATATTGCTAAGCAACTAGAAAAATGTAAGCCAATTGGAAGGGTTAAATGCAGCATGTGAAGAACTTTTGTTTAAGAAGTAAAAGTACTCTAGTACTAGAGTACCGACTGTAGGGGTGTTCCTCCAAAAGAGGCAGCAATCTGATAAACGTGAGACAAATTTGCGCATTGAGTGCAAACATGTAAATTAACAGCTTGCAAGTTTTCCCCAGCAGAGCGGTTTCATTTGTTTAAAAACGCTGTGGCTGCAGAAACAAAAGCATGAAATGTAATTAAGTAATTGCCACCAGACAGCCCTGCGAATGGGGGAAGTACTTCCACATCTGACAGAATGCCTTATTGTTCCGACTTCTCCACCGCTCTATCTCTTCCCTGGGGATTGGGATGTGGATGTGGGGAAATCAAATAACAGACTGCCTCCAATTTCCAACATCCGAAGCAGCAGGGCCTTGTCCAGGTAGCAGGAATCGTCGGTTAACACGTCGAAATTACTTCAATTAGTTTAGTGCACTTTGTTAATTCCGAAAGGGTGCCCGTTTCCACGTGGACGGGCTAATGCATTACCGAATGAATGAAAAGCGTGCGAATTCAGCATGTGCTGTCATAATTTAACGAAAACAATACAAAAATGATCATCAGTCCAAGTGCGAGTTAGAATTGCCACCAAATAAATTCAATTTGCTACAGGTAATTACCCACAAATATAACAATCAAATGAAAATATGCACACATGCTCTACTAAGAGACCACAGCACGCAACGTTTGTGTTCACACGTATGTGTCGAGTAAACATTTGTCTAAAGCCGAGTTATTTTGACATTAATTAAACGCCCATTAAAGGCTGCCCACAAATCACAATAACATCACACTTAAAAGAGACAATCGCGCAGATGTGGATAAATAAATAGTCTAATTAATGCGCGTTTTGACGAATGGTTTCTATTATTACAGGTTTTGTATTTGTTATTTATTGGCAATCAATTTGATGCTAATTATGAAATCCTTCACGAGGACAGCCGGCATTTATCCGCTGAATCGAACTAAGTTTTGATGGGATTAGCTGGGAGGCGGGTTTCTCCGAAAGCCGAGCGGTCTCCGCCCCTCAGGTGCCGCGTGGAGTTGCCTGCGACCTTGAGCGACGGCTGGCTCCGTTGGAACCGGATCCTGACTCCTCGTCCGCTCGACCGGCCTCCTCTCACTTGCTGAACTTGTGGTTACCTGGAACAGGATGAGGAAAGGAAAACCAGCGGGTGAGGAAAGACAATTAATGAGAATGTTTCCAACTAATGGCTTTGTAATGAAGCTTGTGACGGAGTGGGGGCAGTTCTCCAAAGTGATTTCTCCTCCTTTCAAACTGCGCTACGCACCTGCCGCGCTGGGCGGATTCCTCAGCTTGGAGGGCTTCTTTCTCAGCTCCGATTGACCCAATCCGCCACTGGTTCCCGGTCCATGGGTGTCGATTTGCATGCTCTCATCACTGTCCGATGTCTGGCTCTTTAATCTCTTCTTAAGATCGATGAGCTGGGGGATTAGAGCAGACCATTAAAATTACACAATCCGAAATCCGATACTTTGGTTGTAAGTATAGACTGGGAGACTGGGATTTCGAAGTTTATCCATATTTGGGTACTCACATTTTTTTCCACGCTCTCCTTGTTTAGCAGCCGTTTGGATTTCTCGGCGTTCGCGTACTTTATCTGCATTTCGATGCAGTTGGAAACGCTGTCGCAGGAGTTGACCCATGCCTGAAGGGTTTCTACGATGTGGCCAGTGTATCCGGGCGGAATGTCGCGGCCCTGGGCGTAATCCACCTCCAAAATGCGTGTGTTCTGGAACAGCTTTCCGTGGATGATGTCTGCGTGGAGGATTAAAAGGAAAATTAGAGAGTTTTCTCCCTCTCAGCGTTGCCTGCATGCCAAAGCTTGTTGTCAACTTTTTCTTGACTAATTGCCCAGAACGAGCAGTTTCTGAAGTTGGACAAAGTGTCGCCTCAAGTGGTAGCACTGGAGTGCACTGAAGGCCATTGCAACAAGTTTGTTGCGATGCCTATGGACGAATGGAATAGTGGCCTTAAAGGCAACGAACAGAGAAAGAGGTAAACGAACACAGTAACTGAATTAGCGGCTTGAGTTTCCAGAAAATGACCTTGCACAAAAAGGGGAATACATTAAGTTTCCTTCAAAATGTACCTTGAATGGGCTAAAGCAGAAAACAAGTAGTTCACAAATTTGAGTAGTAAGGTAGAAGGTAGTTCTGGAATAAAAGAATGGATTTAAATCCATTCTTAACAAGAACGAGGGGCACATTTACGAATTGGGTTAAGCTCGATAATATTGACACAGCTAACAGCCAACTAAAATTTCAATTTTCCCAAAGGGTTTGATTATTTATTCAGCTTATAAGTAGAAAACCATACGCCGAAACCTCGCCTGGATTATTTACAATTCCGAAATTAATGATAATTCCCTAGCCAGCTATGAAAACGGATGTGCAATCAATCACGCCACCTTTACCCCACACAGCAAACTCTCAATCAATTAAACTGATTAGAAAACAGTTAGATGAGTGCAAACACAACAGAACGAAACTGGCTACAATCAAGCAAATGGAAGCCGGGTTCCATAAATCCGAAAATCCGCACAGTAGAATCCAAGTGTTGGCCAAATACTGTGGTGACCGAGTCGGACACAATGGGTAATCAAGTAGCAGCGTATTAACTTTTGTTTTCAATACTTTGGGGCGATCTGTTTAAGCCAAATGAAAGTGGCTTTGGGGCGATTAGCTTTGTATTCCGAGTCAATTGGCAAATACACTGCCCAGCGGGCGTAAGCGGAAAATGCAATTTGCTGCGATGGTCGGCATCAAGAGTAGTTTGAGTAATTAATTTGAAATCGTTGTTCGTCGTTTAGTTTGTAGCTCCTCTGCGGGATTACAATTTACAGCAAGCGGATTTGGAATTGTTTTCATCCGTGCCGACAGGAGGTTGAGTCCCAGTTGCAAAGTCCCGAATACTGAATCCCTCTACCCCAATCCGAACTATGGCCCGAGGCTCTAACCAGCTCGGCCGAGGAAGTGGCTAAGTGAGAGCCGCCTCTGGCCATGTCTAAGCCCTAGTTAAGTCCTTGAGCGCTCCTTGCCTTTGACTTTACGACCACTTGTGTCCTTGAACGGCTGGGGACGAAATCTGCGGACCAAGTTTCTGTGTTTATGGCACCGGCTTTCCGTCATAAATATTCACTCAAATATGCAGGGAATTCGCTCGAAGATTCAATTTCCCGCATTCACTCGCTCAGACACCCAGCGATTTGGGTTGACAATTTGTCAGACACTTTTCTAATTAGCTTGAGAGTTTGCGCAAAAATGCTTATTGCTTATTGATTTGATGCCTTCGAGTGCGCCTCGAATAATTCGAAAACATGGGAATTGCGGATTCCGTTGTTGGGCGACGCCTTGGCCACAAGTGCTGTAAACTGCCTGTGGTTTTCCGGCGTTGATATGTGTCTTGTATTTTCAGCCATGTGAAAGCTGCGGGCGCCTGCTGTCGCGTGCGGAAAATTCAACGCCAGGGCAATCAATCATGCTTACTGCTCCGCCCGCAAATTGCGGAAAAAGCCGTTGAGGGACAGCAGAATGAATCTTCGAAGCGGCAGAAGGCGATGATGGCAAACCGCCGACGGCTGTGGTTCTGTGGCAAATGCTGATGAAATTCCAATGGCTCTGGCTATCTGGATATGAATGTATACATTAAAAAACGCGGTCCGTGGTAAAAATTTCGGGAATTTGACCACCACTGCGAGTGTACTTTTGGTGACTTGGAAAAAATGCGTTTGAATGTAAAGTTGCCATGAAACGGATGTAACGATTTTAGCAACGGAGTTCAAGAAGACAATTTACACGGATTTGTATACCTTGAAAAAGCAATGTTATATTTGCACTTAGCAAAGGAATGGGCAGTAACCATACATGTATTTCAACTTTTCAGATAATCAAGTACATATGTGCTTAAAAGTTTAGTTTACCTGTAACATGATTATCGTTAAATCGGTAGATTTATTATAAATATGCTGAGATTCTGGAAAGGACGCTCAAACAACCAGACATTTAGGCCTATATACCATTTATTTATTAAAAAGTTAAAGAATCCCATTTTTTGGGGACCTGTGGCTGACAGCTTTGGCAACTCTTCAAACAGTTGCCCACCCCGAAAAATTGAATTTATTAATTGAAATTCTACACAAACCCGAACGACAGCAGCAGAAAAGGACAATGGCACAAGATAACATTTGTTAAAGGAGCGCCCCGAAAAAGTTTGGCACTCTAGCTGCCTACCAGTTATAATTGTATAATTATTAGGGGATTTAAGACAGGACCTTCTGTGTTTCAGGCACTAAATTGATACTGTTCTTAGAATAATAAAAGTGCCAAGTACTGATTTATACTTTGTTTTTTGTTAAGGAAACTGCCGTACGCAGTACAACTAAAATAAAAGAGAACGCTATAGTCAATTTTCTCGGCTATCGGATAGTCGTTACTCAGCTAGTGGAAATGCGAACGAGAAATTTCAACTTTTTTTGGCATACCCATAGAAATTGGGAAAAAAATCAAAACAATTTGAAAAGTAAGGGCGTGGCAGTCTTGGGGGCTTGTGTGCGTTAGAGTGCACGTGGTCAAAATGCTTTGGGTATGCCGATAGAAATCGGTAAGGCTAAAAGTAAAACGGAAAAGTAAAATTGTGGGCGCTGCTGAAAAGTTGCAAAAAGATTTTTACAAGACTAATAATAATATGAAAAAATGCCAAAACGATTTTCCTAAGAGTAGAAGGGCGGCTTGGGGGCGTGGCAAAGCTCTGAAACAAACTTGCGTCACTAGAGTGTTCACGTCTAATCTCAACTTACTAGATCTCACCGAGATCTCGACGTTCATACGGATGGACAGACGGACATGGCCAGCTCGACTAGGCTATGGATCCTAATTAGGCATATATACTTTATAGCTTCCTCCTACCTGTTACAAACTTTTCAACGAATCTAGTACATACTTTTTGATCTGCGAGTAACGGGTATAATTAGGAATAAATAGTTGTCCCAGCCCCTTAGTCACTGATATTTATAGTGCTGGGAGCAGCCTTTTTGGAATCCCTGGGTCATACGCTCCACTGCAGACCACAAGCTAGCGGGCCGGAAAGTTGTGCCATCAATATGAGGCGGTGGATAGCTGCTGAAAAGTTTTCACCTAAAACTGACAAAGTGTTCGGCGCAGCCACCCACAGGAACTCTCCCTTCTCAAAGTTTTCTGGGAAATCCACTGCAATGGGCCCCTGGCGCCGAAAACTATGCAATCAGAAACAGCTGCGAAATCGGCGGCTGCCGGCAGTTCGGATTTACGGCAAATTATCTCCGAACTGCGTCGCTTTTTGGGTACTCGGCTTTGCGGCAAGGTCGCGGCTTCTTCATTAAGGTAAACTGGCCTTTCATTTAACAGCTTTTCAGAGGATAAAAGCCGATTTCCATGCAGTGTTCCCGTCATGGGAACAGTGTTAATTAACCGATTGCGAAAGGGCTTACACTTTTTGCGGCCTACTCAGAAAATGTTATGCACAAGTGGCCAGCGCTTTGGTAGTTCTCCGTGCATCCCCCAAACAAATTCATCCCACTGCGCTCAGAATTGCAAATCCCCCGGCCTGGTGGAAAGCTAGTTCAAAAGCCGCTCTCAAGCACCATGAATTATGCGAAACTTTTCTTTGACACACAAAAGAAATTAAAGAAGTGCGCCAAAAAACTAAAATCAAGAAGGCGCATTCTGCGACACATTCTGTAAATCGCAGCAACTCGACACGGCAACTGCGAGGGTGCAATCCTCGGTGAAACTCGGTGGCATGCCGCACACCCCTCCACCCTCTCCACGACATGAGTGTACAAACTGTTTTGCTTATTTTCCTGCGATTCCCAGCATTCAGCTGCTGGGCCCGGGATGTTATTGCAGAAAAACTTGTTCGAGGCGGTAGGGAAAATGTTTGAAAATGCCTGGCAGATTGAAAACCACTGAGGGTGTCCGGATCGATTTTAAGAGCAGATGCCAAAGACTCCCGCTTATAGCATTTTTGGGGGCGGTTATCCGCACTCATGTGTTTTTTACTCTCCAGGAATTTTTACGACTTACTTAACTTTCGTAACACTGCTATGAAAAGCGAGCAAAGAACTAGTAGACAAATTAAAGCAAATTACGTTGTCTAAATGGCCTGAGAAGTAACAAAAATTAATTTTGGAGAATACTGTTTCGTTACTTGTTAAGTAATCATTATATCAAAATCTAGGACATGAATCTAGGTAATATTAACGTAACACAAGCACTGGGCGAAACAATCAGGGGACCTGGCTCACTAATGGAACGAAATTTCTGCCGAATTTGAATTCTAGAAGGCATTTAATTACCATATCCCCACCCCATCGTCCTGGTAGACAAATGATGCTCTAATGGGATGACCTGGAATCGCGACGAGAGAACCACTCCACCTGCCCGCCGGCTAATGGAGGCCCCGTTCCGCTTCCAACTACATTAAATTGCGATGTCAGATTACGGCGCCTAATAGAACGCAATGATTTCGCATTCCGCCAGACATCTGGCACTTGCCCTCCTGCCACCCATGATGATGCTCTAATGATGGCTATCATAACATTAATCTTGGCTGGGCGGGGGAATTTGTTTGCCCGTTTATTGCGTGGATTTGGAAAGCAATTAGGAGGGGCAGGTGAGTACTCGCCGGACCTTGGGGAGACCTTATTTGTGGGGCAGAAGGCGTTGAGTTGTCACTTTATTTGCTTACATAATTGACGGCTAAGAGTCCATTAAAAACTTGCGAACGCTATTTGCTTATCCAGCGCTAAGGTTCTGGTATGCATGTTTGGATTGTTCTATACGTCGAGTGGGCACTTGTCGGGAGCCGCTGAAAACCGAACACCAACCAAAAATCCGCCTGAAGGGCTCGTTTTCCAGCCCCATATAACACAAGCTCTGTTTGTTTTCGTTCCGGTCCATAGATCACAGGCCAAAGCTCAAAAATCAACAGTACCAACAAGTTTAGCACCACATTCGAGGACCCTAAGTATGCTTACACGAACGATGTTTCCGAGTGCGAAATTTGGCCCTGGCTTCTGGGTGTTGCGTTTGATTTAAGGCTTTTGGCAGACATACAATGCAGAATGGGTCCGGAAGTACAAGTGCAAAGTGTGTAAATATGCAGCTTGCGCCGGCACACAGTGATGGATATCAAGTTCCTATGCAATCATCTACACACATCATCTACCAACATCCTATCTGCCAAGCAAATCGATTCTCAGCAACACTTTTTGCCAGTTTCAAATGCACAGTTTTGGCTATAAATCACTGTTAGGACTGTAAATATTGTATGTACTGATTGTAATCGAAACAAATTACTCCTTTTTATGTACATACCAATATACTTGCGGTCAGCATTTTGACAAGTTAAAAATAGTAAGTGGAAATCTATTCTCCCAAAAGATTTTTCCACTTGCAAATATTTATGATTCGTGATTCCTCACTTTACGTTTAAAGCAAACTTTTTATGTGGAAAGTACGGAGCGAAGTTTGATTGTAGGCGGCCACCACTGAGGCGTGAGCGCAAAAAGGAATTCATCGAGGCAAAAGTGTTCATCCAGCTGACGTCGGCAACTGTAAAAACTGTTTTCCCGCGGGAGGAGTTGGGCCGAATCAACTGGTGGGGCGCCAGACCGAGTGGCTTAATGAATCTCGGCGAGCATAATCCTCGTTTCTCCGCCCAATTGTTTTCGTTTGCCAGGATGCGCCAGCTGTCCCGGCTAATCAAGTGCACTGCCCAAAGGCGAATGGTTGGAGAGTGGTGGTCGGGAATGGGTGGCGCTAGACGGCAGCTCAACTTTGTGAATCTACTGCTTTTACAGCTGCTGGGCCGCCGGCGCAGGTGTACAGCTGCTCAAAAATTCAAATTGACTGAAGGAGGCGCCCTTTGCATGGTGAGAAGTAGGCAAAAATTAGCATTTGATTTAATAACGCAGGCTTGGGAGGGATGCAGGGTCGAGCATGGCACTGAAACGGCTGGACTTTCAACCGGAAAATTAATAGGTTTGCAACCGAAATGGAAGAGGGTAAATCCTATGTTTTTCAATGTCGTCGAATCTGAGATACCATGCAATTTTTACCATGCGACAGTAAAGGAGAGCCTGTCGTTGACACTTGAGAGCTGGGAATGACTCTTTTAAGTGAGTTTTGGCAAAAAAGGCAATGGAACATTGTATAGATCGAAGCCGCCTAGTTGGAACCCATCTAACTATACACCTAGGCGAACTCACCTGCGTAAATAGCCTCGATGATGATGTCCTCCAGGTGGCGAACGTTGTCGATCTCCAGTTCGCTGAGCAGTAGGGCATAGGGAATGCTCTTTGCCTTGATGGCCAGCGAGACGATGGTCAGGTGCTGCAGCTTCTTCTGCATGGCAGGAGTCAGCTCGATGAACTTTCCCGGCTGTGCGCGGTATTCCTTGTAAGTGCCGTATGCGAATAGGTTCAGGGTCTCGAAGTACTTTGAGTCCGGGCCGTCCTTCAGCTGTGTGTGGAATGCGGTAGGAAACTTAGTGCTGGGAGGAGTTTCATCGAAGCACATACCTGCAATACGGATGGTTCCGCCAGTAATTCGCCAAAAACAAAGACATTTGGGGCTTCCAGGGCCTGGCGAATCACATCCAGCAAGGCGGCGCCGGTGGAGGACTTGGCCAGGACACAAAACTTCTCCAGGAACGTCTCCTTGCTCTTGCTCGGCTCTTCGTTGCCCAGCAGCATGTCCTGCGTCATTTTGGTAGCTTCAAGTTGGTTATTTTTGCCAAGTTTTGAGATTGTTTTGTTTTTTGCAAGCAGGCTGTCGAGTGTGACCGTTCTTCGATTGCTAAATTTGAGCCACCCGGCATTTGAAAAAATACTGGACATATTTTTTTATTTTTTCATTGATTCAATTTATTCCTTCTAGTCAGTTTTATAAGTTCCAGCTATTATTTATGATTTCAATTCATATTCACGGTTAACATTGGGTACATCAAGCCATAAAATAAAATGTAAGTAGAGTTTTATACAAAAATTTCGATTTTTTATTGCCTGTAATAATTAAAAATCTTTTAAATTTAGCATGTCAGTATATTTATAATTAAATATTAAGTATTAAAAGAAAATAATGTGAGAAATATTATAACATGTTAAGAAGAGTAGATATATAAAAAATACTGAGTATTTCGTAAGCGCAAAGACGGCCATACTATTGATGAGCCTGCAGAAGCTGACTGCTATAAAAGAGGGCGGCAAGTTTAAAGAAACTAAGTTTGGGCACGCATTATGTGAAATACTAAGTTTAAAAGTTAAAGTTCAGAGAACCTTCACCACGGATACAAGCCCGTGCTTATGATTATTTTATGCTCTTTGGGGATAGCACCTCGTTCGCTGCATTGTTTCTCCTAATAACCATTTGCACTCACCTTGTGGAAATGTTGGTCATTATGTTTAAAGCCGGGCATCCCCATTTTAAAACACTTTTCGACCGAAATTCACTCCGGCGGCACACACAGACGCACCCTGGGGGGCTGTAGAAGAAAGGGAAAAAGGAGACGGAAACGGCAGGATGGGCCTAAAAAAATATATTCCTTGAGCCACTTTATGCTGCCAAAACTTTGCGTCAGCCACACTTGCTATTATTGCCGAGGGGAGGGGCGGATGTGCGAATATAAAAAGGCGCAGGGTCAAAGTTGAAAACCCTTTATTGTGTCTGGGGGGTTGACTTTGGGGCGGGGGTGGGCGTGGGCGTGAGTGGGTCCACCATCCGCTATATGGGATGCGCCAGCTCATCGATTATGAAAAGTTAACTAAAGGTCAGGGACCCTCGGGGATACACACACAGGATCTCCAAGGAAAGGTGAGCCACAGCCTTAAAGACACTTCCTCCGTTTTACAACTGCCCACCGAACAGGCTTCCATTTTACAGCATATTCTCTGTGCCTCTTGCAATGTCGACACTTGGACAGAAATTGACCGGACTGTTTTACAATTTTTCCAATTGGATTGGCACGCCTACCGACCACCGCCCACTGCCCAGCACTCCGCCAAATATTATGGGATTTGGCAAATTTGCCAGTACGCAGCCATTACAAAATTGTTGCGATTTTGATTCTGTTGCGTGTTCGGCTGCAGATTCGCTTTGGGCTTCCATCCGGAGCGGTGGATGCGGTTCTTTCTCCTGCGGCGACTGCTATCCGAATTGCATCCGTGATTAGTTTGCCGTGCGTTCGAAACATTTTTGGAATAATGCGAAATCCCGCTGCCTTTACTTCGTTCGCATTTTGCGGCTTGCGTGCGGAAAGTTCAGCCCATCGAGGATATTCGCTTGCCAGCCGACGAGAACCTGTGGCCATTCTCGCAATTGACCACTGGCGGTCAGCAGGTGGGGATTGGAAATTACTTAGAAGATTGGGCAGAGCGAAAAAACGTAGTTCGCAACAGAAGAACACTAAGCTGAAATTAAATGGCGCCTTTGGCAGCAAGCAGGATTCAAATGTTCCAGGTTTTATATAACATCAGCCAAAAATCGACTTAAAAGTGTGACATATGAGAAAATAGATAAAACATTTTGGGTTTTAAGTTAATAGGGATTCTTTGACTGGCATGGCCATATATGGTCTCTTGCTGGAAATCCCGCAGAGGGTAAACAATAGTAGACTTTCCGCCTTGTCGCTGATTTTCGCATTTTTGAAAAGCTCTTTGTCACGCCGGCAAACTTTACCCGCTCTGCTTCGTGTTCTGGTTTTTTGTGGATTTCACTTTGTCATTAATTTGACGCACAATGAATCGGCAGTTGGCAG
Source organism: Drosophila erecta (assembly GCF_003286155.1). Lineage (NCBI taxonomy): Eukaryota > Metazoa > Arthropoda > Insecta > Diptera > Drosophilidae > Drosophila > Drosophila erecta. Next base: position 18,642,935 of record NW_020825200.1, read on the forward strand.
GTTGTTCGGGTGTTCAGTTTCCCGGGATTTCATTCCTATTTCCTATTGCGGGCAAAGCAAGGACGTCATTGCCAAACTCGTGTACTCCATCGGCGGTTCAGCTGGTACTAAGCTTTTAAATTAATTACACTTTTTCACTTCTGAATCCATCATCGGCTTGCACATTAAAATCCTTGTCCTGCTCCCAGCGCCGCCCGCCGCCCATGCGGCCCGACAATTTGCTTACTAGCCCATAAAAATGTATGAAAATAAAATATCAACACAGCTCGAGGGCCCCAAAATGGCCACATAAAAGGACTCAGCCCCGCGAACGCGCGCGGCATGCAAATGTAGGTGGGGCCCGCCCCCTCAGTATCCTTCCAACTGTCATACGGCCGTATAACAGTGTACTAAAACGCGTCCTTGCCCCTGCCACGGCACTTTGACCAGCAGCTGCGGCCTCGTACTCGCCTCTGGCTTATCATTTTTTATCGGCAGGACAAAGACTTGACCTTCCTTTTTAGTGAGTTGGCTGCTCTGCTCATTAGGACTCAAATTGCTTTCCCCGCCTGCAACTGTGTGCGATTGGGCACTTGGAAAAATCGCAGGAAACACATATCGCTGGACAAACTGGGAATTGCGTAGATTAAATTTGAATATTGCTATATAAAAACTAATACAAATTCAAGCCAATTTATTTTTGAAAGGCAGTAAAATGACTTTGGTCCTAGATAACATGCCTATTTTCTGCGAGTGTAGTCCGCGATTACTTGGCTTACTGAACGTGTTGTTATTACTGCTGCGGCAGTGGCTCCGCTTATCGATGCAAATGACAGGCGGCCGGGAAACTTCAGCAACTTGGCCCATTTCGGCGGAACGATGTTAGCTCGACCCAAATCACGGACCATTCGCGCGATTCGAGCCGAGGGACACTGCTGGCAGGGACTTAGGGAAAATGGCGTATAGAAATACATCGTAATAAACAAGAGCCCTTGAATAACTTCATTCAGCGAATGCAGCAAAGGTTGCACAAAAACAGCTGATAAAAATTCCTCTGCTCTGTGATAATTTACCAAGGATCCTTTGGAGCCAAACTTTGTAGCTGGCGCGCTGCGCAGGAGGCGGATTGCTATGGCAATGTGGGAGGAGCGCCGTAAAAATGCAATTTGTATCGTATTCTCGGACCTGGACACTTAATTTCAATTACCAATTGTTCGGGCTGCCCGCCCATGGCATTCCTGAGTGCCAACCGGCCAACCGGACAAATCCAGCGGGACCACAATTAGCCAAAAACAAACTGTCAGTGCTCGCTGGTATTGCATAGATAACAATGTCACATCAAATTTCCGCGCTGCTCCCACTTTCGGCCACATATCCTGCCAACCGCAACCTGGATATGGAAAACTGGGAAGCCACAGCGACGCTCCTTGGCGCTGGGACTGCGTCTAGTCGAGCACGGCGTGTCATTATAACGCTCTTTGTTTATGTGCAGCAGCGACGGGGAAAATCGAGGAAAAACTACTTGCTGTGCTGTCGATAAAAACACGGATACAAACCGATGTCGACTGGTGCCAGGTACACGGATAGCCCGTGGCAGGTGTGTGCTCGAATCGATGAGCAGCCAGCTTGGGCCCCACTTGTTGCCAATACAATCAATTTCGCATGTCGCATATTATGCGAGCTGTCTCGCCGACCGAAAGAAGTAAGCCAAGTTTGCAGGCGCAAGTATTTTTCGAGTGGGTGTGATTTGATATGGCGCTGCTGTGGCTTAGCATCGGTACATGGGAGTATCCTGGTGGGAGTTGACACCAACTCCTAAAGCAAATATATGGTTAACCAGGCTCGAAGATTAAATACAACATATCTTTAATCATTCCCTAGAATTTGAGCATAGTGAAATTGTGAGTTGAAAGGCTCGCCTTGCAAGGGTGAAGAGATGAGATTAGTTGCCTCATGTTGCGAAATCCAGCTTCTCATGCCCGAGAAGTGGGTATGTTGTCTAGTTTGTTACCCTTTTGGGCGCCTGTCATTTGCCCTCTATCAGCTAAGCTGCAAAGCTGCTCCGTACCCCAATTTATCTGATGTTCTGCCGAATCCCGAAAATTGTTCTGCTATCCATCGCATTTTGAAGTGCAACCGGTAAGCACTTTTCACCATACACTCGTAGTAATCCTGGCCTTTTGGAATGCTGAATTGCCCGAAAGCCGCTTTTGTCGTGTAATCGAGAACTTAAACATTAGAAAGTGGCTGGGGAATAAGCCCTCTGCCGGGCCATCAATATCAATCTGCATGCGTCTATTTTTGGGCGCATGTAAGCACCTGACAATGGTGCGGATTGGGTGTGTGCCGGGCTTTTAGGTTTTTAGGCATCCCCGGATAATGAAATTGATGAATGTTTTCTGCCGTTGCCGGAACAACAAACAAACTGCCCGTCAGAGAGCAGGAAGCCAGGACGTGTGTGAAGCATTATCCCCTCGGAGGAGCGAACAAAAAACCAATCAAAACAAACGATAATGCTGGCTGACCCTCCTCCGCTGCCCTTCCGCGTTTGATGATGAGCAGGATACGGATAATAGGGATGCCGATGCCATTAGGAGGAGCCCAGGACGGGAGGATTCGATGATGTGTTGATTGCCCCCAGATGACCAGATGACCAGATGAGCAGATGAGCCGGCAGTAAAATGCGCTGCGTGTGCGTATGTAGAAATCAAATTAAATCACGTTTAAATGGGCAGTAAAGTGGGGCTTTTTGAAGTCTGCCTGATTATGGAAGCGTCGCATACTCTGCCCGTTCAGTTTTCATTTCGAGCAGGATTGACCGTTCGCCCTCTAATTATCATTAATTAGCCGAGTTGGCGTGCAAGTTTTAAGCTTCCGGACAATTTCGGTGCCGACGACTGCTGTTCGGTAGCTTTTGTCAGCTTAAGCCCCTGGATTCCTTTATTCAGGACGCTGTGCCATTCATCGCAGCTCATTAGTTGCCCTCGGCAGCAAATTAAACTGGCCAACAACGGTGGCCTAAAGTCGATTTTCCATTCATCTTCGTTTCATTATGTTCCTGGCGCACAGCAGATAACCCAGCCCCAAGAACGCGCCATTGACAAATTTATTTATTAACATTCGAGTTCATTAAACCAAAGCAGCAGCTTGGCCGCCTCAGCTGGCTTTCACACGCTTGGCTGGAAGATGTTGGCCTGGCCGGTTCTGGCCCGGCATAAATCACTAGGCCGTCGATGGATCCTTAGGCCGCGCCGGCTTTCGGGACGGGGCTCCATCATTTCTGGTCGCTCCGACGAACTTTTGGAGGTCTTGCGGCGAACAATAAAGTAGTTTTTAAAGCTCCTCCGAAATTCCTTGTCGCGGGGCCACAACAACACACGCGGCTCGCTTAATCCATAAAGATTTATTTGTCGGGCTGCAGAACAAACAAATTTTCCCATGCTATGGCCCCGCCCCTCGCGATTGGCCGAAAGTTTTTTAATTAAATTTCCACCAAATGGGCGGTGCAAGTATATGTAAGTGGAACCTGTTAAAGTTTGGCACACTTAGGGCGGTCTTATTAGTCTAATTAAAGGAGTTCCGTGTTGTCATCCTGAGCGGATGACTTGCTGGATTTAAGTTTAAATTTGGAAACGCCGAACGCGGAATTTTCAATTAGTTTTTGTCCGCTTAATTGCATTTATCGCGGCTCTTGAATAATATATTTTACACCGAAAAACACGAAATTCTTTGATGAAATTTTTGTCTAAAAGCGGAATGATGTCAGCAGGGCAAATTGCATTTTATATCGCGTATTTCGCTTGGTCCACCTTTTAGACGTTGTTCTTGCCCAGTTTCCCTTTGGTTGCTGAAAGTACTGAGTTGTGAGCTATTCGACCGATGAGCCCATTAACAATTATAATAATACTTTTCAGAGCCGCGCTTGATTTATGTATGGCTGTTTGATGCCCGGGTGAGCCATCCACTCGGAATTCAAATTAGAAACCAGACCCTGATGTATCCAGTTTAGGAAGACGCGCATAATTGGAGTGCGATTGCTTGTGAAATGGACAGCTTCATTAGCATACCGAACATAACGCCACCTGGCTGGCCAAATTAAGGGATCCGAGCACTGAGTTAATGCGGTCGCAGATGGGGGTAGCATCGATTTCAGTAAGTAGTTAATATGAATCAAGTTAAAATAATTGCGGCTCATGAAGGAGAAAAAGCAGTAGTGGCTTGTGCTTATTACTTAAATTGCCTGCCTGTCGTAAGTGCGAAATAAATTCGTTTTCAAATATTCAACTGTTGATGTGCACTTCGCCGAATAATATTTCAATCTGGCTTTCTGGTATTGTAATTAACCTGATTGTTTACTCATACATGTGCACTATTATTCCAGTTCACGTAATTTGATAATTGTTTTCATTTGCTGCCCCGCGAGCCTTTGGATGTAGCCAACACATCTTCAAAAATGTAAATTAGATTTAACAAAATGTTTGTTTAATTTAATGCCTAATTGCTTGGGCATGTTATATTCACTTGAAGGGCCAACTATTTTTAAATTCAAATGTTCTTCAGTAACTAAGCCTTGTTAGTCATATATACTGTTATATTGCTATCAATTATTTAATTTGTATATTTTTAACCTATGAAACCTATGGCTACATCTAGTATCCTTCAATACGCTAAGTCCTCGAAGAAGCGGACCCTGTATAAGTTCCTTGACACTTTCTTCTTTCTCGAAATTTTAAGTTGCCTCATCGCATTTGGAAAATGAAACACTTTTAATATTTCCAAGCTGCCTATCCTGATTTTTGAGGATGTCGGGCGGTGCCATTCGGATTTCTACTGATGTGTATCTTGTCAGGGGTTGTCCCAAATTATGGTTTGCGTATTGGCTTAAAAGCTTTGCAGTGTGGATGTTGTGTTAATCAGTTATACTGATCGAAATGACCGTTAGTATAATTTATCCGCAAAGCGATTCGTTTAAATTTCAATATTTTACATTTTTATGGTACCCTTTTCTTCTCTATTACTTACTGTCGAACTTAAGTGTAAGTCCTAAAAATCTGAAATATTTTTAGCCAACATTACAATTACATTATCCTGTAATGTGCGAGGCATGAAAAACGCTACCAGTGAAAGGAAGTGGGGTGTTATGCTGATGGACTATTCAATTAGTTTAATCAGGCACAAAATAAACAGCTGCCTAAATAGAATGCAAATGCAAATGGTGTAAAAATAAACCATTAAATCGATTCAATGACTACATCGAACTAAATAAACGAATGCACCGGATAAACAGCTGTAACAACATTATGTTGCAGTAGTACTTAGCCTTTATCCTAATTGCAGCGACCATTGTTGAATTGGCAGCGTAATTATTCAGTGATTTGGAAACAAGCATTTTATTAATTATGAAATGTACCAGGCAGTTACATGTGCAATAGTGCTGTTCAACGAATTAGCAAGGCTAGTAATGGACTTACATGAATTATTTAAGCTAATGGTAATTGGGTAACATATTCACTAATCCATATTTATTCATTAGCTGTTAATCTGGCAACAGGACATTCGAAAGCGTTATCTTTACCTTAGTTGAATCGCTTATAAAGCGATTTCATCCCCATGCTTCAATTTAACCGCGCAAATGATTAGGCGAAATAGCATTTTATGGAGCGCCAACCACGTGAACAGCCCAAAAACCAAAAACCAAAAATCAAAGTCAATTCAGCTGACAGCTAATGACATGAGTTCCCTCCACGATTCAGGTGGCAAAAGTGTCAACTCAGTTGGCGGAGCCAGAGGTGCGGAATGGAGTGACCCTGAGATAGATTTGCGAACTTAGAGCGCAGAAATATAGCCGGTGGTCGAGTGAAAGGTGTCAGGCAACTGGAGTTCGAGTACGTGACTCTAATACTTGACCAAATCCAATGGCCAAGTGAATTAGCCACAAGCGCAATGGACCACAAGCCGAGCTGATGTTTGAATTTCGGTTTTCTGGCTGCGAGCTCATAAGCGGCTTATGCAAAATACCGATTCGGGTGCGGGATCGATTTGAAATCGAGTGTATCAACTTACTTGACTGTTTGCAGGGCAGGCGGCCAGAATAAACAGAATAAACCCAAATAGAAACAGACTTAAAACCTGTTTCAGTTGGTGACGCACCGAATGCAGGGAATTTACCTGTTAAACTTCCCCGATTTGAGTCCCGAGATTTAAATTGGAGTGCCATTTCGGTTTTCAACTAATTGACACTCTGCGGTTAAGGTATGATTCGCATTAATCATGCTCACAATTATTGCATGTAGTCTTGCACAAATTAGTGCAGTCGAAACGGTTCTGACTTGTAATGATTGATTGCTGGTCGTGCTCCTCACATTTTATCTCCAACCTCTTGCGACACCTTGTCCTCTTATCACACCTTATCTGCTGGGAAATTCGGTCTGATGAGGCGAGAGTTGCGAGGCAACTCTTCGTCGCAGGCACTTTCAGTTCATTGTGGACCACATTAATAACGACTGCCAAAGGCACTTGTTTCGCACTCCACAAACACTCTGTGTCCACAACTCGATGAAAAGTTAATTAATGTAACTGCCCAGCGACAGCCGACTGTCTAAATCGAATCGCCAGTATCGTTCATTACACTTCCTCGACAAGCAAGCAAGGTTCATTAGCTTGACATGAATCAGTGGGTAAGTCGAGTTTGCGGCGACAACACGGCGTATGATTAATAATAATTACCGAGGTTCTGCGAACTGAAGATGCCACGCCACCTGGTGGTCAACCGCAGACTTGCGGCCAACTTGGCATCGGAATTAGAACCTTGACACGCCTCCGCCGGCGTCACGTTTCTTCTGCTGCCACAAAATGAACCTCCGATATGGAAGGCGATCAGAAGCATCTGAAATGTCGGATTTATGCAAATCCAGCGGCATCAAACCGAGAGCGGAGAGCTCAAACCTGTTGCTGCCGTCGCATTCATTTCATTTCCATTCCATTTCATATTTAGAAGTTCGCGGTCCGAGATTTTAGTTTAGTTTTAATTGCGCTCGTAAACGGTTCAGTTCAATCCGATCAGCTCTAACGGACGCGCGTTCTTAAAAGCCAAAAATTCCCTTTTTTGCGCGTTCAACACTTTTACCCGCTTAGCCAAATTGCAAAGTAATATTCAAACCAGGTAAACTTTGCCATATCCAGTGCCCTTTGCTGTTGTAGGCGGAAATTATTACCCTAGCGCCTTTTTTGCATTTAAAAATGTAACGAGACATATCACAAATAAACGTGAAAAGCTCGACACGGAGCTTAATTAAAAGTCATACAGTGAGCAGTCAATAAAAAATGTCCGTCAAATATTGATTGAAAAAATTAATCAGCCAGCTGTGTAGCGACTAAGGGATGCCCAATATGGAATAAGTGTGAGCTTAAACATTCGTTTGCAAAACAATCTTGTTTTTGGTGCCTTCAAATGAATTTAATAGCTGCTTTTGAATCTACTTGAGTAACTTGTGTTTTTCAAGCCTAATAAGCCGATAAGCGTTCCTTTAATCAGAGTTCTTTAAGTAATTAATGGCATAAAGTAAATGTTCTTCGTCAAGCTGGAGGACAACGAGATTCCATTTTTAATTAATTATGCCAGCAGGATCCAGCTCCTTCGGCCGTAATTTACCACATGCGTATTCCATTGGCTTCCACCTTGACTATCATTTCCCAGCCACACTTCGATTCCGCGGGCATTTTCCATAGTGGTCAAATATTTTTTTACGAATTAAAGCGGCCCGGTGGCAAAAACGCTTTTGCGAAAGGGAAAATATTGAACGCAGCACGCATATCTATAGAAATAACATTTTAATTTAATTGAAATGCGGCTGCGAAATGAGAGCGCATTTCCAACACGTTTCCCGTTGGGTATGTCGGTTTGGCTGAAAAATATAAAAATAAAAAGCTGAATCCGGACACCACTAAGTATCTTCTGAACTCGAACTATTTGTATAGTAGTTGATACTAGGCGTTGCGTTTTTCCTGCTTCAATTTTGATTAAAGAGTCCATATGCTTGGACTCTAAGTAGCCCCTTCTAATTCAAAGCCAATAAAAGTAAATGCATTCCGCACTAATTAGAATATATCCTGCTAGTTCCATTCAATTTGCTTTGTCCTGAGCGGGAAACTTATAAAAATGTTCGGCGGAAGCGTGAAATTGCGAGGTGAACACTCACGATGTGGAGTAAAAGTGGGCGGAAGTGGGCGGAGTGGGCGGAGTGGGCGATGTGGGCGGATGTGGGTGATACACCACATTACTGCAACTGATTGTTGGTAACCAGACAATGCAGCTTCTGCCAACTAGCGCAACTTCGCTCATCAGCGACTCCAGTGTGCAGCATGTGGCACCTATTTGTGTTATCGTTTTGCGAGTTAAATAAATTATGGAGAATGTCGTTCGGGAAAGCGCCTCTCCGCTCCGCTGGCATAAATTGCATTTGCAAACTAAGTACGTAGCTGGCGCCATAACATCGAGTTAAGTCCGACCAGCGAAACGTGATAGTGTTGGGGTACGAGCAGCGTTAGTGGAAATCATAGAGAAAATTACATCATCAAGAGCCAGCAGCACTTCCCATGCATGCCATGTTGATCGTGCATATTTTACCATTAAAACAAAACCCAACCCTTTGATAAGCATGCTGCCCCATTCGATGTCGTGTTCGTGGTTGCTTGCTGGCATCTGAACCACTACCAAAGAATTTCCATTAGTTTACTATTAGTTGCATTGCAAAGCAATGGGAAATGGCATCCAGACAGCCTCACTTTCAGCCCGGAAGATAATAAATTATAATCAGAATGGGTAATAAAGTGGGTTACAATGGCTCTGTTTGAGATGCCAATCTAAGCTCATAACACATCTGGCTTGAGATCGTATGTGGACAAATAAAGGCCTTGTCTGGCCCAGCCAACTTTCAAAAAATCGCTCCGTATTCAAATCTTTGTGTTCGAACACAATTTCATTTTATTGGTGCGCTTAAATATGAAAATGATGACCTACACTTTGGTTATGACTTAGTCAGCTCAGTGTATGAAGGGCTTAAGCTATAGTCTTGTGCACAAAAACTAATGCTCGGATTTCTGTAACTCGATTTCCATACTTGCCAGGCCAACAGAACAACAGGCCACAAAAGCAAACTATTTACACTTGATTACAGAGTTAAGCGCACGCCCTCAAACGCAACTGCCGGAAAAGTGGAAAATCGAGCAGATCAACAAGTGCACACACACATAAAGTGCAGTGGGCGAGCGGAAAACGCACTCGCACACTGGCTCCAAAAGACAGGGCAACCGGAAAGGGGGCATGACGCGGAGGGGGCGGCAGGGCGGAGGGGGCGGCAAGGAGGTGCCGGAGCGGAAATGAGCGGCAAACACGCAGTAGCAGGCGTCCCAGGAGGATGAAAAGTGAATAAATATTTAAAGATTGCCGTAGCTGGCAGTAGAGAGCCAGCAAGTGAATCAGCGGGTCAGGACTTGACATTTAGCCCCGAAGAATTGGCCACATAACCGGGCCGGCTGGGAGTGTGTGTGCCACTTCATTTCCGTTTCCGTGCACTTTGGAGCTGCGTTATGAGTGCTTTCCACCTGGCTCCCTGCGCTTTGTATTTCGCACATTGTTGCCGCATCTTGTCGGCAGTAAAGCGTGGAAATTAGTTGGCAAAGGCAGCGGAGTTTCAGCCAGCTGCAAAAACGTGGCCACAACGTTGCAGCTGTGAGGAAGGAGCTTTGGTCGGATGAGGACTCATTCGGCTCCATAGCTTTGGAAAATGCTATTACTCAAGCCTTTATTGTTCCTAGTATTGGCGTAGGCTTTTAAGATTATTTAATATAACATTTTCTAATATGTACCAGTCGTGCTCCTCTGAGTGGACCAGACCCTTGAATCTCACCAATTATAGGCTGCATATTTATTTCCAATTCCTGCGAGGGCTAAACTTATCTCTTTGACCATCAATCAACGTGATGGATGCGCCCATATGCTTACCAATTGATATCTGCAAAGCCAGGACTTCTACATGTTTTATATTCCTTGTGTATTAAGTCAGATCAATAGGTTCAAGTCCCAGTATTTTAAACAGGGCGCAAAAAGTCTGTCTTAACTCTAAAAACAAATTTGATTTTATCCCTTTAAGTTTACCATGCTAATTTTTTAGCCCGAGCTCTCTTCTTCTGTTAACCGGGGCTCTCTTCCGCTGTTAAGGGAAACAGGGAAATTTTAACAGGGCTGTGAGGTTAAGGAATCACGGCAGACGCCTGTTATGTTGCGATATTAAAGTGAAAGTAGAAATGATTTGATTGAACAGGGTCGGATATATGTACGTAAATATGGTCGGGAGGGCGGCAACTCAGCCCACCTACGACGTTATTATTGTCATTTTTATTGGCCCCGAACTTCCGCTGGAGTAATGAAAACGTTTACGTTTGCATTACGCCGCTGTGCTTATTTTTATATGGCCGAAATTTTAGGCCAAACTTTTGACGCACTCGTCCACATAAAACCAGTGTCGCGTCGAAATAACTGGGGCATCGTTTAGTCGCGGGGCTTGGGGTTCTGCGGGTTCCATGGCTGCCATAAAAAATCTTGGGGCCTGATGGCCTTATACATTTATGATTGACACGCTGGCAATTGGGTATTTAATCGAATTTAAAGAACCTACCCGATTAAAGCCACTAGTTGTCCATCATCATCGAACCAACAACCTGAATTATGGCCTATTCAGTGTAATCAGTATAATAGCCCATGTGCATTGTTTTCACTTCCCCGAAGTCCGTGATTAACGTCAATAGGAACTGCTGCATGGCAGTGAATGAATCAAGGACGAGCATCGGAGATTAGGCTGTGTGGGAATGGATTATTTTCATTCTGATCCTATCATTCAGATGCTATGATAGCTCATTTCTGACCATTGTTCTGCCAGGTGAGGACTTATGGTCTATTACGATTTGCTTAGTTTTTCGGCAGTGCAGCTGCCATAAAGCAGTTATTCCCTAGCCCGTAAGTGGGCTATAAAAAACGTGTTGGCCTGCGGCAAGGCGAGATTTATATATCTACTGCGCTGGCGAAGCAATAATATTGTTTTTTATCTCTGGCCGCGTGGTAGATTCCTCTTCATCAGGCGAACTACATGGTGCACTTTCATTTTCGGCTGCTTTGTTGCACGCTACAAAGGGGCATAAAGTTCCACTGCCACAATAGTTTCGCATCCCGCGGATCCGCTGCATTGTTAACCCTTTGACGGCGCCATAAAGGCCAGGTAGTGTGCCGAAAGCCAAAGGACTGGATGCTGCATTGTATGCAAACCCACTGCAGCCCGGCGGAATCAGATAGTTTGCGACAGCTTCAAATCAGGGCTGTCACAGCCATTGTTTTCGCGGAACACAGGATTTGATTTTGGGCTGGTGTCAAAGGCGCCCGGCCGATACTTTCAAAACTCGCAGTCAAGTCTCTGTGCCCGTGGAGAAGCACTCATTTAGGCGTTTTGGCCTGCCTGCTGCCTAATTAGGGGGCAAAACTACAGACTCCGCAGCCACATAATTGATCTAAAGTTAATTGCGAGGCATTAATGCCTGACGAGGCCAACATGTGCGGCTAAGTGCCAAGTTGTTCCGGCCAGGGGTCGGATTCGGGCGTATTTATTTGCTGTGTGTCAGCGCCATAAGTCAATCTATTTGTTTGGCCCAAGTCCACAGCATGTATGCGAATTTTCCCTTTTTCGGGGCGTTGATTGATTGGTTTTGGATGGGCGCAAGGTGCGTGAGGAGTGGTTGCTCCTTTTTCGTGTTTTTGTGTAAACAAGAACCTCAGCATATCAGCATATGCCGAAGTCGATTTATCAAATGTAGACAAATGCGAAACAAAGTTGAGGAAATGCAAATTGAAGTTTTCGGCGGAGATTTATGGCCTAGCATCTATACACTTCAAATGTAAATATGTATTTTTAATTTCGCACCACTTTCTCCGCCACCGAGTGACGTCTGTCGTCCGTCGGGCAATAATTTAACTAAATTACTGGTCGACCACATAAAACAGCACAGAATCATTGTTATCAGGCCCTGCCCAGTGGACTCTCTCGCATTTTATATAAAGCCAGAATGTCCTTAACGAGCCAACGTCATGTCCTGCGGCTGCTTCTGTTTGATGCTGTAGTCTTTTGAAAGTGTGGAGTGCGGAGCGGGGGTGGTGTGCATAAAAAACAAATGGCTGGCCATTTTGGCTGCGCCCATTTTGACGATTATGCCAGATCTTCATTTAGATGATGAACGATGGTGCCTCCCGTTGACCCAGCATTAGGTGAAACGTTCCATTGGGAAACCCCTTCCCTTCGGGCTGTCAGCAGGCCATTGAGAGTTCGCTTTTTATGGGCCATGTTCTAAATTTGCAGTCACTTCCCTGTCTGCTGGCTGGCTGATAAAGCCTGTGCCGAATCTCCATAGACTGGAGTTGTGGGGAAGTGCAGTTGACACTGGCCAATTATGCATGCAAGCAGTGCGTTCGTCCCACACTGCGTATGATGAATGTTTTCGCTACTACTCTGGTAATTGCTTTCCCTCTGATTAACGGCTCCGATTTCGCTGGTGGGGGCTTTCCGATTTCAAATTGATGGTTGGGCTAATGACGCAGTCAACTTTTGGCCAATTAATTTGGCCACGCTCCACGGAGCGCCGCAAGGTATGTAAAATCAATTTCCACTTAAGGCCCCAAGGAGGGGCAACGTTTCAATCGGCTTGTGAAGCACCAGCGATTTACATTAGGGCAAGACAACTTGGTGGGCTGTTGTGCAGCCACTCAGAACTTGGCAAACAGACCTTTAACTTCGTATCAAAGGTGTAAAATTTCATAAAGTGTCGTTGGCAGGGCCAAAATCAAATGCAAACAAAGTCAGTGAAACGTTTTCGGGCATCCCCCCAACGATTCGGGGCGTAGACAGGCATAAATTCCTGGATGTCAGACGGGGTTCGTGCTGTGAGGGTGCCCAAAGGATTATAAGTTGCGAGTGTGTCCTTGAGGCAGACACTTTTCGGGATATATGTATGTGTGGGCGTGGCTGGCGCCTCGCAAGCGGGCTTATTGCAAAACCCAGAGCCCCGAAAATGTATGGCCGAGACGAAAGGCGATATGAATAACTTAAAGCTGATCCTGTGGACTTGAGTGAGCAATCAAAGCAGCGGGGCCTCGAAGGGTTCGTTTTCGTACTTGAATTGGTGGAATTGGCATATCGGAGGGGTTGAATGCGAAATATTACCGTCCCAATAACCCAGTTCTTCTGCACCCGACAAGGCGCAGTCTTAATCGTGTGACACTAGCTAGAAACTAAATGGATTGCGCAAATTGGTGAGGAGGTTCAGTTGCGGAAGTCTAGCGACTGCTGCATACCGCCTACTTAATAATATATATAATAAGCTGAAAAGCTTCTCCGGAACATTGAGTTGCTGTAAACCCGTTCAAATTGTTTTACATTCGTTTCCTGACGTTCGACTGGTCGGAAATGGTTCTGAAAAGTCAACCAAATGATTAACGTAAAATGTTAAACGGGCTTAAAGAGCTCCACCTAAAAAGCAACATCTGCTTCCAGTTTGATGTCTCAATTGTCGATCCCTAAAATACCATGTCCCTGGACATCCTTCCCAACTGGCCTGCATTCAGCTGGACTGTGCTAACAAAATCCAAACCACCGCTTTTGTTTCCGACAGGGCCTGCTGACCCCTGACCCCGGACTGGAGATGGTTTACCCCAGTGACACGTGCGACGCCAACAACGAGGAGCTGGCGCTGGAGCACAGTGTTGCACATGGCAACGGCACCGGCACTGGCAGCTCGCCCGGGACAACAACTGCTCCGAACGGGGACAACAAAGTCAATCAGCGCCACTACGAGCCGGCCGAGCGCTTCATCATCACCAAAAACGTGGTCGTGATAGGCCTGGCTTTCATGATTCACTTCACGGCCTTCCACGGCACTTCCAATCTGCAGAGCTCGGTGAACGCGGACAAGGCCCTGGGCACCACCACGCTGGCCGTCATCTACGGCTCGCTGATACTGTCCAACATCTTCCTGCCGATGACCGTGATAAGGTAGGTGGACAATGGTGGGGCATATTAGCATATTAGGTGCTAAATATTAGCCGAAGTTCAAATAATTTGTGGATTGTTCATAGTGCACTTACGTTGGCTAAACCATACGACTTCTTGACCATGTAGGAAACTAGTAACTCAAGCCTTCAGCGCAGACAAAATTGATATAAGCTGAATGATCTAACTAAAAACATTTCAAACTGCTGGAATAAATAAATAATTAGCGTATCTGAAGAACGTAGTAGTAAACGGCGTTGGAGCGAAGATAAAGACCTTAATCAGTGAGGCGGAATATCAACTATTATGATTTTTCCGATGATTTTTCAACCGAATCTGAATGTGTTTCTGAAGATGACGGGCTTGGAAAACAATCGACGGAGCACTCTTAGCATAATTGCCCATTTTTGCTTAGCATTTCCCGTGCCTCGCGAGAGGTTGGGGCTCATCTCGAGATATGTGGCATGCCATAAAAGTCTCGGTGATTGTCTGGCGGCGTTTTTATGGGGATTTTATGCAGATGTGACAACGCCGAAAACGCAGTCAGCAAAAGCCCGAAATGCGTGACTCCGAGCGCATTTGGCTGTAAAAATGTCAACAGGAAGTCCTTGGATTAGCACAGGTCCTTGCTGTGCCGAGGACCCGATTTCCGAATGTATCCCAAATCGGGGCAGCCACCCTCGTCTGACATTTAAACAAATCGCTAATTTATAGCGAGCCTCGCTTCACTTGGCTCATTCGAGGCACGAACTGCTGGCTCAGGCAACTTTAATCAGTTAACTCGATTTATTTAGATTTATGGCCTTGGGCCCCGAAATAAATGACCGCCTGCTAAGCATGTGCCACTTGCCACTTGCCACTCGGACGCTCGGCGCTCACCCATCCCCAGTGTTTCCCCTTTTCCACTTTTCCATGTGCTCGTTTCATCAACAGATGGTTCGGCTGCCGGTTGACCATGGCGCTGGCCCTCTTCGCCTACATGCCCTACATAGCCGCCCAGTTTTACCCGCGCTTCGAGACCCTGATCCCGGCGGCCCTGATGGTGGGCTTCGGTGGCGGGCCGCTGTGGTGCTCCAAGTGCACCTACCTCTCCACCGTCTCGGAGGCGCTTACCCAGGTGCGGGGCAACAAGTCGCGCAAGGATGTGAACACCGTCAAGTTCTTCGGCCTGTTCTTCATCTTCTACCAGATGGCCCAGGTGTGGGGCAACCTCATCTCCTCCTCCGTCCTGACCCTGAGTGCTCCTGCCTCCCAGTCGCCGGCAAATGATTCTTCCGAGTGGGAAGTGCAGCGCGAACTGGAGAGACACAGAGTGGCCGAGCTCTGCGGTGCCCGCTTCTGTCCCGGAGTCGGAGCAGAGGCCAATCCGAACCTGGTTCCCCCTGCTCCGGAGCAAATCCAGCTGCTCAACTCCATCTTCCTCACCTGCATGGCGGCCGCGGTGTTCATGATGATCTTCGGCGTGAGCTCCCTCAAGCGGTAAGTAGCCGAATGATTCGCGACCAAGAATATTACTAAATATTAAATATAAATAAATTCATAATGGATTTAAATATCTAATATCCAATATCTTGTATCTAATATCCAATTATCCCTGAGAGTTAATAGCTCCTATTTCCAATCTATGATCCACAGCTACGGAGTGAAGCGCGGCGACGCTGGCGACGGGATGTCGGGGCTGAAGCTCCTCACGGTGACCATAAACCTGCTGCGCAAGCGCCGCCAGATCCTGATGCTGCCCATCACTATGTTCATCGGGCTGGAGGAGGCCTTCCTGGCCGTGGACTTCACCCGCTCATTCGTGGCCTGCGGCTGGGGCATCTCTCGCATCGGGTTCGCCATGATATGCTTTGGCGTGGCGAATGCGGTGGCTGCCGGCATCGCGGGCGCCCTGGTGGCGCGCATCGGACGAGTCACCCTGGCCGCACTGTGTGCCGTGGTCAACCTGGGCCTGCTCACCTACATGTACAGCTGGGAAGCGCGGGAAGGCGACTACCTGAGCTACTGCACCTTTGCGGCTATTTGGGGCATCTGCGATGGAGTCTGGCTGGTTGTGGTCAATGGTAAGTGAAGCTCGGCTGGAGCTTGTAGCCAAGACTCGGTATTAAGCTTTGGTACTTGCAGCTTTTTATGGCATCCTGTTTCCGAACCACCTGATTGCCGCTTATAGCAACTTCCGGCTCTGGGAAAGCACTGGTTCAGTCATCGGCTACGTGCTCAGTTCGCAGCTTTGCACTTCCACCAAATTGGTGATTTTGATTATTTTTATTTTAGTGGGCTGCGTGGGGTGAGTATGCAGTTTGAAATCGCTGAAATCCTTGACTGATCTTCGTAAACTTTGTTTTTAAGATATGGCCTCATCGAGTACCGCTTTTGGCAGAAGCAAAAGAACTTGGAAGTCATGCTGAGTGACTGATTAGCACTTCAAGGCTAATTCCATATCTTGCCATTTACATTCCGACTTCAGTCTCTATTATAAATGTACCTAATACCCCGGAAAGAGCTTGAGTCGGATCCAGAGATAAGAAGTTGTCTTATGTGATATTGTTGTTGAATAAAAACAAGTTTGTTGTAATTTTTTAAATAGTATTTTTTATTACAATCATTTAAATATCTGTTCAGTTGTAGCTGCTTTCTTGCTATATACCATTTAAATTTCGTAGTTGAAATATTTTTTCGTTTCTTTTCCATCATAATTTTTGTAAGTTGCTACATAATGTTACTTATTCTAAACACTTGCTGTCTTTTAGCTTGCTTTTGTTCTTTTTTAGTGCTACCATATAGAATTATCTTAGTTTTCGAGTCTGAACTGGCTAATTACTAGGGTTATAATTTGTTTTATAAATGGTTGAAATCAGATTCGTTTCAGTATACAAGTTTAGCCAACGCATTAAATGCAAATATTTTAACTCATCACTTACGAGCTCTACAGAATTTCTTAGACTGCGGGTCACACATAGATTTTATGCAGTTTTGGTTTTTAAACATTTAGTATGTAATTTGTTACGTGTATGAACTGGTTTGCTTTGTTTTCTTTTTGGAATGGCACATCAATGTGATAAAATTTGGCCTAAAACTGCACAAGTCTGGTTTGGGGACTTTATACTACTTTTAGGCTATTTGGGATATGATAAGTGTTAAGTAATTACTTAGTTAATTACTTGGCTAAATATTCAATTGGATTGGGTTCTTGGGTTTCGGGTTGCGGGAGGCTTGCGTAAGCCGATGTCCTTTGTAAATGCTATGACACACAGTATTACTTTACATGGCCTAATTGCTAAACTCTAGGGTGTTGTACAACTATCACACTGTAATACACAATTTCTCACGCACACACTCGCTTGCACTCACACTTAGACACCTAGCTATATACACGGCCCATCTATTTACAGGGGCCCCTGGCCCTATACCATTCCCTTGGACATCATGCGAACGGTGTTCTTGAGGGCCTGCCGCTTGTTGCAGAACCAGATCCGGATCACTTCCCGCTCGTACCCCAGCTGATGGGCCAGTCCGGTGATTTCGGTGCCTGTTCGCGGGAGGGAGGAGAGTTAACAATCGTTCCGGCGACCTCTACTTCCTGTAACTGAAAGTTACCACTCACCCGAAGGATGCGTGTTCCGTTCGAAGTGGGCATTCAGCAGCTCCAGAGCCTGCGGCGTGAAAGATGTGCGCCTCTTGCGCTTCTTCGACGGCTCCACGCCGATGTAGTCGGTGAGGTGGTTCTGGCCCGATTTGTAGCGGTTCCAGTGGCTAAATCGATAGAAGAACTCAAGTTAGTCGGGCTTGTTGCTAAGTGGCGCCCGACGTGGGGCCAAACGGCGCGTGGAACTGCCTCCATACTCTCACCTCTCTTCGGCCTCCTTCATCCAGCGCTCCAGCACAGGCTTGATCTTCTGTGCGCTCTTTGGTGTGATGTCCAGCTTTTCGAACCTGTGGTTGGGAGTGGTATGTAGGGAGAGGTATGTAGAGAATTAGATCCTGGATCAGATCGCTCGCTGGGCTTGTGCAAGCCCCTTATAACGCAAAAGAAACGTAACTAAAGTGCCAGGACATTGTCAATTAGCATTCTCTTTCGGTTCTTTTTCGGGTACGCTCTTTCTCAATCGTTCAGTGGAGAAATTTCATTTCACTTTGCTTGTGGTAAGCGGTTGAAACTCTGCTCGTTGGCAATGCCCTGGCCAATTTTGGGAGCGCATTTATGCAAATTAAACGTGTAACAAAAGAAATACATGGCGAAATGAACAGGTTAATGAGCCTTGCACTTTAGTTAGGTTTCTCTTGGACTGCACACACACACACACAGCGTGCACACACCCTCTCAAGGAGGCACACATACATGTTCTGCTGCTGCGTCGACAGTTGAGCGGCGTACATCTGCGCAGCGAGTGCACTGCTTGCATTCGATAGGTGGCATTCGACATTCGACATTCGACAGTTGGCATTCGACATTTGACATTCGATATTCGGTATTCAGTTTGCGGTGGGTGGCATTCGACATTCGATGTTGAGAGAGAGAGGAGTTAGATAGAGTTGGCGTTTGAATCGAAAAAATAAACAAATAAAATAAATAATATTAATTTAGCATTTAATTGGTTTGTTGTCTGTTTTTCGTGGTTAATTTAGCATTTTTAGATTTGCTAGAAAATGTCCTGGCACTCTTCGAAAATTGGTTCCAGAAGTTTACGAAAAACAAATCAAGGGAAACATAAATATGTGGACGTAAGCAAACAATATTGTTGAGGAAAGTATAATAAAACACGATTGCCTAAAGGGGAAAGTGGCCAAAACGGTTGTCCTAATGCGGTTCACCTTCCATTAGCACTTTAAATAAGTAAACAATGTCATAGGATTCTTTGGTTTTAAAACTTTTTTCTGCGAAATGATATTGATTAGCAGAAAAGAAGGTGTCTAAAACTATACAGCGTTCGATTTCGAACCTGCAAGTTGGTGCAATTTTTCGGGGTATACTTTTAGGTTCATTCTATGATATTATTATAAGGATTGAAGGAATTTTTCCACATTTTCTATTAAACGCCCAAAACTGTAAGTAATGAAAGCACCTAAGCTATATGGTTCGCACAGGATCATAGACCATTAGAAATCAAAATTCAAGCGGATTTCCTACTCTTGTGTTGTGTCCCCTGCTCAAATGTTAAACGATTAGGGTTTGTCCATGCATATCTCACCTGCAAATGGCACTCTGGCTGTAGGCCGGACCCTCGGTCACCGATAGGGCCTGGCCCACCTGGGTTTGGGTGAGTCCCAGGGACAGGCGCCTCAACTTGAAGGCCTTGGCGAACTCCTTGATCTCGTCCAGATCGATGCCGTCCACCACGTTGGTGGTGGCCTGGTTGATGGTGGGTTCATCTGGAGGAAGATAGATAGATGGGAGAAGAAGGTCGGTTAGTGGAAGCCCGTCTCTGCCTTGGAAGCTTAAAGTCGAACTAATAGATGGGAAATTAGCTTAGCTATCCGTCCTCGCCGTAGGGCCATGCAAATGACTTCATAAATTGCTGTCCCGGCTTGGTCTTAATTACAGTTAATTGCGGTAATGGCAAAACATTATTGCAGTTCAGCCCAGGTAAATTGATAAAGCACACGGCGAAGACACCTGCAAGGTTTTCCTTGTCTATTAGGCAAGTGCGAAACTCACGGCTTTTATCTGCCTAATTTGTTAGCAGAAGAGCTGCAGGATGCGAACTACTCGCGCAGAATTTTGATTTATTTATTAATGATATGCAAGGAGGGAAAGACAAGGGTCCCAGGCAGCAGCAGCCAACAGCCAACTGCAACTTCAACGGCAGCCTTGTGTTTTAGCGGTAATTAAGATGCGAGAACGGATTGGAGACGATGGCTGGGAGTGGGGATGGGATGGGATGGGGATGGAATGGTATAGGGTGGGATCCGCATGCTCCGGCAGCATCCTTTGCGGGCCGTAACTCAAGCTGTCGTCGCAACTAGCTGGCTTTGTTTGCCTCGGTGTTGTTGTTTGCTGCAGCGTTTGAAATATGTCATTAAATGCGGAAGACATCTTAAGTTTTTGTATGCATCAATTAGTAGTAATTAAGCCGCATATTGTCTGCAATTTGTATGCGCAAACGATGCGATGTCGCAATCGAGACTGCTCGAGGTGGAAGCCATCCAATCCTGATGACTCCACTCTAATGGCTGCTGGGGGCTTGTCTTCGTTTCTTGCCGCTGCCAGAGCTGCAGATTGTGCTGATTGCATTTTTAATGCATCCAAAAGTTTCAATTAAGGCCCTAACTCCTGCACGGGGCGGGGGAATCTAATCAATTGAATATTCTCAAACAAGAGATTCCTTCGACGTATATAGGTTGCCCATAATCCGCCCCGAGCTAATCCCATCAGCTCGGCTTAGGTGCCGTCTTGCCCCAAAACCTAATCCAATCGCAGATGCGGAGCGTGACAACGTCAACGCAGCTGCTAATTTGCCCAACACTTTCGGTTGACATCTCTCAACTTTAAGCAATGCGTTCCCGCCAGTCTTGTTTAGCTGCTCAACTAATCCCCGGCCCCGGAACGCTGCATCAATTATGAATCCCGTCCGTCGCAGGAAGTCGTGTAAATGCACGCGAAACTTTTCGCACACACGCCAAAAGACACGACACTACACGGCGGGTGGAGTGGAGTGGAGTGGAGTGGAGTTGAGTTTGGAGTTGATTTTCTTTTGGAAAATTTGGAAAATTACATAAAGTGCAGTCAACTTGTTAGGGCTTTTGGCATTGCCAGCAAAGTTGGCTTTCGACGAAAATTTCGTTAATTAATGTTGGCCAAAAAGTTGATTTTCGCCCCGCCTTTGTGCGCATATCACTCATACGCCGTGTTGCACTCGAGTGCGGCTCTTAAAATATCAAATCATCATCAGCTCGCTGCGGACCCCAATTATATGTGTACAACTGCGGAGGGCACTCGAGTTTCATGCCTCCGGCTCATTGGGATCATTACACGCTGGAGGACGCTTAGAACAGTTTTGGGGGATTCGTGTGTGAAATTAATGCTAAGCTAGCTGGGTGCTTTAAACTCGGGTTGCAAGCCGTTCGAGAGTCTGAAGTCTGAAGAATTGAAACCTTAAATATTCCAATATGTTTAAATACAGATAAAAACTGTGCGAATATTATTATAGGTAAAAGTGCCCTTCAATAGCATGTCTCATTCACTGTCGGCTTGCAACCCAGCTCTAAAGTATTTTAGTACAAGAAAGAATCGATCTTTACTCACTCGGAGAATCCATGAGCAGGTCGTTGTCATTGTCGTTTCCGTTGGGCGACAGGTGTGGCGGTTCGCTCCTGGACGATGGACTTAGTTTGAGCGGCTGCATGTGGGAAACACTGGACGTGGATGGACCTGGGCCAGGTGAATCATCCCGCGGGGAGGCGGACGAGGCCCTGGTGGCCGTGGCCGTAGGAGCTCCCAGGGATTTCGTAATGGTCAGCTCGCCATTGGAGGCATTCAGCCTGGAGGAGATTAGTTAGAAGGAACCTTAAGCATCATGGCTGGGAGCAACTCACCTGTTTATGCTGCTAAGTACGTTGGCCGTGGCACTGGATCCCGCCGCCGTTGGTGCTCCACAACTGCTGGTCGAGGTTGCAGCGCCGGAACTGGGTCCGTTGCCCAGGTAGTCCCGCTCCAGACGCGGAGATCCGCCCAGTGACAGGGCGTGGCCCTGGGGCGAGTGGGTGCGGAACAGCGGGGAAGTGTAGCCTCTGTCGCTGATGCTATTGGCCGCCGAGTTCGAGGGGGCGGAACTGGGTGGTGAGAGTCGACCGGAGGGCAGACTGCCGCCGTGGTGACCTGCATTCGAGCTGGACGAAACACTGGCCCTGGTGGCCGTAGCCGTGGGCGTGTGGGAGCGTCTCTCGTGCCGCTCCTGACGCTCAAGTCGCTCCAGCCGATCGTGCCGATCGTGCCGCTCGTGGTGCTGGCTGAGATTCATTCCCGTGGTCGTGGAACCGCCACTGCCGGCCAGCCTGCCCTGCGGACTGTGCTTCGGCGAGACCGTCGCCGATCCTCGCAAGCTATGTCCGAAGTGGTGCCGAGGAGGCGGCGCCGGCGGCGAGCTGCTGGCACTCAGCTCGAGGGGCTTCAGCTCGATTTGAGGAGCGGTTAGCTCATCTGGATGTCGCAGGCTGATCTGTGGCAGCGTGGAGGAGACCGCGGAGGTGGATTGCGGCTGCAGGTGATGGTGCAGGTGCGTCTGAGTCTCGGGCTTGATGTGCAGTTGCTGCTGCAGCAGAAAGGCGGCTCCAGGAGGAGGAGGTGCTGGCCCCTTGGCGGCCAATCCGGGACTTCCGCCTGTGGGCGATCCGGCCGTCGGAGATCGCTCCGCGGACCGCCGCAGATCGGCGGCCAGATGCGAGTGCGGCAGGTGACCAATTCCCAAGTGCTGCTCCCGTTCGCGCTCCCGTTCTCGTTCCCGTTCTCTCTCCCTTTCCCGCTCCCGCTGCTGATGCACCTGCTGCTGCTGTTGCTGCTGCTGCTGCTGCTGGTGTGTTGCAGCTGCCGCAGCAAACAACTCCGGATGCAGAGCCGTCAGCAGCTGCTGCACGCCCGTCGAAAACAGATTGGGCTTGAGTAAATTCGTGGGTGTCTGGGCCAGTTGGGGCAGCGCGGTGGCGTGTTGCAGGGCGGCCAGCGAGGGCGGCAGCAACTCCCGCTGCTGCTGCTGCTGCTGCTGTTGCTGGTAGCTCGCGAAGGCGCCGAAGGCGCTGGGCAGAAACTGCTCCGTGGTGGGGATCTGCGGGCTCACCGGGATGGTGAGTATGGTCTGCACGGCAATACCTGCAAATGAACACTATCTGTTAGTAAAGGTATCTTGGATATTAGGAAGAAATTATCCTATTTCTCTTTTTCTTCGAACTTGACATCTAAGTTTGTTTAAATATTTAGTTGATTTATTCAAAGAATCAATTAGCGCTGCAGCTCATTTCTTGCTATCTTGGAATCCGCATCAACATAAATTCGGAAAACGCCAGGCTTCAACTCTTCAACTTTTGTGTCAGCCCCTAAGGCTGAGCATTTTATTAGTCGCTTTGGAAAGATTACAGCAAATCCCTTTTCGCCCCACGCGAGGAGGAAATTGAAAGTTGCCCTAATCGCTTTACGAGCTTTTTATGCCCCGTGACTCCAGCAACCACGAGCTGCGCTGGAAGTCAAGCCAAGTCAACTTGGCTATTGATACCCAGACGAGCAGACGGACACGGCACAATTACCCGGGAACTTGGCCCGTGCAGCACACACTCACCTTGGGCCGTCGGTATGAGCAGCTGGGCGCCCTGGACGCCCTGCACCAGCTGCCCGGAGGCAAGTATCAGCTGGGGCATCTGGGCGCTCGCCGGCGGCGCCTGCAAAGTGGGCGGGGGCGAGGCGGTGGCCGCCGCCAATACATTGGCCAGCGAGGAGGCGCTTAGGGGGTGGTGTGGCGAGCTGCTGCTGCTGGGATTATCCGGCTGCTGCTGCTGCTGCTGCTGGGCGGAGCTGGTGCCGGAGTTGGCGGCCGATCCGCCGGAGCCGTGGCCGTGGCCGGAACTGCCGCCCTTGGCCGTCTTGCTCTTGCCGCCATTGTGGGTGGGCGAGGTCGGCGCCACCGAGGCTCCGGTGGTTGCTGCGGGCTCACCGCCCACGCTGAGATTCAACGGCGAATTGAACACCGAGGCGGCTAATCCTTGAAGACTTGCCAGTGCAGCGGCCGTGGCGGGGTGGTGATGGTGATGCTGGTGCTGGTGGCCATGATGCGGATGCGGATGCTGCTGCTGCTGCTGCTGCTGCTGTTGCTGCTGCTGTAGCGTGGCCAAATTTTGTAATTTTTGCAAATTTATCATGTCTTGCACTGTGGGATTTTGAACAAGAGTCACACAAAATGTTGTCATTAGTTTTTGTTGCAAGCTCCTCGCCGAATTGGTGGAGGGAAGTTGGGGAGGCTTGGGTTTCGGATTGCCTGCCAGCACTAATTGCCAGTTTACTTTGGCCCTGGCTGGGTTTTTGGGGATAAATGACTGTGTCGGGGCGGAATTCAAGGATGGAAACTCGCTGTGCAAAGAAGTCTTAGATAAATTATAGAAAATTAGTCTGAGGGAATTAGAGCGTTAAATGCGAATGCAGCCAAATAAGGTTGCCGAATAAAACTAGTGAACTTTATGGCATTGTTGTTACTTAAAACTAATGCAATTTAGAACTGAAACGGGTTAATCAATGCCATCTTTTTATTTTATTAAAGGGGTAGGGAGTATATATAAACGTTTTACAAATTATGGAATGTCCTGCTGACGCAACTACAGTGTTCTCTCCCCATTGAAGGTAGTTGAATATTTAAATATGTCCGATAACTTGGGAAATGTAACGCGAATTGTAAATTATTGAGTGTAACTTGAATTGAAAGCCTAAGTGAATTGTTACTGCAGTACAGGTCCTGTGACCTTTTAGCACGATATATTCACTATAATCTCTCGATAAAAATAATAATAACCAAATATAAGAACTGGAAAAGAAAGGAAACCGTTTCCATCCTTGACAGTGAGTCCTTATGAGTGCTGCTGTTTGGCTTTCGATATGTACTCACTAGTTCCGTTCAGATGGGCGGCAAAAGCCTTGGCTTGAGCCTGTTCCTCCCGCCGCAGCCGCAGGACCTCCGCCGACTGCTCCTCCGCCTCGCCCTCGCCCTCGCCTTCGCCCTCCCCCTCGTTCTCGTTCTCGTCCTCCTCGCCGTCGATCTGCATGGGCAGCGGGAGGGGCAGGGGCATGGGCGGCGGGGAGTGCTGGTTGGCCAGGGAGGCGGCCTTGGCCGCCAGGTTCTTGTAGAACTCCAGCTCCTTGACGTGATCCTTGTTGTCGAACGGGGAGTGGGAGTGCGAGTGCGAAGGCGGCGGGGGCGAGAGCAGGGCGTGGCCGTCTGTGATCTCCATTTCATCGTCGTTGTTGTTGCTCCGACTGCTGTGGTGGGGATGGTGGTGGTGGTGGTGGTGGTGGTGCAGGGAGTGGGCGTGGCTGCTGCTGCTGGGCGAGTGTATCTTGTGGCAGCTGATCTCCTTGTCAAAGTCCTGAAAACAACCGAAGAAATGTCATTAGTCGGATTGCTATTATGCACGGCTTTCTGATATGTATCTTTCCCATTTGGCTGAGCGACTGCGAGTGGCTTTCTTAATGTGACTAAGACTTGAATTTTGGGTTGCTAAATTAATATTCATTTCAGAACCTTTTAATGCGCGCGAGTCTCCTGTGGCATTCCTGTGGCTAAATTCAATTATATTTTTGCAATTAATGCCGTGTCAATTGTTCTGCAGAAATCCATACTCGAAAGCTAATGACGAGTCCTGAATCCCCATTCATTGTTTGCTGATTGGATTATATATTTAAGCGATGGCATTTTCGGACTCATGTTACATTTCATTTGTGTCAGCCGAGGCGACACACCCACTCTGGGCGTGTTAATAAGTTAATTTAATTTTTGTTGTAATTGTCATCGCACATTTATTGTTTGGCATTTTGATCTGCCAGTGCGGATGAGCTGGCCAATTTATGCAAATTTAATTGCTTGCAATTGTTGCGATTCGAGCAGGCCGCAATAGTGGGTGGAGCAAGTATCAATGCGGGCTTGATTAGCCGTTTAAACGATCAAGTGGCATCGTTTGCCCCTTTAAATTACATCTCGCTGGTACTTCTTGTTTAAAGGCTCGCAGGAGAATCCACGGAAAATGGTTGGATAGGTAAACCAATATAATTATTGGCAATTAATGCTGGCGACGCCAAATGCGCTTGGAGGGGGAACTTGGAGGCGGAACATTAATGCCAATACAAACGGAGCAGGACCCTTCTTGCGCCGTGGCGGAGCTTCAATTAAATTTTATTTGCATAGGAAATTAACATAATTGTAGTGCAAAATACAGACCCAAAAAAAGAGAGGAGAAAAATGCTAAAATCGAAAAACGGAGGAACCAAAGAAAAGCAATAAAAGCAAGCAGTAAACGTGACGGCAGCGAAGGTAAAGTGTTAAAAAAATATTATGCAAATAAATAGGAATGTTTGGTGGGTGTTGCAAGTGCGGCAATTAAGCGAAATTTGTGCTGAGCAGCCAATGGGAATGATTTGTGTAACCCAGCTAGAGGGTAGATCCGATGGTCTATCAATCATCTGACTAACCAACACTGGAAGAGTGGACATTAAAAAAGCACTTGATAAATTTCACTGCAACGTGCTGCAAATTCATTAAAAATTGACGTTTATTGGCGCCGTCACCAGCACAACAGCAACTACTTAAACAGTGGCGGAAAAAGAGAAGCAGTCCTGCCAGGACGAAGCAAGTTAATGTCATTGAACAGCAAATCGAACTAAATTTATGACACGCCGAGAACGAGAGTGTATGAAAAAGGAAAAGAACTCCCAGCACTCCCAACGGTAATGTCCTGCGAGTGTCCCGTGTTTTTTACGCTGCTCTCTGTGTCTGTGTCTGTGCGTGTGTGTGTGTGTGCATGTCCTTTATGCAAACAGGCGGCAAACAGACGGCTGCTGACAGCCACTATGGCCCACACTCACACTCACACTCGCACACGAGTAGTTCGGGGTCCACTGATGTGCAATGAATAAACTTTTCAACATATTTACCCACGCTCAATCGAAAGGACTTGTGGGTCCTACGGCTACGACTGCACTGCCGCTAAAAGTTGAAGAACAAAAAGTGGCCACCATAATGAGCCGCCGACGCTGTCGCCCGCCTTTTGTGCCCCGCAGTTCTATTTTTGTAGCCTCGCAAATGAGCGGAAATTAAAAACTGATTTAGCATTGGAAAGCAGGAGAGCTGGACTCTGGAATGATACGTGGACGCTGGCATCGTGGCGATTTGATCAAGGTTTAAGGCATTTAACAAGCAGCCACATTCAAGGTCCTCCACAATAGGTCACTATCTACTTATTACAAGTCCTAAAAAGTTCGGCTTCCAGGTGTAAAAACATGTAAGATTAACTCTATTTTAGGTGACACTGGATTTTTTATGACTCAATTTGAAATATGTTTCATAGATGTATCTTAGTTTGTGCACCGTTCAAAGGAACCATAAATACATTCTGAAGATACAACTCTGAAGATACGTCTTGTGCCAACATTCAGATTTGCCGGGAAAGGTAGCCATTTCATTTGCGAGCCATATAGGTACGAATATACACCTCCGCCCCTGGATTGCCGGCACAATCGTCTCCGCTCGGATTCGGACAGTGAAGCCCACTTAAAGCCGCCCAACAATCGGCTGGGCATCAACGTTTCCCTTTGGCTGCCGTTTTGCTGTTTTTGTTGCGCCGCCGTCAAATGAAAATAAGTCAAAAAATAGAAAATGAATTGAATTATTGCAAAGAGCAAGAGATGCTCGCCACTGTGAAGGGGCGGGGGTTGGGGGCTTTATCCTGCAGGAAGGGGACTGTATAAGGGGAGTGGGTGGGGGTGGGGAAGGGGAAGGGGCTGGGCAGCGGGCACTTGACAGCCTCGAATGTGATAAGCAAAAGCCCGGCGCGAAATGGAAAACGCGATGGCAGCCTTTGGTTTTCTTCTTATTATGCGCCTGCACCTCCCTCCCCCCGCGAGTGACCACCGCCATACCGCCCTCTCTGTCTCCAGCACTCGTGCTGTCTCTTTCGCTGTCTGTGTTTTTATGTAGCATGCTTTTGAGCGCGATGCGAAATTATAATTCACACATGTGACCAACCGGGGGGAGTGGGGCGCTGGGTGGTGGGTGCTCGGCCGTTCTCCAGTGGGTGGCTGGGTGGTGGACAGTAAAAAAATGCAATTGCCAAAAAGTAGCCGGCAAAAAGAAAGCGAAAACGAGGAGCAAGTCGACGTAGCCGAACGGTTGCGTTGCTTGTTTGCTTTAATTGCAAATGGCATTTTTTCCCGGGTATCCAAAGTGGGATGGCAGTGAGCAGGAGGACGCGGATGTGGATGTGGATGTGGAAGTGGCGGACATGCACGTTACAAGCCGACCAGCCCCACCACCCCAGCACCATCATCACAGGGAGGCTGGCTCATAAATTGTCGAAAAATATTTGACTTGTTCTATTTTTGGTCACCCCAGGCCCATCCAGCAAACAGCGCCTGCTGTGGCCAGCAATATGCTTCAGCAGCTCCCCTTCCCCCTTTCCCCGCCCCTGGGAAACATTTATGACCGGTCGCAGGGAGGAGGGGGTGCTGGGGCCTTGCACTTTTGCATACTTAATGCTTTGTTTAATGCAAATGCACATAATTTCATCACCGCCGGTGGGAGTGTGTGGGTGCGGGTGTGTGTGTAGTTTTCTTTCATGCTTCTTTTGCCGAGATGCGAAAATATTTTTCAATTAATATTTATGTTGCTTTATGTGCCTGAATTGATAATTTCCCCATTGGTGACTGGAAAACGAATCCGAATGGTTTGCTAAAACTGCTTGCGAGCTGCGGTGGTCGTTGTGCTGTTGGATTTCTGTATCGATTTTGTGGCATTTCTGAAATACTTCTCAATGGGAAATACTTCCCACCTTATTTGGTTCTTAAATGCAGAGCAGCCCGAACCTATAACCTTAAGATTAAATTTGATTTATTTCAAGTTGTATATAAGCTTTCGTCAAACAGGCAGCTATGTTTCAATAGAGAGCTCTTAAAATGATTTTACCTACTTTATCAGTTATGAAAAATTGAAATCAGATTCTTGAAGATAACAACAGATATCCAAAGATATTTCTTTAGACTTACTATGTAAAAGTTGTACAAAATGAGTATGTTATTATTATTCCACGCTGTGTTGCAATAAAGATTGATGACCATGATTAAGAGCAGAATAACGCTTAAAATTCCCAATCGCTGCCGTGTGTCCATTCTGTCGAGAATCAGCCCCTTTATCACTCCGTCGACTCTCTAAACAAATGTAGAAGAGGCCATCAATTTTTTATGCGACGCCGATTTCTTGCGCAATTTCGCCGGGACCAGAGTGTCGATAAAGGGATAAGTTGCACCTGCAGCGGCAGCCCGGTTGCACCCACCACCCACTCGACTGCAAACAAAAGCTGCACGCTGCAGACATTGCAATTTGGGCGAGAATTCGACTGTCCCTATGTACCGAACCACCGGCACGTGGGCATGTATCGGCTATATCGGAACGACATATATATATTGGCAGATGCGGATTTCTATATAAGGACGGAGCGCAGCTGACAGTCGCATGGCGAATGAGGAAAGAAAACAAAAACGAAACGAAACGAAACGAAACAACAGCGAAGCACAAAAACCAAAACAAAAATGTGTAAAAAATGATGAGCGATGGGGGGAGTTCAGCTGGAAAATGGAGCAAAACAAGAAGGCAAAAATGGGGGGCAGGATCAGGGTAGGTCCTGCTGGTCCATCAGCAGCAGCAGCAGCAGCAACAGCAGCAACATCAATGGGCGCGCCACTCAATCAACCCCACTTGGCCGAAAGTGGGTGGCTCGTGGGTGGTGGTGGCCGTCTGCTTGACAACAATGAAGGCCAAGCATTGTCCAGGACTCCGGGGACCACTCACCCAAGCCACCCCTTGCGCCCCCACCCCGCGGATGGTGTGTTTGTGTGCGAGCCTGTCCCAATTTTTTTACGTTTTTCCGTTTGTCCGCTTACTCCATTTTTTCCACTTTTTGTGTGCCTTTAATTTTGCTTTCCTCACTCTCCCTCGTTCGCTGGCTGCTTTTTTACGGCCCGGTCGCCTGCTACAACTTTCTGACTGCTTGGTCGCTGGTCAGCCGCAGTTATTCTTTGGGGGCGCCGAGCGCTGGACATTGGGGCGCAATCCTGCAGCGGTCACTGGTCACCGCTCTGGTCAAATGAATGCAATTGTACGGGTGTACGCATTGCTTTCCCGCCCCGCCCCGCCGCGCGGAGTGCCCCGCTCCTTTGGGCCGCGAGTGGACCGAGCATAAATCCTGAGCCCCTCGCACGGCAGCCCCGCACCACCCACCGACCACCGCCCACCGCCCACCACCCCAATAAAATAATATCGAAGCCCCCACCACGGAAAAGCTTCGCACTTTTGCTTGCTTTTCACTTTTGGCGGCACACTTCTTTTTTTGGCCATTTCTTCTCGCCCAAAAATAAAAGTAAAAGTGCGCCACCCACCCACCCACTGCTTCTTGGCCATCGACTTTGCCTGGTCAGCGAGTTGGTGGTGCGGGGCTGTTGGGGGTGGTGCTGGTGGCTCGGAAAGTCCTGGTGTCTGTCGCGGCATTTATTGCCGCAATGTAGCCCCAGGGAGCTGATTCGCTCGCCCCTCCGCTGCTCATTTGCATCACAATTTTTAATTGGAATTGGCGCTAGAGGTGGCCAGCGATCAGGGGTCGAAGGAGTTCGCAGTGAAGGCTTAGCCTGGCCGACAATTGAAGGGCCGAGCTGCAAAACAATTATGTATCACCTCGCTGGAATGCAAAAATAGATTTTCTCTGCCAACTTAAAGCAGA
Source organism: Drosophila erecta (assembly GCF_003286155.1). Classification (NCBI taxonomy): domain Eukaryota; kingdom Metazoa; phylum Arthropoda; class Insecta; order Diptera; family Drosophilidae; genus Drosophila; species Drosophila erecta. The sequence goes on from NW_020825200.1 coordinate 18,673,453, forward strand.
AGTATGCCGCCGTTTATAAGCCTCCATGAAAACCCACTTCAGCTATTGGGAAATGCAATGTTCAAGCTAAGGACTTGAACCGAATATCTATGAAATGTTTCCTCATCTGAAACCCTTAGATTGCTAGGCTGGAATAAATACAAGTTTAGATGTACTCACTAACCCAGCTCTTGTTGTTTTGTATGTGAATGATTAATTACCGAAGACTATGCTTAAATGTACAAGCCGCAGTTCCATCTCATGCTGTTGCATTTTCACCTTTGGCAGCGAAGGACTCCTTGGAGGACTCCGCCGCCCTTTGTCCTGCGCCTGAACAAGGCGTTCTGCTGTTTTTGCCAGTTTTTCGGATAAAATTGTTTTGTTGACTCTTTTAGTGTTGCCGCTTCTGCAGTCGATGCTGCCACCTCCGTCGCATCCCGTTGGCCGCAGCATTGTTTGCTGTTTGTCTGCCTCTGTCTGCTTCTTATTGGCCATACGTGCCCCTGTTATTCTTATTTTAGGCAGCCGTCGAGAAAGCACACACAAGTTTGCCGCTTTTGTGCCACTTTTTTCACGGTGCCACATGTGTGCGAGCGAGTGCTAACGCTTTTCCTCTACATTTCTCATTCGCTGCTGCGTTTCCATCAAGAAAACGAAAAAGTAACATTTTTGCGGGCCTCGCTGATTGGTTGCACCCTCCGCTCATCTCGGAGCTTTTCCCGCCCCCACCGCGCCCCCCTTTTTCCCATTTCCCCATCGCTGCAGGAACAACGCGTTTTTTGTTTTAGCCGTAGAGCAACACACCCGTTTTATTGCCTCTGCGATGTTGGGGGTGGCGCCGCTTTTGGGCCCGCCTGGTTGGGTGGTGGGGTTGGGTGGTGGGGTGGTGCCAGTTCAGCTACTCACCGGAAGCGTCTTTGTGTGTACCCACCGATAAGAACACTGACTAAATGCGTAATATGAGGCTGAAACTGCTTTGTGTGTACCTCGTGTGGAAAGCGTTGACATTCCTTTAATAATGGATACAGTTTACGGTTTAAGGATAAGGTGAGAGTCACATTCTTGGCTGCATTAGTAATAATTTTCCATACATTGAATAGCGCTTTTGGTTTGCTACAATATTCATAGCATACTATTGTGGTAGCTAAAGTGTTCTTTAAGAATTCCTCGGAAATGAATCGGATAAACCGCAGTGTCGTGATCATCTCTACTAAATGTAGAGTTACTAGTTCGATAACAACTTAGCTTTTTGCAGGCCGAATCCGATCTCCTTGGAGGTGTGCATCCCAAAGTTAATTACTTTGCGCTGGCATATTTTCGCCGTGTTCCTGGCTACTTGAACATGCCACACTTTGGCTAGTTTTGCCCCTGCAACTCTCTGGAATTAATATTCGTATTTTCAATTACCACTGACACTTGTCTACGACAGCCGAGCCCAAAGGGGGCTCCCCCCCTGTCCGCCTGTCCCCCTTCCGACTCCCACCCCCGAGGAGAGCCTACCAGCGTTTCTGTTGTTGTCATGGCCATCACACACGCCCTATTCCAATCCCCATCGCTAGTCCAATGCGGAATGTAAAATGTCATTACCGCTGACATAAATGAATAGCTGCATTCATTGCATTTGGCAGCAGCGCCCAGAAAGAAAGAGACGGACACACACGGCCAGGGAGCGACAGAGAGGCAGCGATACCTGGCTGCCTTGGCTTCCATCTTAGATTGTTGTAATGGCCGCATTAGCGTTAATTAAAGCCAAGTTGGTCGTGTATGCATAAGTCGGACATGAATGAACTGCCCGAGCCTTGACAACTGAAAGGAATGTTATCGATGGCACTGCAAACAGTGGGTTTCAATGGGGTTTCACTTGGACAAAGCCAGTGTTATGCTCTACTCAGTTGCATGGCATAAAATATTGTATTATAATAATGCGTGATTTCAATTTACTTTGGCCCTTGTAGCCGGGCCACCAATAGCTCGTTGATTACAGTGTTTGGTGAAGCCAAAGTACTGTCCTAAAAATTAACCCCACTCAAGTGGAAAATGAGCCAGCCCAACTAGAAAGTTGCCCCAACCCCCTCCCCGGTCATTGACTACTACCAGTAGCAAGTGGAAAAGGGGGTTGGGGGGAGGGGGGGGGACCGGCTAACGTGCAACTCATATAACATTTCTAATTAAAATTTTGTGCAGAGCTCCCGCCTAAGCCCCCATCGGAAGAAAGGTTATTAACATATTTGCCATAACCAGGGGGCGGCATTCGTGGGGCTGTGAGTGTTTGCTATTTGTCCAAGCTGTTGGCCATTAGTTGGGCATGCAGTCCGGCAACTTGTCCGAAAAAGTGGGATCGAAATCGGTAGGGCCATTAGGTGGAGGCGACATGTATGCATGCATGGGTGCCTAAGTAGCTGCGCTGTCTTCATTAAAAATTTTGCACCGCCCTACCACTCGTTGCCAGCAGTCCTTTCGATGCACGGAGAGAAAATACTGTAGCAAGGGGCAGCATTAGGTATTTTTAGACTTAGCACACAAGTCGTGGATACACTGTCATACTGAATTTGGTAAAGCATTGCACTTAACGTAATAATAACGGAGCTCAACCCATTTTGTACAGTGCACTTCTAGGAGTTGCAGTGTGCTCGCCTCCCGCTCCTTGCCTCAAAGGGCAGCAACAAATCGGGCTTCGTTCCTAATTTAAATGCAAATGAGATTCATTTGACGACGACGTCGTCCAGGCTGCAGCCATGGCCCTGCTTGGGCGACCCCGCCACCCAACACCCTGCCCCCTACACCCACTTGGTCAATGCCACACACGCACACACACCACCTGGCACAGACAGCGGGGCAGACACACGAGTCTGCTGGGGTTTCTCCTTCTCCGGGGCACCAGTTTCTGAATCCCGGGCTTTCTCCACGCCAGCGAGTGTGTTTTCTTTCGGGTGGGCATCTGCATTTATGCAAGTAGCTTAAATGGCTACGAAATGCGTTGCTTTGGCGAGATTTGTAGCATACATTAGGGCGGTGTTGCATGTGGCAGTGTTGCACGTTGCCCGCTGCCCGTCGCTGCAGTGTCAATTGCCTGCTACGCTTAGGCGCAACCTTAAGCTCGGCAGTGGCGGCTCTTCCGCTTCCCCGAACCTCGGCGGTGCAGCAAAGTCTTTGCCACATAATCGGGCAGGAAATTTCAGTGCCTTTTGGGGCTTTGATTAGTGCGGCAGTGCGGCGGTGCGGCTGTGGGGGCTGCTAATTTGGGCAAATTCCTTGAGCACCTTGAGAACATTTAGCAGTCCAATCAAACCGTTATCCAAGTAAATATTTCCCAAGCCGCTTTGTATATGGCCAGGGAAAAAGTTATTACTCATGCGCCACGTTGCACTGAGCACCAATCAATATGCAGGCTATCAAATATTTAAACTAAAACTACAAAATAACAAAAATGGCTAGGAAAATTAAACTCGTGCGTGCGAGTGAGACGGTGCGTTCGAGAGTGAGACAAAGCACGCCCCGACAAAGGGATTTTAATTGAGTGCAATGGCATGTGAGCGATATGTGCAGAATGAAAATGCAGAGCGAGACAGCCGATAAGGGAGACAAAGACGAAATCCAAGCAATACTATCCAATATTCTTCACAACCACATGCACACAACCACTGTGCCGGCCCCCATGTCTGTATGTGTGTGGTCGAAATGCATTTTGAAGTTATGAATACACATATATCCTGTTGATTTTTGAAATTATCAAGTCTTAAAACACACACACCGCCAGATTGTTGGGAAAGTGGGTGGCCAAATGGGCGGCCCTGTGCTTTCCCTGGCCTGTGTTTGTGGCCGTTTTTTGCATGAATTATTAAATGCTGTGTAATTTATTTGATTGTGATTGTGCCTGTGCCTGTGCCTGTGTGCTGCCTGCATTCGTAGTGGTCCGTATTTATTGCACTTAACTGCTTGGGGTTACGTGTAACAGGGCCTCTTTCCCCCGATTTGTTGAAATCTTATGCATTTGTCATGAATTCGAAATATTTTCGGCTGGCTTGGCTGGCTTACTCCCCCTTCCCTTTCCCGTGCTTGTGTGTGATTGTGTGAGTGTGCATTTCAGGGATGGCAGGAGTTTGTCTGCGTTGATGGAGCCACGCATCACCCAACCACCCAACCAGCCACAGCCCCTTGCTAACTGCATCAACTATTTGTCCATACACATTCGGGTTTTAAGTTATTTCTGCTGCTGCAATTTATTGATCAATATTTTAGCCCAGGCGTTGGTCATTAGTTAGTCTGGTCAGGACATCAAGAAGCACTTAGAGCGAGAGAGATAGGGTTGAGCTGGGCAAAAGCTGTACACACAAAGTGCGTCAGATACAATGGAAAGTTTTCTCTGTGATTGCAGCTTATAGCCCATCCAATATGCAAGCCTTGCAAAGAACTTCTTGCGGTCAAAACAGGCTGCCCGGCCATTTAATCAATATTTTAATAACTGCTCTATCGATTTTGTGGCTGCAACCTCTTGCAACTATTTTCACACCACCGCACTTAATTGTTGTGAAAAAGGAATAAACAATCAAAATGCAATCAAAAGGTAAATGACACCTTGTAGTTATGGCCAAAAGTCATAATCGTATTTGGGTACCATCTTATCATTTCTCCGAGTGCCTTAGCGCACGTCAAAACAGCGGTTCTACAGCGTCCTAACAACTCTTTTCACACCATTAGACTTGAGTGTATTGTGCGAAATGTATCCGCCTGGGAAGCCAAAGTTTGCAGGCAGTTACACCTGCATATCCTTCGCGCTATCCTTATCCCGAACACAATCTAATTAACTGTCATTGTGTTAAAAAGACGCCAAACTGGCAACCGAAAACTCGCGCCCGCCCCTTCTCTGTGGCCTGCCAGTTCCACAATGACAGCCGCCCTCTCCCCACGTCCTTGCAGTAGTTTGCGTGTCAAGTTGGCTCCTTTCAGGAAGCCGCTCCACAGCCCCCTCCCGGTCACGTCATCCGCTGCGCTAATACTAATGCGTTGGCAATAACAAAGGTTGCACATGCTCCTCCAACACCCAAAGTTGGCGAGTTGTTGGCAACTAATCAATAGAGCAAAATTTACGTTTAATTAAAAATGTCTGCGTGTGTAAACCGGGCAGGTGGCAAGTGAAATCAGGTGGGGAGCCAGCATAGGCATGCTGGTTAGGTCTGCTATCGTGACATTAGCTCAGCTGTCAGTTGGATAATTGCCTGGCTTAATGTGCAATTAGACCTAGAACCATCTTATAGCAGTTTTTTAGAAACATCCAAACAACATGCGTTGCAATATGAATATGAAATTGGTTGCAGGCCTTTCGAACCGCCTTTAAATTTACCCAAAAGTATCCGTTGGATACCAAAACATGGTACATTAAATGATTGATTTAAAGTATATAAACAGGAATGTTTGATGTAGCGACTTTGGAGAAAACCGAAATCTTCTCGGATTGACCACCCTTCAGATTGACCTTTCACCCCGCCACTTTATCCACAACTTACACGAGCCATGATAATTTATCGGCAACGAAATACTTTACATAAGGCCCACCCTCCTCCTCCTAATGTGCCCCCGGCCACCCCATTCGAAGATGAGTCCGAACGATGCCGAATGTAATTAGAAATCCTCAGCAAACATACATATGGGAAGCGCTGCTCCTTCGTCCTTCGCTCGCATGTGAGCTCAAGTGTGTATTCGTGTGTGTGTGTGTGGGTGTGGGAATGGGAGTGTTGCTGCAGTTGGTTTGATGTGCAAAATGAAGACATTTGAATTTGCGGTTCGGGCTCGAGCACCGTAGGCTATAGATTTTCTTACGACACACGCTCGCACATGCAGGTGTTGTGGGGTGAATTGGGCTGGGCTCCGATGTGTTGGGGGTTATATAATGCAACCACCCACCCACACACACACACACACACACACACACAATCACCTGCTGTGGCCTTTGTCTGCCCGCTGGCCATGCGAGTGGGTGGTTGGGCGTCATCTCAATATAAACTGCCTTCAACATTTAATTAGTGTGTTTTCGCACACAAGTCCCACGTCTATGTATGTGTGTGCGTGAGTATGCAAATGGCGATGGGCGCAACTGTACATGCTCACACACCTACATAGCCTTTGCTCTCTTTCTCTCTCCATCGCTCTCTCTGAAGACATCGCCGTATCGTTGGCTATACAAATTCCATGCCAACACCTTTTCGGCCAACGACTAAGACAAACTTAAGTGGGCGAGGGGGCGGCACACTCTAAAAGCCCTCTCCCGCCCAAAAACACACACACATGACTGCCAGACTCACATACACATGCACAATTGCCTTTTATAATTAATTTTACAGTTAAGTGTATTTCAAGAAAGTTAAATTTACGTATATTCGAAATTTTGAAAGGCCATTGCCTTGGCCACAGCCCACACACACACAGCCGAGGGTTAAAGCCCTGTTAGCAGTGGGAAGGCACTGGAGGGGGCAAGGCGGTAGGGAGAGGGTAATACCGCACTAGTGTGAGTGTGTGTGTGTGTGTGTGTGAGACGTCCCTGCGGCTTGTGTCTGAGACATTTGACTGCTTTTCGGGCTAAGCTCTCGCCTTTCCAACTCACTCCTTGGCCGACACAAATTTTATTGAAATTGCCCGGACTCCGTGTGCACTGGACGAGGCAACACTTACATTATGCAATCTAATTATGTCTTGAGCTTCCAGTGTGTGAGTGACTGCGGCAGGACAAAATGGCGTCTTAGCTGGTAAGTTTGGGTTAGCCAGGCCAAGAGCAACTTGGCTCAGGGCAAACTTCACGGGAAACTGAACCTCACAACTGCGAAAAATAAGGTCTATTTTATGGAAATGTTTTAGTCGCCGTTTTGGAAATAAGCAGCAGGAAGAAAATCAATTTAATCCGATATTATACGATATTATATCATGTTACTCGCCTCAGATTGGCAATCCACAAATGTTTAAAAGAAACTACTTAGCGCTCCACACCATTGCTGTTTTGTAAATCCAAAAATTTCAATTCCTTAAGCTCCTAACCAAACTTTAATGTACGCTATTTTAAAAGCCATCCAACAGCACAGCCCAAAATAATCTAGTCCAAGCCCGAGAGCAGAACTCTCTGCTGGTCGAAGGAATAGAAAATCAATTTCGTACCCCCAAAACGTCCTCATTAAATTGCTCGCTGTACGACTAATGAAATCATTAAAATTGTTTAAAAGCAAATGCTCGTTGCCCGAGCCGTAGGACAAACATACACACACAGCCGAGAATATGCAAAATTTATGTGGCAACTAGAAACTATGTTTTGGCAACACGCACACAAACCCTCACACCTATATACGCAGTCGGCAAAGGACATTGCCTTGAGTTAGGATCGGGGCCGAGGACGAGGACGAGGACAGACAGCAAAAGTTGCCAGCTGGGGGAGGGGCAAATCCTTAGCAGGGACACCCAGCCACCCCCTGTGACCAGATACCACCACCCTCCACCCCAGCCCGTTTTGGCCGCGTGCGCTACTTAAACCCTTGCCGAAAACTATACGGTTTTGTGCTGGGACGCTGTCGGGGTGGCCAGACATCCAGAACATGATTTTAGTGTTTTCAAATTTGAATTTTAAACAAGTCATAATATAATTTGGCTAAGCAGAAGCAGCAGCAGCAGCAGAACATCCTGCTCCCGGTCCACGACTACTGTGTCCACTTGCCGGGCCTTAATCCGCCCAGCCCAGCCCAGTCCAGTCCAGTTCATTCAACTCCTTGCCAGTCCCCTCGATTGCAACCCTTGCGCGACGGCCATCGAAAATTAGCCAAGGCCCTAGCTCATTTTCCAACTCGGCGTTTTTCTTGCAGCGCCGAAATTGGGAAATTTAAATTAGATACAAAAGTATCTGTAGCCCGGAGGCGGGGGCGAGTCTATGCGTGCCAACTATCCACACGAAATATTGTAATTTTCTTGCAACTAAAGACGTAAACGGATATTAGCAGCAAATTAAGCCCTCTTCCCGTCCTTTTTCGGCTGTTCTGCTCCTTCGGTAGCGATGGGGGAATTCGCTTATCGAAAATGCTAATTTGAGTGATTGGTTAAAATCGAAAGGGGATTAATTTTCCAGCGATTAGGCAAGCTGCTTGGATATAATACTTGGGTAAGGCAGATTAAAACGTGCTGCATAATTTTGAACTAAGGCTAAAGCTACGGGAAGTAAACGTCTTTGAAATTATAAAAAAATATATAAGTATAACAAAAATCGAAACTCTTCGTGTAGTCACCAATAATTAATTTGGAATTATTTTATTTTGTAAGGCCATCGATAGTTTTCAATTACTTTCCCATCTTCAGCCGCAATAAGTAAATCGAAGCCGCTTCAGCGACAAACAGGACAACAGCATTTCGAATCGGGTTGCTGCTGTCTTGGGCTTTGGTCTGCTAAAAGGGTCCAAGTATATGGTCTAAAACATCCTCGAGTTGGCTACATTTTAAATATGCTTCTTGGGGGTTGGAGGTCGTGTAGTTGCAGAGGTTGTGGCTGTGGCTGGAGGTGGAGCTGGAGGTGGAGGTGTCCACCCAAGTTGGGGCGTCGGCTCAGTGTGTGGGCGGGCATTTGTGGGGCGTTGTTATCGTCAACTTGGCTGGCAAGCATTCTCCATTCTAATTTCTAATTATTTATCCATGTGTGTGTGTGGGCCTGGGTGTAGTCGCCTGACCAGATGGGTGGGCAGGATGCCGCCCCACCACATCCGTCCGTATGTCTGCCCGTCTGTCCTTCCGTCCGACTGTCTGTCTATGCGAATTAATTAAGTGTTTTCGTGCGCGGGCAAATCCTTTTGCGGCTCAGAAACTTTTGAGGTCTTTCGAGTCAAGGCGTATTACTGGGCCGGTGGGTGGGGGGAAAATCAATTATAAATTAAACATTTATTAAAGAAAGCGCACACATTGCCCCGGGGCAACGCAAGCGCTCTACCCCATCCCATCCCCAATCCCCAATCTCGGGTTCTTAGCCTGCCTATGCAAATCAGCTGCGGCATAAATAATGCGACATCATTATTTAGGCGGAGGTAGGCGCACAACTCGAATCCCCTTTTCGGATTCGGATCCAGATCCAGCCAGAACATTTCTGTCGCCAGTCAGCGATCCATCAATTATGTCTGCAGCTGGGGTAGATTCGAGGTCTTTGGAGCTGCGGAGACGGGCCTTGTCTCATTTCGATTGTCTTCGGGAGAAGGCTCCTTCCGCTCCCCTTTTGATTATGCACATGCATTTCGGCTCGTACATCAAACTCGAACTCGAATAAATGTGACGGGCTGCATGCATTCAAAGTTAAAGGAGATACGACGAAAAGCGAGGGACGTCCAAAAAGCAACAGCCAGGGGAATATGCTGATGGATGCCGGGTATAACTGATTTGTGTGTACCCGTATATATCTGAATTGGTAATTTGCTAGAAGCGACTTTAATATGGCACGCAGTTGTCCGCATCCCCTCCTCGAAACACTTTGCATACTCATCCACAGTCGGCCAAATGTTTTCGATTTACATGGCTAAGTAGCAGCGGGCCAGGTTTCAAAAACAAAATAAGACCAACGGCTATTTTCCAGCGGTAAGCAAACTAAAAGGGCATGACCATCTAGGCAGTATAGATTCAATTCGAATTAAAAATTAAGTTGCTTAAGTAAAAATCATTTTTCGGTTTATTTCTCGGAATTTTACGCACGGTAGAAAAGTTACTTTTACTGGATCGGTTTTGGAATATTTAGGTCAACGGAACAAGATACTGAGCGCTGGGATTAGGATTCGAACAGCACTATGAAATTAACCCCTGCTGCCCCCGCAGTTTGGCTTCCGTGGACTCCCCTCAAGCCTGTTCAGCTCGCGAATGAGATCGCAGGAGCTCGGAACGTCCAGGCAGTTGCATTCGATTGCCCGAGGCTTGCGAAGAGGTGGGTGAGCGCACTCCGAGAACGAAGGATAGGGGGCCTTGACCTTGACGCAGTCGGTTTTGCGTCTAACGACGTGGCAAGAGACGTTGTCCACGGGCCTGCAGCCGGGCATCTTGATCCTGGGGCAGTCCCCCTCCTCCGAAGGACATTCGACATTCTCTTGGCACTTTGGCACGAACTCCTTGCGCTTGCGCCGCGGGATCGGCGGACGAGCGCCCGCCTCATAGCAGCAGATCTTCTTGGGCTTTATCTGGATGGGCGGACACTCCACCCAGGTGACCTGGTACTTGCGCGCGGCCTTGTCGGAGATCTTGTAGTAGCACTGGTCGTACGGAGGGAACCGTTCCGCACAGGGATCGATGCAGCACTCTGGCGGCGCCTTTATCAGATGATGGAACTGGAAGCCGTCTCCCTTCTTGGGCGCTGCTTTCTTCGCGAACCGGGGGTCTCCACAAGCGGTGAAATTTCCGCAGCCCTTTCCAGACTGGTTGCTGCACTTGGGAGATGGATTGTGGTCTTCTGCGAAGGCGCGTTGGCTGACCACGCTCGCAAAGCTGGGTATTACTCGATTTTGGGTCTTCGTTCCTATACTGCGCCACATAGACATGGCTGGTTAATATAAATGTTCTCGGGGGCACGAAAGGGGTCGTTGAATACAGTAATTCCGAAACAAAAATGAAAATCCCTCGGCACCGAAGAATGACCAAACTACAAAATTTTAAACCGAAAACACAATCAGCTCAACGGAGCCGATGTGAATTTTGGAAGAGGCCGAGAGGAACTGGCCTACAAACTTATTCGACATGGCTACATCGCCACGAAGTGAATTTCAAGGCCTCCTCTTTAGAACATTGTTATATGGATATAGAAAAATCGTCCGACGACGCAGAATAATCCATAAATTATACATAGGAAACAAGAAGCAAATACTTTCCATTTCCTCGATTATCAAATACCCGTTTCTCAGGTAGTGGGAAAGTATATTCCATATGGAAGTATATTCCATATGTAAGTATATAATGAAGTATATTCCTCCAAGCGAGAGGTTGGTTTGTGGGAGTTAGAGTATGCGGGCATTCTTCTGAAGCAATCTTGCGCCTCGTCTACATCTTTAGAATCTGGTTGCTCAACCTAAGCTTTCTACCTCTTAAATTCCCGACAAAGGCAGACCAGTGATCCTGGTTAGGAATATACGAGTGTAGAGTCGGAAACTCGTCCTTCTACCTGCTACATATTTTTAATGCAATCTAGTACGCCCGTCCATTCCCACAAGTATACAGAACAAGATTGAAATTACCAATCATTTCCTAAGATCTTTAAAATATATCTCTAGTTAATAATCTCGCTTTCCATCTCGCTACTACTTCCTATAATTACTTATAATTTATTAGTGTATGGCTCGAATCCAAAATGTTTGGCGTCTTTATTAATTCATAGGTAGAACAAAATTCCATTTGCGCTTTTACTACACTTTAAAGCTTTTTTAAGGCCCTACAGATTTTAAGGATATGGACGGTGCGGTTTTAAGTGCGAAAAGCTGCATGGAACCTATTACATACTTTTCAACAGGTTTAGCTCAGATATATCTAGAGGCATTTTAGAACTTGTGTTCAAAATTTCGCATAAAGTTGGCCTTGAATGGCCACTCCGGGCTTGGGATGTCGGCTCATAGTTAGTCTACACTCAGTCCTTGGCCTAACAAAACATATTCTCGACTTTTTTCGGCTTTGTAAAACAAAATTTGGAAAAAAAAATTAACATGTTGCGAATGTTGCGTCAGAAGTGTCGTTCCCTCGTGGATCGGAGCATGCCGTGTCTGGAGTCCTTGGTGGATGCCTGTTCCATATTTAAGGCCGATTGGTCCAAGAATCTAAGCCCCATCAAGCCTTCGGTCGACTGCGCCGGCTCCAGTGTGCTCCGCCAGCACCTGGTACGCCGCAACTACAGCAGCCAGTCGTCCGCCGACGACTGCGGCCTGCCAAAGGATTGCGGGCAGGAATCGACCTCCAAGAGCTGCGGTCCTGCTCGGTTTAAGGGCACCATTTGCGATGCAGCCAAGGGCGGTAAGCGCAAGAAGAAGGAAGAGCCCAAGAAGGAGAAGTCCAACAAGCCGAAGCTGTCAGCCAGGATGCGGTCCATGTGGTACATACCCGACTGCGAGTACGAGCCAAAGTGCGACGTGCCAGTGCGGTACGACATCCAGTACTACCGCATCTCGGACAAAGAGGCCCGGCAGTACCAGGTGACGTGGAACGAGTGCCCCCGGCTGGTGATCAAGCCCAAGAAGGTGTGCATACACGCGAAGCATCCGCGTCCGAAGCCCTGCCGCCGTCCCAGGAAAACGGTGGTGGCCACAGCCCGTGTGCCCATGCTCAACCCCATGGAGTGCAAGAAGCCGGAGGATATGTCACTCTGTCCGCGCTGGACGCTGCCCTGCTGCAAGCCCGCCCGCATTCCGCCCAGTTGCCACCAAGAACGCAAGCCCACCGACTGCACCAAACGCCCGGCGCCGTATCCCAGCTTCTCAGAATGCAAGCGGGAAGAGCTGTCCAAGGCACCACCCACGGAGTGCCTATGCCTGAAAGTTCCGATGGCCTGCGAGATGTGGGCGGAGCTGAGGCGAAGGATCGCCCGGGGCAAGGGGGCGGTCCTTAAGTGTGGCGAAATGTAGGCGGCGGCGGAAGCCCAGTCACTCGACAGCTGACCACATTCCTGTCACTTATCCAACTCCGTATAGTCCCATCCAAATTACAGTTTTCCGAAACAGCCTTAACACTCCCTTACCTAAACTCTCTCTTTCCACACTTTCCAAATTCAAAATGTTGTTTAAACGCTGCGGAAAAGTCCTAATGCCACTCGCCGCCCGATTGGCCAGTTGTGCCGGCTCCAAGGGCGGCGCCTCGGACTCCAAGTGCAACTCCAATTCGAAGGGGAAAGGCCAACCCGAGCCCGGCTGCAAGCGCTCCGCAAAACGTAAGAACTGCTCCAAGGTCCCAACACCATTCCCGAGCTACTCTGAGTGCAAGCGGAAGCGGAGTGATCCTAAACCTTCCAAGGAATGCGATTGCTGGGACTTTGACAAGTGCTGATCCTCGTCATTTTGGATATCGGAGATCCGGGGATGTCCTCCGCTTACGGCAATCCCCCGTTTTCACACCTCAAGACTGAGCACTCAATACTCAAAAAACCGTTGGTGGCACTGGGAGCCGAGGTGTTTTGTCCATGTAGAACCTTTGCAGTTAACCTGGGCGCCTTTAATCCATGTCAAACTGACCGACGTTGAACGAATATAGGAATATAAAAAGCATTACCCATTATTTTGTAATTAATTGGATGGGCAATAGGTTACCATAATCGAATCTGTTGGGTATTTAAACTGCTGAAGTTTTTTAATTTGCAGGCAGCAAACGTTCATTCCTTAGAAACATTCTCCTTATATAGTTTATAAAAAGGAGCTTTGGCTAAAATCCGAAATCAACCATGAATAAGTACCAGACATCGAAAAGTCTTTATAAACTCATCTAGTAAGCCCTGAATTGTCACTTCCCAACTAGTTTATCATTGCTGGCTTTTAGGCATAACAATCTGTTTGGTTTCGTTCTACAAAATTGTATATATTTATTATTTTGAAAATTTATAGGTTATATAAAAATTTAGTATTGAAACCATGAATTCGTCAAATGCCTTGTTAAGCAGGATAGTGGCCTTCGGATTTGGAAACCTCGTAAAGCGGCGCGGAATGAAGCAGCTTCGCTTAGATGCCATTCACTACAAACTGAGCTCTGAGCCGGGACTACAGATGGAGCCGGAGCCTCAGAGGCGCCTGGATGACACGAATTACAGCCCAGGGAGATGGACGGAGCGGAAGTATCAGGCCACCTGGAGGGAAGCTGTCATCGAAAATGAGCAAGGTGACGAGGAGGCGGGGGTCCCACACTCACAGGAGGAGCGACCACCCGTCCGGGAACTTCGCCGAGCTGTCGACCCAACAAGGCGCCTCCAGAGGATTGCCATTCCGGCCAACCAATTCATCTCGCAGCTTATCTCAACCCAAAGCAGAAACAAAAGGCGTCACGTTGAAGCTGCCGCAGATCGAATGGCGTTTGATGGATACCAACCGATCTAAAGTGCCAAGTAAAAGGCTTGTTTTCGCTATCATATTGTTCATACCATTCATGACGTTAAAGGATATACTAATTCGTTGATAAGTTGAAGGAACAGGTAGAGAGAAGCCTTTCCGACCCTATAAAGTATATATATTCTTGACCAGAATCACTAGCCGAGTCGATCTGGCCATGTCTGTCTGATTTGTCCAAAATAAACCAGGAAATTATGAAATTGTGTGCGGGTATCGGATAGTCGAGAAACTCGAGTACTCCCTCCTGTTCTGGTTTAAAGGTTTTTGTAGAAACAAACAAATTAAAGTTGCAATTCTTAAGATTATTGTTTTTATAGTTTTTCTTTACGTATGAGAGGACATATGTAAGGTAATACCAAAGACACTAGAATAATAAGATGCGTAACGGCCATACATTGATTTTGCACTATGCAGCAACTTTTTTTGGTGGCGGCAGTAATTGCTCTCTTCCCGCTCGCATAAAATTGAGAGTGTATGTACCGGTGTATGTATGTACATATGTATGTATGTATGTATGTATGTATGTATGTATGTATGTATGTATGTATGTATGTATGTATGTATGTATGTATGTATGTATGTATGTATGTATGTATGTATGTATGTATGTATGTATGTATGTATGTATGTATGTATGTATGTATGTATGTATGTATGTATGTATGTATGTATGTATGTATGTATGTATGTATCTATGTATGTATGTATGTATGTATGTATGTATGTATGTATGTATGTATGTGTATGTATGTATGTATGTATGTATGTATGTATGTATGTATGTATGTATGTATGTAGTGTATGTGTTACTTGCACAAAGTAGTAAAAATTGTCCTAATTAAAGCCTGAAGAATGTTTAACTTACTGTCGGAACACATAGTTATTGCCGCTTTTAATATTTGCTTAGGAAAAATATTTTCTTGTAGCCCTATAATTCCCAACTAGTTCTAGTGAGGACTGTAAGGCATGTCTTCTAATTTAGAGTCGCAAAATAGTTCAAGTAATCTCTCCTACCGGTCGAGCAGTGAGTGCAGTGTATGTGTTCTTAAATGTGATGACTTCCAAGATCAATTTGGCATCCCTCTTGAACAAATAACCGGGCAAATGTTATTCATACAAGTATTTGAACTGTTATAATATTTATTTTAAAATATTTATTCATAAAAAATATTTAAAATACAATATAAAATTATTGTAAAGATATTGATTACCCTCCACTGAAAGGGATATATATTTTTATGTTTATTCGTATACAAAGTGGTACTTTTAGAGCCAGCCCGAAAAAATCGGGTGCAAAAAAATCGTATGACGTTACGCATCTTATTATTCTAGTGTTTTTGGTAATACCATTTTTCTTGGAAAAAATTGCCATACTAAACATAACTAAAGCCAGTCCGCTTTTATAGTGATAAAACACTTTTGTTTCGCGTACAGAAGATATTCACCGCTATAGTTGAGTTTCTAGACTATCAGATACCCGTTACTCAGCTTGTGGGATTGAGAATTGCATATCGATATAAATTGGCAAGGAAAGTAAAAACATGAAAAAATATCAAAACAAGTGTGTTCATGGGAGTATTTGGCGGCTTGTAGGCGTTAGAGTAAGCGTGGCCAAACATTTTTTAGCAAATGGGTAGAAATGGGAGAGACAAATAGAAAAATAAAAAATGTTAACACATTTTTGAAAAAATGGTCCCCGTAGCAGTTTTGGGCAACATAGTGAACCAAATTTGCTCTGAATTCTGCATTTCTAGGGTGACGGATAGACGGACATGGCCAGATCGACTCGACTATTGAGCCTGATCAAGAATATATATACTTTATATGGTCGGAACCGCTACTTCTACCTGTTACATACTTTTCATCGAATAGTATAAAAACCTCAGCTACCCGAGTAACTTTCTTCAAATTACGACACTTGTTTAAATATCACATTCCGTTACAACGCTCATGATGAAAATTTCGCAGTGACTCCCAGTTTTGTTTATATTTTAAATCAGGACTAAATTTTTGCAGTGCGTAGGGCATATTTGCAACTTATTAAATACCCCACTTTGATTCCGTCTTAATTGGAACACAATGATGCTGGCAAAGAAGACGTTCTTCCGAGCACCAGCTGCTATAAGGAGTGGATTGACGTCGAGGACCAATCAGGTGCGCGGCATGGAGTCGATGTACGATCCGTATGAAGATGGTGTGCCCAGGATGGGCGCCGTGCGTAAGGATCTGAAAAAGAAGGAGCCCGTGGACAACACCAAGGTGCCGATCAAGGACATCTGCTGGATGGCGATGCGGCGCAGCGAGTACAAGTGTCGTTCCGACCCCGAGTTCAATGTCCCGTCCTTCATCGACACCCGCAAGAAGTGCCTGGCTGATCCCTGTGCGATGTCCTATCCGCCGTCGGACCTGATGTTCTACAAGCCCACCGACAAGCTGAATCGCAAGTACCAGCGCACCTGGTGCGAGTGCGAGCTTCAGGAGCGTAAGAGGAAGGCCGTCTGCCGGAGCCGTCCGCCCAACTTCTTTCGACGGCCCCTTCGAACTCCGCCGCTCCAGGCTTCGAAGGTTTGCCCCGAGGGCAACAAGAGCCTTGGGCTGGGGCTTTGCCGCCCGAAGCCCGCGAAGAGCTCCTGCCCCAGGTTCAAGATGCCCTTCTGCAAGTCCGCCAGCAAGGTCGGCTGCCGGCCAGGACGCCCCCCCTCCGATTGCATTCGACCCAGGACCAAGTATCCCAGCTTTTCGGAGTGCCAAACGTATCCGCTTCCGGAGGTTCCTCCCACGCACTGCTTCTGCATCAACCAGCCGCCCATGTGCGTGGTTTGGAACTACTTCCGCATGAAGAAGTCCTAGTTGCCTAGGTCGTCCTGCAGTTACCAATTGCCAAACATAAGATTCGAATAAACAATAGGACATACATTATTTGGGACTAAGCGGATTTAATATTGGGTATACTGACAGCGTGCTTTGGGTTAAAGCTCGTATGCTTTAAATTACATTTGGATACCAGTCTCGTGTTTAGCAATGGTCTCCTTAGTTGGACTTAACCTATATAACCCAATGCATAGAAATCGTATATCGTGAAATCGTTCTGTACACAGAGTCCTTTGGCTAGCATGTCAGACATTCGCTACCTGAGTTAAAATTTCGAACCGCACCTTTTCGGCAAGCGCCTCTCTAAATTTGATATTCAAAAAAGCCAGGCACCATGCTCAGCTCGAAGCTGCGCCTGCGCCGAGCACAGATTCCAAGGATTCCGATCCCGAGTCGCTGGTACAACTGGGGCAACTACGACGCCAGCTCTGGGGAATGCTGCAAGATGCGCGACAAGGATGCCACGGCCTGCAAGGATGGCAAATGGTTCTGTCCGGTCAAGTACGAGCCCAACAAGTGCTACAAGAAGTCATCCTTTGGCGTAACAGAGTATCCCCAGTATCTGCAGGAAATCTATAATCGGGGCAAGACTGATCCCGACTGTTTGCTGAAGCTGATCCGCCATGACACCGACCACTACAAGCCGTCGGATAAGAGCCGCAAGTTCCAGCGCACGTGGCCTGAGTGTCCGCTCCTCTGGCTACGACCAAAGGACACCTGCTGCCCGAATCCGGAGATATATATGCCCATGGATCGCCGCATCCGCCCCCCGCAGGAACCGCCGCTCTCGGCCATTGATAAGCACCTCTTCCAGATGAGTATCTTCTGCAACGCAGTCCGTGCTCCCTGTTGCAAGGTAGGTCGACGACCGCCCAACTGCACCAAGCCGCGGAGGCCATCCGAGTGCTGCAAGAAGTGTACGCCCATGCCCAGTTTTTCGGAGGCCTGCCGCCATCTGATACCACGATTTTGTGGCTCCGAATGTGCCTGTCGGGGAGGGAGCCTTTGTGAAATGTGGAACACGTATAACAAGTGCAACAAAACGCGCAGGAGCTGCATGAAGCCGTTTATAGGGTATTCTCCCTTAAGGTCCAGGATGCGATTTCCGTTCTGAGAGATTCCTAGGTGTGCGGACATCTGAGTTATCCATGGTTTCCCTCAACAAATAGTATGGGAAGTATTCGGACGCCGATGAAAATTTGGAAACCCGAAAAACCCGTACCAGGAATCTTGCCATCCACCATCATTAGGCCAAAGCCAGGGACTTTTCTGCCCTCTATGGATATGCTAAAAAATCTGACCTAGTGTTCTGGGCCCAACTACTCACAAGTTCGACAGCTTTCGGAAAATCAGGCGGCAAAACCCAAATTCCCCCAAAATTTTAAGGATGCAGTCAGCACTCTGGTTCATTTGCAGGCAAGGTTTCCGGAGCTCTGCCATTAAAACGCAAGGCTTCAGGAGCTTCGCCAGCAAAGTGACCTACCACGCGGATCCGCCATGCCAACCTGCCGACCCTTTGTGCCATCATGTTCCAAGCGGCAGATGCGTGGGGGCCAGGGAGGTGCTAGCTCTCAAGCTGCCGCATGAGAAGTTGTTGCAGCAGGAACGCGAGCAGGAGAAGGAGAGGAAGTGCTGTGTGCTGCGATCGGCGGCCAAAAATCCCTGCCCAGAAATAAGGCGACCCGAAGCCCCCAAGCCGGAGGAGAAGCCATTTCGCTCGATGTGGGAGCCACCTTGCCGGGCGGACGAGCAGCCGTTCTGCAAGGAAATGCTGCCTCGCTTCGACGCGATGTACTACCATCCTTCGAAGAAGTGCCGCTGCTACCAACGCACCTGGGTGGAGTGTGCACCCGTTAAGCGGCGCCTAAAGAAGGTTTGCTGCCTAGACGCCATCGATCCGCCAGAGATTCTGTACCGAATCAGGCCGCCCTGCCCGGGAACTTGCGCAATCAACTATAAGGCCAGAAGGCTGCTCTGCGAGGAAGGGGACTTGGAGCGGGATCCAATGATGAGGTGTCGCAAATTCTTTCACCCCTGTTGCAAGCTGGCTCGCTGCAATCCTCGTTGCACCAGAGGCAGAAAGCCCACCAAGTGCACCAGACTACGTGCTCCATATCGCGCTTTCTCAGAAATAGGAAGGTGGAAGAGACCGTTGCGGAAAAGGGAGTGCCTTTGCCTGGAGACCATACCCAAATGTATAGCTCTTAGGGAAAGAATGAGACGCGGTTCTTGAGTGATTGTTCTTAACTAAATCTGAAAGAATGGAAGCGGAGGGTCTGCCTTTTAAAACGAAGCAATAGATACAAGTTGCGTTTCTATTACTTTGCTTTAGAAGTCAGGTCTTCGATCCGTACAACAACCATGGAAACTACTCAACTATAATGTGGCATAAAACATTTAAATTTAAAATTATGAGTCGTAATAAAAAACATAACTGAAATTCATGAACTGCATTTTTTAACCCTTGCCTTTATACCTATGAATAATTGACTGACTGATGATTTTCATTTTCGACATCAAGGCCACCCACGCCATTGCAGTCATCCATAGAATGAATCGATCATTTCGGAGTGACCCATTTTTTAATCAAGCAACAGGCTTCCAAATCGAACGTTTCCATTTAGATACTACCCAACACAACTCTCACGCAGACCGCAGCATTCAGGGCAACTAAGCAGCAGAAGAAGCCAGCGAGAACTGGTGAGGATCTGAGATGGGTACCTCTGTATTGGCCACCATGTGTGCCGAGCGCCTGACCAAGCTCCTCGTCCGCTACTCCCGTGCTCAGCCTGCCGTGGGGCGGAATCAGTCGCACTGCGTCGATAATGTGCTAAGTCCTTTGCCAAGGAGTGAAGCCACCACCGCCTTCCTGAAACCAATGCACACTGCTGGCCAGGTCCATCCCCAGCCGAAGCCCGCCAACAAGTGGCAGCCGATGGGCAGCATCACGAGCATCGGACAGAGATTCCAGCGGGAGGCCATGGATGAGATTTGTGCCAGGGCCAAGGACCGCCTGCTGCCAAAGGCCGAACCGCGACGTTTGAACTTCTCCAGAAACCAAGCCTTCTTCCCCAACAAATCGAGAGGCTTGGAAGATTGGAAGCATCCGGAAAGTGGGCGGTACTCAGCCCCATTTGTCAGCCTATTCCAGGCTCCGAACTGTCCTAGTTTACCGAAAAATACGTTTGCCCATCCTCTTTCCTTCGATCGCCAAAAACTGTATCGGGACTGCTATTAACCGAACATGGATAGTCTTCGATCCTGATGCCAAACTCATACGCAGCTCAATTACTTGACGTGCATTTTAGCGTTGTGATTGGGTTGCACTTGCGATTGGCACCAGGAGTCCGAGATTCTCCACAATTCGACGTATTAAAGATGTAATGTGTATAGTTAATCAATGGCTTGTGTACTAAGTGGGATGGGCATGGATACTTAATAACATAGGTCATCATGGGCTCCTCCGAATAAGAAGCACACACTTTATTAAATTCATAGCCTAATTGACCGAAATGTTTCGTGACAACTCTATATGAGAAACCCCGTATTTAACTCTCAACCTCATACCTTTTCATTCGTTTCGGCAACACTTCCTCTTCGAGAAGGAACTCAAATTTAAGTGCAGCAGCCATGCTCAACTCCTTGGCCAAAAGAATTGTGCTGATGCCCAGCCTTATAGCACTGGAGGATGCTAGTCGAGCTATTCACGTTACCGCGCTCTTGGCGAGGATGGGGAAGGATTGCTGTCCCGAGAGTGAGGTGCCCGGCTGCAAAGTGGTGAAGAGGCGGCCGTGCAGTCCCACGGACCCACCAGTTCGTCCTTGCAGCGAGCAGGACTGTACTCCGCCGCGATACCCATGTTGCGTGAGTACCAGCATTGCGAGTAATCCATGCGCCGAGCCGAGAAAGAAGGCCAAGTTCGCCTCCATGTGGAAGAGCTACAAGGACAAAGGCATCGAGCGGCCGGAAACTATGTGGCACTACCCGGAGGAGTGCTGTCCGAAATGTGAGGACACGCGCTTTGACGTTCTGTACTACACTCCTTCGGACAAGTGCCGCGAGTTCCAGCGCACCTGGTGGGAGTGCTGTCCGCGAATGGTACCGAAGCGAGTCTGTTGCTGGTGCGACGCCATTCCGCCGCAGGTCCTGCGCCGGGATCTGCCCATCTGCCCGCGATCCTCTTGTCTCCAGGAGCACGAAAGGAAGCGCTACAAGTGCCTAAACGAAAGGTACAAGGGTTGCATGCGCATCCGTATGCCGTGTTGCCGAACGGCTCGCATACCGCCCGACTGCAAGGCAATGCGTACTCCTTCCGACTGCGAGAAAGTCAAGTGCCCGTTCCCCAGTTACTCCGAGTGCCTTCAGGAGGATCCCGCTGTTATCCCCATGCGACCACCGGAGTGTGAGTGCCTGAAAAAGGCGTCTACCTGCGAGCAGATCCGACGAGCAGAGCACATGGAACACAACAACATAAGCATATGGCCCTGTTCCTCCAGGGGATCGTGAAGATGAAGACCACAACTGATGGTTCCGGTAACTGTGGTCTCCGTTGGGATTTCTGAAACCCCTCATGTAACAGAAATCCCTACGGAGACCAAAGGTGGTACCTTATCTTTATGGTTTCCGGTGATAATGGCAATCTCCATCCTAGCAACCCGGGCCCCACACTGAAAATCTGTCAGTTGAGGCTCACCTCATATCTCCCTCCATTGGCATTCGGAACCCTGTTTGAAATTCGAAATTCTAGGCCTCATTCAAAATTAAAACATGCCTCGCCTCTCGATGCTCTGCGGGCTGTCGCGCAGAATCATCTGCTCCAGCACCGTTCACAGAAATCTTTGGCGACTATTGTCCGACAGTTCCGATTCGACCATTACCCCACACGCATCGGACCAAACGGATAATAATGTGAAGAAATTCAAAAGGAAGACGCAAGCGGAGCACTCAAGTCACCTGTTTGTGTGGCCGGAGGCGAAGGACGAAAACGTGCACCATGTTGAAGAGAGCAAGGAGGATAGCAATGACGACATAACTGCATCATGGGGCTGGAAAAATGACGAACTCGACGTGGAGCAATTGGCAGGACTGCCAAGTCCTAATGAGGTAGAGGATCCCTACCGACCGGCAATCAATGAATTCGAGGATGATCAGTTTCATTTCGCTGAAGCTGACCAATCAGGAATTCAAGAAGATTTACAATTCGCCAGAACGCGCTCCCTGCGGGAACAGCTTACCCAGAATCAGGATTCCCAAGAACCTTTTACTAGCCTTGAGAAAACTTCTCTCACATCCGTTCGAGAGAATGTGGACTTCATGATGCAGGAGCTCAGTCAGATTTCCCTTATTTTGAATACTATGGGAGAAGCTGAAAACACAATGGGAATGGTTAACTCTGAGACGGAAATGGGTTCCCTTGCCCTCAACCAACCCAATACAAGTGAGAGTTTGGATAATGAGGAGACAACAAATCACTTTTTGGACTCTGAGTTAGACAGTGCTACGTCCGGTCAATCAGATCTTGAGGGGATTTCCGATCAGTCTATGGAGGTCTGGTCAGAGGTAGACAGTGCGTTGTCCGAGCCATCTGAGAACCTAGATCCTAGCGCGAATTTGAGTCCGTCTTTCGATTCCGAACTAGCCCATCAACCCAAATTGGATCATGAGATGGAGGCAAATCAGACTTTGGATTCTGAGTTATCTGCTGAAATGTCTAATCAATATTTGATTTCCAATGAGGACTTCGGGGAGGAGCTGCCAACAGAATCTCACAAAATCGAGGAAATCGTGTCTGCTGAGAATACTCAAGAGTCCAGTCCTTCGAAAACTAATCAGAATACTCCCAAGACTGATGACACGCAGGACACTCAGCCAAAGGAGACCATACACACCTACAGACCCTTTAGGACCATCGAAGTGCCTGCTAAGAAGCCCACTAGTGGCCTGTGCACCGAGTCAATGGAAGAGCAGCCCTCCACCCAGGAACCCCAATCCGCCACAGGCGTCCACTTAGATAGCGAGGGGTACAAAGTTTCTGCCGAGCTGACGGAGTCCGAATCCCGACTTCTTATGCGCATGGCTCTGAAGCAAGCTTTAGTTGATCTGGAGTCTGGCCAAAACAAATACAAAGCAACCGTTCTGGAGGCCGAAACCGAGTGAAATAGCAGCACCAAGAAGCAAATATAAATAAGATAGTATTTAAAACTTATTTTTTATTTTTATCCTTGCCCTTGCCCTTGCCCTTGTCCTTGTTCCTACTTGTAGCCCCTTTCTTCTGCTTGAGCATTTCCTTTCTTGCCTTCTTGGCTTTTCTGATGGCACTGGGGCACACATGGTTCTCCCCATGAATTTCGACCCACTGGCGACCCCGCTCCGCCTCGCAGAGGCTCAGAGGGAACCGGCACTCGCACTCGCGTGGCCGATATGGTCGCTTGGCCAGCTTGGGCTGCTTGCAATCCGACCAACAGGGCATGGGGGCACACAGCCGGCGGCAGCAGGAGGGCGTCTTGGCTCCGTGGCATCTGGGCGGACGACGTCCTGGCACGCATCGCGCCAAAGGAGCGAAATGGGGACAGGGTCCTGTGGCTGTGGGGCTTAACGTTGTCCGCTCACGCCGCTTGGCCACCCGACGGGCGGGGCTCAGGGCCTCCAGCTTGTCGTAGGCGCAGATGATCTTCTTGCGGATCATGAACTTGGGACACTCCACCCAGTGGCGCTGGTAGGGGCCGTTCTTGCAGGAGGGGCGGTAATACAGCTCGTCGAACGAGGGCAGTGGCTTGGTGCAGTTGGGGCCGCAGCACAGCTCATTCGATCGGTTGACCACGAAGGGATACGGCGGAGGCAGGTTCTTCGGCGGATCCCACATCGACTTGAACTTATCAACCTCGGCGCAGAAGGCGGCCGGAATGCAGTGAGTCCGGATCTTGCATTCCTCCTTGCCAGAAGGAGGCTTTGGTGGCGCTGGAGACGATGGCGGCTTCGGCGGATGTGGAGGATTTGGAGGCTTGGGGGGCTTACTTGAGGAGCCGCTCTGACGTGAGCTGAAGCCCCTTAAAAGGGAGGACCAAAACATTAGCCAAAACTTCTTTGAATGAAAACGGAATTTCGACAATTTTGTTGGGGGAAAGCGAAAAGGTAATTTACAATTTCTTGCTTGGTAACCGAAATTTTGATCGAGGCCTGCTGGACGAAAAGCAGTTGGTCGAAAATTGGGAAAATCGGAAGAGGGTCCTGTCGCACACATTCACTTCTCCTGCAACTCAACTTCAACGCAACGGCGACAGGCAACACAAAATTGCAAACAGCAGACTGCGCATGTTTAAATTTAATTGAACATTTAGCCAAATTAAAATGCATTTTATTACGCAGCCGCCGTTTCTGGCCTGGAAATGCAAAACAACGCGCGCCCAATCAGCCAGGCCAAGTCAACTAAATCCAGCGGAGTTGGCCGTACGCGCAGATCGACGGAGGAAAAGGCAAGCCACACTGAGAGAAATGCTTTGACCTTTAGATCAAATCGGCTCATGTATAAACTGATTTTTAATCAAAGATGTTTTGATAAACAAACTGTTATAACAGTTGGACTATTATAAGCGAATACATTTTAGCGTATATTTTGAGATGACTACTATTTTTTCATGTGCAGACACAGGCTCGGCCGAAAACCAAAGACGCTGACTGGGCCTAGGCACGCAACGGTTATTCAGTTTTGTCGGTTTTTCGATTTGGCCTTAAATTGGCATAGGCAGCGCCTATGCGAAATGTGGCACAGATTCGCGGCAGATTCGAAGCTATTCGGCTGGGATCGGATCGCATTGGATCGGATTGGATCGGATTGGGCCGAGGCGGAACTGAGAGTTGCAAACTGGTTGCGGACAGGCCTAGCAAGCATGCGTTCTGCAATTGTTTAATAGCCTAATTAAGTGTGCGAGCGAACAGGTTGGCCAGGCCGGGAAAGTCGGGAAATCGGAAAATCGGAAAAGTCGGGCATATGCAAAACCAAAGGAGCAGAGCGGCTGTCGTGCCTCACCAAGAGATGTGATGTGATGTGATGTGACGGGACAGTGACTGCCATGCGGGTGGTTTGTCAGCTGCTAATGCCAGTCTGTCTTCATTTTGCTTTTTCTATTTTTTGCTCCTTGTTCTGGCTTGCAATTACATTTGGCTGTTAATTGCATTATGCATATTTATGGAAGCTCTCCGGCTGCAGCTCCTCCCCCGGCAATCGAGTTAGGTCCGGAGAAGGATCGGGGGGCAGAGAAGGCAGGAGCAAGGGAAGCAGACGGATCCGGCGACAATGCCGGCTCATTAGCATACATCAGCGCGTTAAGCTTGGAGCGAGTGTCTGACTGAGTTACGACCAGCTTTCCACTGTCTGAAGCTGCCGTCATCATCACCATCGCCATCACCATCACCATCGCAGTCATCGTCATCCAGTGAGTGGCTTAGTGGGTGTTGCCCTCTAATTTAAATTAAAATATGAAAAATACTCAACGAGCGAAAGGGGTTTGCTGGCGAACAAAAACATCACGCTGCGGAAGCTGAGAAACGTGCAGAAAAATCAAATCTAAAATAGCTGCTGGACATGGCATAATCAAATTGTGCGCACTAAGGAGATACGGAAAATATTATTTGCCAGGAGATTGTTGTCGCTGTGTGTGCTGCTGCAACTAATTATATTATTACGATTTAAGGAAATGTTGCAGCTTCTGCATTTAGCAGATACAAATCAACAAAAATTAATAAAGATTACTCCTGTTTGCTAGTTAAGTCACATAAGAAGTTTCATCAGGAAATGAAATTACGAAGGGCCTTACCTTATATCTTATATGTCAGACACGAGAAAATTAATAGAAACATATCAAAAAATCACCAAGAATTTTACAATTTGTTTGCTATGCTTTCAGCAGTTTTCCTAAAAAGTTCCATCTGCATATCCCACGCACTAGATTCCTGGCCTGAATGACTCTTAACTACTTTTTCTCGCCAACACCCAAAGTATTTTCTCTGGAATGTCCAAAAGCCATGCTCTCAGTCGGCGTTTTCTTGGCTCAAGAGTGCGTGGGGTTCCTGGAACTGGCGGAGAAAGCTGAGAGACTTGACTAGGAGCAGGGAGCTGCGAGCTGGATGGAACCTTCTGCTCGCCTGGTGCGCCCAAGAGCTCCGACGAGAGAATGCGAGGAAGCCGGAGAGGAAGTTGGTGGCCCGGAGCACGCGAGCGTAATTCGTCCAAATGGCCATAATAAATAAATGTGCCATTAGCCCGCTCGCAAAATCCGCCTAAATCTACACAAGCAGAAATACCAGACGGCATTCGTATACCAATAAGCCGCCGGACGGACGAAAACTTTCTAATCGCAGTATAAT
Source organism: Drosophila erecta (assembly GCF_003286155.1). Taxonomy (NCBI): domain Eukaryota; kingdom Metazoa; phylum Arthropoda; class Insecta; order Diptera; family Drosophilidae; genus Drosophila; species Drosophila erecta. The sequence goes on from NW_020825200.1 coordinate 18,699,726, forward strand.
TGCAGGGGACCAACAAAAAATATTCGTAAACCACATTAAGAAGGAAAAAAGGAAAAAAGCAGGGGAAATACTCGCACACGCAGCATTAGCCACAACTAACATGACATGCGCCAAATTATGCTGCCAATTTCGCAGGTGGGGAGCGTAAGTCATGCAAAGCGAACTGCAGCTTATGATTGGGAAACGCTGGTAATCAGTTTGTTAACACCCGGCGACAATTAGCGACTGGGTTAAGTGCTTGGCTATATTGGACCATAAGCCAATTGCCGTCGATATAAATTCACGGAAATTTACTGGACAGCCGCTCGCACGACATTAGCATTAGCATAATTAAGTTGGCTTAAGCCGAGAACGGGTTTCTCTAAACCGCAGATTGAAACTTCTGCCCATTGGAAGACTATCGCCGATCGCCGAGCGAAATGCCAATTAGGCCGACCCTAATGCCGCCCGGCCCCACCCAACTTATGGAAACAGGATCGCGTTCGGGGCGAGGGGCACAGCTTAATTGAAATAATTACACATTAGTTGCATTAATTATTTTCACTTGCATGCAAACCGCCAGGACGCCTGCAAGTCGCCACTTTGCCTTCTGCCTTTGGCGTAATTATTAATTTAAGCCATTCGGCGACTCCGCTGGGTATCGTAGGCCATTACGGCTGCAACATCGCGCAACATCGGCACGACATCCACTTGCAACTCGTTTTGTAGCCGCCGTTGGCTTAGGTCATAATTATAAACGCAAAATCATAATTAAAGTGTATTTAGCCGGACTTTGAAATATGTTTCCACCGCCCCCGAAGACAGAAGACAGCTTGAGAGTGGTCCGGCAGGAGTCGGTAATTAGCCGGAATATGTCGGATAATGTCGGGGGTGTCTAATCGCTGGCGTGGAATGGAATAAATACTGCGAAGGATAGCTTAGTGACCTATAAAATCAATCAAGCCCCATATGGCACTCGTGTTGAGACTATATCCCATATAAATATTGTATGTTATTAGAAATCCTCTTGAATAATGGATCTTACAGCCCTTTTGGTGCAGGAAAGGGGTCAATAGCTTTGGCCAATCACCAAAATATTTCCTCCAGTCCGCTCCAGTCTGTTTGCACAGTCTTCTTCTAAACTAATTAAAGCATACAATACCCAAATTAATTACTAAAACAGGTTAAGTTGGGCGCATAATAGCCGTCTATGCAGCAACTGCTGTTCTGTCGCTCCTGCCGCTCCTGTCGCTGTTGCTCCTGTGGATCTCGTCCTGTCGATGGATGTTGCTCCTGCACCTGTCGTTCTCGGCGCTTGAATAATTATTGCAGTCAACTACTGTTCGGGTCCGGTATCAACCGGCACGGGGTCTGGCTATAGCTCTGGCTCTGGCTTTGGCTTTGGCTCTGGCTTTGGCTTTGGCTGTGGCTTCGGTGCCCTCCCAGCACGTCAATTGTTTCATTAGTTACCCCCAGCGCAGACGAGCTTGTTCGGCGGACAACTCGGCGTATGTGTAATGTGGCCCGGAATGTGCGCGTTGGCGGGGGGCGGGGGGGCGGGCGCGGGGTATGCAAATAAAGTGCGGAATATATTTACTAATAACTATTTTACCTTAGCGACATGTGTCGCGCTCACCAGCGGAACCACATTTGCGTTGTCCTCTTTGGCCAAAAGTTTTGCGTCAATGTTTTTGGCTTGTGCCCCTCAAAGGGGCGGGCGCTGGCCACGCCCACAGTTTTTTCCGACTGTGTCGCATATGTCAGCTGCTCCTTTCATAATTTATTGAAGCACATAAATTTCACTTAATTGGCGGTGCCAATAATAAAGCACCAACAAGAAAGACTAACGATGATACCAACAAACTTTTGAAAAGTCCTTTTCGCCATCTCCCCTGTTTTTCCACATGCATATTAGCTGCAATTATTGAGTGGACTAATTACTCAGTAGAGTCAGTGGTTTACTAACAGGAATGTTTTGCGTTTTGCCGCAAATGTCCAAGTCCCAAGTTGCCAAGTTCCAAGTTCCTTTTCCGCTTTCGTGAGGTATCTACGTGTAGTACTCACCCACCTGGTGCACTCATTAAACAAACAAAATCGGCCACAAAACTCGTTCCTGCCATTGTTATTTCTATTTTTATTATCTATGCCACACCCAATGCAAAGAGTAGAAAATTATGCATTTTTCTTGGAAATTTTCTATGCCATCTGCGGAGTGCATCTCAGCCGCCCTCCTCCTCCTCCTCCTCCTCCTCCGCCCGAGCTCATAATAAACGAATTAGCGCCTTTGGCTAAATGGAAGTAGAATGCAATTTCATTGCAATTATCAAGTGGAGGAGACTGGCTCCTCCTTCCACTGCCGTCCTCCTTTGCATGGCTGGGCTAAATAAACAACCCGGTAAGAGTTCGACTTTGACTTCGACTGGGACTGCGACTGGGCTTCGGACCTGGTCTCCGACTTGGACTTGCACTTGGACTTGGCCCCACAATGAGCACATAAAAAAATTAATGCTCTCCCGCTCGGCGAAACCATAAAGGTATGTCTGCTCATGGCCAATTTCTTTCGGGGCCAAAACGCAATGCTAACAAATAGAAAAATTATCGCAATTGTGGCATCTTTTTTATGTTTTCGGTTTTCCAGCTTGTCTTGTGGCTTTTTCATTAGGCCAGAGCGAATGTGCATTTAGTTTGTGACGCATTCAAGCAAATGCATGGAGGAAAATTTATTCGACCACAACAAATTAATTTGTAATTAATATTAATAAATATTAAATTGAAAATAATAAATATATCTCACGATGTAATTAGTTTTGTGTTAAATGAATTTCAATTAAAAGACCCTATCTACTAATAATATTACATGAATATTTTAGAAAATTTGTATTTTCATAGAGAACATCTTTTCTCTCTGTGGATCCGAAATTGTCCCGCTGATGCATAAAACATCAACAATGCGATGCGAAACGATCCGGCCAATTCGACAGTCAAAAAGCGAGACTCGCTCCTCTCTCGGGAACCTAGCCAACTTTTCGAGCTTTTCGGCCGCAAAAGAAGCGCAAAATAAATGCCAAAACCAACAGCCACAATAACAGCGAGCGGCAACAATAACACAAGCAACAAATATTATGCCTGTTGGCAACGTTTTTCATACTGCGGACTCGACTTCCAGCAGCCAGTCGAAGCCACGAACTCCGAGTCCGAGTCCGAGTCGAAGTTGTACTCTTACAAACATGGTCATAATCACGCGTTAAATTAATGAGTTTAAATGCTATTTTTGGCTTTAACTATTGCACACACACACACACATGCTTAATTGAAGCCATAGCTGCAGCTTGCGGCACAGTGGAGTATCTCAGTTTCAGCTTCGAGTTCGAGTTCGGATTCGGGTTCGGGTTCGGTTCGATGCAATCCCCTGCCAGTCTCAGTTCCCCGCAAATTATGAGACACACACAGCCAAGTTCAGGCGCAGCTTTGGACCAACCGGCTTCCTCCGCGGCGGCTATATTAAATTTATTTTAATGCCAAACTCCAGCCCGCTCCGCAGCCATCCGTTCACATGGCCAGTGGGCATGGTTTTCATATTTTCTCCCATGGCGGCCAACTGGCCCAAATCGCGATTCGCTAATTATTAACGATCCGATCCCTTTTCCTAGCCATCGATTGCTAAGGGCAGATGTGGGGTCAATCGGGATTCGGAACCATTTTCGGAGCCATCTGGCATATGACTAAGGAAAGGTTATAGCACTACATGGCAGTCGAAGGAGCGGATGGACTATGATTCATATGCTAGATACAAAAGTGAATCACCAAGCGACTTATGGCGATAAAGGGCATTGCATTTTCTGGGACTTAAAGAACCTAAAATAAGAAAAGAGCATTACTGAAAATAAGTTCCAGTAAAATCCAGTTCGATTTTAATAATTTAATAAGCCTTAAGAGTTCCATGCTAATATTTACACCGAGTATTAACCAGGTCCATTATCACGCAATAGAAATTACCTTATTATTTATGATATTGTAGGCCACAACAACAGCAGAAGCCGTAAGTCGTTCATGTTGTTGTCCGCAAGACGTCAGCCACATTGTTAATAATTTTTTAATACCACCATAATTAAGACGAAGGCAATTTGCAATTTGCAATTTGCCATTTGCAGTATGTTTTGTTTTTTCCCTCGCTTTTGCGTAAATGAATTGAAATTAAGGCAAGGAGCCGGGGTAGTTACAGCCGGACAACGTCAAAATCAACTTGCCAGATACTTATTACATTGGCCCGAAGTCGCCCGATGATTATTGGCATTACGTGGACGTGCATAAGTTGAACTCACTGGCAATACAATTAATTTATACTCAAACTCTCTGACAATTTCAATGTTGCATGCAGCTGGCGCAGAGACGAAAGCCGCAAACAACCAGCTCGACACACAAATTGCTTGGTAATTTATTTGCAATTAATTTTGAATTAATTTCAACGAAAGACGAGCGCACAAAAACGGTCTGCAAAGGAATTTGGGCCCAAGAATTCGGGAGTGCAAGCCACAATGGAGTAGGGAACTTTATGAGGCCCCTAAATGAGGGGTATAATGTGTGAAAAGTTTATATGCCGCGAATCTAAAATATAACCGCTTAAGGCCGAGACGCGGCCATTTATCAATGCATCCACCATTTAAATTACCCCTCCCCCTGCCTTTTGGTGCCGACAATGGGCCATCATCTTTGGCTCATTTGCAGTCAATTTAGCGCTCTCGTGGTTAGTCATAAACATTTTTGCACAGAACATTCATTTAATAAGCAATTATTGGCTGCTCCTCTTTAATATTTTGCTCCTGCCCGATTGCTGTGTTGCATTTACGCGTCAAGACTTTCAACTAATTACAAACGATTTACATGCAACACAGCTGGGCGTACGCTAACCAGGGCCAAGAACATTGGAGCAAGAACCAGGCCAGGTTTTCGCCTGCTGCCTGCTCTCCACCGACTGAGCAGTATCCAGGTCCGGATAATCCCGCCCGAGTATGTTCAGCATTTGAGGCAAAATGCAGAAACCGGTTGGCGGGCCGCTCCTCATCATCATGGTCATCATAATCACCACGACGACACCGCGGCCAGGGAGCGGGCAGAAGAAACACCCACGAGAAGGCAAATCAAATCCGCTTGGCACGCACGTCTGAACATGGATGTGCAACTCATAGAACGCGCGGTTCATTGCGCATGCGCGACATGCTCCTCTTGGCCAGAAGGAGTGCACTGTGTGATCAGCTTATAATTAGCCGGCTCGTACTAGGGCCACATCCGTGCTCGACTTTCGCCAGCTGGCGAAGCCTTTGACCAAAGACCAAAGTGGCTCATTAGACGTCCATGAGTCACCCAGCGGGTTGGCTAGAGCCCACAGTCGGCTTTCAAGAGCTGCCGCCTTGGCCCCAAAAAATGGAAAATGGAAAATGAAAATCGAAAACCTGGCTACAGCTGCGTAGTCAGTGGGTCCGCTTAGATCAGGCCTCGTAATTAGCTGTAATATATCTCCGGACAACTCAAGTCCGGTTCGGTTAGAGTATTTTCAGGTACTGTGCTGGATTTTCCATGCTTGCCATACCTCGAATCTAATATTATATCTATTCCTTTTGTTTGGATTGAAAATTTGGCTAAATTGAAGGTATAGTACCTAAATAGTGGCAGGAAAAGTAAGTGTATTTTAATTTGTGTATCTTTCACTTCATGGAAAGTACTTGCAGTCAATTCTACGTGCTAATAGTTATATATGTAAATGTATACCATTTATACCACCAGTTCCAATTTACCGACTTAAAATTCCTACACAATTTGCAAAGAAAGCGTGTTGCTTCGTTTCATTGGTTTCCTGCCAGCACATTAATTTTCAATAGATTGTACTTATAACTTTATTTTTCCCCTGGCCTCTAATTCGATTTTTATTGCACCTGGATTTTCTTGTTTGGCGCTGCCAATAGACAATTTATTTCTCAGGTACACACATTTTTCCTCAATCGCCGCTCGAGTGTGTGTGCTGATTATTTCGCGCTTATTATTTGCTGCCTTTGAGCTTGCAGCCTTTTCCTTTATTTTTTGCTTAATTTTCAATAAATGTTGCGGCTTTGTTGCCGCTTGTCTCTCCGTCGCAGTCGATTACTCATTTGACTGCAGCACATAAATTTTATGCACTTTTCCATTTTTTCCTTTTCTATATTTTGATTGCTTTATTTTTATTAATTGCTTTTTACGTTTACCGCATTTTGCTAGGAGTTTTGTTAGTACCTAGTATCTCGCTGCCTCTGAGTGTGCGTGCTGTATCGTGTGAGCTGATTGTGTCATTAGAGCGGATCGCATTCGACGGATACCGAGACTCCGACAGAGACAAAGCGGCCAAAATGCCACGAAATGCGGTCGAAGAGATACTCGAGACCATGCAGCGAATTGACTTGCCATTAGAATTGGGTCAGCGTCAGCAATCGGCGAGCATTCGGATTTAATTGGGAATTTTAATGGGTATATTACAAACACCATATGGGTGTTTGCTATATGGTAAGTGGATAGTGCAATGATTTCCTTTTTAGCGGGCGTTGTCTGCGCGGCATTTTGTTTAATGCCTACTTGTAACATTTACATACGCTTAATTGCAAAGCAATTTATCGATGAGATATTAAACTATTATAGTGTGTCAGGGAAATGTAATTTGATAGTCCGATATCCCATTTCCCGCTCAAGTACTGTTTATTTTCATTGGGGCTGACACACTTCTTCAGCTTGAAGCACTTCAGCACTTGAAGCTGATTCCTTTATTTCCCGATTCCAAGCTCATAATTTAGACATTTTTACGATCGACCACAAGAATTGCCCGAGGTCCCAGAATTAGCCGAAATAAACTTGAAAATAGAACCCGCATTGATCAACAGATCGCTTGCTGTTCTGACTCGGTTTGTTAGCTGATTCGCCACCAAAGTATTTGAGTGCCACAAGGCAACAAGCAACACAGAAACCCAAGACCGCGAGCAAAACAGAGCTGCGAACCAACGAGGACATGCGAATATTTTATTTATTGCTGACAATTGCACAAAAGTTTTTTCCCTCCTGTGATCGCTTTTTTATGGTCATTAAAATTGGGACAAAAATATTTTGACCGCGCTCGAAGTCAACGTTGTGTTTTTTGGTTCTGAAGCTTGGTTCTGGTTGCTCGTTTTGTTGTTCGGTAATTCTAGAGCATGACTGCCTGGGGCATGAGTTTGAGTTCTGTGCCGCCGATTTGCCCTTGATTGGCTAGGTTGCAACATTCTGCGGCTGGCCCGCCGGCCGATCGAACTGATTAGCCGGTTCCTAAGCGGCGGCTAATTAATGACTTCACATGCTAATTAAAAGCGCGCTGCAGAAACCCACACGTGAACGGAATCGCCACTCGAACTCAGTTCTAGATGAAACCAGAGACAAGGCATGGGCTTCTTGATGAGGAACGCACCACGCAACCTAATCTCAGGGGTGCCATTTAACTCAACCCTTGTGGGACCTACAGCTGCGGCCAGAAAAATAGTCACAGGTCCTTATCTATGCACAGCTAAATTCGAATTATGATAGGCTTAACGAGTTCTCTTCAAGGTCATGCTTTAATCATTTTGAATCTATATATCTTGCTAGAAATGAAACAAAACCTAATCAAGCTATGTCAACTGTGCCAAAAGCTACTGTAATACTAATGATATATTGCTAATACTAAGCTATTGTAACAGAAATCAAAGTACTAATACTAGCCCTCTTCATTGAGCTGTGTTTAATGAACCCACAAATTTAATTTCATTTTTAACTTTAACTCTTTACTCGATCAATATTTTATGAGCTGAGCTATGAGCTGGCATCGCTCCTATTTTGACCACGAGTGCTGCAGTCGCTCAGCTTGAATGAATTCAGCGATGCTGTTCGACTCACCGACTCGGTTTTGATGTTGAGCGCCAGGACGTGGGACGAACTGTTGGAGGAGGCCGACGGAGGCGAAGCGGGCGCCGCTCCGTTGCACGGCGACTTGGCGGCCATGGTGGAGGCGATGGCGTTCAGCGGCGAGCGGCTGCTGGGCAGCGGACTGGCCTCCCGGAGCGGACTGCTGCCCGCCCCCGCCCCGATGCCGATGCCGATGGCCATGCCCAGGCTCTGGGAGTAGGGCGAGACCGGCGACTTGTTGGCATTGGTGGAGCAGTTGGAGGGCACCACGGCGGCGGTGGTGCAGCTGGTCAGGGTGCTGGTGGCGGAGCTGGAGGAGGACGAGGATGAGGAGCAGGACGACGACGAGGAGGAGCTGCTGCTGCTGTTGTTGTTCGTGCTGCTGCTCTTGCTGCATATCATGGCCTGTATTTTGGTATTGTTGTTGTTGTTGTTATTGTTGTTGCTGCTGCTGCTGCCGTTGTTATTGTTGTTGGTGGCGTTGGCATTGTTATTGTTAACACTTGCCCCAGCACCGGGCATCAGGCTGCCATCGCAGAACTCGCGCTTCACAATGTTGCCGCCGCTGTTGCTGGAGTTGGCTGTGTTGCCGCCGATGTTGCTGCTGCCGCTGCCGCTGCCGCTGCTGCTGCCGCCGGGTGTCGCCCCAATGGCCGCCTCACATGGCAGCACCGTGCCCAGCATCTTGTCTAGCGTTGTGTACTGTGACTGTGACGTCGTGGATTCAGCGGCACCGGCGGAGTCCTCGCAGCCCTCGGCCATGTCACGTGTCACTGACCCGCCTGCATCCTGGGCCACTCCTGTAATGGGCAACACAGAAGGGGCTTAAGTACCTCGGTGTGCATTAAATATTAAGCCTATAATGTTGGGGGCTTTGGGGCTGTACAAGAAGGGCTCAAGTGCAACCGGCGGAACTTACTCGTGTATCACAAACCTTTTGACTTCAAAAACTGTTCACCTTCCAAATGAAAAGATGGCCAGTTGGCCAGTTGCTTACCCTTCCCAAACAGTAAGCACCCAGTTAATTAGAGGAACAGGGCGTAAAAAGGACAAAATGTAGCCATTTTGGCAGTTAGCTTCAGCACTTTGGGAGTATGAGAAATCAGTCAGAGATGCAAACGGCGCAATTATGCGATATCCCCTTTTTACCCCTCAAATATCCAATGACATCTGGCTGAACTCCCCCTCACCAGCATTCTACGTTGCCAGGCCGCTGGGGCCATCATAATTTAGAATTTACATTTATCGAATATATTTCGTGCACTTAAAACCCTTACCCTGGCGCATTAATTTCATTAATTATCCCTGTTGCCCGTCGGTTGACCACGGCAACAACGCACAAACAACAATGAGGAACAAGGCGCGAGGGGCAGGCGAAGGGGGGGCGGAACGGAGAACCCACACTCGCCGCATAATTTTGCAAATGCAAAACGCAGACGGCGCTCCAGTCTGAGGCCATGTCCTTGCCGGGCCACGACGTTCTGCACCGGACAACGGAGGACTTTTGCCGCCGGAATTGTGAGGAGGAAACTACACTCCAAGAATTGGGAGCATAAATAGCACAAGGGAGTTAAGAAGTTAGGCAAACCCGATGTGAATATACTGCTGCAAAGTGAGTCCTATGAAATCGGATGCCTGGGTAATATAAACCTACATATTAACCTACAAGTAACCCGTTTTTCTGTCCGTGTAGCAATCGGCTTGATGGACACAAAAGCAGGAGCATACGGGTGGCTCCTGCACTGGAGGGCTGCAGGTTCGGTGGAACGTGGGTGGAAGAGTTGGGCGGTCTGCACATTCGTAATCGAAAATTTTACACCTACTCTGCATTATAATTTATACCCGAGGAGGGACAACTGACCAAAAGTGGCCGGGAAGGGGAATGAGGCGAACGTGTCTGGCAAGAAAGTTTTCCTGCATACAAGAAAACGGAAAATTCGATGGGAAAAATGAAGAGCGGGCAGGAGGAAGGACAGAAAATGGCCGAAAATGTTGTTCCAGTGAAGGGGTGGGGAAAAGTTATCCGAGAAAGATAACGATAATAAGAAGGCGAGTTTTCGAGAGGCTTATGCAGCCTTATCCTTCCTTATGGAAGGACATACCAGCAAAGGACTCCGTAGTCGTCACTCAACTGAAATAGATTCCACTAAATGTCATTTCTTATGGGATGATGGGATGATGATGGGACAAACTGCAGCCTAAGCTGCACCCAAAGGCGTCTAAATTTAGGCAACAATTTGCACTAAAGAGCTTACCTAACTGCAACCCACAAAGGCAACATCAATGCCTATGCCTTGACGTTTGGGCCCAAAAAGGAGAGCACCATTTCGTCCTGGGGAGGCAAGGAAAGGTCCTTCGTTGCATTGTCTGCAGGTCTACACAAAACGGGCGTTGATTTTAATGCATAATGCATACAGCTGGCTCCTGTCCCTTGCACGCCTTCCACACCCACAGATCCCCACCTCGCAGGACCTGCCCTGTGTGTGTTTGGCTGTGCCCGTGTGTGTGTGTGTGTATGCCTGTGTGTGTGTGTGTCTGCAGCTGTAATAATGCAAGCAACTGCACTCGGAACTCAGAACTCGGAACTCGAGTCGCAGTCGCAGTCGGACTCGAACTTCTGCGGCTCGGATTCAGACCCTCAGTTTGCTGTTTCCATACACCGCGCGAAAATGCGCGCCTTCACTGAGTTGATCGAAGACCTTCAGCTGTCTGAAATGCTGCGAAAGAGCCTAACAATGTATGCTCCACTAGTCCACAGAGTACAGTGTCCATTACGAAATGGCGAGGAAAATATTTATTACGAAATATAATGATGTGACACAATTTTTTCCGAGTGCTCATTGTTTGTGTCGACGTTGGCCAGCCGGCAGCAGTCAACGAACGCACTTTTCCGGCCACATAGCCATCGCCGTAATGAGCCACAGGAGGCGGGGACTGGATCTGGATCGGAAGGTGGACAGGGGGACAGTGGGACAGGGGGAAAGGGAACCGGAATGCCAGGACTGTGCCTTGAAAGTTGGAGTGTGCAGGACATGCAATGCCAATGCCTGAGCCTGAGCCTGAGTCCGAGTCCTGAGTACGAGAATGAGAATGAGCAAAGCTCCGTGTTGTAGATTTTGGCCAGGAAAAGGCCGGTTTTGGGGGTGGTGGGAGGGCGTAATAATTAATTTCGTACGTTGCATGCAAATGTCTGGACACCACCCCTGCTGCCCATCTGGCATATGCATAAGAAGCAAAAACAATGCATAATATCAGGGGCAGCAGCAAAAACAGAGTGCACATCGGCCACATACAAAATAATTTCAAGCATGCGTCAACACAAAATGCCAAAAGCCTGCCGAGATGCAATCAAAGGGAGCGGGGATGGCTCATGGCTCATGGCTTATGGCTCATGGCTCATGGCTCATGGCTCTAGTTGCAAGTACAAGTCGGTGCAACATGTTGTGAAAGCAAATTGTAGCGACAAAATGTGCAGCCATATTAAGTACAATTTGCGCATATTAAAGTCTGGCCAAATTACACGGAGGCAGCAGCAGCAACGGCAACATTTTGTCGCTTCCTGCGATCGCCGCCTGCCTCGAAATCTAATCAATAACCAGCAAACTAGTAGAATTTCATGTAGCACACTAAATAGCACGATTAATTATCGCCATGCTGGCAACTATAATTCAAATCAAGCCCGCTTCATTTTCAATGCACGAAAGCAACATGCCATCCGCAACGCAGTGCTCCTATCGACTTGCAAACGCATTACAAACCGGTCTAATTATACTCATTTTCTTGCTGCCTGCCACATGTTGCTGCTGCTGCTGCTGCTGCTGCGGCTGCTGCCGCGGCTATAAATTGCAATTTCCATGCAACTTTCTATCGCCGGTTAAGAAGCGAGCTGGAAAAATTTATCATTCAAAGCTGTCCCTCCTGCTCGACACTCGATGCTCCATCTCCAAGCTCCATGCTGCATGCTGCATGCTGCATGCTGCATGCTCCAGGTTCCAGCGGGATCGATCGCATATAGTCGTTTGGCGAGCGTTTTGTCTTCGACAGCAATTCGTAGGCAATATTCAAATTAATAAAATCATCAATAATTTCGCTCGGCCGGGACTGGCAAACATGTAGAACACGTTGCTGCTGCTGCTGCTGCTGCTGCTGCGGTGCAGCAACTTGTTGTAATTAATAGTCAAACTAAATTGTAGCACACTTGCCATCATTTAGAGTTAGGAGCCAAATGTGGCACAAAGCAATTTTTGATTAGAAACCGGGCACCCAACTCCGGCCAACGGACATCGATCGCCCCTCGGCCCGCAGACAACTTCATTTTTATGGCCAACTCTGGGGCTATTAAATTTTTCTTTTGATTTGTAATTAGCGCAAAATGCATATTAAATAGCGAGCGAAACGAACTCGAGTGCCTCGGCCTTTGAGGAAGTGAATGGAGGTTGAGTCACTCGAAGGAGAAGGATTGGGGGAAAAGGGAGCTCTGGGCTGTTTTCGGCTGCTTATGCCAGCGGGGTAACCTGGCCAAAATAATCAATAATGCGCCGGCATTAAGTCATTGAGTTCAACTTATTTATGCAACATTTACTTACGCACACATACAGAGGGAGCATAAAAAGTTTTGCAACTTGGCTTTGTTGCTCCTGGTCGACTGCACTGTTTTGGGGTTGTTGCTGCTTTTCCTGTCGGGGGTGCTCGGCAGAACGTGCAATTTTCTTAAAAATTACACACGATTACACATGAAATACACCGGCTGATATATTATGGTAAGGCCAAGGGTTAGGGTGGAAGTGGAAAGGGGACTTTAAGTTGTCGGCGTCATAACTTTTCAACGTTTCGCAGGAACTACGACTGGGTGTGTCCTCGATGGAGGAAATTAACCAGGATTACTAATGCGTATGCGTTAGCTTACTACAGCTTCGAAAGAGCAAACAAGTGCTTTGGGTGTATTTTGTATATCTTAACTGACAGATTCAATACTCATTTGATATATATCAAATAAAATATAAAAAAAAAAGAAAATATAATCAAATAATAAATAGGCTCAGCTACGCTTCAGAGATAAAGATAAGTGGTATCTGGTACTTGATTCAATCTATTAGTTTTTTGATGTTTTTCAGAAAAACCTTTGTTTCCGATTTCCCACTGAAGGACCAAAAACAATGGTAACGTGCAATCCGGCCACTGGAATCCGGTCAGCCAACTGCTTTCATGAGCGCGTTTCATTCATTCGACAGCCATTCCCCACTCAAATCATTAAAAAAATAATAATAATAATGAAATTCGCGTGATTCAAGCGGAGCACGCACTAGGCGATGCCAATAGCAGCAACAACAATCGCCGGAGGCGTTCTCAATACAACAGCAACAGCTACCATAAACACATGTGCAGTGAACGCCCCCGGAGCAAATGCAAAAAGCGGGAAAGGAAGTCAAAGTCAGGCCCGGCTGAAGCTGAAAAATCAACCCTCTCGTGGCGCGAGTCCTGGGTCCTTTCTGCACACTCGCACTCACACTCGCCTAGACATTGTCCTTAATGCGCCGCGTAATGAGTTATTCGCATTTTTCCTGCTTTGTTTTGCACAGCTGACTCCCCTGATCGCCCACATTTGGCGATTTTAATTCATTTAGAGCAGGAAATAATAATGGGGAATAATGGCAGGCGCGGGCTTCGTGAAGGTGAACTTTAAATGCCCTGAGGAATATAGTGAGTATTCTTTAACAGGGTATCATATTGCGTCTTACCCACTTCTATATTGTGCTAAATGTGGGCTATTCTTCGAATTAAAAGATATACATACATGTTGGAGGATAAAGAAAGTGGGCCGAATGTGGCTCAAAACTAGATTTAAAGTACTCAATAGAAAGGGGTCCTTAATGTCAACTGAGCCAGTACCTATATTAGCCCACATACTTGGCGCCGAATCCGGAATACCCTAGTCAGGCAGCTCCTCGAGAGGGTCGGGAGTTGCATGTCCCGTTCCGTGCTGCAGTCGCATAATCTAGGGGTTACGAGGAGGCCTGGGAACGGGCAGCAGGATTGCAGCCCGAGCCGCACACGACATCTAGACATGAGAGCACAAAACATAATTTCGCTAAATTAGCGAAAAACAAAAGAAGTGCCAGGAGGAAGGGGAGTCCAGCTCCAGCTCAGTTCATTTCGAATCCTTTCCGTTCGCGCTCGGTCTGAAAACTCCCCAATTGAGCACGCACCAAAATCATTTGCAGACTCGAGTCCGGGGTGAAGCGGCCATAATCAAGGTCTAAATATTTGGAAAAACGTAGAAAAAGAGGGAAAAAATTGGATTGAAACCTGCATTTTGGTGCCGGGCAGCGGACAACTAATTATAAAATTTTGCAACCCCCGAGTCGGAGCGGAAACCCTTTTTGGCGAACTGCATGTGTCCGGGGTAAGTGATTGTGTACGTGCTCATTATGGAAATTTCTTGCTTTCCCAATTTCATTTTTTATTTCTGCAGCTCTGCAGCGCTGCGGCGGTGCAAAAATTAATGCAAAGACCGCAGTCGGCGGAGTGGGTCGTTAATGACACGAAGCCGGAATTTGGGAGGGGACTTGGCAAGCGATTCGCTTGACAAAGGTTTATTGGGGCTTTGGCACATGCGATACGCGATTATAATTAGAATTTGGCTGCGGGGTGTTGCACTGCACATGGTCAAAAGGACCTCGTGCGGCATGACATGACCATTCCGAGGGTGGTTCTACTTATCTGGGGTTGTAAAGTGTTTTTATTCTGGCCGAGGGGCAAAGTGTTATGGTAATCGAATTTTGAATCGATTAACCGGGCAGCAGTCCTTCCACAGCGGGTGTACGTAAGTCACTTAAAATGGCAGGCTTATTGGCAAGAGTTATTTCCTTTGGGTGTGCTTCAAATCCTCACTGATTTTCTGATCTAAGCCAGCGCAACTGTACAACCAAAATTAATCGCACTTAACGGATTTATATGAGCCTCATAAAAATAATGGCGACTACCAATAAAACCACAGTCATAATCGATACCAATTTTACTAAATACTTGTTTAAAATGTGCAAGCCTACTCAAAAATGTTTAATACATATATTATTTTTATTGAATGTGCAATCTTAAGTTAATTAAAATTGAACAACTTCAGTTGGCCTTAAGTTTGCTATAAAAGTCTAGCGATTTCCCGATTGCCGATTGCCCGATTACCGATAACACTTACAAATGCATCACTATTCATCCGGTACCATTGCATTTGCATACCCGTATATATTGCCGCTCTATAATGAGCTGCACAATGTGGAAAATCATCTAAATGGCCGCAGTCCATCGACTTAGTTGCATTCAAATTGAGTCTTTAAGCGCTTTATTAACCTCCGATAAAGTAGGACGCGGGAAGTCGGGGGAGTGCGAATCAAATCCAGTGTTGCACTTTGCATGTGCCCTTTGGCGAGTGCAATTAAGCGGAAGGAGACGGCAATATTGTGTGACTGTACCTGCCCGTCCGACTGCACGGTAATTTATTATTTATTTATTATAATTATTTATTTGCTTGACGCGGTCGCTTATTAAAAGCTACTTACAGCCCCGCCAGCGAACAATGGGCCATGCCATTAGGAGCCACCACTTCACCAATCCCCCCTGTCCAAACAACCATATAACTTGGTCATAATTACTGCAAGTTGCAGTTTGCTCATTGCGAAAACATTCAACTTGATATGCCGGCCACGTAGCTGCACGCACCGCTCGCTAGATGGCGCTTGTATGGTATGGCATGTCATTTGTTTATGACAGCTAACCGCTCATAATCAAGCGGGGTTATAAATTCGCCAGAATATAAGCTGATTATAAGCTGATTCAAGTGTGTGGGTGTGGGCGTGGGCGTGGGCGGGGATTTTTAATTAACTTGAGTTAAGGGGAAAGTCATTTGCGGAGCCAATGGCTGGATAATGGCCGAGTTCAACTAAGATAAGGACTGTACTTATTAGTTTTGCTCTGCAAACTTGCATGCAAAACTAACGGGTGGAAAACGCAGTCATGGCCGTTTGGAAGTGAAATTTTTGATTTCAATTGAAATAAATTTCCATTAATATTTGTTAATTGTTGGTTAAGTGAAAAAGGGAGTGGGGGAGAAGAAAGCAACAATCGTTATATTTGCTAATTGAGATTTGACCTGATGATATGGCGAAATGAGCACAACAATAATAACTAACGAGCGAAATTGACGTCAACGAAAAATTGTTGCTAGAAAGAAATTCTGTGAAAGTATGTTAATTAATGGAGGAGGAACAAGAAGCCAGCGGGATGCAAGAAGAAAAGTTTATACGCAACAATAATTGACTTTTATAGCGAATTTTAATTTTCACATGGAAACTGGCAAAAAGTTGAGTCTACAGAACTGCCAAACAAAGCAAAAAAATACGATTTGTGTAGTCTTGTTCAATATAATCTACGGCCAGATGATGTAAGACGGTTCTTTTGCGTTATAAACGAAGAAATCATATGCCCTAGCTGTCATAGCTCAACATCATAGTTAATATATTAAATATACATATATGTATATATTAAGAATGGATCATCCGATCAATGCAAAATATGGCTGACAAATGTAATTACTGTATGCATGCGTTTTTATGGTTCTTACCACACAACCTTTGATTTTGCGGCGTTAGTTTAGGTGAACCACATCACATCAGGCGATTGCCTCGCATTCGCAGACACCTTTCCATTATGCAAAGGCCCATAACTAGATGCCCGCAAATATGCCCAGACTTAAAGTGCTCCACTCCATGAGCAAATGGGCCTCGCGGCATTCGGCAGAAACCCACTGTGAAACAACGCCCAGCACTTGCCGCTTAGCAGACGCAAGAAATACGGGCACGATCGGGATCCCGTCCCGTCACTCTTGGCTGTAATTTGTGCCCAGAGTGGCAACAAAATCAAATGGCACGCATGAAATTAAAGTTTAGGCGCGCAAAAATTTATATGTGCGACGCCGTGTGCCAATTAATGTAAATTACGCGGCGGCGACGACGGCAACACGACACCGACAACGGCAACAGCAATGGAAATTGCAACTGCAACTGCAACACTGCGGCGATATGGCAACGCCGTCGGGCCTCAAATGAGGCCCCCAAGGGGCGCACCACGCAACTTTTTGAAAGTGCGCACAACAACGCCTGCAAGAAATTAGCGCCTGAAAACACACATTGTAAAATATTATTAAACGCGTCAATTTGTTGCCGTCAGTCGGCGACTCAATCTCGGGGCTCATTAAGTGCGTGACGGCCCTGACTGATGCATAAATGCATGAGGCCAACTAAAACGGTCCTGGCCAACTGTACTTAAAGCACCGCAATGGTGGATAGCAAATAGATCACTCGTTTAAGCATTGCATTTGTTTTCACAGTCTCAGTCAATAAATTATAGTTTTTTTTACTATAAAGCGATAAAGGGATTACTAACCTATTTGAAATTAAATTTGTAAGTAATCAATTAGCATTCGGAGTACGTTATAGTTAATGTGTGCCAACTGTACCGGCGTTTGATAATTATATTTGACAAACTCGATTATCTAACATCAAGCTCTGCCCGCCGTCCAGCTTATTAAAAGGTTAAATATCTTTGCATTGAACTCGTTTTCGCAATTGCCGTCGACGATATAGTAATATCGCAAAAGACCAATCAACAAAAGTATATTTATTTAAATGAGTCTAAATTACGGCTCATTGAAAACGAATTGTAGTGAGGCATTCTATGATTGGAAATCAATATGGAAACAAAAGCGGAACGAATACGTAAATTAATAAAATCAGAAATCAGAAATCAGTGAAAAACGGCCAGTAAATGTTCAATTTATGTGACAATAATTGAGGCAGGCAGGGGAACTATGACGACAATGAGCCGTATAGGGGAAGAAAATGAAAAAAAATAACCAATCAGGGCCATATTAATCAATCTTTAATGAAAGTAATTTAAATGTGTTAATTTTTGTTCAACGTTCCACTATTGTTTTGCTGCTGGTGGTGATTTCTTGGAAGTTGAACCAGCCAACAGCAAGTATGCCTCTAGATCTCCTCCAGTATCTTCAATTAAATGAGGCGTCATAAGTGACGCAATCAAGACTCACTTTGCTCCTCAAGTATGCCCCTGCCTGGCCATAATGCCAATTAATCAACTGCGGCAACACAATACATATTTATTAATAATCAGTAAAAATAATTTAGCCAATTAACAGCAACAACATTCCATGCAGTGTCGACTCAGAAATCACAGAAAACTCAATAGCTCGCAACATGAAAAACTCCGCTTGACGGTCTTTGTCGGAATGTTTCAATACTGTTGCAACTAGCGGCGGTTGTGGAAAGACATTTTTGAGTTTGACAGATTTAATTATTGTAAGTAAAATTCGAACCCAGCGGTTGGCTGGCCAAAGGGGTAATTAAGTGAAGTGGCTGGAGGGACGCGGCGCCACTTTGTTTATTTTGTTCTCCAAATTTATAGACTCTTTGATTAATCCCTGCCAAGAGAAATGCACTTGCCAACTAGCGGGGGTAATAAATTACCATAGATAACTAGTTGAATTCAATGCGAGACCAAAATATAAAAGACATGTGCTGTGATATTACACTAAATATTGTTGAATAACTACATATATCTGACAATATAAATATAATATGGTATCTAGCCAAAAAGCAATACCTAAATACATGTATCCCTATCTATAGGGCCAATTCCGAGAATTCCTATCTGACACATGTCCCCTTCGCAAAGCTGTCTGTCTCCGTCCGTCTTTGTATCTGTCTCTGTTGCTCTTTTTTTTCCAGTCAATGGAAAATTGATCAGAAATTATTGCCAATTGAGCGCCAAAATCGCTGGCACACAGCACACATGCAAAGTGCGCCTGTATACACTGAAATTTGCGCTCATTTAGGCTCATAAATTGCAGTCAAGACATGGATATTCGAGTAGACCCCAACAGAAAGAGACGGCAGAGCCAGCGAGAGAGATGGAGAGAGAGAAAGAGAGGTGGGGGGAGGGGCGAGTATCGCATTTGGCATTCCTTTGCCAATAGAAATCAGCTTTGTTTGACGCTTTTTACATGCCAAAGTTGCCATAGTCGCAGTGGTATTGTTAGATTTCTGCGGCTGTTACCGTTTATTAATTATACCAGCTCCAGTTCGCCGCTGCTTTATGGACTGACTGGGTCGTGAATTTGAAATTATGCTAAATTACATATGCAAGTGTTGATGCCGGTAATGAAAAGTCGGTCGAAACGCTTCGGATTGGCTGCAATCACAGGGCAATTACACATACGCAGCGTTGGCCAGATCTATAATTGCCAGCAATAAAGCCGAGGCTCATTTAGATAACTTATTCCT
The DNA here is from genome assembly GCF_003286155.1 of Drosophila erecta. Classification (NCBI taxonomy): domain Eukaryota; kingdom Metazoa; phylum Arthropoda; class Insecta; order Diptera; family Drosophilidae; genus Drosophila; species Drosophila erecta. The sequence continues at coordinate 18,718,991 of NW_020825200.1, forward strand.
GTTCCCATCGCCCCTCGCTGTTTTTTGCCAGAAGTAAGGGGGCAGAACGGGGGCACGTCTTCCCAGTCGAATAAACAAACCCTGTTCGGAAAACACACACACACACACACCTGCGGAGAGAGAGAAAATCAAGTCAGCGGCATAACAGAAGCCCAGCAGACAAAGGCCGACGTCACTCGAATATACAAACATATAGATACATGTATATCTGGCGAGCGATGCGCGAAAAAAGCGGCCACAGGCGCCGTGACATTGCTGCCAACTTATGAAGTTGTAAGAGCCACTGCTTAGCGTCTCGGCCATGGCAGAGAAAACAAACTTGGCCCAAACAGGCGGCGCAACAGGCGGCAGCTGCGACAACCGCAAACACAGCCAAACAGCCAAACAGCCAAAGCGACACAATCGGCCGGCGCCTCCACTTTGGCTAAGAGCAGCAGGCGCTCAGCACTCGGAAAACATCGCCACATGGCCAACGGTGGAGCGTGCGCGCCGGAAAAAGCTCGCCGGGAAAAGCCCCCAGAAACCCCCGCCCACAAGAGGTTGTGCTTATGCTGGCGTGGCTGTTGTTGTTCTTGTTGAAGGTGGAGGTGGAGGTGGAGGCGGAGGCGGAGGTGGGGGAAAATCGGGCAGATGAAGTCAAACAGATTTGAGCAACTGATTGCACAGGGGAGTGGAATGATGCGGCGATAAAGTGCCACGAACAGGCGGCTTCTTTTAGAACTAAGATACAGTAGCTCGTTTGGTAGGGTAATAAGTCGTTACTGAACTAAAGATACTTATGTGTATTCATAGCGATATTGTTAAATCAAAAAATGACGTAGAAGGAATTGAATGAAAGGTGGTGCATGTTGTCTGTGTTGTTTGATTATTTTCTATTAGGTTATAAGAGTTCAAAGTTATAAGTTGCTCAAGCGCAAAAAATGGAAAAGTTGTAGATACTAAATAAATTTAATAATCTATTTTTGTTGAAACCTTTTTAATTCGTAGTGATAAGTAATGAAACAAACCTAGTTTCAAATAAAAATTCCTTTCCAACTTAAAACTTAAAAAAAAGCCGCCAAATGCACTTATCAAACACTCAAGATACTCCCATTAAACACACATTTTTCTGTAAACAACCACCCACAATCTCGTCTCCCCTCCCTCACTCATCCCTATACTTAAAGTTAACAACCTCTATTTGATACAACCACTAAAAGAAAAATTACAGACACTTGGCAGACACACAGCAGAAGTCAAAAGGAAATACAAACAGCGTTACAAAAAAGGAAAACCTAATTTTTTTGGCAACCTTTTTCAACTTTGGCAAATCTTTTTGGAAAATAAAACACGACCGAGTTGAAGAAACAGCACTCCTCACGCCGATGTTTAACATATAATTTTGGCACACGACCTGGCAGAAGAAAAAAGAAAGGCTGTGGCACACTTGTGCCATTGATGGGAAGTGGGGATGGGGAAACGGGGGAGGAACTGGACGGATGAAGGGACTCAACAGGTTGTTTCTGTCGCCATCCTCAGAAAACTTCCTTTTTCTATGTGCGACTGTATGGGTGTGCTTGTGTGTGTTTTGGCCCTTTTTGTGAATGAGCTCATAAAACGTTTTTCTTTTCACAGCGCCCGGGTGTTGATGTCGTCGTTGTCGGTTGTCGGTTGTCGTTTGTAGGTTGTAGGTTGTAGGTTGTCCCACGTCCGTCCGTCCCTTTTTCAGGACTGGTGACTGGAGACTGGAGACTGGCGTGCGCCCCAAGTTGCTCTTTAGTTTTCAATTTTTTGCCTTTCAGCTCGGTAGCTGGCTTGGCTTTTGTGCTGCCTTTGGCCCAAACGACGACCGGGGAGCTGCCTTTGATAGTCTCGGTTTGGGCCAGTCCGCTGCTCGTTTTGATTAAGTGCGAAACAATTAAGGCGGCTACTGCTGCTGCTACTGCTGCTGTTTACGTAGTTAATCGGGCCGGGGTCACCACAGGCGGAGAGGGGGGGTCGCACGGGGGCACGACCCCAAAACAGCTGCTCTGGCTAACCGAGCTAACTGCTTGTGGTTGCTTTGAGCGGAGTGGTGGGTGTTTCGGCACCGATATGGAGAAAAATAGGACATGATAACGTTATAGCTGGGGGAAGAGAAAAGCTGCACTAGGTACCTATTTCCAATCCTTTCGCATACTTTAATTTGGCTTCTATTTTATAGTTATTCAGAATCTAACTCATATATATAATATATAAACCCAAAGCAATGTTATGCTTAGTTTTGCTTACAGTATCTTTACAAATTAGTGAGTTGCCCCATGATTACCCACCATTACTATAATATTTATGGCAATGCGAAAGCATATCCGTAGCAACAAAATGCTCCCTTTACATACCAATCAAACATCTCATTAGCAACTAAATCAACCGTCTGTGGCAAGCAAATCCTTTCGCCCTGGGCCTTATCACACTCCTGCTGCCAACACCAACGCCAGAACATGATTCCTTGCCATCTGCTCTTCGCAGACTGCTTAGCCACTTTAGCCATAAAAATATAACACCTGCTAATCTCGAATGCCACCCGGGCGCAAAACCCCCAAAAAAAAACCCCAAAACCCCCAAAGAGCAAAGCCACAAGCCTGAAGGTAACCGAAAACATTTCTCAAAACGAGGCTAAACGGGAGGGCAGTGCTGAGATGGGATTGGGGTGGAGCAGTGGTCGTGGCCAAGGGGAGAACTGGTGCGGGCACTGACCTAACCCCCCGTAAAATGCTTGAGCCAACAAATACCGTAAAAACACTTATACGGAATTCCTCAACGCCTGGTAAGCCAGGGCTGGGGCGTAAAATCCACCCCATGAAGCGGACCAGGCAGCCCAGGCAGCCCAGACCAGACCAAGCCCGAATTTCAGAGAACAAAAAAGAGTGGTAGTACAACCTAACAGAACGAAAAGCAGAGCAAAGTTTCGAAAGTCGCAGCCAAGTGCCGACGGCAAATGGAGACGTAACCCAAACTCCGGTGAATCTTGGGAAACATTTAACGGATTTTCTGAGGGGCGTTAGTCGTTTTACATGCATTATCCTGGCCAAAAACCAAGGGCGCTGGAAAAAAGTGTTGACATTAAAATAATAATTTTAATTGCCTCAAATAACACAAAGGTCGGCGGTGACCCTCGGACAAGGATGCAGTGTGTGTGAGCGGGGTCTGTTCAAACACAAAGGGTAATTAACATTTTTCTTTTCGTCCGGGTCCTGGCCGAAGGATAAGCAGCGTGTTTAGCCCGGCCAAAGTCAAATGAGCAAAAAAATACAAATGGCAGCGGCGCACAAAAGGGACCCGCACACACATTACGTGGGTTCGTATGGAGTTCCTTTTTTGCGGTTTCGCATTTGGTTTAACTTAGCTGGTAAGTACCCCCAGGTTCTTGGGTGGCCCCTTCGGGTTCTGGATTCTGGATTCTGGATTCTGGTTTCTGGCTGCGGGATCCAGGATTCAGTCGACCGCCTTTCAACACCTTCAACAAAGCGTGAATTAAGTGCTCGAGATTTTCTACACTTAATACAACAAATTTACAGCGGCTCCGTGCAACATGTGGCATGCCCCTTCGCTCGTCACCCTGCCCCCCCGCACTCCCCACTCCCCGCACTCAAGCTAATTGCGCAATTATCTCGTTTTGTGGAACATCTGTGCAACTGTGTCGCGTCTCATTAAGTACCATCTGACTGCTCAAATGCCCAGAGGGCCGTGCGGACGGATAGTTGGAGAGAATGTTTTTAATTGCATTTAATTAACAATAAGTTAACGAAAAACACTGAGACGAAACTTTAAATTAGCTGAAACCTAGACCGAAATTCCTGATCTGCAAAGTGGAATGAGTCCCTGACTTTATCATGCTATCCTATTTGGTGGGAAATCTTCCTTCCTTGCAAAAAATGTTGGAAAACCCATTTAAAAAGATTTCAAAGTATCTCAGATTCTCAAAGTAAAATAATAGAAAATGCCAATCGAATTGATCAGCAAGAAAACGTTTGAATTTAAATAAAATTTGAAATTAACCCTCAGAATCAATTATGCTTCAAAAGCAAATGTGTCTATCGGCATAATTACCCAAACACGACAGACTCGCATTACAGCAATCGTTTATCTGGCATCTTTGACAATCCATCCATCAAGCATGATTGAATCCGCAGAACAACCCCGAGTTTCCGACTTTAGTTCCTCGGCACTCCATTTCCATATTGCGATACACGCAATGGCAACGCGGTAAAGTAGTGTTTTTAATGGCTAATTGAGCAAAATACTTTATGGAATGGTATTAATTATAGTTTCATGTTTTTCGACTACGAAAATTCGGCCTGTTTCACTTAGCTTCTCATTGTTCACGCAAAAGCATAAATTGTTTAATTGCTAATTAAGAATAGGAAACGGGCAACAAACGACAAACGATAAATGTAATGAATTAGAAGGCGAATCGAAGGCAGTTGACATTATTTCAGTTCTAGCGTGTGACAATTCGCATTAATTACAAGAAATGCTCCAAAAAATAAGCCATTAAGAGGGGCCACTCGACTACATAGAGGATTTCTCGGGCGGGGGACTCCGAAATGGCGAAATGAAAGTGCGGAGATCCCCGACTTTCCGCATTTGGCGTGTTTTAGGCTGCTGCCGCAGTTGCTGCTTGGACACTTGTGACATTTTCTTAATTGAAATGATGCGCGTTCGTTGATAAAATTTCGTAGCCTCCATGTACGAGGGTCTACAAGTATATGTGCCACTTGGACACTCTCCTGCACGTTTTGCTGATGATTATTATTACTCTTCATTATTGTTCATTATTAAACGAGCGGCGTGTGTGCGTGTCTTTCGCTTTTGTGTAGGCTTTGTGGCATGTGCGGCATGCAACATCTTATTTTGGTGGCTCGGCAAGATCTTCTCCAAATGGAATCGCTCAGCAAAGCATGCTTAGTGAAATAATTGGGGATAGTATATGTGAGTACGCACCACTCGGGGATGCGATCTTTGTGCCATATATTAGATAGAAGCTACATTTCAAGAAATTCATGATAATTCTTTTGATAATTAAATACTGACTAAATTGAAGAAGCTTGGCTTTGATTGCAAGATTTATCTAAATAAAGACTCTAATGTACACAAAACTGAATATCTCTTGTGATAACTTTCAAAACTATTCATGCATTATATACAAATACAAAGCCTATAATGTTTTAAGCATTTTTTCAATTATCAGTAAAAGGTTTGTTTCTACATTACTTGCACATAAGTGGTCATCTGATACTCGTGTAGAAAATCGCATGGATTTCCCTTTGATTCGTCTTACGGTCGGTCGGCTAGGCAATGCATTTTCGATTGCAACGGCAGTCGGAAAAACACACTTCCTGCACTTTCGCCACCCTGCCTGTTTTAAGGCAATAAAATCTCATTTTATGTGTGCGCAAGTTTGCAAATTGGCCACACATCAAAAACAGAAGAGAAATCCTTTCAAGATGCCTGGCCCGCCCCGAGTTCGCCTCATTTGCCCGACTTCAATGCCTTTGCGGCGCATAATTATTACTTTAATTATGCTTAATTAAAAGGCCGCCCACCGGGGGCGTGGCCGAGCCAGCTGTCCAAAATGCACGGCTCATAATTAAGCGTTTTGCTTTGCGGATTTTTCTTTCTTTCATTTTTACGATTTGCCTACGTAAAGTGTCAACGTGACGTGATCGTTGGATATACATACTCGTATCTTTTCTTTTTTGTTTGCGGGGCTCAGGAGGAAATTGCAATTCTCCGCTGGCTTTTGGTTATTTTTAATGAGTGTGTGTGGCGTGTGGTGTGTGATGGTCGCCTCCTTGTTGATTTGTCCGCAGTCGGTTTGTTGTTTTTCCGCTTCTGGTGCCGCTGCATTTTTATGCGTTCGTCATCCGTTTGTCATAAAAAAGAAACATCCACTGCAGCAACAACATTTAATTTTAATTTTAATATCTAATCATTTTCCGTCGTCGTTGATTTTCTTTTTCACAGCTATTTGTGCATTAAAAGCTGTCGCAATGCTTTTGCCCAAAGACTCGCGCAACTAATGGGTTTTTCTGATTTGCCGAGGATGCCACTCCAAATAGTAAAAATCCTCCAGTCAATTTAATGAGATAATTTATTTTTGCAACCAAAGCAAGCCGAAATTGTAATGGAAAATATTGAGTAACACTTATCGTAAAAACATAAGTAGTACTGGATTTACACTTAGAGTGGAATCAAAGGCAGCTGTTGGATCGCAGATTATAAAATGCCGACGGCTTTTTCTAAACACTTTGGATTCAACTCTTAGATATCACGATTTCTACACACTTTGGATTTTGCTTTCGATCAAGCCTTTTGTAATTAGGAAACTGAAATGTACTCGCATATAGAACAAGTCAAAATTTCATAATAATTGATCATTTCATTCGAATTTTAATCAGTAAACTATATCTTTTTATATTTTTTATGCAGCTAACAAACCCATTTTAAGCGTACAATTTTATAATGTTTATCAAATAATCAATGGAAATTTATGATATTGACTTTTGGTCCGATCCGATTTAAGCGATTGTAATTTGTGCAACGAAAGCCCCTCAAGTACGTGGAAACCTTAAAGTTAAATGCTCCTCATTAGGCCGCAGTATGCACCCGCTGAATGTCATTCCAGAGTTTGGCCATTGCATCTGTGTGGCCACTGCAACTGCGAGCCCAGTTAATTCTCGCTAAATAATTGCCGGCGATAACGAGGCGGTTAGAACGTGTAGCTGGGAGCAGGGCAATGGCAAAGCAAACTCTGCTTGGCAACGACAATGGAACAGGCAACAAAGAGGCTAAATTCTGTATTAATTTGCAATTAATGCAGCTAATTATATTTAATTAAATGAGCGGGCCGCGCTAACAATGCACTGCATAGATACGATTTCTACTCGGATGCAGATGAAGGGTGGTGGGATCAGCGGATTGCTGGGATTGCTGGGATCGGTGCAATCGGTGGGCAGCAGGGATCCAGAGTGGGGAAGGGGACTCCAAGTAGCGCTTGAGTAGTGGGAAAAATGTAGCGCAGGTTGGTGCGGCTTTGAAATGGAACTGATTATTACAATTGTTGTTACGCCCGCTGGCGCTGTTGTTAGTGCGAATTGTGCGCCGCTGCTGCTGTTTATTGTATCTCATAGATACGTTTAGATTATTTTTGCAAAAATGACACTGAGCCACCGGCGAGTCAATTGTAATACGTTTTAGTAATTTTTCGTGGGGTGGCAGCAGTCGCAAGGCTCGCCAGCACACTAAACTATTTATGTGTAGAGTTTCATTCTGATTTCGTTTTGGCGATCGTTTGATGAGCCTCATTGTTGCAAATTGCCACTGTCCACTGCCGTCGAGCCGTATTATTAGTTTGTTTATGGCTATTTATTATATTTGGTTTTATTATTAGACAGTCGCAACTATTTTTGAGACCCTCGCTAAGTTTGCTCATGCACATGCCCATGCTCATGCCGGTCCAGCGATAATGCTGATGTTGATAAAATTAACGTTAATTAAAGTTATTAACCGCCTGCAGCGAAATCGCATCAATTTATTGGTTTTTGCATACTACCATGTCAGGGTTGAGATTTACATAAAAACTGCATTTGGCTTTTTGGAATAGTATTCGAGTAAGTGAAGTGCGTGAGAGGCTAAAAAGGTTTGATACTTGGTAATGATGATGAGCACTTCACTTAAATGTTTTATTTTTATGAAGCTCCATTAATTTATTTAAAATGTTGGAGTTGAGTAGTTTGCAAAAATGTTCAGCTTTGTAGATTTCTTAAGATTTCTGGTAAGACGTAAATTATTCGATTTTTTCACTATTTTTATGGTTTTTGTCTGCTATAATAGGCAAATAGCCTACTTGTATAGCCTAAATGTAAATATAAATCAGATCTAATTATCTAAAATATACATGATGCATATCATTCTAAGAACGTTCCATTTAAAATTGGAATATGCATTAAATAATACACTATAATGACAAGAGCCTACATCAAATACTTAGTGATATTTACCGTTATTTAGAGATTCGCAATCGGTTGCCAAAATCGACGAAGGACTTTTTATGTTCCACTAGCTTTTCTCGAATCCTGTTTTTCATGCACCTTTTAGTGGTCGGTTGGACTTGACTTGACGTGTAATTTCTTAACTCTTATCACAAATGAGCACTGTATTCAAAGTATTCATGAGTACCTATGAGCAACAGCGAGTATCTGACAGATGGTTATCACCCACGCACTTCAGATGAGACGATCGCAACGCGCCAAAATCTCGGAGCTGAGCAGTTTCGAAAGGGATTTTAAAATCGCGGAACTACGGCTGTACAAAACACATGGGGCTCAAAAGTTGCAGTGGCAGCTGTTAATGATGAATCGTGGGCACACGCCGAAGTTTATTTGCTTGGGTATTGTATGTTGCACTTTGGTTGTTTGTTTGTTGCACGAGTCGAGGGGCGTCCAAGATATATGTGGCCGTTCGATGCGATTCCGGTTCAGATCAGCCGTCGTACGTTCAGGCGCAGCGTCGTCCGTCGACTGAATGAACGTGTGGCGCACGAGCGGCGCTTTGGACCCCCAGCAATCGCAATCATCAGCATAAGTAGCAACAGAAAGGAGCAGCAGCAACAACAGCAACAGCAACAACATCGGCAAACACGAGCAAACAAAACGAAGGCGAGGAACCCGAAGCCGCAGGCCCAGCTCAGCGGGTGCGAGCGAGAGCGCGACAGGGGTCTCTCTCGCTCACTGCCTCTCGTTCTCTCTCGCTCTGGCTCTCTCTGTCGCTCTCTCGCCCACCCCACCTAGCCCCACTGGCGGTGCAGCGACGCCGGCAGAGCGCCGACTGCGCAGGAGCAGCAACGGTATATATGCAATTTGCTTGGCGCTGTTAAAATAAAAATAATGACGTCATTAAGCGCACAAATGAGCGGCGTTGCTGCTGCAGTCGACGTCGACCGCGACGCCGGCGCAGGCTGAGCTTATAACTGTTGTTCTGGGAAGGAGAAGTTGCACACTTGACGAAAGGCGAGCACTTAACGACGGCGAGGCAGAGATAGAAAGAGAAGGAGGAGAGCAGGCGCGCGAGAGGGAGAGGGCGCGCGTGTGGGTGAGCGCTTTTGTGAGCGCAATTTGAGCGTTTATCACAGCCAAACATTGCACTTTTTACACCGAACGGTCGGAATGCATTTAGATTCTACATATATGTACCCCTCTACGGAGACTTGCAAATAATATTCAATATCTTGAAAGCGTTTGAACTAATTGTAAATCAACTGGCATTTGTCTGGTAAGCCAAAGCTATGATATGCAACAGAAGACGACTTGTCGAATGCTCCAAAATTTCACCCCAACTCGACCCCTCGACAACTATTGCTGTGAATTAATAATTTAGGTTTCGATCCGCAGAGCACAGCCAATGCCAAGAGCTCCAGTCACTCAACTCGTCGGTCAAAACCCCACTCGAAACCCAGGACCCTCTCGCTGCCACTCCAGCCCTTCGCCCTTCGCCCTTCGCCCTCCGCCCTCCAACTCCCACCCACCCACAATGTGACGTGTGCCGTGTCCACCGAACCACTCCCCTCACCCCCTTTGCAACGGCACGAACCGCTTCCAGAAAACCGAAAAGTGCCAATAAATATGGAAACGTTTTGCCTTGTTCTGCCCACTCTTCCTCCCACTCTTCCACCCAATTCTCTTCCTTCCCTCTCTGCCACGTCTTCTGCTCCTTCTTCGGCACTTATTCACCTCCACTGCGAAAAACTTCAGCACAGTTCTGCGTAACACTACAATTAATTTATTATAGAGGTGGTGCTCACGTTGGGTAAAATAAAGATAAATTCAGATAATTAGATTCAAATTGTAAACACATTAGGTTCAAATAATTAAATTTTAATATATATTAATTTATATATGTACATTCATATATGTATATATTTTTTTAATCCCATATATTTTATTCTATTTTATTTGATACTATAAATCTTTTTAAGTGATTATTACTTAATTTATGTTACCATATCTTTCATTCTTCATATAATACACCACAATAATTACTTGTAAATTGTTGTATTTTTAAAACTAACGCCGCGGCATTTTCCAAGTGTATCCTTGCTCCTTGGCTACCTTTGCACTAATTCACATTTGATGTTTTGTTGTCTGCGCTTGTTGCCGTTGCCGCTTGCATTTTTCTGGTCAATGAGGTTACAGTCAAGTCACTAGACAAGCCCCCGCCGCAGTCCCCCGCAGTCCGCCCCCTTCCCGCCCCTCCTTCTGCCAGGGGGCAAAAGATGCAGCAGCGACCGGTGCGGTCTACAACCGGTCGAGGCTGTCGGTCAGCCGAGGCTGCCAAACGGGCTGCCCCTGCCGATTCAGCCGCCGTCCGTCCTCCAGTCTGGCCACCCACCCGCCTCGACTGCTATCGGAGGTGTCGATGACGTCGTAGTCGTAGAGTCGTCGTCTGGCTGAAAGCCCCTTGAAAGCCCCCAAGGCCCCAAAGTCGAAGCCAGCCTCCCCCAATAGCAGAATCTGACTGCAACTGCCTACGCCATTTGATGATTTTGCTGTTGCCCCTCCTAATGTGATTTGCTAGGGTATGCACTTAGGCCTGTCCGCTGTCGATTGCCCGGATTCCGAAGACAAAATCATGCATCATGCTCATGATCAAAAGGGTAGTGTACTAGAGATCTGCAATATATATACGAGTATTAGAACTGTAGAATACATATATTTAAAGTGTCTAGCTATGCAGTGATTCTGATATTATTACATTGCATTACTAGTATGTAATAACAAACATAGTTACTGGCACTTGCAAATATTCTTTGTGAATAGGAAAATAGAGTATTCCCCATTCGCGCATCTTAAAATGAGCTTGGTGCATCGTTCGTTTTACTGGTGGCTGATTTTGTTTTTAGCCAATTTTGGTCAATATTTAAGTGCCGCTTGATGCTTCCACTTCGACGGCCACTTCACTGTTTTGTTACCCGGTGTCTAGGCCTGGTCCACATCACCGCATCAACTTAATTTTCGGAATTTCCACTCGGACCCTGCTCGCTTTCGCCTCTCGCTCACTCCCTCGCCACTCCGTCTTTGTCTTCCACTTCTAATTTTGTGCTGCATTTTACCGGCAGCTATGAACCGTATTACCGTTAAATGTTGCACTGTCGACTTGTCGTCTAATTTACCCCACCCGGGAGGGAAATGGGTGGCGAAAAGTGGGCGGTGGGGTGCGGCTGCGGCCGAGGATACGGATGCGGATGCAGTGGGGCCACTGCCCACTTTCCATCTTGGCTAGATTGTCATTGCAGCTCGCCGGTCTGGCCGGCAAACTGATTAAATTCAGCACGCGCCCTGCGGGCGTCTTGGGAAACTTCTTAACAGCAACACGAGATGCCGAAAAGGGGTTGAAAGGGGTTTTGGGGGGTTGGATGCACACGGAAAAGTTTAATGACTCCTTCGCTTTATGAGTGAACTCCAAAATATATTACTATTCATTCAGTTTATTTGATTGAATGTCACATTCTTCGGTAAGACTTGCACCGAGATCTAAGTAAAGCAGGTTGTTAGGGGAAGGTATTAACCAATTATTGTGGTCCTGCACATTTGCTAAAAGCAAACATTCTGATATAATCGATATATATGTTTTATACACCTCTACAGATATGAAGAGTTGCGCGCTCAAGGATATTTTTTCTGTGTACGAAAAGGAGGTTGCTGTCGGAGCGTGGTGGTAACTCAAAGTCATCAGCTTAGACGGGCCAGAAACTAGACGCTCTACATAAATTTGAAATTAACGTTTTCTTGCACATTGTCCGTCTACCTCTCTCTTTCGCTCGCCTCTCCGCGTCTCTTTCTGGCCAGCCCCTCTTTCTCTCTCTCTCAGCCTCTTACATGCTTTCTGTAATTATCATTTGCCAGTCCGTTTGCCTTGGAACACACACGCGGGCCAGCGTCTTGGCTTGATCTAAACTTGGCTTTCGGGCGTACTCTATGGCCCCTCCCCCCCATCCGCAGACCGCCCGTAATTAAATGCAAATCTCCCGTCCCCCGACTGCGTCCAATGTATGGCCGTAGTGCCACGGGGCAAACTGTGGCCACATTTTCAGCAACGTTCCGAAACTTGTCAGCACCGCTCGGCGGTGCAAGAAAAATGAAGTGAAATACTCGAACGTGTATAAACCAAACAACATTAAAATTATCGCCTAGACAAGCCATAAAGAATTAGGGGATCGCCCACGACACCGGATCGGAGATACTCTAAATCTGAAAATCTATTTGTTTTACTAGAAAAGGATCACTTTCCGAATTTAATATTCCTCAGTTTCTACCAATATCCATTATCATGTGTCAATTATAGCATTATTAATATTAATTTTTTTGATTCTGATGATCCCAGTACTCAGCCTGGCCAAGAAGATAAAATGAAAATGCATATACTTGTATATTATAGACAGATTAAACGGCCAGAAACAGAGACGGAAGATGCAATGACAGAGAGGGGAGAGTAATTAAGAGCGCGCCAACTTTTTAGCTTTGTTGGATGGCTCTCGTTGAAATGGCTGCTAATTACAAAAGGCATCCTGGCCAGCATCATTTGAGATATTTTTCCATTAACCGGCGACGGCGTCGTCATGCCCATGAAGCTATGGGATTGCGGCGGGGGCTTGAAGGGGACGGTGCATACAAAACATATTAAAATTAACCTGATTACTCCGCAGGCGCTGCCAGCTCTCAGATTGTGGGATTGGAGTCGTGTATGTGTGCATGTGTATCTGGACTTGGAGGAGTTTTGAAAGCCAGGCACAAACTAATTTCAAATAACATAATTCATTCGCTTAGCCAGCGGGAAAGGGGAGGGGAATGAGGTGACAGGGGAATGTGGGCCTTGGCATCAAGGAAAAGACGGCAGCAGCTTGGACTTGGCCAAGACTCCCCGACCGGTTTCTTCGGGAGCACCAAATAAGTTGAAGTTTAATCACAAGCCACTGAGAGCGGAAAAGGCGAAAAATGTACGGGAATATTATCAGTAATTTAATGTAATTTTTTCACTTACTTTACTTTATCTAGTATTGGATTATTTACAAATCGTTCAAAAAGGGATATTTTCTAAGTGATATTTATTTACGAATTGTTGATTTAAATTCAAAACATATTTCAGACAAGTTTAGGTTTAGGTTCAGTTACATTTTTAGTAGCCGTAATATTTAATGTGTTCTACCAAATGTATGTGCTAGCAATCATTACAGTTTCTCTCTGTGAAGGCGGCGAGAACTTACTGGGCCCAAACAAAGACTCCAGCTGTCATAACAGAGAAAAGGACGGGACTATCACACAGGAGAGGTGGAGAGTGAGAGAGAGACAGAGGGGGAGAGAGAGAGAGTCAGAGGCGCAGATTGGTGTGCGAATGCGGAAGGTGCTAACTGACAAATGAATGGACTCCGGCTCCAACCGTACGAATGCTAATTGTTATTGTACTTAAACCTGCAGCCCACCGCCTGCCTCCTTCGTCCTCCGGTTCCACTTCCTTGCCTCCATTATCCCCATTCCCTGCAGCATTCCTTACCAAACATGTCCTCAAACTATGCGTCGTCTGCAATAATTTCGCGCGCATAAAAATTTAATATTATTGAATTTTTACTACAGCACTCTACCTTATTTCAAGCAATGCTGTTGCTGCCCAGACACAATAATCGAAACAACAGCATCAATACGGCCAACTGTAACAGCAACTGCATTAAAAAGCGCCCAAAGGCTACACGGAAGCCTCACGATGGCACAGTGGAATCACAGCCAAGGAATCACGATTCTTTTTTAATTAATTTGGAAATTTAAATACACAAGGAGTTTGGATGTGGGATCCATTGGCGTTTACTGGGGTTCATGTATAGAATATTCACCACCACTGTGGCCGACAAACCAACGTTTGGTGATAATTGAATTAAATGACATTTTATAAATTCTTCTCATGCGTATTTGTTTATATGTACTACTTGAACCAACAAAGTTAGAAGAGTTCTCAAAAATAGTCATAGGTAATCACATAATCACCTTGGCTGCAGAAATCCAGCGATTTCATCCCACTGTGCACAGAGTTGTCTCGCGCAACTTGTGCCTCAAGTGGCGTACTTAATGCCATTCGAATTATGCGCATGCGTCCCCTTGGAGGACGTGGCTCTGGAGCCCGGACCTGAGCTGCAGCCTTTCGCGAGGAGGCAGACTCCAATGCCCTTGCACCGCCCATTCTTGCAGAATGGCAGAACGCCTCAGCCAGCACCACCCTGGTACGTGGTAATTTTGTAATATCGTAAAGTATTTTTTAATTGAACGCACCACCTTCGGCACACTCATAGAGCGGGCTTTACGAGGCCGAGGCCTACGAGGCGCTCTGAACTGGTAACTGCTCTCCGGGCTTTGTCAACTCTGGAGTCTAGAGTCTAGAGTCCAGAGTCTGAGCGACGCAGTGCTGCAGTCAAGCTGGTGGTGGCAACCCTGGAGCCAGCCCACTTTTATGACTCACTTCCTTTTTGGGTGATTTATAGGAACGCGAATGCCTCTCTGCCGGCATTAAAATTAGCTCTAATTATGAGAGTGGATCGGAACGCAGCCAATTAAAAGTGCATTTCCCACCAGCATAAATCAATAAAAGATTTATGTGACTCTGCCTATAGACGGGTATAATTTTAATGATTAGTCGCGAGCACATTTGGCATTTTGCATAACCTTTGGCAGCCTTCTATCCTTCGCCAGGTCTTCGCCAGCCTTTCTTTTATTTTTCGGCCAGTCGGAACGGGTCTGGGCCATTCATTCCGCATTCATTCATGGGCGAGCCAGATCGGCTCAACTTGGGATCGGAGCGGAGCGGATCGGATCGGATCGGATCGGTTCGGATCGGAGGTAACCTGTTCCTGTTCCCCAGACTCACGACTTTATAATTAGGCAGCCTCGCTTAGCTGATGCTTCTTCTTCTGCTCGGGTGGTTAATGCATTCATAATAATATTTCTTTTTGCTGTTAAATTTATGTTTTCTGCCTCGTAGCCTTTCGCTGAAGCTCCTCTGCTCCTGCTCCAGCTCCAGCTCCTGCTGGTCCTCCTCTGCATCATCATCTTTTTTATTTATTTTTGCCAGTTTTAATTTTCTCGCTTCCACTTCCCCTCGCCGCCTCTTTGGCGAAATCGTTTTGCATTCTTAAACATAATTGCATGTGGGCGTGGTCACATATGAAATTTCTTTGATTAAAGTCGATTAAAATCGCGGCCTGTTTTGCCTGCTGTTCTTGTTGCTGCTGTTATTGCCGTAGTTAATATGGTTGTTGCTGCTGGTCAAGTTAGTCAAGTTGGCCAAGCATATGAGGCAGTCGGAGTTTTATGGGTTCAAGGATTAGGGCGGGAGCAGCCGCCCAATCCCTGCGCATCTTAAGAAACGTTGGAAAACCGCATTGGTTTCGTCAAGAATAAAGAGAGAAAAAGATAATCAGGGTGCTTTAAGAGTTGTTCTTATTTACACAAATGTAGCCCGTTTATATACCTTAATTAAGCATCAGAAGAAAAATCGTTATGGAGGTAAAATATATAAACAGAAATTGTTTTTTATGCGATATAGTATAATTGTTCATACTTCTGCCAGTTAAGCAGACAACAGGAGGTTAGTATAAATTCCCTAGAAACGTGCAAGTCCTTGCATACAAAAGACTTACATTGTAGCTTTAATAATCCTTCTAAGAATCCAATCAAGTGATCTGTGGTATATTCCTAGCCATTCATAAGGGCTCGCTTAATAAGTTCTCCACTTCTATAATTGATCTAACCAGCCTGTTAAGTACTCGACTCGTACATGCTGATCATTGGAAGATCCCCACGCAGAACTTACATGCTAGCTTAAGATCTTCTGTCTTTAAACTTTTATACACACCGAGAAAAGTTTAAAATTATTTAGTATATTAGACTTTATTACTGCAAGTACGATAGGGGGTAATTTTTTATAAAATATTTTAAAATAGATAGCTGGCTAATCCTTTTATAGCAAATCTAGTAATATCCGATCTTTCAAGTGATCTGTCTTTGTTTTTGTGTACCCACACCCATACCTAGCCGCATCATCATCATCATCATCATCATCAGCGGCTGCGTGGCCAGTTGGCCACTCCCAACTCCGGCTCCCATTGGCCCCACCAACCCCCCTTCTGCGATGGTGGACATGCCGCTTCTAATCTGCACTCGAGTGAATTGCAAATTACGTGTCTTAAATTGAAGTTTTACGAGTTGCTACTCTAAATGTTTGCACCAAAGTGCGCGGTTGGATGTGTTTGCACAGGGCTCCAGCTCCTCGGGATTCTAATGGGCGGTGGAGAGGAGATGCATCTGGGATGTGGCTCTGGAAGACCCCGCTGATGATGAGGATGGTGCTGCGTGTTTAGGCGCGAGTGTTGTATTTCATGTTGCCAGTTCTCCTCGCCAGTTGCGCTGGCCATTCTCCACTTGGGCTGGTTGTTTATGCGATGCAGGATATGATAATAATTACACCTTCAACGTTTGCTGCTCTGTGCCAACTCCATCTGGCCAGGAAGTCGGCCTGCTGCTCCTGGCCCGGTTCCCCTTCGCATCGCTGCTGCGACCTGGCTGGCGATTAAAAATTGATCTCATTATAATTATTTTTTATAATTTATGAAGCCTTAAAACTGTGTGCGCTGCAACATGGCCACAAAGTAGTCATTATAAATGCCATAAATTTCGATCCCCCCAAGCTCCACGTACCGCACTTAATGCTGGAAGAGCTTGTAGAATTTGAGGCGAAGCCCTGCCTCAATCCCTATTGGCGAATTATGAGCAAACGCGTAAGATTTCAATGGTCCTCCACATTGGACTCCATCTATATACCCGCTTGATTTTCCAAGGCGGAGGGAAATATTCAGAGTACTCCTACACACATCCCTGCCCCCCAGGGACCTCCTGGGCCTGCTGGCCCACCTTCCGGGAACCCACATATCTCAGATAGAATTCAGGCAAACATTATGCATATTACCATAGACCTGAAAAGCACCACCAGCTAGAGAACACGCACAGCGACATACTCGTATGATGATACACGTGGAGATGCAAACACACTGAAAGTTATATCTTGCCAAGATGTTTCGTTCGGACCAATAACTTAGTGAAATTCCGTTGGTCATTGTGAAATTACTTTCCTTAATTTTAATAAAACCTACATCATTTTAGATAGTTAAAAGAGTTTTAACGATTCACTTCCTACTCGATATTCCTTCCAGTGCACACAGAGACACCCGCACATCCACAAATGAAGGGGTGAATTGGGGCCTCCTGCTCATTTTGCATTTTAGTTTGTAATTTAGTTTCATTTATTGCGATTTTACATTGACGCCTGACACGCAAATTCGTGTAATCCTTTCTGCCTTGCCAAGGAGCCCAGGAGGACAGGGGCGGCGGGCGGTGGGCCAAGGGGCTGACTTCGAGTGGCTGTCTTAGCCATGGCCCGAACCACTGCCCCATCGAGCCGTCGCCAATGCGCCACACAAAGTCCAATTAAATTATGAGGGTCCACACGCCAAGACAACGACGACAGCGACGACCACAGCAGTCTCAGATTCAGCCCCCCTTCAACCCCCCGGAAAGTCTCCCCACTTATGCCAGCTAGGTACACTCAGAAAAGTGTCTAAGTAACAATCGATATGCATATTCAGGAATCATGCGTATATGATTTTGCCTTGATGAGTTACAGGTTGCTCAAAGACGCACTGCAAGTGCTGAGCCTTTAATGATTAATGAAGACCAAGGTTCTACCTTTTTCGCCGAGTGCATCATCCACTGAGCCGTAGCAATTTCAAGAACTGCTTATGCCTAACTTCAGGACATTGTACTTGGACCGGCTCATTTCGAGAGCCTCCTTTTTGGCCACTACCACTGCGCTGCCGTTGGCTTGCATTGGCACTGGCATTGGCAATGCGGTGTAAGAGTAATTAAAATCCCTTGATTAATATGTAAATTTAATGAGATTACGAATTCAGCGAACAAGATTAGGAATGCATGGGTCGCTCTGCCTCGCCTGGCTTCGACTTGGTCGCCACCGCCTTGCCTTCTCCACGTATTTCTGTCACTGTCTGAACGGCCCGGCCTGCACTTCTCCCCTCTCGCTCTGCCGCTCTGCCCGCTCTCTTTCCCACTGCCGCACTGAGTGCGGCGTGTAATTTTCACTATCTTAACCCTTTCAGGTCAGGCTGGCACTTATATTTTAATAGACTTAAAATGAGCTACTTGGAAGGGCTAATTTCCAGAAAACGCAGCTTTACCTATTTTATTAGTTTTATATTTCGGTATATAAATCAATTGATGTCTCTTGCAGAGCTGTCTATAAGTATGCAACTATCATGGTAAAAAGTGCTATATCGTATCGTAATATATTTAATAAATATACACTGTGCTCTGAGCAAATGTTTATGAAGTTCTGTTGCACTTGTAGGGTTAAGCAGCGGACCCAGCCAAGCCAAATGGCAGGCCAGGCCAATCTAGACATCGGCCAGCCCCCCAGCCCCCCAGCCCCCCAGCCCCCCATCCCCAACACCCGCCCGACCATGTGTGTGTGCGAGTGGGTCTGCTAAGAGCTTGTTAACATTTCTGTGGAAAGCCGCAGCAGCGGAGGCCACAACTCGAGTCCAAGTGCAAGTCCAAATCGAAGTGCTTTCGAGCCACCCAAAAAGCAAATCGACATCGACGGAAAATTGGAAGCGCGAAATAAACTTGTACATAAATTGTGTGAAATGGATTTGCTTGTAGTTCAAAAGGTTTTCGATTTGTTGTTGCCGTTGTTAGTTCCCCGGTTAGTTTGCTGGCTTGTAGCTGGGGGTCCCATTTGGTTAATCTGTCAGCATCTGGCGTGTAGCAGTTTTTGATCCTCATGTGATAAATTTTCATTAAATCAGAGGGGCGTGTGTTGGCCACCTTTGGTTGCATGTTCAGTTGGACTTTAAGCAATGGCAAACTCACGAAAGAGTAGCTACACTATTATTTATTTGGCAGTAAGACGTGTATCCCACTTACATTTCGCCGTAAACAAACTAACTCCGCAGTGCTCATTCGTTTACGGAATTTTCATCCCCTATTCGGCAGCCTCGTTGTTTAGCAAACTCCGCGGGGTTTTTCATCAACTTTTTGCTCATTATCCAAAAACGCGCCCGCGTTTTTTGCCGCGCCAGTTGGAGGCACTTGGCAACTCCGTCTGCCATTGGCCTGGCCATTGGAATCCTGCTGATTGGACGGATGAGGTCCTTAGGCGCCAAATCGGGAACGCTTTCGCTCTGTGGGTGTTAACTGCGGATGAAGACTTACACTGCTCATGTCATAATGGGGTAAAATTTGGCGTTTTTAAGGGCACATCTATTTGAATCGCACATTATATTTTTCAAAAATGAAGCGATAATGAATTCGCAGTGCCATAAGAAACACTTTTTGTTCCTGGCGCGTAAATAGAGGGAGTGCTTTCTTTAAATATGTCCAAGCTTCTGGATAGATGGCTTCCAGCCCCTTTCTACATTTTTGTGAAGGTCACCCGAAGGCGTTTCAGGCGAATCAATGTCAAAATGAAAAAAGTGTGCAGTGGCTGGGTTCGGTACTCGGAAGACATGAGACAGGACACAGGGTGGCGTGTCGACTGTGAGGTGGTGTCAGTTATGAGCTCAATGGCCAAATAGCAAGCCAAAGGCTTGAATGAATGAAAGTGAGCCCGAGTCGAGAGTCAGGAGTCCGGAGTCAGGAGTCCGGAGTCCAGGATCCAGACAGCCGGACAGTTGGACAGACGAACTGAAGGACAGAGTGAAGGGTGGCTTGTGGGCGGCAGACGCACGCAGACAGGCGACAATAGTGTCCATGTCCGAGTGCATGTTCCTCGTCCTGGGGCCGCCCACGTCCTCGTTCATAGCCCGGAAAAACTGCAACGAGAGGGCGGAAAATGCAGCTGTAGTGTGCTGCGGAAAAGGGGAAACGGGAAGTGCCTGTTGCTTCTGCAGTTGCAGTGGCTTGCTAAACATGGTCCAAGCACGAAGCGCTGAAATATGCAGGACATCTTCTCTGGGTCGTTCCCAGTCAAGGTCGCTTAACGCCGGCTTAAAGCGACTGGGAAAAGTCGCAATAAAAACGCAAACAAACTCGGCAGACGAAAATGTGAAAGAAAGAGAAGGCAGTGGAGGAGCTGGGGTGGAGCAGAAGAAGATATAGACGTTCGTTCAACTTTGGCTGGCTTAGAGATGTTCCCGCTGTGTGAGAAATGCCTTTTCAAGGACTGCCACCCATACAGGCACACCCATACACACACATGGGGGTGGGTGAAAAAACGTAGCATACTTTTTCGAGCGAGTGGCCCGAGTTTTTCCTGGCAACTGGTTTTCGGTTCTGCCACTTGTTCCTGGCCACCTTTCGCCCCTTTCGACTCTTTCTCCTTCTGCATGTCCTTCTCGACCAAACTCTCTTCACACTTGCAGGATTCCTTGTGTCTGTCTGTGTGGAAACTTCAACTGCGAAGTATGCAATACATTTTTGGGTCCGACTAGAGACGTTTGCAACTCGTTTTGCCATTTCCGCCCCAAGTGAAACCCCCGTTTTTTTGAGGCGAAATGTGTCAAGGTCGTGTGCCCCCTTCGCCCCTTCTCCCCTTTTGCCACTTTAAACACAAAAAGCATTCGGCTTTAAAACTGCCAACTGCCGGTCGGCCAACTGTTGCGGCCAAAAACGGATATGCATAAAATGTTGCGTGCCAGCCACGCCCCCTGGACCATTGCCAGAATGCAGCCGCCCCTTTGCGCTCTTCCTCTTGTTAACACACAACAAATAACAGATTTTCGTTGTGCGTGTGTGCTTGTGTGTGTGGTGTCTGTGTTTGATTCTGTGGCATACTTTTGGCGCCCGTTCACGTGCCTAACTATAAAATCGGCTGATCCCCTACCATTTAGCACGACCACTTGTCGTTATGATGATTCATGTGGCCCGCCACAGGACCTCGCCATCCCTTCCGTCCATCCTTCATTCCGCCCTCCCATCTTTAAGCCCCATCCGAAAGCACAAAACACTGCTCGTTTCGAGTGTTTTGTTAAAAGCCGCTCAATTGGAATGCAATTTTCATTTGGCTGTGTTTGGCGTTGGGGTCAACGCATTACGCATACGCCGGGTATGGCTGCCATTTTAAAGCAATTGGCGTCAGGCGGAAACTAAACCGCAAAGGGGATACATTAAGACAGCCTCTGGTCATAAAGATAATGTGAGGCACATTAGAGGCATTATAACTTAATATTATCAATAACTTAATATTATAACTTAATATTATAACTTTATATTATAACCAAATATTATAAATTACTATTATAACTTAATATTATAACCTAATATTATTAACATTTTGATTTAATTTCAAAAACATTTGCTCTGAGGTACATATTTAATATTCCTTTAGAATTTTAGGGTAAATAAAAATAGAACTGTATAAAACTTGTGGAGAAAAGAGATCTATGGGGAAAAGAGATCCATTCTTTTCCCCTTTTCTTTTGGTTACTATCTTAAAAATTGTATCTCAGCTTCAGAGTGCAGTAACGAACAAACTAATATTTAAATCATTTGCGCTAAAAAATGGAGGGAATCAAAAGAGGTAGTACTTATGTAAAAGTTCAAATATAATAATTGTTTTATTGTTAAAAGCGTTAATAGATAGTCGTTAACAACAGTTTAGTTGCCGATACTCGAAATACTGTGAATAATACAAAAGTTATTTCACCAATTGTAGATCCCTACCAAGTACTACACACAATTTGTTTATTTTATATGAGTAAAATGCTTTTATGTTATAATTTTCTGGATGTTTATTAATTCCATTCTTGTATTCACTCGTTTGATAAAAAAAATCACTTTTATCGTGAAGCTGGCTGAATTATATTATTCTTACGACACAGCCCAAAAGTACAAATATCCAAATAGCCAAAACGGAAACTAATTTATCCTTTAACATAAGCCCGTCGCCTCATAAGCAGTCATCACTGTTTATCAATAACTTGGCCGGCTGAGCTCGATCGAAGTGGAGAAATGCAGGAAACAGGTGAAAGCAAAGTAAGCAGCGCTGCTGCCAAAACAGCGAGCCAAACTGGCGGCGATGCACACATTTGCATATAGTACACGAGTGTGTACGCAAAATAAAGCTCAAAAAGTCAGATGCAAAAAAATTGTCAAAAATCAACTATGAGCATTTTTTTATGTTGATTTCTTGACACTTGCGCTGCTGCGACGCCAGCCGCGCTGCCCACCTTTTTTCCCCCGTTTTTTGGAGGGCGGAGCCTTGTGTGGGAACGACTTTTGTTGTTGTTGCTGTTTTCCGGCCTTTTTCCCGCTGCCGTCGCGGCTTTTTCACTGAGCCGCCATTGCGTAGTTTTTGCCGGCATTTGTTACATTTTCTTCTTTTTAGCAATGGGCGTGTGTAGGCAGGCTGCAGGATTGGGTAGATACTGAGCTGGGCGGCGGGGAGGCGGAGGGAGGGAGAGGGAACGAAGGACCCCCGTCCGCCGAACAGAGACGGCACGAGAGGGAGCGAGCGAGAGCGAGAGAGCCACAAATGTAACATGCCAGTTAAAAGTGAAACAAAAACATTTCAACATAAGAAGGATAAGCTTTTTTCACCAAAATTATGCCGCGTGTTCGACGGTAAATATGGGTATTCTATATTATAAATTCGATAAGCGTTATCTGCTTGACCACCGGCCTTTTGCCCTTTCAAGCTGTGTATATTTACTCGAATTAAATAAAAATTAAATACATTTTTAATGCATTTCAAATGATCCTTAGTTAAAAACAAATGATTCTTAGGTACACTCTTATAGGTATACTCTTTTTTAAAAGATTTAATACTCGATAGTGTTTTACCACTAGATTTGTGGTAATTTGTGGTAATTTGAATTTGGATAAATTCAGACGAATACTACATATTCACAAAGAAATTAAAATCTATTGTGGTTAATACGTTATAATATCAACTGGACAAAGGTTATATCTAAGAACTCATCATATTTCTAATGACAGTTTTAATAAGCTTAAAACGCCAAAGGTAATTGTTTGATTTTCCAATCTAGGCTTATCATTATATTTTCACACTCTCAAATAGTTTTCAGCGCTACCATCCTTTACAGCTGCACTTCAGTGTCGGATTTCCGTTGGAGGATCCAACCCTTCTGCACAAGAAATCCTTGAACGTAATCCTCGCTGCATATTGCGGTCATCGCTTCACGGCTCTTTGCTCCGCCGTTAATGATTTACCAAATTTTGCAGCCGCAAATGTAAAATACACGACTCTGGAGGCCTCCGGTCCCACTGCTCCTGGCGAACTTCGTCCTTTCGATCCGCCCCGCGTCCGCCGTAATCATGACCGGAGTCAGTCGCCAAATGTTTATTAATTGAAAACGTAAAATTGCATTTTTGGACTGTTATTGGCCAGCCCGCGACGCTCTGTGGCCATTGCCATGATTTCGATAATGCGGTTGCCACTGGCCACAAAAACAGTTTGTCGCTGTCAGCGCATCCATGTTGGCCCAGAGACCAGGAGGTGGGGCATGGGGCGGGGTGGTGGTGGTGGTGGTGGTGGGGCAGGGTCTGCTGCAACGAGGCTGATAATTGGCATCGGGTCAATTGCAGCCGACGATTTGGGGTGGGGTTGAATGCGCGGAGAGTGCAGCGGAGCCTCGCCAATAAAATTAAATATGACTTTGTGTCACATTAAATGTTAAGTACATCTTTCTTGTGTTCATTTTGCAGTACTTCAATTATGGAAATTAAAGTTTTTCATATTGTGTTGACTTTATATGAAAACCTATATTTTCATAGGAACGTATCTAAAAAAGCCACGGTCCCAAATCGTTTTTATATCCATGTATACCCTTGCCTAAGGTATGTGGATTTCAGTCAGAAGCTTGAAACGCTGTAAAGAAGACATATGCGACCATACACTCTATTTATTCTTGATCAGCACACTAGTCTCTCAGTTTTATAGCTTTCTACATGAAACTTTGCCAAAGTTTACATACTAAAGTCGAATCAGGCCAATATATCATAGATCATAAATATCATATATCATATCATATATAGTTGAGATATTCTCCACATTTTTCACAATATAAAATTTCGGTTTTCATATGTTCAAAAGCAGCCATATAAACCATATAAAGTCATCACTGTGTCGTTGATTTTAATCATAAAGACTTTTAACTCAGATACAAGTTTTTGAATAAATACGAATATTATTTGGAATATACATTTTTCAATAAATGATGACGGCCATAGAAACGGTCGGAAAGTTAATTGAAATTATTACGAATGAACTTTATGCTTTGTTCCTTCTAAACGAAAAGCGGTCTTATTCGGCACAAGCTAATGTATTTTCTAAAGATAATTCATACCGAAGATATATTCCTTTCTTGCTTTATGGGATTTGTTCAATAATTTACATTAAAGATATGTGTATCTTACTTGGATATATGAAAAATATGTCTCTAATGATCAGAAACCCTTAAAAAGTTTCTAAAAAATAATTATTTAAGTTTATTTATTTAAGTTACCATTAAATCCAAAATTCTACATGCCATACATACAAGTGTTATCTATGACAATTATCTTACTTTTGTAAACTTATTATTAGAGGCACTGCTGAAAGTGTGCATCTTATTCCATATAATTGGATATTTTTGACAGATACCTTTTTTCATCAAAAGCTTTTAAAATAAACAGCCCTTAAAAAATAAACTAGAGAAGAGTTGTATGTATAGGTACTTATGTTTATGTGTTATGTTAAGAACACACACTCTATACACACGTGATTCCCCTCAGATTGCCCTCCAGTTTTTGTGCAATTTAGCCAGGAAACTGGGAAAGCAAAACTTTAATCAACATTTTCATTTGGTTTATTGCATAAAACATTTCTCTTAATTTGAAGTCACCCACACTGGACCGAAACCACTAAGTCCTGGCACAAGACATTGCGTTCGTCCCAACATCAATTCGCTTTCGATGCAGCAAAATTCTCAAATTTTCAATTCATTTGCAGCGCACATCCACACATTGCATTTCGAGGATGGCCAGGATGTGGGTGTGCAGCCGGCTCATAAATTTAGCATTATATGCTTTAGATGCCTATCGCATATTCATATACAAATCATCTATATATCACTTGTATATGCTGGGCACAGCGCCTTCTCGGGTTGTGTATATGTATATCTGGGGATCTCCAGGCTTGTTTGCACTTTGGCAGCCGCTCACACAAGGACTAACGAAATTAAGAAAAATTAGTTGCATGTGCATGCCATGTACTGCAGTCTGTGGGTGTGTGCGAGTCTCAGAAATCATGAGCCACACTCACACAGGCGCACGCACTCGCAGGACGAAAACAACAACAGCAAGGACACCTGGCCTGGGGCGTTGGAGTAGACTTCAGCATGATTTTCAACATTCTACGCAAGATTTTCGTAGCCCGAAGAATTTTTGGCAGGCGATGGGATTATGTCACATGCCTGGCCAGCAATTCGGATAGACAGAGACGGCCATAGCCGAGGTGCGACAGGGACAAAGCTACCGCTTGCCGCATAGCCCAAATGGCTAAGACCATTTCCCAGGCCAAAATTCGCATTACACCTATTCGTGCCATTTTAATTTCGTTGCCCTCTGCTGGTTTTCGCATGCAAATAAGTCGAAATGAGAGGCTCCGCCCGTGTGTGTGCGTGAGTGTGTGTGTGTGTGTGTGTGCGTGTGTTGTTGTGTGCACCTAATTGAGCTTAGACTGCCGGAATGCCACTTACACTTGTCTCATATTTCCAGCAATGCAAAGTGCAGCAAAACTATTGTTGCAGTCACAAACTGCATGTGGAAATAGACGACGAGGGACAAGAACTTACTTACGCCGCTTAATTAGTAGGAAGCGGTACACTCAGCCGATTTTATACCAAAGCAGAGTCACGAATATGCAAGGCACTGAAAGAGGTATCATATGAACTCGATTGTGAGGTTGTTAGGTCGATCTGTCTGTCTGTCCCCCTCTGCAGTCGCTTAGCTCCTTGCACATGCTGATCTTCGAGTACAGGGTATGTGATAGTCGAGCTATTCGCGACTATAGTGTTTTATGCCCGCTTGTTTTGATATCGATGCATTTTTATAACGCAATACTTTTCACTTTAGTGCATTCCATGTGTTCATTAGTTGAAATACATTTCAAAAAGTATCTTTATTTCTTTATACCATCATTTTCTTAATGTGTAGGAACAGCAGCAACGAAACCAACTGACAGCTACAAATACAACGGGGGCGATGAGTGTGTTGTTGTGTGCTCACTTCCGCCGACAATTGTGTCCTCGTTGAGTTTGTCGTCCTGCAGAACCTCCCTCTCCACCCGCTGCCTCCTCCTGAACCCATCATCCTTTGGCTGGGGCTAATGATGTCAAATTACTTGCGGGCATTTTTATGTCATAATTAAACTGACAACGAGAGGCAATTTTTTTATTTGAGTGAGCGGCACTTGGCGCTGCAACTGGAACTCAACTGAACTGAACTGAACTGAACTGAAACTGGGGCCCAGAAAAGTGCGCTGTGCTTGTGTTTTTTTATTTAGATGCACAATTGCTGCAATTGCAGTTCCTCATCCACGCTCCGCTCCTTGTTAACATACTTAAATGCACACAGTGGGCCAAAAGGAAGAGGAAGCCGGGCATAAAAATAAACACACACTCACTGGCGCACGTTTGAGGACCTGCAAGTATGCCATGAAGTTTTGTTATTGCCACTAATTACAAGCAGCCGCTGCTGCTATTGTTGCTGTTCTGGGGTTATCATCCACTAGTCCACTTTGTTTGCCGAGGCTAATTTGTTTGCGGGCCAAACACCGGCAAAGAGCGGCCGAAGGAGCGGAAGGTCCTTGGGGTCCTGGAGTAAGCCAAATATTTTCGGAGCTTTATGAGGCCCCAGCGCGGCAAGACTATCAAATAAAAATAATCCTGGAAATGCACAATAAATCCAAAACGAAAGGGGAAACTGAACCATTAGGTCATGGAGAACCACATTCTAGGGTAGAATGTTGACTTTTTAACATTTCTCTACGATCTTTCAATGTTTCATGTTCGACACTGACTGACTGACTGGAATAGGCGCATTGGTTCTATTCTAAATCCCATCGCCACACTCCTAAATGGAATGAAATAATAAATTATCTTGTGCAGAATGTAGAACTCCGGAATTAAGACGAAATCTTAAAATTCGAAACGCAACCGCAATGGATTTCTGTGGTGAGCAGCTCGGGGTGGAGCTCCACCCATGTGCTTTACTGCCACCCAAGTTTGCCAGCCGAAAAAGGAGGACTAGCTCGCATCCTTGCCGCTCGCATCCTTGATGCATTGGACGCCGCTCCGGCAGTCACCGGATATGCGTGGCCATTAAAGTCCGATCCGCTCCCCCCGCCGGACCCACGTGTCCGTAGCCGTTGAGTGGACAGGAGAGCCGAACTGTTCAAACATTGTAATTCGCGCCCTGGTCGCATGGACATCGGGGTGGCTGGTGGTGGTCTGGTGGTGTCCTGGCGGCTGACAATGGTTAAAAATTGTTTCGATGTTACCTGTTTGGAGCCAGCAAAGCGGAGGACTGCGCATCCATTTTTTCGCGCGGGTATATATATTTTATTGCGCTGGTAGTTGAAAGGAAATGAAAATTGTTTTATGCGGTTACGCCAAAAAGTATGCGATGCATTTCATTTTAACTCCTTTTTTGCTTTTGCCCATCAGGAAGCATCAGGCAGCATCAGGCAGCAGCTCAGATCCTGGCAACTGGGCCGCAAAAGTTTAAATAAATGTTTGATGGAATGCACAATTTGGCCGGCAAGCCCTCGGTGCCTCAGTTAAATGTTAATCACCTGCCGGTTACCTACCCGGTAACAAAACCGAAAAAGCTGTGTGCTTTTTGCATTTATTTGTATTTTTCGGAGAAGTGCAGCTGCCGCCACCACATCCGCTGGCCGATTCCTTCGAATCCTTCGTACAATTAAACTAATTTCCGCTGATGGCAAGACAACTTATTTTGCATCGACAATAAGTTGTCCCCAACTGTCCTCTGCCTGCACATGTCAATCGCTGGGGGCCATCGATTTCATTTCGCGACGAGCCCGCCAGCTGCCACTTCTTCCCCACTCTTGTGCCCATTCGGCCCCAAAACCCGCGACTCCTGCTCCTGCTCATCAGTTTCTTATTTACAAAAGAAATCATGCAATTTGCATTTGTCTCTTTGCAAGCTGCTGATGCTGATGTTTTGCACTGCTTTGCCCTGCCTGATTTTGCTTTATTTCATTTTCGACTCGTTTTGTTGAGACGTCAAGTACAGCTATTGGGTGGCAGTGGTTCCAGAGTGGGAAAACTAGAAATATATGATTAAAATTTAATTGTAAAATTGATTTTTAATTTTTACTATCTCTCACATTTTTTTCATTTTTTCATTGCAATGTTAGGGACTTTGGCTTAACTTAAAACTTGTATTCTTGCACTAGAAACTTTGGGCCCCGGTTCTGGACATTGTGGATGCCATTATCTTTCCCACTTTAAATGGCCTTTTTGAAAAACAATAGTTCCAGGACGCAGTATCATCGCATTACATGCGAATACCCCTTGGACACTGTGCCAACTTGGTCAACTGGAGGCCATCAGCTGATTTGCATCGAAACGAAGCGAAAGCCACCAACAGTCAAATTGCCAAGCGCTGTGAGGATTAATTCATTACAAAAACCCGTTCAGCACAAGAAATAATAACAACAATCAGTGGATAGCAAAGGACAGGCCCTAAGCGATTCCGATTCGAAGTCGCTCCTTATTTCTTTTTTTTTTGGTGTCCCTGTTTTGCTGTCTGTCCTCTTAATGCCACCGAAACTCATTTGAATTTAGTTTTCATTTCTAATGTGGAACGCCGATGGCGTTTCCACGAAGCTGCCAGAGCTTGAGTGCTTTGCGCGACAAAATAAGATCGATGTCATACTAATTAGTGAGACTCACTGCCGAGGAAACTTTGTGCCAAAAATATATGGCTTTGATGCATATCCAGCTAATGATCCAAGTGTTGGCAATGCTAGAGGAGGAGCTGCGATCTTTATAAAATCTAGCTTGGTGCATTTTCCTCTGAGCCCTGTTACCAGCGAAAAAGTACAAATAGCGTCTGCAGGAATAAACACAGCGCTTGGTGTGATCAACTTTGGTGCGATTTACTGTCCTCCTCGTTTCACATGGACAACAAATGAATTCGCTGACATACTACCGCTAAATCATCGAAAATTTATAATTGCAGGAGACTGGAATGCATCTCACTGGCTCTGGGGCTCAGGAAGATGCAATCAAAGAGGTCGCGCTCTCGCGGATCTTATTCTTAGTACGGAAGTCAACACGCTGGCTACAGGCAGTCCTACTCGGTATCCGTACGGTAGGAGAGGAACTCCAAGCTGCATTGATTTTGCAGTAACGAAAGGCATTCTCGATATTCATGCTTCCATAACATCGGCTCCTGATCTCAGCTCTGATCACCTGCCTCTCATCATAACGCTGGATGTCACAGCATTGACATATCCTGCAGCAGATCGATTGATAACCAGGCACACCAACTTAGAAATGTTCTGCGGTCTTCTAGAGCAATCTCTGTATCTTGATATAGAAATCAACTCAGAAGAAGATATTGAGGACGCAATCAACCTATTTGCTGTAAAGGTGAAATCGGCAGCCATAACAGCTACACGATCGTTGACACAGAGACCCGTAGCAGCAGGTATACCCCTCACACGGGAAATTCTTATTTTAATTGCTGAAAAGAGACGACTTCGGACAAGATGGATGAGGTCCCGCCACCCTCTAGACAAATTAGAGTGGAACAGAGCTCAACATATCCTCCGTAAGAAACTGGTGGACCATAAAGCTGCATGGTTCGACGAGAGGCTTACCAACACTGGTACTGGAAGCGAAGCGAGGCATTCTCTATGGAAAGCGACGCGTAGCATAAAAAGGAGGTGCCCCAGGAAGGCACCACTAGCTAATGAGAACGGAACATGGTGTCGTTCTGACAAGGAACAAGCGGAAGTGTTTGCTAGGCACTTAGCTGAACGGTTCAAGCCCTTTAACCTTGCCAGCCAACAGGAAAAACAAGAAACGCAGGAAGTCCTTGAGCAAGCGCTGCAAATGGATGCACCGATTCTCCCGTTCGACCAATGTGAGATATCAGCGATCATAAACCGCCAATCCTCTAAAAGAGCACCAGGCCACGACATCATCTGCAACGCTACTCTGAAGGCGCTGCCTACTCACGCGATCTCTTACATAACGTTGATCTTCAACGCTATGTTGAGGTTGCATTACTTCCCTGCCCAGTGGAAATTTGGCTTAGTGAGTATGATCCACAAGCCCGGAAAGCCAGAGAGTGACCCAGCATCCTACCGGCCAATCAGTCTCCTCCCATCAATCTCGAAGATCTTTGAGAGACTTATCTCTGCCCGAATTGCTGGGATAATGTCATCCAGAAGAGCCATCCCTGATCACCAATTTGGATTTCGTGCAGGTCACAGCTCAATAGAACAACTGCACCGCATCGTTGACCAAATATTGCAAGCCTACGATGAGAAAGAATACTGCAATGCGCTCTTTTTGGACATTAAGGAAGCATTCGACCGAGTCTGGCATATTGGCCTATTGGCCAAAATAAAAATGACACTACCAGCACCGTATTACTTGCTAATGCGGTCCTACTTGGCGAATAGGCAGTTCGCAGTACGTTTCCACTCCGCAACCTCAGGGATACATGAGGTCAGTGCAGGAGTGCCTCAAGGAAGTGTACTGGGTCCATTATTGTACTGTCTGTATACCAACGATATGCCGCAGCCAAATGCTAGTATGGACGCCAACCCTGACAGGATGACTCTAGCCACTTTCGCCGATGACGTCTGTGTTACTTACAGATCATCCTGCGAATATGAAGCAGCAGACGGCCTACAAGAGTACGCTGACAGGTACGAGCAATGGGCAAGAAGATGGAATATTGGCATAAATGGTCAAAAGTCAGCTAACGTGTGCTTCTCACTAAGGAGGAAAACACCACCTGCTGTTCAACTAGGTGAGGAGATGGTACAGCAGTGTAGTACGGCCAAATATCTTGGCATAACATTAGACCGCCGGCTCACATTTGCTCCCCACATAGCAGCCATCAAAACAAGGGTGAGAGCAGCTGTGACAAAGCACTGGTGGCTCCTAAGAAGCAACAGTAAACTCTCCACCCGAAATAAGCTCACCCTATACAAGCAGGTCATTGCTCCCATCTGGCAATATGGTTGCCAAATCTGGGGGATAGCAAGAGATAGCCAAATCAAAAATATTCAGGTGGCCCAGAACAAAATAGCGAGACTAATTACAGGCTGTGAGTGGTACATTCGAAATAGCGTGCTACATAGGGACCTAAAACTAGTTACGGTACTACAACAAATCAACTTCCACTCCAGTCGGTACAACTCAAGACTGATGAACCACAGGAATCGTCTCGCTAATGATCTCACCATTACTCGACCGAGGCAGAGGATCAAAAGACGTCAACCAAGAGACTTAGTGCTAAGATAACAATAGCTTAATAGCTAAATATTAATTATAAAACAACATGAGAGTATTAGACCAAAATAGAAAAAGCTATATTAAATATTCCCTATAGCCGGAGCGCCAATTGGCAGAAACAATAGAAAATAAGGTAATAAAAGGGTTCATAGCTATCCTGTATATCTTAATAAACTACAATAAAAAAAAAAAAAAAAAAAAAAAAAAAGTTTTCATTTAATTTAATTTAATTCGCTAGTGCCCGGGCTTCGCGTTGGCTGGTGTTTGGCCAGGCTTTCGGTTTTCCTTCATTACGTTCTGGATGTCTCTGGGTCTTGGCTGATTTTCATTAGTTTTTTCCATATAAGTTTCAAATCGATAACGAGCATTCGTCGAAATCATATACATATATGAGTGGATGCCACAGCCAGTAGCCGGACTTGCAGTCGGATTGGGTTGTCCGCGCTGGTGAGTCTGGCATGCGCATTGGCCAGCAGCATCATCATTGGCATCCTCATTCTCATGCTCATCGTCATCAGCTTCAACTTCAGCATCAGCATCAGCATCAGCATCAGCAGCACGCTTAGCCCACGGGCTGCTTAGCCAGGTTCGAGGGCCACACCAGCTGGCCGGCAGTTCGGGCCACGTTAAGAAAGCCGGCCAAGTCGGGCAGAGCGGCTTGTGAGTTATGTAAAGCGGCGCTGCTGTGACATAAATTGTTTGCTTTTGTCATGCTCCACCGGGCGGATGAGGACCACCAGCAGTCGGGTTTGATAAGGGGAGAAAACCTTGTGGATGGGGGTTGGAAACGAGGGGAAAATGGCATTGCCCCAGGACCAGAGTCAAACTAAGCAATTAATAATCAATTTATCCCTGAGACCGAGCAGAGCAAAATGTCCTAATGCTCTTACACAGCTTCTCTGCTGATATTTAGCACAACTAAAATGTTTCATGAAATTATAGAAGGCAAAAAAACGAGCTCCCATTAAGTGCTATTTGGAAAAGCCCATTTCAGAGTAAATTGTTTTAATTAAATTATGAAACACCAGGTAATAGTGTTTCTTGTTAAGATATGAAATCTTCGCTAAGTTATATGGATGTTTTCAGGAATTTCTGAAGGAAACTGGGAATTGGAGGCATAAGTAATTTTATTTCCTCCTCCTCATTTGACATCCAAGGCATCTGAGGCATCAATCGCCATCGCCTCGTTCCCCGACAATTCGTTCATCACCAGGCGGATCTCGCCATCTTGAGCAGGACCTCAATGATAAATTAGCATACGTTTAGAGAGCCAAGAAGACAGGACCGCCCATCCGCATGGCCGTATGCAAACAACCAAAGTTGAACCCTTTGTTGCCGGGCGAAGACGGGCGTCTTCATCGAGATAATTAAAATGCATAATTATAACGAAAATGCGACAACATTTTCCCGACAGCAGCAAATTACGACAAATGCCGACAACGCATTTAGAAATGCAAATCAATCAGGGTGTCCTGCCGCAGGACGACGACTGGACCGAGGGGCTTGGCAGCATGGCAGTGGGCCGTCGTCTCAAGTAGGCAAGCCCAAAGGTCCGAGGCGGGGCATTATCATTTGGATACGCTTTTGTGTGTGACGGGCACCAAAAAATCAACTTCTAATTAGCATAAAATTTCATTCGACAAAAGTTTATTGAGTTCTGCATTAATTGTACGCCGACGCCGGTCCGACGAATAACCCTTTAAGATGGGGCGAGTTTGGGGTGGCGGGGTCTGCAAGGTGCGTAGACAATTAATCTTGAAATTGGGCAATATTTGACTTTTGTAGTCGCTCTGGCCCGTCCTTCCTCCCTGCCCCCTCCCCCCTCCCCACCGCAGAACGCTTTTAATGGGCAAATTTGAATTGCTAATATGCGGTGACTGGTGGGGGAATCAGACTGTTTTTGGGGCTTCGATGTTGACATATCGAGCCATATAACATAATGAACGCTTTGGCCGCAGTTTTGCATATTTTCCCCTTTCCGCTTTTTCTGGACTATTTTTATTAATTTTCTCTCAATGGCCAGAGCATTCTAATTAGTGTTAGATCTGCTATCTGCCCAACAGGATTTTATGGACTTTTTTAATTGAAAAATCAAATGGAAATGGATTTAGAAAAATTGAAAATACTAAAATGACGTAGAGATAAGACAAATGTTTGTGCCAGTGGTTAATAATAACGCTAGGAAATAGAAATACTGTCCACATGGCTCAAAAGCCATGAAATTTATGCACTTAAAACGCAGTCAATTACGAAAAAATTTACCTAATGAGAAAATTACATTTTCCACTCCCACACTTTCCAGGAATGAAATTTCGCTTGCAGTCCTGCCCTTTGCCCTTTAACTAATTGCAGCCAAACAAAATTGACACAGAGCAGGAAGCTGAGAAGTGATGCGGCCAATATGCATTACAAAAACTAGCTAAATGAAACAAATTCTAAGAATTCAATAAAAAGCTGGCACTTAATAAATGCACTATAAAATTAATTATAAAGGCCCATATTAAACTACATATATTAAACAAAATTATTAGTTACTATTAGGTCGTGTTGTTAGATTGCTCAAATTGCAGTTGAATACTTCGCTACGGGCCCAGAATAACCACTTGGAAATTCTGATTTAGCTGGAAAATAGCAGAATTCGCAACACATTCGTGAGGACAGGATCGCAGGAGGCTGCTCCTGGCCGGGCGCAATCTAATTGCATACTTTCGGGCGCATAACTTTGCACTAAAATTAACCTCTAACCTATTTTACGCTGCTTCGCGCCAGCGGCCCATATAATGAAGGACGCAGCCCAGGTCCTGGCTGCGGATGCAAATGAAGAGCTGCACGGAGATGCCAAAGGACCCGAACATCTGGCTGCCAAAGGACTCGACCGCCAAAGCGCGTGGAGCTCTGCTTGCTCGCGGAAGGAGCAAGGAAGGGGGCAGAGGTCAAGGAGGTGGGCGGCCAGGTGAGTGAGACCTGCAAGCAAAACATTGCAACGCCATCATCATCGCCATCAGGAGCAGCGGCCCGGTCTTAATTGCACGAATTTCATTTTGTTTAAATGAACAGCAATTTGGATTGGAGGTCACCGCCAAGGAGTGTGCAGGTGGCTGAACTGGAAGACAGCTGGGCTCCTGTTCATCCAAGAGGTAAATAAAGTGCAATTATTTGATTCTGCTTTCCTGTTTTGAAAGCTTCCTTAAAGCTATCTAAAACCATACCATCATATTTCTGAGTTCGATTCCATTCACCCATGCTATTTTTTCACAGTATACTTTTAGACACTTATCAGTTCCCCCTATATTCATTCAATATATGCTTGGAATGTATTTTATGCCTAAGAATACCTTTTAAAAATAGTAAACGCTTTTGTTCCCTCACTATGTAAACACCAGATTATTTAAGCCTTCACTGTTGTCCATATTAACTGATTCTTTAAAGGACTACAAGCTGGAAAAGCCTCCAGTTGCAGCCCCTGCGCTCGGCAGCAGCTCTTTTCAGAGTAATTGACACCAATTTCCGAGTAATTATGACAAGTTTCAAGGTTCTAATTCTGGGCAACGTCAGCATAATTTTGTGAAATGGCAAATTTTAATTTGCGCTCACAAAATGCATTATCATGCGCGTCCTCAGAATAAAAGGGTCACTATACACGTATGTGTGTGTGAGTACCCGTGCTTGTGTTTATGAGCCAAGTAAGGCAAATACGTGATTTGAATTTAAATACTTGCTCATTGAAGGGGAAAAGCAGCTTGCGGCACTGGAAACTATGTCAGGACAGTTCATGACATAATATGGAAGGCCGGATTGACACGTTGATTAGTCAACTGAGTGGACAAAAGTTGCCAGTTGGAAATAGTATTATTATTATTCAAATTGAATTTACTACTGCTAATTAAACGACTTAGTATCTACCCTTAGAGCTACCAATCCATTTTCGGAGTCTTCTTTGCCGCTGCTTAACAGCCAAGCCTGTCCACCCTGCTCCAGCGAAATGTTTAATTTATTACGTCTGTCGATGATTTTTCTACTACTTTTTATGGCGATTTAAGCAACATTTTTTCCGGACCCGTCATCCCCGTTCCGTTTGCACCCACCCACATCATATATCCATACATGTGTACAATGCGAGGCGAATACGAAACTCGCGAAATTCGTAATTTTGCATTTTTATACAAATTCCGCGAGCTTGTTCTTATTTTTATTTTGGCCGAAAACGGGGGTGTGGCAAAAAGTGACAGAGAGCGAGCGGCACAGAGCCAGAACAGAACAGTACAGTACAGAACAGCAGGAGCATTGTTTTCCTTAATTAATGTTTAATCAGCAGGACTCGAACAAACGGCCAGCGTCCGTGGCTGCTGACCAAAGCAGCGAACCACACGCGATAATGGTCAAAATAATAAAAATGAACAGCTGAGCATCAGCCAGGGAACCAGGGAGCCGGGCAGCTGGGGAGCTGGGGAGCCGGGGAAGCCACCCCCCAAAAAGAACCCCCCAAAAACAGAAATGGGGGTTTGCTTTTTACTGCTCGGGTGTGCGGCTTAAGGTGGCGCTGCGATGGCGATGGCGATGGCGACGTCCTCCTGCATACTCCGCACGGCTCGGCTTCTTCGTTGGCATCGTTTTTTACCAATTTCCAGTGAACCGAAACCAGCGCGTTGTTTTCGAATCCCCCATCGCACACACACACACACACACGCGCGAAAATGGGGTAAAATGGTGGTGGGGGTTGGCGTTGGCCTGGGCAATGCAAAAACGTAAATGAAAACAAATTCGCGGCCAAGAAAAAATTAACAAAACACAAAACAAACTTTTGGGCGCATGTGAAGGCGTCGGGATGAGATGGGCCCACATTCAGGCACATACAGGGTATGGTGTGGGGCAGCATGGGACTGTCGCTGCACATTTTTCCAGCGTGCACGTACCCATAATCAGTCCGCGGGTAGTAAGGTGCAAGGAGTCTCGGGGGCAGTGGCAGTGGCAGTGGCAGTGGGGTGGCGACCATTTGGTCAAGCGACAGTTCCCCCCAAAACGGAAAAAATGTATGAGAAAGTTGCTGGCTGAATTTACGCGAGAATAAAAGAATTTCGGCGGACGGGCCGGAAGGGGTTGAAGCGCTAAAAATGGCAAGGCAAAAAATCGCTGGTCGCCAGGGTAAGCAGCTTCAATTGAGGACATAGACGGGGTGGGGCTAATGGTGGGGCGGGGCGACCAGACGACAACCGAGTGTGTGTACCACCACCAACCCAACGACCCACCCACCCACTGGGCTCAATCGGAGCTGGAGCGATGGTCAATTGCAAGCCAAGTTTTGACTTCTGAGGTGTATACAAGTATTCTATGAGATACATTAGGGAGTGTGTTTATTAGGAGTAAAGGATACTTGGCATACATGAGTAATACTTTCTCGTTTCATTCAGCGAAATAAAATTAGCTTTGGTTATTATATAATTTTTATAACTAATTCCATGAATCATATAGGCATTGTTATACGCGCTGAAAGTTTCCCACAGAGAACAATAGTTTCGTCCGCCTGCAACATTGAGAAACTGTTGGCACTCGGAATCAATAATCAATATACTCGTATGTGTACGCAAGGATTGCCGGGGGAATAAGTTTGAATGCGAAATCAAAAAGTATTTTGCCGACTCAAGGCCCGTATGTATTCGATACTCGAGTGCATACCTGGCCCAACAACCCTGCTATGCGGCTGAAATTCTAATTTACTTAAATTACATTTTATTCCATTCAATAACTTAGAATGACTTTGGAATACTCGCACGCACACAGACACGGAGCTAAACACGTAACCGAAAACTTACATGCACAAAATGCTGGGCAGAGAGAGCGAGAATCGAGAACTTTGCGACGTAATGAAAACCTCCTAAATGTATGCAATGAAATGCATTTCGAGGCGTACCCACCCGACCAGATAGCGCCCCAGCCGCCCAGACACCGAGCTCCCCACCCAGCTACACGACTGCAACTTGTACTAATAATAATGCAAATGTCTGCCTGTCATTTCTGTTCATTTACTTAAAGTTCCTTCAGGCCCGCACCACAACGCATTTGGCCGCCCCAAAACGAAAGGGCTGAGTGGGCTGATGGGGCTGATGGGGCTGAGTTCTGGCGTCAGAACTTAACTACGCATACTAATACATGCATAGGCAAAGCCGGCCACCCGCCCAAAGCTCACCCCGTCCATTTGTATAGCCGAAAATGCACACCAGACTTTTTGGGTCCTTTAACTGAATTAACTTGTACGGCATGGCCACCCCAGGATACCCAGCCCGAGCCTGGCCACGCCCGCCCACCGCCTGCTATACTAACCAACTATTGTGCGTCACTCGGAGACGGAGACGGAGACGGAGACGTAGACGGAGACGCAGAAGGAGACGGCGACGGCGACAGGACGGCCAGGACGAGGAAGGGGCAGGCGAAGACGATGGGGCAAAATCCTAGCCCAAGCTACGTTCTCATAACATTTTCGTTTGTAAATTTTGAATTTTCGTAATTCCAAATGAGAATGCAAGCCCCGCTCCCAGCCGCCCCAGATACCCCAGATACCCCATACACCCCGAGCCCTTCTCCGTAGTTTCTGTGAATTTGCAGAGTCCTCCGCCCCGAAAACATTCCCCCTTCGGCCCCCCCGCACTGCGGCAGACTTAGACTTGGTCATTTTATGCGTTTGATGCTAATTTTCCAAGGCGGTTTTGGCAGCGTTGGCAAGGACATTGCACTGGTGTTGGTGTGGTGTTGTCAGGCACTCCGGCTATGTGTTAGTATGCGTCCGCAAGAGAGTGAGTGCGAGTGTGTTGGGCTTGGGTTTGGGCTTCCGTTCTGGTTTGATGGCGCCCGAGGGGGGGCGGTTGGGCAGGCTGGTAGCTTTGTTAATGCCAAAAACTTAAGCAGCCGTAGCGTCGTCATCATCATCATCATGACCATCATTGTCGACGTCCATGTCCGAAAAGGGGGTAATTTCGTCCCTGTGTTTGTGTGTGGACAGATTTATAATTGTGCGCTGTTGCTGCCATTGTTGTTGCTGCTGTTTGCTGTATATATGTATGCGAGTGTGCATGTATTAAAGACGTGAGCGGAAACGCCGGGGAGCAGCAAGTCATCTACATGAGTGCAAGTAGCTGGCTGCATGTCCTGACGCTTCCTAACGCTTCCTGTCCAACGCAGCCAACTGGCCAAGTTGTTGTTGCTGCTGCTGCTGCGCGCTGTGTTTGTTGTGTTTGCAGTTATCGGTGCGGAATAGGCTTTTGTATTTGGCCAAAATAGGGAAAACGAAGAAGCTGCAGCCGGAAAAGGACAGCAGCAGTGGGCAAAGGACAGCGACAGTGGCAGCTTTTAATGTATGCAGACAAGTGCTTAATTAAGCCAGAGTCGTGGTCAAAGTTTCGTCCACTTGAGGGGGAGAAAGGATTACACATTCGAGTGGATACTAAAAATTTAGATTATAGATAATGCAAACTGTGACCTAAAATAAACATGCCTTTAGGCTCTTTCCTAAAATATAGTCTTGCAGGAACTGGAGACTTTTCCAAATTAATTGAATACTGTTTTGAGCAACATTGCAACGATTTTGTATGTAATCTTTTT
Organism: Drosophila erecta; assembly: GCF_003286155.1. Taxonomy (NCBI): domain Eukaryota; kingdom Metazoa; phylum Arthropoda; class Insecta; order Diptera; family Drosophilidae; genus Drosophila; species Drosophila erecta. The sequence goes on from NW_020825200.1 coordinate 18,758,214, forward strand.
AGAAAGTATTTTAAATAAATCTCTTTAAGCCAAGCTCAGGTACATATTGAAAGCTATGTCACAGAAACCAACGAGCTTTAAGAACGTGGTTCCCAAACTCAGACCAAGTCGAATAGATTTCTAATATTTGAGTAAGTTTTTAAAATATCAAATGATTTTTTCAAATTCATTCAAATGCCCCGCCTAATGTCTTGTTTAAGTGGCGCCCGAAGAGGGACGGAGGTTTTTTAGTACGACGTGATCCCCGTGAAAACTTGCCCAACGCCACCACTGTCTTGCGACTAATTCATTTACACTGCAATAGTTCATTTATATATGGAAACCAAACACTGGCACACAAACTCGTGAAGAGGAGACAAACTCTGGCCAACTTATGTATTATATGCGAGCTTAGATATGTACGTACGAAAGGACAACATGCAACTAAATACATGCACAGACCGATGTCTAATTGTACATACACACACATTACCAAGTGCCACACTCACACTCGACTCACACACACACACACACACACTGCCAAAGCCAAAGCCATGGTAGTGTGCGAGCGCAAGACATGGACATGGACAAAGTATGTTGGTGTCGTCGTCAAATGAATCTCATTTGCATTTAAATTAGGAACCTCGAAGAAGCAGAAGCCGAAGCCAAAGTTGATGGGCACCGGGAGCGGGCGGGGAAGCGGTCTCCATGCGGCTGTCCGCCCGTTCCACCTCAGTCCCCGCCACTCCGCGCTCCCTCCACTGGCTGCATAAAATCTGTTTCAACATTTCGATAAATTTTCTTAGGGGGCGCACCACGGCAGTTTGCATTTTCGGGCCATCGCTGCAATGTCTTTCCAATTCGGCTTAGTTAGTTCGGACTGGTGTGTTTGTGGGCTTAGGGTCTTCGGAGAGCTTGGGTCCTTGCCACTCGGTGCCAGGTCCTCGGTGTGGGGCGGGTGACTTCTGAATGCATAAATGTTGATAATAATGTTGAGTAAAACTTGATTTGTTTAGTGCTCTCGAAGCATACACATCTATCCAAGCGTCCCTGGGATACAGATACAGATACATGCGCACAGCGCTCCGTCTCTTTCCCGCCCACTCGGCCAATACATAATGCATATAATGAGTATGCAGATGGAGTTGCAGATGCCTCGGATGCAGTTGTGGTCGAATCTGGCCTGCAGCGTGGAAGGAGCTACGAGTTCGATGGCTGCAGGAAAGATTCTGCACCGTGGGACCACGTCGAAAAAGAATGTTTGAAAACAATAAATGAATGAAAATGTAAATAAGATGAAACTGTTGCAATGGATGCACTAACTAATGCGGATAAAATAGGAGTAGGTGCAAGTACAAATAGACCTTACGATAGATTCAAAAACAGCTATGGAATTTTCCAATATTTGCTTTCTTTTATAATTCCGGAACTGCAGTGTTATATTAAAAGGCAGGCGGATACAGTTGGATCAGGAACAGGTATCCTGATTTCGGTAGAAAGCAATTTATACCACTTTGCACCACTGTCCAAATAAACACCAAACTACACTCAACACTCATCTGCATATTGACCATTAGTTCTAATCATTTTATATGCCTAAAGAGACAACAACAGCAACCAAGCGAGTCCTGGCAAACAACAGACAAAGCAGACATTTCTGTCTTTGTCATCTCGACAAGCTCGAACGCAAATACACACACACACACACACGCACACACACAGACGCACATTATTTCGGAGGAGCCAAGGATCGAGGGGCAAGTGCAGTGTGCAGTGTGCTGGACCTCGACTTGCATATACCTGCATATAAAATAATCTGTTTACTATAAATATCATTTCATATGCAACGTAAATACATAAAAGCCAGCACACACACGTCAGGCAAATTTGCAGCACATCAAAGTTATACGAAATATGCATTAAATAGCCAGGATGGAGGGGTGGTCCGATGTCGTTGTCCTGCTCAGGGCTGTTGTTGTCTGCTGCATATCCTTAGCAACTTCGCCTGGGCATGTGTTTGTGCATTTTTGAGTTTCTAATTATAAGTGATACTCAATGTCCACATATAAACACCCCACACACACACACACACACACACACATGCATGGGAATATGGCACAAATTGGTAATTTTGTAGACGTTCTCCAAGGCGCCTGGAAGTATGCAGTGCAATTTATCCCCGCACATATATATCCTGGCTCCACTGCAGCTCTTGTAAATTCGTTTATTGCCCAATACATAATCGCTTATGTGCCATTACATAGAGCGTGCAGCCACAGCGAGCTCAAAATATAATTGTTACATAAGCAACGCCTTCGGCCGAGGCTCAATGTTTCTGATTATACACATTTTAATTAAAAATATTCGTCAACTCCCGACGTCAAACACCGAGCCCGAAAGTACAACTCGAACATTTTTAAGCATAAGCGAATTATGCAAAACTTTTGATGTTTTTCCTAGCCCCTGCCGCCCAGTTCCCCCCTCCTCTACAGGCATCAAAATCAAGCATTTTGATTTTAGTTTTCATTATGCCCAGGACTGGACGTGGACGGCTGCTCAGCATAATATTTACCACTATGCAGTGGATAACCATCCACCCGCCCACTTTTCCACTCAGAAACCGAAACGAAGCTGCTTAGCATTGTCATCCATTTGCTTGTTTTGCATATTCATAATTTTATTTTACGTATTTCAATTAGAATACCATCAGAGAAAGTGCTCTGCCTAGCACAATGGAACTATCCGAGTGTCTGCAGGATTAACTGGCGAGCGGATAATAAAATGGGGCAGGGAAACTAGTGTTTTTAATTAATCAATCCGCGCTAGCTTCGAACCGGATGCAGAGTTAAAATTCAGCTGAATATCCATCTTGAAGACGGCTTTCGAAAGCAAATCCCCAACCCATAATTACGCTCAAACATCATAAATTCTATCTGAAAACTAGAATTATTCTACACTCCCCTCTGCCAACTCAGCGAGCAGTTAGACGACTTGAACGCTGCGAAATCTTTCACTGACATTGACGGCACAAAGTCAAAAGTCAAAGGAGCAACCATAATATATTGATTACCAGCTTGAATAGGTGACGCAGCAGGGCGGTTTGGTTTGGTAACGGTGGCTCACAAAGTGCGTCCTGGCTGCGATGTCGCCATATATGCGGTTGCCTTTTGTCATGGCCACAATAACTTACTCATTTTGCTCAATAATAAATGCAATTATGTGCCGGGTCCTCGGCGAACCCCTTCGCGGCCGCTCGCCGGCATAAAGGAGACGCAGTGCGCCTGGAAGGACCAAAAGGACGAACAACAAGCAAATTAATTTAGACACAAAGCCCGCGCTGACGACGAAGTCCTGGGGAGCGCTGTCAGTTCTTGGCCCGAAAATTTGCATTTGGGCGCAGCTTCCCGAAATGCCTTTGTTTAGATTTCCTTGTGAAATTAATTTATTGGAAAATTAGCGCACGACACACACAAGCTGCACAACTAATTGAAAAGGGCGGCGAAGTGTCTGGATAGATGGGCTCGGATTGGGGCCACTACAAGTCAGCTGCATGCTACATGAGTGCCGCATAATTTTAACATATTTACAAGTCTGAATTCATTATTGGCCAGGCCAAGGCGGCCAGACAATTACCGGCAATTAGTTGCGGTCTTTCCACCGACTTGGCCACGTAGTTGCAGCGCCTTACTCCTCTACTTACTTCTATAATTAGCACATTCTTATTTCGCCAGTGTTAACAGGCTCCAGGCACGCAGATTACCACAATTGTGGCTCATAATCGCGGTGTTTATCCGTGGGAACCTGCTCATGACTATCGCACGCTAAACTCATTATGCTCGAGAGCAATTGCCATTCGAAGTTGTTTAAATAGGTAAAAAGATGTGAGAGAAGAAATTATTAAGGCAAAGTGCTCTACAAGTTGTAAGGTTTTCAAAACTAAAGGGTAAGGCTACTTAGGCCTTAACTTAGATAAATCGAATGGCACCAGATTATTTATTTAACTTTCCTGGGGTTCAAAACCGCCCTTGCCAAGTATTCGCTGTTTTTTCCTTCAATTAAACATATAGGGAAGAAAATTGTATATTCCTGGCACTTCCTGTCGCTCTGCCCTCTGCACTGCTTGTAATTAACTTAAATGATAATAAATAACCTTTAATATTTTATTAATTAACTTCCGTTGTGCGTATGCCAGTAGCTGAGCCCAGAACTCAGAATACAGATTCCAGAACGCATTAAAACGCATGGAAAATTAAATCCTGGCGCAAAACCGATTATGTCAGCTGGAGTTTTTGGCAAGTCCTTCATTAAAATGTCATTCGGCACAGGAAATTGAAACATTTAACATTTGCAAATGGCACACGCCCTGTAATGTGCAAAAGTGCGTTGGCCCATTCATTGGCAAATTGTTTTCATTAATTTCCAAAGTTTTCACAATTTTTGCGAGCTTACGAGTGCCATTTGGCTGGAAGTATTTCGACTATTTCCTGCTCTGCAATCGCATTTGGCTTGCAAATCCCGGGCCCCTTTCGCCCCACCAATCACTCAAATGTAGTCTAATTTCGTATTACATAAATGTCGGAGTCGCAGAACGGAGGCTGTGCCACTCGGAGGAACCCCTCCTTACCTGGTTTCTTGGTTTCTTGGTTTCTTGGGGGTCTTTCGTCTTTCGTCTGTCGTCTTTGGTCTTTCTGGGTTTGGATATCTCCGGTATCCGTGGTCCGGTATAATTTGTGCGCGTTTAATTTGTAATTCTATTACCCAGGCAAACCGAACAGACTTCGGCCAACTGGTTCCCTCCTCATCTGCAGTGTCCAAAGTGCCCCTGCCCCTGCCCCTGCCCCTCTCAATTATGTTAATTCGAGCTTCTGTCGAAACAGTTATAGCGCGGCGTCCGATCGATCGGCATCGATCAATTCGCCTGTCCGTATAATAATATGAAAATTTAGCATTTCCGCTGTGTGTATAGCCAGTGAGTGGGGGATTGGGAAATGGTCTGTTTTAGTTTGTGGCACGATCAGGGGCCTGCTTTGCGTGCATAATATGCCCTCTTTAAATTGGGGTTTGTTTTTGGAAAAATGTCAACTATCAGTGAACTGCACAGCTCAAAAAAATACCTTTTATTTTCGCGAATGTTTTTGGTTTAGAGATTAACAATTACCTTGAGGGCAATCAGTTCAATATAAGTCACGATAAGCCTAATTAAAAACTATAACCATCTTTCCTTCTTAAATTACCATATCGTATTATTAGCATATAGTTTATAGTTTATTAGCACGCTTACATAAATCTACAAGCCAGTGTATTTTCTCAAAAATAACTAACTCATTTCCCTAAAAGAAACAATATTGTAAGTTAATACAAATATTTAAAAATGTATATGTTACTTTAAATGTTGCATATATGTAGATATGAAATTGCCGTGATACTGTAATTTATCTTAATTATATTATAAATTGAATATTTTATAACAATTAATGTTATATTAAAAATAAAATGATAAAAAAAAATACTTGAACATTTACTGAACTTTTCCAGAGAACATTGTATGCTAGGCATTTGGCTACTGTTTGTTAATAAATGGTTGTGTAAACCGTTAAAGGCTTGTTTGAGTAACCCAGATACCAGAACCCCTTTTCAATAGCCCGGCGTTTTGTGCCCCTTCAGTTATTGTGTACAAAGTATCCGGTTGACTCAACTAAGCCCCTGGAACCCATGCGAATCCCTTTCCCAACAGCTGGCGCCCATCTCGGTTCACGTAACCTGGCCAAAAGCAGACCAAGCCTCAACCCGCCGACGACTGGACCACATGCCTCCGCGCACTCCGAGGACCAACTGATGGAAGTGGATGTGTATATGGATGCGTACGTGCCAGCATCTCGAAGCGAAAGCCAAGGAATGCCCAAAGAAGTGGAGCAGCCGGCGTGACGTCACGGTCGGTGAGTAAAAACTGCAGGAGAAACCGGAGCCAACGAAGCCTGAAAAAAGGGGAAAAACAAACTCAACGAACGAGTTAAAACCGCCGGCCAACTCGAGTGAGTGGGGCGCAATTGAGTCAAGAGCGCAGAAAAGGAGGCAGGCGAACTCAAGCAGATGCCAGAGGAAGGAAGTAAGAAATGAAGACGCAGGTGAGGGGAGGATGAGCGGGGGGTGATGGAAAAATGCACGGGGGGAGTGGGTGCGCATTTCTGAGAGGGGCAAGTGAAGCAACCGGTTTCCCACAGAGTGCTGGGGTGGAATCCGAATCGGAAGCCGGGGATGGGAAGTGGGGGAACTGCTGTCAATTTGGCCAGCTCGACTTGCTCAGTGCTTAGTGGGCTAGGTCGTGTGGGAAGGATCCACTAATTGCTTGGGTGGCGCACATTTTTTCACTCAATTGCCAACTGGAGCATGAGGAGCGCACCGAACGTGGAGGGTGCTCCTGGGAATGGATGCTAAAATGTGTCAAAAGTTTTGGATTAGTCGATGGCGAGGCGAATGGAACGCATTTGAATCGGATAAAGGATGATTGATGTCGCCTGTGCGGGGTGAGTCTATCTATCGCAAGTTCTATGCAATAATAAACTTTAAATTTGGGTTAAATCCAATTAAAATAATTCAACGTCATGATGTACTCGTTTATTAATGCAAATATATAAAAGCTATCTAATAAAACGTTCAATTTAACTTCATTCAATTGCTATCTCAAATACTCTAACATTTCTAGAAAGAAAAACTTTCAGCTTACACCTTCTAACCTTCCAACACTTAAAAAAAAGTATTCTTCAACAATAACCATGGAATATAAATAATAAAATGGATTTTCTAAGAATTTTGTTAATTGAAATATTCCTTTTTTTGTAGCTTTTCCAACCGTATTATAATAAAAATCAGAGGGTGTTCAAACTGCTTTGCTGTACCAGCAATAATTTAGGACAGCAATTTCCCCAAAATAATCACATTCATAAATTTGATGCGAGATAGCTAAGCAAACAGGCCGCAAATCACAAATTCTTAAAGCAACCGAAAATCCCCAGAGCTCGGAGACAATTTTAATGACCTCCTCGGTGGCCGGCTATTGTAATTACTTCCTAAGAAGCAGAAAGCCGGTATTGGCCAACACCCTTGATTAGCATGCCAAAGCCAAAGCCAAAGCCAAAGGCAGTGGAAACTGGTAGGAGCAGTGGACTCAAGCCGCCGCCTGCTGCCAGCCGCATCAGCATCATCAATAGACGCTGAACTCCTGCTGCTCCTCATTCCGCAGCTCCATCTAAGCCAATAGTCCACCTCCCCGTCCACCGCCTCCTGCTGCTGGCCTCGTCATGTAACTTAACCTCATTGACCAAACGCATTCGACGAACATCAAATGTGAATTAGTGCACTACGATTGCGGCGGCCGCCACACACAGATACACTCGAATACCAGTGCAGCTGGTAGGTCTTCAGTACTTGCAGTGCTTTTGTTGTCGGCGGACAGAGTCTTGCAGTTGTTGTTGGCCTGGCCGCTTCTCATCGGCGACCGCTGACGCTGCTATGCATGCATAATTCGCAGGCATAATTTAATTTATAGACGAGGCAATTGCATTTGCATAGGACAGCGCAAGTGACTTAGGCGAGGTCCCAGCTCCGCGGGTCCACGGGTCTACGGGTCTTCGCTCTGCCCCTGCCCCTCAACAGCTCCCCCAACCCGCCCCCACTCTTCCGGAGCAGAAATTATTACAAGACCCCAGCGTGGACCCGAAAACGAGCGGCGCGAAAAGCCGAACGAAAATTTTAATTGCAGCAAATATGCAACGGACTTGGTGTCGGGTGCCCAAGAAATCTTCCAGAGATGTGTGGTCTCCTGTGGCATATCACTAAAAGCCAACGCAGGTTAATGGCGTAAATGTTAACAATGGACAAGGAAGTGTAAATCGTGGCCAAGTCCGTCTAAGGTGCACATGAAAAAACATTCCTTTGCTTAGCTTGTTCATATTACAGCCTTCGAAATGAGATAAATATGGGCCTTACAACAGTAAGCTGAGAAAAGCACACAATTGTACCTACTTCCAATATGAGAGTATATAGTCCAAACACTTCCACTTGGTCAGAACTTTTTTCTCTTGTGTAGTTAGGCCATCTTAGCTGGCCAACAAATGACTTGGGCTCGAATTGAGCCAGCGACCACCTGGAATAGAAGACGTCGAAGTTGTTGTTGATGTTGGGAGTATGGCTCTTGTTGGGGCCTTAAGTGCTTGGCTCATTTGGGTCTTGGTGTTGGGATCGATATTGGTGGAGAGGACTGATTAAAGATTCAAGTAATCTAGGAATTGGGAAATCTGCAATTGCACATAAATGCCAGTGCACTAGGGAAAAATTAGGCGATAGCAAATTCACTACAAGCTGTTCAAAGCAATTTAACGTGAGCCAATTATGCGAACTTACAATCTTATCCAATCATAAGCCTATTAACAGGACTTTAGTGCAGTCTCTCATACCCTTAAAAGCGTAACCCAAGCCAATGACTTTCCAGCCAGACACATGGGATTCGAGTAAGGACTCAAGGGATAGGAGCGAGCTATCGCCATAGTTATTTGGCGCCCAATTTACTAATAACATGGCTGATTCTGGCGGCGCGGAGCCAATAAGTCGGCGTGGACCATTTTTTCGATAGCTCCGTGGCCATTGTTATTTATTTATATAGACTTTTATTTTAATTTTTATTGCCTCTGCGACAGCGGCTGGCAACACGGAAATAGTTTAATTGCATTGCCGAGAGGCAGCCGGCGAGGGATCGACGATCTGGAACGAGGAGCAGGGCGGGGCAAAGGGCAACTTTGCTACAATCTCAAAGTTGAATGGCGTCGCATTTGTCGCCACGTCAATATGTGACAGCGGCACTTCCGTTTCCGGAGTCATGGCGTCGCTCGCTGCGCTCCTTTGGCCTCGCTGGCAGTGGGTAATCAAATTGTTTCATCATATTTGGCTTAAAAGCGAACCCGGGTTTTTCACAAGCAAATTAAATGCAAAATGTTTCTCGGCCAAACGACAATGCTGTGCCAAAACACAAAACGAAGGCAATCAGAGTCACTTTTTTCAGCGATGACTCTTTGATTATTGTTGCAGTTTAATGGATTTAGCCGCAGATAATAAATTGCATTATTTTGCGGCAGGCATGTACGTTATCTGAAAAAAATATTAATTAAGCACATATGTATTTACATAAACTAGAACAGACGACATATAACAACTGAACAACAAATTATTCTGTACCTTAAAAAGTATCTCTTGCTATAGATATATATGTCATATCAATGATATCAACATTTCAATTTTATTCACATGGTTTACTTACAGTTAAAATAACATAAATTTCTTTAAGTATTATATTTTAAATCCTTCTTTTATTTGCTATTTTTCGATTTTTAATCAAGGCCTTTAGAATAAGACATCTTTTTCTGAAGATTCTTGAAAAACTCCAATCCCAAGAAAACTCTTAACTCTATGAGCACCTTATGTCGTCTATTGTGTAATAAAAGGCAAGCAAACAGTATAGAAGGTTGCATAACTTCGAGCGAAAGGAAAACGCTTCCGGTTCGAAGGAAGTGTCTGTGGGGAAAAGCTTAGAGCCACCCGATTCTCCCAACTCCTGGGGCGGATTTTCGAAGTGTCACACAACGAAAAACAGAAACAAAAACGAGGAAAAAATTAAAACGTTTTCCTGTTGCTCTCCTTTGGTCCTTCCTGCTCCTCCTGCTCCTCCGGCTCCTCCTGCGCGCTGCTCCTTTCGGCATCTACGGTCTCCGGTCTCCCAGCTGGCTGAGTGTTGTTTTTCAAGGACGCAAGACGACGCGCAGACAAAATGTTTGCTAGACAGGATGTGGCCGGCGAAGTGGGGCAAAGGAACTCTGCCACTGGATGTGGCAGGGCGATGTCAAAAATGTCTTTATTGGCTGGGTTTTGGGTCAAAGCTCGACATCCTGGGGGGGGGTATGAGCCAATTCGACGTTTGGCCGTGAAAGGCAGAAGACCGAAAGTTTCTTCTAAAACAAACAGAAGCACTGAGTGCCAACAAAGACGAAAATCCAATTAATCGGCAGTTAATCCTCGTGAAAAAATGCAAGGAGCTGCTACACAGTGAGGAATTTTACACAAATGAAATGGAACAAATTAGCACACCTAATTTGACACTTTCGCCTAGCAAATTCTAAGCGACTTATAAAAGAAGAACTCAAAATAGTGTATGCTAAAAGTTATAAACTATTCAAATTCAGCTCTTAGAAAGCTGTATACATCTGGGATACATCTAAGGACATCTAAGCCAATATTCTTTATTAATATCTTCGCACGGGATTTTCAACTTTCTCTCGCTGTACACGGCCAACCAAAGGAGGAGGATGCTGCTCCTCCGGCGACTTGGGCCGCTTATCCTCTTAATCATAATAAGGAATGCGCCAGCGTCGGAGCCATCCCCCAAAACGCTGAACAGAGACAGAGTCAGCGTTCCGGCTCGCGACTCGCGGAAAAAATGAGCTGTACGAGTGTGTGTGTGTATATCCGTGGGGGGGGAACATTTTCCGCGTCGTCGTTGTCGTTGTCGTCATCGTCATCGTTTTCCTCAGCATCCTCGTCGGCGTCGCGACCAATCACAAAATTTCGTGGAAAAGCGCGCAAAAATAAATAACGCAAAAAACGAAACGAGGAAAACATAAGTAGGCAACAACAACCGCTGACAATGACAGGCGCTGCTTGAGGTTAGCGACGTCGCTGCAAACTAATGCGTCGCTGCCGGCAGGAGAAACGGGCAGCGGCAGATGCGCGGCGGCAGAGCAGGAGAAATGGCTTTTCCCGCCGCTCGGGGGTAGTTTTCTTGGCTTTTCCGAGCAGGGGAGAGCCGCTCAAATGGCTGCAGTTCTTTGAGTGCGAGCATTGAGCAAGAAACTTCAAACTATGAGTGAGTTGGAATTTTCCGTTTGTGGCTGTGGGTGACGAAAAAGTTTTCAAGGTTGGTCTGCCAAGTGCTTAAACTCCGTGCTTAGTGAGTGGCAATGGCTAACAGATGGCTAAATGAAAGGGTACAGTTCAACTGTTAACATGCAATGACCTGGAATCAAATATAATTCCATAAACAATTCCCCTAATTTTCCGAATAGATATCAAAGATCTAATTGCATAACCAAAAATGCATAGCCAAGTTCGTGTTTGACTTAAATTCATTAAGTATACGCCATGTACCCTGAATGCTTAATTTATCAAGTATACGACAAGTGAATTTGTAATTGAACCAATACAACTTACATTACGTATACGCAGTGCAATCTATCGCATCAAGTATACGCCATGTACCAAACGCCTGCTCCCTTAAAGGGCTCTCTTAAGCTTTCTCTTAGGCGCTTTTAAGGCTCCTTCACCATTTCAGTTATCTCTCTCTCTTTCTCTCTCTCTCTCTTATATTAGAGTTTTAATGATTTTCTGATCATGTACAAAATGCCTTATGTTCGAAGAAAAATGTGAGGAAAGGCAGCCAAGAATTTTACGCATTTTTTCCGCATCCCCGCTGCTTAGCTGATTATTTTCAGGGGGGGCCGGAGAAAGGGACACAGTCGAAGAGAAAGCACGTCCAGGACCAAGCCTATTCGCAATTTTCTAAGCCAATCGCAGGACGACGGCAACGACGACGACGTCGGCGCACGACAACAAAACAACAACGAACGACGAACGGGCGGCGAACACTCACGAAGCCTGATTATGTCCTGCCCCAAGGATGCGAGCTGGGTGTGAGCCACAATTAATTATCGCAGGCTGAATTTTTCCCTTTCGCACCACAAATTTCGTCGGATTCTTTTTCTTCCAGCTGCCAGATAATAAAAATGGGCGAAGCCAGAAAAACAGCGCCACACGCCACGCCCTGCAGCGCCCATTAAGGCCGCACACACTCGCACACACATAGATCATTTAAAATGCGCGTCGATGACCATTTCAAATGTTAAACCCACCGCCGGGCAGGAGGATCCACCGCCTCCACCACCGCGCCCCAAAGCCCCCCTGTCGGATGTAGACTGACAGAAAGAGTAGAAATAAAACGCCGAACAGAAAGCGGAGAGAAGAAAAGCTGGGAAGTTGGGGTGGAAGAACCGATTGCCGCTTGATATCAGAGACAGAAAATAAAACCAATGCAAATATAACACAAATATGTGTACAAAGCGAAAGAAAAATTCTACAATTGCTGCGCCTCGTGCAGACCACCCCCGCCGGGATAACCCAAACTCATTCTGAAGCTCCACCGAAAAAACCGCGTGTCTGCGCCAAAAAACAAAGTCAAATGGAAAGCGTTCAGGGGGCAAACAACAAGCAACAACCAACAACGCCAACAACGCCAGCAACAACAGCAACAACAGCAACAACATCAACAACAACGCAAAGTTAGCAAAACAATTGAACAATCGCCTGGCATTTCGAAGCTGGCGGCCAAAATATAGAGAAAACGGGTCCGCATCCGCGGATTTCGGACTGAGGTTGGAGTTCCCGGGATTGGGCTTGGGTTTGGCATTGGGATTGGGATTGGGATTGGGATTTGGCTTGGCATTGGTATTGGTCTGGGGATTGGGATTGGATCCGGTCAGCGAGCACCAACTGACCACCATGCATAGGTTGCGGTTTCTCCGGGTTTCTCCGTGAACTTCCTCCACCAGCCACCAAATGAGAAACAAACTTTATAAATTGAAGCCCGCCCTCATGAGCTATGATCTATTTGTTTTGTGCTTCGGGAACAAGTGTTTTTTGGCTTGTGTTTCAAAGTAACAATCAAATAATTTACTTAGTTTTTCTAATTCACAAAACACTTACAGCCCTGCCACACATATCTAATTATATACTTATCAGAGTTTTCTTTAATGTTGCCTTTTTTTTTTTGCAGATACCCATGCCATTATGTCCTTTTTGTAATCAAACCAAATCGCAACTTTATAGTTCTCATGGTTCCCAAACTTACAGGCTGTTACTTACCAACAATTGTACAAAGTTACGAATGTACGGACTTGGCTAGTTATGCTATATATATACTCATGGTACTTCTAAACCAACTATTTAAAAGGAAACCTTTACTTTTATGTACCATTAAAAGACAGCGACTTGTTAAAAAACTATTTTGAATATTGCACAAAATTAGTCTAATTTTCGCAATTGAAACTGAGAACGAGCAAAGGACTGTCACTTTGCTATATCAATATAATATATGATTACCACCCTAGCTTTGTTTCAATCATAGCTTATCAAACACCATTGTTTAGCAATTTAAAGTCCAATAGAAATGAATAAAAATGCGGGAAAGAAGATAAAAACTGCATCAAGAGCGAAGGTCGCGATCAGGGTCACGGGAGCAAATACTTCAACTGCATTGTGCATTAAATGCATCAGTTGATTTTGCAGCACTTTTCCCCCACCACACGCCCTCCTCCCACTTGCATCCGCTGTTTTGGCTTCTATACGCTATATATCCTCTTTGTGGGGTTTGTTTTTGTACGTATTTGGTATTTGGGACACAATCAAGTGCAATGGCACGAGCTGCAATAAATCAGACATTGATCCACATATATATGGCAATATAGATACATATATACATATATGCATTTTCCGCACACATAAAAACCCCTAGACTCGACGGACTTTTTGTTGTTGCGCTGTTGAGCGACCTTGAACCCCAGTGTGAAGAGCGTTCAAACAAAGATGAACAAAAACAGAGCAAAAAGAATCGGCAGTGCAGAGAGGCAAACGAAAAAACCCCTTGCGTGTGTATAAAATGTGTTAAATAAATATCTATATGCACATATATACCAAAGCCGGCCATGAATGGCGGCAGAGCCCCAAAAACAGGCCTCCGACCATATGTTCACAAAGCCGGTCCATAGTGCGTGTGCCACATGTTGCAAGCGTTGCACTCACTCAGCCCGAGCTGCACACAAAGTCCAGCGAAATGCAGCAGCAATCTGGGGTAAGTCTGGGTCCAGGGGAAAGGACCTTTCCGCCCACTGAGAGCATATTTGATGCCTGCTGCAGTTGCAGCTGCAGTTTCTGCTGCAACTGCAGTAAGCGCAGTTGCAGTTGCAGTTGAGTGAGTGGTTAGCTCCAGCTGACAATGCGCCAAAAGCCAGTGTCGTTCAAAGGGAATCTATGATGACTTCGAACTGCAACTGACAACTTATGAATTAAGTAAATACAGGTTAATATTTAATGAGTGAATAGTTAATAGTACACTTCAAGCCAAACAAAAAATCGCAGTTTTCTTTAAAACTTATAACTCAACCCACTAAAAGACCATTAAAAGGCAACAATAAAAGATTCACAATTTACAAAAGTTTATATTCCAAGACAAATGAAATGCATTTTATGAAGCACATTTTTTAACTCTTAAGAAAATACACGCGCCAAATATTTGGTTTGTGTATTGGTAAGACATTAAATAGTAAAATACTCATAAGCCAAAAATCCTTTTGGCAAACTTCTGTGGGATTAGTTTCTTCTGAGAATGCCGTTTATTTTGCTTTTTAATCCCCAATTTGAATGTCACAATCTTTGAAATTTAAAATTACACAGGAAATGATAATAATATTCTTGATTTATAATAGAAATAAATTTTGTAGATACTGTTACTCGCTCGTACAAAAAATGTGACAAGACGGAATACGTACAGTACATTTATAACCATTTTGCTTGAATTAAGTTGTATAATAATGGTGTAACTTTTTAAATATATGCAACTCGCAAACGTGTTTCAATTGATATTAAACTTGGTATACCATTATTGCGGGTTCTGTAAAACATACTTAGCGGAAGACTAATGTCCCTTTGTAGGGAAGAATTTCTTGCGAAACCGCAATGCAAAACTGTCATTTGCCTGGTGGATCCCCATTTTTTCCGCTGGCTAAAACCACAGACAACGACAACGACAACGACAACGACAACGACAAGGACAACGACACACAAACACAAGAGACGTGTGTGTAAGGCGAGCAGGAGGAGCGCTTTTCATTAAAAGAAATTCTTTGCTTTGAATTTTCCTCATCTTTTTTCTGTGCTTTCCGCCAAGCGAGTACATAAATAGGCAGCAGCAGCAGCAGCAACAACAGCGGCACATAGGAAAATGTGGGAAAGCTAACTGCAGAAAGGGACGGGAAAGTGGCGCAGGGAAAACGAGACAGAGAGCGGCAACAAATGGCGAGCATCTTTCGCTTTAATTGCAAACTAAGCGTGCGGTTGGCAGGGCCTAAAAAAGTGCATACCAAATGGTAAAAAAGGACCACGCACATGGGAGACGCCAAAAAGTAGGCTTCAACGGGCGGTGCGATAAACAACAACAGGGCAGCGACGTCGACCGAGGCATCGGCGTAGGCATCGGCATCGACTGCGGCTGCGGCAGAGGCCGCGACGGCGACTGCAACTGCAGCAGAGTCCCGTTAGTTGCAACCCCCATAACCGAAACCCAAATACCAATCCCAAAAGCCAAACGTGGGCCTGTCGGTAGTTTTTTTCCCCAGCCACCCAGCCACCCACCACCCTCGAAGCCCCCCTCCCTCACCACGCCCCTGGAACGCAGCTGAACGCAGGGCGGAGCCTAGGATACATAAAGGGGGCTCACACACACACACACAGAAAAACGAGGGGCCCATTTTTTATTTACCCCCGCCAGTGTGTGTGTGTGGGTGCAGCGAAAGTGCAGTGGTGTTTGTGTAGTTTGCACGCATTTCATCATTTTGGGGGGCGTGGATGGGGGCTTTGAGGGGGGGCTGCGCGTAGAAATTGTTTTTAGAAATACGCGAAAATGTTTGCTGCACAGCAAAAAATGTTTTCTACGTCTTTTTTGGCTCTGCGCCTGGAAATGAAAAATTTTTAGTGTCTACATAGAAGGCGGCAGATAAGCGAAAATGACGGCAGGGGTATTTCTGTATTTCTCTGATGGCTGCGTGCTGTTGACTGTTCCTAATGGCCACTGGGTGTGCGGGTGTGTGTGTGTGTGAGTGTGTGAAAGCGTTTTTTAGGCCCCAACTGATGTAGAGACTGACACACACACACACGCAGATCGGAGGTTAGTGGAAGAGCGGGCAGAGGCGAAGGAGTGCAGACAGCAATTGGTTTCCAAGCAGAGCGGGAAAGTAAGCTACACGTAGGCATAGATAAGCACAGGGGTGGCGCCCAGAGGGGTCGGAGCACTGCCTAGTAT
Organism: Drosophila erecta; assembly: GCF_003286155.1. Taxonomy (NCBI): domain Eukaryota; kingdom Metazoa; phylum Arthropoda; class Insecta; order Diptera; family Drosophilidae; genus Drosophila; species Drosophila erecta. The sequence continues at coordinate 18,774,364 of NW_020825200.1, forward strand.
TATTGGGAAGATAGTGACCGATTTGCCATATCATACGATTGATACAAGATCTTCTTGTCTTCTGTACTTAAGCTTTAACAACTGTAAGACTAATGCTTACTACAATTGGTGTGCTTAGTTGCATTTTAAATGATATAGGAAATATTTCCATAATATTTGCTATAGCACTCTCGACACCCTAGCATGTTAGTTAAACATAATGCCCCATAGTTTCTCCTGATGTATTTGTTCTCAAGAACTTCATTGAACCTTATCATTTCTTGACTTAGCACACCTTGTCCCATCCCCCTTGTAGCCGCCCATGTGTCCACAATCTGTAACTACAGTCGGCTCCCTGCAGCGGCAATTTTGACCACCCAGGCAACTTTTTAGTACATAGCCATTAAGCTTAGGTAAATGCCTCTTTTCGACATTGTTCTTAGCCATTCGCAGAGCGAGCCTCTTCCTGTGACAGAAGAGCTGGCTTAAATGCAAGACGCTTTCCTCAATAGTCGATCAGCTCGACGATTTGGTCCTGAGGTTGCGGCCAGCTTGCGGCTGCTAATAGAGTTGCTCGGGTCAGAGGTTGGCATTAAATGCCAGAATTAAGACACCCGGCGAGAAACGGGTACGCAAATTAATGCAAATAACCGGCAGGTATTTTAATCAAGCGGTACCCGCCCGCCTCACAGCCCCACTTGGAATGCGGTGGTGGGCAGGACCTCCTAATACGTTTTTCCGAATTATTTGATATGTGCGCGCACAATAAAAAGCCTGCGACGGGGTGTTGGCATTGATGATGGCCACGGTACCCACTCGACATCCTACACCCTGGACGCTCTGGGCCCGAAATTAAAGGCTAACCAAGGCAGAGCTCCTGGAAGGGGCTCTGGAGTAGATCCAGGCTGTACAAGTGCGCATAATAACCATCAATCAAGCGGCATAGACAGGTGGTCAAGCGGTGGGGCTGGGGGAGGCTTCACCGTACCGGCGGACTCAAACAAACAACGCTGACCAGTCGCCAACTTGCAGACTCGCACACTCGACAGCGACAAAAAATAAAACGCGAAATTTTCGCATTTCACGAAAAATTTTCGCATTAATTTACCAAAAGGCGTTGGGCCAAAGCAAAAAAGCCAAAAAAAGGAACATTTTCGACTCCCTTTCCCGCGAAAAAAAATTACGCCGCATAAAATGGACAACAAAAGCAACAAGCCAACAAATTTTTAGAACATTTTTTTCACCACTCAAGTGCCAAAGGGTTGGGCGACTGAAGGGCGGGGCTGGTGGGTTTGTGCCCCCTTTTTTTTGGGGGTAAGCTTTAGATTTGGCCGGGCCACCAAGTGGAAGTCAGGAAAGCTGCGAGTTTTATGTGTTTTGCGTTTAACGGGCATTTTTCGCGGAATTTTTTTCCACGGATTGAACCGGCTGGGTAATAAAGTAAAAAAATAAATAACTCATCTATTCCAGAGGTTGCATAATTTTAAATAATTTAATCTGTAGAACTAGGCACATTTCACGGCAGCCAGTAGCTAATAATCAAAGAAATAGCAACCTTATCGGATAATACACTTCAATCGCCTGCACAATTATTTTCAATTGCGAAAGTAAACCACTCGATTGGGAGTACACAGGAAAATGTTGGCATAGCAATTAAATTGCTTTTTCCGAAATAATTGCAGGAATGCAGTTTAAAAAAAGCCTGAGACAAGTTTTGGGAGGAATCGAGTGAAAAAACCGGTATGCCACAAAGTACGCAACAGAAAATGCATAAATTGATGGAAGAGCACACAGACGCACTCAAAGATGATGAAAAGTTGTGAGGCAAAGTAAAGTGAATGTTTTGGCGTATGGAAATTAGAAAGTTTTTCTCGTACCGGCCAAAACCCGATAGCAACATCCATAGATTGTGTAATAGACAAACTACAAATTATTATTGCTATTAAATGCACAGCAAGAAGTTCTTTTCAGGCAAACTTTTGCTTTTGCTCACTTCTTGGCCCGTCATTATGAGGCTGCCATCTTAGGGCGGTACTTTCTACGCCGGACTTCGGACTTCGGACTACGGACTTTTGAGTGGGTCCGGGTCCGGGTCCGGGTCCGGGGAGTGCGTAACAAAACCAATCAAGCGGCTGTCCATCGGCCCTGATGGAGATGCTGGCCAGGCCAAAACTTTGCCACTGGGAAACTTAATTAGTGTTCAATCAACAATAAACTATAAACACTCTTTTGCCTTAGAACTTGGACTTTTTGCATGAAAGGTTGCGGTTGCCATGGCTTTCCCCCAGCCCCCAAATGCCGGAAAAACCCTAAGACGGCCAAGTCAAAGACAACCGAGATGAAGGGCGGCCAGCATGCAAATTATAAGTTATTACTTTTGAGTGCCAGAAGTTTCACTCTTTCTGTGGAATCGAATTATTTAGTGATGCACTGCAATTTAATTAATGACTTTGTGTGCAGCGCGGCTGAATATGAATTTGATATTTTGATATGTGAAATGCACGCACAAAGCTCCATTAAATTGAAGCATTTTCGTTGGGAAATTTAATTGGCAACTGGCAACTGGCAAATGCGTTTTCCATTTTCCATTTTCCCTTTTGGCTGCCGCCACCCTGCTCAAGTTGCAGCAAAAAACGAAAGAGCTTGGCTATCAATTAACTATGTATTTAAGTTGGTGGTTATACCAATATGTAGCGACCAAGAGTCCCTTTCTTACCCTATCACAACTTTTTCCCAATCGAAAGCCAAACACATGCCTGATTGGAGTACATCGAACTCCTATAAAAGGATGCTGTACAAGAAAAGCCCTCCTTTGCAAGTACATTTTCCATAAAATATACAAAATTATGTAAAAGTTATTAAGTGCATGCAAAGAAGAAAAACATCGCACGCACACACTTGCACCTGTAAGGAAAAACTTTCTAATCACGTGGACATGCCGGCAGCCAAAGTTATATTACTTGGCCTGGCCAAGACAGCCGACCGGTGGTATGCGCACATACATACGTATATATTTATGTATTTCCAAAGTTTTCTATTTGAAATGTAAACAGATGCTTGATTGGAATTGGGATCCAACGAGGGCACAGATATTTTAATTGCTGTTATTACAAGTTTCAAAGAAAAAGTCAAGTCAGTGTGCAGGAGCTGAAGAATTTTAAAATCCCTTGAGTTTTTTGTTTTGCCACCTGAAGCTTCTTAAAAAGCAGCAGTTGCCGCATGCAAAATATACAAAACCTAATGCACTAATTTACAAACACACAAATGGCAGCGAAAGGCATTCCCATTTCTATTTCCTGTATGTACACAAAGCTCGCATTTGTATATGCTCTGATTCGCAGCCAAATCTCACGAGGATTTCCTATTTTTCAGCACTTTTTTCGAGCGTTCCCTGCTTTTTATTAGAATTTTTTCTAATTTGCCAAGGCAAAGCTCAGCTCGCACAGCTCTCGGCGCTCATAACTCACAACACCTGGCGGCCAGGTGAAACGCCAAAAGTGCCGCAAATGAAAAATGCAGGCGGAATTAAATTATAGTCAGTAACGAAACAGCGAAAAAGCGCAAAAAACACAGTTAAAATAACGGCAGGAAAAGAGTGAACTAAAAAGTTCAAACAGGCGGCGCATAGTTGCATGGCAGCTATTTTTTCTACCCACTCCACTCCCACTCTCACTTGAACGAAATTAAATCTGAGCGGAAGCAAAGCACACAAGCGCCCCTCGCACACACACACACGTGCACCTCATATGCATCCCTATATCCTATATACATAGGAATACACGCCCTAGAGGTGTGCGCGTGAGCCAATTAGAAATCTATGCACGCACAGAAGCGTGTCCTTTGCATGCAAACGCTGTGTTTCCTCGCGAAATTGCAGTGGCCGTAACTGGCTTGCAATTAGCCGCATTCCACGAGGTAAAACTGCTGCTTTTTAATACTAATAAACAAGTAGTTACCTCAGAGTCCTTGTGTTGTGGGAGTCATACATATTCGTCACGCTGCCATCACTAAATACACTCACACAAGCATAGGTGTCGTAATGATGCAGCAGCTGCGCTTAGATTGCATTAAGTGGGTGGCAGCGGGCGGAAAAGCGGCGAAGAGCAGAACGCGAGAAAAGCTAACTTTTAATTTCCGCAAAAAAAATAAGTTTAGTAGACGATAAATTCTGAGATGGTTGAACTAAACTAGAATTTAGTTGAGCATCGCTGTATAAAGTTCACTTTGAAAAAGGCAAAAATAATTCAATTGAACCCATTTCTTGCAAACTTTGAGTAATTCGAGCACATTTAATTGTTGCTCCCGAGGCAAAAGCTGAAGGGCTAAAAACCACAACCGAATTATTTTTATATGCCATTTATTCTTCCATATTTTTCCATCCGTTGCTCTCTAATTAAAACATCATATGTAATTTCACCTTTTTCGTCCGTTGCCGTTGCCTTTCTCTCCTCTGCTGCATTAAAATTAATTTCCACATATGTTTTTATACACTTTTTCCGCTTGTCAAGTCAAAAGCTTAGCCCGCATGAAGAACAACTTTTTCTAGTTGCAATTCGAGTTTGCCAAGCCACACAGCATTTGCTGTACCTCCATCTCCTTTTTGTTTGTAATAAAAATATTATTTTTACTGCGCTCGTTACCTTAACAATGTCCCTAGACCGCCGTCGAGTCCTTCCAAAAGTTGAGGAGTGTATGCGCCAGAACGAAAAGCTCGAATAACCTCGCGAGTTAAAAGTTAATGAGACAACATAACTTTTGCGGTCCGCAAATGAGTAACAAAGTGTGAAAAAACCCAGCTGGCGTGGTGGAAAAGGCTTATATATTTAATGGTAGCCTCTGGGGACCAAGTACCCTTGTAATCAATGCTCGCAAGAGCGAGGAAACCAAAAATAATTGAAATGAGACACATGGACACTGGGAAAGGCTTTGCTGGCCAATCAGTAAAATCCAGTGCGGTTTGCCTATTTAAAAATAAGACTACTTCATTAAGAAGAGCCGTCAAATAGTCAGGAAATCAATTTGTTTGCCTTTGAATAATTTATTTTACCGCTCCAAAGCTTCCAATTGCCCGCATCCCTTAATCAGTGGACATGGGAAAATTAGTGGAAAAACATTTGCCTGTCCAAACGCTACCAGCGGCACTTCAACTTGTGTCTTACGTCGTGTTAACATTACGAAATTTATACCATCATCCAGCGACTGGCACAGTGACACCTCCAGCCAGAGCTGGCCGTGCCTTATCCTTTGGCAAGCATCAGCCATTAATCAGGACGAGTTCCAGGACTCAACTCCCGCAGAGTGCCATACCCGACTCGCTCCTCCATCCGCATAGTTGTCCGTCAAGTGGTGCACGCTTATCACTTGCACCATTGAACGCTCGCCGCGGCGTCTGGCATAAATATCACTTAAATCAGTTGACTTAGCCGGAGCCAGGATATATATGCTATGGCAAGTCAGCTGCCCAGGACATATCAACTTGTAATTGTGACAATTGCTGTCAACAAAGCGCTGGTGCAAGCTGGCGAGGATGGGGGCACAGATTCTGCAGGAAACCGGAAGCCAGACAAGGACTGCTTGCCAGGACCCTTTTTCGATCCATTTCCCACTCTGCACCCACACTCGCAGTCTCTTTTTTCTTTCACGCTGACACTTTTTTGACAAAATAAGATAAATGACTTTGTTTTTGGTTTTTTTTTGCCTTGGATTGGCTTGGTTTGGCGGAAAATGCTGCTGGAGCGGATCGCTGGGAGCACAAAAGATAATGACTGGTTGAAATTGCTTAAACTTGAATTCGTAACTTTCAGCCGATATTTTTGGAAATTTGGAGGCAAAAGCAGGGTTCCAGATACATTTATTCCAAAGATGGAATAAGAAGAACAAACTGGAAATTATTACCCAAAGGCACGGCCTGCAAATGGTTGAGCAAGATTTGGAATACGATGCAAACCAAGTTTTATACAGTTATAGGATGTGGACAATAATTAAGTGCACTGAGGCGAATAAAAGTGATGTTGTAATGCATTTGGAGGAACCTTGCTTCAAAGGCATTCGCAGGATGGCGCTCACATCATTTTTGGGGGAACGCGTCAACAATAAATTCGCGATTTCACTCAGTTTGTTGGCTCCATCCGCTCTGCCCGGTTTTGGGTGGCTTCTGCAGGGAACTGCTACCATCTATGCTCAATGGCTAGTATTTTTATCCCTTTTTTGCTGTGTGGACCATTGACTAAGCCAAACAAAGTCTGATGCTCGAATTTATTATGCTCACTCCAATCGCCGGCTGGAATCGGTCGTTTTCCTTTTTGGTTTTGTCTTTGCGTTTTTTCTGTGCTCTCGCCTTTTTTAATTCAATTTATTTTTGGATTTATACGTATTTATGCACATGGGATTCATTTCCGCTTACGGTTTTCTAACTTTTCGCGAGCTAGGGAAAAAATTCAACTTTTTACGCGCCGCGCGTTTTAATGAAAATTGATGCAGCAAAAGTGCGCAAAGGTTATTGGCGTGCCTAAATTAATGTCGTGCATATCAGGATGCCAGGATATCTGGTGGCCATGGAGCCTGGGTGACCCTGAAGCAAAATCCGGGCTCCGCATTGTGTTCAATAAAATTTTGACATTTCTTAATTGAATTCCGCTGCACAAAGTTTTGAGCGATGGCGACGGCGATGGCGAACTCGAACAAAAGCCAACAAACCAAAAATCAAATTACAACAAAAGTCAGGCCAGCAATGAAATTTTCACCACAGCCCACAGACACGCACACCCCTTCACCTGTACATACCTATCTATATGTATCTGCACGTACCTGATCAGCACATGGGCAAAACTGTATAACTTCATTAAATAATTGCGCGACCCGAAATGCAGCGGCGAAGCCGCAAGGACCCAAGAGCAGCGTTGTCCTGGCAAACTTTTCGAAGCCATCGCTAACTGGCAAAAGACGGACGGACCGGCGGTAAGAAGGCAACTTGCCACCTGAACCGTGGAACCTGCCGCTCCGGCAGGAACAAGCCCTCAAGACCCAATCCCTGCCCGCCTCCGTTTTGCTCCACTTTGCACCATTTTGCTCCACTTTGCCCCATTCAGCTCCACTCTGCTCCATTCTACTCCATTCTGCTCCGGTCTGTTCCGGGTTTGCACTGGCATGTGTTGCAAATGCTCAAATATTGAATTTTGCGATATTCCATCGAACATTTTTCGGTTGGTGTTCGTGTTGTGTGGCCTTCAGGGGGTAAATGAGCTGGGGTTGGCCATACTTGTAGTCAATTAGGCAAAATAACCAACGATATTTGAGTAGCTTTTCTGAAAATAGTTTGGCAATAATGCGAGAAAGAAGGAAAAAAGAGGTCTGATTTTATTGGGGGCATCTTGGCAGGTCTTCTTCAATATTTAGCTTAGAGTAAATGAAACTAGTTTAGTAATTTAATCCCTAGTCTTAATATACATATACAAAAACTGTTTTGCCATTAAAAACAACTGATAAGGACTCAACGTAATTAAGCTAAAATCATGCAATTGTGTTCAACAAGAATTACTTAATCACTAATCTCGCACTCCGCTGGATCAATTAAACATCCAACTTCATTAAGTGCATATTGAACCAATAATGCGTGGCTACGTAACCGATATGCATACGCAAAGCGGCAATTTTATCATCAATGCCATAATTCACAAGTTATCAACAGATGCAGCAGGCTGTCCCCGTGCAGCTCATTTGCAGTAATTTTCAATAAATGCACCGCTATCAACCGTCTGCCATCGGCCAAAGGATGTGGAAGGATATGTGGGGAGCTGAGGAGTTGAGGAGCTGAGGAACACCACAGGTCGTAATTCGCGGCAATAATTTTAATTTTAATTGGCTTATTTTATATTTCAATTAAGTGCCAGTTGCCAGCCAATAAACCAAAACGGCAAACCAAACCAGTTGACAAGGTGTGAAAATATGGAAAATATTTGAACTGAAAATTGTGCGCGAGTGTGGTTGTGTGCGGTGCTCATTAGTACACCGGAAATCGCACACATACACATGACCGGCTCTGTTTCCTACGAGTACGTGTTTTCACGCGGTTTCACGCGGCGTATACGTAATACGAGTACGTACAATATTCTGGGCAGCTGGGGCATGGCAGATGGTCAATAAATATTCGATTAAATAGTATAGAAAAATCAAGCTGCAATTTAAAGTAAATCAACATCTAGTTGAGCTAAATTCATGCGCTTACAATGTTTATTTGTCCCAAGTAAACATTAGAACTGGGAAATGCATTCACTAATACTTTATTCATTTATAAAAGCGCCTCATTTTTGGGTTGCGCAACCCCATTGTACCTGATTGTCCTTCGATGTCCTTTGTAAACATGTTGACTAAACAAACCGCGGCAACTGAGGCATTCCACCTTTCCACAGCAAACGCTCCCTTTGAACGGCCATAACTGTCACGACATGGCGCACAATAGCTTAATTTATAATTAAATTAATTGTTGTAATTACTTCATTAGCGCCCACCTTGGCGGCTTCATTAGGGGCCATTCCGCGGCCTTTATAGGGCGCCAGTCGGAGATGGGTCAGCTCCATTGTTGTGTCCATGTAAATGGCAGCCAAAGTGCGACACCACGAATTACACAATTAGGCGACATTAACGTTTAATGCGTTATGTTTACCGTTTCATTTAACTGTTTGCCTCCTTCTTCCGCACTCCATGTCTTCCGATCCCGAAAATACCCCTAACCATAAGTTGAGTAATATCTGATTGCAACCTGGCACGCAGGTCATAAGCTGGCTAATCGATTCTGGGCTAATAGAAAAATACTTTGGGGACATTAGGACAGTTTTACCTCGCTGTATTTCTGGGTTAATGAGTGTCGTAAAAAGTTTGAGCGATGGAAGCATTGGTTTTGGTAATTTTGTGCAATTATGGTGTCTTTTTCAACTTATCTTGTAAAATGTGCTCCGTAATTTATTGCAAACAATAAATACTGTACAGGCACAACCTTATTTATAACTTAAGCCAAGTTTAATACAGATCTTATACAGATAAGAACCAAGTTTAATACAGATAAGAAATTGTTAAAAACAAAAATGTAAAAGTTAAATGGGGAACAAGAAAGCTAACTTCGGTAAGCCAAAGCGTATGTACCCCTGCAGTAAATATACTTTTTAAATTAGATCTGGTTAATACCTATGAAGTATGATTTCTGTTTTATTATTGGTATTAACTTTACGGCTGTTCCTATGGCAGCTGTATCAAATAGGAGTCAGACTTAGATCAAATTAAATACCAAAAAACTGGTGTACGCAAATATGTAGGCAAATAAAATTATTTTTATTTCTGAAATGTAATTTGTTTATTAAAAATAATAATTCAGCTTTAAAATAAGATATATTTTATATGAATTAATCATCATGTCGACTAAATGTGTTTAGAAGGCATTTCTTAGAAATGAGAGGCGTACAAGGTCAAAGAAATATTTATATATTTCGTATGTATGAAAATATCAAATACACATTTTAAAGAAATATATTTTTCCTAACACTTAGGACATATCTTCGTAACATTTTCAATTATTGGCGAGGCCATGAAGCATTCCTGTCCTACTTTCTCTATTTCTCTATAAATACACTTGGACCTCGTTTAGCACGATCTCGGCCAAACACAGTTACGAAATTTAGCACTTCTCCTTTTAACAAGCTAAAAAAATTATTCAGATGCGATGGATAAGCTTTGAAAGCCACCAAATAAAGAAAACACTTGGACACAAAACGGCTTGAATTATAAATGCCAGCAAATACAGTTCAAATCGGATAAAAATAGAAATCTATGATATTCTTTATTATAAAGAAACTTTTTAAAATTCAAGCCAATACTACCAATACCAATTTTGCATACAAGCATATAATTTCAGTTCATTTTGAACAAATGAAGAACCCGATCTTTTCTAGAAGTGTAATAGCAATATAATGGTTTGTTCATATGCTATTAAATAAATATTTATTAGAATTGTATAAACATATATATTATGTCTGCGCCATCTATAACATTTAGCAAATACAAGTTTTAAACCTCGCTTGCTTCAACATTTAGAATATAGTTTTTCGGAAAACAATTTCAATAGATATACTATACAAATGTTTTCATATCTTCAAATTAGCAAACTTAGCAAACAGCTTTCTTTAGTTATCTTTAAGTTCCAGCATTTGAAAAATGTATGGAATTGAATTGTGTCCTAAGTGGATTTACTTGATAAATAAATTGTTATATCCCCAACATTTTCCCCAAATCCAATAAAATTTAGTTGAGGCATTGCCTGTCGTTCTCGTTTCCCCCTCGCATTCATTCATCAAACATTTACAAACATGGACCATTCAATTAAAATTTGTTGACCATATTAACTAAAACGTCAATCGACAGAAACCCGTTTGCCAGCCAACCAAAGCGAGTATGTACTGCCCGCTGCGCCCCACCGCCCCCTGCATTTTCCGCCGCCCCCCGCCTCGTGAAAACTCAACGAAGCAAAGAGAGCGCGGCGCCTAAGAGAGCGATGCGCTCGACACGTGGCAATCGCAACAGAGGGAAAAATAAAAACTGTGCCGCGAGAGGGAGAGCAAAGTGTGGCGAAGAGAGAGAGTTTTTCTTTTCCCCAACTGTTTTCTTTCTGTTGCTTTTGCCACCCAATTCGTAAACAAATTCTGCCATTGGCCGAGCCAGTTGCTGGGGGAAAACGCTCTTTCCCTCTATGTATCCGCATCTCAGTGTCTGTGTGTAGTTTTTGCCCCACGTTTTCCTCTTATTAACGCGTTTTTGTGATTGGGTTTGGGTGCTGCGGTGGTGTGTGGCGAGTGTGTGCGAGTGTGTGCGAGTGTGTGCGAGTGTGTGCGAGTGTGTGTGTGCGGAAAACGGAAAATTGCCTATGCGCCAGCCCCAAACTATGCGAAATGAGTGTAATGAGCGAATGCCAGAGCGAGAGGCAGCGAGCGCAGTTCGCCAGCTTGCGTCCCATTCGCACATTACACATACGCCGCGTTATCTATGTATGAAATATCATTTTTTCCCTCTGCCTTAGTTTTTCCCCCCCATCCCGCGCCGCCTGATTTTTTCCTTGGCTCTAACTGCGTTGCCGTTGGCCGAATCCGAGGCTGAGGCTGGAAAACACAGCAAAAAACGAGGCTCTGTTAATGTTTTTTGCGTGTTTATGTTAATCGGCGACGCTGGCAGCGGCAGAGCGTTGCTTAGACGCATACCAAACAAACCCACCCACCGAACCAAAAAAACACGCCCAAAACCCCACTATGTACTAGCCATATGTATGTACTGGCTGGCAGTGCGTTTTGTTTTTTTATGCAGTTACTGGGCACACCAGTTTTGTGTTTTTGTTTGCCTGCGGATTGCTTGCTCTTTTCCTTTGGCCATTTTTTATCTGACGGGGAAATGGAAAACTGTACTGGCCAGAGGGAGATAGTTGGTGGTGGCAAGAAAGCCAGGCCCGTTTTTTAATTGCAATTTTTCATTAATTAAAATTTGCTTAGTTTGCATTTGAAAAGAGTTGGGCCCTGAAAAAAAGCGGAAATTTGTATGGATTTATTGTGATTGAAGGTGCAGCAAATTGAATATGTTTTCCGTTCTGTCTATATGCGTTTTAACTGAATTGCAGAGAGTGTAACTGGGAGCTAAGGTGGATGGAAAATGCCTGATGGATGCGCCGATTCTGCCGGATTACGGTCTCGGAAACTGCAATTACAGTTTATCGATTGCATACCTCTTATTCGGAGGTCACCGCTTAAGATCCTAATAGTTGGGACCTAAATTTACAATTTCTGTGTAGGTACATAAGATATATAAAGTCATATACATATATACATATTTTGGAAAAACCTAAGAACTATCTTGAAAGTTGAATGTTCGATAAAAATAAAAGTTGTATATCATTTTCAAAAAAGCTTTATTAAAATAATCAAAAAAATTAATAAAATTTTTACGCAGCCTAATGTTCATAGTTTTTATACCACCTATAAAAGGGAAACACCTTATTGTAATTTCAATATAATTTTAACAACAATTTGTACTAAATATTATAGGAACGAAGTTAACAACTCAAAACTACAATAAAAATAATGAGAATTTCAATGTTCAGTAATCGCGGCCCACACATGTAGATATAGAAAAAACATATCATAAAATTCAAATTAGGATTTCTGAATTGCCGTGCTTTTGCTGCGCTCTTTAAATATTGCCAAAGACTACCAGATTTCCCAACAACTCCCATTTCGACATTTCCCATATAGTATTTTCCACACTCCGCATTTTCTATTCTCCTCCCACCCCCAATGCAATTTAAAAAGCCCACTAATTTGCGTGTGTTGGGGGCTTTTCATGCCCGGTTCCTGTTACCAGCTAACGGCAATTAATGATATGGCCACAGACTCACAGCCACATCAAATGACAAGCCCTGGGAAAATGCACTCCAACTAACGGAAAAAGAGACATAGACGGGGCCAAGGGTTGGGGATTTGGCCAAATACCAGGCCCAAAGACCCAAAGAGAACCCATCCCCAGTGGAGCCCACTCGGCAGCCAACCAATGCATGAAAACGCATTTTCCCCAACGAAAAGTCAAAAAGTGCGTAGCGCAGCCCACCCACCAATACCCACGCGCAGTCACACACACACTGGCACACTGGCGATGTGAAAGAGGGAATGCGATTGGTGGAAAGCCAAAAGGAGCACAAAAAACTCTAACACATAAACTGGCTGGGCGGGGGGGCGGTTGGAGGGGCGACCGCAACAATACAAAAGTCAAATTAGTGGAAAATGCAAATGCACGGCAAAAAAAGAGCGCACAACAAAAAACGCACAGAAAAATGCGCAAAAAATGTGTGACACTAGAAAATATAGACATTGGATGGCTATGTGCCCGGGCAGGAAAATTAGAGGGGGCTGGGGTGGGCGTGTAGCTGAAAATGTGTTGGGAGCGTTGGAAAAAAGAGCATTTTGTTTCCATATTATAATTACACAGCTCGGGGCATCCTGTGACAAAACTGCTGCATGCTTTTAGGCGTTTTTTTAATGTCAGTTTCCAGTGGGTATTTTTGCATAAAGTCAATTTTTGATGGACAGATTGCTTGATTTTCATCGACATTTAGCTCCACCTTGTCAGCCATTACGGCTATGTTCGTTTTGCCGATTTTCCAAATTGATTTTGAGCGCAAGTTTCATTTTTGCCCACTGCCTTCCAATGTGTTTTCAGCAATTTTCACTTTTTCATTACTAAATGTTTCCGTTTGCTACTTTGATGCAGCTTTACAAATTTACATAAGCGCAAACATAATTAAATATCAACAAATGTTTTTCCTCACCGCCACTTTCTTCGTGTTATTGATTTCTGTGTTATTTGCTTTGAACCAAAAAATTAAAAACCTTCAATTGCAGCGCAGTGTTCGTTTTAAGCCAATTAACAAACGTTATGCAAGGGGCGCCATTTTTTGCGTGAAATAGCAGTTCTTGGAGTTTTGTCTATTAAGTGGCTAGATATGAATAAAAATAAAGTTAAATCCGTTATCTAGTTGAACTTAAAGTACAGATAAAATAAGAATACATAAATTGTATAAATAATAAACATAGTTCGCAAATAAAGAAATGTATTGCCCATATAAACTTAAATAAATAATGGTGGATAAAATGGTTCGTGCTCTGCAATCTTATGGCAACTAGTAGCTCCATGAACACGTAAATTCAATTTTAATCTGTTCAAACAGATCTTCGAACGTTGACTCCGCATTTAGTATTCGCGCTTGTTTCTTGTTTATTAAGAACCTATTATCCAGAAAACGTTTATTTGCCCACGACTTTGGCTTATCGCCAGGCGAACAGCTGTTGAATAACCATAGGTGTAATGTGACACACGAGAATAGCATTTCCCTAAGTTCAGTTTCCAAATGCAGCGGGTCTTATCAAGCAAGTGGAAAATGCCAAGGCGCAATTGGCCAAGTTCAAAGTCAGTGTGGTATGCATTTGACAAGGCCGTTGGAGTATTATATGTATCTGTTTGCACAACTGCAGACTGAGGGCGTATACTAAACGGCAAATTCCGTGTCTACTATCATCCGCTGAAAGGCGGCCTTTTATTTATTTAATTAGCACTGCCTTTAGTGTTTTGCCCGACATTAGGAGTGGGTGGCATTATCGCGTTAGCCCAGTTGAGTGCTGGCTTCGATGCCGAAAGGTTTGGCCAAAATGCTAAGTCGCCTGCTAATCTCGCTGCTGCTACTCGCACCTGCTGTTTTGGCCTACTTCGAAGACTGTGATAACACCTTCCATCTCAATCCGGGTAACACCTACGTGGAGTCGCCCTACTACCCCAACAATTATCCTGGCGGCAGCTCCTGTCGCTACAAGTTCACCGCGCCCCTGGACTATTACATACAAGTGCGATGTTCCCTCGGAATTCCAACGGTAGGGAACTCGCCCAGATACATGGCTTTCCAAATGGAAAATAGGTGAAGCTTTTTCTCCACCCCCAGAGCAATGGTCAGTGCACCACGGATAACTTCTGGATCGACACGGAGGGCGATCTCCTGATGCGCGGTGCCGAAAACTTCTGTGGCTCCGGCACCCTTTCCCGGGAGTCCCTGTTCACGGAGCTGGTTTTCGCCTACATCTCCACCGGCACGAACGGAGGCAGCTTTAAGTGCACCCTGACCGCCGTCAAACAAAACTGCAATTGCGGCTGGTCGGCCACTGCGCGGATTGCCAATGGCCAAAAGGCGGCGGCCAACGAGTTTCCCAGCATGGCGGTCCTCAAGGATGTGACCAAGAACCAGGCGTCCTTCTGCGGCGGAACCATAGGTGCGTTAAAAGAGCTGACAAGTGAAAATAACCATTTGCGTACACGTAACAAAAGTTGACAAAAATTCGAGTTATGGAACGAATTCGTTACATATAAAAGGTTACATATTTTTAAGTATTAAGCTGGCCATAACTTTCCCAGTTGACATATTTGGAATCATACTCTTTCAGTGGCCCATCGCTATATCCTGACTGCTGCCCATTGTATTTACCAAGTAAGCTGGGCAACGAACATTGTGGCTATTGTGGGAACCAATGATCTGAGGAATCGTAAGTTACCAAAGTTGATAAAACAAGGAATATAATGTCATTGGCCGAAAACTTTCTGATCCCGCTTCTAAGCTTCCAGCTCCAGGTACTACCAGCAATATAATATTCAGGAGATGATACCCCATGAGCAATACGTGAGCGATCCCAACGTAAACAACGATATCGCAGTCCTTGTGACCGCCAGCAATATTCTGTGGTCCCGTGGCGTAGGTCCCATTTGTCTGCCCCCCGTGGGAACGTGAGTTTTCCCCTAAATATAGGGATTGGATTAGGAGTAATTCGATTTGCCGTTTAGGAACTCGCCATTCACTTACGATCTCGTTGACGTGATTGGCTATGGCACCATCTTCTTTGCCGGACCCACGTCCACAAGTCTGCAGAAGATCAACCTGAACGTGGTCAGCAATCAGGACTGCCAGACGGAGTACAACAATGTGGCCACAATATACTCTGGGCAAATATGCACCTTTGATTACTCGGGCACAGGCCGTGACTCCTGCCAGTTCGACTCCGGTGGCCCAGTCATCCTGCGAAAGTCCAGGCAGTTTTTGGTCGGAATCATCAGCTACGGAAAGAGCTGTGCTGAAACGCAGTACCCGATGGGGGTCAATACCAGGATAACGTCCTATATAAGCTGGATACGCCAAAAAATCGGAAATTCCAACTGTGTCGTCACCTTGTAATGATAATAAAGGCACCGGATAAGCATTAATATTGAAATGGCTTTAAAAAGGGTTGAAAGTGATTGCCTATGATAAGTAAATTTTTAATTGCAGTGCCAACTTAAACTGGTTCTGCTTGCACTGAAAAACCATGTCAATAGTATTATTTTCTTACCTTGACCTCAAAATCCAATTTAACGTGCTCAAATATTAGTTCGTCTTTAATAACAGAAGAATAAATATTCCTTATCAGCTGGAATGGTCTTATATAAGCTGCACCGAATCTTCATTACGTTTAAACTTGCAACAGTTTCGCATCCACCATGTTCGAACTAAAGATTTTACTTTCGTTACTATTTATCAGTTGGTCCTGCGCCCAACAGCAGTGCACTAGGTTCTATGATTTGATCCCGGGAAGAACGATTAATATAACCAGTTTTAATTACCCCGGTGCTATACCAAGTGGCAGTAACTGTCGATTTCGCTTGAAAGCGCCCAGTAATCACGCGATCTATTTGAGCTGCCGCTTTGAGTTGGTAAGTACTGTTCTAGAACTTAAACTATACCTAGAATATTACTTTAAAATGGTTCTCTCGTTTATACAACTTTGATCCCGTTCCAACCATAACTGAAATTAGTTTCCTGACACCTGTGGCTCGGAGTTTCTGTTCATCTCCCGCGATGGCGACTTGCAGTTCCGCGATGGCGAACGGTACTGCCGCATGGGCCAGGTCAATCGGATGTCCAACTTCCAGACCATGGCCTTCGCCTACTATTCCAGCAGTCCGCAGACTCAGCAGCGATCCAGACTCAATTGCCAGGCGGTGGCTCGTCCGGCGCCCTGCGATTGCGGCTGGTCCCTCCCAAATCGCATAGCCAACGGAGTGGAGGGGGGGAAGCACGAGTTTCCCTCGATGGTGGGCCTTAGGGATCTCGCCTCCAACCTGCCCATCTTCTGCGGCGGCAGCATAGTCAGCGAGCGGTACATCATGACCGCTGCCCACTGTACCGCTCGCCAACCAGTGGCCAGTCGCCTATTGGCGCTGGTCGGGGAGCATGACTTGAGCACGGGTGAGCAATTTGCACAGTGTGTTGTATTTGGAATTTTTAGAGTACTAATACTGGAGGCGTCATCACTCGTAGGTGGCGAATCAATCTATGCGGCGCAGTATCGCATCCAAAATATCATCAACCATCCTGGCTACATGGAAACTGCATCGGGCAATATAAATGACATAGCCTTGCTTCAGACGACGACGCCAATGGAATGGTCTCGAGGAGTGGCGCCCATATGTCTGCCCATTCGACAGGCGTACGTGTGGCTTTCTTATCCAAAGTCATGGAATCTTAAAATGTTGTTTTCTTACAGGGAGAGCAGCTTCAGCTACCAGAACGTGGACATCATGGGCTGGGGAACCCTGGGATTCGCCGCCTCCAAGTCGAACACCCTGCAAAAGGCCACCTTGCTGACCATGGACAACGCCGTCTGCCAAAGTCGTTTCAACTCCAGCGTAGCTCCCAGCCACCTCTGCACCTACGATGCGGGAGGCAGGGGCCAGGACTCGTGCCAGTACGACTCCGGCGGTCCGGTGATCCTGCGTCAGCGGGAGCGGATGTTCCAGCTGGGCGTGATCAGTTTCGGCCGGGCCTGCGGTCAGCCCTTTGGCATCGGTGTCAACACTCGGGTCACTTCGCACCTCAACT
This sequence comes from Drosophila erecta, assembly GCF_003286155.1. Lineage (NCBI taxonomy): Eukaryota > Metazoa > Arthropoda > Insecta > Diptera > Drosophilidae > Drosophila > Drosophila erecta. The sequence continues at coordinate 18,791,819 of NW_020825200.1, forward strand.
GGTTGTGGCGCTACGTAGGCGGATCTGTGTGTGTGCGTTAAGGACATGCGTCGGATGACTGGCCAAATCTGTGCACAGAGAAAAACAATATTGACCATGAAATTAACTTAACCATATATTGTTACCAGCATGAATTCTATATATTGTGTACATTTATGAATTTAACATATGACTTCAATGTTTCATTAAAAAAGGGGAACAGAATTTTCATACTATGAAATTACCGTGGGCGTGCGAAAAGAAATTTAAGACTTTTATTCATACATCGCTAGAAATCAAAAAGAAATTAACGGGCAGACGGACAGAAGAACGGACAGACGAACGGACAGACGAACGGACAGAAGAACGGACAGACGAACGGACAGAAGAACGGACAGACGAACGGACAAACAAACGGACAGACGAACGGACAGAAGAACGGACAGACGAACGGGCAGAAGAACGGACAGACGAACGGACAGAAGAACGAACAGAACAACGGACAGACGAACGGACAAACGAACGGACAAACAAACGGACAGAAGAACGGAGAGACGAACGGACTGAAGAACGGACAGACGAACGGGCAGAAGAACGGACAGACGAACGGACAGAAGAACGGACAGACGAACGGACAGACGAACGGACAGAAGAACGGACAGAAGAACGGACAGAAGAACGGACAGACGAACGGGCAGAAGAACGGACAGACGAACGGACAGAAGAACGAACAGAACAACGGACAAACGAACGGACAGAAGAACGGACAGACGAACGGACAGACGAACGGAGAAACAACGGACAGACCAAAGGACAGACCAACGGACGGACCAACGAACAAACCGACGGACAAAAGACGGACATGGCCAGATCAACTGGGGTAGTGATTATGATAAAAAAAAATATAACTTCTTCTTAGTCACCTAGAATGAATTTATTCCTTTATTTTTTGTCTATTTTTTTATACTAATGTAAATGTTCATAAATATTTTATGCACAAAATATCTGCGAAATACCAAACTAATTAAATGTCCTAATAAAACATAGTTGGATAAACATATGCTGATTTCATTAGATACATTTAAACAGCAAACAAGCTTTTATTCGCTATGAACAATTGCTAGTGCTCCGCATTTTTCCCAGTGCACACGCATATTTTAGACATATACATAGTTCCTCAGAGTCATTCCTTGCCCGACCTCCTTGCACTTTCTTCAGGCATTTGTCAGCGCTGTCTTGAGTTTGGTAAAGTGTTGACAAAGGCCTTAATTTGCATTTAAATTAAAAAGCAGTGACATGTTTCTGCCTACATCTAAACAACGAACAAGTTCGGCATCCCCGCACTTACCAATCATACCCCGCTGGCCATCAAGAACCGCCAGGCGTAGCTCTTTGTGTGCAATAAAGTTTTATCACATACCCTATCTGGATATGGCTGGCACTATTAGTTCACAGTATAACCGAGTATTCGATCAAAGCTACACACGATATATGTGCAAGTGAAAAATCTGTTGCTAGCACAGCAGAAATAATTTGAAATCAGTTGGGTCACAACATTGGTTTTTCCGAACTCAAAGTAAAGATTTTCAAAAGAGGGAAAGCGTACAGGGTTTTCACAGCCTTCACAGTTTTCGTGTGTATTTCGGTATTTATTGTAAAATTGCTTTACTCATAATTGTTGTTGTAATTGTGGACTAACTCAATTTCATGTCTCGCTGTTGTTGTTGCTTCCATTTGGAAATTGCGTTAAATTCGTACCAGGACTTATCAGGCCACCAAAGGACCTCGCACCACTGCAGCTGATGCAAAATTAATAAATGTTCATGTGACGAAGGCAAATTGTGTTTTTGGTGTATGATTTTCATTTTGGCTTTGTTGTTTAATTTGCCTGAAAGTCTCAAGTCGCAATCAAATTGAATTCCTTGTGGCTGTAAATAAATTATGATATTTTCTTTCGCAGCACACATATTCTTTCTGCCTTGTCTATTCAGTGAGAAATCGAAAACTAAATTGGCCGAGCACAGTAAACATTTGTTTTAGTGTCAGTGTTTTACGAATACTTCAACAGACGACTTGTTGTGTATTTCATTTTAGAAATAGTTTTCCCCTAAAGATAACCAAAATTTGCTTTCCCAAGCGCCTTGCTTTTATCAATTTAAAATTTTAGTGGATCCAATTTTGGCCGAGGAATCTTGAGTCTTTACACAAATTAGCCGCTTTATCAGAAAATTTAGGGGAACCAGACAAGAAAAGATGCCATTCTTTGCCAAAAACCTGCCATCCATTCGCCACCTGGCCAAGCGCAGCTTAACCGAGGGGCGACGCTCACTGACCACCATATCGGGCCTGGAGAAAGGTCAAAACAGCGCAGTCCAAAGCTCAAGTCCCTGGTCCAAGGACTGGCCCGTGAGAGAGGAGTCTTATGCGGCAGTCCAGCTTCTCCGCCAGAGGCAGCAGAACCGCCGGTGGAGCAACAACTACTCTGGCCTGGACTCCGCCATGTTCCGACCCGTCGCCAAGCCGGATGAGATCGTGCACCGCCGCAACAATGTGGTGGCCGCCCAAAACGCGGCCAGGAGGCGGAACTACAAGTCAGCGCAGGTGCCCCAATACGACGACATGAGGCAGGACCAAAGGAGGCAGGAGGAGGGGCAGCGACTGGGCGGCGAACCAGAGGCCAAGGCCGAGGAGGCCGTGGAGCCCGACTACGAGTCGGATCTGGAGGTTCGATCAGTACGGGAGACTGTATTCGGGCCGGCGGAGGACAACTCGGAAGAGGAGATGGATCGCGCCCGTGCTGAGCAGGAGCTTCTCCAACGCGTAGCCGTCGCCTCCAGGCAGACGGATCGTTTGCCGAGTAGCGCCTCCATTTCCCGGAAGGTCATCTCGCCATACAACTCCTACCGCAGCCATCGCACCCGCTGGGCGGAGTTCCGGCACTGCATGATCTTCGGCCGCACGAGCTACTGAGCCAAGGTTAAGGTTTTCCTTATCCGTCTCTCTTTCAGGGAGTGTGAAATTCAGGAACAAATACAAAATTCGGTCTCCAAAATTAATTTATGTGGTATATATTATTAAAGTCTGCAATGTGCTTTCACTTGTTCGTGGAGAGTCGTCTAACAGGCTAGAGGAACCCTATGAAGTATATGTATTTGGCCATGCTCGTCCATGGGAGTGAAAATAGCGGGTATCTGATAGTCGAGGCAAGGACTTCCGCAAAATGAAAACCAATTAGCTTCGAAGAAAAACATCAATTAGCTACCATTGATTTTAATATTTGGAAAACAATGAATCTCAGTTAGCAAGCATCTATTAGCAAGCATTGGTTTTTAATTTTTTGAAAAACAATGAAACCCAGTAGTCTTTCCGGCGAACATCCCAAAAACCTGGGACTTCAAAATTATCCAAATTATTCATACTATTGAGCCATGATCAAGATTCTAAGGAGCCTGTCAGCCAGAGGCCTCCAGCTCGCCAGGAGACTCCATACGCGACCGCAGCTCTGCCAGGAGCCCGGCGTCTTCGTCCATCCGGAGCTGCGTCGCACCATTCCCCTCGTCTACTTCAGCAAAGGGGAACTGCCGCCCAGACGGCATCAAGAAGTCCCATGCAACCGGCAGTGCCAGATATCTGCCTTGGAGAGGAATCGAAGATGCACGGAGGCCTTCCATCAGTTTTGCAGTAGGCAACACAAATGCTTTTCCAGCACCTACCAGTGGGCAGAGTTCCGGCGAAAGTTGATCTACGGCAGTTACTAGCGTGGAGCAGCCCAGCTAAAACTAAATCCATCGAAAGACTCTTAAATATCCATTAACTCCAGCACTGTGGCCTAAAAACTGTTTTGTTCTGATCCGACTCGCCAGCCAGGTCAAAACAAGAGCGTTTTTAAGCCACAATGCCAGGTTCAGTACCAAATGCATGGCTGAGTTCGAGCAATAATACAGGATGACATGGGAAACGAGGCGCAATGTATTTCTTCATTTTCCTGCAATCATATTTCTTCATTTGCAATATTCTTGGACACAATAGTGTATAGCTTGGGTTTCCCGCTCCTGCGTCCAGTTTATTATTATCCCAAGTATCCTTAACCCTTTTTGCTACTTAGCACGCAGGTTTGCTCTCGAAAACTAGCGACATACTTTGGCTACGGCGCATCCTTCTGATCGGAGGAGCACTGGGTGCAAAAGTGGCAAAGCAAAGAATGGAGAGAGGCACCAAGTGCACTCAAGTAATATGCTTCATAATTTTTATTGTCAAGCCCTTTTCTTTTGGCTCGGGTGGCCGGGTGGCACTCGACAACAAAAGCTGAAAGCGCTTGGGAAAAATGTGAAATAAAAAACGACTGTGAAAAGCAAAGGCAGAAAATGAAGTGCACCGGGGGTGGGGTGGGGGCGATGTTGCTGCTGCTGGTGGCAGAGACAAGAGTGCAACAAAGCAGAGCGGGTAGCATAAATTTTATAATATAGAAAAAATCAATGGGCAACGGGGCACAAAAAATGCAGAGCAGCAAGGATTACAGTCCGGAGCTGGACTGCCGAGGGTCCTGCAGCCACTTTTTATTCAAAGCACTGTCCTACTGGACGGCACTCGGAAAAAAGAGTGGCAACAAAAGCTAATTAAGAAACTATGCTCGCTAAGTAATATTATTTGTAACTTTGTATATTATATAGTTTACCCCAAGCAAGTTACGCCTTTCCCCCGCTTTTAAGTATTTTATATTCCCTTTGCATACATTAGTGTATCTATTTTTTCCGTGTTGCCCCATTTGAATCCTGCTCCTCGCTTCAAAGCTGCACAATTAACTTGGCCCGCAAATGCTGCTCCCATTGTTGCCAGTTAATTTTGATGGATTTTGTATTGCTTGCTGCAAATTTGCATTTCACTGCACTTGGCCGCGTAATTAGGCGCACAACTCTTCCACGGCTTTGATGTGCCGTCCTGCGAATTGGGCTAAGTAAGGACGAGTGCCAAGGGCCTTAATTGCTTAATTATGTTTTGTGCTTTGGTCTCGAGTACTGCAATGCGACAATTGCTCAAAAGGGAACGGACTCAAATAATGTTACATTATCATATTTGAAGTTAGCCCAAGGAAAGTGAATCGTATGACAGGCACATTTAGCTGCTAAATTGTTTTTAGTAGAATTAGGTGTGAGGTGCATTTTTAACCCAGTCAGCCTAGAGTCAGCTTTTGGAAACACATATCGTTTTACTTTTCTACGTTCTCTTTGACAGCCAAACAAATACAATAGGAAAGTCATAAATTTACATTCCCTCCTTTCGGCCAATCCTTTAAGCTATAAATCGCTACCCTACAGTACAACTGCCATCCAACTTAGGCCTACCAATACCGGCGGTATACGGACCACCAAATTACAGGCAAATCCGACTAGTTTCATCCCCTACCCAAATGCTGCCAACCAATAGAAACCTCGCGGCCCTACCCGCCTATGTCCGATGGGCGGTCCAGCTGGCCACGTCCCGGATAGGTGGAAGATTCGCCCACTCGACGCGCCGGAGCCAGGGCGCTGGGGATCCGAAGAAGATCGACGAGCACCTGTGCCGCCAGCGGGATGAGCCCAATCCGGAGTACCACCATGCCCCGCGATGCTTCGTGAAGAACTTCCATAAGTACCAGGAGCAGGCGCAGGATCGCGGAGAGCTGCAGACGACCCGCTTCCGCAATCCGCGATACCGCTGGGCGGACTTCCGGCGACGAATGGTTTATGGAACCTACGACATCTAGACGGTTTCTCTTGATGCTCCCTGCAATCACCTTTCGTCCGGACTTGTCTTGTACGAGTATTACCCACCAATCGATCCATAACGAAGTATCCAAACCCATATGCATATTGTAAAGTAGTAAGAATTTTGTGGCCAAAAACGGATCCAGCTCGGATGTCCGCTCAAATTTCAATATAATTCAGCACAGAATGCAACAATCCGTTTCACTTACTGTGTTAACTTACTCCTGTCAGCATTAACCAGACTTTTGTTCGCCTTTTTCCTGGCATGAAGGCTCACAATTAAGGGCACTTTTAGAACTATCTTCCTTAGAACTGCGAGCATGCAGATCTCTAGATCGATCCGTAATCTATGAGCTATGACCCATTTGATGGACCTCATGTTTAATAAGGATTGGCAACCAGATTATATTCACGGAAGCTTACTTTGGTCTATTTTCAACTCATCGGTATATACAAGGAAATGGAAGTCAAAATTAAAACTTTGATTAGCAGCTGGCTTTTCGCGATGAAGCATATTTCATCCCATTCATTTACAGCAAAACCGAGCTCCTCTCAAAAATATTAAGCTTTATTTACGTTCATTATAAAATACTTAAAACATGCTCTTCCACTTAAACGCTATCACCCACACTCACGGCTTTGAACCCGGGTCCAAAGCCAGCGGATCCGCATCTGCCATGTCCGCGAATCGCTCCGTGTCCGAGAACGGACGATGCGGCATTCGCAGGATATTGATGAAGAGGGTGCGGTGGGGCTGGAAACTTAGCTCGTCCGTAACTCGCATGATATCCCTCCCGTAGTCGGCGTCCATGTGGCGCAAGTTCAGGAAGCTCTTGACCAGCAGGAAGGGCGGCCTCTTCAGATCGGTCCACGAACTCTTACGCTCCTGGAGCTCCACGGGCACTGGCCTGCGATGCAATGGGAGCCTGTGCTCCGACATTCGTCGCCTCTGCTGGAGCCGCGCCTTGCCCTCGAATATCGGGAATCCGATGAGAACCCGACCTGGGAACATTGTGCGATAGGTGGATGCGTTACTGAAATACTTCTAAAATTTAGGTTGGCCAACGTAAGTAAAATAAACTTCTCATAGTTTTCATTTTAGGAGTGTATCTAACGGCCTACTACATGCTATCTGGATAACATTTTTACCATTAATTAATACCCACAATGCAAATCTCATACAAATAAGTCGGTATATTACCATTCCATAATAGCAACTTGCAAAAAATGACGCTTCAAGGCGAAAACTATATTTGTACAACAGTACTTTTTCCAAAACCTTTTAATTTAATGACGATTTAGCCATGCAAATCAATGGCAAAGTCCAGGAAGTGTATCATCTCTTCGCGTTCTTCCAGTTTGACATAAAAAAGTCCCTAAGATCACGAGGAGCACCCTGCATATAAACAGAGTCCAGATGATGGAGGGCCAAGAAGCTCTTCACCAGAATACGGGGTGGTCGGGCTGACTGCGCTGGGGTCTTAATCCTTGCGTCGGGAACCACCGGAAATGGTCGCCTCGTCCTCCTCTGATGCAAACTCCTGCTCCGGGAAAGTTCAAAGAGTAATGGAGCTCGAGTTAAAGACATCATGGCTGAGGTTTCGCGGCTTAAAAAATACGTTTACTGGTATTTCAAATTTTATGGGAGCCAAAATAAACTGGGGTTTCTGATTTTATTAAAAATGCCTACTTCTCGTACGATGAAATTTGTGTTGTGATCGACTTAAAACGTATTTTCCTATGGTGTTTAGTTAAATAATTTCGCTAGTTGGTATTGTTAAAAAAGCACTGTGGAAACTTGGTGAGGCTAATGCCTTTTAATTTCGATTTTGAATCTAGAAATAAAATTGTTTCACATACTCGATTTTCCGATTTTTGCATTTTTCGATTTTTCGATTTTTGTGATGTAAATGGATTTAATTGGCCCAGTCGTGTGTGCAGGGGATACGTGCCGAAAAAAAGTGCTGTGTACTAATTTCTGACCACAAACCGAATTTACTTGTGAGGGCCAGCAAAACATTTTGCTAGCTGTTCCGAAAAGCATATTCTTGCGAACATGTTCTAGAACACAAAGTGCAGATTTCCTTTGATTGGCAGTATTGGGCCCATATTTAATATGCAGAGCAGCTCCTTTAGGGATCTGCATTTTGTAAGACAGAAATAGTTTGCTGGAACTGTGCATGTGGGTCGGCCATTTTGTATTTTCATTGCTGGGGCTTTGAGCGACGACGATTTGGCGGCTTTTGTGCAACGCGTGGTTTTATGTAACAGACCCCAATCCCTAGTCCGCGAAAATCCCTCTCCCACATGCCCGCAAAACGTCAATTGCATGAGCCGGCACGTCGATATTTTTGCCAATTTTTTAGCCGGCCTCTCGCAAATTGCTTTTTGAGCTTGTTAGAGTTTTTGGCCCTCATCCTGTGCAGCCGCACCCGCACTCGCACAGATACAGATACAGACACACACACACACACACACAGCAGCATGCACGCTAATGAATAGTCAAAGTCCAGGCGATTGCAGCAGTTGTAGATGCAGCAAAACGAGAACTAAACGCAATGTTTAGGCCGCATTACGACTGCAAGCGGAGCCAGAGGTCCTGCAGGTCCTGCAGGTCGTGCAGGAGCAGCCAGGATCCGGACAGCCGCCATTTTGTAATCAAATGCAGCACAAAAGTATGCAAAGGAAATTGCCAGAAAAAAAGCACCAAGTAAAAAGCGCTGTGCGCATTGGCTTTCTTCGTACAGTGGACACTCGCAGGATGGTTCAAGTGGGCATTCCGTTAGGGCTTGGAACTGAAATGATCCCTTTTTCACCACAATCTGCAGTGGGTAGTAGAATTACTTTTTTGTAACCAATATATGCGTTGGTTGCCCGAAAAGTAAGTAAGTAAGTAAGTAACCCCAAGTTCTTCTTGAATTCTTTTGATTTCTTCATTGTATCTCTTCACAACGCTCGTCTTCAATTCGAGCAGATGCTAGCCAGCTCTTCTACTCTCGGATGAGATGAGCCCTTTGCTTCCGGATTAATCAGAGTTATTACATGTCTACTGTAGCATTGCGCTCTAAACCCAATCCCTTGGCAGCCCTTTAGCGCCGGCTGCTGTTAGTGGCTGCTGCTTTTCAATTAGTGCCACCAGAGTAGGAAAGCACCCCAGCACCCCAGCCACCCACCACGCCCCCGAACACAACCCCTCCACGCAGCAGCGCCCATTTCTATGCGGAGCCGCCAATCCCTGGCAGCACTTGATGCCACCGACTGCAGTTGACGTGGGTTCGCTCTGTTCTGGCCGCGTTTTAGGTAAATTGAACAACAGGCTTGCAAGGCAGCGGGCACCCGAAACTGCAAAACTGCAAAACTGCAAAACAAACACGGCCAATACACTGCAACAGCTCGGAAGTGCAGGCGAGCTTAGCCAGACAGACGAGCACAAAACGCGCCGAGGGTGGAGCATTGAAAAAGTGCAACGCCAGTGCGGGTTAGACAAAAAACAGGTCCTCGAGAAAAGCGAGTAAAAAGACGCGGCCGCCAGACGAGTGCCGCATTCAGTATTGCCTTTAAGCCTAAAAGCGAGCTCCATCTGTTATGCGAAACGTTTAATTATTTATCTGAAAGGAAGATCCCGGCTGGCGGGGAAAATAAAGCAGCTGAATGGATTTTATTGACATGCCCCCATCCGGGCGACTGGCGGGTTATAGGTTGCAGGCAATCGCCGCCCCGAGGTTAATTAGTTGACATTTGCGCTTAATTGCAACGCCTCGGGCGCAGGACATAGAGCTCCAGCCAGGCGTTCCATTCGCATGCATGACAGCCGAGCCGAGTGGAGGCCTCATCCATCCACCTGATGGAGCTGATATTTGCGTATTGATGCCAAGCGCGTTCGGGCAGAGCGGCAAACTTGACACCCACTCAAAAGTGTTAAGTGGCTCAGCACTCAGCAGCCGGGTATGGTGGGAATTTCTATGACAGATCTTCAATACAGCAGGAAAAACGCAGAACTGATAGCACCACTATGAAATCACTCAAATCAACTATTGGAAATCATTTGATTTTATTCTAAATACATTCATTTTGCTAGGAACATTCCGGAAAAGTCGTCCATCTATTGTAGTTATTCCAATAATATTCCCACAAAGTTTTAAGTACACTGCACTGAAAAATTCAAGCTTCGTCCATCTATTGTAATTATTCCAATAATATTCCCACAAGTTTTAAGTACACTGCATTGAAAAATTCAAGCTTCGTCCATCTATTGTAATTATTCCAATAATATTCCCACAAGTTTTAAGTACACTGCATTGAAAAATTCAAGCTTCGTCCATCTATTGTAATTATTCCAATAATATTCCCACAAAGTTTTAAGTACACTGCATTGAAAAATTCAAGCATCGTCCATCTATTCCAATTATTCCAATATTATTCCAATAATATTCCCACAAAGTTTTAAGTACACTGCATTGAAAAATTCAAGCTTCGTCCATCTATTGTAGTTATTCCAATAATATTCCCACAAAGTTGTAAGTACACTGCATTGAAAATTCAAGCTTCGTCCATCTATTGTAATTATTCCAATAATATTCCCATAAGTTTTAAGTACACTGCATTGAAAATTCAAGCTTCGTCCATCTATTGTAGTTATTCCAATAATATTCCCACAAAGTTTTAAGTACACTGCACTGAACAATTCAAGCTTCGTCCATCTATTGTAGTTATTCCAATAATATTCCCACAAAGTTTTAAGTACACTGCATTGGAAAATTCAAGCTTCGTCCATCTATTGTAGTTATTCCAATAATATTCCCACAAAGTTTTAAGTACACTGCATTGAAAAATTCAAGCTTCGTCCATCTATTGTAGTTATTCCAATAATATTCCCACAAAGTTTTAAGTACATTGCATTGAAAAATTCAAGCTTCTAGACTTGTCTCTACTAAAAAACGACCTCGCAGATCAACTTACGAGATAGTTTTCTTTACAACCCCCTTGATTACACATTAATCAACATTTTCGTTCCGCACAAAAACTTCCTAGGCTTATATATACCCATAAATCAGAATAGTGGCTGGCGCTATGTCCTGCCAGGACAATAGGCCACCTCGGGGCTTTTGATCCGGATCCACTTGATGAAGGAGGCGACGCGAGTGTTGACCGATGGCCGCTGGGCGGCGCAGGCCTGGCCAAAACTGACGATGCCCACGGCCACCAGGCGTCCGTTGATCCGCTCGTACAGAGCTCCGCCCGAGTCATACTGGCAGGTGTCCCGTCCGGGCGTGAATGTGCAGAAAGTGTGGGTGGGCAGTCCGCCGGCGGAGCTCAAGGCCTGCCTGCACCGCTTACCGTCGATCACATCCAAGGTGGCCTTGAGCAGGCGATGGGTCTGTGGCCCGCCGTAGGAAGTGGTTCCCCACCCGGCGGCCACCACCTGGTGACCCGTCAGCGGCAGCTTCCGGCCATCCTCCGCCGGTTGCAGTGGCAGGCAGGCGGGACCCACGTGATGGCTCCACACGATCGGCGTTCGCGTCCTCAGCAGGGCGATGTCGTTCCTCGGCTGGCCACTTGCCTGGCTGAAGTCCTCGTGCAGCATCAGGGCGTCAAGGTCGTAGCGCCGGGTGGCGAACGTCTCGAAGGAGCTGGCCAGGTCGTGCTCCCCCACCACCACCCGCAGCTTGGCAGCACTGTTCGTCTCCGGACCCTGAAAACAGTGCGCGGCCGACAGCAAGTACTGGTGATGAACTGCAACGAATACACCGAAGATTTGATACCTTGGTTAAGAAAGTCCCTTTCAAGCGCTTGAAATATTTTCAAATCCTAATGGTTTTTAAAAATACAGTTCCAGCAAACACTTCAGCTAGCTTGAGTATGTATTTCCATGTTTATAATCCCCAATCGGCAGACTATGGCTCCAATGGATGGATCTGTTAAAACTGGACATTATGTCTATGGTTCTATTGAACTAAAGGGCGTTCAGCCAATTATATATCTCCCGTTTGGTAATGAAATATTTGCCAAGCTGTCGACTATACGGCTCCCATAGGTAATAGTCCCGGCTGTCTACGACTAGCCAAATCCATCTTATCTTTCAGAATTAAGGTATATTATTGCCAGTTCTAACTTGCCAGTCACAGAAACAACTTTCTACTAGATAGAGCCTGTGATTCTTCTAATCGAAGTTAGTACATTTTAGATATGCACATTTTTTGCAGGAATAAGATTTCCATTCGCATCCTTTAAGTTCCCCTTCCCAGTTTTCACGCGGGTACTTACTGATCGCAGCGCCGCAGAAGACCTTTCCGTGCTTTTTGGTCAGGACACCGGCCATGGGCGGGAACTCGTGCAGTTCGGCCTCCTCGTTGGTGGGACTGGCAATCCGGGGAATGCGGCTCCAGCCGCAACTGCACGTGGGCAGAAAAGCCTCCACGAGGCAGGAGAAGCGTCCTCCTCCGTGGCCGGGCGATGGGGCAGGTGGGTAGCTGGAAACAATCCGAGCACGTTTTCCGGAAGTCTTTGAACTGCTGCGAATTGGCAACTTGTCAAGGTAAATAGTAGTGCTGGACTTTGAGGGCTCTTCGGCGTCGTAGAGTAAGGAGGCCACATAGGCCAAGGCATCGCTGACGCCCACATCCTGCAACACGTGCAGCACCTCGTCACTGAGGTCCTCGTTGGCTCCTTCTGGCTCCTCTGGCTCCTCTGGCTGCTCCTCGTCATCGACCTCCTCCGCATCCGGTTCCTCTATGGAAACAGCTTGTGGTGCCTCGGTAGTTGTGCTCGTAGTTGGTACCGTGGAAAGCTTATCCTTTAACTTGACGGCTGAGGGCGGCTCCGAATGTCCATTCGATATGTACGAAATCACCGCGCGATTGAGAAAACTTTTGCGCTCGAATTTTCCGCTGCCGCAAAAGTATTCGGAACTTGTTAACACCTCGTCGCCCTCCGAATTGAAGTGAAACACCTCCGGGCGGCATTTGAGGTCCGTGGAAAGCTGCAGGGATCAGGGTGAAACATGGCAGTGATTAAAATTGACGATAGCTATGTCTACTCCTGTATTATTCAAGTTATAAAATATACTTGTAAGTGTTTGCCTCTTGATTTGTTTTACTCATGTCAATATAAATTCTAATGGGAAATATTTCTTATTTATTATTTTAATTTCGTACTGCCTAGTTACTACAATCTTTTAAAACAATTTAGAAGAACACACTCTTTTAAGGATTTGAAGGTATTAATAGACTTATATAAAGCTCTATAGATTTATAAAAATTGAATTAATATTTCATTTGAGCACTTTTAATGGGCTTTTGGCATCACTGTGTTATTTCCACCTCGTTCCTTACCGTCCGCAGTTGGAGCTCGCACTTGAACTGGAGCACGTGATCCTTGGGAGCCTCCACGGCGTAGCGACAGGAAGTTCCCACAGGATACAGAGCGGGGTAGTAGGGCGAGTTGATGAGAAGTTTCTGGCCCGCTTGCAGCTTCACCTGGTGGTTGCACTGCTCGAAGATGGCATTCGTCGAGGAAACTTTCGAAAGAGCAAGAAACAGCAGCCAAGACCACATGATCGCGATCGCGACGAAGTCTAAAGCGGCACTGAAGCGGCTCCACAGACGACAGCCTCTTAAGAATGATGGAGCCAACACCCAAGTCATCACGCGATCTGCCTACATATCCATGCGGGTCTCTCAACACCTCTGGGACACCCACGCCCCGTTCCTGCCTCAAATGCCGATTAATTAGGGTCTCGAAGAAATCCCAAATTGTTACCGCCGAAAAGAAAAGACGGCAGTCGGCACACGATCGTCTTTAGCGGCTAATTGAAAGAAAGTGCAAGTGTGTCAATCAAAAACTGGTTTTCGGAATTCGGAACACTTTGGAATTTGACCATAAATAGACTACTTGTTGGCCACCAGTTGGGGTAGGTCGCAGCTGAATGCTGAATCGGCGCCTAGTGTAATTCACACTTTGCATTACACAATGTTACAAATTAATAAAATTGCAGACAATAAACATTCTCCTCTGTTTATATATATTTTGATTAATTTCCGCCAGTATCATCTCCTAAAATTTATTTCCTAATACACTATATTCACCAAACAATTTCTATCACTTTTGCTCTTATGTTAATTGCTTAATTTTCAATTTCCTATTATGTCACGTGCAATCCTCGCATACAGTCATTAGTTCCAATTCCCCGAGATCCCTTTAAAGTCGACAATTTCGCACCCGTCGTTCCTGCACCCGCCAGCCTCTCCCACCAGAACTCATTTTTTAGACCACTTTCCGAGCTGCTTAATTGGATGTGCTCCATATGAGCAAAAAGAGCAGAGCACACAAGCAGCAAGACCAGGAGGAGCGAAAAAATGGAGCCCAAGCCGGCAAGTTTGTCGCCCATTTTGTAAAATAAATATCAGAAAAAAGGGGCATCCTTGGGAGGGACGACGGATGGCGCCGTGTCTGTCAGAGGCGCAGAGACAAACGCTTAATGCTAATATTATTTTCTTGCTTAACAAGTGATGAGCTACACGCGGGGCACATCGCAGCTCGGCTGGCCGGGATTTTCCCGGCAGTTCCGCGGACTTTGCCCACCCCACAGCTCGCCGCCTGCCTGCCTGTGACTTATTTGCACAAGCCATAAAAAATTTAACTTTATTTCGCCATTTTTAATTTCCTACTCCGCGGATCGCTACGTGGCGCAGCGCATTCGGCGTAAACAGTCAACGTTGGACAATAACTACGAAACCGGACTCGGACTCGGACTCGGACCCGGACTCGACCACCAGAGCTGGGTCCTAGACGCCCCATCTCCACCCAGCAGTCCGCGGAACAATGCTGGTGAAAAAGCTGATGCTGTTTTCTATTTCCTTTTTCCAGTTTTGGCCGGAGGAGCGTGTGGGGAAAACAAACAGCAAATAATTCAAAGTGGATACAACTAAAGCAAAGTCAAAGCTAATATACGAAAATGTAATAAAAATTAAAAAGAAATAAAAACGAATTAAAATGAGTTTCGAAGGAGCAGCAAAGTCCTTCTGGCACTATAAAAAATATACAACAGGGGCACCGAGGATCCCGAGGTGTGGGCTCCATGGGGTCCCCGCAAAAGCGACAGTTGTAGGACTTCTTTTTGCGCAGTGGTATGATGACACATGCGAGTGGAGGTCTCTGCACCCTTGAAAGGGTCGTCCGCGGGAGGAGGGATAAAAATATGTGACCATTTGAAGTATGCAATTTATAGGAGCGCATACTAAGCCCACTTAAATTACATAAAAGGCCAGCACAAGGCGGAAGCTGTTATTTTAACTTTAATTTACCTCCATGTATTAAACAATAGCAATCAAATCAATGAACGATTTCCATGATGTATATCTATACATTAGGTTTGAACTTACGATATGCTAAAATACAATTATTTTTAAATATATGTGCCTAATAAAATGATTGCTTTATTGTTGTAAGCGCAGAACTAAAAAATCATAAAACATGAATTACATTACTATAATCTAACACCAAAAAATTATATGAATATAATCTTTCTTTAAAGAACTTATTTTTATTTTTGTATTGCAATTTTTTGTAATATAGCGCGTTCTAGCGGCGAGTTGCAGTACTACAAGATCAATAGCTTATAAAAACGATGTATAGGTGGCGCCATGTGCCATGTGGAAAACGAAAGTACTGTCGCTGATAGAGGGCGCCAGCAAAACAGTAATAAGTATGTAAAATGTATTGTCAGAATTTGGATAACTATGTAAAGGAGTCTACAGACAAAAAAAAACAACTCGAACGTCTTCACTGGGAATATTACATTTAAAATTTCATTTAAAACCAAGTAAAATCAAAATAGTGTACTTATGTTACAATTTTTGATTAATTTATGTCACATTTGTGTAACATTTCACGTAAATTGGTTGTTTATGTGCTTAAAGAATAATATATTTAGCATCTTACAAATCAGCCTCGGTGTAGACAAATAATCTAACTCGTTTTCACAGTACAAAAAGAATGTTTTAAACAAAAAACTCGTTTTAATCGTGGTGCATAATTTGATTGGAAGCCAATATTTCTGTATTCCGACTTGGTTGCTACGAATTCCTTTTCGTTCAAGATAAGATGTCCTCCGTCATGGTTTAAAACAATTCCTTATGCATGTGGTGTATGTATAGAATCAGCACATTATATCCCCGACTCCTTTAATGATTACCTGGCAGCCAGGCCACTTCCTCTTCCCAGGCGTCCTGCTTGACCAGCACAATTAATTAACAATAGATTGTTTTGGCCACAGGGTTCCAAGTGACCCACAGGAAGTGCCTGGCAAGCAAGGAAGGAGCCAAAAGGATAGGCAACCATCATTCCGGAAGGAAGAAATGAAGCCAAGCGCAACAGTTGCATGAAGTGCGGGCACTTCAAATTAATAAAAGGAACTGCACACAACAATGGAAATGAAATGGAGGAGGAAAGGTCAGTCAATGGAACGTCCTGCGGAGAGAGAGATGCGAGCAAGTGCATGTAGTCCTGGCTGCGTGGGGTCCTTTCCCACAGGTGAGTGGCTGAGATTCTCCGGAGTTTCCACTGACCACTGACCATTGATCCTTTGATCAGGACCGCTCGGTGCAAATCTAATTAACGCTCCCCAAGAACAACGATCGATCTTCGGGGCCAAGGATTTGTTTGCTTGCATTGCCATTCGATGCGCCAATGTGAGCCCAGACAAAGGACTCTCATGCCCGAAGGACTACCTGCGCGTCCTTGAGAAACGCACTCCATAAGTGTGCGCGTATCAAATTACCATTTCATTTCAGTTCATTTCATTAGTTGCTCCGTTCTTAATTTTCCCATTATCGATTTTCTCGGACTACTTAGCCTGATTGCTGGTACTGAAATGCAAATGAAACCCGAACCATTACAGGCGCCCTCCGATTTATGGGACAGCGAACATGCTCCATTCCCGGGCCCATGGATTCCACTCCATAGCTGACCACCCACTCCAGACATCCATCGCCCTAATCCCAACTGATCTCTGGGCTAAATACCTGTTAACCTGTTTTCGAGCACAAACAAGCAAATGTTTCTCCCAGGCGAACAAAGGAACCCCCTGCCCTGCCACAACAAACGAGATTTTCTCAGCACCTCCTTTGGCCGATGATCTTATCGATGATGCGAGGGTGGGCCCTCATCAAATTGGTTCCCACAGGCCGTGGCCCATATTTTGCAATTTAGATTTCTATTCATTGTCTGGCCGGAGAATATCCTTTCTGCGTGCTGGTTGCCCCTATCCGCTCCTTTTCTTCCGCTCACCGGAAGGAAGTGCACGAAATTTGTGTGAAATGTCTCAAAGGCGGGCACAGGAAATTAGCAGAGAGCCGAAACATTTGGCTGTGAAAAGAAATAAAATTAGAATTTATGCGTTCTTAAAGTGGCCAAAGAAATAAATCATAACTAAGATCTCCAGTCTGCCCCACTCAACATAGTAGTTAACCAATGAAAGCATTTAGTTATAAACTTAAGTTTAGGCTAGATAATTTTATATACTCCTTAAATATTTGATATTTACAAGTAAACATGTGCTTGTATTAAATTAGGTAATTTTATTCAGTGTTCTAAATCAAGAGATGCAAAAATGCAAATAAGGAGCATTGGAGTCCGTGTCTAAAATAAAATGTGCCCCATTTACTGCTCTAAAAAGCATTCCTTGGGAACTTCTAGAGTTCCCTAACTCTTCCCGATCCCTCATCCTATCACCACGAACAGGACTCAAAGTATTCATCAAACTCACACCGAACAAAGCGGTGCTGAGCGAATTCCCACCGCACAACACAACACACACTCGCACCCAAAGACTTTCCCAGCCAGACACCTACAAATTCCCATAGCAAACAAATTTGACTTTTGCATACCTGTGCTGCAGGGCCAGGACTGCTGAACCTGTTACTCCTGCGGAGGAGCCCCTCCCCGAATGCATTCAATTCTCACGGCCAGCAACGGTAACACTCCAACGCACACACAAAAGGACATCCAACCCTGTGAAACAGGTTGCCATGGGATCGAGAATGGGAACCGAATGGGAACCAGAATGAGAACGGGACGATGACAAGTCCTGAAGTAGGCGCTTCGTTTTCGTTTCGTTTTTATTGATTCAGCTCGTTGATCATAATAAACGATTAGTGTAGCACTGGAGGATCCTTGCTGATCCTTTAGATTTTGCGCTGGGAAATTCCTCAATTTTTTATTGTTTTGTTATCCTTTTTGTGTGGACGTATGGGGATGAAACAGGGGCTGGGAAAATTAGTTAGTGGGTTCGCCCTGTGTTTTTTGGGCTGGATTTACAATTATCAACTGCTTATTTTTCCCAAATATTTTGATAAAAAACCTACTCAGCTTATCGGTAGATACTTATTATCGCTGCTGTCACTCAAAGAAATTTATCGTGAAAACGCAGCAAGCCTCTTTCCCAGAATTTTCCATTATAAATGGAAGAATGGCCAGACGAGCTTACATAACATTGCCCCATAACGAAGCCTTTTCCAGATTCCCAGAATTCGCAGATTCCTAGCAGGAATTCAGCGTGTTTTACGCAAATGTAAACACACTTTTTATGCCAAACAGGCAGGATTCCTCGGAACTATTGGCTAACACAGAACTACCTCTTAACTCTTAACTGAACAAAGCCCTTTTTAATCCCTGGAATTCGAACTGTTGACAAGCGCTTTTTACGCAAATCTAGCTGCGTTTTTTACGCAAAACTAAAAAATGCAGGGAGAATCGCGAAAAGGTTCCTCCGTTTCCTGGAAGCTTGGCTCAGCCCTTCCACCCGCCGGATGTCCCGATGTGCAAGCCGCTAATCGTCGTGCTAATGGCTTGAGGATGCAGAAGGATATCCTTGCATTATCCTTGCCACCCGCCGTCTTTATTGTGACCAAAACAAATAATCACCCATTGCTCATATTGTTCAATGCTCAAACGGTCTTTACGAGCGGCCCATAAAGTTATCCTTTCTTGCATCCTTTTGAGCCGCAGTTCTTCCTCGCAAGCAGTTCTGCCGTCAACTTTGCGCATCGCATCCTTTCGATCCCTTACTCGGAACTCGCTCGCTGGAAATTCGCCAAACCATAAACCGTAACCTTGAGTCGAGGACACTGCATCGCATAGTGGGAATGGGAGTGCCATATCCTCGTACATGAAGCCATTAGCGCTCCCATCAAGGTCGCGGATTTGTTTACATTGACTTGGCCGACAATTTAGCCGTATGTGCTCAGAGACATTAATGAGGAACCCGAAAACTAGAACGGCTCAAGGTCTGTCCGGATAAGAAGACTGTGGTTGTATCGAACCTGGCTGATAACCAGTGGATTACTTTCCGACAAACAAAAGGGCAATGTTTTTCACACGAATTATTAGACAACTTTTAAGGTTTAGATCTCTAAAAATGTTAAAGAACTTAACTTTCAGTTGCAAAGAAGTTATTAAATGTTAAATAACTTAACTTCCAGTTGCACAGAAGTTATAAAATGTTAAATTACTCAACTTCCAGTTGCAAAGAAGTAATCAAATGTTAAATAACTCAACTTCCAGTTGCAAAGAAGTTATAAAATGTTAAGTAACTCAACTTCCAGTTGCAAAGAAGAAATAAAATCTTAAATAACTTAACTTCCAGTTGCAAATAAGTATAAAATGTTAAATAACTTAACTTCCAGTTGCTAAGAAGTTATAAAATGTTAAGTAACTCAACTTCCAGTTGCAAAGAAGTTATAAAATGTTAAGTAACTTAACTACCAGTTGATGAAAAGTAATACAATTTTAAATAACTTAACTTCCAGTTGCACAGAAGTTATAAAATGTTAAATTACTCAACTTCCAGTTGCAAAGAAGTAATCAAATGTTAAATAACTCAACTTTCAGTGGCAAAGAAGTAATAAAATGTTAAATAACTCAACTTCCAGTTGCACAGAAGTTATAAAATATCAAAAACATTAAAACAAATTTCGTTACGTGCAGTTAATAGAGTGCAGAATTGAATTTCTGAAGCTTCAAATCCGTTGTTTTAAAATCTATTGTTTTCAAGGAAGTTAATGTTCTTAATCCAAGTTAACTGAGAGCCCAGAGTTGAAACGAAAATCTATACCTTTTATTAGATGCAAATCGATTCGAATGAAGCAAATAAAATGTTTTAATAATTGATCACGGGTGATTTGCCACAAACCCATGGGAGATCCCTTTTATGGCGCAATCTTGTTTCGCCTCAATACGAGTTTATGCCAAAATAAATGGGGGATTTGTTGCCTGCTGCTTTAGAATGAAACCCAAATTTACGACGTTTAGCTCGCTTCACAGGAACTGTAATTTCCCTGGCGAACTTCTTTTGTTGGCACAGCCTGAGATCCTAGCCAGTTTTCTCCCCTAGATCCCTGAGCACACGCTTCTGCCACATTCCCCCCACCCAAGGACGAGTTCCTTGTGCGCCGCAGCCAGATCGGGATTGTGCTGCCCAAGAAGCCGGAGAGTACGGAACAAAATGGCTGAAGCGTGGCCAGGAATACGGAAACTACGGAACTGCGGAACTGCAGAACTTTCACACGCGTTGCACACAACCAAGACTCTTTTTTTCGGGGTGTCTTGACGGAAATCTTGCGTTCAAGCAAAAACAACAGCTGCAAAAGCAAAGAAAACCCCGGAACAGGGAAAGGTCGTTGCGCCTCAGCGACCCCTGGCAACCTCCTGCCCCCTCCCGAACCCCCTTTCCTCGGCTCTGTTTTCCAACCAACCCCCTGATTGTACATTTCGCAAAAGATTTATCGAGACAAAGGCAAGTTACCAAGGGGTGGAGACTTCTGAGCTGCGCATGCGCAACAAACTTTTGCTCGTTTTTTAAGGAGATTTTCTAAAGGCGGCGGGGTGGAGTTGGGTCCATAGCATATGCATAAAAAGGTCTGCGCAGATATATGGGTTGTGCGCTGCGATGTCGTCACACGACTTGGCGCACACCTGGTCACGAGTTGCCATGCGATCCAGGCGATCCAGGCGATCCAGGCGATCCAGGCGATCCCTTCCGCTTCTGACCTCAGGCAAACTGGCTTCGATTCGTTCTGGCTGAGCGACATGTTAAATTAATAGTTTACTTATGTAGAACGAAGTCGTTCTAACAAAGCGCCTAATTGCTTTTTACTTTCCGCCCAAAAGGCGAAAAAACGAATTTTCCCAATCATAATCGCTTTATGACCCACCTACAAAAATCCCTCAAAGAAAGGGAGATTGTCAAAACACTGGCCCAGCCAGAGTCAGTCGAGGGCGTTACCTGCTTTTCCCCGCTTTTCCGGGAAAACGCGTTATGGTTTTATAGACACTTTTGCACATTCACCACGAAAACTGCAAAATTGTGAACCGTGCACCCCCAAGGTGGCATGCATAATGCGTTTATGAGTGGCCAAGGATCCCGCGTTCCTCCTTGCCCTCCTCCGTCTCTTTCTCTTCCGGGGAGTGTCCTTTTGGCCAACGGCGACACTTGCTGTGGTCAGCGATGCTCGGTTTTCGCCCTAAACCCCGCGTCCAGAAATCCCCGAATAGATAATTTGCTGGCAACCATGAAATGGTTAGAGAACTTTGCTCTGCCGCTGTGTTCGCCGGAATTCCGAGGCTGAGACATTTCACGCCCTGTATCCTTCGCAAGGATATGAGCTGAGTTCGCCTTTGAGTGCTGCCTTGAGTGGAGTGCCACCCTTGAGTGAGCTAAGGTATTTGAGTCAGGGTAGCTCTTAATGGAACGAGTTTTCTGCACGTTTAGATAAAATACCTTGTTGTGTTTTATTTTGATGAACATTACTATTTTATTGCATATGTACTACAAATTGTCATTCAATAGTATTAACCCCTTTATAGGATTTTGCATAATAGGGCTTTGACCATACTTTTTATAAGTTCTAGTTATAATTCTTAACATCTTTCGCAATTGTAAATAGCCTATCAATACCTAGTATAAAATACGCTTATTTCAATTATTTTCGAGAACGTTTCCATTTAATTCGTGAGATTTGATTTTTTTCAGCAGTGAAAAATATGTAAACCCAAGTGTCAGCTTTAAATAAATATCACTACGTACTGACAGTTTCAGTGACCCATCATATAATTTAGTTGGTTGTAGAGAAGATCTGAAATATTTCAAAAAACATATTGACACATTCTGTCAGATTCGAGACGTATCAGTGCTACCTTTCTCACAGATTCAGTGGTTCAGCTAAAAAAAGAATCTGGCCTGTCACTTCAATTACTACAAAATGTCCTGCAGGACTCGGTAAAAAAGGAAGAGCAGCTGTTGGAAGTAGAACGGAGTGGGGGAGACTGTGGCGCGTGCCAGGAAAAGAACACCGGGCCTAGGGCCCAAAGTAACGTTCGTTCCAGGATCACCGATAACAATTACTCAAACAGGACGACGCCGCAGCTCAATGTGCAACTGCAACCCCGAAGAG
Organism: Drosophila erecta; assembly: GCF_003286155.1. Classification (NCBI taxonomy): domain Eukaryota; kingdom Metazoa; phylum Arthropoda; class Insecta; order Diptera; family Drosophilidae; genus Drosophila; species Drosophila erecta. The sequence goes on from NW_020825200.1 coordinate 18,813,990, forward strand.
AGAGCTCCTTGCAGAGCTCAAGGAGGATCCTGTCGGCGCAGAGGGGACCCTCTTTTGTGCGGGATCCTTTGCTTCTTCGCGCATTTCCGAGCCGGGAGATTGCAGAAAGTAACGTATTTTCCTGCTCCTCGGCAGATGATAGCTTCCTGGCACGTGTGCCGCGTTCCCAAACGTCGCCCACTCCTCTCATTTCCGCTGTCTAATTCAGCCTAATTAAATCAATTTAATGTGGCTACACAAAACCATCATCTGCCCGATTGTAGCAAGAATAACAATAATAATGCCGCAGTCCCAACGTGTCACAATCGAAACCAGCACAACAGAAATCTGTGGCAAGTGCCTCTGCCTCAGCACCGCTTGCATCACCATTCACCAGCTATTTGAACATCAATTATGAGCACAGACTCGCACTGAATGGATGCTGATGCGTTTGAGGGGGTTCTTTGGAAAGGGGATGCTGGGGACGGGGCACCGACAATCCGGCCGACATCCACAGAGGATGAGCAGCACTCAGCATGCAGAGACATTCAATGGAGCAGGCCAGCACACAAAAAGAAAGGGTGGCACAAGCCAAGATGCATCACAAAGGCCGACCAGCAGTGACAGGGTCGTCCGACAGAGGGGATCCTATCTACGGTCCCACATGCCAGGTATTTGAGTGCCGCATTTTTTAAAAATCTTGAAAGCTGTCAAGATTGCTAATACAATTATTTAAACTCTCTATAAAGCATATACATAAAGAAATATATTCTTAGGTAGCCTCTGTTATATGCAAGCAAAGGGGTTAAGCCACTCGAATTTCTTATAAAATTATACAGCTAAGTATAACAAGAATGTCTAATAATTGCGCAAGGTGAACAAGTATAAATGGTATTTTTTAATATAAGTATAAATTGTATATTTTATACGTAAACTAACCTGAGTTATCCCTGATAATTCCACTTACGTATGCATATTCTGCTTAACACTACATTGCAGTCTCTCCGCTTTTAAAAGTATCTGGCAAACAATGCGGGTAGGCGATATGGCACCTATTAACATTAAACCCCCTTGTGGCACCACTGCGTTGCATCAGCATCAGCATCCCATCAAGCTAACCTACATTCAGGTCACTTGACGAACTGCCACAATGTGAGCAGACGCCATGCCCACCGCAACGCCCCTGCGACCCCTGGAAATGTTAGTGACCCAATTGGGTTTGCATAACCCAACCGGGGCAACTGTCAATGCCCAGGAAAATCTGTTCCCAGGGTCAGGATGGCAGACCACAAATCTGCTCCTCGCCAACTGTCCCCAATTACATGAAATTATACCCGAAATAGCCCTTTCAGTTTTGATTTTTTCCTCTTTGTCCTTTGTGGCGTCGCATTGTTGGCAGCGTTTAAGAGCCATAATTGTGCGGTTAGTGTTCTTGAGACCATGTGTCAAGTGGCCTGACAGATTGTGGGATAAATGGAACGGAATGTCCGAAAGTGAAGAAAAAGCGCACAAATCTGTACATTAGGAAGGAAACCCTACCTTTAACTGTGCCACATGCATTTGTTATCGTAAATGATGCAAAATGCCGTCGATATAAAAATCCTCGAATTATTATTATCCCAATTAATACGATCGTGGGGTAAATGATATATGAATTATTTGATCAGTTTCGCGTAAACAACTCAATTAAAATCCGAAGAATTCGAGGTCTTCCCACAATTGGAAACAAAACAATCGGAAACCAACAATGGCACAAAATCCACCCTCAAAACCATCTCAATCCGAAATATATTTTCACACCTTCGCAAATGAATTGCCAGATAGCGGGATCACCTGTGCATCAGTGCCATTCCCAGGATGTCGGGAATCGGAATCCGAATGTTCCAACTGTAAAAGGCACAACAAAAGCGAAGAGAAAGATTGGCGGAAAGCAAAGGGAAGTAGAGAGCGGATGTTGTGCACGCTTCGCGCGCAAGCGTAGCGGAAATCAGAAAAAGGACAATGAAAGGACGAACGAAGAGAATCGCACGGATAGCGGGTGAGGAAGTAGAAGTAGAAGACGGTGAATTAAATTTTACCGCTATGGGATCGAAATAAAGACAAACGGATGTAAGGCACAATCACTTCCGATTGCGGGCAGGATAGAGGACCACACGCAAACGGGCAACTCTGTCCAATCAGTATCTCTATATCAATTAAAATCTCTTTATGACAAAGTCATTAGTTAATTATTCTTTTTAAAAAAGAACTTCCATAGAAATATTAAACGCTTCTTCTCGATGCTATGGCTCTTAAATTAAAACGTTAACTGACCTCTGCAAATTGGTTGAGCTGAACGAGTGAGTGTATTCAAGGCACCCAAACAAATATGTGTCAGTTCCAACAAGTGTTTGTTTATCTAGTCGCGTCGTATAATTTATGGACCCAGCGGGCTTATCGACGCCCCGAAGAAGCGTTCCCACAAGTGTTGCATAAAGCTGATAGAACGTCTCGATCGCTGCCCGCACGATCTCAATATTTCAATTTATTTGTATTGTAAACAAGAACAAATTGTATGTATAGGAGCAATCATAAAGCAAAGGAAACCAACCGGGAAAGGCGCCCTTATCACTGTGACATTGAGTCGATGGGGGGCGAATGGGGGAAGCGGAAGGGCGATTGGAATGGGCAATGGAATGGGAAATGCAAGAAAACCAAACAAACAAACAAACAAACCAATGAACCAACCAAGCAGTCTATAAAAATCACTTCCCATTGCCATTTGACATGGAAGAACTTGTGTAAAGAAAATTTAAAACTGTGAACGGAAATCTCAAATAAAAATGAATTTAAGCGCTTGTTTGGGGACTTGTTGCTACTCTATAATTCAAGAAATGTAAATGAAAGTTTGTTCTCTTCCATACCCAATAAATAAAATTTTAGCAAATTATATGTAATATATCCATGAAAAAAATCGAAATATTGTTCTTCAAAAATAAAATGAATTTAAAAAGCACCAAGACAACCTAAACTTGTAATACCTTGAGCACCGTAAAATAAAGGGTAATGCGCATGCGCAGCGCTGCTGTTCTATCTCGCAGTCACGTAAGTGTGTCAGACTGATGTGGGTGTGTGTGGGAGAGAAGAGCGCTCAGTTTTCCTACTTTTTACTCTCTCTCTCTCTCTCTGTCTACAATGTGCCGGCTCGTTAGAAACGGTCAACATTTGTTTTTGATCTTAAGCGTTTGGCTTGGGCTTGCGGTGGTTACGATCGGTTCTTTTTCGCGTTTGACGTGCAGGAATGCCGTCCACAAGCGCGGCAGACGCAGTGACAGGGTGTTCCTTATACGCACGCACACACTCTCGCGAGATGGACGCCACATGCAGCTCACCCACAAGCGAAAACAAACGGGCTGTTGTTATTCCAGCCTGATATTCTCCCCACACACACACAGCACCCCTTCACCCCCTTCTCCAGAGACACCCCTGTGCTGTGTACTTGAGTCATCGTCCTAAAAACAACGCAACGCGAAACGAACTCCACTTTACCACACTCGAAAAAACGGGGGTATAGGCTTTTAAGGGGTCAATAAATTGTCGAGAGGTATTTGAGTAAATAAAATACCCATCACACAATAATGATCGCATCTTATTATTTTAATTATTAAATTATTTATTTTAAAAATTAAATTATTTTAATTTAATCAATACTATTTCAATGTGTATAAGAATATCTCAGAAAAAATGTCGGTATATCGAGACACATGTCACATAGTTTTTTTCAGTGCACGCCGCTCACACTGAAGCTTCTTCTGCTCTGGTGTTGCGTTCATTGATCGCCAAAGCCAATTGCTTCGAGTTAAGTGCTGCGTCAACGTTGTTGACTTACATACTCGGCACTCACACACACACACACACACACAGGCCAGCGTATCTATATCTTGATTGCCACCCCTCCTGCCGCCCACCGCCCACCACCCACCGTCCCTCTGCCCACTCTCGCTCCATATTTCTTCGGCGTCTTTCACCAATGGATTTTCATTTTACGCTTTATACGGCTCTAATTGAGTGCCTTTCAATTGGGTTATGGATTAATTTTTGTGCATAAATTAAATACCCATGCACACATGTCTCTCTATAAAGCTGGTGTCTGGGGCATTTAGAAAGCAATTTCAAGTGGAGAACCAGCGAAAATGCAATACTTTCATGCGGAAACAAGATCGGCCAAGAATTTAGTGGCAACTCTTGATACAATTAAATCTCGTTATCTATCAGACTTCCCAGAAGTAATGGTTTTATGATATGACTAAACTGAGCCTATATTTACATCACGCAAGCCAGTTTATCTTATCTGATATTATCTTAATTTTTTGCAAAATATAGCTCATTACTACCAACTGATGAAGCAGTACGAATTTAAGGTTTGCGATGAGTACCTATTATTTTAACCTAAATTGTGGCCACATGAGGCGAAGATTGTATATGTACATGTATTGACATATAGGGAGTGTCAGGGTTTTCGGAATTGCTTGAGTCGCATATGGGCAAGAACTACATAAAGGGTATTTCTTAATAAACGAAGAGCAAGACATTTTTAGGTTGCACCCACTGTTCGCGTTACTTATCACTGGTCCAATAAGCATCTACATAGCAGTGTACAGGGTAAGCACTTTTAATTGTTTGCGACGAGTGATTTCCCTATCCGCTTGACTCGAGCCACGTTCGCAGCCAACGCTCCTGGAGAATGACTCACCCATTATTAGCCATCGCCGTGCTCATGCACGCCGTATTTAACAAATTAGTCAGAGATTAGAGAAGGTAGCGCCGTATGTCCAAACCCATCGTCACGCTGATCGTACCCAGACGTCAGCCAAGCAGACCCCATAACACCCTGTTCGAGATCGCTCGTTCCGCTGCAGTTGAGTAAACAACGAAGTCAATATGGAATTCTTTTCGGTTTTTATGTAGTTAAACTAAGGAGAAGACTTTATTTTGTAAAATGCAAGAGTATATTTTGTTTCTTGATGTTTTCTGCTGCGGTTGCGGCTTTTGCCTTGCTGGTGTGTGTTCGGGTGTTTAATGACTTTATGCATAATAGGTAAAATACAATTACAATATCAATAGCATACGTTATACATGGGTTCTTTATTCGTTATAATTAATTTTAGGATCAATTTCGCCTCGTACTCGTACATTATGCTTAGATTTTGTTTGTGATTAGGCTTTAAGATACTTAAGTATTTTGCAAATACCGTTTGTTACTTGCCGCGATTTAATTCGTTTGCGTGTTCAATTCATTAGGCTAGCAATGTGTCTCGTCAAGTAATGCGTGGATATATATTGGTAAAATACTGCAACTGCTATGTGTTATATGTAACTTTATAGTATGTAGAAAACAAATGCAACGCCGTCGCGGGCCGATTGCTGTGCGAATAGAAGCCTTGTGGGGCGGCTGGCCCAACAATAGATATATTTATGCACTTTTCGAATTACTTTATGTGGTAGGAATAAGAGTTGGATACGCTAGAGGTTTCGTTTGCTTTGTTCTCGAGATTAGCGCTTAAGTATACGGGGAGCAGGAAGAATGGGGTTTTTGAGCGGGTTGACTTAGAACAGACCCTTCTTTTTCTTCTCCTTCTTGCCATCCACATTGTCCGTGCTGCTGTTGGCCCCCAGGCTGCGTCGCTTGAGCTCCTCGAGCGTCACGTGGTTGACATCCTCCCACTCCTTCTTCTCGCGCTCGAACTCACGCCTCTTCTCCTCCAGCTCCCGGATCTGCAGCTCCAGCGCCTTCTTGCGCTCCTCGTGTCGCCGCGCTAGTTCCAGTTCCGAGTCCCTGAGCTTCTGCATTTTCTCCTTGACCTTCATGTCGAACACCTGCTCCATCTCGGCTTCCATCTTCTTCATCTTTTGCTCGTGCTCCCGCTTCTCCTCCTCCATCTGGGTGAGAGGGTTCTTGTTGGACAGCCTGGCTTTGCCGTCCACCAGTCCCAGTTCCGATAGCTTCCGGCAGCGGTAGTTCTCGTAGTGGACGTTGTTCGTCACGTCCTTGAGGTCTTGTAGGTGCGTGCGTATGACCATGTTGCGCAGCGCTATAAAGTCGCAATGCGTCAGGTTCTCCACCTCGACCAGGCCCCAGGGATAACGCCTACCCCGCACCTTCTTTCCGTCCTGCTCGATGATGGTGTTGGCACCCACCACCGCGAATGGCACTCGGCTGCGCAGATTCTGCGTGGTCTTGGCTTCCTCGGCCGCATCCTCCAACGTGGCAGGGAAGTCGTAGATCTTAATCTTGTGCTGGGCGATCTCGTTGAGGATCTGCTTCTTGAATAGGTGCACCTCATCGGGCGTCATGGTGTCCGCCTTGGCGATCACCGGCACCAGATTCACCTTGTCCGACAGGCTCTGCATGCAGGCAATGTCCAGCGGCAGGAGTCCGTGTCCTGATGGCGCTATGAAGTACAGGCAGCAATGCACCCGACTGTCCGAAATGGTTTTGCGGTACACCCGCGACTCGGCGGTCAGGTACTCCTCGTACTTGCTGTCCACGTACTCCAGAATTGGGACCCAGCAGTTGCTATTGTCCACAGCATCGCCGAATCCGGGTGTGTCCACCACCGTGAGTGTCAGATTGACGCCGTTCTCCTTGAGCATCACTTTGGTGGCCTCCACGGCCACGGTCTTCTTTTTGCGCAGCGAGGGGCCCGGATACTGTTCCGCGTTGTAGATGTCCGACAGGAACATGGAGTTGATCAGCGTCGACTTGCCCAGCCCACTGGCGCCCACCACCATCAGGGTGAACTCGAATCCCCGCTTCACGGCCTTGCGGTAGACCTGATTGGGCAGGTTGGCGAAGCCCACATAGCCGGCGATCTCCATGGGCTTCTGGCGCACCGGGAGCGGTGGCTTCTGTGGCTTCTGCGCCTGCTGGTGCTCCTTCTCCTGCAGATCGTGGGTCAGTTTGTTCGAGTCGCCGTTGGAGGCGCCTCCGCTGCTGGTGTCCAGCTTGCCACTGACGGCCACTGGCACACTGGGCGGCTGATTGGGCGGTCGTCCACCGACTCCCACCAAGGACTCGCTGCCGCCGCTGCCGTTGGTGGCAGAGGACGCCGACGCCGATGCCGACGCAGCCTGCTGCTTGTCGCGCAGAGCCAGTTGGGCCAGAGTGCTGGGCAGAGCGGAGATGGCGCCGCCGCTGCCGCCATTGACCGCGTTTGAGCGAGGACTATTCATTGGAATAGCGCCAAATTCGCCTATGAGCCTTTGATATTCGTTCGCAGGTGGGCTTCACTGTATTTATTCACTTTGCTTGCACAGAACCGATGCTTTTTCCCCGCTTTTGTCACACCTACGCCAGCTCTTTTTCGCTCTTACTTTTTTTGCATTTTCTGTGTCAGAGGACCATTCACAGTAACGCGATAAATACTTCTGCTCCGCTCTCGCACGCAACAACAACGCCCCAGCTAAGGCGCAGTGTGACCCTCGAAAATACCGAAGAGAAGCCAGGAAAATACCAAACGAAGCTTGGAGTGAGAGCGCATGAGTAATACCACACATACGAACAGAGATACACACACGCACACAGGCGCAGCAATGCACATGCAAACGGGCAAAGAGGACTGTTTTCTGGTGGTCTTATCACTTGGAATGGAATGTTATGTTTAAAAATAGGCAATGAAACGCATTCATGTGTCCCTGCACTTGGGATTCCAGATTTCTGGCCTGAATGACTGCTCTTGAGTGGCCACGGATCGCATTACAATCGCCCCCTGATGCACAGGAAGAAATTATGCGTCTAGATGACTTTGACTTTTGTTTTAAGCAGGGGTGGACTAGTGAGGGGTTTTTTTTGACTACCTTTTGAATATGGGCTCTCTTAGAACATTTTCAAGGGGTCTTCTCTTAATAAAGTAGAATATGGTCAATTTTTATAGGGAAGAAGTTTCCAACGTTTTCGAATAAAATGTTTCTGTCCCCAACACTACACCCTTGACTTTTGTGGTTATGGTTCCTTTTGGTTTTTGTTGCAATGTTGCGCATGCCCGTGAGAGCAGCACGAAGCTGAGCTTATCTCTCTCGCTGAGAACTAAAGATGCTTCTTTCGCGTGGGTGTTGTTATTGTGACGCTGAGAACGCGACTTTCGCTTCTCTCTCACACTCTCGCTTGCGCCTTCCATAATTTCATTTGACTTTCTTTGGAAAGAAGTTTGTGAGCTAACTGACGCCCTTTGTGGGCGTGTGAGAAGTGCCATAAAAAGGAGCTGGATAATAACAGCCCTCTGTCGTTTGACCCGCTTCATGCTCGAGTGTCCTCGTCGAAAGTTCCCACACACGCCTCGTCCTGGCACCCTGTCCCCTCCCTCTTCGCGTCATCGCATGCCGATGCACACACGCACACGGACAAAGCCCGTTGATTGTGCGCTCTCCGTTGCTGTTTCTGTTTGTTTGTAATTTAAATTCTCATGCACTTCTGGCGATCGACACTGCGTGAGGGGGAGAGGGAGGTACTAACCACCACCATTAAGAGGGTCCTGCGTCCTACTCCGCCTGCCTGGTGGTGGTGGTTTCCTTCCTTACTTCCTTCCTTCCAGCCATCCAGCCTGCCTTGCTTCCGAACTTCCCCCTTTTGCACGTGGATTTCCACCAAACGCCGTCTGCGCGACATCAAGGTGATCGTGAGAAAGTTTTTTTCTCACATTATTCCACAGCGACTCCTGTTTTAATTTTAGCCTCTATCGGAATTAATATGCATTTATGAATTGATATGACTCGCGGTGGCTCGATTTTTACCCTAGGGGATGACTGTACTTATTGGAAGATTTACAGTTGATGTCGTTAGGGGAATAGGTAAATTGAGGAAACTTCAGGGGAATTCTGTGGCTACAGATTCCCTTGTTAATTTTTTTTTGTTATTTTTACTAATGTGGCTATCGATTGAATTTAATGCTCTGTACTCTTTAAAGTGTTGCTCTATACATATTAATGAATTAATCAACTAATATTTAATACTTTTAATATTTTTAACGATCCAAACACTTTGGAGAACATGCGAGATGTTGAGAAAGGGGATGTTATACCAGTCTTATTAACGTATCTTTACTTCTACCAAATATTTTGTTTTAATTTACCTTAGAGATTTATTTTTTTTGTACGAATAAACATTTTATATTATAAATATAATGAAACTAGAATGTCTCTATTGTCGTATCCACAAATACTAAGTGCATTTTACCCTTGCCATGGGGATACGAAACTAGATGTTTTTTATGACAGCTGCTAGGTTTTGAAATGTGCCACCGCAACTGCAACCGCAAATCTTCAGAGCGAACAAATCCCACCTAATCTCCCCGCAACCCTTCCTCGTGTTCATAGATTTCTGATCTTGAGCAGCTGTGTCGCATCAGGCACACTCCATACGAAATCCATTCGGAGACGCATCTTCTTCAATATTATGTAAGATGCTTGCCAGCAATTAGGGCCCGCTAGAAGCTAGAGGAAAACCCCGTGCGCCCCTGGAAAGTCAGTTTTTCTTAGCGCCGACCATTGTCCGGGCCAAGTCCATTGTTCTCATGACCCGAAGAAGTGGCGGGGGATGCAGCCGGGAGAATGGAGTCGGCAGATGTGCCAATCCTTGGCACGAGAGCAAGGACAGTTTAGTGCAAATGTTGGCTTAGGAGCAGCTGATCATCCAAGTGACCGTTACATCAGCTGGCATGGGTGTCCAATCAATGGGATCAATGATATGAGCCCATCATGTTACCTATTTAGGGTTCACCCAATAAAGTTGAAAGTGTTCCTGAAGTCCAATAACTAATGGTAACATACTTTTGCAGATATCAGCTTAAAGGGTTCAAAAAGTTTTTTTAAATTTAAAAAAAAAACGTATTTCAATAACTTGAAAGGCATTGCAACGCCATAATATTATTATTCAAGTGAAATGGGTTCCAATATGCCTGCGTTTTAAGTGGGAATACTCTATTTCAGTTTGACAATAGACTTTTTTTATCTCATAAGGAAATACAAACTTTAATTATTTAAGTTTTATTAAGTTTAATTATACTTAAAAGCGATAAAAAAAAAACAAATGCAATCACTGCAAGAGTGCCGACTCCCCTTTTTCGAGAGCGTATAAATTATACATAGCAGACTTCGTCTTTTGCTTTTTTGGGCGGAAAATACCTTTCCCCCTTTTTGGAGTCTGTCAAAAAGAACTTTCCAGTTATTAGCCCGACTCCTGGCTGGCCATTTATCAAATTTATAAAAACGAAATCTCCCACAGCAGGAAAAACAATCAAATATGAAGTTGGGCGGCCCAACCCGTCACGACTTCTAATGCCCCGCAGACCGCACACTTCACTCAGGTTTCCCCTCGCCGCTAAGCGCCATAAAAATCAACAAGGAATTCATTTAAATCAACATATATCTTGCCCAAAGGAGGAGTTCTATTCCTGCCCCGCATCGGAAATCCACTTGGGTTTAGTTCCGTTTGGATCAGTTCACACATTTGCTACCGTTTCATATTTTTCATGCTCATTATTTCTGGTGCATGCATGTGCATATATACATACATATATGTATGTACATATACGCGAGAGGTGCGGGGGCGTTGCAGCTAGCACACCCCAAGTAATAACTGCAGTTCCCACAGCTAAAAATACATACCCCCAAAGTCACTAATTTGAGGTTGAGAAAGGTCTCCATCTCCGTCTTAGTCTGCCGGTGCCCTCAGAATTGATTAAAAAAGATGGAAGTAGATCGTCACTGGTCGACAGATCGAAGCTCCCAGCCGACCGGGTGTACAATAAAAATTAAAGTGTTTTAATGTGTAAATCGTGCGTTGGGAACGACGCACCGAGGATCCGAGCCGGGAAGCCCCAAAAAGGAGGACTGGCAGACACAGTACAGATACAGATACAAGCCTGGCTACCGATCGGCAGCGATCGTGCCACACTAAATGGCGTTTACCTTGATCCCTGGGCCCGGGAATAAAGAAAAAAGGAGAGAACGAAGAGAAGCCACAGCAGCGGCGTTTGGGGCTGATATTGAACTTTGATTTCTGCCTGGTTTCTTCGTTATAGAATTTCAATTCTCCGTTTCTGAAGAAGCTCGGCAGACTCTGCACGTTTCGCCAGACGATTGATCCACATATGTCGGATGGTTCTGAGGTTTCTTCTCCCTGGCCCATGGCACTTTTACATTCTGCCAGCTCATCGTGCTTATTTCGGGTTTCGTGGGAAAATGTTTGCCAAATTTGTGGCGTTCAAAGGAGCCAAAGTGATCGCTATTAAGCAGGGTGATGTGCTCATCAGTGCAGAATTCAGCAGAACCCCATGGTTTAGTTGCTGTAGAGGGTTTAGTTGGTCAACCGTAGCCGTGGCATTTATTCAATTTACGAAAGTTGACATCAGATCAGTGCTGCAGAGCTTGTGCATGATGGATGATCACCACAGATTATTGCTCAACACGAGATTTGTGCTCAAGCCGCGAGGGATCACTTTGCATAACCAGGGTTGCCAGGCGGCGCAATACGTTTACGATCCCTCCCAAAAGTCCCCATCGGTCCATAGGTAGATCTACGTCAGCTGTCAGCTGGCGCATGACCCGCGTCCATGGTTATTGACAACTCCTTTGGTCTTAATCCTGCCAACATCGTAAAGTAATAAATTTGCCTGAAAAAGGAAAATCTGCCGGGGATCGGCTATAAAAACTGGCATAGTCAGGTAAGCTCCGTAATGATTGACCCCGACCCTGAGTCCCAGACCAAAGACCGATCCAGGTCCGATTCCGATCCATTGCAAGTCGCGATTACGTCCCGATCCCAAGCAACCCCCTTAAGACGCTCCTGACGATGAGCCGGGCCAGGCAAAAGCGGAGAATTCGAAACTAAGGATTTCGCCTTGCAAGGGGGTTGGGTTGTCACGGGGGTTGCGGCAGCTGCGTCGAACAATTGCCAAGGAGTTCTCCTTAATGAATTGCAAATCATTCGCTGGGCATTGATCAAGTTTGTCCTTGCCAAGGGTGAAATCTGTGCGACTAGATGTGCCATCAGCCACCCAAAAGAGAAACGGTCATATAGAACATCTGTCGCGAATAATGCTGCTGACTGATAATTTATAGAAAACCTCAGTTGATACATTTTTGCTCTTCCAAAGTAAATACGAACTTCAAATATTTAGGAGAACTAGTTAATATTTCTCTGAATATCGTTCACATTTTTGTTAAAAGGCACCATTATATTTAAAAAAGACATCGAGGTTTTTTCACTGTAATGTAATAGGTTATACTATCTATTTCATATGACTATTGCTAAATAATAATGTTAATAAAATATAATTTTTTGATATTAATGCTGAACTTCCCTTACAAGCAATGCTCGCTGCATTTTAAAACTTAAGAACACCTACATTTGGGTTCGTCAAGCGAAAGGCTAATGACTTGGCTTACCCAAATGTTGTGTTGTTTCTCGATCGGCTCGAGTTAGTCTCACTTACGTGAGCTAAGCTCCTATTTCCACTAATCCCCTGGATTCCGCAATTCGTTGACTCGACAACTCTGCCTGCCTGGAAATACCACTCACTCGCTCTCTCAAATCTCACTCCAAGTGCGCGACTCATTGGGATTGGGGTGGTTCTGCACTCACTCGCTCTCCGTTTGAGTGCAATTGCGCTGCTGCGGTGAAAAGTTCTCAGTCTGCGGACGGCGATCGTTGGGCTGCCTACCTGCCTCTGCCGCTGCCGGCGTCACTCAGGTAAGTGAGTCCCTCGGTTTCACTCGGGGACTCGTTTCGGCTTCACCTTCGCCTCGATTCGTTTTTAGCCGGTGCCCGTCGACTCGGAGGATCAGTATCCTTTTGGCATCTCGCGAGCGCGGTCGTTTGCCGCTCTCCCTCGAATGAACATTTAGAATACAACTATTTCAAAACCAGAACGATCTTAAACGCGTACCGCTTGTTAAGTTTTTGTTGTTCGGACATTACTAAGAAGTACGTGCAATAATTGTTAAAACTAATCTCGAACTCGAGCCAAAGTTATTGTGTTGTGAAAAAGACCAAATCGAAGCAGAACCTTCTTGGATTATCTCCCACTTGGATATACAAATTAAAATCGTTACAAAATGGATTACAAAAACGATATTAATTCGGACGACGACTTCGACTGCTCCAACGGCTACAGCGATAGCTATGGCTCCAATGGACGCATGTCCAATCCCAATGGATTGTCAAAAGCAGAACTGAGAAAGGTGAGTTCGTTATTTTGCATGCTGTTTAATAGGTTTGGTTCGAATTCTATCAAGGGTTACTAGTTTGTTTAACATTCGAACTTTCTACCTTTAATGATCAAGAAAATGTACAACCTAAACAATTTTGTAAATCAAGTGAAACGGATATTTAATGTAATCAAATATATCCCTAAAACTGAAATAAATTCCTACGAAACTAACTAATTGTGTTCTCCTTTCTTTGTTAGACAAACAAACCGATTATGGAGAAACGTCGCCGAGCTCGCATTAATCACTGCCTCAACGAACTGAAGTCCCTTATCCTGGAGGCGATGAAAAAAGACGTAAGTATCTTGCCCGAGAGTCAAAGCAGAAGGCGAGCAGTCCGCCCGCGAATTAGAAACTAGCTCCTATCCGTATCTGTTGACTTTCTTATAAATTATGTCAGTCCATAAAAAACCCTTAAGGCACAAGTGTCCGAAGGGCGGCAAAACTACAAAAGAACAAAAAACTATATAAAAAACCAACTCCTACGACACAAGAACTGAAAAAAAAACACAAACCAAGGGCTCTAATTGAGTATTAAATTTTATTGATGATCATTACACGAGAGCGCCGACGAAGAGTCAGTCAAGAGACCAAAAAGTGTTAACAAGTCGAGGAATTACGCAGAAATCGCCGGAGATGCGAAGGAAACCAGTTTCCAAGGAGTGATCCTGCTGTGAGAAACTACAAAGCAGAAATCAAGTAAAATTTGCCGCCGCAGAATTCTGCAGGAGAGCCGGACCAAAAATCAAATAAGAAAGACATTGAGGGAAAAAAGCAAAAGTAAACAAAAGGTTCAGACAGGAGAGCGGGGGAGATTGAGGGGGCGGGGCTGGCGAGCGACCTGCGTGGGAACCTTTTGCTATATGCAGTCCCAGCGGGGAGAAAGGGACAGAGAATCGGGGAGCGAAGACTGGAGAAATCGCACTGCGCGAAAAGAAAGATCAAGAACATTTTGAATTCTTCTGTGACCCAAAATTTGTATATTTCGAAATCCACAAACATTTTCTTTACAAGTAGATCAGCGACTAGGTTAGATTATAACCGTATATTGAAGAAAGCCACTTTCCCAACATCGGTAACCATTACCACGGAAATTTGATTCGACGTACCCTTTTTTCCCAGTGTACAGTAGCAAGATCAGTCGTTCTTCTCGCTGGAGTTGCTGAATCTCACCTTGGTCGTGTGATATTTACAGAGTGGACTCGACTGAAGTGGACTGCAGATTACACGCGAATAGTTGGACATATGAGGCACGAAACGTGCTTCTTAACTTTGCTGTTTCCCAAGCCATTGAACTTGTTGTAGGGCCCCAAACAATTAGCCCGACCATCTCCCACCCCATCCCCATCCCCATTTCATCATTATCTGACTTTGGTTCCTTCGTCTTCTATACTTTTAGCCGGCTCGTCATACCAAACTGGAGAAGGCCGACATACTTGAGATGACGGTGAAGCATCTGCAGTCGGTGCAGCGCCAGCAGCTCAACATGGCCATCCAATCAGATCCCAGCGTGGTCCAGAAGTTCAAGACGGGATTTGTGGAGTGCGCGGAGGAGGTGAACCGCTATGTTAGCCAAATGGATGGCATTGACACGGGTGTTCGTCAGCGGCTCAGCGCCCATCTGAACCAGTGTGCCAATAGTCTGGAGCAGATCGGCTCGATGAGCAACTTCAGCAATGGATACCGTGGTGGTTTGTTTCCCGCCACTGCTGTCACGGCTGCTCCCACTCCGCTGTTCCCCTCGTTGCCGCAGGACTTGAACAACAACAGCCGCACGGAGTCGTCGGCTCCCGCCATCCAAATGGGCGGACTTCAGCTGATTCCCTCACGTCTGCCCTCGGGAGAGTTTGCCCTAATCATGCCGAATACCGGATCCGCTGCTCCGCCGCCGGGACCCTTTGCCTGGCCAGGATCTGCAGCAGGAGTCGCAGCTGGAACAGCCAGTGCCGCCTTGGCCAGCATTGCCAATCCCACACATCTGAATGACTACACACAGAGCTTCCGAATGAGCGCGTTTAGCAAGCCGGTCAATACCGCAGCACCGGCCAGCCATCCGGAAAACCTCATCCACTCACTGCCCGGGCAAACGCAGCTGCCCGTAAAGAACAGCACCAGCCCACCGCTAAGCCCGATCTCCTCCATCTCCAGCCACTGCGAGGAGTCGCGGGCTGCCTCGCCCACCGTGGATGTGATGACCAAGCACAGTTTCGCTGGCGTCTTTTCAACTCCGCCACCAACCAGCGCTGAGACCTCCTTCAACACCAGCGGATCCCTCAACTTGAGTGCCGGAAGCCACGACAGCAGCGGATGCTCGCGACCGCTGGCCCACTTGCAGCAGCAGCAAGTGAGCTCCACCAGCGGAATCGCCAAGCGCGACAGGGAGGCGGAGGCCGAGTCCAGCGACTGCTCCTTGGACGAACCCTCGTCCAAGAAATTCCTAGCAGGCGCCAGCGAAAAGTCGAGCTCCGCTTGGAGGCCATGGTAGATCTTCTGCATAGGCCACTCTATGTTACGTTTATACATTGTTAATTTATTTCATTGCAATTTTTTCAAAGGTCACTTCAATGCTTTAGAACCACATTAAGTTTCAACGATTTCTATATGTTTTTATGTATCCCGTTTCGCTTTCTTCATTTTAAGTTCAGCTGTGATTTTGTATATTTTTTGTGTAGTTCTCGTTTAAGCGCATTTTACGACTATTATGTAGTTCATTAACTAATTATGTTCTTTAATGTTTCTTTAACTGCGCAAGTATTTAAACAATTAAACGTGTTTCTATTTAAGTTATGTAGTTTTCATTGTATAGCGTTTATCATAGGGTCATTTACGTTTCTATTTTAGTATTTACTATAACGATTGTAATTTTAACTTTTAGGTAATGCAAAATTCGATGGAGTGAAAATAATGATAATAAAAGACAAAACAAACAATCAATCGACATTAAACTGTTCTTGGGTACTTAACTGATTAGATTTTGGAAATTCATGATCGCATTGCTAATCTAGAACTTGAACTCATAGGAAAATCGGAAGCTGAACCAATACGGAATACCAATACGGAAACAGCCTTGTCATGTATGTTCGTTGCATGTTTTCTCAAAGTTCGATTGAAAAGATAACTCAATCGAAAGCTCCCAATCCATGCTATATAATCAGGTGCTCTAGGCACACATTTAGTGTGTGAAAAACCAAATTATTGCAACCAAGAGCGCGCAGTGACTTTCAGGCGTGCATTGAAAATCTCAGAAAACTCTGAAACAGTTTATTCATTCATTCCCCTCTTACCATGTTTCAATTGCTACTAACTGTGGCGATCCTGCCAGCTATTAGCTTGGCCGCTAGTCCTGCAGATGGTCTGCACAAGTACCGAGCCTCTCCAAAACTCACGGGTCCTGTAAAGCTCCTGCACGATCCCGAGGACACCATTCTGAACACCTTGGATGGCGCTCTGGAGAAGATATCCACTATCTACATGCAGGCCTTGTTCGCTGGTACCCACACCCCGGAACTAGAAGCTCCACTCAGAGCACTCGAAATGGAGTTGTTTGATCTACTGGACGAGCTCTATAACCAGAATCGTCTCAAGGACTATATAAAGTACGAGGCGGAAGTGACGCGACAAATGATAATCTACAACATGCTCAAGAGATTGTTTGGCTACACACAGGAAGTTGAGGCGGGATCTATCTGAGCCATAAATTCGAGATATATTTTATTTTTTAGGTATTTTATGTATGCAAATTAAAAGCAAGCGAAGACAATTTCAGTATACTTATATATAATGCTTTTCTTTTTTCAATATTTGTATACCCGAGGGTAGAAGGAAGCGTTTCCGACCCTGTAGATTCTTGATAAGCGACCCAGTGACCCCTATCCTGGCACACTTTTGCAATGTTCAATGTTTTCCTTTTTATTTTATTATTTTTTTCGCAATTTTTTCGGAAAAGAATTTTTAAACTTATTTCCAAGTAATGGGTATCTGACAGTGAAGGAACTGAATATAGCGTTCTCTTTTGTTCATTTGTAGGGCCTTTGCATTTATAAAAAATGTTAAATTGTACTGGATTAAAAAACTATTTTTTAACTACTGCTACTATTTAACTCCGTCCGTCCGTCTATCCGGCTGTCCGTATGAACGCCTCGATCTCAGGAACTAAAAAAGCTAGAATGTTGAGATTAAGCATGCAGCTTCCAAAGACATAGATGCAGCGCAAGTTTACTTCCAAATGTTGTCACGCCCACTCTAACGCCAAAAAACCGCACAAAACTGTCACAGCAACATTTTTTGTAAATGTTATATTTCTTTATTAGTTTTTTATTACACACCCACTTCTACGCCGACAAACCGTCCAAATCTGTCACGCTCACACTTTTAAAAAATTGTTAAGGTTTTTTGCAGTTTATTATTTTTTCCGTCCTTTCTACCGATGTTGCAGAAAATTTTGAAAATTCGTTAGCACTTCCACTAGTTGAGTAACGGGTATGTGATAGTCGAGGAACTCGGATATAGCATTCTATCTTGCTTTTTACTGACCTCAGCAAAACAATTTGGCTTACGAATCATCTGTGTTTGGTTTGACCTAAAACGATTATTTTGATCTCTGAATGAAAGTGATTGATTTACATCCTCATATCCCATTATTAATTTTTAGTTCCCCCTCGCCTGCTTTCCCTTTCGACCCTTTTTTAATTTTCTTCACCATTTGATTTGACTTCCGTAATAACTTCCGCAACAGCCTGTTCTCGTCCTGCGGCTGCCTTGCGTGTGGCTGTCGAGTGTCGCTCCGCCGTTTAGGGATTCGGATCCTGCAACATTTCGATCCCAGTTCTTCCCACACTCAATCATATCGGCGCTGCTGTTACCCGATCCTGCTGTGAGAATGGAACAACACCTTCGCCGAGCGATCGAAACTCCAAAATTATCATAATTTCCATTTCCTTTTACGCTATTATCCTTTTGCATTTTCCAATACCGTTGCACTTGTTCGTGTGTTTCCCACACATCCTTGAGATCCCTTATCTGTGCTTGTTTGCTTTGTGGTTGTTCGCATGTCCCCCGCCGCTGGCCTCCTTGCATTCCACTTGTCTCGCTGGATCCTTCGGTTTCATTCCTTTGTGCGCTGTTTGCTGTGTTTGCTGTGATTTGATGCTGGGATCGGAATCCTGTGCGTTTTCCGTGGGGTTTCGGCTATCACTTTTGTTTTTACTTTTGATTTCATTCTTGGGAATCTGTGTGGGAACGCGCACGTACCTACTTTCGTAAATGAGTTAGGCCATTTACCAAATTTTTGGACAAACTTGTTTACCATTATTAACAAAAATCGTCTTAGCGCCCCCCTTCGATCTTTGTCTTTGGGACTCCGGCATATTTAATTGTCATTTAACAAATTAACTTGCCAAAAATTCAAAAACTCTGGCACTGATTTTCCCACAGACAAATTCCCCTGCATACAATAGAGTTATTCGTACGGAAAACAAAGTCATGCGGTGTTTCGCCGGAACTCTCCCACACACACATTTTGAATATGCCCCTGTGATCCTTTTCTGCTGTAAGAAAAGGATGAAATGTATCCCGGCTACCTGTGCATCGGCAAATTCAAATCGGCTGCGTTTCTCACAGCCAAACAGAAATAGGTCCTGAATGGACCCAGCTATCTGCGTTTCTTGGGCCGATTTGGATTTCTTGTGGGTAACAAGTGTATCTATCAGTATCCGTGAGATGGTCGTGGTTGAACAGCTTTGCGCAATGGGAAATGTGGAAAGGTGCTTCCCTTAGTTTTCCCAGGATATGAGCGCGGTGGAAATTCCTTGAGAAAAAATGCATGATTGCGGCATTATTATTGTTTGAATTTTTTTATTTTAGTTTTTCTTACTTCGCCTAAAAGAAACACTCCTTAGCTCTATTTATTGCGAGTTAATGCATATTTATTATATTTTTACAGTGTTTTCTTGCGTGCGTTTTATGTTGCGCGTGAGTTAATGGATTCGCGCTTCGCTTAGCTAATTACATACATCATTATCTGTATCAATATAATTTTTACATTGTAAAATTGTTAAAATTTGGCTTTAGTCTGAGCATTATTTTTACAGAATATCTCTTTCGGTTTAGGTCGATTGATTTAAAAATCGTGCAAACTAAATAATGCTACAAGTATGTAGTCATAAGTATTCTAGATGTGTGAAGTATTCGGTGATGAATTATTCCTAAGAAATTTGTTCGTTAATTGATATATTCTGGATGTGCTGACGTTGTTTGTTCGTCCTGGCTTTGTGTATACTTAATTAATTTAAATGCATATTTGGTCAATCTCAAAAGACGATTTCGATTTCGCCCGCATTCACTAATTGGCAAATTGTTAGTGACTGCTCGAATGATTCCTCCGTTTAAATGTTAACTAGGCTGCTTGTGGGCAATAAATGTATAAACTATGTACAACTTTCTCTTCAGCTCGCGAGCTACAACTAAATCTACCAACTACAAAATTTACAGATCCACAAAACGTTCCGGATATACACAGATTCAAGTATATTAAAAATTCATTTATCAAAAGGCGCTTGTAAAACGTGTAAGCAAATAAAAAATATAAGGACATCGTTAGGACATAACAATGGGAGCAAGGCTGCCCGAGTTATAGCTCTTTGGACGAGAGCTGAGGACAGCCCAAAATTAAAATAATATCAAAAACAATAGAAGGAAACAAAATATACACAAACGTTTACAAAAGTTCGTTATATGGCTAAACTATCAGTCCATTGTTGTTCGAGTTCAAAACATTATTGAGTTGGGATGTGGATGTCTCCATGTACGACTGCGCCTAGCTCAGCTCTCGGTTGCAGTGGGTCAATCATCAGAGGATGTCCGGCGTGTGATTTTCGTCGTGCGTGTGCTGCAGCAGCCCCTTTCGCTCGTCCGGAGCCGTGCTGTGTGTTATTTCCGTGCTCACTGGCTCCGGAATGGCATCCGCGTACATGGATTCGTACACCGGATTCGCAAAGTTACCCTGCGAAATAAACTAGAGTTAGTTGTGGTAAATAGCATATGTACGCTGTGGACAATTAAGTCTTTGAATTATAAACATAATAAATGGTTAGAGCTAAAATTTTGCATAAATGGTGAAAATATCTACTCACCTTGTCGTCTTCACTGGCGAATGTTGGCGCCTCATCTGCATCCCCGCGATACATGGCATTGGTTAGCATAATCTCCACGTTGTCCGTCAGTCGAGCGTGGGAGAATGGCTGGGCTATGCGATGTTTCCTGTGTAAAAAGCGTGGATTAGATAAGCCAAATAAATCGTATTAAATATCACCCACTTGAGGAAGTAAACTGCACCAGCGAACAAGGCAAGTACGAGAAGAATCACCGCCAGGACCACGACCAGCACAGAAAACACTCCGCCCGATTCCGTGGACTCCTGCTCACCCTTTAGGGCATCGGCACTGTCCGACAGACAGGGCACCACCCTGTTGATCTCACACAAACACTCGTTAATAGAGCTTCCTTGACGACAGACGTTGCACTCGCCTCCGACGCAGTGAGGCGGCATCTCACAGGCATTGCCCTGCCACTCTCCAATGCAACTGCAATGTGGCAATCTATACTCGTCCAGATGACAGACGCCGCCATTTGCACAGTACCGGGCGCAGGGATTGTCATCCGCGACGGGTATGGTGCATAAGTCTCCATTCCACTGGTCTGTGCAATTGCAAAGTGCCACGCCCTTGATTATATGACAGGTTCCCGCATTCTGGCATATCATTAGCGTGCAGGGATCCCTAGTAGGCACCTTGGTGTTGTCACAAAAGTGCGGTGGACTGGAGGTTTTGCAAAGATCCGATTCACAGCTTTCGCCGATGTAACGCGGCGGACAAGTACAACTTAATCGACCATCTCTCTCAGAGCAAGTTCCTCCGTTGCGGCAGAAGTCATGGCATGAATTGGACTCACAATGCTCGCCGAAGAAACCACTGGGGCACTTGCACTGCCGTTGACCCTTTGTGCTGATTACACAGGATCCGCCATTCTTGCAAAAATCGGCGCACTCGTTGATCTCGCATCTCTTGCCGGTAAAGCCATCCGGACACTCGCATTGTGGGGTACCCGTTAGCGTTTCCCTGCAGATACCGCCATTTTCGCAGGTTAGACTCTGACAGTGCTCGCATTGCTCGCCAGTGAACATTTTGGGACAGCTGCACTTCATGCCTTCCGTTTCGGAGATCAGGCACGATCCTCCATTGTGGCAGCGGCTCTGGCAAGCAGGCATGGAGGTCTCGCATCGTGCCCCCGACCATCCTGCTGTACAGGTGCATTTTAGGGGCGGCGGTTCTTGGGATCCCGGCAACGCTGGCGCAACAGAACACACCCCGTAGTTCTGGCAGTAGCCGGAGCACCGATAGTGCTCGCAAAGCTCGCCCTCGAACTGCGGCTGGCAGATGCACTTGGGCACGTGATCCACGATCTTACAAGTACCCAGGTTACACTGCAGAGGACAATAGTCGGGTATATCCGAGTGCGCCTTGCAAACGCCATCGTCGGTCATCACATAGCCTTCAGCGCACTTGCAACTGTACCCAACGGACGACTCCGAGGAGGGAATGCAAAGAGCGCGATACGACTTGCAGGGATCCTTTGCGCAGGGATTGCTTACTAGAAGTAATAATATTTAAGTACTGTAGGAAAGGAACATGAAAGAGCCAACTTACTATTCCTATTCTGCTTCATTGGATGCAGGATGCCAATGTCAGATGAGCGATAGCCCTTCAGCAAGTAGGTGCCGTTGTCGTTGCCAAACTTGTTCATCTTAATGATACTCTGATCGTAGAGTTTGATATACAGATAGTCCTCGAAGACGTCGATCTTCTGGGGTTTCTCTCGATTTCCGAAACGCCTCACCACGTTGCGATCCTTGCCATTGAGACGGCACGTTTCGATGGTTCCCTTCCGATAATCAGCCCAGTACAAGCGGCCTGTTGGGTAGTCCATTGACAAACTAATTGGCCAGCCCACGTCGCGCTCCACCAAACTCTTTTTGTTGCTGCCATCCAGGGAGGCCACCAATATGCCGTTCTCCAGGGTGGACCAGATCATAATGCGCGATTCGGGTTCCAGCACAATATCCGTAGGATTCATACCAGTCGACACGAGAGAAATGTACTTTTTACCCTCAATATCGGTGGCCAGAATTTGATTATGCCTCGAGTCAATTATGTACACACGCTGAGATATCCAGTCCACGGCCAACGATTTGGGATCGTCCAACTCGGGAATCTAACAGGTAGCAATCAAAGACCGTAACGGTTGTAAAAACGGTAAGTAAAAAAGTAGTAAGTAGTAAATACTCACATTAAATGCAGTAAGCTCCTTGAGATCACGGCGTACCCTCACTCCAGTACCCTCCACATGCGGTGTAGCTATCTTCATAGTGTGAACCTTGCCGTGGTGCGAATCAATCCAGAAGAGCAGCGTATCCTTGGGCCTAATCAGTATGTCGAAAACGTCTATTTTGAGGCTGTCCGTCTGGAAGAAGCCTACTACGGTGGTGCCCTCCTGCTTGGCAGGGAGAATAAAGCGGAACTCCTGCTCCGAGGCCAGCAAGAGGATCTGATCCGGTCCGGATGCCAGGCAGGTGGCATTCTTCTCCGGCCCCTTGTGATAGCCATCCGCGCACTTACAATTGTAATGGCCCGCTTTCTTCTCAATGCAAATTTGGGAACAACTTCCGAAGCCGCAAACAGGCGGCTGGCAGTTCATCTCATCGGATCCATCAACGCAGTTGTACTGTCCATCGCATCGAAACGCTTTCGAGATACAGTCATCGTTTTCGCATTGGAATTGATCGTGTCGGCACTTGGGCAGCGCAGCACACACAGCATCAGACTCATCCTCGTTCTCTCCACAATCATTGACGCCGTCGCAGAGCGCCGAGTTGCGGATGCACAGCTGGTTGCGGCACTTGAAGGCGTTTGCATGGCAGTGAATTTTGGCACAGGTCTCCAAGCTCTCGTCACTGCCGTCCAAACAGTCATCCCAGCCATCGCACTTCCAGCGGGACATGATGCACTTGCCGTTTCCGCAGGTAAAGTGATCCGAATGGCAAGTGCAGTTCACCTCGTCAGACCCATCCGGACAGTCATCATCGCCATCGCATTTGTATTGCCTGAATAGGAATTCCAAATAAGTACATATATTTCAAGAGTCATGTCCTGATCACTCACTTGTTGATGCACGTGTTGAAGGCGGCGCACTTGAACTGATTCTCCTTGCAAGTGATGTTGCAGTTGATCTCGTCGCTGTTGTCGTCGCAGTGGATCTCTCCATCGCAGCGATAGTTGTGCTTGATGCACTTGCCCGTTCCGCAGCGGAACTCGCTTTCCGAGCAGTTGCGCATCTGGCAGTTCAGCTCATCGCTTCCATCCCCGCAGTCGTTTTCGTAGTCGCAGCGCCAACGTCCGGGAATGCACTTGGAATTGTTGCACTTAAAGTAGGTTGGATCACAGGTGGCCTTAGAGCTAAAGCAGCTTTTTGGTTCGTCCTCGCCATTGGGGCAATCGTGCTCATCGTCACAGCGCCACGCCAGTGGAATACATCGACCCGAATCGCATCTAAAAACAAAATGCACTCGTTACCTGAAGAAATTTCTCTTCACATATGTATATCTTAGTTCTACCAAGTCGACTGTTAGATAGCCCTCATCTAGCTACAGTGTGTTGTGATTGGATATGCAAGCAATAAGTATATAAATTGGATTTTCTCTCAGTACTTTTACCTGTTACATACTTTTCATAGAGTTCGGTTAGAGGTAGCAAGCGGCATGGAAACCTAGCGACTTGGGTACAACCAAGAGTAAAATGACATTAAAAATCATACTCACTGGAAATCATTAGGCCCGCAGGAGACATTATCACAGTTGGCCTCGTCGGACTTGTCCGGGCAATCGATGTCCCCATCGCACACCCACACGAAGGGCATGCAACGGTTGTTGCCGCACTGGAACTGATCCTTCTTGCAGACAAGCGGCGTGCACTCGGACTCATCTTCCCCGCCCGGACAGTCCCTAACACCATCGCATCGCTTTACATTGTCCACGCAGAACGCACTGGAATTAGCCGTCGCACCACACTTCATATGGTTGTCGAAGCAGGTGAACTTGTCGCAATTAAGTTCATCAGAACCATCTCCACACTGGTTGATGCCGTCACAAAGGTTCGATGGATGGGTGCACTTCTTGTTGGCGCACTGGTATTGTCCTGGCTCACAGTGGAAGGGGGGACAGGACTCCGGCTCATCGCTGCCATCGCCACAATCGTCCTGTGTGTCACAGCGCCAGTAAAAGGGAATGCACTTGTAGGTATTAACGCACTCGAAATGCGCTGCCGTGCAATTAGCCCGACAAGTCCGTCCATCGTCCGCCAACATAAAGTTTGTGGGACACATACACTTGTAGTACGGTTCCTCCGGCGACAGAACGCACAGTGTGGAGCAGTTGGCAGCCAGGCAAGGATTCCCGCTCATGGGCTGCTGCTGTCTGTAGGGATGAAAGACGCGTAGGTCCATTGGTCGATGGATTGTGGTAATCAAAGTGTTGCAGTTTTGTCCATTGAATATACTGCAGTACTCAATAGACTTGGTCTCCCAATCCGACCAGTAGATGCGACCCTCCCACACGGCAATGGCAAAGATGTGGTGCAGATTCAGCAGGGGATTAATGATCCTAGCCAGTAGCAATCGCGTATGATTTCCATCCAAATCACTCACCGAGATCGTATCTTCCCTGGCATCGCCCCAAAACAACTGCTGTGTCTCAAAGCTAATGGTTAAGGCGTTTGGCCAACCCAAGCCGTCGCGAATTATCATCTTTGGATTGGAGCCATCCATGCCAGCCTTGCCAATGTGCGGACTGTCCCCCCAATCCGACCAGAAGATGTGCCGCTGATATGGATGCAGGGCAATGCCACGCGGTTCCCGTAAATACTCGTTGATCAGGACCTTCCGGTACTTTCCATCCAGCTGGGACACCTCTATTGTATCCAATCCCTTATCGCACCAGTACAAATTTTTGGCCACCCAGTCCACGGCTAAGCCATCCGGGTTCTTAAGCATAGCTTGATGCAATGTCTGCGTTTTGTTTTCCTTGGGACAGTGGCGTTTGATGGTGCCCACGGTGCTGGTGACATCAGACCAGTACAGGCACTGGCTATCCCAGTCGTAGTCCAGGGCCACTGCATTGGAAAGCTCGTTGATCAGTATGCTGCCATTGCCCGTCATGTCAACCTGACGGATATAGTAACGGTTCGAAAAGATCAGCTCCATGGACACGTTGCTGGTGGCCTTGCAGGTATGCTGGTCAACCAAGGCGTAACCCTTCGCGCACAAGCACTTGTATGACCCGTAAGTGTTTACACAAGTCTGGGAGCACGGCTGCTGCTCATCGCACTCGTCGATGTCCGTGCAGAGATGCGGACTCCTGGCAAGAACCTTGTAGCCCGGTCGGCAGTGACATTGGTAACCAATCACCTTGTCCTCGCACTCGTGCTCGCAGATATCTGGAATCAGACACTCATTCACATTGCACAGCTCTTCGTCCGAGAAGTCGGCGCAGTCGTTCCTTCGATCGCACAACAAATCAGCATGGATGCAGGCTCCATTCTTGCAGCGGAAATCATCAGTCCCATTACATCCGCGGGTGTGGGCACACAGACTGCTTGCCTCATCGGATCCATCGGCGCAATCTGGTTTGCCGTCACACGTCTGATTCTTGAATATACAGACGCCATCCTGACACTGGTGCATCAACGCCCCACCTGGACAGGAGTGCGGCTGAAAGGCGGGCACACAGCCTTCGTACTCGTCGTCGCCTCCGGGGCAGTCCTCATCGCCATCGCACACGTAATGAGAGTCGATGCAGAGGCCTGCCGATTAAAAGTTTATGCAAATTTTAATTAATTATGTAATACTAGAAGTGCAACGTTTTTTATAGTTCTTTTATACTCGTACATGCTTGGTTCAGTATTGTAGATCAGATTTCAGCTGCTAATACCATTACGAAATAACTTACCACTGGTGCAGAGGTGGGCAGGTGGCGGACAGTCCGGAATGTGAGCGACACCCCCGCATTGGGGTCCTTCGTCCTCGCTGCCCTCGTCCCCAAGGCCACTGGGGCAGTCCTTTTCACCGTCGCACACCCACTTCTGGGGAATGCAGCGACCGGAGCTCTTGCACTGGAACAAGTGCGGTCTGCAAGCCTGACTGGGGCACTGTGGCCCCTCATCCGAGCCATCTTCGCAGTCACTCTTCCCGTCACATTGCCAGCTGGCTGGAATGCACGTCTTGTCGCAGGCGAACTGATTGTGCCCGCACTCGAAGCGGCAGTTAAGCTCATCACTTCCGTCTGCACAGTCTTTTTCACCATCGCAGTGCCAGGAGCCGGCAATGCAGTTCCCGCGAGCACAGCGGAACTGGCCGGGATCGCAGCTTACACCGGTGTGGTTGGCGCAGTCCAACTCATCCGTGCCATCTGGACAGTCCGGGTCGCCGTCGCAGCGCCATCTGGGCATAATGCACATAGTGCTGTTCGCGCAGTGCACAAACGTCATGTCGCTCACCTCGCAGGGAATGGGGGCACACATCTTTTCGTCGCTGAAGTCGCGACAGTCCTTTAGGCTGTCGCAGAGGAACTTGCGGGGAATGCACTCTCCACTTCCGCAGCGGAACATATCCGGCATTTCCTGAAAAAAGGAATTTCGGAATATTTTCATTTCGAATTCATACAGGAACATAGGTACTAGTAATATATTATTTAACCAAGATAGAATGCTATAGTCCAGTTGGCGTTAGAGTGGGCGTGGCAACATCATTTAACAAACTTTCGCTGCATCTATGTCCCTGGAATCTGCTTGCCTACTCTCAACTTTCTGGCTTTGATAGTTCCTGAGATCTCGACGTTCATACGGACGGACAGACGGACATGGCCAGATCGTCTCGGCTATTGATCCTGATCAAGAATATGTATACTTTATATGGTCGGAAACGCTTCCTTCTGCTTGTTACATACTTTTCAGCGAGTCTAGAATACCCTTTTATTCTACGAGTACGGGGTATAAAAACCTCAGCACCCTATTCAACAAGCAAATAATAACTTATATATTAGTGAACCTATATTTTCCGGTGGAATCGTGATAATACGAAAATCCAAAGGGGCATCATAGCAATCACCCAATTATCATAAATCAATCAATTAATATTCTCAGTGTTATCCGTCCACACTGGATCCGAGCACGTGCACGAGTGATATAGTTTGACATTCCGGAATCTTACGAAGATCCAGACGAACGAAACTCTCCTTTTCAGTTCCACATTACATTGCAAATAACTATTGCATGGAACTACCGAATACAAGTTACAAGTTAATATTCCATTTTATCCATCTACTCACCCTGGTGTGGTTATTTGAGGGATGCATATCTATCTCTTCTGACTGGCATTTGCAGAGCAAGGGGGTCTCATCACTGCCATCGCCGCACTGCTGCACTCCGTCGCACTTGTGCTCCTTGGGAATGCATCGATGGTTTTGGCACATAAAGTGCGTCTCAGGACATTGGCGGAAGATGCAGTACCTGCGGAACTCGTCCGATCCATCAGCGCAATGGGTCACATTATCGCAGGTAAGCTCCAAAGGAATGCATTCGCCGGAATGGCAATTATACTGCGATAAGCCACAGCTTGTGTTCACGGGAGCGATGCAACGACGACCATCGGGAGCCAATACTCCCTGTGT
Source organism: Drosophila erecta (assembly GCF_003286155.1). Taxonomy (NCBI): domain Eukaryota; kingdom Metazoa; phylum Arthropoda; class Insecta; order Diptera; family Drosophilidae; genus Drosophila; species Drosophila erecta. Next base: position 18,841,987 of record NW_020825200.1, read on the forward strand.
GCAATGGCAGGTGGCTTGACCGCTCTTGTTCAGGATGCACACGTCCTCGCACTGACCATTGAGGATCTTGCACTGATTCGCATCGCAGTTGATGCTGCTGTTCTGCACTGCCACAATTCCCATTGGTCGAGTCACGTGCTCTCGCAGGAAGAGCACATCCGTGCCGCTGTACTTGTTTGCCCGCACCACGGCATGCAGTACCCAGTCCGTCCAGAAGAGAAGATCCCCATACACGGCCATTGCAAAGGCGTGCTTGGGCGTGGAGTGGGCCAACACCACGCGATTGCTGCCATCATAGTTCGTCCGCTCAATTTTGTCCAACCGGGCGTCCGCCCAGTATAGCTTTTGCTGCTCCAGGTCCAAAGTCAGCGCATTTGGCATTTTGATATCGGTCTTTATGATCACCTCCGTCCCGTATCCCGTAAGGTATGATCGCTGAATGCAGGGCGACCCCTCGTTCCAGTTGGTCCAGTATATCATGCCTAGACAGGGCTCCACGGCAATGCCACGCGGCTTGTCATTCTCCCGCAGACTAAGCACTTTCTTGACGTGAACTTGATTCTGATCAGCATGCTCAGAGAGATGCCGCAGCTCAACGCTTCGGATGGTCGCATTATTATTCGAGGTCCAGAAGAGCTGCTCGTTGACAATGTCGTAGGCCAAGCCTTCCACTCGCTGTTGTTGCTCCAACAGGACGCGCTGGCCGGTGCCATTAAAGTGCACCTGGTTGATGGTGCTGAGCTGGACATCCGAATAGTACACCAACTGCTCCTCGTAGTTATAGGTGATGGCAATTACGTTTCTCATTAAGCTGCTATTGGAAATCATTTGAACAGGCCAGTTTTTATCAGCATGGTCGGTCATGTGGATACTCTCGATGTTGCTTCGATAGCTAAACAGCAGGAAGTTCTCGTACGGCTCACAGCTGGTGCCATCTGAAGCCAGACGACTATGGGCACATGCGCAGACGGCACTGGTTCCGTTAAACAGGCAGAGCTGATCGCAGCCTCCGTTACTGTGGGCACAGGGATTGCTTCCACGCTGAAGGTGCTTGGAGTATATCTTTAGATCCCTAATGGCATCCTGCTCCGTCTGTAGGACTACCTTTGACTGGCTCAGATTTGCTAGAGGAGCCACGCGGATAATTCCCTCGTTGTACTTGTTTTCTGCCCAATATAGATAGTCACCCATCTTGGCCAGAGCCACGGGATTGTTCAGGCTTTCATTCAACAGCTGCTCCCGAAGGTTTCCATCGTAGTCCACCTTCATTATGGCATCTGGATATCGCTCACACCAATACACCTTGGTGGCTTCTATGTCAAGGACCAGACTCCCAACCGCCCAATTGGCTCGGGTTTGATTAACTAAAACAAAGGGCTGACTTCCATCCAATCCGACACGCCCTATGTGTTGTTGGGTAACATAGAAAAGCAGACCTTGAAGTGGATCCACTGCCAGAACAGTAGGTTTCTCCAAATTGGAGACCACAACATATCGATGACTGCCATCCAAACGAGCGACCTCGATGATATTTCGCTTTGTGTCGCTCCAGTAGATGTTTTCAGCCACCCAATCGATGGCAATGCCACCCAGCCAATCCTGCTGCTTGTATCCCACCAGGTTGAGGGCCTCTAAAATAGTTTCCCTGTGGGTTCCGTCGCGTTTCACGCGGGAGATACTACCCAGTTCGTTGTCGCCCCAGTATAATGTATCTCTTTGCGCCAGGTAATCGATGAAGCTCGCCGAGCTTACGCGGGAAATGGGTACCAAAGCCTGAAAGATCGATTTTGTCAAATTGTACTTCCTAAAGATCCAACGATTATATTACCGGAGAAGGCGTGTCGAACTGCTCCGTTGGGTCGATCATTTCCACGCCCTGCAATACATCGATGGAGTAGAAAATAAATTCCGCCCGCGGCACGCAACCGGTTGGGTTGTTTGGCTCAACATCGTAACCGAGCGCACAGCGGCAGACGTGGTCCGTGGATGAAGTGGACAAGCAAAGCTGCTGGCAGCCACCACGATAGGCCCACTTGTCACAGGTGTTGGAGCCGGTCTGGGCATCCGCATAAAACATCTTCATGCTTTGAATGCTCTCTGTAAAGGAGTAAATATGATTATGGATCAATATATCAGTTTTCGGATTCGCTTACTTGTATTGACTCTGAGATAGGACATGTTGGAGCAGGCTTCCTTCTCGCATTGCATGATTACACTCTGAATATTCTCCGGAAAATACAGCGTTCCATTGTAGACAGTCAGGGAACTGATCGATGTTATAGGACTGGCAACCAGCACCTTACGCGTCTCGTTTCTTGGAATATCGTAATAGGCGATACCCGAATTGTCGTATGCATAGTACAGCCGCTGTGAGTCGAAATCCATTGTCAAACTTTGAAGATTGTTCTCGTGCTGATAGATCAACAAGCGACTTGATCCGTCAAGATTAGACTGCTCCAACTGGGACATACTGCCATCGGAGGCAGAGTGTATCCAATACATTTTACCACTGCAGAAATAAATGCATAGTGTCAGGATCAGTGCAATGCTTGTAAATTAAAGCGCAGATCACTTACTTCGCGGGATCCAGGACAATGCTATCCACCATATTAAGATCCTCGTGAATAATAGTCACAAATTCACCGTTGAGGTTACTAGCCAGAATATTGCACTTGATCTGGCCAGAGGAGAAGTACATGTTCCGGGCAATCCAGTCCACTGCAAAGCCATAGGGTTTCTCAATGTTGGTGTTGATTATGGGCTCTATAAGGCCGTTTGAGATGCCAGCGCTTGAAATCTCATTCTGCTGGATATCCGACCAGAAAATGCGGCTTTCTTCCACAAGGAAATCAATGCGCTGTGGAGCGACCAACTATAAATATAGAAAATTAATACATATTCTCAAGTGCACAGTTAAATGCTATATTTACCCTCGGAGACTGCCGAATAGTTGGAATGGTGTGGTGATTAGGCTGATGCAAATCAATACCCCGAATCTCGTCAACCATGACAAACAGGAGAACCTGTTCATTGGGAACACAGTTACGTTCATTGGCTGGATCTAGGCGCATGACATGGGGACACTCGCACTTGAAGGTGCCCCTCCCACTCAAGAGGCAAAGATGTGAGCATCCTCCGTTGTTCTCGCCACAGGGATTCCGATCCCAGGGCTGTCGACTAGAGTGCAATACCTGAATGCCAAAGGGCTGGGAATGGGTACGCTGCAACACCTGTACATCGCTTCCATTCCACTTGTTGGCACGTATAACCGATGTCGCTCTCCAATCCGTCCAGTACACGTAGTTTTCGAACACAGAAATGGCGAATGGATGGGAGAGTATTTCCTTGTTGCGCAGTACAACGTGATGCTCGGACCCGTCATACATGGTACTACTAATCGAGTCCGACTTGGCATCCACCCAATACACTCTTTTCTGGGTGTAATCCAGAGTTAAGCCATTGGGCCATCCTGCACTTAACTGCCAGCTGGTGGAGATCAGGCGTCTTCCATCGCCAGACATGCTGGCCCGCTCAATTCTTGGGGAGTTATCATCCCAATCCGTCCAAAAGAGAAGACCCTCCCTTGGATCCAGGGCTATGGCTCGTGGGCTCTCCATGTTTCCAGCGATCAGGGTTCGCCGGAAGCTTCCATTCAGTTTTGCCACCTCGATTTGGTCCAGATTTGAATCGATCCAGTATAGGTTTTTCCCCACCCAATCAACGGCCAATCCCTCGGTAGTGGAAAGTCCAGAGTGAATAACGGCTTCTACATTTCGCAAACTCTCGCCCACTAATTGACCCCTATAAATCTTGTCGTCTATCACATCCGTCCAGTAAATCTCCACGTTGGATTCGTTATTGTACAAAAAGTCGAGAGCGATAATGTTCCGCAGGGAACTGTAAAAGCTGCCTGCGTTTAAAGTCTTTAGGTTGATGCCTTTGATGTCCTGCCTGTTGGTAAAGATAACGTAGGGCTCATCCGGAGCAGTGCTTTTGCATGTGAACCGATCGAAGCCCAAGTCGAATCCATCCAAGCAACGACAATCATAACCCTTACCGCTACTTTCACACACCTGTGAACAAGTATCCCAGTGATCGCATGCGTGCTGCATGCTGCAGCGCTTGCCATTTGGCTGCAAGTACAGGTGGTCTGGACAGGAGCAGATATATCCCTCCGGAGTGTTGTGGCAACGATGGGAGCACTCATGCCCGCGATCACACAGCTTATCCGCGCATAGAAAGCCCTCGTCCGTGGTATCCTCGCAATCGTTCTTGCCATCACAGAGCTGATCCACTGTTACACACTGCTTGGAAAAGCCACACAGACGATCTGGGTGCTCGCAAATCACCGTCTCGTTCATATCAAATCGACTGGCATTGATATGCGTGCAGTTCAACTCATCCGTCTTGTCGAAACAGTGCGGGATGCCGTCGCAGCGCAGGAAGTCCGGAATGCACTCGAACGGATCCATGCAAGCGAACTCGAGGGGAGCACACTCGCTCAGTTCCTTCCACCCAGTACTTGGATGGTTATCGCTCTTCGTCTGATTGCAGTTAGCCTCATCGCTGAAGTCCACGCAGTCGTGGATCCCATCGCACATGTGCATCTCACCATAGCATCCAATGGGCCGGCAATACTTCTCGCCGTGCTCGCACTCCTGCTCACATTCCATTTCATCGGCATTGTTTCTAGGGAAAGGAAGCAAAGTATTTATTTATTTTATATACTCTCATTGACCCTGCCCACTGTCCAAAGACCAGGCCAGTAAGAACGTACCCACAGTTATCAATGCCGTCGCAGACATCGGCAAACTGGCGACACCGCCCGTTATTACAGTCAAATTCCGGGCATTTGCTGGCCAAGATGGTTTCCGACGTCTCATCGGAATCATCATCTGGGCCACAATCGACCACTCCGTCATTTACCCAAGTTAGTTGAATGCAGCGCCCACTCTTGTGGCAAGTGAACTCGTTGCTGTTGCAGGTGTTCTGGTGGCAGTTGGCCTGATCCGTGCCGTCCGAGCAGTAGAGAATGGTGCTACACAGCAGCGATCGCTGATAGCAGCGACCATTGCAAACAAAGTTGTGCGTTTTATCACAGGTGTTGACATTGCAAGGTCCCTTCGGATCAGAGCTCTCGTCAATGCCATCTTCGCAGTCCTCGAAGCCGTCGCACATGTCCTTGCTGTCGAGGCATTGACGCGTGCTGCGGCACATGTAACCGGATGTGCAGTTAGGACGAATGGGAGAGGGCGCCAGTTGGGGGATGCAGTGGCTTCCAGTGCCGTTGAGTGTGAACCCATCGGGACAACGGCATATAGCTCCTTTTGGGGTGTTCAAGCACATGCCCGGACACTTAGACTGCGCACAAGCACTCGGAGTTTGGGGGAGTGGTTGTGTAGCTATATCAAAGATCCGCAGATCTGCAGCTCTACCAGTTCTCTGCAAGTGCACCGTCGAGCTAAATGTGCTTGATAGATTGGCCTGATGCGCATGGAACCGCAAAATAGTGAAATTCTTGTTGTCTGCCCAATATATCAGTCCATTGCTCTGCACAATCGAGTACGGATGAAACTGGTCCGACTTGAATAGCACCTCCCTCCCGGTGCCATCCAGCTTCATGAGCTCAATGGTGCTCAGTCGGATATCGCACCAGTAAAGCTCCTTTGTGCGTCGGTCCACGTCCAGGCTGCGGGGCCATTGCATGGGCATCGTGCTAGTGTCCTTGGCCAGCAACTCCTTGTGCGTACCATCCATCCAGGCGCTGTAGATGCCGGCCTCGCAGGATTCCGACTCCCACTGCGTCCAGTAGAGCAGTCCGGTTGTGGGGTCAAGTTCCAGGGACCTTGAACATAAGAGTCGCATTAGATAGGAATGATTACTTTCGGTCTCACTCGGTCACTTACATGGCATCACAGTCAGTGTTGAATGTCAGCACTTTGCTCAAATTTCGCAGTGGAGCGACCTGCATTCTTTTGTGGTTGGACCAGTACAGGTGATCGTTGATCCAATCGAAGGCCATGGCATGCACCCTCTTAAGACCTTGGGTCAGCAGTCGAGAGACACTACCATTGAGTGACTGGCTCCGAATGCTGCACGAGGGTTCACCATTTCCGAAGGAACTCGCAACCGAGTCAGCGACCACATAGAAAACCGCCTTGCCTCGAACATTTACATCAATGGCCAGTGTTTTCGACACATTGTATACTGGCACCATCACGTCCGGCTGCTCGCCGATCTGCTCCAGCTGCTGCACTTGCTCGGTGTCGAGCGGTATGCCACTGATCCTAGCCAGATGCTTGTCGCTGTACACGAGGAACTTGTCAAGGGCGGAGAGAAGGCAGGTCGTTTGATTGTGCAATTTATAGCCGGCGGAGCACAGACATTTGGCGCTGGCGAATCCCTTCGTCCATTGAGGCACACAGATCTGGTTGCAACCGGCGTTGTTATCTCGGCACGGATGAGCCACCTCGGGCTGCTTTTGGCGGTGGAAAATTCTCAAATTGGCATCACGGCTCACATTCGAATGGAGGATGTGGGCTTTGAGCGTGAATTTATCCAGGGCAACGATAGCCGTGTCCATCCATGCTGCCAAATAAATCGAATTCTCAAAAACCTCCACGGCGTGAATGGTTTTCAACGGCACTGGGGACTGCAAAATCAGATACAGAAATAATCAGATAAACTCTCATCTCCAAAATGTATGCTAATCCAAAAGCAACTCTAGCGCTTTTAATGAGATTACCCAAATACATATTTAAGATATGCTTAAGGTCATTTATTTAATCATATTTGAAGTTATTAATTGTTCAAATAAAAGTTCCTTCAAGTACTTCGATTTGATTTAATCCTTTCTTTGCAAAAATTCGCATAATAATACTCACATCTAGTGGCCTTTTAAGGGTCCAACGGTTCCGACCCTCGTAGTCCACACGGTTCACCTCATCCTTGTAGATGTCAATCCAGTACACCAACTCGTTTGCCAAGTCCAATGTGACGCTGCTAGGGTGATAAACCTGGTCGGTGACCAAAACAGTTCGATTGGTGCCGTCGAGCAGCGAACGCGACAAACTGGGCTTCCAGTCCGTGTAAAACATAAAGCCTTTGGTGGGGTCCAGTGCCAGAGATGACAGCGGGTCCACCTGCTGCAGTATTACCCGGCAGTAAGTCATCGCATTGGTGCACAGATAGACCAGGCCGTCGTCCTCGCTAAACAAATACCAATTACCAGACAGCCAGTCCAGCCGCAGTTCACTGAAAACTGTAAGGGAAATTCTATTAATTAAAACTCAGGTAATTAGCTATTTAAAAGGATATAATTTAAGATTTAAAACGCGAAAATGATTTGATATTATTATAGAAACAATATATAACACGTAGTTTAGTAAGAAAACTATAGTTATTTACTCGAAGGATTCACGATAAACGAATGCAACTAGACAATGAATCCCGCTTTTGAACCGGAATACCCCAGCTAGGGCCCACATCGGGGTCAAGATAAATGGTTACTCACATTGCTGCGGCGAGACGAACGAGGAGAAGGGCAGTGTCCAGTTAACCCGGGCGTCATCGACGCGCTGGCATCGCATTTGCAGCTCGGGCCAGCTGAAGAACAGGGAGCAGAGGGTGCGATTCCGATGCCACACCTCAAAGGCGTGCACGAAGCGAAGGGGTTGCGAGAGGAGCACTTCCTCCGCACTTCCATCGCCTTCCTTGTCCGTGACTTTATCATTATCTTTGGCCCCCGGCGGACCGATGACTTCGCCATTCGTTCCAATGCGCTGCACGCCGTCCCGCGAAAGAAAAAACAGCGTGGCCGGCTCCGTTGGTGGCACTATAAATTGAGAGGGATTAGCCCGATGTGTATCTGCTCCGGCGTGCTTTTGTGGTCCTTACCATTGATGGCCCGGCAGCGACTTCCCTTGGTCTTCGCATAACCGGAGACGCAGGAGCACTCGTAGGAGCCCGGCGTATTGCGGCACACCTGGTCACAGGTGCCCGGCTCGGAGCACTCGTCGTAGTCCACGCAGCGGGTGGAGTTCGACGACTCTGGCACCTGATCCTTGGGGCAGTAGCAGCGTGCCCCCTGCGGGGTCAGTTTGCAGTTGAAGCTGCAGTTCAGTGCTGCACACGCAGCGTTCTGTTTATCTATGCAGAAGTGGGTATGGGATTATTTGAAAAGGTATTTATAAAGACGCAGCTTGGTGTGTACCGGATAAGAAAACAAAATCAAGAGATCAAAATAAACGAATAATGATTACTTTCTAAAAACTAAAAGTGGTTATGAATTTGTAATTTGATATTGATAAAGTAGACAACCACGCGGTAAAATTAAACATCTAACAAATTTGGTTGAACTAAAACACCATTTTCTAGTGAGGACTTAGGACTTTAGGAACAGGAATTTGTACTATGATGGTGTTGGCCTTGTCACCCTATTAGCCGAATCGATCGGCTGCACTTACCACATTGCAGCTCATCGTTATCACAGTCCCAGTGGCCGTCGCAGAAGCGGGACAACTCCAGGCAGTCGCCGTTGCGGCACTGGCCCTCGAAGGCGCGGCACTTGGGCGTAGCGCCATTCGGACCTGGTCGGGAGGCAAATGAGGCGGTGGTCAGTGGGTGGCTTGTTGGCGGGGCCAGGCCCGCGGCTTACTTACAGTTCAGTTCGTCGGATGTGTCTCCCTTGCCGCAGTCGAACTCCCCATCGCAGAGCCAATTGTTCGGGATGCAGTGGCGGCTCACCCCGCACCGAAACTGCCCCTCGTTGCACTTGGGCGCTTCGGCTGGAAAACGGATGAGAACCAAGCTGAGTACACTCCTCCCGTACAATAACAATAAGCGAAATGAAGATTTATGGCGGGGTTTGTTAGTGGTCTTGGGGCTGCTAGCTGCTAGCTGCTGGTGGGTCCGCATTTCGGCCAACAAAAAGTTGCTTCTGCTGTTGTTCGTACAAATCGCTGAATTATTTCGCGAGATATCGTAAATAACACGCAAACAAGGGCAGTCGTGGCCAACTTTTGCCAGATATAAAACTTTGTGCTCCCGCTTTAAGTGGAAAACCCTAGAAATAACAGCATAATCCTGGCACTTATAATTGGAAAGGGTTGGGCGAGCTAAGCGGAAAGTGTCGTCAATGTGGTTATCGGGTTTAAGGTGTAGGTGTATCCCGAGGAAATCGGGGAAGTACGCCGCACGCGACTGAAATCGTAAAACCGGAAATTGTCTCCAAGGAACCATAAGTCAACACACCTAGGTGTTTTCGATGGAAACACATACATATGTACACTTGTGAGGAACTATTATTAGTTTGGCGACCATCTGGTGGCTTTCTGAAATGGAAATTACCCCTAGTAGCGCCTTGCCCTCTGTCCCTTTCATGGTCATTACCCAATTAGCTCGGCCTTTATTAAACCCAGTGAGTTTTATCCTCATTTTAGGGGGTGACAATGGCCAACCCTCGAAAGACCTCGAAAAAATAACTGTGACAAATACGCTTCGCTAAATGGCACGTTAATTTTTCGAGTTGACTTCGCATCCAGTTAGTTGAACTCCCCGTGGCACTTGAAAATGTTTAACAATTGGCCGGCAACATAATTTTTGACCATTTTCGAGGTCCCGGCTTGATTAAATAAACGCCGGGCTCCAGTTTGCGCCACTCTCGCCCTGCAATTCTGCTGGCGGTCAGCGTCCCACGGCTGCGTCTCCACGACTCCCTTGACAAAATTTCTGGTCCTGGCTTCGTTTTCGCCCGCTTACTCCTTGCTCTCTGGGCTCGGGGAAAAATAAAAAATTTAAACTTTCCTCTGGACCCGGTGACTGCATACCCTTGGGCTTATTACGTATTATATCCGTGTTGCCTTCCGCCAGCGCCATGCAAATTGCCACGCGAGCACCCGAATATCCGAATACGGGAATACGGAAGCACGGCAGACGGAGACATGGACACGTCCAATGGCTGTCTCTGGAGTTTAACCTCTTGGCAAGCAAAATATTTTTGGCCGTTCCCATGTGTTGCCAATGTGGCTTTTATGGTTATAGTCGCGCATGTCGGTCGCCATCTCCCATCCTCCATCCTCCATCCACCGTCCACCATCCCCATCTCCAGGATCACCCATGCCACCCGTCCGCTGTCAAGGCATTGTCATGGCTGCCTTTGATTTGGACCACCATTGCGGAGAGAATACAACGCGTTATTTGAATTCTTCTTTGCACATTTCCCCCCTATTTGTGTCAAACAATTTGCATCTCTGAAATGCTCACAAGGAGCACAAATGTATGACTCTAGGAAAACAGGAAAATATTATAATATTGTTCGTAATGTCTGCTGTATGGGAACATTCCATTTGCAGTCAAATGGGGAAGGAGACCTCGTAAAAGCTGATACACTCGAAAATGGCAAATACATAAGTATGCGCAAAACACGAATGGACGGAAAAGTGAGAGATAGGTCAATAGGTTAAAATGGCAAGAAAGTTGTTAAACTCGATTACATTTAACCTCCTAATTCGAGCTTCAGTTACCAATTTAAAAACTATGTCCGATTCCGCAGAGTCCTCTAACTTCTGATTCCCTTATTGCAAAGTATCTGCTAAAATATTGCCAATGCTTAGATACTCACAGTTGTTCAATCCCCAGAGTCCATTTAAGTCAAGCCCCATTTAAAAGTTGCGTATAAATTTGAATGGAATTTATTTGGGCCGAGGATCTGAGGAAACTTTTTTGTCGCTAGTGTAACGAGGCCAGTTTAAATGCAATATATCAAGAGGCTTATATATATGACAACACTTTATAACTCGGCGTGTGTGTGTGTGTGCCTATATGTCTGCATTCAGTTCAGTTGTGTTTAATTGAAATTGCGCGAACGGCAAGAGGGGCAGTACAATACAGAAGGAGGCGGGGAAGCGGGGAGCTGGGAAGTTGGGCAAATGTAGATGACAACGATGTGCCGGGCACATTTATTATAATCTGTTGCATTAATATTTGCCGACAATTTGTCGTCTGAGTTGTCGTTCTCTGCCGGCTGCAGTGCCACAAAAATTAAATTAAAAATGCCAGAAGAACTCTGCGACCCAGCAGCAATTGTTGCAGTTCGCAGTCGCCATTGAGTTGAAAAAAGCGGAGATAAAAATGTCTACACATTAATTTTAGTCTTGTGGCTTTTCCACTTATCAGCCCTGGAGAAAATTAAGGACAAGCGCTTAAATTTCCGACTGACAGTCAACCAGAGTTGGCTTTTATGGACCATGACAACTGGGCTTTCAATTTACGGATTTCTCGGCCCAGAAATGGTCCGACAACTAATTGCATTTGCTGCGGACAGCAGGTGAATATTCCGGTGCTTTCGACCATGTATTTGCGGTGGATTTTTAGGCCCGCCCACCTGTCATTAGGACGGACACACGGAGTACGGCCCAAAAAGCGTTCCGACCAAACAGCCAAACCAATAATAAAGCAATCACCGCCTGCTAATGTCCCCAGCGGGAGTGGGCAGCCCATGTGGAGGATTCCAGCCTGGCGTACACTGATCGAGGGACATATTGAATACTCACCGCACTCGCTGCCCTCATCGGACATGTCCGGACAATCGGCCTTGGAGTCGCATTTCCATCGCATCGGTATGCAGAATCCATCGTTGCATGTGAAGTACGAGGCTGGACAAGGACCTGCAATGGGATAGATGACGGAATAATGGTCACTCAGGATGAAAAGGAAGAACGAGGAAGTGGAGGCAGCCATTCAATCATTTGAGTCTCTGCCACAGTTTGCATACTAATGAATGCAAGGAGGTGTGTGCGAACGAAACCATTATGCTAATCGCAAATAGTTCCATTGTTGTCGCTGAGCTATTCATCCCAACACTAGGGATTAGCTGGAGTGCCGGCAACCTGTTCTTAAATGATACCTTAAGTGCGAAATAAATATTCGGATGGATGGCCAGCCTAGCTAATTATATGAAAGATGACATATTTTCATTATTTGGAAAATGAATTCTATCCTTGCTTTTAGCGCATTACTCTAAACCAATTCAGCCAACAACGCACGCTCACATAAATTATTCCCGAATAATACTATCCTCCCTCACTTGGTCCACAGCTGCGACCAAAAGGTTGCCAAATTATTTTTCCATTTAATATGCAGAGTGGCGACGTGTTAACGCCACCTTGCCACCCACCGAAAAGCCCGATGCTGCTCCATTCTCTTAGCCGAAAACGCCAGATAATTTCAATGTTTATGCAGTTGTTGTAGGCCAGTACGTGCCTACAATTAAACATTAACAACGGAGCCACATTGCTGGAAGCCAAATGCCGAGGTACGTGACTCAGGAGCAGTGCATCATTAGGCTGGTCGAAGCTGTTTCTAGCATTCCGTAAACAATAAAAAAGTAATTTAAATTTGCTTAGCGCATAAATAAGTGGGTGTCGGAAGTGTCCCAGCTTCCTTGTGACAGCATTTTCGGATCTAGAAGACCCACTTTCCCAAGTCAAACAAAAAGCATTCGGCTCGTTTACTCAGCCGCCCAAAAGCTGAACTCTGGATCCCCATAAAAGCCATGTCCGGGACAGTGCAGCAACATAACGCATCCAACAGCCATGTCATTGAAGTGGCTCTTGCTCGTCGCCCTGGTGGCGCTGCTCAGCATTGGAACAGGTTCCCTGGCCCAGCCACGGAGGTCCAACGTCCGAGCCAGACCCGCTGTGGACCAGCAGGTTCGCCTCCAGCGCTTGAATGCCAAATACTATGCCATTCAGCAGGACGAAGAGGATGGCGACGACATCCTCGAGCACGAAGAGGACCTGGTCGACGATAGTGAGGACGCGGAGGGAGATGATATCAAGGATGGAGAGGACGGAGAGGAGGAGGACGAAAGCACCGAAGCTGAAAAGGAAAACCAAAAACTGGATACCAAAAAGGTGACCGCCAACTCCACACCCGCCAAGCCAAAGACCGAAGTCAAGCACCAGTTGGCGAGGAGGGAGGAGTCCATCGACGAACTGCAGAACCTTAAGGAGCCCGAGCTTGAGCAGGAAATCAAGCTCGCACGCGCTGAGCCTCGTAATCGCCGGCGCGGAGGCAGACGGAACAGCAACAGAGGACGCAGGGGGCGTGGCAGCAGCAAACGCAGGAGTGGAAACCGCAGGTGCGGCGGCAGGAGAAAGCGCGGCCAGCGGAAACGCTCTCCTTCAAAGCGCAGCGGCAACAAACGACGAACGGGCTCCAAAACCAAGGGACAGGGTCAGAAAAACAAAACAGTCGCCAAAAAGGAAGCTGTTGCTCCATCAAACAAGGTGGCCTAAAGCGGTAAATACTCCCACCAACGAATGCAGCTTTTAAACTCATTTGAAAAGCAGCGAAAATCCTAATAAATAAACCACAATCAAATGTATCGCGTATTATTTTCTTGCACCGAAAAAAAATAAACGAGGGGCTATCAAACTTTATTGCGGTTGAACATACTTGAACCGATTTTCGCGGTGTTGCATTGAAAAACATGGTTTTTTATGGTAATATTATTTTATTGTAACATTAGTATTTTATTATTAGTTTGTGGTCATCTGCACTTCATCGCCCTTGTAATGCGTTCCATGTAACATAGTAACAAAATAATGCAATATACACAGGCAATCCGATTTACTCCGAAAGGGAGTAAAAGTATTTGTCTTTCCAATTTCTATCGATACACCAAAAACATTTTGGCCATGCCCCATAAAACGCCCAAAAGTTTGCCGCCCAACAATTTTTTAATTTTGTCATAAGACCAAAGGAGCTGTTGATTATAAGATGGTTTAGGAAAAAATAAATCCCAGAAACTGTGATTTATTTAAAATGGCTGTGGAAGACGGACTGAAAGAATGATCACTGAGCCATGAAACTTGGTTCCTATACATGTTACTGAAACTTAGGCGAATTTATTCAATCAAAATTAGCAAAAAAATACAGGTTGAAGCCCAGTAAATAATAGATTAATTTCGAACAAATTCCGCACGATGTGTTTTGCACCTCAGCGTAGTAAAAGAGCTTAACAGCAACGAATTGCAAATATTGCTGGAAATATCCGTCGGAATAAACTTTATTGTAGCATACTTTTCGGTCCAAACACTCACGTATTTCGCCAGAGAAAGTTTTTATCGCGAACTCATACACAGGTGTGTGTGCCAGGTAGCAACCGCAAGTCATAAATTTCGCAGCTATTCCGCTTTTGTTATAGTGCTTTTTTATGTATTTATGCTGGTTTGCTGGAATGCTCGCATGACCCCGTAAATTATAGAGCGCTGCAATTTCGTTTAGCGGCTCTTGCACTGTTCGAAATTAGTTTTACGCCTCTTTTTGATTTAGTTCCATCGAGGTTTACTGCTTGCCCGACATAAAATCAAAATAAGGGATTCGCATGCAGTTGGTGAGCCAACTCCAACTCCAACTCCAAATCTGCCTGAGATGCACTCAATTTCAGTTTGTTTTCCATTCAGCTTATCTTTTGCCTGGCTGCCTTGGCCACTGGGTTCGTTTACCTGACAGCGTCGTCATGCCAATCGTTTGTCCAAGGATGTTCCGCAGAAAGTCCTTTGGAAGTCATTTGAAATTGGAGGAAATTAAGTTCCCGTTAAGAGTTTTTAAGCACATCATTAGAAAGAGAAAGATAAGTAGATAAATGAGGGCCAGAACCTTTTGATATTGAATTAAAAAAGTCGAAAAATGTCGTCAATTGTTGGGCTTTTCAAAAAATTATAGTCTGCCATAATTCCTCCAAAAGTAAGTTTTAAATGTAAAGTTGAATCCATTTCAACTATAAATATTTTACTAAGTTGCGTCCAATAATTCCTCCAAAAGTAAGTATTAAATGTAAAGTTGAATTCATTTCAACTATAAATATTTTACTAAGTTGCGTCCAATAATTAAAGATAACTTTATTGCCTTGCTTCACTCCCTTGCCATTTTTGAGAAATTCCTTTCGAGAACATTGAGGGACGTTATCCTGTGTTTGCTCTGTCTACCCGGTGTACCTGTAGCCAATTTCGAGTTGCTCTTATCTGTCTGCACTGCTGTTGGCAGTTGGTCAGCACAATGGAATGGGCATGTGCTCCTCCGCTTGGTTGAGTGGGTGGCTGGTGGGTCCTGTCTCTGTTTCAAGTCCCGGCCCTTCGGCCAGCCAGCGTCTGCCATCCAACGACTGCCTGCCACTGACATTTGCCAAATCAAATAGAAATTTTAATTGACTCTTGGCTGGCAGACGTGCCAACGCTTTAGTTTCCGACTGGGTTCCTCCTTTTCGAGGCAGGCTCTTAAACCACAAGCGGATCTTTAACGCAGCCCTATTACTTTACCCTTAAAGCCTTTGTCCTAGCCATTTGCTCTGATTTCGAGCGACCCGACCTCTGCCCTGAATCTCCGCTTGTTTTTCCATCAGCAGGAAAACGGGTTAAGCGCCTTTTGGGCTCGAAGGGAAATTTGCATCTGTCGCTGTTGCGAATTATGTGGGCGCACACGGAAAACAGAAACTTTCGGATTCAGGATTCGGATCCAGTTCAGCACCACTCCTCCACCTCCTCATCTGCTCCTCCCTGTTTGTCAACAACTTTGCGCGCACCTCATATCCAGCAGTCAAAAGGTATATTTGTTGCGCTTAATATATTATAAGTTATTTGTCGAGGAGACACAACTTTATGACTATAGTTATAAATATATATTTAAAAAGAATTGGTTTGAACAAAAATTTGTATCATGGCATCTTAAGTAGAATTAATAATAGTTTAAGATCGCGCTTATGACGTAAGATAAAAGATAGGATACGGGTAAATTGTGAGATTTTCAATATTTCATTGCGAAAAAACTTTAAGAAGACACATTAATCCCTTGAATAAAGTCCATCCCTAGGATACATCGAATACGGAGTACCAGTTAGGCGTGACCCTAAAGGATGCCTTTCCATCTTGTTTTTTGTACTTGTTTTTGTTTGCTTTTTGGGTCAAAAAGATGTGTGTTTGTGCGCGTTGGCTGTCTGTGTGTAACATAGTTTTTCACTTAATTAGCGCGCTGAATGACGCGTTGACAGTTGGCAGGAGTACGTGCCACGCCTGAGGGGCATGCAACACACAACTTTCCGTGATTGTTGTTGTCTCTTGTTGTCTGCGGGAGCAGCAGTTGTCAGCTGAGCAATGTGCCACAGATTTCACGGATTGTGTGCTGCCAGAACTTCCTACTGCAATGAGGTAGCGCTCATAATTAAGGACAGCTGGTGTTTATTACAAAGCCAAAGGTCAACTAATTGGAGTTTGAATTTTCTTAGAATAAAAATATTTTTTAAATTGCCGAACTATGTGGAACAATCTCAGGAAGGGAAAGACAAGTATGATAATTAAAAAAAAAAACGGAATATAATATCATAATAATATAATATAATTTTCTGTTTTTTTGATAATAAGCAAGGACACTTAACACTTTAATTTGTAATTTAAATGGAACTGTATAAATGTTCAAATGGTTACTGCCCCAAGCAAGAGAATACATACATATCGGTGGATTGAGCTGGAGAAATTCACAACAAACTTAACGATTGAATGCTTAAATTTACAACAGAACTCTGAGCCATCCCTCATTCGGAATGGAGTCCTTGAATATCGTTTACATTTTCACTGCCGGCAGCCGACGAATTTCCGTTGTCGGCTCGTGCAATTTGCAGTTCACACATCACTTTTATGTCTGCCACCTCCCGTCTCGCTTCTATCAGCTACTCATCCTCTTAGTCCTTTAATGGAAAACTTTGTGAAAATTCGCACAACGCTGGGAAGATTCCATTTTGATGTCACAACATTTTTGGCCTTACTTTTAATGAGCAGCATCAAGGAAGCGAATTTTTCGTATTAAAAACCAATGCTTAAATAAAGGTTTAATACGACACAAAAGGAGTAGTGCATAAACAAAATAAAAAACATACAAAGGGAAAAACTTAAATTTAATAATTAAAATAGGTATTTCCAAAGGAGAATAAATAACGTTATAACGGCCTCAAGTTATAAAATATTAATAGGTGAAAATGAAAAGCCGTATGTGTATAAAGCTGGTAATATTCTGTTTTATTGCCAAGCAAAACAAGAACGCTATAGTCGAATTTGGAGAATAAGCTGCAGATTCTTGTAACGCCAATCGCAAAATGCTGTCACTTCCACCTTTTTTTTAATTATATATTTTTTTCTACCAATTTCTATTGAAAGATTAAAAGAATTTTGAAATTTCCCCCTCGCACTCCCACTAGCCGTGTCAGGGGTAGCTGATAGTCGAGTAAATCGGCTATAGCGTCCTCTCTTGTTCCATAATAGCGGCTTCCTCTGGCATAAAAATCATGAGAAAGGTGACAAAGAGAGTTGCGGGCGGTGCAGATTTCCGGCTGCTCATGGCCAAAAGCAAGCCGTGGAGCCCACGGGAAGCAGGAAGCCGGAGCTGCATCCTGTAGGGATCCCCCACTGCGGTGCCGGTCAGCATCTGGCCGTACATACAAATTCGGCGGCTTCCGTTGCCATTTTAACTTCCTTGTACTGCGGTCTCAATTTTCATTTATATCGACAGCGAAATCTGATGCAATATCCTCGCATGCTCCACTCCATGTCCCTATGAATAATTTAATGCACTGGAGTGCGCATAATGAGCGTGATTGACATAAATGTACTTTAAATGCATGCGGGGAATTTGATCCAAATTGGGATAGTAAGGACGGGATATTTTGTCGGATATAACATGCCAAACAAAACGAATTGCCTTTAAAATTTATAAAAATCAAAACAATATATTTATCGTTTTTTTCTAGTATCCATAAAATAAATTTAAGTTTTATAATATCTATACTACAATATAAACAGTGTTAGGAACTAACACTGTCATAGGCAGAACCAGTTTATTGTTTGCTAGCCATTCTATTTTGATTTCGTCCAGTTGTTCTCTTTTGGTCCTAATTTTTCAGAATGGCTTGCTGGCATCACTGCATGTTTGAGAAGGGTGGCAGTGGGCGGTGGAAATGGGGATTGCTTTAGGCCAGATAGCCGTGTCCGGCTTTGGCTGGTTTGCCTTGGACATTGGACTTTGCCGGCGTTTTTGGTTTCGGTTTGCTCGCTCGGTTTGTTGTCTGTGGCCGTATGTTTTCGGCACTTAAATCGAGTTTATTACGTGCTTTCTAACTGGCCAAATGGAGAAAATGGGGCCTGAGAGCACTGCTAAAAGCCAAATCACTTCGAAGCCATAAGTAAAATAAAACTTTAACCCTTCTTTACTTCAACTGCGCCAGCGTTTTGTTGTGTCTCTAACCACGCAAACTTGTAAATGAGTGTTTCGTTTATTAAATTGAATTGTTTTTGGGAAGCACAAAAATACACAAGAACTTCTTCCATCGACAAAGTTTTTGTATGCATTCATGAGGTGGAAAGAATAGGGGATTACGATATTAGACATCTGAAGTGCACTTGCACATCAGTTAGAAGCTACCTGAATATTTCGGGCATTTTGCATAAAAATGATAAGCTAAACTATTTAACTTTATGCAAGACCATCTAACCTCCCTTTGCACCCTTCGCCGAAAATTGAGATATAATTTTGCATCTGGATGGACCATAAAAAGTTGCAGCATCATCAACGCTTGTCGAGGGACCAAAATGCAGAAACTGCGAGAAGGAAATCCTGCGAAAGGGCTGAAAAACTTTCTCTTTGCAGTTGAGGAAAAACTTTGTAGCAAATATTTGAATAAGCTACCCTCTGCTTTCTTTTCGCACTCGCACTACCAATTTTTCTTGCATTTATTGCTATGTTTTTCGGTTGCCTAAGGCCAAACTTTTATTAATGAGCCAACAGCTGTGGAGAAATGGAGCTAGGGAAAGAATGAGGCCTTCAACACCTTATAAATGTCATTATTAGGTAAATCATAAAGGCAGGCTGAAAATGTCGAGAAAATTAAATATATATGGATTTCATGAATAAATTCGTTGTTTCTTGGGGAGCAGTATTGAATACATTTATTTCCATAAATTTTGAACCTTTAGATCAGAAGTGTATTAAAATAAATCGTATGCAAAACTAAAAAAATAGACAGACAATGCAAACTTTTCCACTGCAGCATTATTTTGCCAGTCTGCAAACTTTACCCTTCCATCGATCCATGTTGTGTTCAAGTTTCGGGTTAGGGCTTGAGTCAATACCTTAAAGCACTTGATGCCTTTTCAAGCTTTCCACAGGCTGCACCATCATCATTGCAATTGTGGTCCGGTCCTCTCGTCGTTTTCAATCTCCCTCTGGATGTTGAAAATTTCCATCATAAATGTTTATAAACACAATTTTCTAGTTGCGGCAAAAGTTATATTATTGAAGCAGCCTCTTTTCCTGCTATCTGATGCACTATGATTTATATGTAAGCGATCATCAATCTTCTTTTGCTGACATGGTTGTTGTTGGTTGTTGCTTCTGTTACTGCCAGTTGAGTGGAGCCGAACAACCAGGCCTTAAATGATTTTCTTG
The DNA here is from genome assembly GCF_003286155.1 of Drosophila erecta. Taxonomy (NCBI): domain Eukaryota; kingdom Metazoa; phylum Arthropoda; class Insecta; order Diptera; family Drosophilidae; genus Drosophila; species Drosophila erecta. The sequence continues at coordinate 18,861,481 of NW_020825200.1, forward strand.
TTGTCTCCCATTGATTTCCCAGCTCCTAAGACTGCAAATTCATTTTGCTTGTTTCTGGGCAGGAAGGAAGGATGTCAGGACGGAAGGAAGGAAGGAAGGATGTGGGGCGTGGGAGTGTTGTGGCTTGTCGTGTCTGTCATTGTCATGTACTTGTCGTACTCGAGGACAATAAATGCATTTGCAGAAGCACTAAAAACTCCAGCTGCCACCACAGCAAACGGCAATCAATCGATGATTTCTATTCATTTTTAAACACTTTGGACCAATAAGTAGGAAAGACCGAGTCTTATATAAGTTTGCTACTATTAGAATGTTATTACACTCTAATAAAAATGAAAGATTTCAATAGGGAATTCAATCGCGCTTAATTTAAAAGCAGAAACATTTTAAACCTTTTTTAAATTATAAAAATAGTAATTTTTCAGAACTTTTTAAAAAACTGCCAAAAAACATTATAGTCTATACATAAAGCTAACTTTAATTGTATACTTTTCATTTCGGTTAGTGGATCAGTTTAGTTTGATTTGTGGTGATTTCCTTATGTTGTTGACAGAGCTTTACGCCTGATTCGCCTTTTGTGCGGCATACCCGGCGTATACGCAATGTTTAACCACATATGCATTACACACACGCCATGTTGAACAACCAATTTATTTACCCAACTACTCAGCTTGAATTGTGCAGGCACTTCGCCTGAAGTGATTGCTGCCGGCAATGTTTTTGGGACCAGATATCCACATTATCCTCTTAGTTGAACAATTCGTTATATATCTGCCTACTCAGAGCGAAAGCACTTTCTCGAATCCTTTGAGGTGGCCCCCACTTTGAGGCACTTGTGGAGCACCTGGCTGATGACTTTTTGAACGTGGCTTCGCTTTTGACCTCTGTCGATCTGCTCTTACCACTTTGACATTGGAAGCAAAAAAGGCTCCAAGTGATTAGCCAGCCAGAAGGATTGGACCACGAAAACTTAAGGCAACGCATATTTTAAGCGGCAAAGTTTTTGAGGGCTAAAGAAAATAGTTGCCCCAACTACTATTTCCCATTTCCCATTCATCCTGCCATGCAATAAAAAATACTAGTGGCTGCAGAGAGGCGAAGCCAAGTAAATAAAAAATTATTGCAAAACTTTCCCATGCAATAAACGATGAAAGTAAGTCCTTCTTCAAGAAGGCACCAGAGCACGAAAATCGCAGTAAAAATAGTTACAGCCACCACACTAGGAACAGGATCTTTCGCAGGAACATCATCTTTCAGTGGCATGTCTGCCTACAATGTCACGGCTCCCCCAATCGTGTAATCAACGCAGGTTCCACCCAACCAGATCTGCATCAGTAGCATTTTGGGGATTTAGGAGCAGTTAAACGGCCTACTGACAATCCAGCCCCCTCCGTTTCTGAATCCCATAATGCCGAGGAGCGGACAACACTTTCGTTGGCATGGCACACACGCTTCCATAGTTGCGGCAGACGTGACAATGACCAAATGGCACAATGTTGCACTGCACAGTGGGCATTGTGGGGCATAGACTGGAGAAAGATGTACTTGCTAACAGCTGGGAATTACCGACAATATTCGTAAGAATTACACAAAATGAATAGCAAGAAACCTAATGAATACAAATGAAAATACCTTTCAAAAACAAATCATATTGATTAGCTAATTAAGGCATCGTTCAACATACTGACTTTAGTTATGTTTCCATCATTTTGAATTGAATTAATTAATAACATTTTGATTTATTATGATGCCATTCCAATGCTGCATGACAGGCGAATAAAATCAATCATTTCAATTAATTGTTGTGCAAATTCAATTGGCGTCTATATGAGCCATCAAACATCCGCAAAGGGCATTTATTTTCGGCAAGCAGCTATCGATTAATTGAATTGAGCACAGCCGTTCGCAGCCCATTGTCCAATGTCTGAGCAGTTATTAGAGAAGATGTTGCAGCTATCAAAATGCCATAAAGGCGAATGTTAAACTGAGCTGCCATAAACTGCTCGCAATACGGCCGTGTTCCTTGGTTGCTGATGTGGAGCCAGCGGAATGCCAGGCACTCAGTCAAGGAATGGGGTAAACGGGCTAGTCAAGTGAGGCGGCCTCAATTAGGCCCCAGTTTGATTAGAGGCTGGGAGCAGTTGGCCGAGGGAAAAATTTCCATTACACTTAGCATGCCACACGCCCCATATCGCCATCTCCATTCGCTTCTTCCTTAGGGGCTTTTTCTTTTCATTAGCTAAGTGGCTGAGTGCGGACTATCCGTTGAGCCTCCGAACAATATAATTTTTATTTGCCCCTCTGTTTTTGTAATTATCCAATACGAGCGCGTCCCCTGCCTTGAGCCGCATTAAACTTTTCGGGCGTTGATCTATTTCGTCTGTTGCCTCAAGTGGCATAAATCACACAGAACAGTGGGGCACTGACACAATGGGAAAATTAGATGAGAATTGAGACGTTCAATTCAAATTCAAATAGAACTATAAGTAGAACATGTGCGTTGTGCAATGCCCACAGAAAACGACGAATGACGAATGATGATAAAGGACTGTTGACTGATGCTAAATAAATTTTTTTTTTTTTAATTCTTTTTTAAATACAAAATAAGAAAACGAATTATTTTATGATTTAGGTCCAGAATACAGACTCATAAGTAAGCTTCAGCTGAACTTTCCATGCCAGTTGATTGTTCCAAATTGCTATAAGAGCACTTGGTCAGCGGACGGGCATGCAGTAAATAACATTTATTGTCATTCATCACCGCATAATACACACAAATACAAATTGTCACTCAAACCAAAAGGGGCATTATAAATATATTATGGCAAAGCGCAGCCTGGGGAAATTTCAAAATAATGGACAAACGTGACCAACGCATAACGAGGACGAACATGATTTTCACTTAAACGAAAACTTGTGGGCAAGGAATCCTTTAAAGACCAGGATATGCGGCGTGCAAGCCAGAGGAAGGGGTGTTGACTCAGGGACGTCTGTCAGAGGCAAGCAAAAGCGATTTTGCGGTTAGTCTGGTAAGCCACAGTGTTGTTGACCCCCTCAAAAACCCCTTCGACTGCACTTGACTCTGACCCTTCCCCGCTCGTCGTCCCTGTGCTCCCCTCTTGCAGATCCCGTCGACGCTCATTAAAAACAACAAAGACAGTTGACTCCACCGGCCCCAGGTAGCTCAACAAGGACAAATATTCCCTACTATATGTAAATAAAAAACAATAAATCTATATTTAAGTACACGTTCAAACATTCTGCATTCTGCTTTGGCTACATCCGACACACTTTACAAACTCAGATACAAAAAAATCGAATATTCCTATTTAATGTTAAATTGCAATCCGATTGCATTTTTCCCAGTGCATCGTATTTGCCCAGTGCCATCAGCAGGAGAGCCGAAGAGCTGCAGCATCAACAGCCACGTAACTGAGACAGGAGCAGTCCACGTAATTGAATCACCCTCCAGAACATATTAAAACCATCCTGAGCAGCTCACAGCATTCCCCACGAGTCCCTGGCTCTCTTTTCTGTATTTCTGGATGTTGGACTGCGGTTTGGCCTTCAGGCAAAAATGACCGATACCAGGGACCAGGATTTACCGTCTACCTCTGGCCGGATTGTTGGTATTTTGTTGTTCTGAGTTGTGCAACTGATTGCCAGTTGGCTTTGCTATCCGTGCGTTAAATAAGTTCATTTGCTAATTTTTGGATTGTAAAATTATACATCGTAAGTCAGATAAACCTTGAACAGTATATTTCCGTTGGAATTTGAATATGCTTATCAAAGCATTCCATTAATTCATACAATCGGTCATAGTGTCCAAGTTCCGAAATGTATAACCACCTCTTAAAGCAAAATTTGTACATATGTATGTACTTTCAGTAAGTTGTGGCGCCAATTCAATGTTTTAGTACATCAACTTTCTGATATTCGAACATTTTTGATATGTTACATTTTGAAAACTGGACTTGGGAAAAAAACTAATTGGTGGACAAACGATTTCAGCTAAAGTTGAGTTTTTTTCTGACATTGCGGAAAGTGTATAAATGCGTCGTGGCATAAGCTTAACTCCTTTGGGACCCCGACTTCCCCCAATTCCCCACTACCTTGTTTTCGTTTTTTCCTCTGATCCAACATGCAGTTGCTGCAGTGCATTGCTCACGTTGCCGCTGCTGTTGAACCGAACAGGTTCAGAACGGCCATGTGAACAAAGAATACGACGAGAATCAAAGGAACATCACGACTGATAAATGAAATAAATATATACCTATATGGATGTATATGGATAAAAAAAATGATAAATTAAACAAATATATACATATATGTATATGGATATATACAGATACACCGAAGCACACGCATGTAATGTTTAAATTTAGATATATCTGCAAGCTCCCCGAACGTCGCGAATACTTGGCCCGCTTATCATTCGTGTGTCGTAAGTCTGTGATGCCTTCTGCCTGCCAAGTAACCAACTACTCCACTACTCCTGGCCTGGACATATGTTGGCCAAAAGAGCAGGGCCAGAAATAAAGGAGGAATCGCAAAGAAGAAGCCGGAATGCAGCGCCAAAACTGCAGCTCCTTGGACAACTTTTCGTTCTGTGTCATTCTAGAATCTAGATGCAGAAATTTGATGCCAGCTGCAACTTGTTAGGCTCCTGCCTCTTCTCACCCTTCTTCCTCGCTTTCCTGATTTTGTTTGCGCCTTTGAATGGCTTTAACTTACTGGTTTTGGGTTTCAGGAGCTCCTCCTGCACTCGCTGCAGTCTGTTAATTGCAGCCAAGTTTCCCACATTAAGCTTGCGAAACAATGAAGAATTGAAGTCCGATGAAGGGGAATAGGGGATTTCGCAAATCATGATTTGCTTTCTTCCCAATGCTTTTTGTTTGCCTTGGTTTTGTTCATTAAGGTAAAGGGTAATGGCGAGTTGAACTTTTTCTTTGGATCGGAGTGAACTTTTGAAGGCGACAGCCAAGTCCAAAGACCTTTAAGTTATGCAAGCAAAAGGTCCAACCTCTGCCACAATTGGTTAAATAATTGATTTCAGTTTAAGTTGAGTGAAGTGAATTCAAGAAACAGTAAGAATATGTACAATTTCTGTAACAAAGGGGACTTAGCTAAAATCCTCAGTGGTAACTTAAACGTTTGCTGTATTATACAATATTTATCTACCCAAACAATTATCTCATTATCATTTTCCGGGATATTTAGCTTTGAGGGTGAGAACTACCCGTTTTATTTCCTTCTGTCTTTCTTTACTGGCAGCTACTTTAAAATTTGAGCCTAAACGAATTTCATTTAAAAGACTGAATAAAAAGGCAAAAAAAGAAAAGAGGGGATTTAATCTGGGAGCAGAACCTGCCATATCACCTTAAGCCTTCGCACTTGGGACCTCACCTGAAGAGCTGCGCTTCCATTATTTATTATCGGCTCATGGGGTCTTCACATTTTCCTCTTTCAGCCCAGACACGAGTTTCAACTTAGTTTAGCCCAAACCCAAACACAGAAGCTGCGATAAGGCTAGCTAATCGCATTGGAAATCAATCTAGAACCAAAATCGATAACTAGACCATGCTGGCAACACATTTTAATGTGATTCCTAGGCTGTAAATGTGCAATAATTTATTTAAATTCCCAAATGCGTGCTCTCGCAGACATTGTCATTAATATATACTCGATTTGATTTTCTTAGCCGTGTCTTTTGGGTCAAGCCATTAATGCGAAGTCCAGCAGAGCTCGGCGTGGGCCGCGTCCAACGATCCATGGGAGGCTTGAAAAGTCGTTAACCGGCAGCCCAAGTCAGCCAATCAACCAAGCAAACTAGTTTAGACAGACGGACTTCTTGGGCCATCTGGGGGCAGAAGGGAAGTAGTTCGACTTGGCAGCCGGAGAACGAGAAATTGTAACACGAAAAGCGGCTGAGTGACAAGTTTTCTGAGGCCGAGGCACATGTACATATTAAATGGCATATTAAATATTTTTGTGTTTTATTAGGGGCAAAACTTTTAATTGGACCCCCGCTTACACTCTTATCTTCTTTGCCACACAGATTTACTCCTGTGGATGCGATTCTGTTTAGAAACAATGAAATCCATTCTACAAGTATGCCTTGCTCTTGTTTAGCCGACTGACCTGAAATTAGCCTTGACGTTTCGGATGAAGCTGATTGCAAAAATATAAACAAATACTTCCACAGCAGCGAATGTTTTAATTCGTCAGATTTTCCGTTTTTGTTTATGACCATTTTTATGGGACGGCAACCTTTTGGCTTCTGTCTGAACTTTGATTCAGTCGGATCTGTTTGCTGAAAAAGCACGTTCTTCGTATCTCGAATTCTACTGGTAGTTTTCCTTGATACAGATAATCAAATTTCTATGAGCCATATTCTCTCGGTTTTTTGTGCGGCTGCCTGGGGGCTAAACCCAATTATTTTTTCGCAAGTCGTAAATCTATCTGAATTCATATAGATGTATAAATACGCCATGAGCGGAAATTCGGTCTCTGGGGTAAATGAATAAATGATATCCTTCTATCCGATATGTGCGATAAATATTTATGTGGCAATTTGGAGCACACTCCTCCGACAGCTCAACAACTTTACCCCCTCGAAAACTCTGTTCCACTCTGCCAAGGCATTGAGACATATGTGACACATGTCAATAACATCTTACCAACACCACAAACTCCACGCAAAAAGAAATCATCACACAACATAATATTTTTTCTTTCACCAAAACTGAGTGGATTGCCCATCGTTAAAGGGCAAAGAACAGTGTATAAGAAACATACAACAACCAGCAAGGTAACAATTATTTATAAATTAATTAAGATTAATAACTACATGTTCGTACATACATATACATACATATGTACATATTAAAATTGTTTTAGAGATTTAACTTTTCACGATATTGTTTGAAAGTAAGTATTAGTATTATTACGAGACAACAAACTCGATTGATTTTTTCCAAGTGCAATTTCTCCACATTGTCAATCCCTGCCACGTGAAGTGTTCTTATCACGCTTGTGTGAAACTTATGCCCAACGATTTCAATTTCCATAGAGCTCCCGCCCGAACTCTTGAACCCATTCCCCTGGCCATTGATTGGCAGCTGGTATAACTTTAAACAACCAGAGACTGTTGTTGCTATTACCTTTTCAAAATATGGGCATCAAGTAAGGAACCACAAGGCTTTCAGCGTAAGCTACAAAGCTCCTAAGCTGCTCAGCTTCAAAGGCTTAGAGCACTTGTAAAAGAAGGGGTAGAATACAGAAGGGGTAAAATTAAGAGAGAAAAACTGTTGCAATCTGTTAAAAAAATGTGTGGGTACTTGAAGCAAAAGAGGCTTATGGTAACCTTAAGTTGACCCAGTTTAATGGACCCAGCACTTGAGAATCTATTGAAATTCAAGTTGAAAGCAAATCCTTAGGGCCCTCAACTATATCCTTCAGTTGATTTTGCACAACATTTTCAAACGTCATTTAATGGATAACATCTTGGGGGAATTTTTCGTATTTCCAATGATTAGGCAACAGTTTGCAAGCGTCCACGGGGCTAATAAACTGTCTAAGTTTGCCATCATCACTCACCCAACAATTGTGACGAACCCTCCGAGACTTCCGTTCTCCGTTTCACTTTTGGCTGCCTACTCTAAGCTTTAAATTACGCTTAAATTGTTTTCACGCCTCTTTCGCTTCTGCCATTGAGCAGAGATCTATAAAAAGCATTTGACGCAATCTAAACCTAAGGAATCGCTAAGCAAAATATACAGCCGTTGAATAAGGTCTTTCGAGGGGATTAGTTCGAATGGGAAATACACTTTCAAGGGCGGTCATGGCAACGTTGGTCTATAGAAATGTGCAACGTTAGAAGGCGCTTTACTTGTAGCATGATGTATTTATTATATACACGGTAAATCTAAAAAACTCATTTAGGGCATTACTCGTACAGCGTTAGTGGCTGTAAACCATTTGCACCTACAAGTATAATGACTCCTTAGTTTACTTTTCTTATTCTGCATCTTTAAGAACCCAAAAGAATAGGAGCAGCATACTGTTCAACAATTTGGCACATCGTTCCCATTCAGACCAAGTTTTTATGGTCTCACCCACTAAAGCTCTTGCCTTTGGCCATCTTCAGCAGACTTGAAGCATTGTCTGCTGGCCATCAATAATTTATGCATTCGACCATCAATCACTTTGAGCTGCTTTGCCTTAGCCAAGAATTGAGAATTGAGAGAGACGTTGTCATAGAAGTGGAAGGGAGGACTTGGGGATTCTGAGCCCGAGCTAAGTAAAATCAGTCAAGTGTGGATAGCAAGGCGCAAATGGGTTTCGGCCACGATTGGTTTGATTTCACCCCTCCCCACCGATATCGAATACTCCTCGAATGCGCCGGACAACAAATGCTGAGGAGTGGAGCACATATTTTATGTATTTGCCTTCACTTTACTTACTTTGTGTACAATTCTGTTAATTTTTTCTTGGCATTTGCCTCTGCTTTCTGCCTGATGTGCAAAATTTCCATCCTTTGTTATGACCCAAAGACCGGAAGAGCAGAGGAGAAAAACTTTTTCCGTTGGTCCTCTGTAAATTTGCAAAATTGCTTCCTTATTTCATTTTTGGCAAATAAACTGAAAGAATAACATTCCCAGCCCCACAGGACATGTGTAGATACCCGCTCGCTTTTCCAATTTGCCAAAGACATTTCAAACAGCTGACGGTGCTGGAGCATTTGATTTATGCAAAGTTGTTGCCTAAATTGATTTGCAATTGCCAATTTCCTCAAAGAAAACTCATAATCAGCCTAGGCAAGCCGGAATACACAATCCCTCGTGGGGAAGTGAAAAGCTAACCCCATACCCCATAGCCCATAGCGTAAATGTTTCACATCGAGGCGTCAATGTGGCTCAAGATGTTAACAGATCTTCGCCGGCTGCGTCCGCCACCCACTCCAATTTAAATTTTCAATATGCGAGGCGGCGAACAACACGCTGACAATGAGATGTGAAGTAAAGTTCACGCCCAGAGCGACGAACAAGTCAACTAACAATGAAAACCTTGTAAGGGGCCCGGGCTCACCAGTGTAAGCGTGATGGACTACAGTATACCCTGTTACAATTTTATAGAATATATGCAAACATTTTATTCAAAATATTTGCGTTCCATTACTTGCATTGACTTACTTAGAAGACAAGCTTCTTAGGTCCCAACAATGAATGAAAGTGTTAAATTTATAATTTTAAGTACTCTTTTTAGAGCTTTTAAATTCGTACAGCACTTTTTTCTTAAATTAATGTAATTTGTTGTTTTTTTAATTGGATTACAATTTTATTAAGGCAACCCCTTCAGTCTCCAAAAGTACCCTCTGAATACAACACAAAAAATCCATTTAAATTATATTGAGTTTGTTCGCTGGTGTGCCAGGTTTTTGAGACTTTTGGCATCGGCATAGGGGCTTCATTTACATATGTACTTAACACGTGTCGGTTTGGGTGCTCGGTTTCACTGTGAGGAGCAGGAATCTTTGGGGAAAACAGGGGGCAATTACTTAATGAAGAAACAAAAGCATGAAAAAGTTCTGGGGCCAAAATGCAAATACTGCTAGCAATACTCGCACAGCTTTATGCTGCTTAATATATTTATGCAGACAGCCGACAAATGAGACCAACAGGGGGAGAAAGTGAAAGAATGAGCTTTTGCGCTTAATCAAATTACAGCTCTAATTAATTTCAATTGTTGCGGTAATGGGATTCTTGTGAGCTCGCTGAACACAAGAAGCGTCTTAAAAGGCGTTTCGGAAGATACTTTGGGATTATCATTAGGGAGGCGAATAGCTGTGAAAGCAATACAATGTTTGTGCAATGTTACAGACAAGATTTGAGTTCTATATAGATGTATTCTAGGTAAACCTGGGCTTTTGTTATTAAATTTTAAGCAAGAGTGATTGATTTTTTTATAAGAGTAATACTCGTATATTGGTAACTTTAGTTTCCCGTGATTGATTTTGATACCTTTTATGTCCGTATATATATCCGTATCCGTATGATGAGTATTGTTAATCATTTTTATTTAATTGTATACTCTGTTCAACTAGTGATTTTACTAATGACCTTAATAATAGTAACAAATGTTCTTTTGATATTAGTGGAGCACTACAATTCACTTCATTTTGCCCGCTTGTTTCTGCCACACTGCCCACAGTGGTTGCCGCAGCCAAGAGGCAGCACACCGTTGCAAGTTCATTACAAACAATTGATTTGGCAGAACGGCGTAAAACTTGGCACAGGTAAGAAGGACGGGCCAACTCAGCGCCAGCACTGTCTGCGAAATGGGAAAAGCCGGCATAGAAAGGAGAAAGCGCCGACGAGGAGAAGCAGGAAGCAGAAACCCACTCGGAACGACAAAGTCTGCCCATGACCAACGCAATGTGGCTGCAGCTCTAGACAAAAAGCCAAGTCAGCACTTGCGCCGCAGACGCTCCGGGTGAGAGTTGGGCGGAGGTGGGCGGAGGTGGGTGGAGGTGGGTGGAGGTTGGTGTAGGTGCTAGTGGCATTGGGCAGGAACCAGGTGGGAGGCAGGCGGGCAGGCAAAGGCAGGAGGAGCCGTCGGTGGGCTGGGGCATAAATGAGGGCGAGATGTGATGACTGCTGGCGAGCATTAATAATGAAAATATTCAGGCAGCTGCTGCTGCGGCTGCCGTTGATTGAAACCGAAAGGGCAGCAGTCGAGGAATGGCGAGGAACTCCAAGGAACTACACTTGAATAAACTTCGTCGAAGTCCCTTGGGATTATTTTGAAATTATGCGAAGTCTTCATTTTCACTACTTGGATTGCATTTTCAGAATATGAATAAATGAGAATACATTTGCTTTCTGTTATTTTTAAAATAAAAATTCATGTCGATTAAAGGAACCACGATTTTTAAATACGATTAGTTATGCAAATCATAGTAGGTTGGCAAAATGGTATTTAAAGTATAGCTGAGCTTTAAGGAATGGTGTTTGCGAGTAGCAAGTGGGTGGAAAATCTTTTGAAAAAGGATTAACATTAATATGCATGTGTGTGTTTGCACCGAGCAGTTTGGGAGTGTGTGCGGGTGAAAAGTTTCCCGTTGGTTTGAGTAATGTGCGCACATAATGAGTAACAAAGCGCCCTAATGAAGTACTCAAAACCTTCGAGCAGAAGCCAACTTTCAAGCCCCTGGATATAAAGTTCGTCAAGTGTTAGGGGCGAATTGCCCAGACCCAGAGAACTTAAACCTTAAAAGTTTCATAAATGCTCAGCTACATACTGGAAAATTGGGCCCAATTGCCAAATCGGAAGTGGGGAGCAACTTAAAATAAAGCCAATAAGCGAGAAGTGCGTTGAAAAGTAAACAACATGCCAAAAGATTAAGATTACAAACACAAATGCAAAGAAGTTGGAGAAAAAAAGTTTTGTTACTGATAACCGGGTGATCACGTTTATATACATTTTGGTGTGACGAACACATGAAACCTTCGTACTTCGTAGTGAGCAGCCAAACAAAATCAGTTTGTTACACGCATAAACGTAAACAATGCGAAACGCAGAATTCACGAAATTGAGGTGAAAATTTATTTCGTAATGTCTTTCCGGCCGAAATATGTTTATTCATTTCATTTAACCAAACACGTCGTATTTAGGTATATTACCCGTTACTGGTGCAGGAAAAGGGTATACTGTGTTCGTTGAAAATTTGTAACATTTCCCTACAAAGGTGAGAATCACAACCCAAGTCGATCAGTTCGTTTGTCCGTCCATATGTTCGTCAATATCTTGGGAGCTACAAAAGCTAGCAAATCATTATGGTGATACGTTTGTTTTAGGTTTTTACGCGCACAATTTTAAAATGAGTTTTTATTTTTATTGCTAATTTATGTCATTATGCCAAAACAAAAAATATGTGGAAATTTCTACCTGCCATTCGCAGCTTAGAAAAGGGTAACCGAAAGAATCTTGTTGTCCCATGTTCACATAGGTCTAGCAGGCAGTTGTTTTGAATCTAGGGTATTATAATAGTCACTACTTAAATTTATACGTAGATATGTTTACTTTCTCAATTATCTTGAGAAAAATACCTGCCACATGCTTCAAATTTTTGCTCTAAATAAATAAATTTGTAGTTTAAGCATTGAATGAGTTTCACTACTTGAAAAAGTTTGAAAGCACTTTAAAATTTTAAATGAAGTGGAATTTCACAAGTCTTGATATTTGACTCAAATATATTTTATACAATAATACAAGACGAAAGCAATGCATTTAATGCAATAAATATATAAAGCAAGTTTATGTTTGTATACTGGAATTCAATTAAGTGTACTTAGGTTGATTTGATTTTCATTCGTTTAACTTAAAGGTGCCGAGATGCTTACAAGCGTATACGTAATGTGTGACAAATAAAACGCAATCTTGCGGTTTTCTGCCTTTTTATTGAGGCAATCACGAGCATAATAAAATAAATGATAATAGTAACCATAAAGAAACGAAGAGTAGTCCGCCGTCGCAATAACAAATGGTAATGATGACAACAATGAGTGGTACTTAATAAATTTAATACGTCCGTTTAGACTCACAATTAGGCGGAAGATTATTGGTCAATTTAACCGCCTGCGGTTAGTGCGTCATTTGCGTGGATAAACATGGTTTAACACGATTTTTGGATTTATGTGCATTACCTGGAAGTAAAGGAAATAATTATCATTAGTAACTCCGCGTTGTGAACTCGAAATGCGTTTTAATGTGGTATAGAAAATGGGGAATGTATAAAAATGAATAATTTTGTTACAGATTGCGTACCACTTGAAAAATTTGATGGTGCCCTGGAACCTATAGTTTTAACAAATGTCATCTAATAGCATTCTAGGAATGGTATACACTAAACGAATCTATCTCAAAAAATAATATTCAATTTCTTTGATTATTTTCCTACCAGTTTTCCATTTAATTTTGGAATTATATTTCAACCAGTCTTGGTTTACCTTGTGATGTGGCAACTTCGAATTGAATTGCATTTCGCGGCGGTGGAGCCGCGCCGCATTTGCAATGTCGGGAGGAGACATATTGGCCAACCCGATCCGAACCCCGTGCCACCAATAAATCGCTGGTGAACGACAGCCGCTAGATAGTCTACCCGTACAGAGAGCACCCATGAATCGCCGGCCTAAGCCCGTTGAAATTTATTATATAATTCAATCTTTTCTTTTTCGCTGGCTTAGAAGGGGCAAGAACTTTCTCGCCCAAGTGTCGAAAGAGGCTGCGATAAGAGGAATAGCGAAGAAAACATGGCAAAAGGTATTTAAATCGTTTTTAATGGAAAAATATGCAAAGCAGCCGCGCGGCAGAGTCGTAAGCCGCTGAGAGGCTGAGCAGGATTCCAGACAAATCTCTGCTCTGCCGACTGCCCGGCCACCTCCTTCATTAAAATTCCAAGCATTTTCACTTTGCGAAAACACACGGCAGATGAGGGGCGCAGTAGGAGTAGGGAAAAGGAGGTGCGGCAGTTCGAGAATAAAGAACAGACGGAGAAACTGGCGGGAACTGCTGACTGACACACTTTAAAACAATTTCCTGGCCTGGCATCGCTTCCTTCTGAATACAGAATATAGAATCCAGAATCCAGAAACCAGAATCTAGAATCCAGAGTCCCGCCCGAGGAGGTTGGACACATCCTTGTCACCCCAAAGTGCACGCAGGACATATGACAAACTTGACGTACCATGTCAAAAGATTTGAAGCCAATTTGTCTGACGAGGTGGGATACAAAATGGGATGAAGTCGGAGCCAAAAAGCTGCAAGTTGCGGAGTGCTGCCGTATTGCATGGGAATTTTACATTAGAAGAACTCACAAAAGGAAAGGAGAAGGCAATTCGATGCAGAAGCTAGCTATATTTCATTCTAAACACCCTGCATATGCTGAAGGGTGATTCTAGATGCGAATCGTTTAAGATATAGCTTATGAAGCTTATACAAGTTGCGAAGTTAAAATAACATGTGGAAATTTTTAGATTTGATACTGAATTCAAGTCATGATAATCTTTTGAAATAACAACACAATTTATATCAATCACAACATATACGGATTACTGCCGTTATGTAACATAAAATTCAATAATATTAAATGAAGTATATTGTCTGAAATAAACACAATCATTACGAAAACTATTTATAGAATAATAATATTTACTGCCATATTTCGTTCATAGAAAATCACGAGAACACTCAAATTTAATAGTTGTACTAATAGAATAATTATGATGCAATATTTTGGCGCCCTAATTGGATGGAAAGCCCAGGAGATATTTCATTTAATTAACGCATGTAAATACAAATGCTGATATAATATTGTCTCTCTAATTGGGCGTCCTTTGGGGGGCGAGCGGAGTGTGTTATGTTGTGCATACCAAATGCATATTTAAACTGATTAAATTAGTTCGAGCGTTGTCATAATGAATGCGAACCGTGCACACACGTTCAGGACCCCAACAAGTTCTAAAGTGCCACTAAAAAGTGCCGGAGAGATAGACAGTTGGCAGCGCGGAGTGGGTGTGGGTGTGAGCCAACTCTCGACAGGAGGGTCCTGGCATGTTTGCTCGGAGGACGAGGGCAAAGCTTTGCACTACTATAAAATTAAGATTAAAAGCTCCAGCTGTAAATGAGTATAAAGTCAGTCTTTGTCCTCCTTCTCCGGGGTTCCGTGTTTGTCCAAGGTGAGCATTTGTGTGTCTGCTTGTGAAAGGATGCTCCTCGCGAAAGTCAGAAAGGATACACACAGAAAAGTGGGGACAGCGACAAATAGAAAAAAGCAAACAGAAGCGACATCCCCTCCAACCTTTGCTTACTTCTGTCCCCTCATTGTTCCCTAGATTAGCTGCGAATTCTTTTGTGGCTGCGAGGAAATTAAAAATTTTTCACTTCAAACACACAACAAAAGCCAGCAGAAGTGAAACAAAGCATCGTTTTAATTTCCTAGAACGTTAGAAAATACAAAAATATATTATAGAAGGGAATGGGGCCAAAATATGATGAAGAAAGCGTGGAAAGTGAGCGTTGTCTATCAGCGTTTCTTCCGGCAAACTAAAGCGGCACAAATAACACCAACAACTGAGAAGGGTCATCTTGTTTTTATATGTATATTTAAGAGTTCTATGTATAACGTATTCGTTATCAACCTTAAATTGGATTTCTTTATCATTTTCTTATAAGGTTACAAAACACTTTTTATGTTGAAGGTCTTTAAAAAATGTGTATCATGATTAGATTAGTATCAGTTCTTCGGTTTTTTACTTCGGGGCAAGATTTTAGAACCTAATTCATTTTATTCGAGAAAGACAGCTCTACGTGAATTGATCCAACTTCATATCCGGAAATTATTCCGAATTTTTCAAAGAAACCCGAGTGATACCGAAAAAGCTGCGGGTGCCTGCACAATTAAAAAAAATTCCATTTTCGTTCCCTCTTCGAAAAAATGTGCTACGAAAAATATGGCTTTTCCTTTTAGATCCCTTGTCGGGAAAAATGATTTACAAAGATTGATGAAAAGTAAAGGGATTGGCTCGGGTGGTTTTCTCTTTTTTGGGTTTGGTGGTGACTTTTGTGACTTTAAAAGGAGGGTTGGGTTAAAGGCGAAAATGTGCTATCCAGAAATATGCAGCTGAAAGGTTTTCATTCGTGGTGGGCCAATGAACAACTGGGATATACAAAATACTCTCGAAAACGGATAGAAAATTTCCATTGACAACGGCACGGAAAAAATTCGAATAGGATATTAAATTATTTAATGGGTTTATTTTATTGTTTTGCTGCATGCCAGATGAACTCGTTAACGGGCCGCCAAACCAAAAGGTTACATATCATTTATGAATGTTTTCCCTGCGCCTCTGCAATGCCATAGTTGTCAATCATTTGTCAATTAAGCACTCTATCAATCCGCATGTCTGCCGGAATTCCATCTTGTTTGTTTATGCAGCCAATCGCGGGTCGTGTAATGTATCTCTGATATATATTTCAAGCCTACAATACACATTTATTAAAGTGTGTTTTTTCCGTTTATTCCGAGCATAAATTGAAATTCTGTCAGCATCGGGATTATACGGATGATATGGGTGATATGGATGAGAGGGACGGCGGATGTGATCCGTCTTTTTCACTCCGCTTTCATTAAATTGAAAAATTGTTCGCAAATTACACAAATCATCAACGGCGACGTACTGGAAATATTGTGAAAATGAATTGCAACTTTGCGCTGCTTTATTGTTTTATCCTTTTCGTTTTTTTTTTTAAGTATTTATTGCTTTATTATTTTTAACAATTAAGGCAATTCAGAAAAAGTGGATATTCAATAACATATTGAACTCAGCCGCTTTTTATCACTACGCCAGCCGTAATTAACTTAGGGCCAAACAAAAGAATTTGATTGATGAGAGATACTATCCCTGATTTCTGATGGAAGGTGGCATTAAAGCAAAAGGCATTAACAGATATTGAAATAATAAAACACTTAACCACATTTATTTGGCAGAATTTAAACGCATAAGCCTCTTTAAGGGATAATGCGTATAAACTTTTATAAATGTGCCATTTCATTATCATTTCGGAAATCAGCTTCCGCGGAAAATAACCCTACTTTCACATGGCATTTATGTTTCTTCGCTCCCTTTTCCAATCCACTTCAAGTTTGGACTGCACAAAATACCACATTTCCTAGTTATAAGTACGCGGGACAGAGAATGAAAAACTTTTGCTAATCATTCAACCCGAAGCGATCTCTAACCCCCAAACACCCCCTTATCCGCCCAGTGCCTGACAAAACGTTGCTGGAGACAGTCTCCGCCAAAAGTTTGCACATTAAAATTGGCGCTAGAACTAACAAACTTTGGCAGTAAGCTGAAAGAGACAAAATGCACACTCCACTTCCCCCCTTCAGCCACGCATAACGCGCTTGAAAACTTCTCCAAATGAACTGGGGCAAAACGGGAAAACGGGAAAGGATGTACATATAGATGGATATGGCTTAGCTTATTTATCAGGCGAAATATTTTAATTAGATTGTTGCTGTTTAAGCTCGTGCCCCTTGTTTTCGAGTCTGTATCCCTGAATTCCTCTGCAGGACCCAAATGAGTTGGGCCTGAAAGCCTTTTTCTTGATTAAATAGCTAGCTAGCACATTTGCATTGAAATTTAATTAAAACAGTGCTTATATGCATTTCAAACAACTGTCATGAGAAGGGAAAAATGGTTTATGAGACCCTCGGTGATAGAGAACGAGATATTTTCGCATTTTTGGCTATCAAGAATACGCATTTTTAAATACGCTTACATAATGTTCGTCTGTAACAAAATACTTACAGAACTTATGCTTATTACTGGAAATATTGCAGGAGTTGGCTTGGAGCAATTAATGCGAGACGGGCTCATATTTCACGGCTCCCCTGCCTCAGCGTGGTTGCGTCCCGCTCCACGACGCGCGTTCCGCTGATAAGGATCTGCCCACCCATCTAACATCCACGTCCACTGGTGCCCCCTCCACCGATGCGCCCTCAATTGATGGGACAAAGCCATAAATTAGAGAACAAAGTTGCGACGCATCAACGAGCATGTGAAACATGTTTCGACGAGAAGAACTTATCATCGATGGCCAATGCAACGTGTATCTATGGGGGACCTGCACTGTGATTAACCGGGGGCTGCCGTGGGCGGGGCGCATTGGAAGGAAGCAGTTACTCCAAATGGATCGGGCGCAACAAAAGCTAGCAAATCGGGAGGCGACCGGAGCGGAGCCACCAGATCCGAGGGAGGTGGAAACAATTTTGCAAAGCGTCGAGCGCTATGCTTATAATAACAGACGCAGCAGCAGCAGCAGCAGCAGCAGCAGCAGCAACAGCAGCAGCAGTCGGGCAAACAAAGGAAGAGGAACAAATTACAGCACAAAAACCAGCAGTGCCAACAACAAAAACGCCCGACGAGTGCGCCAAAGGTAGGCAAATATGGTAAAACAAAAAAGGGGAGAAAGCGGGGCAAAAGGGAACATTCCAGGAAGCTGCACTTAAAAGAGTACGACTACTGCGCGCGATACCCCTCATGGTTAAATATAAGTAAGCCCTATATGTACTTTTCGGACTGCGTAACTGAAACATCGAGAGGGAGTAGCTCGTTTTTCATAAATCATATTCAGGTATTGTATTCATATAAATCATATATTACAGTAAGATTCCGAAGAAAAATTGCCTAACTTTAAGGTGATGAAAAGAGCAACAATCTAATAATATTAATGACTTTCAATTGAAATGTAGTATACAAAAATGTGTCATACATTTAAAGATGACATATTACCAGCAGATGAAATGATACAATTTATTTTATAAAAACCTGTATATTAAGTCGAGATATTAACATTTTTATAACAAAAAGAAATCAATTTTAATCAAATTAAACAACTTTAAACTTTAATAAATATAATAACCTAAATAAAGTCTACTCAAAAAACATGGAGCACTAATTGAACGTAAAAGAAAAGCTCGTTATAGTTGCGCTTTTAGTCCTTAGTCCATTTTAACCAAATATTGTTGGCCAAAACTGAGGGGCATCCAACTGTTATTAATACAACTAATTGAGAACCTACCACAACGCGATGCGGAGTCGGACATGCAGTGGTGCAAATGGTGCGAATGGGAAAAAGCGGGCAAACGACAGCTTGCAATTACATCCGAGACCACTTCTGCAGCCCGCTGCCTCTGTTGCACCACCCGCTGCACCACCCACCTCGCCACCTCGCCACCACGACACCACGACACCACTGCCCCACTGCACACACACAGGCAGGACAAAGTGCACTTCAAACAAAACGTCGCCCACATGGAAGCGTGCGATTTGCCGCAATTGCGTATCATTAATTTGCGTTTTGCCTGCCACCTCCCTCCTTTCCATTTCCATTCCCCTAACCATGCCCCTCCATCCATAATACCGCCTGTCGTCGTTCGGTTAAATTACTTTGTAAAATGTTTCATGGATGCAACGCGAAGAGCAGCAGCACAACAATTACAAGTACATAGCAGGGGTTACTCATAAAATGACTTCTAATGATAAAATGATTTCTAATATTCAACTTTAACATTTTAAAGATAAAGGTAAGATAAGAAAAGGAAATATAAGGTAAATAAGTCTTCGTAAAAGTCTGTCTATCAATTGCCTAGATATTCATAAACATAACTCAAAGTCTGATTTTCATATATAAATATTATATTAGAATACATTTCGAACTTAAAATAAACTTCAAAATAAAATATCACAGGTAAGCACGGAAAGGTAGCAGTTCGAAAATTCAGTCACCGCATAAACCAAGGAAAAGAGTAGACAAAGTCCATGGGTGAAGGATTGGTTTGGCTTTGCGGTTTTGCTGTTACACGAGCACAGCAGTTACTACTTACGTTGCACCCACACACCCCAGTTCCCCCTCCACCCATTCTAAGCGTAGTAGGAGAATCCGTAGCGCTGTTTTAATGCATTTTCAATATTCCAACGATGACACAGCTAACTGAACAGAAACACAGCATCGAGAGCTGGCCATATAGATATGTATATCTCTATTTAGAGATATAGGCAGATACGAGGGCCCAGCGCTGTTGATGTTTTCCTGTTTCAGAGATCAACTGCTTTGGAGAGCCCAGCATGGTGCTACTGAAATCGAATTATTAAGTAAATTAAAATCATTATTATCAATAAGGCTGCAGAGTGAAATATATGTATTTTTCGCGGCTATTCAACTCTCAGCCTTCGCAAGCAGACATTCCCCCCAACTCATCTTGTTTTTAAGCCCCGCACTTCGAAGCTCTTGCATCTAAATTGAATGCAACAAAAATTTGACCTGAAGTAAGGCCATTTTATAAGCAATTATAAAAATATATACATATATAAATATATATGTATACAATAATTATAGCATCAGTATGCAGAGAGTGGGGCTGTGGAATAAAAGGGGCCAAATGGCGAGGTCCACTCGAGAGGCTCGTTGAGTTTGTAGCTTTTCATACAATTGATTCATGCTCACTGCTAATTAAAACTAAATTGAGTGCACTCTGTGGGCAGGCAAATGGGTGGGCAAATGGGAAAAATGAATTCACGTTTGACAAATATTCGGATTATTAATCATTCAGAATTGCAAAAGCGAACAACACTTCCAGCAATTTCCTTTTAAGGAGAAGCTGAAAAAACGTGCTTGTAAGCGGCGTTCGCTTAATTAAAATCGTGACAGACAAGAAAAACACTGCGAAAGAATTTCATTTGCAAATTAAACTCACGGATCTGCATGCAGCGAAAAAGGATTTAATTTATTAATAAAATTAAAATCTTTTTGCGAACGCAACTTTTCCATTTCTGAATATGTACCAATACCGTACACAGTTCTCTTATTTAATCTGTTTAAATGGTAACTCATTTCGCGAGCACAATGAAGTCTTAATTGCCTTCTAATTATTTGCAATTCTCCAATTGACAATTTTAAGTAGTTTTGAGCGATATCGAAAATTGAGTAAGGAAACTTCAGGCGGATGAGGAAGTCTCTGTTGATGGCAAAACGAGGGTTCAACTCTCTGCTCCTGGCAGAAAGTCAAGTCATCGCTGATGATGACAAGAAAACGTATGCGTTGGCCAACTGTCCTGCCCATGACCATATTGGGCTCTTCGTCTAGACCCCCTGGCGATGTTGGTGTTTTTGCTCGACGTCTTGAACCCAACCGATCCGATCTGAACCGGTTCCAGTTCTGAGACCCACACGGCAAAAAATCATGTGATATGGGGTCTGGTTTTGCCAATAAATTAAAAAGTTAAAACCCAATTGTAATCTAAAATAAGGTGTGATAAAGTGGATAATTCACTGAGACCGGAAACCAAAATCATAAACTCTTTATATAAATTCTTTGAATTTATTCAAACTTTCAATACAGTGTATACGATTTGAAAAGCTTTTAAGATTTGGTTTACAACTTTTGGGCTAAGAATGGCTTTAACTTTCGAGCTGCGACAGTCATGTCGACAGTGCTTCTGGGATTCATCCCAGATTTTTTCCGTGCAATCCCCATATCGGTGGTGCGTTATTCGAGGCCAGAGGGGCCATAAATGACCGGCGCAGCCAGCAGAAATACAATAAAGACAGCACACAGCAGCACGTCTGCATTGAGCGGCAACAATAAAATGTACAATAAATCAATATAGAAAAACGTCTTGCATAAAAAGTTTGCAAAAAAGGGGAAGGGAGAAGAGAGCGAATTTCGTTGTGTGAAAGAAACCCAGACTGGATTTTCCACATAATTGTTCTGCAGCAAATTACTGGCTATACCGATTTTCCAGACTCAATTATGTAGGGGAGTAAAAAAAGGTATATGAATATCATGAGAAAAGTCCTTAAACATTTTTTCCGATTTTCTACAACTCTTGTTTCTTTTTCCTTTCCGCAAGCCGGCCGGCTTGCCCAGTCTGTTTTGGGCCCGTTTGCTTTGCTTTCGGCCAACTTGTTTGGCTAAAGGCAAATTGTATCTTTCTGGGTATGCGTTTTCGTTTTTTTTTTTTTTTTTTTGACTCTTTAGGCAGGTGTTACCAGTTTGTGTGTGTGTGTACCAGTGTGTTTGTAACCCACCTTACAAACTTGTTTGTTTCTATTGTTGTTGGTGTTACTTAATCGTTTGCGGACAGGTTATCGTTTGCTCTTGAACTTGAGGCGAGGAAACAAACAAACTTAATGTGGAACTTGAACGGACCCGACTGAGAATAAATACGACAGCCCAAAAAATTGGTCTAAAGGTGACTTCCAATCTCGAATGTTGTCCCTTGACAGATGGCTATGATTGATGGCCTTCCTCCGCTCTATATCCACTTTGGGAGTGCAGTACAAATTAGTATGGTTAAAAATAATATAAAAATACATAATATAAAATAATAAAAGAATATACATATGTATATAAATATGATATATGTATGTTGATATTCTTCCAAGATAATTCAAGACATTTCCGAAAAACTATGTGAAAGAGAAGCACCTGCTTATTAAAGCATATAGAACAGATTCATAGTTCAAGATTATCGATTAAATATAAACAAATAAATAAAAACAAATAAAGTATAAAACAAATAATTATCCTTTAATCATTATCAGTGACCGGTTTTGTGACTTAGTAACACACAAGCAAGATAAGAAATAATTCCGTGATTACAGTTTAATTTTAAAGTCACATCTTTACTACACAATTTCACTAATTATTAGGAATATAGTTTTTTGTTCACCATATCCAAGGCGCGTTGTCGAAAGCATACCTCGCACTATACCTATAGTTACGGTCATGAATATATCGCTGGGGACAACCAGTGGGCTTTCATCACTTCTTCTGCCTCCGTTCGTGAACACAAATGAGGCGTGCCACTCCCACTTTCCCTTCCGGTTTCTCTCCCCTTTCCCGCCCCGTCCGTTTAACGCGGACAGCAATTATTAAAACAGAGCCATTGGCGACATGATAAACGATTTCCGCAATATTTCCGCCAGCCCAGGATGGTCGGGGCAGAAAAGGCAGCGGAGGCGAAAGGGAGAGTTCACTGTAGGGTTGCAGGCACGGCCTTCACCCCTCCGCGGGGCAGAACGCTCACTGCGGAACACTTTAGCCGGCTACACAAATTTGTGCACGGTTCGCTTTGTGGGTGCGTTGCAAATTGTTGAACTCTTCAAAAGGCTGCGGCAGGTTAAAAAATTAGACAGAACTCTTACGTAAGTGAAAGAAAATGCCAATCAGTTCAAAAAATTGTATCTTTAATTGGAATTTAAATAGAGAGCAAGCTGTTATTAAAAAAGGTGTAAGAGCGCCCAAACTTGATTGTAATTCAGTGTTCGTGGGTTGTTCACACTTCGGCTGAAAGATTATAAATGAGATTTCGAAAATAAAACATAAACAACCTGGTGTCATTAACATTTGTGGGTGCAGTTAGCTACTATTGAATCCATCGCAGGAGAAGCAGATACTGAATCTGCGTAGGGATAGGATTACAGATCTGACAGTGAATGCAGAATAAGTGCACAAGCTTAATAAATGAATAATCCGCGGTGCCCTCTAACTTTGTCTCTTATCTCATACCTCGTTGTCTTGTTGGAATTGTCAGGCAGACAATTTGTATGATTGATTTCGGTGCCTTCCGTGCATTTGCTCGCTCAAATTGTCACTGAGTTCTGGCGTCGCATAGCCCCAAATGAGGAAATGGTTACTTTAATTTTATTTACTTCTGCGCGTTCCTTATCTGTATCTTAACGAGATGGAGGCAGCGGTAGCCTTTGTGCGGAGACTTTTGGACCCCGGGTCATGGATCATGTGCATGCATAATGCGCCCGAGTCAAGAAGTCCATTGTATGTACATAATTTATTTAAATTTATTTGTTGATGCTGTGCAAATTTTCCGCGGTCATAAGTATTTCATTCGGTGTCAGCAGCTGACGCGAACTACGAATTCTATCTTACTTGCTTACATGTAAAAAGTCGGTGGGTTCATGTGTACTTTCCTATTCAATTATATCTCATTACTCTTTGAATAACGAAGTGAAATCATTGTTGAAAAATATACAGAATCTATAAATATTTAAAAACTTTTTGGAAAAATGCAAACTTAGTTTACTTTTTTTGGGCTATCCTCGGGATCTGCATCTTTGCATTATGGCCAAATATTTTTCTTCAATTCTCGTTGCGTGAAAATTCCACGCAAAAACGCAAAACAAGCGACAAAAATATTTTGCATACATTTGTTTTTGTTTCTATTTTCATTTGTTTTGCGGCATTTTGCGGCGAGAAAACCAAGGAATTTGCATAACAAAGTGAAGTGACGGTTGGCGGCAGAAAGGGAATGGGGGACTAACAGCACACAAAAACAGAGAGACAAAGAGACCGACAGAGACAGAGAGAATGGCAGACGGAGAGAGCAGTTGTTATTTTTGGCACAGCCAAAGGCAAGGGAGGAGGGACCAGGGGGGCGAGGAGATGTTTACTTAGGCCAGGTTAATGCACCGCAGATTAACAACAATTAAGATGCGGGGGAGCGAGAGGCAAGAGGCAGTGGGCAGTGGGCCAGAGGCAGATAGCACACGTACCTTTTTCAGGAAGAGGACGCAAAGTGGGGGCCTCCTGTTGCTCCTGCCAGTGAAACTTCCTGTAGCCGCTGCTGCTGCTGCGACTATTGATGCGCCCGCTGCTGTTGCTGCTGCATCTTTCCACGGCGACCAACAACAACAGCAACAACACCCATGAATTCGCTGTCGCCGGCATTATGCCGCTGGCCGCTCTTCTCACACACACACACACACGCACACACAAACGCGCGCGAGTCTCCTTGTTGTTGTTCTTCTTCTTCCTCTCCTTCGTGTTGTTTCAGCCTTCCGTTTTGTTTTCCTTTTACACAATAACACAACACTCACACTAAGAGACGCACTCGAACGTACACCAACACACGCGCAAACCGGGGGTGGCAAGGAAATCACAAACA
The DNA here is from genome assembly GCF_003286155.1 of Drosophila erecta. Lineage (NCBI taxonomy): Eukaryota > Metazoa > Arthropoda > Insecta > Diptera > Drosophilidae > Drosophila > Drosophila erecta. The sequence goes on from NW_020825200.1 coordinate 18,886,014, forward strand.
GGTAACTTTTTTACTTAGATTTCAATTGAAACATGCATTTTGTTTGTTTACTTTCTTGAAACGCTTTGCGCGCTCAGAATTTGCTGCATATTAGTACACCGCACTCAAGCACTTCAGCATCCCTCATGCCGCGATTTTCTGATCCGCCAAACACAACGGAAAAAAACAAATATTAACTCATTGTATTTTGCCGGCTGTTTTTACCGAAGCGGCGTGATTTTCCCGATTTTTCTCTCGATTTTGAAACCGGACAACCGCTCGGGTCAAATGTTTTTCGACTTCTGCCTTGCGAGACTTGCGTTACTCGACCGAACACTTTCAACAACGATTACCGATTGAAGCGCTCCAACCGGTAAAATACTATGTGCATTTGTGGGGCGGTATTTTTCACGAACGTGTCTGCGGTCACATTGTTGCTGTTAGTGAGACGAAGAATTTTAACAGTGCTGTTAATGGACCATACGGAAATTTCAAGCCGCTAATTTAAAATTCTGTTGGTTTATAATCCCCTTTATTTTTTTAAGTTTCACCTTATACGCTGACCTAGTATGCTATTATGTTTTCTTCTGCCAGTCGCTAACAAGGAAGATGTTTAAAATATGGCGGTAAAATCTGGTTGCACAGGTTGAAATTTGTAAATAAATGTACCCTACCTATCTTTCATATATGATATCCAGTGCTTATTTAAAATAAAATAGGGGAAGCCCTTAATAAAAAGCTCTGTTGGACAGAAAACGCTCTTTTCGTTTTTTAGTCCCAAATTGAACGGCCGGCAGTTGTCACAACATTTTGATTTTTTAAATTTTTTGATAGTCCGACACAAATCCAAAAAAACCTAGTAAATTAAAAAACTGAAGAATTCCAGAATTCTCTGTACCCAAAATGCTGCGCCAACTAAGGGTAAGCTCTGTACATATACCCAAACCGGTTGCATAAGATTGCAATGGGATGCAATTTGTGCAGTTCTTCCTACATATTTTCTATTTATATTTTCGCAACGACCAGCTGACAATGGATATTTCGGGTTGGATCTTCCTCCCGTGGAGACGCTCGATGTCCAACATGAAGGAATCCCCTCCGCCGCCACCTCTGGCCAGCACCTTCGACGACGTGATTGTGGACTACGAGGACCCGGATTATCTCCCACTGCCGGAGTATCCACTGCGTCCCAATGAGCCATTGCAAACTCGCAAGCAGCGGTGGGTATAACTCTTAACTCACTTCAATCATTCCTAGCAGAAGTTCCACATTTAGTTTCACATTATTACATTTTGTAATTACAAACAGACAGAAGACTATTTACTTAGAAGAGATCATTTTAATTTATTTATTTTCTCTTTGCTCACATCCATTGTCCTTTATTAACTTTATATATAAACTATAGTTTACACAAGAACTTCAAAAGTTTCTTTCCTATTTATTTTTAGCAAGCATGACCCCATCTATATATTTTCACATTATTTTCTTGTTAAAACATAAAACAGGAAGTTATTATTTATATCATCATTATATCAACACTTTACTACTCCTTTCCAGGCTTCTGTATCAATCGCGCAAGCGGGGAATGCTGGAGAACGATCTCCTGTTGAGCACCTTTGCAGCCAAGCATCTCCAGAGCTTCAGCGCCGAGCAGACGGCGCAGTACGATCAGTTAATCAACGGGGTCAGTAACGACTGGGACATCTATTACTGGGCCACCGATGTCAAGCCCACACCCAAGGAGTACGACACGGAGATCATGGGGCTGTTGAAGGAGCACGTGAAGAACGCTGAACGGGTCAGCCGACTCCGCCAGCCGGATTTAAATACTTAGTCATGCACCTTATGTTTATAAATATGATTACTTTGAAGTTGAATTGATCCAGGAGATCATAACCTTATCACAATATCCAAAACGCAAATATTTATCTTAAGAATATGGAATATACTCAATCCCAAAAGTTCTGGGACTGAAAATCCTTAAAAAAAAGGGTGGAACATTAAAAATCCGAGCTAGCACCTCTCGAACACCTTGTACAGAGTGGGAAGGTTAGTGAGCTCGTATATTTCATTCTTGATACGTGGTGGTGGCAAAAGATATTTTTTAAAGGCTGGGAATAGAACGTGCTCCACTGTCCATTTGGAATACCCCGCAGTCGGACCTTCCCGCCAATCCAATTGCGAGTAAAATCGAGCCGTTTCCCTGCAGAAAGTCTCGAAGCAGCGCGCCTCCTGTTCCCAGTCCACTTCGGTGGCCAAGCGGAGTAGGTAAACGGGCAGGTGGGTCACACAAGGTCGATACTGGTGCAGCAAACTTGGCAGAGTTTCGAGCATTCCCTCCTCCGAGATGCGCAAGCCGAAATACTCCCTCATGATGGGCGCCTTTTTCAGAAGAATCTCCGCAGCACTGTCCGCTAGTTCAGCCTTATCCCCGTCCTCGGGTGTCCAGCCGGCGGCTTCGCTTTCCAGCGACAGCATCAGCAGCTCCTTGAGAGGCAATGGTGGAGTTATTGTGATTTCAGAGCAGTTTTGAAACTCGTAAATCATCCGTTGGTAAAACAGTTCCTCACTAAAAGTTCGTGTGTTGCACAGATAAAGGTGCGTTTCATGCTGGAACAAGGTTCGTCTCTCATCCACACAGCCCACATAGACCATGTTTTTGAGTGTGCTCCTCATCTGAACGCTGCACTGCCGCTCCACCCGCTGCCTCATGTCTAGCACGCTGCTTAAACGCACTTCTCGGGATTTCTTTGCCGCAGTAACACGAAAACTCTCTTCTGGCAGACGACGGGCTTCCTGGGAGGAACTGGAGGACGCACCTGAATCACTTTTAACCAGAGGCGCCAGAAACTTATCTAGTTTTTGCTCAGTGGCATCAGTGCGCACCAGCTCCTTTGGATAGATGCGTTGCGTTTTATCAGCAGACTGGGTTTCATCCAGGTCGGAGGCTCCTGGTAGCCTTAGCTGTTTGTAGAACGTCCTGGTGGAATTGCTGCCTAGGAGTTGGGCTTCAACCTGCTGCTTAATGCGATCCACGATCTCTTCCTGGTAGAGAAAATGCACCTCATGCTTGGTGGGATGAACATTCACATCCAAATTCTGGGGCGGCAGCGTAAGGCTCATATATACGAAAGGATGCTGGCCACGGGGCAGGTAGGTGGCATACACGGAGTCCACGGCGGTCTTCAGAGCTAGGGAATATAATAGATTAGTTTTCTGCATAAGGAGATGATTATGCTCACAAACCCGAGGACTCCACCAGTCGTTGGTTGATGAACAATAGCATCTGACTCCTTTTGGCCGAATAGTTAACTTGGGTGATCAGGCATTCGGCTTCGAACTTGAAAACCTCATCGCGGTGGCTAAACTCCAGCAGCTCCTTGGAAATTGCTGCCCCGTATATGATACGGATATTTTCGGATCGGGAACTAGCCACTGGTGTCCGCAGGGCAGGTTGCGCGTCTCCCTGCTTGCGAAGAGTGAAACCCACCCTTGGATTGTGGACAGCGTACCTGGCCAGAACCTCAGACAATCTCTGGAACTCCTCGGCCGGCGAACGGAGGGCCTGCCTCCTTTGCGGCATGTTGTAGAACAGATCCTCTATGCAAATGATGGTACCTTGGTTTCCAGCACACGGTTTCGGCTGACCCTGGAGCTTGCCATCCGCATAGGTTGCCTTGTAGCCGCACTTTTCCTTCGCCGTCTTGGTCTGGATGCTTAGGTGCGCCACATGACTTATGCTGGCCAAAGCCTCTCCTCTGAAGCCAAATGTGGCTATCTGGGACAAGTCCTCGAAGCGGGTTAACTTGGAGGTGGTAAACCGCTCGCAAACGATGGCCAGATCTTCGCGCCGAATCCCAGTGCCATTGTCCTGGATTTGTAGCAGCTTTAGTCCGCCGGCCTTCACCTGCACCTGGATGTGACTCGATTGGGCGTCCAAACTATTTTCCAGCAGCTCTTTTAAGGCGTTGGCGGGTCGCTGAATGATCTCTCCGGCGGCTATGCGGTTCACTACCACCTCGTCCAGCTTCCGGATGAAACCAGGCTCCAAATCTTCCGGCATGGCGGGAAATCTTTACGCGAATTTTATTGTAAACAAAAATCAGTGTGCCCGTTTAGTTTCGCTGGGGTATAAAACAGCAAAACAAGAGAGAACGCTTTAGTCGAGTTGCCCGACTATCAGATACCCGTTACTCAGCTAGTGGAAGTGCGAACGAGAACTTTCCAGATTTTTCTGGCATATCGATAGAAATTGGGGGAAAAAAAAATAATAAAATGAAAATCAATATTACAAATTGTTCAAAAGCTTGGGCGTGACAAATTTGAGCGTTTTGTGGGCGTTAGAACGGGTGTGAAATCATAAAATGAAAAAAAAAATAAAAATAACAATATTTGGAAACAAACTTGAGCAAACGGACGGACGGAAATGGCCAGATCGACTCCGGCTCCTGATCGTGATCGGTAAATTTAAATTGTAATATCCCTTTGCTTATAAAACTTCTAGGAAAAAGCAGTTTTAAATTCATAACTTAATTGGAAATTAGGGAAAAATAGTCTGGTTAGGTAACAACTCCTTTATTAATCGGTTAACAAAAATAAAATTTCCATTTGTTTACCATATATTAATATATGTATTATGTTTCCGTTATAACATTTAGTTTCTACATTTGAATATTCGTTTCTTTTAGTTTCACTTTCAGGTATATTCATGTTTTGAGGTAACGTTTCATAAATTTCTATTGTGTGGTAACATATATTGTCTTAACGAGAAAACTGTTGCTAAATGTATTAAGAGATTACGCGTTTTCTAATTTTTAGAAATTACAATTAATAATCTTCGATTCGTACGAAGTATGGGTTAAGCTTAAGCACTTTTCTTTCACTTAAAACTATTTTGATTTGCAAATGAGTTCCGACAATTCAGAACGTTTAAGAAAACAACGTTCTTCATAACCGTTGGAAATAATATAGGGAATGTTCCTCAGCGGATACTATGAGAACCACTTGCACTTAAGGCAAATGAAAACTGAGATTCCAAGGATAATAGTTGTGTACTTGAAGTAGTTACGGACCTTTTTGCGTTTTCGCTCTGCAAGAATTTCATTGAAATCAATGAACAGGGGATTCCGAGAGGGACTAAAAGAACCGAGCTAAAAATATAATTAAAAGTATTGAGTATCCTAAAGTAAGATCAATTTAAATGCGAAACTTACATATTTGACTGTATTTGTGATTTGGTTAAGAACATCTCGATATCCCTCAAAACTATTTTTTATTGCAGACAACTGCGTCTCCGAGGGCTGTCCCATAATATTATGTTCCTGGTTTTTTAAAATAAAGCGCAGGGAGGCCTGAATAATTATTAAGTGCTGCAGATGATTTGCGGTTACCATCAGGATCTCATAGAAGCTGCAAGTATTTTTGGGTTAGTTGCAATAGTAATATTATAAAGAGCACCACACACTTATTCATGTCATCTTTTTTGACACGAGCTATTGACGAGTTGCACCAATGATGAAGATGAAAGCTGCAATGAAGAGCCAATTTGTTATGGGTTTTCAAGTGAATTTTACACCATTCACACCGTTATACAAATTCACTTACTCGAGAATTCCCGTCAATATCTTGTGACGAAAGATTGGATACTCGATGCCAATCTCACGAAGAGACTGCTCATCCATGACGAGGAACTCGGCCAGCGAGATCCTCGCAATGGCGAAGTATTGCACCATGTTCCCAAGATTGATGGCCTGCAGGATACCATTAAGTTCCTGAAAATATTCCGGGCAATCGCTTTTAAGGAAGATGCGTGGAATGTGATCCCTTAGCGTGTTGTAGCCCAGGAAGTGCGTCGGCACCAGGTAAGTGGAGGCTGGACGCGGCAGGAACTCCAGCAGATCGTAGTATCCATGGCACTCTGCCACCTGGGTGGGCGTGTATCCCTTGTTGTTTGCTATCGTAGCATTTACGCCCACCTCCACCAACAGCTTCACCACCTCTACATGATTCTTCTCGATGGCGTGAAAGATGGCAGTGCAGCCCTGATTATCCACAGAATCAAAGCTAACGTCATTGATAAGGAGACGCACAACGCCGGTGAAGCCATTCTGGCAGGCGAACATAAAGGGTGTCATTCCATATTTGTCGGACACGTTGATCACGGCTCCGTGGCGGAGGAGCAGGCGCACGATTCTCTCCGCCACATACGGATCCTTGTGGGTGCTATTGCAGGCCATCATCAGTGGCATCAAGGAATCCAGCTGCCTATTTACATTGGCCCCTGCCTTATCCACCAGCCATTCAACAATTTTGTAGTGGCCCTCGCGACAGGCGAGCATCAGTAAGTTGAGACCACCTTTTACAGCCTGATCCACTGGGAGGACGAGGCTGCGCATCTCCTGCTGCATCGCCTTTAGATCCCCGTCGAGCACTGCATCGTAGAGCTTCTGCTCGGGATCCACAAAAGGCGCTGGTTTCGGGCGTTTCACCTGGACCGAAAATACAGTCACACAAGGAACACTAGAAATAATAGAACAAGGAACACCCACCTCATCCGAGAAGTAGAATCCATCGTAGCTGCTATCCGAGTCGGAATCTCGGGGAGGTCCATATTTGCACAGGCTGCTCATCATTCAGAGCTTTAGGTAAATGCAAATTTAGAAGATTAAGCACATTATTGTGGCCAAAATCAGAAAAAAAGCGAAAGGAGGAAAATGTTCAAGCAAAATTAGTGAAGGGAAACAAAGTTGTTAAAAAGTTCACACCATCGATTTTTATCGATATTAATGGCGCGCTTTTTAAGCCTAGCGAAGTTAGATAAGCGAAACTTATTTAAGCAATTCTAAATTGGCAATTATACATTTCGTTAGTTATATTAGAAAGTTGAATTTTTTATCCGAACACTCTGATTGACACACGTTATTATTTGATAAATGCCACTTGATTAATGTAAACCAAAAGAATGAAATGCCTTAAAGAAGAAAAGTTTTATTTTACAAGTTTACGATTTAACATAGCGTAGTTCTTTCTTTTAGCTCTACTTCTTTTTATCCTTCTTGGCATGACGAGGTCCTCCGAAGTTCTTGCCCTTGTTGAATTTATTCTTTCCCGCCTTATTTGTCAGCTTGACACTGCTTGCTTTCTTCTTGGCAGCAATCTTGGTCATTTTCTTGTGCCGATTGGCCTCGGACCTGGAAAACGTGTACAACATTAAAACAACTATTACGAAAAGCTCAAAATAGCTACTCACCTTAGACGCAGAGCTCCGCCACGACTCACATCGGTCAAATCGTTAGTGAACGCCGACTGACCACCGCGTCGCTTGGGTTTACTGTCGGAGGCACCGCCTCTGTGAACTTCGGTGGCGGCTCCCAGTTTGCCTGGACGTTTGCGCAGCTTGGCCATCTTGGCGCGTACAAGGGACACCTTCTCGATCTCTTTCATTGCTCGCTCCTTGGCCAGCTGCTCGGGCGTCTTCTTTCGAGGCTCCTCTTTCTTCTTCTTGTTGCGCTTTGCCTCGAGCTCCTTGACCGGTGGACCATCCTCGCCATCGCCTCCGTACTCGGGTCGCTTACGCTTTCCGGCCGTCTTGCCCTTTCCCTTTCCACCAGATGCTTTATCCTCGTCACCGGTTGTCAACGCTAAGCGATCCTTCTCCGCCTCGCGTTGCTGCTTCGTCTGGAACCAACCACGTCGCTCGTTGGTCTGACCCAGCAGCTTTCGCTCCGTTTTGGAAAGCTGTTGCTCCGTTTTGGCTAGCTGTCGTTCAGCCTGTTCTTCGTCCAGAATATTTTCTATAAAAGAATAAAATTACATGAGCAAATTTGGAAAATGTTACAGTTACAATGAATTTACGGATTTCTGGCTCCAAGCTTGTAAGTTTGTTGCGGTATTTTTCAATAATCTCTGGCGGAATTATACGATTCTTGATGGTACTCTCCGCATTCTTGATAATGTCCTTAACGATCTTGCGCTCCTTTTCACCTGCTAGGGAAACGGAGATGCCAGCACGTCCAGCTCGAGCGGTACGACCCACTCGATGGATGTAGTGCTCTGTGGTGATGGGCATCACAAAGTTGATGACCGTTTTTACGCCCACAATATCCAGACCACGAGCAGCTACATCTGTGGCAATCAGCACATCAATCTGCTCCTCCTTGAACTTCTTAAGCGACTCCAGACGCTGTTGCTGGGTGAGATTGCCATGCAGTTCGCCGGCTCGGACGCCCAAGAGACCCAGTAAGATGTGCAGTCGATGGGCCTGCTTTTTGGTTTGCACAAATACCATGCAGTGATCGTGGAACGTCCTACAAATCAAACTAGCCAGGATGGGTTCCCGGTCACCTTCCTTATCCTCACGTATGCGAATAAATTCCTGACGCAGATTGAAGGCCACTTGCTGGTTATTGTTGACGAACACCTTGACAGGCTTGTCCAGCGAAACTGCTGCCAGATCTTTGACCTGCTCGCTCATTGTGGCAGAGAACAACATGGTCTGACGTGTCTTACAGCAGGAGTTGATGATCTCCTTCATCTGTTCGGCAAAGTACTCGTCCAGCATACGATCGGCCTCGTCCAGAATGAGAACCTTTTCGGGATATCGAAAGTTATTTAAAGTCATAGTTTGGATGAAGTAAACATAGCAAACACAATAGCTGTATAATCAGCTTGCATCTGCGGCGCAGAAGCAAGAACCAGGTTTTCCTCTTAGCTACAAAAAGAGCTCAGAGCGCAAGGATGGAGAATCATCATAATGAAGCTATATAACTAAACATCTTCTTGATTGCTTACCTCAACAGAATCCAATGTAAAACTAGGCGTATTTTTAATGTGATCGATTAGACGACCTGGCGTGGCAATGACTATGTCGGGATTTTGTCGAAGTACTGCCTCCTGAGCCTTCACATCCAAGCCGCCAATGGCCAGACCCACATCGATACTAGTGAACTGGCACAACTGCTTTGTGACCTGGTAGACCTGGGCGCCCAGCTCACGAGTGGGCACTAGAACCAGTACTCTGGTTATGGCCTTATTGTTAAGAGGACGATATAGCAAACGTTCTAGAGTCGGCAACATATAGGCAGCCGTTTTGCCCGTTCCCGTGGCAGCGCAGCCACAGATATCACGACCTAGCAAAGCGACCGGAATCGTAGAGGCCTGGATCGGCGTAGGATAGATGTATCCCAGGACACCGATGGCACGCATCAGGGGACGTGACAGATTCATCTGGTAGAAGGAGGTGATCTGCTCGTTCGCCTCCACAGTGTCGTCGAACTGCATCTTCTCCCCCTCATCCTCTTCGTCCTCCTCTCCAGCCTTCTTCTTCTTTTTCTTGGACTCCTTTTTCTCCCTTAGCCGCAGGTTGTCATGCTTCAATTCGTCCTCGGAGAGATCTATCTCACTTCCATCGCTCTGCTCCGCAGCCACAGCTTCGGCGCCACCCCTCTTTTGGAGCCGGGCGGCGATCTTGTCGTCTGTCTTTGTGCGCGCCTTCCGCTTCACGTACTTCATCAGGTCGTCCCAAGTGTCCTGGTTGTACTCCTTCACCGAGGACACGAACTCGAAGCCCTTCTCAAACTCCGTCACCTTTTTGTGCCTCAGTTTTGTGGGTTGGTACTGCAGAGGCACTCGGAACTCAGTTTTGGTTTCGGTGTAAAAGTGTGAGTAACCTACCTCGACCTCCGCATCGGAGTCCTCCGACAAGTTCTCGACCTCGGCATCGTCCTCAATGGTGCCTATCAAGTCTAGGTTCTTGGTTGCGCCCATTTTTGCAGTAAAGAACCACCAGCGCGTGTTTACAATTTAAAATACACGTGTGGAGTGTTAGAGATGTGCAAACCGGTGGTCAAATCATCGTTTGCAAGCGTGTGTGGTCAAAGTGGTCAAATAATAATTTTTTTGTTGCTCTTTTAATGTTGTGTACATCGCTATAATAATAAATAAACTTGTACTTTTACTTAAACTTGTACTTGTAATAATATGTACAACATAATATTATATCTTGTACCATATTTTCGCTGTTTCGCAAGGCATCGATACATCGCTATATTGCGTGCCGGCGATAGCTCTCATCTCTAAATCGTCAGCTGTTTTACCAATTTTGTTATGAAATTTGTTTGGTTCCCTATCGAAAATGCTGCGTTTGCTGACAAAAACAAGGGTGCTGCGGTGAGTTGTTATACTGGTATGATCCTTAACCACTGGAGTGACAATTGGCTGTCGTCGTAGGCAACTGGTGCCAGCTACAGGCGGTACTCCAACTGCAACCCGCTGCTATGTGAAGAATCAAGGAGCAGGCAGCCAAAGAGACGACGACATGGTCAGCAATGAGCCCATTAAGTTTTTCGGTAGCCAGGCGGCCACCTGGCGCGCCAAGGACACACGCAGTGGCGGAAGTGACGAGACCCTGTGGTACCAACCATACGTAATCTCCGCCAGCCTGGCCGTCTTCCTCCTGTACTTTTGTGCACTGCGCGAGGAGAGCGACATAGATCTGCGGTTGGAGGGCAACTTGTACGATCATGTCAGTGGTCTGGAGGAGGTGCAGCTGACTGTCAACTATAAGTACAATAAGGAACACGGACTGGACACCAAAGAGCAGGAGCGGCGGCTCAGGGAACTGGGCATTGATCTGGGCCAGTTGGACGCCAAGTTGGCCGCCCAGTAGTCATAGAGTTGGGTTGTTGTACGTTTTTGTTTCGTTAAGTGAAATTAAACATTTTTAATAACTGAAAAATCTACGTATTACGTTGAAAACGTTTTATGTGCCAGAAATTTAAGTTTATAACAGGGGAAAATTGATTTTTTTTTTTATGGCTCGTTGCTATTTTCAAACAATTTTATGTAGTTTTTGCTACGGTTTGCAAAACTAAAATTTTAATCGCACTTTTGAGAAGCATAGTTATATCTTAAACAGATTGGTGTTTAATTTATACACTAAATTTTTGAACTGTGCATCCCAAAGTTTAAGACTTACAACTTTATTAATCGTCTTTTAAAATATATGTATGTACATATTGGTAATATGATCGGTGAAAAATCATTAAAGTTTAAGTTATTGTCATGAAAATGTAGAAATAATTTAAATATATACACCCCCACATTCCCTCTTTCTATTGAGTGGGGCTGAAGCGTAAAGGATTATAAAGTATAGTATAAAATTTATAAGTCCGCGCCTAACGATTTTTTATGTGGCCTAAGTGTGGCCATACCGCGTTTCCTTGGTAATCGCCCCAGCTGATTGCTATCGATAGGAACAGCTGAGTTCAGTCAGCAGGTGTGCACACACTGTGATTGCGATAAGAAACGCGCAGGAAAAACAGAAAAAGGTAAACTGATCCCGACCGCTATAGTCGTTGCCTGTGCGTTTCATGCACACATCCGCTGACCCACGGCCGGCCCCACCCCCAATACCAGATTCCAGTGGAAGGCGCAAGACTGCGACAGCATGGTGAGTAGACAAAGAAGCCATATCGCAATGGTCCCCGCCCATTGCAACCGCGATCGCGACTGATTTGCTCCCAATCACGCCCTTGCAGAGCTACGATGACGATGACTATCCGGCGGACACGTTCCCCAAGGACTTTGGCTACCGGGCGTACAACCAGGATGGCTTGGAGCTGGAACCTAATGCAACGGGCAGCAGCGAGACAAAGCCGCGCATTCTGCTGATGGGAATGCGCAGATCCGGCAAGAGCTCCATCCAAAAAGTGGTCTTCCACAAGATGTCGCCGAACGAGACGCTCTTCCTGGAGTCCACCAGCAAGATCGTGAAGGACGACATCAACAACTCCAGCTTTGTGCAGTTCCAGATCTGGGACTTCCCCGGCCAGATTGACTTCTTTGAGCCGACCTTTGACTCGGACATGATCTTCGGAGGCTGTGGAGCCCTGGTCTTCGTCATCGATGCCAAGGATGACTATAACGAGGCGCTGACTAAGTTCAAGAACACAGTGTTGCAGGCCTACAAAGTGAACAAGCACATAAAGTTCGAGGTGTTTATACACAAGGTAATATCCGTGGTGTATGCGCTTATCGAGTTGATAACCCACTGACACCTGCTCTTTTCACAGGTGGATGGAATTAGCGACGACTCGAAAATGGAGTCACAGCGGGACATACACCAACGGTCGTCCGACGACCTAAATGAGGCTGGCCTCAATCAGATTCACCTGAGTTTCCACCTGACCTCCATATACGACCACTCGATCTTCGAGGCCTTTTCCAAGGTGGTGCAGAAGCTAATTCCCCAGTTGCCGACGCTGGAGAATCTGCTGAACATTTTTATACCAGTACGTTAAAAGTGTTTTGTCTTTTTCAAACTACACTGCTAATTCCTTATCCATTGTAGAACTCTGGAATAGAAAAGGCATTTCTGTTCGATGTGGTTTCCAAAATTTACATAGCCACGGACTCGTCAGCTGTTGACATGCAGACCTACGAGCTTTGCTGCGACATGATTGACGTGGTCATCGATCTGTCCAGCATATACAGGCAAGCAAACGTTTTTTTTATGCTTTCACTTAAACGGTCCATTAAAATCCATTGCTTTCCCGCAGCTCCGAAGAAACCGCTTTTGATAGCGGAAGCTCTAGTCTCATCAAGTTGAACAACAACACGATACTCTACCTGCGGGAGGTGAACAAGTTCCTGGCCCTGGTCTGCATCCTGCGCGAGGAGAACTTTAACCGACAGGGAGTCATCGACTACAATTTCATCTGCTTCCGCGACGCTATCAGCGAGGTATTCGAGCTGCGGCTAAAGCGCCAGAAGCAGCTGGAGAACAACGACCAGGACGACGATGATCTGGTCGATGAACAGACCCTGATTCGCCATGGCCACGACGCAGGTGGAATTTCGCGAGCGCAGCCGATTAATTAGGCGCACTTCATCTCCAAGCGGCGAGCCCCTTTTATTGCCCCATACTCTAGCTTCTCTGTGGACTCTTTAAATTCCAATTTGTACGTTCTCTTCCGTTATATCTGCTGTTACCTTTGTCTACTGATACGTTAGGACGCCACTCTTACAGAGCAGCGTTAAAAATTGCCCAGCGGTTGAAATTAATGATAATACTACCAATAAATATGTCTATTTTTAAATACAAATGTACTTCGGATTTTTTCTTACGCCACTTATAAGAACCAATAACATTTCAACTTTCAAGCTGTAAAATATTATTATTGTTTCAAACTTTAAACTTATCATTTAAGTAGCACACAACTGCCGGTAAAAAATAATAAGCAAAGATGTTCACAACCATTTATCTAAGAATTCAACAATTCATTGTGCAAGTGGTACTTCATAAACTATTGTTTATCTGATAGTTTAGAACTTGACTTGATAAGGCTTAAAAAGTTAACATGTTTTTCAAAGAATGGACGTATATTTAGCTACCAGTTAACAATAAGCCTTTTATATCTTTTGTACATCATTTTGAACCACTAATGAATCTACTTATATGTATATTTTTAAGAAAATATTCGCAGGAGATTAACGATGATCTAAAATCTATCCCTGGCTGAAAGTTACCATCTGACTAGTAAAATAAATTTCTCTTTCAGGAAGAGAGTTTCGCTTACTGCTTCCTAAAAAAAATTCCCTAACGCACTTAAACACAAAGACCCATTTCCTTCTCTTTACTTCGGTTACTCCCCCATTTATGTTTATTCAACTGTCGAAACTAGATCTCCAGATCTAGATCTCCAGAGATCTTTATATCTCCAGAAAAAGATATTGCTGCTTAATCGCCTAGCTATCGCAATAGGGTTCAGTTGTGGTTGAAAATAGAGTCTGGAGTTTTGACACAAACTTCTGTTTGCACAAGTGAACCATTCTAAGTTCCCAGTTGAAAGGGAAAGTTAAATAATTTGTTTGGGACAGTGTAGAATGATGAAACCAACTGTTTTGTCGCGTTCCCCGCTAACAGGAGGTGCATATTTCCGAACTATGTAATGTTACCAATACTCTTCTTAATCCTCTGACGATTTGCAGCTCCGCGCTCCAAGAATCGCTCGGTGTTCATCTTGATTGTGGGCGTGGTGTGCGGCTACTGCCTGGCTCAGCTCTCCTTCCATAGTGCGCCGAACGTGAGCATGTATCCGAATCTCAGTAGACGGCTCTTCCAGCTCGGCGATAACCAGGTGGCCACCGAGGGACAGTTGGCACAGAAGCACAACAGCTTTCAGCATGATCATAGCAGCGACAACGTCACCGTGGCCGATCAGCTGAAGAAGGAGGTACGCATCCTCTGCTGGGTGATGACCAATCCCGAAAACCACAAGTTGAAGGCTCGCCATGTGAAGCGAACATGGGGCAAGCGCTGCAACATCCTGCTCTTCATGAGTTCTGCCGCGGATGAGGAGCTACCCACCGTGAAGCTCGATGTGGGCGAGGGCCGGCAGAATCTGTGGGCCAAGGTCAAGGAGGCGTTCAAATACGTCTATCAACACCACTACAATGACGCTGACTTCTTTTACAAGGCCGATGATGACACTTACGCCGTGATCGAGAATATGCGGTATATGCTTTATCCGTACAATCCCGAAACACCCGTACACTTTGGATTCAAGTTCAAGCCTTACGTGAAGCAGGGTTACATGTCTGGCGGAGCGGGTTACATACTCAGTCGGGAGGCACTACGTCGGTTCGTGGTCGAGGGCATTCCGAATCCGAAGATGTGCCTGCAGGGCACGGCGATCAACGAGGACGTCGAAATCGGGCGATGCATGGAGAACCTAAACGTTACCGCCGGCGATTCCAGGGACGAAATCGGTCGCGGTCGAATGTTTCCCTTCAAACCAGAGCATCACTTGATAGCCAATCAGGACAAAACCTTTTGGTACTGGAGCTACACTTACTACAAGACGGATGACGTAAGTTTCGCTTGGATTTGGATGGCTTGACTTGGGTTTCTTAACTGTTATATCTTATGTTCCGTCAGGGTCTCGACTGCTGCTCGGACTTGGCTGTATCCTTTCACTACATAGCTCCGAAATCCTTCTATGTCCTGGACTATCTCATCTATCATTTGAAACCCTACGGTCTACTGCGTGCCCTGGAGCCTCTGCCCGCCAAACTCAAAGTGGGTCAGTTTCTACCGCCTCCCGTGGAGCATCCCCTGAGCAGTAACGAGGATTCCTTCGATGATTACGACAGGATTTACACAACCACGACTGTGAAGCCAAAGGAGCCCGATGCCCGGGAGGTGGACTCCAAGGAGGTGGAAAAGGAGGAGGATAAGTACAGGGATAAACTTTCAAAGGAGGCTGCGGAACGCGAAGACTCGCGAGAAAATGACAATGATTCCGAGTATACTGAAGAGGAAACGGATAACCATTCAAGTCAAAGGAAACATCAAACAAAAAGTAACATGTATTGAGTTTAGTTTGTAGGCTTTGGAACCAATCTATTCCCGAAACTACTCAGCTCTTCCAGTTAAGCCCATTTTAATACAACGTTTTTTAGGTTGCATAATATTATTTCGAAAACCACATAATCACATCAGTTTTAATATCGAATATTTAAACTATAAATACTATTTGCTACAATTATTCTATTATTATCCCTTTAATTCGAAAGAGCTTCCTGCCAGCACATTGACATACTCTTTCGAAAGATCGTTATAATATGCAGGCCCACGGATTCCTATATCTTGCCATCATGAAACAATAAGTGGCTTATTGTCGAGCTTTGCTCTAAATTAGCATATTTAATAATTAACCCACTCTAAACATTTCAAAGTTAAAAGCAACATAGCGTTTACGTGATTATGAGCTCCATTTTTAAGAACGCTATAAAAAACGAACATTTTAAGTGGATGCTTTGGAATCTGTCTTTATTGGATTTGAATGATTGTAAACTAAACTTTAACATAATAATAGGAGGTACATCAATTTATAAAGCTATTAATCTTTTTCTAATAATTCGAGGGAAGACGGATTTCGAGACAAAGCACAAAGCTGCACATAATTTCGACCATTATAATGGGGTGCTTCTAAAATCCATTTGCTTAGAGCATTACAATTGCTACCAGCAGTGTTAGATGACATTACTCAAGCTTATTTGCAAAATAATTAAAGTATCCTTAAAATAGTATATACATGTGCATATAAAATTCCAATCTCTTGTGTAAGAAAGTGAATTATTTTCACTGAACACAATCTGTAATGTGTACAACATGAAATGATGTTAGTGTAAATACAAAATTCAAACCCAATCAAGATTAACGGCCATTTAATATTAATATTAGATATCATTTGTAATCAGTTTTAGTCTGATTTTAGTTTCTTAACTATCAACTTTTTTAAATCTTACTGACAGATATGAATGGTATTCCATTTGTTATGTTTTTTATACATTCTGATTGCCACTGCATAGACGTAATTGGCCGTTTCATGTCTTACTTTTTTGAAATATTTCGATTTTAAATTGCATAAGAACTTGCGTAAGCTTCCCCGGTGCGCTTCGTCACTACGTGAACTGCAGCGATTAGATTTTTTCAAATATGCGGGCGTGATATATGCTAAAGTATTCTGGATATTCAGTTACCAAAGTCTCGACAGAAGGAGGGGGCCTGTATGCAGGGCGATGAATATGGCTAAATCGACTTGGCTAGTTATCAGGCTATCAGGCTAAAAGCAAAAAATCAAGTGGCCCATGAGGGGATCGAACCCGCGACCTTCGCGTTATTAGCACGACGCTCTAACCAACTGAGCTAATGGGCCTTCGTGACAGTGGCGTTCTGGGTTATCAATTTCCATTGAGGCTGGTTCTCTAAACACTCCTATCGGTAATTATATTTATATTATATTATCTTTATACTGATTACTTTTATTATATTCCTACCTATTGGCTTATAAATAATTATAATGGTACCGTGACCGTGCAGAAGGTGCCCTATGCATGCAGTTGCCATCACTCAACTAATGTACTCATACGGACCCACTGAAGTATGTTGTGAAATTGCTGCTAAAGTAAGTGCATTGAAGGTCTACAAAACTTGTACGCCACTGATATCCATTTTACCCCTACTACTCCAGATCGATACTCAGTCCTTGCACCATGACGCTGTACCAGAAGATTACGTACTATCCGAGGAGTACTAACAGGATGGAGAGTTTCCGTGGACGATCGCTTTATTTAGCAGGGGTTCTTTCTTTGGAGGAATGCTCACCTGACTCCGTCCAAGAGCGCAGCTGAGATTGTGGTCAGCGTTGGCGAACGGGGCATGAGGAGCGCCATATGGTCCGGGGCAAACGCCATAGCCATATCTCAATGGAACCCCACCCAAGAATGACGGTCCACGCAGAGAGCCCAATATCTTAAATACGTAAGATTTAAGTTTGGAACTAAAAACTGAATTTGGATTGATTAATTGAGTAAATTACTCTGAACTTTAACTACGCCTTATATATTATGCGTATATTAAGCTCAACTAAATTGTTCCTTTTTGTGCGGGGAATGTGTTTATGTAAATATTACATTTGCTTTTAGGCAAATGTTAACAGAATATTTATGAAACGCCATGATATATCTATTTTGTATTATTACATTTTGAATGAAAAAGGGTCTTTTAACCGCCAAAATTCCAAAATCACCGAAAATGTTAAGTCACAAGTACTCGATGTGCCGATTGCAAGTATCGATAGCGGCATCGATGTTTCCCCACCACCAACCACCGGCTGGCCACACTGGCGCTCAGCTGGCGCAGTTGTTGTTATTCTTCCATTTCCTCAGCGCGAGGTCCGAATTTTCGAGCGCTGCGCAGCGACAATTTTCTGGGGGTTAGTAAACCAACGCGACTAGTTTAATTAGCGGAATTGTGCGACGACGTCGTGGTCGAAATTGAATTTCAACGCCCAGACGGTAAATCGGTAAGATCGCGACATCATAACAGGCGAGTGAGTGGAAAGAGAACCCTGGAAAGTGGTCAATGTGTGTGTATTTGGCGAGCAGTGGCGGAGCACTGAAAAAACCAGTTAGTTGGCAGTGAAAGAGATTCAATAACGTGTTGGTGGGGAAAAGAAGAACAAATTGTTTCGAGTGTGCGAGGCGACGACAGCCAACTGGTCCGGTACGAAAAAGTCCGCTTTCCTCGCTCATTAGCGGTGCTTTCCTCGGGCCCACGATCTGAAAATTGGCGATACCTAAACCGGGCCGTAGCCACCACTATCATTATCGGCCAATTGATATATGCAAGTGCAGCAGCGCGTCATCAGCACTGCTCCCATCGCCTAGCAGGTGCGTATGTCCACCACTTTCGACATTTTATTGGTCTGATCGGGTGTCTCTCTATCTCTCTCTGGTGCGTGGTATCCACTATATGCTATATACTATATACTATATACTATATGTACAATGTATATGCTCCGTAACAACACACTTCACTGTCTTTGGTGGTGGAGCATCTTTGGCATCCATTCAGTCGGTTCTCCATTCATTTGCCTAACAGACTCATTTGTATCCCAACCGACAAACAAGTAAAGTGAAAGGCCGCGGCACGCGTTTTCCCATCTTTTGTATTGAATTTCGCTTCGGCAGCGAGGAAAGCGAAATCGTTCTCAGTCATCAGGACGTGCGAGGGGTGCAGGAGGTTAGGCAACATCAAGGAGCAGATACACATGCATCCGCCTGGCAACAGACGGACATGTAACAAACGACAAGGACTTTAAATCATTACATATGCCTACTATTTTCAATCTGGCATTACGAGTTAAATAAAGGAAGAAGGATGGTAACCTATTTATTTTTTGCCGACTGCATTGAGGGTTAAGGTATTTCCTGGGCTGGAAATGGGAGACAGTAATCAAAGACGTCCGATGAAATACTAATATCGATTTCCGAGAAATCTACAACTTTAATTTGTTAAGTGAAGTGAAAGATACGCTGTAAAAGTTTTTTAAAAAGAAACCTTTTCAAAGCCTGATGCATGCAAAAGATTTTCCAATTTCTAGGTTCTTTTTACGGTTGAATAGTTTTTCATAAATGGATTATATCCTGTTTTTACTTATTCCAGCGTTTGATAATCCTTACATTTGGACGGAGAAATTGTGTCTAAGAAAGCCGGCAAGACAGGCCAAAACACTGTTGACCCACGACCTTATCGATTTTTGCAGCTGCTGGGCGACTTAATCATTGGTTTTGTGGCGTGACAAGTGTTTCGGCACCACACCCACTTACATATGTCAAAGGGAAAAGCGTAAGCGGAAGTGATTTCATAGACCGAAACTCACCCCGAAAAATGAAAACAGAGCACGTTGAAAGCGGCGTTTCCGTGCTTTGTGGCCATTGCCTGCCCCAAGTCGCTAGTCCACTTTGTTGAGGTTAGGACTTTCCGAATCCATGTGATTTTTCAGGGTGCCGGCTTCTGTGCGTCGTCGCAAAAATATGCTGCACTTTGGGGGTGCAAACAGCATGCTTTTCGTTTTCGTTGAAATTTCACGGCCGAATTGATTTTTCCAGTATAGACATTACAAAATGCCTCGCAGCAGCGGCGATAATAAAGCGCCTTTTCAGTTTTGCAGCCAGCACGCACATCGGGGCAATTATTACCGCTTTTCCGTTTTCCCTCTTACAAAACTAAGGAGTTAATGCGGCCAGCACGTGGGTCTACGCATTGAATTTTCCGTTCCTCAGTTTTCATCTGGCCAACCAATCCTCAGCTGGCCCCGAAGAGCAAGGGGAAACGAAAGACGCAACCATGACCAAAGAAACTCAAAACTCTAAACTTAAGCAATTTGTAGGCAGACTAAAGTGTTAACTAAGCGTGAAGTTGGTCAGTGGGAAACCCAGAGAAGATGCTCCAGCTCAAAGCTCACACAGAGCGCCAAACAAGAGTTTCTTTGAAGATCTTCGATCTTTTATAAGCTAAGAAAAAAGCTAGAAAAGTTGAACTTAACTGAGGCATTTGTATATGTACATATGTACATAAGTATCTGAGTTTAACGCGTTTTGATATCTGGCACTAGAAAATATTTATCGCTGTGTAGTTTCGGCAGACGAGCAGCTCGGAAATTGTTTGATCGATTCGATTCCTTCGCCCGCTTCCGCTCCGCCGCTATCGGCTGTTGCCTATGCCCGCCCATTCGCCACTTGCTAACAGTTGTTTTCGTACGTGAGCAGCGCTCGGATACACAGATACTCGATACTCCCCGTCAGATACTCAGATAGCTTCCTCTTCTGCCTGGATGCGATGCACTGTGTCCGCTCCGCTCCGCGCCGCGCTCTCCGTTCTCCAGCTCTTCAAGCGGAAGCAACTCCATTTATGTAAATTGCTTGCGTGACATTTCAATGCGACGGGGCGCTTTATGAAAAGCTGGAGCGGAATGGGTCGAGCGGGATGAGCGGTGGCTGGGGAGCGTTGAAGAATCAGCTCGATTGTTGGAACCATGGGTCTGGCAGCTAGGGCTGCCACGGGCTGCACCGTCATGCCAACAGTTGCCAATCAGTTTAACTGTGCTTTTTATGGCCATACTTTGCGCTTTTTATGCGCACTCATTGCCGCACATGTGCAATATCACTGCACTAACGTTTTTCCAATCAGTGTTAGATGTACTCGGAACTGGTGCGAATGAATCTGCATGTTTCCCATCCACGTGATGTTCTTACTCCGCATTAATTATCCACAGTTCCTCTGTCGTCTCATGTCATTAATACATGATCGGGCACAACGATCTATCTTTTTACATATAATGGGGGATCTTTGAAAGATTTGCATCTAAATGCTTGGCTTAGTACTGCAATCAGAAGTAATAGAAACAAAAATGAGGTATTATTTTAATTTTTATTTCTTAAAAGCGGTACCTGGTACGATAACTGGCACTTTTTTATATAATTGCAATTTTTGGCCACTTCCAGTTTTTATTTTCCCGAATTTCCGCTTGGATTTCATCACCCCAATTTGTGAACTGGTGAACAAGGCACTACAAAACAATATAGCCTTTGGATTACCATATTTTAGAGAAACGTTACAAAGAGATAAAATTCATATGTGGGTTTAGTTTGTCGGGCGGCTTAAACTTGGCCCAAAACAAACCGTGCTACGGGTTTTCGGCTATAATTCGTTTGCTTAATTTGCTTTTTCGAGCTCGCAGTTCAGCGAGGTGAAACGGTTAAATGTTTTCAAAACTGCCCCAATGTTTTTCTTTCTCCATACATACATACATAAATGTAGATACATACTTGACTTTGCGTGTGGTGCTCATTGTTGTTTTGCTGTGCCGCCCCTCCCGTGTGTGTGCATTATGCTAACTAGACCCTAATGTCGGTGCCCGGGTGTTTTTAGTGCTCCACATTAGTAGTTTTTGTGGAATATGCCCCATAAAGGGCCATTCGATACGTTTCAGCCAAGGCTCCGAGTTCATTGCACTGGATCATCGAATCGTAGATCAACGACTTTGGGTCGGACCATGCCAAATGGAAAATGTCAGCAATTTATGAATAATGTAGTGAAAAACACAGGAACCGCAGAAAACGTGATCGGAAAATGCCACAGAAACAGTGCATAAATAATACCTACCATCGGGCAGGGCGACATTTAAGCTTTCGCTTCGCCCACAGTCCATCTGAATCATCTGTGGAAATCGCACCCGGCGCAGAAAATTGGATACTTGTTTGTATTAGCAGTGGGTCTTCGTTCGCCAACTGATACTTCTGTTTGTTTGTAACCTAAACTAACCGCTCGATGTCACTGTTTATTTATGCATTAGCATCTCTACACAGGGAAATATTATTGTGTTTCGGTAATTAAATTTGAATATACGTGCTGAAAGTCTCTCGAAGATTTCAGGCTCCAAGAATCGATTATTACCTTTGTATGTATGTACATATTATCAAAAGAAAAAGTAAAATGATTCACATTAGTATTCTTCAATTTATAAGAACTGGAGGATCTTCCACTAGAAATGGGGAAGCACATCTTTGTGCGAATACGCCAAATGCTTATTTACTGTGTAATTATATTATCAATTTCACATGTTTCTTTAGCACATGATCAACAATAAAGGAACAACTGGATTTATAATATGAACGTCTTTAAACTGAAATTTCAATTTGAATATGGTAAACCGATACATGAGTTCTTCCAGTGCAGCGTTTACTTCGGTTTCATTAGATATGGCAGCTCAATTTACTGCTTGTTTCGTGCCTTTGCCCACAAAATGTTGACTTTTCGAATTAAGTTTCACCGTTAGCCAAGATCAGGCGGTCTTTCGCTGGATTCTCGCCTCTCGGCAGCGCTGCCGGCGATTTTCGCATTCTGTCGAAAAAATTGACCTAGTCAAGATTCGCGATAG
This sequence comes from Drosophila erecta, assembly GCF_003286155.1. Lineage (NCBI taxonomy): Eukaryota > Metazoa > Arthropoda > Insecta > Diptera > Drosophilidae > Drosophila > Drosophila erecta. Next base: position 18,908,282 of record NW_020825200.1, read on the forward strand.
CTTTTCCCCAACTGGGAACTAGTTATGTGAGCTTTTGGCAAGCTTTGTTATAGCTTTTGAACTTACTTTCGGAAGAGAAAACGCTCTTGAAAGGCAAAACTATTTCTCTTGCGCTCTCTTCGTGACTCTTGTTTTGGCATTCGAATACACTACATGTGTTATTGTGGGTACTACAAACATTGGAAACAACTATAACCAACCGTTGGGTTCCCAAGGTTTATAAACAATCAATACTTATACTTTGGTGATGAATGTTGAGCACAGGCTATGGGCGAAGTTCATCTGCAACGAATAAGGGTATTTAAATCAAGGTTCACCTTAAGTTGAGAGCTCACCTTTCCCCACTTTTGCCCCTTTAATTACGAATAATATTAACGTTGTTTACAAACCTACGAAAACAAAAAAACAACGCGGGTGTTTGGCAGTGCTCTAATGAATAAAAACAGGTGCAGCACACAGCTCGATTGATAATAAGAGCTTAATCGTTCATTACGCAAATTGAACATCAAATACCCTTCTCTGGTATATATTCTATATAATTTCTTTGCCATTTTTGTTAAACCCCTAAAAAAATGCAAACAATGCAGAAAACTTGTAGTTTAGGTAGTAAAATGTGGTAGATATGGTAGATATACGGATGATTTAGAATTAAGTTGTTCGGCAATATTTCAACGGTAATGCCCTAACGAACTTCATTACTAATACTCTAATTCAAAACAGTTGTTTCAACACACAGCTTATAAAAGGATGATCAGGTATTTTTGAAATCGAATTGAGGCTGATTGTCTGCACTATAGTGAGTATATAGTGGGGTATAATAAACTTGGCGACCCGAAATAGAGTGGCTATCCGATTCCCCACGCGCGTGTCGATCGTGCAATGGTGTGCGATATATTCGGTCACGTATATGTGGCCTTACTTTGCTGTAACAAAAACAAGTCAATAAAGCAGCGATTAGAAACTCAGTTCCACTGTTTAAGCCCACACTCCCTCACAGATTTGGATACTCCTGCAATCCGTATTGCACCCCACACGTCTGTATATCCACACCAGATCCGTGGGGGCAAACAAACTCACATAGGGTTGTTTACACTTTTGTTATTTTTAAGTGTGCTTTTCTGCATTTCGACCAGAGGCACTAGTTGCACTTGCTGCCGCGGCCTGTTGTTGTTTACAGCAAATTAAAGCTTCTTTACATATCCAACCCCCCATTCTCCACATTCTTAGCGTCGAGCCCTCCGACTGCGACCAATGGCAGCCAAGTAAACAAGCTGCGGGCAAAACAAAACACACCAGCAGCCGGCAACGCGGAAGCGAATTTGTTTACGTCTTATCCGAGTCTCAATTAGATATCGGCCATAGATCGCAGTGGCACTAGCTCTGGATCTATGGCTACCCTCTCCCTAGTTACTGGTTTTATCGGGAAAGCGCTCAACTACGCAGGCCTACGCAGCCAGAACGGCTTAGCCTTCAGAATTTTCCCAAAGGGAAAAAAAAGAAGGAAAAAACTGCTGGTTTTTAGCGTTTATACCGATAACTTCCACTAGATACAATATCAATTTCGCTACCATGTGCTGTACTACTCGTGAAAGCAACATAATCTTGTGTGGTACATGTAATAAATCAAGTCCATAAGGCTAGCAAAAAAGTCTGAACAAAACGTTATGAACAAAAACGAGTTGATTGAACGCAGAAATAGCTGAAGTGTCACCACTGCCCCCCAGCAAATGACCCTGGGCGCTATAATTTACGATAACTCTCGGGCGTGTTTATTCATATGAATCTCTTTCTGCCAGAAACTTAAAGCCGAAGCTGCTTTTTCGGATGGCGAGGTTATTGCTCGCACCGGTTGGTTGGTGGTCTTCGATTTCGTCGAAGGGGGCCTGCCCTCTCAGCCGGCTTCCGCCTTTGAGGCGCACACAAGCCTATGCTCCACCTCAACTGCGCAGTTGCCATATAGTGACATATAGTATCTGCCGATGTACGAGTATGTCAGGCTATATGTTCGCTGATGTACATATGTATTTTCGCAGATTCTTGGTCTGGTGAGGCGCGCGTAAGCCGCACGCGCTCTCAACTATTTCGACCTTGATGGGACTAGCGGCATTATCATCCACTGGCTTTTGTTTTGCTTGTTATGGCACCGTGAATATGTTACAGTGTAGAATCCGATTACATGTATGTATGTATACTCACACATGTATATTGGAATGGCGCAGATACATGTGAATGAAGGGGCTCGTCTCAATCTGACTGCTCGATTGGGATGTGTGTAACGTGCTGAGAGGAAAACCAGTTATTGGTGGAGCTTTGAATTCGAAAGACTTTTCCAGATCTGCCTTAAGCATAATTCGAGGATGGTGTAAATAGAACATAAACAGAGAATTCACTTGAAGGTCTCAAGTTCATATTCATCAAGTTGGCAAGCTTGAGCCATTTAATTTCAAAGTTTCTCCAGGGCGCTACCCACACTGTTTACTTTGGTTTGGAAACAAGTACTTAATGCCGGTAAACAAATCAAAGGAAGCCTGTGGCTTAAATTTCTCTGGGCCTTTTTATTTAAAAGACTTCTCTACATCGATCAAAATTTTAGTGTGTAAATGCAAGCCATCGGATCTAACGCCAGTACGATCTGAGCACTGTGCCAGCGCCATTCCCCCATGTACGTACAATTAGCGGAGATTCAGAGGTTCATGAACTGCGGCATTTCTCCGGCGGAAGTGCTTACACATGCATCTGCTGGGCAGTGGCTGCCATCAAGTGGCCACCTTTGGCCGCTGGCGGTTCAGTTCACATTGACGGACTGCTCGGGACAGACGTGGAGCGATAAGACTTCGGTCCCACCCGTATCTTTTGCCGAGGCCCTTATCGTGCCAAGTTGTCTTATCGGGCATTGGGGAATCTTATCGCCAGGGCCAGAAAGTCGGGAAAAAAGTGGTGAAAAGCAGCCAGCTCAGTGTGACTAAAATTGGTCGGAATTCAATGTGTTTTTCCGCAGCTCTTCGCTGTTATGCTGCCTCAGTAGGGTAATAATTAATCGATTGATTACCAAGTTGACAAAATGATTATAAGTGAGAGTGTTTATGTTAGTGTTGTTATGTTAGACCCCTATTTAAAAATATTCGTAGAATAGAGCCTTTTGACACGTGTCTAACCTCAAATAGCGAAAGAATTCAATAAGTGCTTCTGGCCTAAACTTTCAACAAAGACCGGTGATAAGGAGTGATCAAAGAGTACGAGATCGTACTGGGCCTAACACCAATCTGACCAATTCGATTTCTGATTCATCGTTTCTCACAAGTGGCCTTGGTATTTCCACTTCCCGTTTGCAATTTACAACCGATTTGAACCGACGACCGGCAAACCGATTAGATAAACCCGTACCTTGGTTGTGGGTTGTACTTTACAGTCTTAACTCTGTGCTGACATATGTACACACGCACACACATCCCCCAATTAATCGCCACTAACTCACCCACCCATGTCTAAGTCTATGTCCAAGCAACAGCCTCATAAACTACTAAACGCAACGCCTAACACCGAGTGTAATCGCCTAATCGCAAGAGCATCCTCATTTCTTCTACGCACACAGATCAGTATCAGGATCAAGAGCAAGGTAACCTTCGAGCACTTCATGTCCTAAAAATAGAGACGGTTCTCCAGCCCAAGGACTAATTAAGGACACTATCCAATCCCATTCAATCATGCCGCTCTTCACGAGAAAATCACCCAAGCAAGGACCCACCGCCGATGGGGGCTCCCAGTTCGGCAGTCGCTCCTCCATGAACTCGGGATCCTCCCAGGGTAGCCACATTAGCAATAATAATAATAATAACAACAACAACAGCATTCCGGAGAAAACAAAGCCCCCGCTGGTCTTCCACTGCCAACTGGCCCACGGCAGTCCCACCGGCCTAATCCACGACTTCTCCAGCGTTCGAGAGCTGTACCAGAAGATTGCCGAGTGCTTCGACATCTCCGAGAAGGACATTCTCTTCTGCACCCTCAACTCGCACAAGGTGGACATGACGCGTCTGCTGGGCGGGCAGATCGGGCTGGACGACTTCATCTTCGCCCATCGCAAGGGTCGACCCAAGGAGATCGAGATTGTGAAGTCGCAGGATGCCCTCGGGCTCACGATCACCGACAACGGAGCCGGCTACGCCTTCATAAAGCGCATCAAGGAGGACTCGATCATCGACCGCATCGAGCACATCTGCGTGGGCGATCACATCGAGAAGCTCAACGGCCAGAATATGGTGGGCAAGCGGCACTACGAGGTGGCACGCATGCTGAAGGACATAGCCACCGGGGAGACCTTCACCCTGCGCCTGGTAGAGCCAGTGCGGAGCGGATTCCAGGGCATCGGACCGCGCAGCCAGTCAAGGGCGTCGGGTTCAGCTGGAGGAAAGAACTACGGCAGCGGCAAGGAGACGCTGCGGTTCAAGGCCAATGGGAATGCTCAGATCGAGCCGCAGTTCGATGAGGCGACTGTGGCTGGCATCGAGGCCATTAATAACCTGCTGGAGTCCTTCATGGGCATCAACGACACGGAGCTGGCGTCCCAGATCTGGGATTTGGGCGACCAAAAGTCCAACTCGATGGACTTCGCCGAGGCCATCGACAATTCGGACCTAGAGTCGTTCGGTTTCACGGATGACTTCATCATCGAGCTGTGGGGTGCCATAACGGATGCCCGGCGCAAGTCCACGACCAGTCCCAAGTAATTGGGTAACCATACCAGACGCATTTCACTTTGCCCGCTTACTGGGTCCAATAAAAGAGGAGTCGTTCTTAGTAACCGCTATTATCTACTATCTGAGAACGTTTTGTTTTAGAGCCTAGTTTTATTTACCACATATCATGCTACAATCCCATATACAAACATATGTCGTCTGCCTTTGCCAATTGTTTAGTTATTTGTATTCTTCATGGTAACCTATTTATTATATATATTTTTGCGTTCAGATGAACGGGGGGATGTGTCGAGCCTTCCCTACATATATTTTTGGTACAATTTGTTCGATGTACATACATACGTATAACTATACTTCTTTAGTTTTATTCTTAAAACAATACAAATATATTTAAATTATTTAAATCGTATGTGATCATGCTCAGTTGTTTTTTATTTCGAATGTTATTGCTTTCTGTTTTGGTAAGTTTGTTTATTTGCTCGGGACTTAAGGTATAATTTGATTCATAAATAAGAACTATTAGTTTGTCGTAGGCGTTGTTATCTTTTGTTGGCACCGATCGCATGGCATTCGGAAAATATTCCACAGTCCCCAACTGTGACGAATTGTTTGCCTGCTTTTCTCTTGGCGGCTTTTTGTTTTTCTACAATTTGCTTATATACATAGCGACGGTCCTAGTACACATATTTGGACCATGGATCATTTGAAAGCCCATTAGTATATTCTTAGGCAGACTTCCTGTACAAAAGAACAATCTAGTCTAGACCATCCCACAGTGACGCTCCTTTCGAGTCCCAGATCGGATCAGCCCATACATACATGTATACTATTACTTTATTTATTACTGGTGCAAAGCTTTCGATTGCGCATAAACAGCTGCTGTTCAGCGTGCGAACAGCTGATAAGCGCGCGAGAGAGAGATTGGATTTTGCACACCAACACTGACAAAAATGCCTATGTACAGCGGGGGTCAATTGTACAGTGACTATTGATCAAATTGAACATTTTTGTTTATTTAAACTTTGGTCTTTTCACACTAAAAATCGATAAGAAATGATTAAGAAATGTTCCACGAATTGTTATATTTAAGGAACTGAAAGAAGTTTGTACATTTGCGCTATTATTACGACCACGGCTGTTCGTGCATGCATACAAATGTAGATAGCAACATGGCAACAAGAGTTACATGACTTTCCGGTTTTACAGGTTCAGGTTTGCTGCGGAGCTTTCGCTCTCTCATTCACTCACACTCTGGCACCTGCCTAATTCGATTAGCCGCAACGCTCGAACGCTCAGTCTTCGAAGTGATCTCGACCGAGCAACAAGTGAACGGAAGAACGGAAGAATCCGAGAAGTGAAGAGTCAGAATCAAAGAGGCCGAGGAAACACTCGAGAACTCTTTAATAACATTGTGAACCGCAAACCAGAAACAGCCACTGAAAACACACGGAAAGCAGAGTGATTCGCAACAGTTTCGCTAGTGTTTTCAAGGGCACCTATCATACAGCTGTGCTGCAAATTTTGTGCCAGGTAGTGAATTTAAATGAAAGGCCGAAAACCCACGAATTATATTGAAAATTTCCATTATACTAGAGATCCGTCGAGATCGTTCGCCTGCATACGTATTCTTGGCAAGAATTTCGGTTAGACTTTGGTCGCGTGTTTGTTTGTTTGCTCGCCCCTTTTCTTCGCTCGCGTTCCCCGATCCAAAAATCCCTGGACTTTGATCGTGACTCAACACAAATCAGAAAACAGCCGCAGCCCAGACCCATTAAAAAGTGCATATTATAGCTAAACTCGTCGCGAAATGAAAGCAATCTGCTGGGACTTAAACAAAGTTGCGTGATATTTTGTGCACAGTCAAAAACCAAGGCCTACTTCTTATGTGTTGTTTGCAGATCTACGATATTGTATCAACTAAAAAATTGTTCTGTTTGAACAAATCTTGGGAAATACAAATGTTGTTCTACATCCTTATCTTTGGAGCCCCTGAGTTTTGTTTGTGTGGAAGTCCGAGTTCTCCTTTGTGTCTTTGTTGGATATATGTATATATACGTATGCGAGTATAAGTGCTTTCTTAGGTTCTCCCGAAGTTGGCCCCATTCTGAGGTTTCTTTGTTGCCTTCTGTAGGTACGCTTGTTACCATCGGCTGGTTTCCATGTGTTTCATCGAATGTTGTTTTGCTCCACCTTTCTCGGCCTACTTGCCTCCCCAGCTTCGCAGGTGAAAGTGAAGCGGGCGGCAACGCGTGACAGATGGCGTGATTTCTGCCTTTCGAGTGCGAGTACTGCGTGCAATTGAAGGACCCTTGATTAAGTCCCCTCCTATCATACACTGGGAGAAAAGGTTTCAGTAAAATGACCGAATAATGTGCCCTAATGTCTGTCAAAAGAGCTGGTCTGCATGGAACAGAAAACAACATGACACAGTTATCAGAAAAGATTCACAAGCTTGGGTTTAAAGTAAATAATACATGGCGACTGTTTATAAACAAATAGCTATTTAGTAGGTGTGAATTATTTGTTGCTCGGGCTATCAGTTCAAACTTATAATAGTACATATATTCTGACTTAAAAAAGTAAGAAGATGTCGTGTTGTGAACTTCCGATGTCCACCTATCTTTGATTAAAAGCATACTTTGTTCGTAAAATATTTATTAAACGTATAGTTATGTAAGACTTTGTAAATAAATAAAAACAAATATATATTCTATACAAAATGTCGCGACGAATCAGATGTTTAGGAAACAAATTCACGTATAATCTGAGTGATAAGAGACACAAACGGTATGGGTATTTATACATACATATGTATGTATATTGTATATTCTCAATCTGGATTTGTCCGTCCGTATGAATGTCGAGATCTTAGGAACTATGAAAGCTATAAAGTTAACATTAAGTATGCTGATTCCAGATTTATCGGCTTGCCAACATTTTTTCCACGACCATCCACGCCTACAAACCGTCAAAAAAATGTCATGCATAATGTTTCAATTCTTTTTTTCACTTTAACATTTTTTTTTGATTTTTTTTTTAATTTTTAATATTTTGCTTGTAAGTTATGAACGATGTGCCAAAAATATCGACTATATTGTTCTATCTTGCTCATAGATCAAAACCACCGAAAAAAGAAAGGATCAAATTCAAATTTAAAGCAAACAAATTAATAACGAATAAACTAGTAGTTATTTGGTAGTACGAGTTGATAACAATCGAAAGTTATGACACCATACAACCGACTTTTTGCGTATTCAGATCAATATAATCTTATCAAGCAAATTCCTCCGAATTCCCAGTTATGGCAACTGCGATAATCACCAGATTGTCGAATGTGAATTGCCGATACCTGTGACCGTTGGCACGGCTGCCGAACGCCAAAAATCTAGCAATTATTGTTTCTCGAATTCGCTTAATTACAGTACAATGTTGGACGTTGAACTCCATGGCTAGTTATTACGAACGCGCTCGGTTGTATTGTGATTCGAGTTTTAAAGCACGCCCTCCACTCGATATCGCGTGATGTCTTCGGAGCCCGCGATTAATTCAACTCATATAGTGCGCGAATGTGTTTGTAGTCCGGGCGTTAGTTGTTCTGAGTTTTATCATTCGCGAACAGTAGAACACGCCACTGGTTACCCACCCATGCAACCCGCGTTGATAAGCGGCGTTCGACTGGTTTATCGCGCCAATTCATCGATGACACTCGTAAATAGTTTTTATCCCAGATAAGTGCTCGAAAGTGCCTTCAGCACAGCCCGCAGCGGACTTATAATAGTATAATTTTATTTACTCAGCTTGAATGGTTTATTATCGCCTTGAACTTGTAATAAAACGTAACCGCATGCAGGGAAATTAAAATGCCTTCGCACAATACAAGATTGATTTTTCATTTTATTATTCCCAAATGAATACATTTCAAAACGAATTATCACACAAATAATAGCTATGATTTTGTAGATATTTAGAATTTGAGTACAAACTTGGGATTATTCTCATCAATTCAGTCCTTGTTAAAAATTGTCAAACAAATTCATAAGTATTTCGCTACGGTTGCTATGGCTGTGGCCAAGGGTGTAGAATATATTATACATATGCACATATATTTATTTATTTGTTTATAATTTTCATATTGCGGTTGTATTTTCGACGTCACGTCCGCCGTTTGGCAACATTTCAGCGTGAGTACGCCGTGTTGCCGCGGTGCCATCCGAGTTGCTGGGGGAAGGGGAGGGGATGTTGCCGGCGGTCAGCAACACTTTGCTGCGCGGCTTTGTCTCTGTTCTGTGCTGTAGGCAATCACCTTGACTTTGAGCACCGCCAGGGAGAGGATAGGTTAAAAATACCAGGCAGGTGCATTGGCGGGGCTTCCGAGCACAGGATGGCTGCTGATGCAATGCGTCTATTTCCTCCGCGACGGGGCCGTTGCCAAGCCAAGTGGCGAAAAAGAGTGGCGAAAAATGGTTTATGGCCTATACAAATTACTCATGACCGTTTCCGCTTGCCCTTTACAGTTGCCGTATCTCAGAGGCGGGTCCAAAGTATTGCCGAGTACGCCGCAGAGCCGATTCCTTCGCCAATAAGCGGCGCATTTGACCGCCTGCCCATAAACATGGTCGCCATATAAGCGCATACGGCGGACGCAAACACACAAAGTCGGAGCTTTGCGATTAGATAAGCAGATAGCGCGGAGTTCAAGGAGAGAACGCCACCAGCAAGGAAATCCATTTTGAAGGGAGACCAACCGGAGCATACCAAAGATGAACAGCCTGGCGAGGGTCTTCAGCAACTTCCGCGACTTCTATAACGACATCAATGCCGCCACCCTCACGGGAGCCATCGATGTGATCGTGGTGGAGCAGCGCGATGGCGAGTTCCATTGCTCGCCCTTCCACGTCCGTTTCGGTAAACTGGGAGTACTCAGGAGTCGGGAGAAGGTGGTAAGTAAACTAACCAGATCCTAAAGACTGTCTGTATAAGCCAAAATAGGACATCACTCGAAAATATCACGATTTAGAGAAGAGAATGTCACTTTCAGCCAATGCTTATGCCTTCTGAACTTCTTGCCTAGAAGTATAATCGCAAGATAATTTATTTATATCTTATGTACACAGATCTTGTAACATAGATATTGCCCAGTCTATTCATCACGAAATCAGTTCAATATCATTGTGGAAGATTTCAAGTTTGTTGGAAGATAAAAAGAAAAACATAATAAAAGCAGAGAGAATCCCGGAAAGAATTTAAATTCCACAGTAAAATAATTAAAATTAATTACCTCTGTTCCAATCAATTCATTCAGGTGGACATTGAGATCAATGGCGCACCCGTCGACATACAGATGAAGCTGGGCGATTCTGGCGAGGCCTTCTTTGTGGAGGAGTGTCTGGAGGATGACGACGAGGAGCTGCCAGCCAACCTGGCCACCTCGCCCATTCCTAACAGCTTCCTGGCGTCGCGGGACAAGGCCAACGACACCATGGAGGACATCAGTGGAGTGGTGACTGATAAGTAAGTGACGTTTGCTCCATACTCGACAAGATCAAGTTCACCCTATCATTTGCGAAACCATTTTAGAAACGCTAGCGAGGAGCTGCTCCTGCCACTGCCATTGCCGCGGCGCAACTCCATAGACTTCTCCAAGGAGGAGCCCAAGGAAGCCGTTGTTGAGGGCAGCAAGTTCGAGAATCAAGTCTCGGACTACACGCAGCGCAGGTACATAATGCCTTTTCATGCCCATGAAAACCGGGACAGAGCTAACTAAAAACATCCTTCATCCACACAGACACACCGACAACACACTTGAACGTCGCAACCTAAGCGAAAAGCTCAAGGAGTTTACCACCCAGAAAATCCGGCAGGAGTGGGCCGAGCACGAGGAGCTGTTTCAGGGCGAGAAGAAGCCGGCGGAGTCGGAGCTGGAGAACCAAAGCAAAGCTTCAAACGAAGCTGAGACGGAGAAGGAAGTTCAGCCGGTCGTGGTAGACAAGGAAAAGGACCAGAAACCAGACATTAACCTCACACCGGTCACAACCAGCGAAGCCACCAAGGAGGTGTCCAAGAGCAAAACCAAGAAGCGGCGCAAGAAGTCGCAAATGAAGAAGAATGCCCAGCGCAAGACCTCTTCAAGCAGCTCCTTGGGCAGCGCAGGCGGCGGTGATTTGCCTACGGCGGAGACGCCATCTCTGGGCGTGAGCAACATTGATGAGGGAGATGCCGCCATATCCAGTGCCACAAACAACAACAACACCTCGTCGTCGAACGATGAGCAGCCATCGGCTCCCCTGGTGACAGCTCGCACTGGGGACGATAGCCCGCTCAGCGAGCTTCCCCACACGCCCACTACCAATCCACGTCTAGATTTGGACATTCACTTCTTCAGCGACACGGAGATCACCACTCCCGTGGGTGGTGGTGGTGGTGGGTCAGGTCGCGCCGCCGGCGGACGACCTTCGACTCCCATCCAAAGTGACAGTGAATTGGAAACCACCATGCGGGACAAGCGGCATGTGGTGACTGAAGAGAGCGCCGCATCATGGAAGTGGGGCGAGTTGCCCACCCCGGAGCAGGCCAAGAATGAGGCCATGAGCGCCGCCCAGGTGCAGCAGAGCGAGCACCAATCGATGCTCAGCAACATGTTCAGCTTCATGAAGAGGGCTAATCGGCTACGCAAGGAGAAGGGCGTCGGCGAAGTGGGAGACATCTACCTGTCTGATCTCGATGCTGGCAGCATGGACCCCGAGATGGCGGCCCTATACTTCCCTAGTCCCCTGTCCAAGGCGGCATCGCCGCCGGAGGAGGATGGCGAGAGCGGCAATGGCACCAGCCTGCCCCACTCGCCCAGCTCGCTGGAGGAAGGTCAAAAGAGCATTGACTCGGACTTTGACGAGACCAAGCAACAGCGGGACAACAAGTAAGTAGCACTCAGGGTCAAACTTAAATTTTATCCTAGACTTAGATCTATAATCTACCTTCAGGTACTTGGACTTTGTGGCCATGTCCATGTGCGGAATGTCGGAGCAGGGAGCTCCTCCCTCGGACGAGGAGTTCGACCGCCACTTGGTGAACTATCCAGACGTGAGTATTCTTCAAATGGCCTAGTGCTATGTTCTGTGTATGTGTTTAAGTTCCATGCACTTCACTGCGCACCCACGCACTGCATCCCGCCTTGTTAACAAGTCTCTTCCCATGCAACGCCCTCATTTGTACCTGTGCGCAGGTGTGCAAAAGCCCCAGCATTTTTTCATCGCCTAACCTAGTCGTACGGCTGAATGGCAAATACTACACCTGGATGGCTGCATGTCCCATTGTCATGACAATGATCACCTTCCAGAAGCCACTAACCCATGTAAGTTGGCCCAACGCCATGCCTTTCGTGTAGCCCCATGCCTTGTTCGCGTCCGACTCTAATTAGATTATGTCCAAAATTGCCAATTGTCAGGATGCCATTGAGCAACTGATGTCCCAGACGGTGGAGGGCAAGTGCCTGCCTGGCGACGAGAAGCAGGAGGCTGTCGCCCAGGCTGACAATGGTGGTCAGACGAAGCGCTACTGGTGGAGCTGGCGCCGTTCGCAGGATGCTGCGCCCAACCATTTGAACAATACTCATGGTATGTCATTGGGCAAGGATGAGAAAGGTACATCAAGGGCACCTCCAAGTGTAATGAACAGCCCATCTAAAAGAGGTAATACCTTTCAGATGGTGATCAGGCAGCTGTGGCCACTCAAACGTCGCGGCCCACCTCGCCCGACATCAGCGATCCCACGCTGAGCAAGAGCGACTCCCTGATAAACGCGGAGAACACTTCGGCGTTGGTGGACAACCTGGAGGAGCTAACCATGGCCTCAAACAAGAGCGATGAGCCCAAGGAGCGCTACAAGAAGTCGCTGCGACTCAGCTCGGCGGCTATTGTAAGTCAACCCATGCAAGCTTCATATCGAACATAACCATGCCTATTCTCCTTCAGAAAAAACTAAACCTCAAGGAGGGCATGAATGAAATCGAGTTTAGCGTGACCACCGCTTATCAAGGCACGACGCGCTGCAAGTGCTACTTGTTCCGCTGGAAGCACAACGACAAGGTGGTGATCTCGGACATTGACGGCACCATCACCAAGTCAGACGTGCTGGGCCACATCCTGCCCATGGTGGGCAAGGACTGGGCGCAACTCGGTGTGGCGCAGCTCTTTTCAAAGATCGAGCAGAACGGCTACAAGCTGCTCTATCTGTCGGCCCGTGCCATCGGCCAGAGCAGGGTGACACGCGAGTATCTCCGGTCGATCCGGCAGGGCAACGTGATGCTGCCCGACGGTCCGCTGCTGCTGAATCCCACGTCCCTGATATCGGCCTTCCACCGCGAGGTGATTGAGAAGAAGCCGGAGCAGTTTAAGATCGCCTGTCTGTCGGACATCCGTGACCTGTTTCCCGACAAGGAGCCCTTTTACGCCGGCTACGGCAACCGCATCAATGTGAGTATCTCTGTAAAATGATAAATTGATACATTGTTTAGAAGTAAATTCGTATATTAACTTATTTTAATATTTGTGTATTGTTTCCATGACTAAATTAAGTTACTAAATATGGCTCTTCTTATCCTTGCTAGGACGTGTGGGCATACCGAGCCGTGGGCATTCCCATCATGCGCATATTCACAATCAACACCAAGGGCGAGTTGAAGCACGAGCTGACCCAAACATTCCAGTCCTCGTAAGTAGCGATCCGTTCACGCCTTAGCATAGTGTTAGATGTATCCGCACATGTGTCTCTCCCATGTACCTGGTACCGGTGTTGCTCATTACTGAACTCATGCCACATCCAATAACGTTGACTAATTCGCCAAAGAACACCAACAAACAAACGCTAATTGGCTCAAGTCGAATTAACTTCATCAAGTAACGCTAGGTGTTTTAAGCCTCCTACCTTCTATCTGTGTAGTATGTATCCATTGTACTACCTAAACCGCACCCCACTCAATCAATCAATCGATCGAAAGCCTGCCAAATCCAATTCAAGCATTTTGGTTGTCAAATTTACACAGTGGCTACATCAATCAGTCGCTAGAAGTCGACGAATACTTTCCCCTGCTAACCAACCAAGATGATTTCGATTACCGGACGGACGTCTTTGACGACGAGGAGTCCGAGGACGAGCTTCAGTTCAGCGACGACTACGACGTGGACGTCGAGCACGGTCCGAGTGAGGAAAGCAGCGGGGATGAGGACGATGACGAAGCCCTCTATAACGATGATTTTGCCAACGATGACGATGGCATCCAGGCGGATGTGGCCTCCGGCGACGAACGTTCCGCCGATGTGTGTCATATAATGCGAGTCCGCCGCGTCTCCACCAAAAACGAAGTCCTTTTGGCCTCGCCTCCCAAGTGGATTAATTCCTAGATTAGCTCCAGTCCTAGTCCCAGTCGAAGGTTGTGCAGCTTACAAATTGTGATACGTTTTTTAAGAGAGTTAGGATTGTGCTATATATGTATGTCTGTGCCTGATGTGCCAGGTCACCGAGCTCCAAGTTCGTCGACCAGTTAATTTTCGAAAGTATTCTGCTCCCAGCAGGTCTTTATGTTTAGTTCTAAGGATGACCATTATAATATATACATTACCCAACAAAATATACCTTAATTTTCGCCGTGATGGAACTCTTTTATTTCTCTGTGTGTGGCATGAGTTATGAGCTAGACCCGGTAATAGACTGTAGATAGAGTATTTGTAGATTAGAACGAGCATCGGTATTTCAGTTATTCGTGAGTCTTACAAAATTTGATGTAATAAGAAAATGCAGTATATCCCAAGGCGCCTTTTCCCGATTGAAAATGTCCAAGAAATTGCATTGCATACCCTCGGGCTGCTGAGATCGGGGAGATCATAGCATAGCCACAGGAGTCGGCCTTAAATGATTCGTTGATCTAATGCATTGCATTCTTTTCCAGATACTGCAGCATGACGTACATCGTCGATCAACTGTTCCCGCCGGTGAAACACGACGAAGCCTCCGCCGAGTTCTCCAACTTCAACTACTGGCGCGACCCCATCCCCGACCTGGAGATCCCCGAACTGGAGACGGCACTGGTGCCACCGAGCACGAAGGTGGACATGGCCACCCTGCGCCCCATTCCCGAGAAGTGAACCGGCTCCTTAGAAGCCCAACTTGCGTACTACAAACATATTTATACACTCTATATATACAAGATAGCGCTTTTCAAAATTGTTTGCCTAGCTTCAAACCCTCTAGATGTGCTTACCAAAAATGAAATATCTACATATATCATACATAAGCTTAGCCAGGATTCACGATTGCCTTGGTTTCATTATCATTTCCTACCGATCGTTTTTAGTTAATGGGTGGTTTAAGTTGTAATCAAAATTCATTTATTAATAGTAACTACTACAAGTAAGTTCCTTTAAGACTCCCGCAGGTTCTTAGAAGATGCATATTCCAAACGGCGTATAGGAGTTGTGATTTTGATTTCATTATTTTTCGTATGTGATCATTTAAATTAAGTTCATTGTGATGAGGTTTTTATTTGGAGTTTTTCTGAAAACTGTGCTCTAAACCTATGTATACTTAACTGATTGTGTTTCAATACAAATAAATGCTTCAAATTCAAAGAAAGCCAGCCTATACACGTCTCTGTTTGTGACTGGAAACCACCTCAATTCCCAGACGGCTTCTCATGTTGCAGTGGAAAGTTCTCGCATTTGGCTGGGGTACCTCCGTGACAGCCGAAGGCGGGGTGTGCGTGGGCGGGGGAGAATTTCATTTGTCAACGTAATTTTGCCAATTCAATTAATGCTCATTTAATGCAGAGCAGGCCGACCGGCCGACCGGCCAACCTACAGCATACACATTGGTGTACAAAGGCCCACGGACAACGAAGTGGGCAGTTAAGTGACCACAAACGGTCGGTCATGCAAACTCAGTGGCAGATCCACAATTACTTTTCCTAGGGGGCCAAACTCTCCTAATATGGGGGAATTATGAGAAACACGGTTTGCATATATGTATGTGAACATGCCCTTTGGTTCCTAGTTATATTAATTTGATTTCTCATTTAAACAAAGCCATTATGAAACAAAAAAGCCTGATTTATGTAATCAATAAACAAGTATAAGAAGGGCAAATAATGAAGATAATGTTCTCCCAAAAATATGTCAACATCTAGTTCAAGATTTTTGGATAAATTATGGCTGTTTTAGTCTTAGATTATTATATATATTTTTAAAAGATAGAAAATGGAAGTGAGAAACGATGGAAAATGAGTGTTGAAGTTTTCCTCATTGGCCCTAGATATTTTTCATTTTATTCTTTTAAGAAGTTTCTCCTAAAGAAGTGGTCCTATAACAAAGAAAATAAGAAATAAGATAATTCTATCCCGCGGGCCCCACCTATGTGAATCTCAGCTATGTTTGAATTTTCGCTCGCGAAGCCTCCAAGCAAACAATGGGAATTTAAACAGATTTGGCTGCTTATGCTAATGCCACAACTCAATTCAGAATCAGCTGATTATATTTTTATTTAAAATCTTGTTGTATACAATTTCGTTTAAAAAGACAGCATATTCTCGAAAGAGAAAAGGGTATATCGACTTTGCAATCATATAAAGAATGGGCATTTAGCCATGTCCACCCGTTCCTACGCAAACTAGTCTCTCAGTATTAAAGCTACATATATACATGAAACTTTCCCAAAAGTCTGTTTTCTATTCCAGAAAGTATATAAGTATATCACTATCACTATGAATAATCGAAGAAAATGTAACATCGCTGTTGTTGATCATAAAGTCGGTTTTAATTTGATACAAATCTGAGGACTATATCATATGACAGCTAAAATTATTCGGAAAATTAATTGAAAACAATAGAAGGGAAATCCTAGTTTCGGTGTTTTGGTTTAAATTACATTTACTGCAAGGGTTTTATATCTTTCTTTACTTTTCTCAGCTTAAATAAGGGAATGATATTTAATATTTTTATGCAGCGTTCTATTTGTATGCTAATGAAAAGGATTTAAGATCGTCAGGTGTAAATTAGGAAGAACGTATTAGCCGTCATATTGCTTACGAAGTAAACACATTTTTTAATCAAGGAAAATTGAGAAGTTATATCTAATATGTGGCTGCTGAACCGTGGTAAAAAACCCAATGTTGTACTCTAATATTAAGAACGAGCTAGACTGTTCAGCTCTTCTCTACTGGTACGGATATAAAAACTCTTCAATCCTAGATATCAGTTTTATATCATCAGACAATCCTTAATTTCTCGCCTTCTCAACAACCTCGAACTTATTCCATAATTCCAAAAATTCCATAATGAGATTTAAATTACAGCCGGCGAGTGCAACTCAATTGAGCGACACTCAAATCGCCCCACAGTTGAGTGCGACATACCCACATTGAGCGGTGCTCGAAGGTATAAAAGCTGGAGCAGCCCAGGCCACAGTCAACAGTTTCCTCCGATCAACCACAGAGCGAGCAGTCCTCCCTCAATCTTGCAAATAGCAAAAAAGAAGAGCAGTCACTATCACTATGAAGAACGCTGTTGCCATTCTGCTGTGCGCCCTGCTGGGTCTGGTAAGTTTCAAGCGGAGAAGCCGATGGCAGCCAGTAATCCGCTTGTTCCTCGACAGGCCTCCGCCTCCGACTACAAGCTACGCACCGCCGAGGATCTCCAGAGCGCGCGCAAGGAGTGTGCCGCCACCAGCAAGGTGACCGAGGCACTGATCGCCAAGTACAAGACCTTCGACTATCCCGACGATGACATCACCCGCAACTACATCCAGTGCATCTTCGTCAAATTCGACCTGTTCGATGAGACCAAGGGCTTCAAGGTGGACAACCTGGTGGCGCAACTGGGCCAGGGCAAGGAGGACAAGGCCGCTCTGAAGGCCGACATCGAGAAGTGCGCCGACAAGAACGAGCAGAAGTCGCCCGCCAACGCCTGGGCCTTCCGTGGCTTCAAGTGTTTCCTTGGCAAGAACCTGCCACTCGTGCAGGCCGCCGTCCAGAAGAACTAGGAGTTCAGCGCAGTTTCGCGTCAATTCTAGAAGCGCAAGAACAAAACACCAGCATTGCGGAATTTCGAGTTGAAATCCGTGCAGGCTCTGCAATCCTACAATTGAAATAAAACCATATAATAGTGCTTGAATTAAGTGTTCTTTTTATTAGCTGACTCGCATGCATTCACATTATTTCTCAGGGCTGGAAGAGGGGCTGGTGGATCCGCAGGAACAGCTTGACATCGCATCCTCAATCCCAAAAACCTTGTCCCGCCCAAAGGAAAGGCATTGATAGCTTGTTTAATTCGATTATATTTGTCATCATCTTTTTCAGTTTAGTAAATTCAACTTCTTTTCTTTACTCTATATATTTTTTGAATATATAAATTACGAACTTTCTTTTTTATCTATTTTGTTGATTTACTTCTTTCCCAAGAGTCTTGTGTTCTTTTGATTTTTTTTATTATTTTCTTCCTTCTTTTTCTTGATTTTGCCATCTTTTAACTTCTTTTATTACGGTTTGTGGTTTCTTTTGCGTTTCTTTTATATATACTTATTGATATATATTTTTTGTTTTTCTAAATCAACTTCTTGTTTTTCGTAATCTTTTTTTTTTGATTTTTTATTTGAAAATTAAAATGTGTGAAAAAGGGGTGTTTGGTGTTGGGTGCTTCAAAAAACATTATAGCCAAGTCAAGATATTCGTTTCCCATGTTGATTTTTTATTATTTTCGAGGTCTCTTCTTTTCGCCTGTTTTCTTGCTGCTGATGCATTTTTTATTGAAACGATATTTTTTCTGGCGTTTTCTCTTGCGATTGTTTTCTCTTTTTTGTTTTATTTAGCAAAGAAGTTTTTTGGCAATAAAATAATGTTTTTTGAAATTATATTGTAAAAAAATCTGAAATCAAATAGTTAATGGATTAAAGACGAGTGTCGGTAAATTGCATGGTTGCATTATAATAAGTCCCAATACGATGCAGATGAGAGCAAGGCATTCCTTTAAAGGCTTCGGAATATTATCCAGTCTTTGAACTTAAACTCTAGCCTATTTAAACTATTTTGCGTTTTCCAACAATTTAATTTCGTATTTTAAACTGAAGCATTAGCTTATCTAACCTATTGCTCCATAAAGAAGCGTACCCTTTGGTCTCTCAACTCTTATGAAAAAAATCCAATTTACCATAGAAATTCCTATGTATATATTTTTGTACATATTTAAAGATGTAGGATAACATTTTGTAAACGACATAAATCGGACGCAACCCCACAAAAGAAATTTTATCAATCAACTCATAAATCAGTCTCGTTGGTCTGGGTTTTTAAGGGATCAGTTCGAAATTGTTAACTTACCTTACTAGGGATTTAATAAAACAATAATCAGTATGGAGCGTAGTAATTGGCGCGACCACGGTATCCCCTACTGGAACGAAAGACAGACCGGGATTAGCTGGATCCAATCGGAATTGGCCAGAGCCCACTTACATAGCGCGACGGGCGCCTCGGAAGGTGGAGTGACAGCACGCTCTGGAGACACGGGCTCCTCGACCCCGGAAGCTGCCGCGGGCGAAACGGTTTGTGGTGGAGAGTCCAGGGCGGTTTGTGCGCTTCGACATTACCTGAAAGACCATATAGACGGGATGTTAAAAATTGCGTTCTTGCTTATACATTTACGAAACGTGGGAATCGTTAGGGGTCAATTATTAAATGACTATTTATATATGAGTTTATTAAGTAGCGGGTATGGTAAAAGAAAGTGCTTCATATACTCACTTTAATTTGACGCCCTCGGAAGAGGGTTTCGTTCATGGCCAGAGCCGTCTCGACGAACTCCTTCGATCCGAACTCGATGTACGCGAATCCCTTGGGGTGCCCGTCAGCCTTATTGCAGAGTATGGTTACTCGGTTGATGGTGCCGCAGCCGTGGAAGTGGGCCTCTAGTTCCTCGGCCGATGCGCCGTAGTCCACATTGCCCACGTAGACGGACCGCGTGTCAATTTCCTGCTTCTCCTCAAGAGAAAGCGGCACTGTGGCCAAGCCGGTGGTAGATCCACCGGCCATTTGTTTGTCCACCTCCGACTGCATCTGCTTTATCTTCTCGGCCTCCTCCTCCATCTCCTTGACGCGAGCCTTGATGGCCTCTAGTTCCGGGTCGATTTGCATGCTGCCCTCCTCCTGGCGACGCGGAAAAGATGGAATTTAATGGTATTTGGTTCGGAGTGATGAGTAAACGCCCGAAACAACAGCAGACAATGGATTGGCGGTGCGAAGTGACGCTCTGAAAAAGGCAGCCATTGCTGCGACTTTCGGCTTTGTATATCCCCCCAAAGCTTTGCGAGCTTTTCCAGGGAATTCGGCGGGCTTTCGAAGGGCGGGCCAAGAAACTGGTTCTTGAACACTGTCAACAATGGCAACCCCAACTCACCTCGGTCTCTGTGGTGATCTCAGTCTCTTGCTCGCCGTTCGTCTCCTCCAACGACTCCAGAAGCTGATCCTCGTTCAGTGTGATATCCTCATCGGCCATGGTTTAGGATTTGGGTTTGTTTACGTCTGCTGCAAAAGCTCGGTTTTGTTGGCGCAAAAGCTTTCGGAGTAGTACACAAGACGGCAGTTGTCGTAACTAGCTGTCAATGACAAAGAGCGGCGAAAGTAAGCACAAAGAGAATTGAAAACTTCAAGAGAAAACTTCATACAAATGCAGTGAAAATCATAGAACAAAAGTATATAAATTCTGGTTGCGGAATCCTTAATTTCTAGGTTTCACTGCGTTTTATCAATTCATATGCAATTTTACCCACTATACTTACGTTGAATATATGTACAAAATTGGTGCTCGTTCTGCTGACGTTGAGTTCGCCCAAAATGGCCGCTGCCCTGTGAAAACACACGTATGTTGGGTTGCTGTTTTTCGTTATAAAGTCAACGTTTTTCCAGCTCTTTTTGCCTTCTTTGCGCGTTAGACCACGACAGCTTATATATTAACCGCTTATTATTGACTAATATTTACAATAATACAAAAACGTTCGTATTTTTTGACACCGAAAACAATTGTATTCGCCTCGTTTTTAGGGATGACAGTTCGGTACAGTTTTCGCCTCGATATGTTGCTTGGGGGTAGGTTGCCCTATCGATAACTAGGGGTATTTAAACAAACAGTTCCTTGGATGAAAGTAATAATAGTATTTTCGCACCATAATGCAATTTTAAATATGCCAAAATAGTGGAAGAAGAGGAATGTGAAGTATCATTAAATAATGAGTTGTAAAAGAAAACCCCACTTGTACAAAGAATTGTTTCAAAAAAGTTAATAGTCATGCCCTTAATGCTTTTGCTGTTGCGGTATTAGATTGAACATGTCTGGTATTTTGCCGGTCTATCAATGTCCAAACTTTAGCATATGTTTACAAGATCTCTTGCGGAGTAACGCAAAATAAAGTATAAGTTATACATAGCTTCTGGGTTACCTGCTCAACCGCATTAACAAACAAAATCTCCCATGAATAACAATAAAAAGGGAACATGAACGATTCCTCCGATTCGGAGTACGAGGACCAAGATTACCTGGTATTTGCGGATTTCAAGAACCACATTCATCCGCATCAGCTAAAGCACGAGGACGCGGCCATCAAAGTCATCGGAATCGAGAGTGACACGCCCATGGCGGAGGTGAATGGAAGCATCTACCGGGGACGCTACGAACATTCCGTGGGAACCAACGTGTTCTTCGAGAAGGAAAAAGACAACCTGGCAAGTGATCCGCTCTTTGAGTCTGTGTGTCGCCAGCGTTATAAGTACGTGAACAAATCCACCAAGGTGATATCTTTTGAAAGGGTCTACGTCGACAATTTGCACCAGGAGGTCGAGAAATCGGTTGTAGCTGAAGACGACGAGCAGACCGAGTCAAAGCCAGAATCATTAAAGTTAAATATTACCTATAAGGAGGCTATCAACAAGTTTGGAGAAGAGCATTAAGTGTGGTGAGCCGAATAAGATCCACAACAGAAAACACTTTTTCAAGACATACCCCTTAGAAACATGGATATGACGACGGAGCCAGCTTTAAACCTGCGAGACTTTCAAGCCGATTACCAAAAAAAATTATTCGCTACTGCGGATAGTGCGGACGAAGTGCCCTTCTTTCTGCAAACAAACCCATTACTTGTGGACGTGGGTGAAAGCTGTTCCCTGGAATTGATCGATTCCCCAGACGACAGCTCGATTGCAGTCTTCCAGCCCGCCGCCGACAAATGCCGTCCAACCTTTGCTCCGCCGCTGGAGAATCAGCATGTGCCCTCCACCTATTCGGTTTTAAGCCAGCACAAGGCCAAGTCCCGTAAAAGTCCCTTTGGCCGCACCCAGTACAGTCACAAACTGAATCCGCCGCCGACAGACTCCCCAAACCTCCATCTTGGTGCTTGCGGTGAACTGGAGCTAACCGTGCGCCTTTACCGACCACCGCGGGCCTACCATCGAGGCTTCAAGGTGGAGAGCCCCGTTTTTGCCGAGGAATTCGTATGTCTGGGCAGCAATTATCTGACCGAGCTGCGAGACAAGATCAGCTGCGTTTGCAATGGAAAACGCTTTGTCGACATCAGCGACGATCCGGATGCACCATTGCCATCAATTGACACAAATCCCGGCTACTTCTTTATTAACGACACATTCTACAATGACAAACGCAATCCAAACAACCCCGACTATTCCCAGACCGTTTTGCGGTGGGCGGCCAACGCGAACGGAGTGAACGTTGACACACTAAAGGTAGAGAGTATGGAGGGCAAAAGATTCATCGACCTCACTGTCAGCCCCGGGTCACCGCTACACTACCTGCACCACGGCAATTGCGAGCACCTGTTCGTGATTTCCCAGATCGAGATTCTAACGCCACGCAGTGAACGCCCAGATCGCAGTCTGTATCCCTTTCCTCACGCCTTCAGCACATTTAATCGCAGGACTTGCTATATGTGCGGAATTCGCAGTTATAGTTTCATCGTGAACCAGTCCCGGCGACAGCTGCACGATCCCTCCTACCTGTGCCGCACTTGTTTTCTCAGATTCTTTTACGTGGATGGTGTCAAACTGGGTCAGTTCAAGGCCTATCGCATGTACGACCATGTGGAGGTGGAAGACGAAGAAGAGGAGGGTAGGGGAGCGTTTCCCGAGGTTAAACAATTAAGTCCCCCTTCTTAAGTAAACATAATATATATAAATATGTGTGATTTTGTTTTTATTTGTGAGCTCCTTTGACTGCAAGATCGCTCTAGGAGTTGATTGATATCTTGTTCTTGTAAAATATTTGTAGATAGATTTAAATAAAATACATACATGTTGCAACAAGAGTAATTGGCATATATTCGACTGCCGTAAGCTGCCTAAATTCCATGCAATCTAGATTAGCAAAAAGTTAGTGTCCAAGTTAGGAATACAAAAATGCAAACAACGTAAATAGTACGATACATCTGGCTTAGAACTAACGTTAATAGATATAGGCAATAGTTCAATTTTTAAAAATTTGTTTAAGGATTTGCACACTTGGGTGCAGAGTATAGACTTGACCAAGACCCATATAAAACAAACCAATAGACTAAATATGGCCAATAACATAATTCATTATCCTAGACAAGATACTAGTACTAATGGTACTTAGCAGTACAATACAGTAAAATTCTGTGCACTGGGACTCCGGCGTGAACGTGATGAGAGACTGTGCGCTTAGTTACTGGAGCGTAGAAATGCATCAACAACTTATTGCCAATCCGACCAACAAATATCATTACGAATAACTGCAGGCTGGGATTCCATTCGCCCGGACCTCTTTGGTGTACGCGCTTGCGTTTACTTCAATGTTAAAGCTTTGACCAGCGGCTTCTTGATGGCGAGCAGTGGATGCCTAGCTCTGGAAGACCAGCTCCCGCTCCACCGACAAGTACTCTAGCATCTGCGCCGGCACTGGCAACTGGGCCAGCTGCTCGCGCGGCATCTGGCGCTGCAGGACTCGGCGGCATAGGTCCTGCAGCTTGGGCATGTTGGCGTACCGGCTCAACGGATACTTGAGGATCACTGGAAACGGTGGCTGCATCTCGTTGGGAACCTTCACAAAGCAAACAAAGTTGTCGTTGGTGCAGCGGTGCAAGATATCTTCGATCATCTCCACAATGGATTCGTACTTCAGTTCCTCGAAATGCCAAAATTCGTCGCGAAATTCCAGTCGATAATGCAGTGTTACGTTGACAATCCGAAAGCTCAGCGTGAATTGGGATCCGCTGGTCTCCGAGTCTCGGACTAGAAACGACCCAGTTGGCTTGTCGCTCAACTGCCGCTGCGAATCGCGCCTGGAGATCTCACCCCAGTACCACACTTGACTGAAAACAAAGGACATGAGTCATCGATCGTTAATGAATGCAGAAACACGGCGCTTACTTGAGCATCTCGGAGCAGGCCTTGTACATAATCTGGTTTGGTGAGTGGGCATCCTCGCGTTCCAGCCACTTCTTCCGTATAAAGCGCAAGTAGTCGTGTGTGAATGGTAGCGTGGGTTCCGGGCAGATGGCCGGCGTAAGGAACTCGTAGGTGGCATCAGTGGTTCCGCCGTCGTCGCAGTCGCCCATCGAGTGCCAATTACGCAGGGAGCTGAGCCCTTGGCCCACCTTCCGTCGGAGTCTGGCAAACACGTTTCGCTTGTCCTTGTCCCGCCTTCTGCGCAGAGTTCCTGTGCCCGTACCCCCATTGCTGCAGCTGGCCATGGAAGAGTCCACTGCCTCAAGGACGCAAACTTCGTTGTTGTTGTTCTGGGATCCGCTGGTCGAGGCGGATGCTGACACGGTCAGCGCCGAGTCGGACTTCTTGCGCCTGGTCAGGGAGTGGAACCAGCCTTTCTTCTCCTTCTCCCTGTCCCTCGCGGAGTCGCCACCGCCAGTGAGCGCCTGGCTCCGCTGGCTGTTTTGGTTTTGACTCTGGTCGCCGTGGCTCATTTTGGAGTGGGATCGGAACGGAACGACGTCCTCGTGGTGGAATCACATCATTGGTCTAATTCGGAGCCGTGAATAATGCTAAACTTTATTGATAAGAACTATTTGTTTTCGTTGTACACAAGAACTGTCTTATCGCTATCGGTCGTGCGTACGTGGTTTGCTATCGATAATATAAGGGAGTTTAAAAAATTTAATTCTCCACAAGATAAGCCTTGATTTATCCATTATTACAGCTCCCTGATTTGGTCTTCTTTAAAACTGAAAATAGCTGACAACCATATTATTTGTCATTTTGCAATTTTTTTTAATATTTAATTATTGTTTAATTCTTTTTTATAAATTGCAAAGAAAATATTACATTTATTTTACAGAAAAATAAACACATCCAGTTAACGATAACGAAATCGATTATACTTCCATCTCTAGACAGGTGAGCGCATTTTAAAAACATTTCAATCAGAAGAAAACTTATTTAACCATGCGCCATTCCAGCATGAAGGTTGATCTATCGAACTTTTTCAAGGACGAACGTCGACATTCGTTGGTTTTCATCGATGCAGCATGGAAAAACATCAAGGACCTCCAGGACCACATACAAAACCTCTTCAGCTTGGCAAGAATTTTAAGAATCGATAAATCCTAATTCTAAATAAATTCTAATCCAACAGGAGGACATTAGTCTGCTCACCACAGATGGATGCTTTCTGCCCCCGAGGGAGTCTATCAAAGTACTAAAGTCTGCTGAAGGACTGAAGTAGGTAAAGTTTTTTCTTTTTACGAGCTACTCGAGCCTATTTCATCTCTTGCAGAGCCTTTCGGTTTGTCAGTCGCGATAATAATACATTTGTGAGCCCTGCTCCTGTAAAATGCAGCAAAAAGCGAAAGAATCGATCCGCCGATGAACAGGTTCACCTATCCGCCTCCACTCCCCTCCGACCATCAAAGCGCTCCAAGAACCAGAGCAACACAGAATGGCTCGAAATTGCGGCAGAACCATCTTGTGTGAAAATAGATGAGCTGGATGATGAGGCTCCTGGACCGTCAATGAGCTTGAAAAACAAGGACGCTACAAAAGCCCCTAACATGTCAGTGAAAATTGAGGCAGAGAACAAGGAATCTGTTCCTCAGACTCAAAAACGATCCATGCGTAAGAAACGGCCTAAATCGCCCGGTGGTACTGACCAGGAAGAGGACGACCCTGCTCCTCTGAGTATTTCTCGATACTCGGTGAAGGAAGGCAAAATGTCAGAAGGCAAGAAGCAAAAGAAAGTGCCTGACACTCTGTCAGAAAAATCTGCTATGGTAACGCTGCAGGAAGACAAAACTCCAGAGGAGCAACAAGAAATGCCAGCGAAACTATCTCAACTCAAAGCTGTGGACCAAATTGAGAAGGGTCTTGGGATATCTACTAGTCTCCCATCCATCTCCTTCCGCTCACCTCTCTTAGAGATGTCCGATAATGTTCCTCGCATATTTCAATTTTCAACTAGAAAAAACAAAGTAGAAATTCTGGAAAATATAAAACTTGCGCCCATCAACGCAGGTTTTTTGCCGCAGAAGAAGGCTAAGGGTGATGATACGGCTAAACAATCCCCAAGTGATGGGAAAGATTCAATTTTAGAGTTCGAATCCGAAACTGTACGCGACCAAGAATCTCCAAATGTCCAAAATAAAGAAACTGTATCAGCAAATGCAACTTTTTCCGAAGACATAATTGAAACATCAACTCTTCCGGTGTCCACAACAGGAGTTGAATTTGCTTGTCTAGACAATGCGACTGAAACTGAGACCACTCTTCCGTCCGAAGCTGATGCAACTAATCCACTTGAATTTACTGATTCCGAATTACATCTGGAAGAAGCATCCCAATCCGAAAAAATTATGCCACATGACGCGAATGCATCTTCGATTAAAATTGAAGTTGATTCTAAGGATGTTAAGCCGCCGCCAGTACGCAATTGTGCTGAACAACTGATATCCGATTCCGACGACGACGTGATGGTGGTAGACGACTCCAATATGGACGTTTCAGACTCTGATTCGGATATAGAGCCAGTGCCAGGTGAGATCACAAGCATTATATTGGTAGTTCGATATACTTATTAGCGCACTTCAATTCTTAGTCGTAGAAGATAGGCGGTACTTAGACATGATAAAGGACCTAATGCGAAATGCAACTCCGCTCACGGGTCTGCCCACCAGGGGCGATACAATTCTATTTAAACTGCTGAAGATCAAGGGAAACGCAAATTCAGGAACAACCGAGTTTATCTCCGGGAACTGCACTTACGTCAACCGGCGCACCAAAATCTTCACAGTAGAACCAGAAAGTAAGGAACCATCAATTTAAATGTTATACCCGAATCTGACATGATTTAAATTTGTAGCATATCCCCCCGAAATCGGACGCATAATGAGTCAATATTATAAGAGTGGCTTGGACGAGTCTTCTGAGGATGTGCGTACATTAAGTATTCATCTTCAAGATATGAATGAAGCCAAAATCGTTGTAGCCACAATCGACTGATTATTATGTGTACATTCTTGAGTTCTATTTCCAGGGTTTCGTAAATTTATAGCTTTTAAAATACAAACGATTAAACAACATCTATATGTACGAATTCATGTTAGTTCTCTATCCTCTACTTAATGTGCTCCTTAATCTTCTTCAGCAAGTCATCGGCTTCATCTCCGGTCTTTACGCGCAGCAACAGCGACGTGGCATTGGAGTCCTGTGGCGTGGGTACACAGACCATCATCACATTGTTCTTACCCATGCGCTGGCAAGGTATACCCTCGCTAAGAATAAGGTTGACCAGGATGTTGCCCAGATTGGTGTCGGCGCGGACTAGTAGTTGGGTCTTTTCTGAGCCCTTGACGGGTTTCAAGTACAACGTGCCTACGCCGCGATCGCCAAAGTCACTGTCTTTCTTAATGAATACCTTACACCGCTTGGAGTATATAGCGTCTTCCTCCACAACCTGTTTGGATTTAAACATTTAACGTACATACGTTAACTACTTATTGAAAAGAAAATTCTTTTATAAGTCACCTTTTTAAACTCGACTTTTGGGGGTGTGTCCTCTTCTTCCTCCGCTACTGCAGCTGGCGGCTGAATGTTTCCGAAAGAGAAAGGCGTGGTACTGTTGGTGAAGGAAAAGCCCTTTGTGCCGTCTCCTGCTCCTTCAGGCGCCTTTTCGAAACCTGCAAACAACGAGGTGCTTGGCTTGTCGTCGTTGTTACTTTTCAGTCCAAAAGAAAAGCCATTGGTCTTCGGTGGCGAGAAGTAAGGCTCATCCTTTTTGGTTGTCGTATCCTTTGCTCCAAAGCTGAAAATGCTGGACTTAGGGGCATCATCGGCTTTGGCTCCTCCAGAGGGTTTAGGTATCAAAGTGAAGATACTGGCGGAAGACGGCACGGGCGCGCTGGAAGCTGCCGTGCTGCCGAAGGAGAACAGTGGTGCTGTGGTCGTGGTGGTTGTCCCACCACTGGTTATGGTGCAGTTGGGCTTTTTAGCAAAGGGAGATACGCTGGCGCCTATTGGTGCGCTGGGCTTGCCAAACGAAAACGTAGCAGCCGATTTGGATGGCGACGATGCACTAGACACTGTTGCAACTGGTTCTTCAAAACGGGATAGTGCCGGTTTTGACTTCGTGGAGTTCGTTCTGGCGCTCTCCTCGTTTTGCAGGTCCTTAAGGTGCTCCTCGTAGTTCTTAAACACTGGAGTCAGTATGCAGTACGGAGTTTTGTCCATGTGCTCCTTGAGGAATTTCATGACGGCGCGATTTAGCTCGGCAACGCTTTCACGGTACTCCGAGCTCTCTATGGTGGATTTGAAGCTAGTGCTGCTGCTGCTGGCTAGCGACGTTTTGGACTCGCTGCTCTCGTTCTTGGCAGCTGATATGTTGCCAAATATCGAGGTGGTTGTCTTGGCGCCATCGATGGTACTTGTTGATTCCTTGGCCGGAGAAGGAGACGGGGCCGTGGTGCTGGTGCTGGCGGAGCCGAAAATGCTAGTGGTGGCAGGCCTATCGGCAGAGGTGGAGTTGAGCCCGAACGAGAATGCAGGCTTTGACTCGCTGGAGGAGGTCGCGGCTGTAGCCGGCAGATTGGCCAAGAAGGAGAAAGGCGAGCCCGCAGCTGCGCTCGCAGCCGGCTTGCCGAAACCTAAAAGCAATTGATGTGAGCAAGTCCCTCAGGTCTGAAAGGGTTCGATAGCTTACCGGAGAATCCGCTGAACACGCTTTTGGGCTCTGCCGTCTTTTCTTCGGCGCCATCCACTTCAGCTGCAGACGATCCACCGGCAATCATGCGGCGCGCCTTCTTGATAACGCGAGTCTTTAGCTCCGCTTCTGTGGCCGTACGGAAGGTGCCGCGTTCCTCGGGTTCCTCCTCCTGGTCCCAGTTGTCGTGGTTCAGGTTCGAGGTGGCCTGTCGCTTGCCAGCCATCTTTTTCTACTCTGTATTGAAATTCAAAGCAAATGCCAGTGAAAATGCAAAAAACCGAATGAAATCCACACCGCGTTGCTAAAGTCGATAAATGTTATCGCTCCCTCGGTTGGCAGACGCATTTGTGAGTCGGCTTAGCAGGGGTGCTATCGATACATCATCGATAGGGTAACAACAGCGAGACGCCAGCAGCACAAAATCGCAATAAAACAAAAGTATTAAATCACGTCTAAAGTTAGGTCGACCATGTCCAGTGCCGCGAGACCCAGTCCCAGTACCAGTCCGAGTGTGTTCCTGATCCTGCCATGATTGCCGCAATTCCGGGTACTGCGCACTTCCCTCACCCAGAGCCAAAGTTAATTGTGCATCGCGAGTAGTACTAACAGTACCGAAAACGCAGAAAAGCGAAAAGCAAAAACAGAAATCGCAAGAGGATGATGAGAACGTCAGTGTGTGGATATATGGATATAGTGCCAGGGAAAGTGCGACGAGCAACAATACAAATCGGGAGTGAACAAAGCCGCGGAGACACGTACAGTGCTTAAAGGCGTTATCCTGGTTTCTCAGCTATTCGCCATCCCGCTCCCACTCCCGTTTTGCTCCCGTGCCACGGCCTTGGGCGTGAGCTGGTGTGCGTGTGACTCGCGTGTGTGCGTGTGAGTAAGAGATACGTTGTATATACCAGGACATCGGGATATCCTGAGCAGCAAAATGCCGCCATCCCTGATTGCCGTGTCCGAGTTCGTGGAGGAGACGCGCTCCGACTACAGCTCGCCCACCACCTCCACCTTCGCCTCCCGGATGCCCGACTGCCGCCACACGATTGGCGTCCTGGAAGAGGTAAGTGTGTTGTCCAGGGAATGTTCCCTGCGCTAAGTTCCTTAGGTAGGCAGGTAGTCCAGCCAGCCATCCCTGTACCTACATTTAAACCGATACCTAGTTCAAGGTGGCCGATCCAGGAGGGTTTACAGGTGTGTTCCGGGAATCTCAGTCATAGCTATAGTTTTCCATTTGCGTTGAGCACTTTCTATGTATTAAACAAATTATTATAATTATTTATATGGGTCACTGATGAAGAATTGGATTTATTGTTGAAAAACTAATATCTTTGTATTTTAAAGAGAGTTAAGAATATCTAATCGTTATTACTTGCTTATTTTATTTATACCAGATTAAAGAAATAAGAATAAAGACTGGCTTTTAAAAATAGATAACTTGTAATAGTTGTACCATCACTGGTTTTACAAAATAAAGTAATATAGTCCAAGTATAATGGAATCTAATAGATGTCTGTGAAAGTGAAAACAGGAGCACGGCTATATGTATATCCGTGCGATTCTGCAGCAAACATGGCAGACGACACCCCCTACCACACGGTGATGATTATTATTTTCCGGGGGGCAGCAGCGGAAAGATTTGTAAATTGGCGCGGCGCCAAAATGAGCCACCGCCTGTTATTTTAGTGCGATCTCTCTCTGGCCGGCTCTCACTCTCTCTTTCTGCCCGCAAGGTGGTTTTCCTCGATTCCACAAAAATAGTATTATGAAAATACAAAGTGCATTCCCGACAGTGCTAGTGCAGATGGAGCTAAGGGCGTAGGGAACTGGGCACCAAAGTGGGAGTGGCTGCCACATGAGCATGCTGCAATTTCTATATTTACTCAAGGCAGCTGTGATGTCGCCCACTTTCATGTGTATATATGTAAGTACACGGATATAATACACCCGCTGATAAAGCTAAGTACACAAACAGTATTTTACGGCCGGAAAAAGGCGTGTGATAAGAAAAGCGAATCCGAGGACCGTGGCTATTCCCGTACGGGAAATACCGCCCACAGAAAAAACAGAACGTCTTAGTGGAAAATTCATCCATGTTGTCATCCGAAAGACCCTTGAGTGGGGCCGATTGTGCAATATACACATAATGCTCCAATTCCCTAGGCTAATGCAGCGCCCGGCGAAACAAAATTAGACGATTTATTGCTCACGTCATGCCCAGCTTTTCCCGGAACTCTGGGCCGCCTTCTTGGACGCCAAACCACATCCACTTCCACGTCAAACATTTAATATTTAATTTCGCTGATGGATTTTTGGTGTAGCCCAAGCAGCCCAGTGACCTCCATTCCCCGCCAGTTAAATAAATTTTATTTCATTTTTTCAGCCAGTCTCTCCCATTGCGTGTTTATTATATTTGGAGCAGCTGTAAAACTGTCTAAAATGAAATTTAATTTGGTTCGTCCAAGAGTTTCTCTCTGTGCTATTCATTTGGCCGCTTCCACAACGAAGTGTTGCTGTTTTAGCCTTATTCTGGGGCTTTGGCTTATTATAAATTAGCATCTTTTGTTATCAAAACAGCTAACTGGCCGGGCAACTCGTCCAAAGAGCAAAACAAGTTGACGAATATTGTTAGCTGGTTTTTGTTTTCGATCTAGGCGTGTTGTTTGCATTCCCAGTAATTTGCTCAACCTCTGCTCATGACTAATCTTCTCCAGCCGATGGCTGATTGCCAGGGGTTCGTTTGTCCACAGATGTTTGCCACTCAACGGCTATCGCGTAGTATAGAATTGCAATCGCAAATAGTCAGGTTTCCCTGGGGTTCGTTCTTAGCCGATTCGCTTGTAATTTTTTTCAGCACATAACATTTAATCTAATCTGCAGTATTTATTGGGCAGTTGTTGACTGGTAGCTCATATATCAGTTTCAGCTGGAATGTAAACGATCTTTGCCCATTCTGATGTGATTCGCAGACAAGTCAGGATCCCTGCGCCCCTCCTTGGTGGCTAATTCAATTTTGAATACAGCATTTTGAATTGAAAGCAATTGGGGAGAGTCAGCGGGTCAATGGGGGAACGAACTCTTTCCTTCTCGACTTCGGAAATGTACTGAAATAATTGTTTATGCGGTTCCGGTTTTGGCTTATAAAAAACTTTGCCACATAAAACATTTATGCTGGAAAAAGGGGGTGTGTATCAGTAGGGAAACTGCCTCGAATCTTTTTCACTTGCTGTCTTAATTGGTGCATGCGACTGCATTTGAAATGGGGCTGGTTCGGTTATTAAGTTTAATAATAGAAGTGACCTTGTCGTACATTTTCAATTAGCTGGTGCCATAAAATGTGAGGGGAATATCGAAGGGGTGGGTCAACTGACAGGCGAACTGAATACCTAATGCCGATATTGACGCGATTTCAATCTGGAAATATTGTTCATTCGGCGTCCGTCCAAGGCGTTTCCTCTATTGTGTCTTCCCATCTTTGGCTAAGCTTGGGAATGCGTTGTGGTTGTTCCTCCAAAGCACAGAAGGTGCAGGTCGTTTATTAAAACAATAAATAAAATTGATCGCTCTTACAAATTTGAAGAATGTTCTATATCAAAACCTCTCAATGATGCAAAACCCTATCGCTAACAATTGTCTTACAGAACTTCCTTAATGAGTAACATTTTTCCATTCACGTTGAGACTATGCTCAATTTATCACTATAATAACTATGGGATTTCCCTCTTTCAGAGATTGGAGTTTGATCGGGAGGGTCTAACTAAGTTGAAGAAAGCTGTCAAGGCTATCCACAACTCTGGAAACAGTGAGTACATTCTCTGAGATATGATACTATTTATGTATTTTCTTACAAATAATCGTTGGTTTCGCTTTTATCTTTTAGCCCATGTGGACAATGAGATGTTTATGGTGCGAGCTTTGGAGCGGTTGGGCGGCAAGGTCATTGAGCAGGATGAGCCGGACATCGGCGCCGCGTTCCTTAAGTTCAGCGTTGTTACTAAGGAGCTCAGCGCACTGATGAAAACTCTGGTAGGTATCACTGTTTTGTAACCGTTACAGGGTAATCTAAATGATAATTTGTTTACCCACAAAAACAGATGCAAAACATCAACAACATTGTGATGTTTCCGGTGGACTCAATGCTGAAGAGCGAGCTGCGGGGTGTGAAGGGGGACATGAAGCGGCCGTTCGACAAGGCGGCCAAGGACTACGAGGCAAAGTTCATCAAGATTGAGAAGGAGAAGAAAGCCCAGGCCAAAGAGGCGGGTATGGTGCGTACAGAGATCGACGCCGCTGTAGTGGCCGAAGAAATGGAAAAGGAGCGTCGACTCTACCAGCTGCAGACCTGCGAGTATTTGCTGAAGTACAAAGACATTAAGACCAAGACGGGAATCGAGCTATTGCAGCACCTTATTGAGTATTATCATGCGTTAAGCAAGTGAGTACATCAATATAGTTATGCTATCCGGAGATTATTACTGACATGTGTCCTATCATCTATACAGCTACTTTAAGGACGGCCTCCAGACGATCGAGCACTTCGGCACGTACATCGGCGACCTCAGCGAGAAGCTACATGAGATCAAACAGAAGCAGGACGAGGATCGTCGCAGTTTGCTGGACTTGCGAACAGTTTTGCGCAGTACTCCAGATTTTGAGCGAGTTGACAATGTGCCATCGTCGGAGAGCCGAAGTGGGGGAGCTGGTTACTCCCTCCATCAGTTGCAAGGTGACAAACACCACGGCGTCACTCGGCAAGGTCACCTTTTCAAGAAGAGCGAGGGAAAGGTGCGTCGCGTGTGGCAGAAACGACGATGCCGTGTCACCAGCGATGGCTTTCTGGACATCTTCCATGCCGACGAGTCAAAGCCACCAACACGCGTTAATTTGCTCACTTGCCAGATTAAGCCGGTGCCGGATGACAAGCGTGGATTTGATCTTATCAGCTGTAAGTGAAGCTCCATAAGAGCTGTATAAACTTGGTTCTCCCATCAGTTATACTGAAATTATCATTAATCTTTTCCTTTTTACAGACAATCGCCCGTATCACTTTCAGGCGGAGGATGAAGGCGACCAGAAGGCATGGATGGCCGTCCTGGTGAACTGCAAGGAGAAAGCACTTACCAAGGCGTTCCAGCACGCCAATCCGCAGATGAGTCCAAGTCTGGTGGAATTACAGAAGACTGTGATCCGATATGTACAGCTACTGCCTGGAAACGATCGGTGCTGTGACTGTGGATCGCGGAACGATGTGACCTGGATCAGCCTAAACTTTGGCATTCTGGTGTGCATTCAGTGCTCGGGCGTGCATCGCGACCTGGGCGTACATCACTCGCGCATCCAAAGTCTTACGCTGGACAACTTGACGACGGCTAACCTGTTGATTGCTCGTGCCATGGGCAACAGCACGCTGAACGATATTATGGAGGCGAAACTGGGAAGGGGCAAGCTTCAACACGAGAGCAGCATGTAGGTGTTCTTGGGATGTTAAGGATTTTTTAAAGTGCTTAGTTTCAATTTGTTTTTGCAGGGAAGAGCGCTACGACTTTATTCGCGCCAAGTATGTTGCCAAGCGCTATGTCATGCGCACCTGCTCGGATGACAACGACCTACGGTGCGACTTGGAGCAGGCAGTGGTTAATGCCGACATGAGTCAGTTGCTCCAGGTGTGGGCGGAAGGAGCGGATCTCACTTGCTGTCTGCCCAGCTCTGATGCAGGAGAGACGGCACTTCATCTGGCCGTGCTGCGCGAGATGGGATCCACGCTGCACATAGTCGACTTTCTCATCCAAAATATGCCGCCCAAAGGTCTTAACAAGGCTACCAACCCAGCCGGCCTGCTGGATGTGACGGGAAAGAATACGGCGTTGCATCTGTGCGCTCTTCACGATCGAAGGGAGTGCATGAAGCTTTTGCTCCGCTCAGGAGCGGACTATGAACTCAAGAACTCACAGAACAAAACAGCGCTAGATATTGCCAAAGAAATGGGACACAATAGCTGCAGGGAGCTCGTAAGTCTTATAACATGGATCCACTCAAATGAATATTAATCAGCATTCGTTATACTGTAGATTGAATGTGCCATTAAGCGGGAGAAGAGCGCCTTCGACCACATCAACACTGACTGGAATCTGCCAAACGAGGATGGTTCCACGGATTTCAGCGACGATGAAACAGTCATCGATGAGCGCGTAAGTCGCACATTCCGACTAGCTAAGTTCTATGCTGATCCCTTTTTATTTTGCTTGCAGAAATCCCGTTCGCGTCCCCCCAGTTTTGCTGGCGGGGACTCGCCCGTTCTGCGCTCTCGTTCCTCTACTTGCGACTCCATACAGTCCAGTTCTAGTCCAATCGCCAATTGTCCGAGTCGGCAATTTACTCTACCCTCGGGTCTGCCGAGCTATACACATTCTGCAGGGACTTCGCCCAAACAGCACGTAAATGTGGGACAGTATCTAGGCAGTGCTAGCAATGTTGGAGGTGGTGGGGCTGGGAATGGCGGTTCAAGTCCCAGTTCCGCCTCTAGCCAGAGCGTTCGTGCGGCGAGAAATAGCTTGAATATGCAAAGCGACCTGGGCGGCCATGTGACAGGCGCTCGCAAGTCAACATCTACGGCCAACATGAATTCGCTAAAGAAGCGTACAGCACCAGCTCCACCGCCCGGGACATTGGGCAGTGGCTCGTCGAGCTCTTTTTACGGCACATTGCCTCATCCTCCACGCCATTCGCAGAACTTCGATGCCAGTGACATTCGAGCCATTAATCACAAGAACCAGTCGCTGGACGTTGCGTATGGCACGCTGCCGCACCTTCGAAGCGTAGAAAGCAGTCCTAGAGGCGGAGGTGGATACGGGTATGGAGTGTCACAGGATCCTGGAGGATCTGGAAACGGAAGCAACAACAGTCTTATGCCTGCCATGACTACCTTCGGCCACAAGCGTTCACCCAGCGGTGAGTCGCTGAACAGGAATATCCATTTAGCGGGCGCCAAGCTAGTTCTGCCGCCAACCGGTGAGTTGCCTACGCTAAAGCATGTGGACAAATCGGCGTTAACGAGGCCAAAGATTCCCCCACCAGGACCGCCATCAGGTGAGTATTAGAAGAGCCGTTTAAATGGCAGGGTTTTTAATATTATTATGATCGACAGAGCGTGAAATATCAAACGGACAGTCGAACGAGAGCATAAGTTCCATGGACGAGGGCCCAGTGGCGCCTCCCCGTAAGGTAAGTCCCTCAAGAACGTTGCGTGGGTTATGCAAATGTCCTGTAGATCAACACCCAAACCTTTCTTTGTATTTGATCTAATCCGCACTCGGAAAACAATTTGCAGCGCAAGCAACACATCACTCAATTGAGATGCCAGTCCAGCGAGGAGACGGTAAATGGCAAGCACCACCGCTCATTTGCACTTTTATACAAAGTTTGACAAGCGAACTACGCAATTTAATTGTTGTTCTTGCTGTTGCAGTTGTCGTTTCTCTACTAATTGTCTCGCATTGTGCATCTCTTAAAAGCTCTAACCTTTTACGCCCATACCCACAAATTATGTCAAATCTATAATTTTCTATGTTCAATTAATGTTGCCATCTATGCCATTGCAATTTTCACATTGCTTATGTTTGTCATTTGAAATCTTTCAGCTGGTTAATCAGTCGGCCAATTTCCCCGACTACGAGTCGTGGCATACGGATATGGACAGCTCTGGGGGCGGCCTAGACCATTCAGCCGAGTCGAATGTGTCCTCGAGCGACAACGACCGACTGAATTCATCGCCGGACAATCCGTCGAAAACCGGTGGGGCTGGGCTGGGCGGAAAGTTCCACTATGTAAGGGTTTTAATATACTATCCTTGGTCTTATTAAAGACAAATCCATATCTCTCTTTCCAGAATGGTCAGAGGCGGTGCCGAGCTCTCTACGATTGCGTGGCGGACAACGATGATGAGCTAGAGTTCAAGGAAGGTGAGATTTTGATCGTGCTAAATGAGCGCACCGACGACGAGAACTGGATGGAGGGCATTATTGAGGGACAACCGGCGAGGAAGGGCATGTTTCCTGTCAGTTTCGTGCATATGCTGCCTGATTAATCAATCCCCTGTTTGTGCTGAGTTTGTGGCTGAGCGTGATTGTATATAGATATATATATAGATGTGTGTATGCGTCTTTTAAACTCTAATGACATATATTAATGATTTATTTATTACGGCTATTTTATCACAATGCGTGTGACTATTAATTTGCCTAAGACTAAACATGTAAACGTCTCAAGTAAGTTACTTTTAGCCTAGAAGCCAACTACTCATTTACACTTGTATTTCAATCAAAGCCTTTAAGTAGAGTTCTTCCTGTGCATTTCACGTTGGCTTCCTTCCCAAGGTTAGCGCTTTAATAACTAAATATGTCCTGCAAATGCTGTAATTCGTACCATAACTAGATCTATCTTTATCTTAGCCTAAAACGCTGTGCGCAAAAGTTACTCAATGTCAGAAAAATTGTCAGGAGATCAAATTATGTATTGTATGCTTGTACTTTATGCTGCCATAAACAGATACTAACGATATCCAGACAGGCCCCGACCTGGTCGGGATCTTGGTTTACACTCGTACTCAAGTATTCTAAATCTGTTGTTAATGGTTTGACGAAGAGTTTATAAAACAACGTTGACAGAAATATCAATTTAACCAAACCCAAGCCCAAACTATCCATATTGCGGACATAATTTGAAAGCCACCAATGCTATTATAAAGAAATACGAGCATTTTCGGCAAAAAGGAAAGCAAAAGCCCTTTGTACCTAGAAGTTGTTACCAATTAAGTACCCAATATGTATAAACGTATATAAAAATTACAAACTGCAAGATATCAATTATCGAGATTTGTTTATCACATATGATAATTTTGAAAATTCAAAGTGTATATAATGATTTTTTTAAGACACCACACACCTTTTTCTTTTTACTCATTTTGTATACACGTTTCAGTATTTATTTAGCAAAACCTTAAAACATATTGATATTATATGTAAGTCAAATAAAAGGAAGAACATAACGCTTATTACATATATATACACATATATAAGGTTGTGTTTTTACCAAAAACAATAATCCGTCTGATTTGTTGGGAGTATTAATGGGTATAGGGTAGATGATATAATATTAGGATAGAATAGCGTCTAATGACTCGTCTAATGCTTTATCCCCAACTGTGGGGCTTTCAGCTTGTGGAGGGGTCGGTTCCACTCGCAACTGGTCCATTTTTGTGTAGAATTTCGGACATTTTTGGAGAACATTGGAATATTCCGTGAATATTTGGAAGGAGGCCCTTTGAAGCAGCGTGTCTCCCAAGTGATTGGAGGCGAGTATTTTGGCCAAATTCTTATAGTCCCGCTGCATAAGACAATTCCGGGCCAGTCGAAGTTTCTCGTACGCAGTGGATCGTCTAACGCTGAAGTAAAACTCGTAACTGGCCGGAGGAGCACAAGATGGGTTTTGGTTCAGCCAAAAGCCATCTTCGGGACTGGTGGCGATTTCAAGCGTGCGTTTCAGAACATTTGCGGGTATCCTCCTAGCTGGAAAACTCTCACCATTTATTTTACGCGGTGCATTTTTCAAAGGAGGCTTTTTCTCAGATTTGGTTTTCATTTTATATGGGTTTGTTAAGCGAAGAGTTTCTGGAAATGGAAACAATGTATTTGATATTACCCGTTGTATTACTGGTTGTATTACCCGTTTCCCAATATTTACGTTTAAATTACTTTCGTGGAAAAAACAATGCGTCGTGCTAACAGCGATAAGCAATGTTAATCTGATTAACCCCAATATCGATAAGTACTGATACCCGGTAAGATATCGATTACCAGCCGTCAATCGATGTTTTGATTCGTCCGATATCCTACAAAGCAATATTTTCCGCATGCAACCAAAAACGAAAGATTAAAATGCTGGCTGTGTAATTGTACTTGCGAAGTTGTTTCGATTTTAATAGTCTCCCAGGCGCTGAAGGATCCCAATTTGTCCACCAGGACGCCGTCTGTCGGAAAAACCTACTTCGCAGCCGGAAAATTCCCCAGAAGTCTCTTCGCCTTGAAGTCGCGAGTTGCCAATTTGTTGTCGGCCCCAGTGCAAAAGTAGCAAAAATATTAGGAATATTGCTGGTAACACTTTGTGGGGTACGTATAAAAAAAACCAACTGCAATTCCAGTCCTTAAAGGCGGAGTCTGAAATCAATAATTGATCTGCACGGCCAGGACTAAGCAAAGCCGGTGCGACGGAAGCAGGTCAGGATCAGGCGAACAGGAACGGAGTGGAGTGCCTGCTGGCAGCAGGGGCCCAAAGCTATGAGTGCGGCCAAGAAGTACAAGCCCATGGACACAACTGAGCTGCACGAGAACACAGAGAACATCGCCGCCTGCCTGAAGAAGGCCGAGAACGTCGCCCCCACCGCTGCCGCCGCCTCGAGCCTGGGCCGCAGTGCCTTCGCTGCCCAAAACATGAATTCTGCGTCAACCAACGGCGAGCGCCTGCCAAACTTTTCCAAGCTGGGCGGCAGCCATGGCGAAATCCGCACGGCTTCAACTACCTCAAATCTCCTCAATCGCGTGGGGGCTATTCACAACAGCAAGCCCGGCGATGTCAAGAAGATAGTGATTAAGAATTTTAAGGGTAGGTCCTGTTTAGATCCAAACTATTTTTACACTGCATGATTCAACTTGCTTCCTTAGATAAGCCCACACTGCCCGATAACTACTCCAAGGATACGTACGTGAAGCTTGAAGAAGCCGTAATCGCCATCCAACTCTCCAAGCCCATTAAATATTCGCTGGAGGAGCTCTACCAGGCGGTGGTGAACATGTGCAGCCACAAGATGGATGCGCAATTGTACGCGAAACTCAAGGAGTTAACAGAGCAACACGTAAAGCGCAATATTAAGCTCAAGGAGCTTACCGGCGGCAGCATGGACAAACTGGTATATTGCTGTTTAGATAGAAAAAGGCTCACTTATCTCCTTTTATTGCTTTTTAGATTTTGCTGGAAAAGATTAACCACTGGTGGCTCTCGTTCTGCCAACAAATGATCATGATTCGCAGCATATTCTTGTATATGGATCGAACTTATGTGCTGCAGAATTCGTCCATTCACTCTATTTGGGACATGGGGCTGGACCTTTTTCGCATCCATTTTGCTCAAAACAGCGTTGTCCAAAAGCGAACCGTCGACGGTTTACTAACGCTTATTGAAAAAGAACGACAAGGCTCTACCGTGGACCGCGGTTTGCTGAAGAGTTTGGTTCGCATGTTATGCGACCTGCAAATCTACACCAGCTCCTTTGAGGAGAAGTTCCTCGACGCAACCAACCAATTGTATAAGGCTGAGAGTCAACGCAAGATGCAGGAACTAGAGGTTCCTGAGTACTTACAGCACGTCAACAAGCGTTTGGCAGAAGAGAACGAACGTTTGCGTCACTATCTAGACTCAAGCACCAAGTATGCTGGCGTTATTAAAAAAAAGCATTTATTAATGTATTTCTCGCAGACATCCGCTGATTTACAATGTGGAAAAGGAGTTACTCGCCGAACACCTAACGTCAATATTGCAGAAGGGCTTGGATTCATTGTTAGAAGACAACAGACTGAGCGATCTCACGCTTTTGTACGGGCTGCTTAGTCGAGTGAAAAATGGAACATCTGAGCTGTGCGGCAACTTCAATGGTTTCATTAAGGTATGCATTTATTCTTAAGTAAATAAAGTTATTAAAAAATACCTTTCTTTTAACCAATGTAGAACATAATAATATAACGCATCAAAATCCCTACTTTCAGAAAAAAGGACGCACCATTGTCATTGATCCCGAGAAGGATAAGAGCATGGTCCAAGATTTGCTTGATTTCAAGGATAAAATGGATGTGATTGTTCGCACCTGCTTTGAGCACAATGAGAAATTCACAAACTCGTTGCGCGAGGCCTTTGAGTTCTTTATCAACCAACGTGCCAACAAGCCGGCCGAGCTCATTGGTAAGCCCCCCGTGTACTTA
The DNA here is from genome assembly GCF_003286155.1 of Drosophila erecta. Lineage (NCBI taxonomy): Eukaryota > Metazoa > Arthropoda > Insecta > Diptera > Drosophilidae > Drosophila > Drosophila erecta. The sequence goes on from NW_020825200.1 coordinate 18,949,205, forward strand.
CTATATTGGAGTTTGATAAACCTTATTCTTCCACTAGCTAAATACGTAGATATGAAACTGCGATCAGGCAACAAGGGAACCACGGATGAGGAGTTGGAAAAGACTCTAGATAAAATCATGGTTCTATTTCGTTTTATACATGGCAAAGATGTCTTTGAAGCGTTTTACAAGAAGGTTGTGCCAATCCGTTGCATATTGACAAATTATTAATGACTAATACCCTTTTAGGACTTAGCCAAACGATTACTTGTGGGCAAATCGGCATCAGTGGACTCCGAAAAGAGCATGCTGTCAAAGCTTAAGCAGGAGTGCGGTGGTGGTTTTACGTCCAAGCTGGAGGGCATGTTTAAGGACATGGAACTGAGCCGAGATATCAACATTGCGTTCCGCGGACACGCATTAAGCAACAACCGCGATGTCCACAACTTGGACTTGTGCGTCAGCATTCTGACCATGGGGTACTGGCCTACATATGCGCCTACAGAGGTCACAATGCCGCCACAGTTCATTAATCCGCAGCAGATTTTTAACAAGTTTTATCTAGAAAAGCATAGCGGGCGAAAGTTGCAGTGGCAGCCTACATTAGGGAATTGTATGCTGCGTGCTCAGTTCGATGCGGTAACTAAAACGGCTCATAATGTTTCTTATGCGGTTGCAATTCTTACGTTTGTTTTACAGGGTCCGAAAGAATTGTTGGTCTCGCTGTTTCAAGCCCTTGTTCTTCTATTGTTTAATGATAAGCCAGTTCTAAGCTACGAGGAGATATTGGCCGCCACCCTAATCGAGGATGGAGAGTTACGTAGAACACTTCAGTCCCTGGCTTGTGGACGCGCCCGCGTCATAACAAAAACACCGAAAGGCCGCGAAATTTTGGATGGCGATCAGTTCGACTTTAACAATGAGTTCACAAACAAATTGTTTAGAATCAAGATCAACCAAATACAGATGAAAGAGACAGTAAGTGCCTTGACTTTTGATGATATTCCCAAAAACTTAATAATATACCTTTTCTATTAGAATGAGGAGCAAAAGGCGACGGAGGAGCGTGTATTTCAGGATCGCCAGTATCAAATTGATGCGGCTATTGTGCGCATTATGAAAATGCGGAAAACGCTCAGCCATAATCTTCTCATCACCGAGCTGTTCAACCAGCTTACCTTCCCCGTCAAGGTGCGTTCACTAACCCTTTTTATTTTCGATAGCAAGAAGTTAATAAGTTTGTTGGTATTCCAGCCCGCTGACCTTAAAAAGCGAATCGAGTCGCTCATCGACCGCGACTACATGGAGCGGGACAAGGATAATCAAAACCAATACAACTATGTGGCATAAATGGCCTCGTTTTCTGTGAAATCCGAACACCGATTCGATTGTAATTCGTTCTATACCATACACATACATACTAGCAGTTTAATTAAGTTTTTGGAGTGTCCTGGTCCGATCGGGGATATTCAGAAAGTTTTTCAGCTGTAATTTTGTTTCTTTAACTAAATCGTTGAACAATCCGCCAGCTAGTAGTGTGTTTGCGACAGTTCTTTTTGTAAGTTACCTTATCACACAATAAATTAAGCGTTTCATTTACAAGCCGCGTCCCGTGAAGTAGGTTGTCGCTCCCTGAAAGTCGATACCTTCAGCAATTTAAAAAGTTTTCGAACCGAAAACAAACTAAGTGTTCAATAAACTTATTTATTGGACTAATTCTAATATGTATACTTTTAATGGTAATTCTCCTTCAACTAACAATAGAAGTGACATTTGCAGGCTAATTTTCTAAAGGAAATATTAAAATAATTATAACTCGTACTAGTAGCTCTGTATGCAAAAGAGATATGCATAACTTAATAGTTTTTTATTTACCATAAATAAAAAATTACGTGAAAATAATGCACTTCGTGTTTCATTTGTAAAATATTAGCAGCATGACTGCCTCGAAAAATTAGCGTCGAGCCCTTTGTTAAGCATTTACCAAAGGAATATAGTATATACAGTTACACAAAAAATTGGGAAATTAGGTAGATGTAGATTATAAACAGATCAGAAATAAATATTGGGATCGCGTTTGCGTTCGGGGGTCATATTATAAATGACATTGAGGCTGGTTTAGGTATCACAAATTGCCTTGGTGTTATCCTCCTGTCGTTCTTTCGTATGTAAATCAAAGCTGCCAACTTGCAAAGTTCTCAGTGGCTTTCGTAGATATTTTACAAAAATATTTGTAGTATCTCCCATTTACGCCCCAACACTGTTGACGCTGTATTGTGAGCTGTCGTACTCGGACACGCTGTCAGAGCCATAGCCCCCAAATCCTGCCACTGAGGGTCGTACACTGCTGGTCCTTACCCCATTATCTTTTAGCACATCGGGCACGTATATGGGTGCCGGACCGGCAATTTCCACGATGCTCGGGCGTCTCGTGGCCGCACACCGCTTAATTGGTGACATAAAGGTGAACAAAGTCAGGGTGATAGCTAGGCTGATGATAAGCAGCAGGAACCGAGCCATTCCGTTCTCGCCGCGGAAGTAGCAAATCATGGCCATGACCAGCACCAAGATCACGACCGAGAACTTGGTCATCGTAACTGCCGTGGAGTGGATCTTACCACCCTTTCGTGATATCATGTTTGACGGCCCGTAGGCAAAGTAGAGGTTGTGGCGATCCACGAAGTGTTTTAGGCTGATGTAGATCATGGCGAAGGGCATGATCAGTGGACAGGCTACGCTATATACAATGGCTATAGTAAAAACGAGCGTTGTCCAGGCGTAGTGCGTTCCGAAAGGAAACTCGATTAGTATAGCCTTGCGAATGTACGGCGTCTCAGCCTTGGATTTAGCCTTTAGCAATGACCAGATGTACACAATCAGCTCCGGGAAGCGTAGCAGCTCCAACGCAGTACCAATAAACGCAGCCGTAATGATGTAGTTCACATAGAAGGAGCCGCGTTCAGGCAAGAAAACGCACTGCCAACGATCAGCCTGATTTGTGAATCCCCACTCTAGCAGCGCCTGTGCCGATGTCAGTCCGAGGGAAGGCAGAATCAAGATCATCATAAGCAGATAGCCAAAGCACTTCGTCATGATTGAGTAGTTCTGCTTGGAGCGCGTGTAGTGCCGCATCCACTTGTCCGAAATAGCAACAATCACGGGCATCAGTGCCGATAGGGTCCAGAGCATCAAGGTGGGCAGGAAGTCGGCAACGAGCGGAGAGATCTTGCCCTCCGTTTCCTTTACCCATGGTCGACTGTTTAGAAGGCTTACCACCATGGCCGGCGTGGACAAGAAGAAGAGAACAAGGAATAGCACTGTATTCACGCAGAAGAACTTTAAGTACCAGTGACTCTTATTCACATTCAAGTTCTCCCAAAAGAGGTCATCAGGCGACGGAGCGAACACCAAGTGCCATTGACGGTAGGTGCCCGGTGTAAAGTGGGTTACAATGTTCTGGGCCTCCTGTACAGTGGACACGGTGATAAACGCAACGTCCAGGGGCTCATTCATGGCTGAAGCACGCAGACGGGCAACATCGCCGGATAACTTGCGCTCCTCTCGCTGGTAATACTCGTAGGCGTTCTCCTTTTTGCAGGAACACATGTCTGGTTTGGCCTATAATAGACTGTGTGAATCGGATTCTCTACAAGTTTGAAGGATATGAACTTACCATAAGAGTATCCCTATTCCTATGCTGTTCGCAGTACAATCGTGCTTCGTGAACTCGCTCGAACTCGGCGTTCCTCACGTAAAGTCTTGAAATGTTGTACGCTATGGACACATTTTCGATGGTGACGTCCGGAAAAAGCTCCTGCATATAGTTCCGTACCACAGTCTTGTTACGATCGCTAGAGGATATGTTTGAAATCATAATAGTGCGGGTGGCTGCCTTCTTGAAGGCATTCCGTCCCGAAGCTCGCCGCATGATAAGTACTACGAGCGGAATGTACAGTATCGTGATGATCGTGTGCACCCACAGCCAAGGCGACTCCGGCGAGAGATTCGCCATTGTGGTGCGGCCGAAGGCATTCACATCATACGGATTTTCCTTGGGACCATTCAGGAAGTTGACAGGCAGGATGATGACTAGCGAGACGATGGTAACCAATGCCATTACAGCCATTAGGTGCTGCTGAAAGGACAGGTAGTGCACGGCATCGGGTCCAGTATGCAGCAGAATGGTCTCCTTGCGCAGTTTCAGCGTAACCCGTATCCAGCCAAAGAGACCCTCCTCCGGCTGGATGGGGGATAAGGGCGTGGAGTCGGCAATTCCTTGGGAGGTGGCACTTGGCCTCGGCGTCACCTGCGTTGAAGTGCTCGGCTGGGGATCGACCACACTGGCGGCTCGCGAGTAGAAAATCTCCGTCCAGCGCTTTTTGCTGCCATTGCTGTTGACCAGCGCCAGACGTCCAAAGTCACCTGCCTGGTGTCGCAGAGTCGTAAACAAAAGGATCAGGAGAACCCAAAAAATTGTGTTGAGTATAAGGGTTTCCGGAATGCCATTGTAGGCGGTGGTAAAGAACGAAGTGCGATTGGCCACCGCCTGACAGTAGGAAATGTTGTTGTTATCAGACATGACCATGAATCACTGAAAAAACAAAGAAACCAGAAGCTATAGTGCATTTGAAAACACTGATTCAGAATCAATAAGAGCCCAGCTGATCGGGGTTTCTCCGATGCAATTTCTTTTTGTTTGTATATTGATAAGTCCGTGGGAAAATCTAAACTTTTTATTCTACCAGTGCCAACTGTTCGGTTTCCTGCACGCCTCCCACACAGATTAATCTTTTGGGTCGCTCGGGCAAACCAAACAAAGTCAGCAGACCACAGATACCGATGCTGGTCTCGAAGGCAATGTGCCCACAGATTAACCCAATTAGAACTAGAAGATACTGTATCTTTATGGACGAAGCCAGAAAGAGCGCCAACAAAGGCGTTATAAATCAAGCTAGTCTTAGAAATGAGATAATGGGGGATCAAACATGTTTTTGTTGGCATGAGGCAACCTGGAAGGGGTTGGTTGTTAGTGGGGGGAGGAAGCACTACGTCATGTTAGTCCACCTCCACCACCTTTATTTTGGCTTTGTTTTCGAAATGAATCATCGTTAATCTATTTTCGGCTTGGTATGTCGCGTGGCAAATGTGCAAAATGCAATAAAAGAAACGCACTAGTCGCATTTACTTATTTCATTACTTTTCACTGGCTAAATGGCATTGTATTTGTGTGTTTCTGCTTTCATTGCACTGCGATTACCAAACTTTCCACACCATACCTTCGGTAAAATGTATTATTCTCAGTGACTTGTTTTTCGTAGCTTCACACTAAACATCAGCCATGAATATCCTCAATTGTTGTCATCAATAAAATCAACTTTGTGTCGTACAAAATTATATGGAATAATTGCCTTTCGCTCCTTTACTGCATGTAACTGCCAGTTACCGATAACTCACTGTTAAATATCGATTGTCAGCATTAGAGGTAGTCGTGAGCAGAAACCTTATATTAAATATTAATTGTTTTGAATAATAAAAAAAAATATATATATATATAAATAAAAAGATGATTTAAATAGGTATTTTTTTAATATATTCAACATATTAATGGGATATATTGTGGTCAGGAAATATCATCACTAACAAGTCTAAGAATCGTATACGATGCAGCCCTGTGCTTCAGTTTTTTAGAATTTTAATGGTTTTTAGTGCTCTACTGTCCTGTTCACAATTCTTTTAGGTATGTCAAATTGACATTAATATACGACTTTTAGTTCCTTTTAACGTTGCCTCTTACAGACAAAGAAAATTTTGTTTCAGACTTTTATAAGACTTGAACCGGCACTTACCCACCAAATCTTAACCATGCAACGTGCACCACCAAAGGAGTTGAACTTCAAGACCCAGCTGCTGTCCGGCAAAAATGTTCTCCTGGTGGAGAGTCCTGGTTACGAGAGCGAGCTGTTCATGCCGCAAATCGTCGGGGGGCGAATCACCTTGCAGAACGTTATACCAAATCGCAGGTGCTGTCCAGAGAGCAGGATGTTGTCGGATCCCTTGATGGGCGACATGGGCTCCAGAAAAAGGACTGTGAAGAGTCCTACACGGCGCTCCTTTGCCGCCGTCAATCTCGCAACCCCAAAGGCCAAGAGCACCCCGATAAATAATTCGTCTCTTAGAACTCGGGCTGGTAAGGAAAACGCCGTTCCGCAGCTAACGCCAGAGAGGTTGCGCTGCCGACCCTTTCACTTACCTTCAGATGGGGAGATGGACATAGACGAATTATCATGCCAGGAGCAGGCACCTGGGAGCCTGTCATCCTCCAAGTCTATGATGTCAGCTTGTACAAATAATAGTCTTTCAGAGATTGAGGTGTTATCGCCAGTGATTTCAAGCAAGAACGGCTCCAATGTCCATGCTAACGAATTGGGCCGTAACAACTTTACGCCCTTAAGCATTTCTGAGACAAGAATCCCACCGCCAGTCATGCCAAAAGAGAACGTAATCGAACAGAACCTTCAAGCGATGGAAGTCGTCCACAGCAAGTCTAAACCCAAAGTATCCGCCCTACGGACATATTCTCGTAAAAAACCGGGCACCGCCAGCAAAGCAAAACCGACACCCGTGTGGTCTCCTCTTCAGAAGAAGAAAAAGAACTCGTCGGTATCATCCACCAAGGTGCCGTCTCCCACCATGAAGATGGAAGTGCGTTATCGAAAATTGATAGTTGACACCAAGAAAACGCTAGCTGCCAATGATCCTAGCAAATTGTCTCCAGGGCCTATTACAATGAAGAAAATCATAAGGAAGCAAGTGACAGGAAAGACACGAAAGCAATTTGAAGCCCTCAAAGTCACTGCCTTTGACTTATTAACCAATTTGTGTGTGGGCAACATTTCCGAGGATCTGGTCAAGCAATTCCAGAAAGCCTGTGCGAACAGGGTTTGCACCACCTTGCCCAATTACGCAGAGATCGCAGTTGTCCCGCCGCTGGAAATGGATCGAGAGGTGACTGCAATAATGGCCAGGCAGAAGCGGATGGAACGGGGGAGCCAGAGACCAAGGAGCGCTATACCGCTGGATAGCAATCTAGCGTAGAGGCTAATTTTTTTTTAAGATGATCTCGATGTATTTGTTCTATCATCCAGAGAGAAGTGCAAATGCATGTATGCTCTTGTCATTCGTATTAAACATAGAATACTTTAAAATTCATGCTTTGATCTCCATTTATGATTACAAGTATTATACATTTACCAAAAAGGAACACATTTTGTCTAGTTATATGTACAGTTCTACCTTAAGCTAGCCTAGGAGAGCCTACACTAACAGCAAATAAAAATATGACTTTGTACGACGGGACATCTTTGTGATTAGGCCGCTTGGTTTCTAAGAGGTGCGGCACCGAAAGCAGGCCTTGAATGCCCGCTTGATCGCCCGAATGTTGTGAACGACCTGCTCCTGCAAGGAGAAAAGTGCGTTAGAAACGATATTGGGGATATTTCTGTTTAATTTACCTGCATCAAATTGAAGCACATGGCAATGACGGCCATGCCGAGCAGCAGATATATGGCGCAGAGAATGAAGCTGACCTCCACCTTATCTCTGTCGGCGGTTATCTACCAAAAGCAAAATTAGTTGAAGATTTTAGGTATCTTTTCAGAACGCATACAAGTGTGTGTAAGGAATAATAATATAATATTAATCTTTAATCAATATCTTTGCTTTTAGAATGACAACTAATAAAACTTCACATTTACATGCGAGTTCGACAAGGCGCTGAAATAAATTGCATCTATGAATATTCATACCACACGATCGCCTGGCACCAGATCTCCAAATCCAATGCTGCTGAGCGATATGAGGCAGAAGTAGCTCCCATCCAGGTAGTTCCAGTCTTCCCAGCGACCAAAAAGGAGCGCTCCCCAGAGGATATACCTGTAATTATAAGGACCCCTTAGAAGTTCGGATTTGACCAAAGGAGGGAGACACTTCCATACCCGACCATTACGAAGACGCACACAGTGACTGGCACTGTAATCTCATCCGTGCTGCCTCGTATTTCCCGCTCGATATCCGAGTCAGATTCGGTGTAAGGAATATCTACGAGGCTGGAACTCTGCCGGGAACTCCTTGTGTATTCACTACTGCTGCTGTTGGAGGAGGTGGCACTGCTGGTGCTAGAGTAGCTGCTGCTTCCCCGGGCATTCTCCATGTCATGCATCTGGAGCTGCGCAGTCAATACCCAAAATCAGTGAACATTTTTTTGAGTGTTAGGTATTTCAACCCACCGCTCTGGCCAACTGTCGCATTTTTCGTCTTTCGCGGATTATACGGCGCTTGGCCACGCCGGGGCAAATGCGACACAAGCACACCTTTGAGTAAATCCACTTGAAAGATTTGGCCAGGACGTCGCCAATGTTGGACAGGTAGAGCAAGAACAGCGGCATGCCAATTATGGCATACAGAATGGTCACCAGCTTTCCCCATTCGGAGTGCGGCGTAATGTTCCCGTATCCGATCGTCGTGATCACCGTCAGCGAGTAGAGAAAGGCTCCGGAGAAGCTCCACTGCTCCACGTCGGGTCCCTTGAGCTGCTTCTTCACTATGGCCCTCTGATAATCCAGAAGTACGTCGTTGACCCTGCCGCGATAAGTTTGGGCTTACGGCATTCTAATACCAAATAGGTTGCTCAAGTATAGAACACCTGGACGACTTACCGTCTCCTGTAGGCGTGGTGGTCGAAGAAGCTTATGTTCTCCGCCGTCAGCTCCCATATGCGGCTGAGGCATTCGCCGCTAAAGTTCCGTGCTACAAAGCGGTGCGGTTTCTCCGACTTCAGCCGCTCGTACTCGAATATCTCGATGCGCTGGAATATGAACGCTCCGCCGATAATATAAAATGTGACCAGTAGAATGATGCCCACGTTGCTGAACATGAAAGCCGTGAAGTGGCGGCAGTGGTCCTTGAAGCGCTCAAAGGCCGGCTTCTCCTTCCGGCGGAAGGAGCTTCGTTGGGAGGACATGTCTTCGCGGTTCGTTTCCGTTTCGGTCCTAATTCCGGTTCCGGCTGGCCTTCCACTGGCGAGCGCCTGGACATGCTCGGGTTTGGTCCGGCACTCGCATTGATGACGTCTGAAAGGATTTCCGGCTACCTATCGCTGGAAATATCCACAATTAGTTTACCGAATCGCCAGTGCAGAGTGGTAAATAAACAAGTTGCTACATTATCAAAGTGTTTGGCGGCATAAATCTTCTTAAATAAAATGTATGCGTTGCTTCTGTTTGTGTGGGTGGTTTATTTTCATTGTTTGGGATTATCGTGAAATATACGGCCTCAAAGTCGCAAAAATGTATATCAATTCCTGCTGTAATAATTATATGTTTAACATACATTTAAAACAAAATTTTAAACCAACTTTTCAATTTTATAAATCCTAATTCACCATTTGATAATGTTTTCAAAATAAAGCATTCACTTTAAATTGACATTAATTGACAAATGGTTGCGTGCAGGAATTCAAAATCCATAAATAAGCTCAAAAATCCCATTCGAAAATATATACTTTTGGGCCATTAAAATAATTGATTATATTTTATTTCCACTTACTTGCGCTGATTACTTGTTGAAATTTCTAAAACTGCATGTAACTCATGCAAGGTGACGGTTTGCGGGCATTTTTGGGAGCATCGAATATTTCGCCTAGCAGCATGAATGGGTTTTTATTTTTAATACAGTGTTCTATGCTCTCTAATAAATGGCCAACATGAACATGAATTATTGGACTACAATCTTGGCAGCTGGCCTATGGAACAGTCACATCATCTCGTCTCATCGCGACTCATCTCATCCCATCCCCACGGATCGTTTGTGTGTGGTATTTCAAATTTCTCGCGTGGCCGGAGGATGACACTCGTCTAGATTCGAGAATTGATGGCGTAGCCGTGGCGTCAAATTGGAAAGTTTCTAACGATCCGATGCGGCGTCTGCGGTTGCCAAACGCAGCGTTGTTGTTTGTTTTCCGTCTTTTTTTTAGGGTTTTATTTAGTGGGTGTGAAATACGAGTTCATTGGGGATTATTTTTATAAACTTCTGTTCTGGACGGGACCGACAGTCATTCGCTTGATTTGTGGCTGCTGAAATTCCGCGGATCCACGCATCCACGGATCTGGATGGCCTTGGAATCCACCTGCCCATCTGCCCACCTAACGCACCTCATTCGCCCGCCCAGCATATTGGGGGATATCTGGCAGGTATGTAGATACATATATCTTCATTGATTTGCTCAATCTCGCACGCACTCTGCCAGCGGGCATAAATTAAATTTGATTTTCAATTGATGTCTGCCTTGCTTATACATAATTAAAAAATACAAACACAAGCAAATATGTACAAACTAAAAACTGAGGCCTGCCAGCCTGTGTTTGCAATGAAAATACACAAAACCAAGGAAGGAAAACACATTAGCGGATCATGCTTTTCACAGGGCGATTCCGCGGAGTATCTGACATAAAAAACATGCCCCACTGTTTATATTTTGAATGCAATTAAGCCACGAGAAGGACGGACACGGCGATTCTGGCCAAGACTGAGCGCATTTTGTGGCCGGCACTTAAAATGCACTTCGGGCGAGTTTGCCGGGATATTTTTGGCCAGCGGCAGTAAAGCCATTTTCCGTTTTGCCGTACACTCATTAGCTCGAAATGTCTGTTTCGCCTAGCATCGGAATTTTCAATTATAATTGCTCCGAAAATTTCCAAGACGTCCTAACTCGAATCCGCAGATTACCGAAAAGATCAAAGCGGTAGGCGCAGGAAACGACTGGCCAATGCTAATGTAATGTGTTTAGATCTTTCTCAGAAAGCGGTTCCACGGGCAACAAGAAGAGGGATAGAATAATTCAATTTATGTAGGTTCTGTAAATATCCTAAGTGTGTTGTTTCAATATTTTGCTCGGCCACTTGAGTTGCCTTTTAGTTAGACACTAAGTTGCGTCATATCTCTCGGGTTCTGTTTACGCCAGACATGACTGCAGTGATTGGAGCGCACTTCCCTGCTACATTTTCATGGACGGGGGTAACCTCGTTGCTACACCACTGCCAAGTCCTCAGCCAATCTGGGGTGTCAGTTGTCAGTCATTGCTCATCATGAGACCTGCTACCCTGGCCAAGTACTATGCCATGCAGGTCCTTCGGCCAACACACTTGCACAATTAATTCTCAGCGCTTTTAATTTGCCACGCCAAGAGGAAAACTGAAAGCAGAATTGTTTAAATCTGACAGACAGCCCCAGAATGTTAAGTGTCAGCGGCTACACGAGAGGAGATTTAAAAATTTAATTACGCTGAAAATGCGGTGACAATTGCGGGGCGAAAAGCTAGCTGGCTGGTATGGAAAAAAGAAATTACGGCGACGACATCATCGCCATCGCCATCGCCATCGCCACACATTGATGACCAGCACCCCAATTGACATGACAGATCGGCACAGAAAATGTACGATTCGAAAACTAATTTTCGAGCATTGACCGCAAATTTGGAAAATTGGTGGCGTATCCGGTTGCTTTCTTTGCTTGTTTTCGGCGGAAAAACTAGTTTTTAATAGATTCATCGGCTCTTTACCTGGACGAAGTCAGACAAGGAAAGTCGCGACTATCCGAATATAGTTTTGAAAATTGAACTGCTGTTTATTTATTAAAATATTATTTTATATTTGCTGGAGACCTCTTAAATGGTCCACTTAGAAACTGGAAATTATTAAAAAGGTTATTGACAGGAGGAAAATGTAGGAATCCTTTTGAATTCAATCGCAATTCTAATTGATTTATGGGATCTGGATAGTAAAAAACTATTTACATAAACGAAACCCTAAAATCATATCAATATTTTTCGAAACAGCACCATATTTATTCTCTGCTCACTCTTTTCACATTGATTTATGTTTTAAAATGATATATTTTTGGTGAAGCTTTTTTGGTAAATGGTCCAGCGACACCATTCATTTTTAAGGCGGCATTGCAGTAGTAAAATCCATTTTGTGGTCATTGTAAAGGATCACGAACCTGTTTATCGTTTCGGTTTGTTTCGCTGCTGATGGTGGTGCTACTGATGCTCCTCGCCAGATGCTCAACCGTGACGTCATGAGCGGCGGACGGGCGGCTGTTGTGATCGTTGTTGTTGGAGCTGCGAACGCTTCGTTTATTTTAGCAGCTGATGTATTTGCGAGCTATGCATGTGGAATATTATTTATGTTTGCGCGCTCTGTATATTATTTTATCAGTGTTATTCAACGCGCGCCAAGGAATGCCTTCTACCAGCTACCTTAGAGATTTTCCCGACACTTTTCCGATCCCGATTCCGGCTGATCTGCACAGAACAACTTCTTGGTTTGTTTCGCGTGCCTTGTTTATTTATAACCGAACCACACTTCACCTCACTTCATTTGGCCACCGCCATCTCCGCCCGTTTCCCGATGCCGAATGCGATTTTGGAGCAAGTGCCTCATCCGCCGGCCGTGCGTGCTGCTCGACGTTCCGCTGCCCACTGAGAACCGTACTCGCACCCGTATTTATAGACGGCCATATTGACGCGTTACCTGTGACGTCGCTGCGTTCTACCGTTGGATTCCGAATGGGGATCGGGGATCGGCGATCTTTTGGAAAGAGAGGAATCCCTCTCTGAGGTAGCCGATCGCACCGACTTTATAATGTCCTATAATTAAGATTTTTTAAATATACACCACCTTCACGGTGTTTGCGATAGATGATGTCAGCAATATGTGAAATATTTAAAAAATGTAATTTGTACATTTTTAAATATATACATATTTAATATAGCGGTTTTGTGAAATGCAATTCAAATCAGTTTTTATAATCAGATTATCATTTATATTATTATTATTATATTTATATTATCAGATAAAACCTAGATGTTTTCGAGTTATATTCGATAAAAAACGCCATTTTTGATAAGAGAGCATTTTAAGCTTTTGATTACGCAACGCAAATTTCGTTCACAATAAGATATGCCAAGTATCCAACATGCAAAGAAATCTTAATTTGGATGAGATCCTACTAACAACATATTTATTTTAAATTTCCAGAGATAATCTCCAGTCAAAGAGTCGTGCCTACTTAATCTTGGACTTGAAGCCGTTCTCCATTAGCAACGCCACATCCTTGGTATCGCGGTTTCTCGTCTCCGGAAGATATCGGCAGGTTAATAGGAACCCGTAAGCACAAAACACCACACATAATAGGAATACAAATGGTCCAATCGCCGAGTTCACGGTGGGGAAGATCATGCTAAGAACGAAGTTGGCCAGCCAGTTGAAGAAGCTTCCAAAGGCCATCGCCGAAGGACGCGATGGCGTCTCAAAAATCTCTGTGGGATCGGAAGATATAAGCAATACACCGGTTACCACCGCGGATTTCAACCTGAGCCAATGAAGTAGGGAATGGGCCCCAGACCCATGTTGAATGTGATGATGTACAGCGACAGAAAGGCGATGCAGGCGAATGAGAACTCACGTATGGTTAACTATGGGTAGATAAAGAGGATATCGTGTCAAAATATAAAAACCTAAAGGGCAGCCAAATGAGGTCACCATTAGTTTTAGGCCCACGACAAGTAGGGTCAGGAAGATGGCAGAGAACAGGCAGGAGATCGTCATCATAAGGCGTCTGTTAAAGCTTTTCATTAGCCACGGTCCCAAGAGGGAGGACATGAAGTTCAAAAGTCCCAAGGAGAAGTTGAGCCACATAGCTACTGCTGCAGTGAATCCGGATTGGGTGAAGATCTCTATGGAGTAAAACCATATCTGTCAAATTGGAAATGGTCAGTAAATATCTGTCGTTATGAGTTATATATTTGTATTTAATGTAGCCCACCGAACTAATGCCGCTCATCTGCTGGACAAAGTGGAAGGAGCAAACGATGATCAGCGGCAACTTGAGCCTACTGTTACACAGCACCTCCTTCATGGTGACCCGCTTACGCTCAGCCTCAGAGGTGACTTCGAACTCCGCCATCTCCGCGTTCACACGTCCCTCATCCCGCCGCAGGCGCATCAGCGTGACCCTGGCCTTCTCTCTCCGGCCCTGGGACATCAGGAAGCGCGGACTCTCGGGGAACCAGAAGATGGGTGCCAGTCCGATCAAGACGAAAATGGCGGAACCGGAAAGCGCGTAGGGCCACAGTTTCTCCGTGCCGAGAAGGAAATCAAAGCTAAAGACCTGACCCAAAACAATGCCGCCGGTTATCCCAATGCAAGTAAAGACTCCCACGCTGCCACTCAGCTCTGCCGGAGCCAACTCCACCAAGTACATGGGTTGCGTGGCGTAGACCAGAGCGGCAGCCAGTCCTGCGATCAGTCGCCCCAGCAGCAGCATCTCTATTGAGTTGGCCATCCGACAGAAGAGCTGGCAGATGCAGGACACCAACAAGAGCAATCCACTGAGCGTCAGAATCCCTCGACGGCCTAGCCGGGCACTAAAGATCGGGGCAAACGGAGCGCCGAGCATGCCACCTATCAGGAATATGGAGACCACCGCCGACATCATTATGGTCATCTGGGAGTCGCCCAGCCGCGATGAGTACCGCGTTAGAGCCGATTCCATTATCCACGACCTTATGAACTGGACATGCCTTTCAGTCGGGACTATTGAGTACAACTCCTCGATTTACTCACGGCATACGGAGCATTCACCACGCCGAAGGCATACCCAACTGGGATGACGGTGCCCACGGTGATGCACACACATATGAGCATCAGAAGGGCCGTCCAGCCCTGTTTTCCCTCGGCCATACCGAAATTTATGGTGGTGTATCTGCTTCGATCTCAATGTATTTTCATATTACTTTGTAATGATTTAACCAAAATGTTGACAGCCTAGACCAACAAATTACTAAAGCATACTTATAGGCTATTTAATTCTGTCAAATTTAGACTCACTTTTTTAATAAATATTTAAATGCAGACGTCTTACCAATATCGGGGTCACCAATAGTAGCTTCGGGTGCCTCTTCTAAATTATTGATCAAGGCTTAGCATGACTTGCAAATCAACTAAACTACTTACTTCTCAGTAAATATCTTTCCGTTAGGACTTCATCTCCTACATGGGGAATTCAGATTTATATAGAATATATGTATATTTAATAGATGTCTTTAGAAAGTGCTGTAAACAGTATATGTTTTTTAAGAAAGCCCAGCTTGTTTATTTTATGTGGAAAGGTACATGCCACTTCCGTTCCGCTTGGAGGAAAGCCCATGGCTCATTAGCAGCTTGACATCCTTCGGCTCCCGGCCACGTGTCTCTGGCAGGTAACGCCAGGTGAGCAGAAGGCAGTAGAGGCACACGCACATGCACGGGATGAAGGCAAAGGAGCTCCAAACACTCTGCAGCAAAGGAAAACACATACCCACGAGGAAGTTTCCGATCCACGAGAAAAGGCTGCCCATGGACATGGCCACAGGACGAGGCGAATCCTCGAGGAGCTCTATTAAAAATGTAAAAAAAATTATAAGCTACAAGTGTTGTCTTTGTTTCGCTCTACAAACCTGAGCCTATGAAGTAAGCGATTGGTCCCAGCCCCAGCTGGAAACCCAGGATAAATGTTAAAATGAAGGCGGCACAAAAGTAGGTGAGGACCGTGCTCTCTGATCTCTCCAAGAAGAATAGCCCCAGGGACATGGCAAGCAGGGCTAGAGCACACATAGAGCAGGAAATCATCATTAGAGGACGGCGCGGAAATCTGCGAATTAGAAGTGGTCCCAGAAGGGAGGTGCACAGATTAAAGCTTCCTATTCCCAGATTTAACCAAGTGGCTGCCCCGTCAGAGAAACCCGCATTAGTCAAAATGGAGAGCGAGTAGAAAAATATCTGCGAGAAAACCAGAAATAAACACAAAATCCAATATGAGACATACGTGTATTACTCACAGCATTGATGCCACTAAGTTGTTGGGTGGCCTGGAAGGAACAGACTAGCAGGAGTGGTAGCCACAGCTCCCTATTCCTTAATACCGAGCACAAAGAACTTGCTTCGGAGCTGGACTTGGCCTCGAGAGTGGCCTTCAGTTCAAGCAGTTCCTGATGCACTTCCTCCTCTGCATTTCTTCCACGCAATCGCAACAGAGCTTTCTCACTGCCGGCCGAATCCTGTTTGTGCAAGTAGAGCCACCGCGGGCTCTCCGGAAACCACCAAAGCAGCAGCAGCGATGGTATAACCAATAGGCAGTAGAAACTCAAGGCATAAGGCCACAGTCGTTCGCTCCCCAGCAAGTGGGACAAAGTGACCACCTGGGCGAGCAGGATACCACCAGTTACGCCGATGCAGGTGAACACTCCGACGCTGCCACTGAGCTCCGATGGAGCGGACTCCAGCAGATACATGGGCTGAGCTGTGAAGATTAGAGCGGACGCGATGCCCCCTAGAAAGCGACCAGTCATCAGCATTTCCAGGGATTTGGCTGCACGACACCAGTTGAACAGAATGCCGGAAACAATGAGGAGCATGCTACTGATCACCATGCATCCCTTACTGAAAAGAACACAGGGATTTGTAATTTATTCTTCTTATATAATGGAATCCTTTGAATTGGATGGGAAAATGGGACGCCAACTACTTTTCTCTTAGAAGCGTTAAATACTTCGACGAACACTCTATATAATATGGAAAGAATCCAATCAAAATGTTGTATAGAGCTCTTACCGGCCGTATTTATCGCTAACCACAGCGCTGAAGAAGGATCCGCAGATGCCTCCAATCAGGTAGATGGACACAATGCTGGTCCATAGTATATCTAGCTGGCCGGCAGTGACGATGGTGTCGTATTCGGCCGCCAGAATGTCCTGGCACCACTTTTTTATAATCTCGGCTGGGGCATTGAGAACCCCGAAGAAATAACCTACTGGAATGGTGGTGCCCAGCGTTACAGTCAGACAGATGAGCATCAGAAGCGGGGTCCATCCATTGACTTTTGGCGGAGTCACGTGCTGTAAGGAAGGCAGAGAGATTTATATGATTAGCACTGTGCAATAAGCACAAACGAAAGACTTAAGAAACAAACTCGTCGCGGATGAGAGAGAAAGTATCAAGAAAAGGTTTTAAATCACCATTACAACAACCATGGCGATGGAACGATTCTGACACCGCAAAAGCTAAACCGAAAGTGACTCGCATCCGACAGTTCACTCAGTGCCATTCGACAGCTTGTTGAGTCATCCCCGCCGCTTGCCCCGGACTTGGAATACATTTACAGCATATAACCAGCCATAGATAAATTCAGCGTTTTTGTCTTACGAATGCTTGTTTTCTTATCGTTAGACGGGAGCGTTTGTTTGCTTCAACTACTTCCCGACAATATAAGTCAATAGTTATATACTCTTACGAATCAATCAGAGATCTTTCGTAGTGGAAAATACAAAATTTTATTAACCGACACTTAAGCATGGATAATAGGGAGTTAAGAGTATAATTAAGTCTTCCAAGTGTTGACATAATCCTAAGTTGTCTAACGCAACGGCGTGGAAGAGTATCTAGTGATTCCGCGGCGCTCTTGTTCAACAATAAATCTAATTAAAAGAGTATTACTTGGCGATCCGTCCCAAGGCGTTTTAATTGAACATGTGCAGTGATAAGAGGACGCAGCGCTCAAAGCTTTCTTACAGGGTGACTCTTAAAGTTAGATAAATTTTTGCATTTATTGTTTTTTACAAAAGAACTTACAGGCTAGACGTAAATTCAATTAGTAAGAGCACTTACACCCTGAACAACGTGGATTCCGGCTTATTGTCGACATCAACAAAAGGCACACAACTTGGACGAATCATTAAGCAGCCCACTGCACCCAGAAAGTTAAACCGTATTACCACAAACACCCGGCTACTTATGGCTAATTGTAAGTTGAGCCCACTGGGCTAGGTCTTATTTGACCTTGGAGCGAAAGCCCTTCGATACGAGAGGCGCCACCTCCGAGGGATCGCGTCCCCGCGTTTCCGGCAGATAGAATTTCGTGAGCAAGAAGAGCAGCACGCAGGTAATGGAGAAGGGCAGGAAGACGAAGGCACCCCACGCATTCTGCAGCAGGGGGAATGATATGCCAATTATGAAATTGCACGTCCACGAGGCCAAGCTGCCCATCGACATGGCCACGGAGCGGGGCGCCACCTCAAACAGTTCTGCAAATTGAAGAGTACAAATCGAATCAGTTATAGGTCTAAAAATAACCGAGGCTTTCAATTATATGGCGAGTGTGTCTGGGAACGTATTTAGTATCTTGTGGCCGTAAACAAATGTGTGCTGGGCAGCCATTGAACCCAATTCGATTCCAATTCCCCCTTAATTGCAGAATCAGTTCTTCGAAACACGAGCAGCTGCCCCAGTAACGATTGATGGATATATTGGAATGCACACAAACAATGGAGTCACGGGACAACTTACCTGCGCCAATAAAGTAGGGAATCGGACCCAGCCCGAATTGGTAGAAGAATATGTAACCCATGATGCAGACGATGCAGGCGATTGCAAAGCAGCTAACTTGGTCCTTTGAACAAAAAAAGGTAACACGGCAATTAAAGATACTGATTTGCCGAATAACAAATATTACTCACAATATAAAACAAAACAAAGGCAATGGTGAAAAGAAAAACGGAGCACAGAGCGCAAGAAAACATCATCAGAATTCGTCTATTGCACGTGGCCATTAGCCAAGGTCCCAACAATGAGACGGACAAATTCAGGCAGCCAGCTCCCAAATTGGCCCATTGCGCATCCACCGTGGACAGTCCGGCCTTCTCGAAGATGCTGACCGAGTAATAAAATATCTAAAAGGCCAAAAAATTAATAGGAAGGCCCAAGAAAAAGGTGATTACTCCACTTACCGCATTAATGCCCGACAGTTGCTGACCACCATGGAAGCAGCAGACAATGATCAGGGGCAATGTGAGACGAGGGTCGCGCAGCACATCGCAAAAGCTGCTCGCCTGCACCTTGGCATTTGCCTCTGCCTCCATT
Organism: Drosophila erecta; assembly: GCF_003286155.1. Classification (NCBI taxonomy): domain Eukaryota; kingdom Metazoa; phylum Arthropoda; class Insecta; order Diptera; family Drosophilidae; genus Drosophila; species Drosophila erecta. The sequence continues at coordinate 18,968,194 of NW_020825200.1, forward strand.
TCGGCCATTTCTTGGGCGATAAGCTCTTCCGCATTCTTGCCCCGCAGCCGTTGAAGCTCCCGCTTGGCAGCTGCACGATTTCCCTTAACGATATACAGGAACTTGGGACTTTCGGGGAACAGGTACGACGGCAGATAGCAGACCAGGATCAGAACCATGTAGGCGGTCAGGGCGTAGTGCCAGAGATCCTCAGTGCCAAAGACATCGGCCAAGCTGCAGACCTGCCCCACTACCACGCCCCCCGTCACGCCCACGGCTATGAAGACTCCCAGAGTGCCCCGCAGAGCCAATGGAGACACCTCAGACAGATACATGGGCAGGGTGGCGGTCACAAGGCCGGAGGCAAGCCCCACGACAAACCTTCCGATCACCAGCATCTCCACGGAGCTAGCTGCTCGACAGAAGAAGAAGAGCACCGCTCCCACGGTGAACAGGGTGCCGCAGATAAGAAAGCATGCTTTTCTGTAAAGGTAAAGTATTTATTAATTTATCACTCAGGGACTGGTACTTTTCATTTTAATATATATATTAATTACAACGGAAGCTAGCACAAAAAAAAAATAGAAAAATTAAAGCTGCCAAAAAATATAAAGGGCAATGAAATCTATAGATTCAAACATTTGTTTTCATTACTTGAATGCCTTTACGAAAACCGTGCAGTAAATAATTTGTATGGCATAATACGTGCCACTTATGAATGGTTTCCATAGATATGTGTATTTGCGGATTAGAAACACTTGAGGAAATCCAAGTGGCTTATCCTTATCTTATTGATTAATAGCTACATACCTGCCGAATTTATTGGCCGCTCCAGCTCCGCCCAGCGAACCGATGGCGCCTCCGACCAGGAACACAGAAACGACGCACGACCACAAGAGATCCAGACCGCCCGCGGTGAGGTTACTCCCGTAGGTGTCGTATAGGGTCTGATTACACCAAACTTTCATCAGCTGTAAAGATATCGTTTGAATCCGTTCCACTCGCTGGGGCTGTCTAAATCTCACCTTCGAGGGGGCGTTGATAACGCCTATGCAGTACCCGGTGGACACGGCGCCGCCAAATGTGGTTGCCAGGGCCACCAGCAGCAGGAGCTTGCCCCATCGCGGTTTCTGCAAGTGTTCCAAGCACAATTATTTACTCCGCAGCATTAGTTCCCCTGGTTGTACCCAAAATGTGGACTCCGATAGCAGTTCAGTGCGTCATTGTGCAGGGTCATTTCGAGATTCGAATGGGGGTTGCGTTATCAGTACTCTATGATTAATTCTTGCTTTGGCATAATCAGTATAATTGGCGCTAATAACGACTAAACTTGACCCACGAGCAAAACTTTCCATTTCTCAGCAAGAGCATTTAGGATCAGATGCGATTAGGCCGCATACTATTTATAACCGAATTTAAGTCCGCAGGCGGTGTCTCTTTATAACTGATAAAGTTTATACACTGATAAATGACTGGGAAATCAGCTGAGTATACACTGGAAGATCGGCTTTTTGGCCAATAATGAAAATTACGCGTTTCCGAGTACTTGTGCACAAAAGGGTCAAAGTTACAGTATTAAAAAAGTTGTACAGTGGAAAGCTTTCAAGCTAACACTATTAAACCATTTACATAAACAGTAATTTCTCCCCCCTACTGTTACATAATATAATCTAGCTAAACAGAGGGAATCGTGTCTTTCGTATCTTGTAACTTAAACATATGTATGTATATTGCCATCAACATAAGCACTTTAATTCGAAAAATCTATACAATATAGATCAGATGTTCATAAGTAATTCTTAAAAGAAGTGGATCGTATGTTCCTATTTCTTTGACTCTGACCCGCTCTGTATTTACATACTTGTTTATATCAAGTCAACATAGGCTCCACTGTAGGGGAATCGACCATATGCAAATCCGTCGGTTGTGTGTGCACATGCACATAAATTTCTTTTCGACTTTAAAAACAACTATGCATGACAGAAAATAAATTTATACATAGAAGCGCATACAGCAGAGCAAATTTACACACAAAAACAAAAGGAAAGAGCGGAAAATATTAAAAATAAAATGCGTGAGATAAAAATAAAAGCGAGAAACAACGAGATCGAAAAAAGAAACAAAGAAAATGTGCATGTGCAGAGATACAGTCCACAGAATAACAACAACAGCCACAAAACAATGGTGGTAGATACAAGGGAAATTCGGTGATCTTCCCGCTCTCTCTCACCTGGAAAAGAGTCTCACCTGGTTGGGATCCGTCTGCGCCGAGAGCAGTTCCACTCTGTTGGGCTGCGGGTACAATTGCTGGGCCTCCGCCGGCTGACTTTTGGTGGCCATAATAATGGACTTTGCCTGGTAATCACCACTTTTTAAGGAAACACTTTCCAAGGCACTCGGAGCACACGGTTGCGATGTGTGCGTGTTAACACGGTTAGAACAATTGTTAACAATTGGCGGTAAGGCAGGTATCGGGTTCCGAAACAGTGTTGTGCAACGGGCACCGAGTGCAGATTCTTAGTTCCCGATCCCCCAGCAGTTCGGAATGCTAAACCACAATTGTTTGTAAACGGCGCACCGCCAGCAGTGCACGCGGGATCGAGTCGGAATCAAAGCGGTACGTTGCGGCAGCGTTGGAGTCGGGAGCGCGACTGAACGCCGCCAGCTGAGCGGTATTGGTGGAGAAAAAGCTTTCGCCAAGAACGAATCGCAACCACAACAACGCTTTGGGTGCCGGCAACAGATAAGGGTAACAGGCACAAATAAGACAAGACGAAGTATTTATACCTTGGAAACAATTTAAATGGCTTTTATCACCAAATGTGATTATAAAATGATATGGATAGATAAAGGCAATTATTTCCAAAGGAATTGGTCCCAACGGGTTTTAAAATTCTTTATCGAAAGCAATTATAACAAAAATCAAAAACACTTTGATATTCTTAAATGACCTAAATATTTCCTGCTAACACTAAGAGCTTCTAAATATTAATCCCTTGCTAGAGTAAAACCATATATAGTCGAGCTTATCGACTATCGTTACTCAGCTAGTGGGAGTGCAAACAAGAAATTTCAAAATATATTTGAAAAAAAAAAAAAATTTTTAATTTCAAAACAATTTTTAAAATAGAAGGCGTGCCAGTTTTTGACAGTGTGGGCGTGGCCAATATATTTTTGGGCATACCTATGGAAATTGACAAGGCAAACGGGTTGTGGGCAACATCCAGAAACAAAGTTGCGCTGCGTCTATGTCTCTAGGATGTCCATGCATAATCGCATACATGCATTTCAGCTTGCATAGTTCCTGGGATATCGACGTTCATACGGACGGACAGACAGACGGAAATGGCCAGATCGACTACGCTAGTGATCCCGATTAAGAATATATGTATATACTTTAAAGGGTCGCAAGCGCTTTCTTCTACTTGTTACATACTTTTCGAAGAACCTAGTATACCCTACGAGAAACGGGTATAAAAAGCTCCTATCCGCTTTTGTTACCAGAAACCTTTGGCAGCAAAGAAATATTGACTAATACAAATAGGAAGGCAACAACAGAAAATTTAATAGAGCAAGAAAACATTTAAAATATTAAATTATTTCTTGTTCAGATAAAATCAGAGGAAAAAATCGGACAGAATCGTAGAGCATCTCCGAATAACTTTTAAACTGCGCGCGCTATATCGATAGAACAAAATATTTCGGTTAGTAAAGAAAAATCTTATGTGAAACAATGTGACAAAGAGCGGTACATTTTTTAAGAAATTTGATGAGATTTTTTATAAAAACGAATCAATTAAAGTGTTTACGTAAATTATTTCACAGATACAAAAAGGATTTCCCAGACAACATAAGACATTTTCAACTTTAGTAACTAAGCCACTGCATACGCGACCATCTCTAGTCGAAAGTGTCATCTCTACGCCCGCGACCAGCTGTTCAGCTTTTTGTTGACGTTGTAGTTGGAACCGCAGCGTCTTTTACCACCGTATAGGTTTAGCGTTAGTTACTAAGGAGATCGATCGCTATGTCGGCGGTGGCCTACGACTCCCTGCTGTCCACGACGGCGGTGATCAGCACCGTCTTCCAGTTCCTCTCCGGCGCGTAAGTCATCGTCATCAGGCCTCCATAATCCCATGCAACTAGCATTGTCCAAAGCAATAGCAACTGTTTGATTTCCTTATACTTGCAGCATGATATGCCGAAAGTACATACAGAAGAAAAGCACGGGAGACTCTTCCGGAGTTCCCTTCATATGCGGATTCTTATCGTGAGTTCAAACTGCCGACTTGGCACTACTAAGATAACTTCGAATTGGTCGCGCTTGGCTAGGCTACGTTTTCTTAAAATACACATCTTGTACATGTTGCACATGTAGTTAAAATCTTAAGTGGCATGTTATCAAGATTGAACCATAACTTAAATGCTCCTGGTTTTGAGTATATAAGTTACACAGGACTATCACGGATTTTAGATTTACATATATACATATATTAGGAGCAAGCCACATTCGTTCCAAACTTCACAGATTTAGCATTCAAAATCGATTTGATATCAGCTAAGTTCATTCCTATAACAATTTATACAGCATCCATATTTAAAGACCCTTTGCCTGCTTACTTGGCAATTTACCCCTGTGTTCAGGTTTTAACCAACTCAAAAAAATTGAAAATATTTGCACAGGTGCAGCTTTTGGTTACGCTATGGAGTCTTAACCAACGAGCAGAGCATTGTGCTGGTCAACATCATCGGATCGACGCTTTTTCTGGTCTACACGCTGATCTACTACGTGTTTACCGTCAACAAACGTGCCTGTGTAAAGCAGTTTGGATTCGTTCTGACCGTTCTGGTGGTGGTTATTCTCTTCACAAATCGGCTGGAAGATCAGCGCGATCGAATGATACACGTCACAGGTACGAGCCCGTTTTTGAATAAAGTTCTACAATGTCAGGTTTGCTACATTCCTGAATAAAATTGCAGGAATTGTGTGCTGCATCGTGACCGTGTGTTTCTTCGCCGCTCCGCTGGCTAGCTTGCTGCATGTGATACGGGCGAAGAACTCCGAGAGCCTTCCCCTGCCCCTGATAGCCACGTCCTTCTTGGTTAGCCTGCAGTGGCTAATCTACGGCATACTGATATCGGACTCATTCATCCAGGTGACCCACTTCCCACGACTGGCTAGCCTGACAGCTAATTACGACCCCGATTGATTGCTTTTTTTTCAGATTCCCAACTTTCTGGGCTGCATACTGTCTCTGCTGCAGTTGGGTCTGTTTGTCCTGTACCCGCCGCGAAGCTACTCCGGCCATGGCTACAAGCTGGTGGAACAGGCGGTGCCGTTTTAGAGAGCTAATCGGACACAGCCACGCATTTTGCTTTGGCTTCCGAGCGTGCCGCATACAGGGTTTATACATGCTGCTTGCTTAGACGCCAAGCTTATTTACTATAGACATATGTACGTAAAAGTAAGCCTATATTTATTGTAAAGTATTTATTAAATCCCGAGGATTTGCCTCGAATATCCCGCTACTTACGTTGCCTTGCTGTTCGGTGGCGTCCATTTGAATGTAGCCTTTAGAACCTGTATTCCTAATAAACCAACACACGGGAAACGATTGAGTAACCGAAACACTTGTTGATTTCAACTAATATGAGCACAAAAGCCCGAATTTGTTTCGGCACGGTCTGAACAGATAGAGAGCGATTTGCTGACTGGGAATTATAATAAGTGAACCCAGTGCACTTTGCTGGGCTGCGGTCATTGGTATCGATAAGCTGATATGCTGATATTCCGGGCCATAAACTGTTGAATTAAGCGACCGTATACTGGCTGTTTTGCGCCTCTGATTTAATGAAAATGTTCGTTGGCGCGGGGGTAAGGTCTGATCAATGAAATCACCTTGTCTTAATTCAATAATAGTGCTTATCGACCTGCGTGGAATCACCCAGTAAGCATGCAACCAGATAAAGCGGTAATCTTTATTTGGCGCCCAGCATCGATAAGCTGGCTTTTTGGGAGGCGGAAATGATAAAGCGAGCTCATAAAAATTTTTTTCAACAAATTCAAATTTGAATTGTAGACACGGTTAGCCTCTGGCGTTTACCAATACTGGCTTGAGGGTCTTATGGGCATGTGCGCTGCATTGCGCAACGGTCACACTGCCAGTTCCTTGTGAATCATTGTTTTGTCTTTTAAACCAGATAATATTTAAGGAAAACACCTTATAAAGGATGCAGGAACAGAGTCCCGAGCTGTACGAGGAGGTTAAGCTCTTCCGGAATGCCCGCGAGCGCGAGAAGTATGACAACATGGCCGATCTGTACGCAATCATCAACACCATCCAGCAGCTGGAGAAGGCCTACATACGCGACTGCATTACGCCGCAGGAATACACGGCCGCCTGCTCCAAATACCTGGTGCAGTACAAGGTGGCCTTCAAGCAGGTGCAGTGCGACGAGTTCCCCTCGGTGGAGACGTTCGTGAAGAAGTTCCGGCTGGACTGCCCGGCGGCGCTGGAGCGGATCCGCGAAGACCGACCCATTACCATACGTGACGACAAGGGCAATACATCCAAGTGCATTGCCGAGATCGTGTCGCTGTTCATCACCATCATGGACAAGCTGCGTCTGCAGATCAACACCATGGATGCCCTGCAGCCTGACGTTAAGGACCTAGCGGACAACATGAACCGCCTGTCTCTCATTCCGGAGGACTTCGACGCCAAGCTAAAGGTTGAGAAGTGGCTGGGCAGCTTAAATGAGATGCAGGCCTCCGATGAGTTGAGTGAGAGCCAGGTACGCCAGTTCCTTTTCGACTTGGAGTCGGCGTACGCGGACTTCAACAAGCTGCTGCACAGCCAGTAGCTATATGTTTCCCATTGTTTACGTGTATCTTTAAATTTATATAGCCTATTCCGATATTAAACAAGTTTTATATGTACCTAAAGATCGCAGTGTGTTTCACCACTCTAGATAACGGCAGCAAGTGAATTGGATAGCGCAGATTAAAAAATTTTAATTCATTTTAAATTACGGGGGATAGCTGTTAAGCCAAAAAAGATTTTTGCTCAACATTTCGTGCATACCATAATACGTTAGCTAAGAATATTAATGCAGGTTTTTTTTTCCATTTTAGTGGGTCAGTATTTCAATACAGGACTGTTTTTAAATGCTATTAATAAATAAATAACAAAAATTTAGTTTGAGCAGCTTGACAACTTCTATTCCGTTTACTTTCAAATGATGTAACGATATAGATTGGCCCCTTGGATTGAATCATAATGCATTCATGAAACAATTTTAAATATTTAACCCAAAAATAGTCTTCTATAGTCCATTAGTCAAACATTCCAACAGATTTAAGTAAAAGCGGCAAAGCACTTCATTTTTTGCATTTTGTTTGGATTTAATCGTATCTTCTTTTTTGTATTTAGTTTAAATATTAAGGTTATAATTATACATATAAGTTTAAACCGATTACAATAATTAATTTTTGTTTGTTTTGTTTTTTCTCATTCACGTTATGTTTGTGGTTTTGTTTTCTTTAATATATATACTTGTATTTTTAATTTACTGTTCTGCTCTTTCCGGTTTCTCTCTTACACTCTTAAATCTGTTAAATCGTTTTACGCCTTTAATAATTAATAATTGTTACTCTTTATCTTTGTAAATTTATTTGTATGCAATGTGAAAATGGTACTTGGTATATTTATGCGGATGTTGCTGTATGTTTTGTTTTACTCTTTGTTGTGTGAGGGAGTGTTGGTTGGTTTTAGGAGTCTCCTCCTACCACCTGAAACACCTTCATGCTGGGTTTTTGTATGCAAGTGTGGGGTGTGTTTTGAGGCTGATGGGAGGAGGGAGGCGTGGTCAGGACGCTGCTGAGCGGCGCCTTTACAGTGCGTTCGTAGTAAAAACGTTTCTTATTAAGTAAAGTATGATCGCTTATCTTCGTATATTAGATAATCATCCTCCGACGCTGGCGAGGATTTCTCGCTCCCCACCCCGTCGGCGAGTGCTTGATGTTGTTGTGGTGGCGGCTGTGGTTGCTGTTCTTGCGGTTGCTCCTTGACGAGCATCAGCAACTGACCGGGAATTCCCGGCATCGCCGATGTCGTCTTCACTATTGCTGCTGATGGCGTTGTAGTTGCATCTACGGTAGTTGTTGTGTTGCCGGCTGCTATTGTGGTCACTTTTGAGTTGGTTGCGAGTGTAATGGGAAGCGCCCGGACATTGCTGGCGCTACTCTTGCTGTAGATGTGGTGAATGGGCGTGGTGGCTGTTGTGGTGGTGGTGCTGCTGCTATTGCTGCGAAGGCTATAGAAGTCGTTCGCGCGGGCGATCTGCAGGGGCCGCCAGATCGTGTTCTCCGGAAGCTAGTTCTGTCCGGCCCAGTACGAGGGCGAGTAGCCTTGCTTGCCAGCAGACTTTGACTGGCTGGTCGACTGCTGACGCTGTCCGGCACTGTTCGAGTCCTGCAACGGATACGATTGGGGATCAGTACCTATGTTAATGGCAATCTGGATTGATTGATGCTGCCGCCTTCCCAAGCAGAATCAGAATAATCCGCTTCTTTCGGACTGCACCCGGCCATCCATACACAAATGTGGGTTAACAGTTTTAGATACACATATTCGCTGATTATATACACGGCAGTTTTATATAAAAGTGAAGGCACATGAATATGGTTATGCATCTGATTACAGCACGACCCTTTCGGCGATCGATATCTTCTTTTTGGCGCCGCTTCTGTGGGACACATGCAACTAGAAACTAGATGATACGAAACATATTCTTTCGATAGGACAGGTTACATGGACATGAGGCATGCGTGGGAGTGTTAAAGTTATGCAGTTCACCAAGAATTAAGCAACACTTTACACGTGATTACAACAAAGGAACTTACCCGGCGGGATGAGCTATGAATCCTGCCGTCCATCTAATAGTTGTCCCATAAAAAATCAAAAGAAATTATAAAGAAAAGTCAAACAATAGAACAGTTTCATGCATTTCTCAATTATATGCCTCACTACTGTCGTATGAAATGTTTAATTCCCAATTAGGCCATCAAACTTCCCAAGGACACTGTTTACTCGTACTGATGCTATGCTGATGCTCCAAATCAATTTCAAAATATCAGAAAATGCATGAAATGTTATTTGTTAGTAACGATTACAGGTGAAAAACAAAATGTTTAATGACTGACACAAATAAAATACTTTGGGTGTGTGTTTTACAGAAAATGTGCGTGGGTAATAGTGATTAGTGACGTACAAATATATGATTAGTTAGTGTAAATGTGGTGTTAAATTTTGTAATAATGAAAATAAATATACAAATACGTGCAGTTGAACAAAATCAGCTTCACAGCTACAAGGGAAAAACAAGGTTACTGTGATATCCAGGATTGGTGTAGGCGTGAGCTTTTTTAAGGACATAAACCAATATCTAAACGCAGTTAACAAATGTGGAATGTAGTGGCGAGTGTGCAGTTACGACCGGTGAAAAATAAAATTGTAGTGTTAACAATAACGAGATGAGTTCCCTAAGCATTTCATCAGTCGGCGAAGAAAGATAAGTCGTTTTGATTGTCGCGATCACAGCAGTCGATATTCTGTTCAAAGTTATTGCAATGAGAGGCAACGCTCTGATTCTGACACTGGGCAAGGTCTGATTGCCAGATCCGCTGGAATGTAACTTGGGGACCATTCCCATTTCCATGAATGAGGACATGACTATCCGCCCCTCCGCCTACAACAACATGGAGTGGTAATTCTGAATGTACCTGGTGGATAGGCTGATGGATCATATTGTGGTGTCCGGCCGCTGGCATCGGCAAGTACATGCCATACGGTTGGGCAGAGGTGCCTCCAGCCGTCTGAGTGTTGGGCATGTTAAACGGCGGCGGAGTGCCCGAATGGAAACTCTGCTTTTCGTACGACTGAATAACGAAAAATACAAAGGTAACATGTAGACAAGTAGGAAAAAGGTGTTTTAACCAGGGCTGTGAATTCTTATTGTTGTGTTGCTTTACTAATGGCGCCATATGACGGGTTCATGATCTTACATCACCCTAAGCAAGTCAAAGGATTTGCTTGATTATTTTGCTTATGATTAAAAAGCGCAGTTCAAATGTTTAAACATCGAAATCAGGTTTAGAAGATCCTGTGCTCGCAATCCACAGCCCTGCTTATAACCATACGTACATTAACCTTGTTCAGCGCCACATGTCCCTTCCCGTACATAGAAGAGGTCAGATCAGATCCAGTGCCTGCCTGCGACTGGTTAGACACCGTCTGAGTTTTGCTCTGCTGATTCACGCTCGACGAGTAGCCGCCCTTGCTGTAATCCTGCGTGGTCTGCGACAGAGTGTCATAGCTGGTCGAGCCGTAGCCCGCGCTATACGAAGGCTTCGGGAACTGTTGACCGGAGGCCGTGTTTGCTGCCGGTATTTGCTGCTGTTGAATGAGTTCAGACGTTATGGGGAATTGCATACAAAGTGATCAGAATTTATTAAGCTTACTGGATATATGGCGGGGGTGCCATATTGAAAACTGCCGGGCATAACATTGCCGCCATAGAAGTAGGCGTAAGGAACATTTAGCATGGGCGCACTTGAGCCCGCCTGTTGCGACATTGTGCTGGAGACCTGCAAAATAAACATTTTCACCATCTGTCTAGTCATATAAGCTGAACACATACATTGCCGACCGGACTGGAGTTATTGTCAGTGCGGGCAAAGCGTCCGTCATTCATTGCTGAATACGTCACAGAGCCGAGGTTGTCACGTCCAGCTCCTAAACTGGCCGGCGGATAGTTAAGATCGTAATATCCCTGCTGCAAGTGAGAATAAGTATATTAGGTTTGCCTTTACGGGAGCATTCTGGGCGTGTTATTATGGCTGTGAAGATGATGAACGTTCCTTTGTCAGAACTTTTGATCAAAAGACATTAATAATGTGATATGGGTCTGACAAAGCCACGTACCGGTTAAAAAAAATAATAAAATTAAATATGTTTAGTTCAATGTAATAAATTTATACATTAGTCAGATGTTAGGTTGAAAAAAATAAAATGAATACGATGTTAGTAATCGAATGAATGAAAGGAGTCAGTAAGGAGCACAGATCTAGAATTCGCTGTTGTTAGGAATGCAAAGCAATTCAAAAATATGATGGTTTTGCATCCCTAATTTCCACAACTTCATTTTAGATTGAAATTAGGAAGAACATTGGGATTAGTTTTTGGTTAATTTGGAGTGTAAAGCAGAGCCTGGGAGGTAAGCAATACATGTGGATTGTTGTTGATTTTTTTTGTGATGATAATAATGCCAGGAATTTGGGACTGGATGGAAACGGAAGCGGATGGTTTAACGAAATTAAAGTGCAGGGTGGCGAAAGAAAGTGTCAGCTTTTTACACAATCACACACACACACTCAAACAGACACAGGAAGTAATAAGGACTTGATCACAGACATCGCGGTATATGTTATTATGTACAATGCACGCTGAGGAACGGTTAGGAGTGGGAGGCCGCAACGTCAACGAGCCCGAGCCGGAATAACGATTTCGATCAGCAGCGGGAGGCGAGTTGGGATGCGCTGGACAGTTGTCGTGTGTGTTTTAATGGAACTAAGACTTGACTAATGCGAAAACGTTGTAGCGAACATTATGGGAGGATATTGATACGATTACTGATTGTTTAGAAACGGTTCGATTGATTGGTCGGTTGCATTATGTAGTTGTTGGTTTGGTATTTGCTTTTGCTTTTCTCCATGAACTCACCACATGTGGCACTCTCTGTTGCATCATTTGCAATTCCTCGTAGGAATACACTGGTTGCTGATAGTATGGCAATCCAGTCTGAATATATTGACTAACCATTTGGATGTTGGTGGGCACCAAGCCGCTTCCGCTGCCACCACCACTACCAGCACCACCAGCACCCGATGCTCCGCCCACGCCTCCGGTGCTCGCTCCTGCACCTTGTCCGCTGGCGTTACCCGTCGTCGTGGCAGAACTGCCACCGCTGCCGCTGCTATTGCTGCTGCTGCTGTTCTTGTTGGTCAGCGAGGCTAGCACTGCAGCGGTGGTTCCCGTAGCTGTCTGGGCAACGGCCGCTGCTCCCACCGAGCTGGCGCTACTGCTGTTGTTGTTCACATTCACACCGACGCTGGACGCGCTGCCACCGGCCACGCCGACTCCACTACTTACGCCGCTCTGGCTGACGCCTCCGCCCACGCCGGCTACGTTGCCGCTTGCAACGCCTGCCGTCACATTGCTGACCGAGCTGCTGCCGGTCACGTTGTTATCTGAAAAGATAGGTAACGATTTGGTTAACATGCGGATACTAAGAAATCTTATGTACAAAATGTCGCCATTGAAAATTTTAGGTATTTTGGAGTTCCATATTATCACTGCAGAGCCAAAATAGTGGTTAATAGGAGATCTAAGCTAGCTTTACGAAATCATTAAATTAATAGTGGGTAAGTTGGCAAAAATATGCATTAATTTGAATTAAATGGCTTGACATTATGAGTTTGTTATTAAATAATTTAAATTCTTAAGATGAGACTTCTAAACCGGAGAAGTAAATTTGGGCTTGACTGCAATGCTTACTTTTTAGGGCCTTATCTGTATTATTAAATTACTTACTGTTCGATACAACCGCCTGGTTAGCACCTGCTTGGCCGCTCACCCCACCGCCATTGCCTGTGCTTCCACTGTTGCTGCTCACTCCACTGCTGGTCGAGACACTGAAAGGTCAATAAGATCAAATTTTAGTGCTACAGGGACCCGCATCTGAACGGAACATGTACCAAGGGGTTGGGTTAGTCAGAATATGGAAAAAGCGGGGCATGCTAAGCGGAAGTTTCGCTCTTACCTGTCGTAGTGAGCGGCGCTGCTCGCCGTGGTCGCATCCTTTAGCTTGGCGCTGGCACTGAAATTGGCGTACTGCGAGGACGCGTTGCTCGCACTGCCAGAGAACCTGAACGGACGAGAGGCCGCAATTAACCATAATGGAGAACCAGTCCGAATCAGCAAAATAAGTTACGTGCCATCCCCAGGGAAGTGGTTATAATGGGATTGCGATCGTCGCATTTAGTACTTACCCGCTGCTGTTGGACAGTCCAGTGTTGCCATAAACACTTTGGCTTGACTGGTAAGCACTTTGTGGTGTCGAGTATCCGGATGTGAGGTAGGCAGAGCTTGCATTGCCGCTGTTAGGTGCGGAGCGCGATTGCGGATTGGGTTTTTGGGACAAAAGCGAGCATTTAATGTGTTAGGAGAGAAGAAAAACAGTAAACAAAATGAAGATTAGCTTTCTTTCGGGTGGGGCGAATTGTTAAGCGAACTTGCATACAAACAAACATTTTAATCTCGAATGAAAGGATATATCCGATAAGGATTGAACTCTTACAGTTTGGTTAGTTTGTCTTTTTGACCAAATAATTTGTTCAATTTAATATACACCAAAATATTCCTCTTCAGCCCTAACATTCTTTGTACAATAACAATACAAGAAAACAAACGATAAGCGCAATAGCCGCGACTTTTAGATACCCCTTACACAGCTAATCGGTTTAAAATGCGTTTAGATGGCGCCAATAGATCTTCTACATAACATATTTTACTGCCAATGTTATTATTAACCAGAATATGACCATTAACCGACGTTTTAGCATGTAAATCCCATTTAAAAATGTTAAAAAATGATATATTAAGCAGGGCAAAGCCAAGTTGAAACAAACTAAATCCATAAATTCTATCACTTATTGATCTCCAGATCATGACTTTCAGACATACAGACATGGCTAGATCGACTCGACATGGCTATTATGGCACCTTATCAATAATATCTAAAACCAATGCGGAGTATCGCAATAAAGTCTTTTATAGTGAATCAAGGCTCTCGGCAAGGCTACCCTTTGGATTTTAATATATAACAATCATTACTGGATTATGTCATACCTCGTGCTATTTTGGCTGCTGCTGCCTCCGACCGGAATGTTTTGCGTTGCCGTTCCTCCGCCGCCACTTACGGCACCTGTACCGCTCTGTGCTCCGGTGCCAGCCTGCTGCTGGTAGGAACTGGGCTGGTATGAGCCGTATCCCTGCTGCTGGTAGCTGTTGGCCACCGAGCTTTGCACATTGGCGTATGTGGAGCTGCTGTAGCCACCGGGCGCCGTCGTCGGAAAGCCACTGGCTGCCTTGCTCGCACCACTGTTCTGGTACGCGTTTTGGTAGGCGTTACCACTGCCGCCCGTCTGTCCGTACGGGTCGCTCTTGGCTAGCTGATCGATTGTGGCATTCACTGCTGAGCTAACGCCCTGCTGCTGCTGTGCCGTCGATCGGCTTGTATAGCCCGCTGCACTCAAGGCATCGCTCTATAAATTGAAAATGCTATTAGATTCTCAAAAGTATATGCAGTATGTAACAAACAATCGTATTAGCAAAATCGTGGTCACGATTGCTTGGGCAATTGAAAGAATACAGTACGGTACTCACAATCTGGGAACTCTGCAGACCAGCCGTTAGCGTCACCTGCTGCTGTTGCTGGGACTTGCTTTGGTAGTCATCTGCCTGCTGTTGTTGCTGCTGACCATCAATGCTAAAGCCCGAACCAACCTTTTCCGGCAAAGGCTCGAAGCCATCGTCCGTGCCGAAGTCCAGAGCGCCGAACTGCACGTCCAGGTAGCCAATGTTGTTCAGTGCATTGTCTCCAGGCATTTCAACGGCACTCGCAGGAATCTTTGAGGGTGGTGGCAGCTTAACGCGAGCTCTTCGTATCTGCGGTTGCTGTTGCGACTGCTCGCCAGCACCAGCTCCCGCTCCAGAGGCAAACACATTGGCATAGGTGTTGGGGTACTGGCTCACACCTACGCTAGTGCTAGTTTGGGAGTAGGCGGCTACGGGGTTTTGGGCGTAACCCGCTGGCGCCGACTGCACTGGTACAGAACCTGGGCTGACGCCCTGGCTAGCCAACGAGTTGAAATACTGAGATTGCTCGACTGACAAAGTAGCCGACGGCTTAATAGGCGTCGTCTGCTGCTGAAGCTGCTGCTGCTTTTGTGCTTGGTGCACCAGCGTGGCAGCTGCCGAGGCGGCGCTTGAGAATGTGTCGGGAGAGGCGGATACAAAGGATGACGGTGTGCTTCCTGCCCCTCCGCCGGCAGCTGCGGTCGCTCCCGTACCCGCTCCTGACTGTGTGCCCTGGGACTGCAGCTGGGGTGGTGGATTACTGACCGCTGCGCTGTATTGCAGCAGCGGCGTGGTCGCCGAGCCGGTCAGCGTTGCTGGCGGTGTGACCGCCGCTGGACCGCTGCTGGAGCTCTCATCCAGATGAGATCCCTGCTGCACCAACTGATGTTCAAGACCTGGTGGCGCCGAAATCTCGCTTCCAGCCACCGCAGAGACACCTGTAACACTAGCTCCAGTTCCGCTAACCACGTTAGCAGCGGATTGCGTTGCCAGGTTGCTAGTGGTGAACACCTTGCTGTCCTTAAGCGAGCCCTCGTACTCCTCGTTGTTCCAGTCACCCCAGGCATCATCATGAGCCTGTTGCTGCTTCTCGGCGTTTTGGGCAATGGTGTTGTCCCACAGCTCAACTTCGTGGTGATCTTCGTTACCGTTGCCACCGCGACCAGATCCATAAGCACCGCCAGGTCCTCCGCTGCCGCGATCGCCACGAGGACCACCGGTGCGGCCGCCCATGCGGCCGCCGCCACGGCCAGAGCGAGAGACAAATCCACCGCCGCGTCCACCGCCACCGGGTCCACTACGTCCGCCGCCGTTGCGCTGCCCGCGGTAGTTGTCATTAGCCCGATCGTCACCACGATCCTGACCAACGTTTTGCCCGGACCAAGGTTCACGAGACTCGCGCTGGTTGCGCTCGTTCTCGCGAGTCTCTCTTCCGCGCCCTAGAATATTGGAGATAATATATTAATTTAAGTTTAGAGGAGGAATAAGTTTAGTAACTCATTTACTAAAATTATTTCATCAAGTTAATATTTTGTCTAATTACAGCTCTTGCATGAAAAACAATAGCTGAAGCTGAAATGCCAATCAGCAATGTAATATTGAATGACTATAATTTTTTACATATCTTCTAGTTAAACTGGATTTCAGCATCATTATCTTTTATAGTTGTGCAATGACTAAATCAGGTTATGACAAAACGTCTTTGCATTTTGAGCCCTAAGTCAGCGTTGTTTATGATACTTACATCCACGACTGTCACTTGAGCCACGGGTTCCTCCGCGATTTGAGCTGCGGTTTCGCGACTTTTCCCGCTTGTCCGCGTTGGCATTGCCATCGGCCCAATCGCCATCGCCAGCAGCGCCATCAGCCGTGTTATTTGCAGCCTTGTTCTTGCGCTTTTTCTCGTACTTGGCAAAGGCGCCCTACAACAGATTCAACTGAATAACTGGAGCGAAGGAGATTACAATCGAAACCAACCTGCGGTAGCTCTTCGATCAAGAAGTTGGCCGCTGCCTCCAGGTCGTAATCGCACTCGTTGAGGGCACAGCAGACCTCCTCTTCGGAACGTTGGGTCATGGTCAAAAGGAGGAGAACCTTCTCGTTGATCTGCGGATCCTCTGTGGTGCTATTGGTGATCTGGGCAATGCGCAACTGTTCGGTGGTAGCCTTGGGCTGGGCCTTCTCTGGCTTGTCTGTCTTGCTGGCATCCTGGCCGCCCTTCTTGCCAGCGGCCGGAGCATGTGAGACTCCATCGTGATGGCCGGTTCCTCCTCCGCCGGAGTTGCTGGCATTTGACTTTTTCTGGTTGCGGGTATGGCCGACGCCTCCCCCGCCACCTGAACGAGTTTGTGTGCTCATCTCTATGTACACTGTATATACAAATTAGCTGCAATACGGAAAATATGAAGGATTCGATGTTATATCTAGGGAATCTACAATCTGACTGATAAAAAATGTAAGTCTGTGCTGACTGGATTCTGAGTATAGGATTTTCTGGGTTTATTTAATGGTCTATAATAAATATGAATATCTAAATCATATCATTGCCAAATAACTTTTTTATTTACTGGTGTTGATAATTTACAAACCGTCTGTGTTCATATTAAAATGAATCTGTACGGATTTAATAACAAGCCTAGCTGGATTCTTGTTAGTTGATAGATATATGTATGTCAGTGGCAACAACTTCTCGACCAGCATTACTTACTATAATGTATAAAGAATCCAATAGAATTCATGGGGTATTTAAATGTTTTTGTAATTAGAGATAATGGAATGGATAATATATAAATCTTAGTTCGTCGGCGTGAAAATATTAATTATAAACTCCCACAATCCAGACAGCTTTTATTATCGGATGTGTAATAATGGCTAAACAAGTGGCCGAAAGAGAACAGCAAAGGAAAAGCTGGCAAGATGAGAGTTCAATGTACATTTAATAAAAGAGAATGAAAGAACGTGAACAAACACACACACCGAAGCAAAGTAGTGCGAGAGGAAGGGAAGAGCGTACGCACAAACAAAGCGCGCATTCAAAAATAACAAAAATAATGAAAACGGGGTGTCAAGGAGGGGAAAAATGTATTGGCAAAACAGGTAACGGGGGTGGGTGCGAGGGAGGGTGGCGGGGTACGTGACCACGACGCATCCAAGCCGAAACGTCAGTTTGGTTTTCCAGGGGGGTGGTTCAAGGGAAAGAGAGCAGGAGATGTGACCCCGATACTAAGTGCATATCTGAATCACTCGATTTTTGTTGTCAAAACAGTATTATCAACGTTTGCCGTGAATAACGCCTTTCCATGCATTATTCATACACACACACGCGCGTACTGCCGCACACAAACAAAAGACCGCTGTCGCCATCACTTTTCCATCAGGTTTCGCATTTCGCACGTACACCATGATATGGAAATTTGACCACGGGAACTGGGGACCTGCGATCCGGAACCCGGAAACTACTCAATACCAATTGCAACGGGAATCGCGGGGACTGACATACACAAAAATTGATTTATAAACTCCTTGGCCTCCTCGCTTCGGGTTTTCGCTTTCGCTTTTGTGCTCGCTCTTCTGCATCTGCCCTATCGGTATCTCCCTCGCACTCGCACCAGCGCGGGCTGACCAGTGTTGCCAGGTGCCAACGAAGCGAAACGGCAATTGGCAAGGCCGTTAAATTAACCAACAATTGGAGCACAATTGTACGCTTAGTAACCGAGGTAGCGGGTCCTAGAAAGGGCAATCAAAATTAATTACAATCTTTGCACAAACACACCAATTCACGGCAGGACTCGGATGGCACACATCACTAGGCACGCTCCGGCACTTGGCAACACTGAATGCGAGGGCATTGAAACCGAATGAAGCGCACAAAGCGGAATGCAAAACCGGACAAAGTGGCGTACACTGCGCCGAAAAAAACGAAATGTACGATTCGTTGTGGGCGAAACTTGTTTAATATGTGGCATACCCGGCATGGATAACGCACTCCCAGTTGCACTTTTCGGAGCAAAAGGGAAATATAGCCTAAATAGACCAAGCCATGTGCACATACTTCGACGCCATTTCTGCAACGCCACACTAGCCGACTCTTTCGCTCTTATGTAAACCAAGGGACCCACTAATTGACGGCGACCGCCGCTCCAGACAGCGGCCACTATTGAATTTTCAAGCGAGTTTTTCGCTGACAAGGCCCCGAGAGGCAAGTCGAAAACACGTTGCACATGTGTGGGGACACTTAAACTACACTTTAACACCTCAGCAGGTTTTCGGTCACGGCTTTAAATTGAATAAACAAATTTTCAAATCGGAGTCACACACAATACCTGCAAATGCGCCGAGAAACGCACTTTTAATGTGACCGTTTGTGATGTCGATCGATATGGCTTTATCTGGTCATGTAGCCCTGGGGTCCGCGTTAGAAAACTAGCGGTGCCTCAAACCAATTTTGCTAGTTTTTAAATTGGTAACATTCCCCTACCATTAATATAGGAAATTTTTTTCAGTTTGCTATAATCTAATTTAATCTAGTTTATGTGATTTAAGCACATTGAGCATTACAAATTTATTACCCTTTTTCTTAACAGGCTGCTCATTAAGGTTCCGAACCCGATTCAGTGGAGGTATATCGATACCAGAAGAGAAAAAAAAAGGCATTTGCACACCTCTATCGTCAACAAAACATATTTCTTTGGCCAAGTAAACAAATCCCATTCATGTACAAAACTATGGACAAGATACGCAGTTTGATGACAAAACATTAATTATATTTACAAAGGCGCGCAATGAGCAAACACCAATACCCCAAGTATTTTGGTAACGGCGATGAGTTATTGGTAGATGCAATAGAGGAGCTGCAAAATAAGCTGGATAAGATCCTAGAAAACCAAAATGAGATTCTCGCACGCCTTTGTCAGGTGGCTCAAACCAGACCCACTGGTGACTTATTCAAGGTGGAACTCGACTATTTTCCCGTGACTGATCCCGACGAACTTTCCAATCTGGACTCGAATCTTTCAAAACCGGGCAATAAATATGTGATTGCACACAGCGTAAGCCTGAATGTTGGGGTATTACAAACTTGATATTTTACCTTCCAGGCTCATATTATTCACCGCATCCTGAGACCAGAAGGACGAATAGAACCGCTGAAGAACACTTTTACAAAGATGTTCGACTACGATATTGTCATGGCCTACAATTACGACGGTGTGAGCACTAAGCAGCCCTTTAAGCAATACAAATATATTAACAAAACTATTTTTGGTGAGTAAGTACTGCTTTATTCCGATTTAAAAATCTGAGTTGAAAAAAAACTGAATACTTTTACATATATGAGCGTATGGAGTCCGCAATCGTTCCTTTTTTTGTAGTACTGCTACTCTCTTATTTTTAATTTGTATGACTCTTTATAGTGAGTTCTTCGTATTTGGGAAACTAAAAAAGGCGGCAAGAATTTATGTAGAATCCGTATTTAGGTTCGGTTAAGACGCAAAAAAAATAAGTTGAATAAGATTTAAATAACATTTTTTTAACAATAAATAATAAAACTTCCGGTAATCTCTTATCTTTAGCGATCCTGAATACCGATGGATATACCCAAGCGGACTACGTGGCCGATATCCGAGGTGCCTTTCAGATATTAAAGCGACGTTATCATAAAAGAAACCACGACTTACGGAGAAGGATTAAACGGACCCAAAAATGCGAGCCAGATTCTGATTGGGATTAGCTGATAAATTGGAAGCATTGGTAGATTGGATTTCGCTTATTTGCAACCTTTATCTCAACGAAAGGAATATAAAGTCAAACCGGTTTTGGCTCTCTGCAGTAAGTTGTGTTCTTTCCGCTTTAATGAGGTTATTTTCGGCTTGCATAGCACCTCGAAACGCCAGTTTTTTAAACCGTAACGTTCTGGTCGACATCCCCTTTCAAAAATAGATCAAAGATTTCACCACCTTATATGTATTTAAGTGGTTTTAATAATTGCTGTTATTTATATTACTTTTGTTTCTATGGCAAATCAACATAAAAATGTTTTTATTTTGTTAGATTGTTGAGGAACTTCTGAAGATCTGATTGTTTCTAATTAGGTTTTTTTTTAACTGAATTGTAAATTCTCTGACGAAATAAAGAAAACAAATGTATTAAATTATACCAATAAGGATTTGAAGAGATGCTTTCTTTTAACGTTTCTGAAGGTTTTGCAAAATATTTTCCTATATGGGTTTATATGCCAACTTATTTTTTGAGCTCATACATAAAATTAAATATTTGCATATGGAAAATGGGAAAAGACCATCGATATACCATCCTCAACATTCATGAAGGTTTCGTCATCATCGTAAAAGAACTGCAAGATTTTTAAGAGACACGATGCAGAAGATATTTTGCTAATGAATACTTAATCGCCAGTTCCACTGAGACAAGTGATTTGAAATGAAAACGACGAGTGTCGCTGCTCTTGGTGAAAAAGGCAACCTAGCAGGGTTCAGTAAACTTGTTTCCAATTTGAAAATGGTTATGCCAGCCGGATAAAAACATTTTCCGATGGTTTTAGGCATTGCAACAACAAGTACCAGTGCTCGGTTGCACAGTCGGTGTAGCGGGCCATAAATGAGAACTCAATTAGAACGTTTACATTTCTGTAAGAAACGAGTTGCTGCCGCCGCTGCCGCTGCCACTGCTGCCTGCTGTAGTTGCTGTGGTACATTATTTTTTGGCCTAAATAGTAGGCCTTGAGGAATCGGAATCGCTTGAGTTGTTTTTGTTTCACCGAGCGCCACGGCAGCGCAGCCAGCAGCGACGCGAGCAGTGGCAGAGCGTCGGCGGAGCGGGAGATACTGATTCCGAATCGGAATCCGCTCAGAGTGGATTCGTCTTTTGGCCCATTCGGATGTGGCCTCGCATGTGGCGCGCGCGTTGTCCACTGACAGTTTTATTATTATTATTGTTGTTATTATTATTATTATTATTTGGGGCCCAAAGCTAACTCTTGCCCTTTCGAGCTGCGCGTAATTTCGATTTCGATTTCGGTTTGATTTCGACTGCATATCCATTCGGCATCTCGGCGTTCGCGTTGTTTCGAGTGCATCCACATCCGACTCCACATCCACACTCACATCCATTGCGATTGTTGTGTTGTGTTCCAGTTGCCGTTTTTGTGGGAGGTTAGTTGGTTGAATAATCCGCGACTCCGCAGTGTACGCAAATTGCAAATTGCAAAAGCAATGCCCCCGCTCCATGGAAGTCCATTGAGAAACATAGATCCAAGAACTGCAATAATGCCGCAGTGTGTGTGTGCCAGAGAGCGGGAGAGCGCACCAGTGCCTGTTTGTGTGCGTGTGCCTATGTGTGTGTGCGTGTTTAGAATGCACCTTGTGGTATTTTGAAATCTAAAATTGCCAAACACCCAGCGCGTTTCTTTTTTTCGAGAGCATTGCAAAAGACTCCAGCTGTGCTAATGCTAAGTTAAAACGAAAAAAACTATCAAACCGAAGAATCGAAGAACTGACAAGCTAAAAAACGAGAAAAAGAAACTGAAAATCAGAAGCCAAGGCTGCCGCTCTTTCATTTTAGCGGGTATGTAATTACGAAACTCCTGCGAGCGCCTGGCTATTTCGGATATCTGTCGGATTGCGACAGATTTTCGTGGATTTTCCGCCATGGATTAATGGGCGCCAAGGGTACAGCCAGCTTTCCCACACGAACACGCACACACTAACGCGTTTATTGGCCAACATACAGTCAAAATTCCATAGTTGGCCACGCCATCTGTCACTCTTATAACTAGAGTTTTACTAAAATTTCATAAAGGTATAAGTAACTAACTATTTATAATTACACTCAGATTCATTAGAACTTTTTTCTTTTGCTTAATTTTTTTTTAACACGAAAATTGTATTTTACAAGTTTAAAGAAGCTGTCCAAGATATAAGAAGTAGTATAAGCTATTTTTGGGATAGGCCAAGTCACAAGTTTTAGAAAAAATCCCTTAACGAGCCCTTCTGGTAAGCCGACCAGCATATCTAACATCCCATTTATTTGGAGTTCCAAGAATTCAACTTCGCGGAGTTGCACCGTATTTACCTACGTCACGCCCACCTGATTTCAGTGCAATCGCGTTGGCCCAGTTTACGGGCATGCTCCAAGACAAAATACACTCCTACAAGGTCGATTGCCTATGTGTGCTGCTGTTTCTGTTGCCGTTTCTGCCTTTGCGGCTGTGGCTGGCGTTTTTCTATACCAGTTTCTAAACCTGCCGCAGCTAGTTTCAATTTCTACTGGGATTATCTGCTCCGGCTTCGGTGGCTGCGACGCCTCCGTCGCTGCTGCAGGTGGTGATGGCGATGGCTGCAGCTCTCTGGGAGCTCATTACTTGGCCCGTCCTCGTCCCCCCTTCCTCGTGCCGCGTCCACCACGACTGTGTGATTGTGACACAGAAACCAACTAAGAAGTATGTGGAAATCTCTTGGCTGCATCGAAATCAAATCAGAAACTCAAGTTGGTCTCGCCAGTCGGCGGCTCCGCGTTGAGTTTCCATTTCAGAACATATGCGCGTTTTCGCAACAGTTTTCAGCTAGAAGATTGCTGCCTTCCCATTCGAACCTTTTAAAACGGCAGTCTTACCTGCTCACGTCCGATTTGGTTAGAAGTTAACTAAAGCGGATCCCAAGAAACAATTTTTTCCCATTTATGTATGTATGTTGTCTGTTGATATTTTCAACATATTTTAACTTATTAAGTGTGGGAAAGTCAACTGATATAATATAATGCCACTTTTCACCTCAAAATGAACTGACTGCAAGATTTTTAAAGTCCGTATAAACTAATTAAAATGGCTTAAAAAGAAGCTGTCATTCATAGAACTCTAGTTTCTCCTTAGCAGAATTTTCTAATGAGTGCCACAAAAAGTTTCACTTCCTATCTTCTTTGTGTTAAGAATTGGGTTTGTGCCTAATCACGCTCATTGAAGAATATCTTGGTGATATCATATGGTCTGTTTTTCAAATTTTACCTATTTAATTGAAATAATTAAGCCAACTATGTAATGTGCATACTTATAGCTGTACAGTTGTCACGGTTTTACCTGCTCAAAAACCTGCTCTTATCATGGATTATCTATATTTTCCATTTAGAAAATATGTCTTAGAAGTCGCTTGGCGTCGATTTCGTTCCTCCTCCCTTTTTCGATTCCCAATTTGTCTCTTTCAGTGGGATGCTAGAATTGTGCTCTGCATCCCTGGTTCATTCCCCAAAAGCAGTGCACGCACACAGTGACGTCCACCCGTCACCCCTTTCCCATCGCCCACCACCTACCACCCACCACCAACAACCCATCGCCCACCATCCGCACCCCTTCACCCGCGCAGACACAGTGCAGTGTGCTCAATTGGGATGTACGGCTGTGTGTGTGTGTGTGTGTGCGAGTGCATCTCCCCCTACAGCAACTGCAAACTGCAAACTGCAGACTGCACGAACTGTGGTGCAATAAACGACGAACGGCGAACGGGTCGGAACGGAACGCATATTGCGTTGGCGGCGATAGCTTGGATGTAGTTGGTGCTGCTGCTGCTCCCTCGGCTCCCTCAGCTCCCTCTACTCCACCACCTCCTCTGCTCCCCCGCTCCCTTGATGATGACAGCCGAGGTCGTAGGCAAAGACGACGGCATACGCTCGAGTAACTGGCCCACCACTACAAGCAGCCAAACCTGTTGACCTAATTTCAAATTCTGCTGTCTTGTTGTTGCTGCTGCGGCTGATCTGTGTCTCTGTGCCATCGGTTGGATGGCTGTATGTGTATGAGTGTGTTTGAGTGAGTGGCGGCTCTCTGGGTGACGGTGTAGTGGTGTGCTGGTGTTCCGGAGAGCCAAGCGATTGGCAAATCTTCGGCAGTGGTGTTTGGCGCCAAGGGGGATCCACATCCACATCCACTCTTCATGGGAGAATAACCCAACAAAAAAAAAGGCCTTCAAACTCAAGCATTCCCCAAACGAAGATCTTCAAGCATTAGTTGACTGGTATACATTTTGGGAAAATATTTTGTAACTAACAACTAATGATTAGTTGTGCGAGATGAAAAAAAAACTCCTTTCCGAATTGGTTAACGCAGAAAATACTAGTACATTGCAGGCTTATATCTTTTCCAGTTCTAGTTTTTACATCAAAATAACATTGTATTATAAACATAATACCAAGCTTTTTTACTTTTTTATAACAGATTAAGGCAATGGGACAGTCAGTTCATTAAATTTAGGGCTTATAATATTCCATCCGCTTATAGTTTTACACTACACCTCAAATAGCAATTTTTGTCAGTGCAGAAATAATTGTGGCTAATATCTATCTGACCCCCATCCCTTCGAACTCTGACTCACCTGAAGTGGTGACCCCCCTCGGACGCCATCCCTGGCATTTCCGTCCCAAACAAAACGAAGACAGACACAGATACATACATATATAGAATGTATATTGGGATTCGGATACCGATGCAGTTGGTGTGGGACTTCCACATCCATTTCCACCAGCTATTGCAGTTTGGATTCAGTTCGGTTCGGTTTGTTTCGGTATTTGGGAATTTCGGAATCGGGAATTATTGGCAGATATCGGAATGCTGGGATGCAGTGGCTAAAAGCACGCATCGTTGTGTGGGTTTCGAGGGGGTGTATCCCATCTTATTTATATTTTGTATTTGTTTTTGCGTCCCAGTAACCACAAGAAATTACGGTCGCTGCCGCAAGCTGCTGCCTCTGCCGGCATCGCTGCCTGCTCCACTTGTCGCAGTGACGAAACGTTCGTGCCTGTGTGTGTGTGTGTGTTTGCCAGTGTTTGTGTGCAGAGAAAATCAAGTGAATCAAAATGAGCGTATAATTAGGTCAACACAACAAAAATTATACGCTAGCCACTTAGCAAAGAGAGCAGAGCGGCGGACTCTCTCTCTGGGAATCGGAAGTGGGGCAGAGCATGGTTGCTGGTCCCATCAATTAGAAATTAATTCACGCGCCTAATGCTACAAAATTGCAACTGCAGCGAGAGCAAAAAACGTGCACCTGCAACAACGGGAACTACAGCAGCGGCAACAACAACAACCACAGCCTGGGAGAGCGGGTGTGGGAAAAGCATAAACAAAAACGGGACATGCGCTGCATGCTGCACTTGCCGAACGGGAGAGAGTGGGAGAAAGAGCGTGGGAGAGCGGTTGTATACAGAGAGCTACATGGGAAAAAAGTTGGCTAAATAGATATTCGCATATTAAAAGGATCTTATTTTAATATGTATATGTATAACATATGTATGTATAATGTTTAACCATGTTATAAGTGGGATAATGAATTCATAGCAAAAACGAATCTTAAATTTTTTTTCAATACATATAAATTGGCAAATTCCATAGTTATTGCCTTTAAGCTTTAACACTCCATTGACCTTTATTTTTAAAGCCTCTCTGGTTTTTGTCAGTGTTCAGGAGAGCGCTTGTACACAGAGAGCTCCAACGTTCGAATCGGCTCCCACTGAACTATTTTTTACCCCACGTTTTTTCTCGCCCGTTTCTTGATTTTCTTGCGTTGTTGTTGCTGCTGCTGCCCGTTGCTTGTTGGCCGTGGCAAGTGTTTCGCAATGAGTGCAGGCCAGGCCAAAACCAAAGCCGAAATGAAATCATCGCCGTGCCGTGCTCTCTGGCATTGATAGAGGGGGGAAATTCCTGTTCCACTTTCTATTATGGGAGTCGCCTCATTGTTGTTGTTGGTGGTGTTGGCGTTGTTGCTGCTGCAGCAGCAGCAGCAGCAGAAGCGGCGGCAAAAGTAGCAAAACAGCACGTAGCATAAAAGTGTGTCACCATGGAAAGTGGTTTTCTCTCTCCCGCTTCTCTCTTTTCCGCTCTGTTCTTGTTCTCATTTCGACGCACATGTTACACGCTTGTTGTTGTTTTTTTGTTTTCTTTTTTTTCTGGCAATGCTTCATTGATTTGGCAAGGAAGGGAACAAAAACAAAAACAACTCCATCGACCGACTGACTCATTTTGTTGCGTGACGAAAGACGATCTCCCCTCCCCGACCATCCCACGCTGGAAAACCGGTAAAAAAAAAACAACGCTGCTAAGGTCAAATCTGAAATATGGTCTATTTTGCATGAAGATCCAGCCTTCGAAAGTCAGTCGCCTTCAAAAAGATGCGCCGCCTTCGTTTTTAACTCCACTTCCACTTTGGTTCCCCGTCCACATCCAATTCCGATTCCAATTCCGACTCCCATTCCGCTGTGGATTCACCACTGGTCAATGCAATGCTAATAAACTAGCTTTTGATTTAAATTTGAATGGGAATCGTGCGCGGCGGCCTAAGGCTATGCAAAAGATTCATTTGGCCTACAAGCAAACGCACAGTGTCTTCAAGCCAGCGAGCTGGAATTCAAAGGCCAGCTAGCTTATTATTTGAAATCATTTGTGTTTGAATGACTTTACTTTCTACGTTCTTAATATTTCGATAAGACACTTTAGTGAAGCTCGTCAGAGCAAAGAAATTTAGTTGAATTACAGGGAATGTTATGTAGCATCCTTTTTCAATGCAGCTTAGTATGTGTTTTTACCATGTATGGTAATAATTCTACAACAAAATTTCTAATCCGCAATGTTAATGTTGCTAATACGTTTCAAAAACTTTGCACGGAGAATTCAATCATCTACAATAAATTATTTCGAGTTCATAAGTCAGCATTTTGGCTTTCTCGACTTCTTTCTGATGATAAAATAGCACGTACATGATTTTATTTCAAGGAAATGTAAATTCAATGCATTTTAGCGGCCACAGCCAATCAGTTTTTTGAACCAAAATGTAATTTTTTAAATCGGCATCCCAGGACGAAATCATAACTCTGTTTCAGTTCCCACGCCTGTTTCGGACTCCCCCTGAAAATTAGCCGCACACGTGGGCATCCCTTTATGGCCACCCGGCGGACAGTGTGCGACATCATTAAGGGCTCTCGGGGCGCTCCAATTATGTCGCTCACTGTGTGTGTGCTCCCATTCGCATTTCTCCGACCATTTCTCATTTCCAGAGCGCTTTATGTTTTCTTTTTCTCTCGCCTTTCGGGGCTTCGAATTGGGAACAGCTTGGCGGGCAAGTGAAAATGCGGGACACCCCGAAGACCCGAAACCCCAAGTTGGGTCGTACATATGTTAGCCAGCGCTTGGCCAGAGATTATCGTGATGATGATGATGGTGGTGGCGATGGCGATGGAGAGGTGGCGGCGATAATGATAATAATGATAAAGCCTGACCCAGTTGCACTCTAAAACTTGACCCTATGACTCCATTGGGTTGGCAACTATGGCATTTATAATGCCAAAGCCAACAGCGCTCATAATTGCTGAAAATGCAAACCGAGTTTTTGTGCGTTTTAGTTGGGCTCGCTCTGCTAATGCTTACGAGCTTACAACATTTGAGTGGCCTGGCCCGAAAAGAAGTTTCGTACCGCCGAAAACCCGTTCGGCGCAGCATCGAAAAGTGAATTTGTAATTATGTAGATGCCCCCAAATAGGCCTATGACACACATCTCATTTTTCAGAGTGCTGACCTGGCCAGAAATGCACAACCACTCACACATATCGCTGTGGCACAGGGAAGCTCGTTGGGGCTGAGGTCGGCCCCATGGCTCTTGGCTTTGTGATCTGGCTAATGCTAATGCACAACCATTCAAGGTTGAATTAAATTAGCTGCGAGAAGAGCTGGGCCAGCTCTGTCCAATGATTATGGATGATGATTTATACGCTGCCCGATATACCCCGACACCCCGCACATCCGCACATCCGCACCTGCTCGTATGTGCCGAATCTGCACTATGTACATATGTAGCCACATTTGACCTATTGCCCAATTCCGGGCCCGACGACGGGTGACATGCGTCACTAAGCCACAGTTGCACAATGGGACGAAACTCGAAACTTTAAATATAATCGTTGTTTGGGGAAGTACCTTCAAAACTCCATTAAGCATAATACCTTTTTCAAAATAGATGCTTTCTCGTTCGGTTATTAGTTTGTTTGCTTCAGAAAATTAATGCTATCTTATTCAAGTACCAATTTCAGTAAAAGTCGAACATAAATGTTCTCATACATCTTTGTGCAACCTGTTTTAGGATGATAGTAGCTTGTTTTGTTAAAACTATATTTAGGTTACTGTGGAATTGAAGATGCTTGCTTGAAACAAGAACGTCTTCAAAAGAACCCCAAAATGTTGTGCCAAATGCCATTTGGTTGCCATTGTGTTGGCCGCAGAGCTTTGAATGATTCGCTCGTCGTTTGTTGGTGTGGTCCCCATCTGTGGTTCGGGCAGCGTTTCTGTGTGTGTTTGGGTGTCCAAGTGATTGCCCACCTGCAAGACCAGTAATTGGCCCCAATAACTTTGGTATTTTCGTAGCACGAAGTCAACGTCAACGCCGGCAACAACTACAGCGACAAGGCCGCCCAAAAATGGTCGGTGCCGGTGTGGTTGTTGTTGCTGCTTTGGTTCTTGGCGAATTCTCCACAGGTTCCCCCTCCCCCTCCCCCTTTCCATACCCTGTCTCTCACAGCAGTTACCCCACCCACTGCCCCCCATCCCACGAAGCTGCGACGCTGACACCAATTTGGCTTATTAGAGTCGAAGTCTGAGTTTGGGCTTGGGTCTACGGGCTGGAAGCACTTGAAATGCCAAAAACTGACTGCAAAATACAGCAACAACCGAAATAGCAACCACAGCTTGTCATCGATTTTCGGGCGTGGTCTGGACTAATCTTATTCGCAATGCGCGCAAACATATAGAAATGGGCGCAATGATATTACCCATTAAAAATATTTAAAATATTTTACATAGATTTAGGGTCAAGTTGGTGTAATATTAAGATTTAATACAACAAGAACTTAAAGACAATGCCCACTACGTACTTTCAGATGGCCGAAACGATCAGTACAGCGGCCAGCGGCATGGAGTTGGCCTTAAAGGACCCCAGTCCGACGGTGGGTGGCGGCATCATTGTGGACATGACGCCCACCACGGCGGCCCTGCTGCATCACAACGCTATGGCGCTGCGCAGCCTCAAGGAAGCCGCCTCATCCGCCTCCGAGTCTGAGCTACAGGAACCGCGATCGCCCACACCCACGCCCACGAATCTCAGCACCGGCCCCCACTCGCCGCCCATGACCTTCCGCTGCGAGCGTTGCGACAGTTTCGAGACAAGCTCGCGGGCATCCCTGCTGCTCCATGTGGTCCAGTGCCTGGCGGGTCAGGCGGCGGCGGCGGCAGCAGCGGCGGCGGCATCAGCGCGTCTGAAGAGCGAGGATCTGCAGGAGCCGGAGAACATGAGCCTGGGTCACATGGAGGGCGGCAAAGGCGATAACCAGACGGGCAATGGTTCCAGCTCCTCAGCCAGCTCCTCGCCGGCCGGGAATAGCGGAGGAGGAGGCGGCGGCAACAGCAGCTCTCGCAAGGTCTTCGAGTGCGATGTGTGCAACATGAAGTTTTCCAACGGCGCCAACATGCGCCGCCATAAGATGCGCCACACTGGTGTAAAGCCCTACGAGTGCCGGGTGTGCCAGAAGAGGTTCTTCCGCAAGGACCACCTGGCGGAGCACTTCACGACGCACACCAAGACGCTGCCCTATCACTGTCCGATCTGCAACCGTGGCTTCCAGCGCCAGATAGCGATGCGCGCCCACTTCCAGAACGAACATGTGGGCCAGCATGATCTGGTGAAGACGTGTCCGCTATGCAGCTACAGAGCGGGGTCCATGAAGTCGCTGAGGATTCATTTCTTCAACCGTCACGGCATCGATCTGGATAACCCGGGACCGGGTGGCACCTCCTCGTTGCTCCTGGCCCTGGAATCACAGGCTTCGGCGGCGGCAGCGGCGGCGGCTGCTAGTTACGTGCCACCTGGACTCAGTCCAGTGCCCGTGCAATCTCAGTCCCAGCAGCAGCAGCAGCAACAGGTGGCTCCTCCGGCCAGCGATAGCGGGGAGTCCATGCGATCCCTGGAGAATGCCACGCCTCCCATGCACTTCCTCACGCCCCACGTGGAGATCTCGACGCTGGGCGAGAGCGGCAACACGGAGTTGTTTAATGTAAGTCAATCGCTGTATGGCGGCCCATCCCTTTTTCAAGCCCCCTCTCTTACAAATGATAAACCAGCTGATTTGCGTTTGGCGTGAATCTGCATTACAGGGCAACAACAACAACAATAATAACAACAATAACAACTGCGCTACCAACAACAACAACAATATAAATGGAGGGAACAACTGCAACTCCATTAGCAATGGAAATGCCGAGTCCAATGGCGATAAGGTGAAAGATCGAGCCCTCATCATGCAATCGCCAGTGGAGCTGCCCATGGATTGCAACACAAAGGCCACGCCCATCACATCCAGCACCACAGCCAGCAGCCTGAGTGGAGGCTTGAAGAGCCACCACCAGCATCCGCATCACCACCACCACCATCACCACCACGAGAACCACATAACGCCGTCGATCAGTCTTATACCTATTAAACAGGTGAGTTGACTAGTGCCGAGATCAACACACGCCGTTTTACTGGGCTAATGGCTAAATCTATTGGGCTTATAAAATAGGGCTACACTAGTGTGCATGTGAATTTATATTGGCAGCATTAGGGAATTAGAACATTGTTCACAAAACAAACTGAAAGGGGGAATTCAAAGCAACCTCTTTCCTAACTAAATTTTGTAAATATTCATTTTCAAGAGATGGAAGTTCGGCTCGTACTGGATCGAATCCACACTTCATCTGCATGCGAAGGCGGAACAATTTTTAAAAACCTGTTGTGCATCATAAAAGACTGCATACCTAATTTGGCTGAACTGGCTCTAATAGACTGCCGAGATCCAGGGCTTTTATATTGATGGTTGATTCAGCGTTTGATCTTGACCTGTAAAATAAATTTCTGTTTACATTTTCATGATTTGAAATGCCATGAATTATGTATTGAATGCTGTTTATGGAAATTATTGTATTTTGTTGTTATATATTAATATTTCAACCGATTAGCCTACAGATTTATTTAACTATATATTTTTTTTAATGTGCGTATTTTTTTTATAAAATTTTCGCTACTTTGTGCAATGAAAAGTATGTGTGGGAAGTATGCAAATGAGATAACATAAACATATTTATTTTGTACTTGTTTCCTTGTTTTAAAAAAACTAATTTTCCTCTTAATGACCAAAAGGAGCCCATGTCGGAGGATATGGACAAGAAGGACCTGATGAACGGCAGTGATCCCAGCAGCGATACAGAACAGGCTTCCAACAATAACAACAGCAGCAGCAACAACAACAGAATCACCTCACTGATCAAGGTGCGTTAATATGAAGTAAACAATATATACGGGTATATTCTAATCCATCCGATTTTGAGCCAGGTCTCGCCACTGAAATCGCTCCTGCGCGAGGATCTTAAGCGTCGCATCTGCGCAAAGGCAAACAACCGGATCACCCGGAATGCCACCCCGCTGGAGAGTAACAACAACAACTCCGTGCTGTCCAACAGCCTGAGCAACGGCTCCGGTCGGGGATCACCCGGCCTGAATGGCACCAGCGGCGGAGGGGGAGGCGGAGGGCCACCCACGCCGGCAACGCCCGGTGCCACCAATGGCGCCAGCTCGACGCCCATCTGCAACGGGACCATCACGTCGACCGGCCAGGATGGAGACCTGCTGATCAACCGCAAGCTGATCCTCACCTGCCACTTCTGCGGCATCGAGTTCCCGGACGAGACGCTGTACTTCCTGCACAAGGGCTGCCACTGCGAGAGCAATCCGTGGCGGTGCAACATCTGCGGCGAGCAGCTGAACAACGTGTACGAGTTCAACTCGCACCTGCTCAGCAAGAGCCACCAATAGCAGCCACAGTTGGCCGGCAAGTAGGCGGATTGAGGAGCTTGCCGGCTCGGGATCTGGACGGTCCCAGGAATCGGAATCGGAATCGCAATCGCGCTTCGCGGTCGTACTCGATTCGGAATATTTACTTAGCTCAATTTTGAGAGATTTTCCACAACCAGGCACACAGTTAAGCTCAGAGCAAATTATACACTTACCATCTAGTTCTACGTTTACACTTACGTCTACGTTACATATATAGTTAGTTAGAGATAACTCATCATATTTTTATGATCTGCATGCAGAGAGTATGAAAATCAAATGAGAGCTACGTAGTTACCTAATCCCTTGAAAAGTCGAAGTCGAAGTTGAAGTCGAACAGTCGAACAGTCGAGATGGCAGAATCAAAAACGGAGTGCGATGGATATACACACATATATACCCTCCCGGAAACCAACCCTGTTATGTAGTCTTATTATGCATTAGGTTTTGTAGTTTAGTCCTTAAGTACTTGGCAATAATTTCCAGCCGGTTCAACTGGCCAGCAAACACTTGCGTCAACGCGGGTCCGCTTTAGTCGGTTTAGTGCATTATATAGCTAAGCTCGCCTCAAAGGTGGCAGTTTATGGTTTTAAGCATCCACAACTCACACTTCACACACATGGATACATCCGATATAGATGCATATACATACATATACATATATGCCTATACAGTTGCAGCGAAGGGCTTTAAATTTGTTATGTTTTCAGAGTTTAATACGACAGCAGCAAGTTTGATTAGGCGGATATAAACGAGAAGCTATATCTACATATATTTACATATAAACAACAGGATATATACGTCATAGCCAGGTTATGTACACCACTCTCACGCAGCATACATTCAGCTGCAGACACACACACAAAAACAGATGCAGATACAGATACAGATGCAGATACAGATACATATACAGATACAGATAAAGATACATATGCAGATATAGATTCGGATTCGGATTCAGATTCAGATAAGGATTCTTTTAGCTTAGCAGAGGGTTATCGAATTATGAATTCAATTATTATACTCGTACCTTTTACATAGCTCCTAGTTTGAGTAACTAATCTAACACAATAACAACAGCGATCGGGGGTTACTTCGATTGTGGAAAACATTTCGAATATTCGCACAGTGCTGCTCGTCAGTTTGCATACAACTGGAGCGTAGGAACATTTTTTAAACAAGCAAGACAAAAACATGCAAAAATTACAATTGTGATACGAAATTGTTGTAAATAATTGGTAAATCGAAATATGAGTAACACGAACTTTATCGTTTAGACAAAACTATGCCTTAGATGCCTATGATAGCATTACATACATATACTGATATACTGATATCTACATCTACGATACGAGCGATCACTGTACAAACAACCAACTGGACATGGAACTGTTGATTAGTATAGATAACTTTAGTGTAAATCAAAATTTGGAAAGTAATCCCAAGACCACCCTCTCCCCTTCTCCCCTACCACCTCCCCATCCCGCTTCCTTTTCAAACCTCCCCACCCCCCGCTGACGTAACGGGTTGTATGCAGCCAGCATGGCGCCACTGTGCGCTAAATTTTACTTCAGATTAACATCCGTCCATGATGTTCACGAGTTCTAGCGAAAGTAACACACTTATCCATAGTGCTTATGTATGTAAAAAGGAGGACTCGAAGCCAATCACATTGCTTAGTTCCCATCTTCTCTGTTATTTGATCTATACTTTTAGCTAGCGTTAATTCTTAGTCGAAGGTTTTTGTTGATCATTTTGTTGTTTATCCGTTAGCACATAGAAGACACCTGCAGCACTTGCACATTATGTACATTACGTTCTTCCCGACCCTTCTTATAGCAATACATTGTAATCACCCCTTATTTTGCTCTACTCTAGCCAATTCACTCGTGTAAAAATGGTTTGTTGTGTTCAGTTAATATTTACTACTTACTACTTGGTAACTTACCACATAGGGCGTAATTTTGTTTTTGTTTTTAACTTTGTTAATGAACTATTATCGCGTTGTTACACGAATCAATCCATTTTCAAATCAAAAGGCGTATAACGTTGAATGTAACAAATGAGCAATTTTTAGCGATCTTTCGTGTTAAATTTTAATAGAATTAAACGATAACAGAATGGAAAAATTAAAAACACCAAATGGATTAAGAACAGAAACAAAACATTTACTTAATTAGTGATTATAATTCTAGCTGCAAACAAAAAGGCATGTTAATTTTTTAGAAATAAAATGGTTTAAAACAAACAATACAAATGTCTTTCTTTTCTCACCGCGCCTAACGGCTGAAAAACTCAAAATGCCAGCTGCTTGCCACTCAAGTAAAGCAGTTCTTCTCTGCTAATATGGCTAACCACTGTTAGCACACTGCTTGACGATGTTAAGTTCACTGCTTGTTGGTTCTGCTCAATGCTGTAAAATTAAGTAGAAACGATGTTTTGTTTCTCTTGTATTTAAACAGTTACTTTAAAAATGAATTTTAGAAACTTCTATAACTTCTACTTCCAATAAGTCACCATGTTTTTAATTTAAAATTTTTTAAATAATAATGAAAGCTTGAATTTATGATACCAATTAAACAACTCTAAAAATTACATACAATTAAGTACATCTATTCTAAATATTCGAGCCGCTGACAATGACCTTTCACCTAAAAACAGATTAATTTATTTTCATTCAATCTTATGTGCACATATCCCAAAAATAAATAGTTAAACCAATTCACTCTCCAATTTTCACGACACAGCTCCAGTGTTCCGTACGTCACAGGATTGGTTGACAAGCAATTCACCAATCGAAACTCCTTAACAGCACAGTGGTTGAAACTGTACCATAATTGCAGCGAAATTCTGGCGCCGGCGCAGTTTGTGTTGCATGTACATATCATAACAGATACATTTATCTGGCTGACGGGGGTTGATTACCAAATGCGAATGAGAGACCTTTTTTTAAAAGGAAACAATATGTGAGGTCACATCAGCGGTCCCAGTTGTGCGTTTGTACATACATATATATGGCAGCTTAGCATATACTCCAATTAAAAGGAGAGCTAACGTTCTAAAAATAATTGTCAGGCCTGTGTCATGTTTCCCATACATGGATGTATAGTATTAAAGGAACTCCTCATTTATTTGATTGAAACGGTAACAGGGATTTATATTTTATATTTTCGCTTTGATATTACAAAACCTATGAATTAGCTATATTTTGGTCTTGTTAAATGTCATGTCATGGTGAATTCAATAATATTATGGATATTTATTTAACCAGTTGTATTTATATATATCTAAGATGTTTTATAAGTAAAAAAGAAGCGCATATTGGGAAAATTAAAATTACACTACATTTTAACTAGATCACCCGTTTTTTCTCATTTTTTGAATATGAATATGTGTTGTTAATTGCAACAGAAGTCCACCCTTTAATCTTCTAATAAAAATGTAAAACTTTATTTCAAAGGTTGTTGCGTTTACACATAGTATGTATATTTTGTTTGTCCTTTTTGCGCATTTTTAGTACAGAAGAACCGAATTCAAGTTCCTAACTAATTTATCACGCAACCGAACAAGATCAGATTAAACAACCCCGATCGGAATAAACACCTTTTCGCAGATCAGAAGGAGACACAGTCGGCTGGTCGGCTATATCGTATCATTGGCAGCTCACTTCCTCCGCCGCGGAAGCCATTTGGCAATTTCCTAATACCAAATACCCTCCCGATCCGAATGCCGATCCGGATTCCCAGCATATGCTCCGCTCGCCTCAAATCGGTGTGTTTTTCTTGTTTCGGGTCCCGCTTTGCGGCAATTTGCTTGCAGTTTTGTTTGCAGTTTTGTTTGCGATTTAGGGGATAATGCGCCTTAAAGCCAAAACACGATTGACTGAAACCCCGGTCACGACTAATCGCCCGACGAGCAGAGTGACGAGGACGGGAGAGGACAGATCTGGCTGGCTGATCGGGTAAGGATAATGCCCGGCAAGTCCATTGTGAACGCATCAATAGCTATAATCGCAGCATCAATATTTACCCAGCGACCGACTCCGTTTCCTCCGATTCCCGATCCCCGATCCCCGCGGACAACAATGCGAGCAAATCCGCTGCCAGCGTTCCAATGAGGCGATTAACACCTAAATATGTGTGTCATTAGAGGCGACAAATGGAAAACGCATTGACAGCTAGACAGACGGTGGCTTTGACATCCTCATCCTCGTTCTCAGCCAGAAGGCTGAATGCAGCCGACGGAATACACCGTCAGAAAACTGGGGCGCCAAAAGATATTATATTATTATAACGAATACATTATTCAGATTTTAATAACCAGGTTTTGGCTCAAGCCAGTAAGGCGAAAAAAGAATGGCAGATGCGCCAGTAACTTTTATTTTTGTAATTATCAAAAACCGGTAGGTACACAATAAATTATTTTTACTGCATACGGCGTCCATACATATATGTAATAAGTATTGGAATAATGCAATAAAAGTCTTGCTCCATTTTTGCATTATAAAACTCGATTTCACAATCCAGGAAAATGAAATCAAAGGCCGTTTCTCGCAGTGCACTGCCACATATCAACCTTCTGTTCTGCTTGGTGTTGATAATGCGCGTGTTTTTATTTTCAAATGCCGATAACTTGCCCTTAAGCCGATTTGGCATACGTGTCATAAGGCCCACAAACACATGCAAACGGAATGCAGATGGGTTTTAAAATGGGGCTTGAGGTCGGCGAGACAAAGACCAAAATTTCGACCGAGCTAATGACGTCACCAGGAGACCTCCATGGAAATGCAAAAAAATCTATAAGGTCTTGAATCGAAAATAGTGTAACTAAAAGTGAAGCAATGTGTTTAGCTACTTAATCTGTAGGTCAAGAAAGCTTTCTAATAATTTCAGAGTGCTAGTGACAGTAAAGTCGAACCGCACTTCTTTCAGTGTAGAGCTTACCAATTTACCCACACTTGCCCTGACCCCTTGTGGTCACCAGTGCTTGGCACTGGCATCCGCGTCGCTCCGGCTGACCGAATATATCCGCTGCATCTGTGTGGGCGAGTGTGTGCGGCCGGGCCTAAACTGATTTAAAGCTGACTTGGCCGAAAGGAGGCTCGATTCGAGGGAGATTTGCCTAACTAATTATTGAATGTCTCAATGGGGCTTTGACATTCGATACTTCGAAAGGGCAGCGGGTCATAATCTCCAAAACTTAGCTCATATGGAATGGAATATTATCCCTATAAGATGGAAAGCAACAAGACAAACCGCCATAGTTGCTAGCTGGTAGAGAATCTAGAATCTGCATGCTAAATCATTTTAGCTAAGCTAAGCCTCTGTAGAATCTGCATGCTAACTCATTTTAGCTTGCATAGTTTATACGGACAGTTGGACGGCAGACGAAC
Source organism: Drosophila erecta (assembly GCF_003286155.1). NCBI lineage: Eukaryota > Metazoa > Arthropoda > Insecta > Diptera > Drosophilidae > Drosophila > Drosophila erecta. The sequence continues at coordinate 19,005,948 of NW_020825200.1, forward strand.
GAACAGACGGATGTGGCCAGATCGACTTGGCCACAGATTCTGATCAAGAATATAGATAACTTATAGGGTCAAGAGCGTGTCCCTCTAGTAAATATGACAACTCCCCAAATGACTCAACAGAAACGAATCGCCAACTGTCAAGCCTCGTCAAAGAGGAAGAAAGTTCATTTGACAATTAATTTAAACAAAACTGGCCGAACACAAGAATTTATATTGCATCCAATCGGAGTCATGTTTCCGATCAATTATCTTGTTGTACACCAATTGAAAGCTTCAATCCGTACGAAAATAATTGTCAGGGACGCGATTATCAAACACTATCTATCCGACTTCTAGTCGATCTCCCCGAAATTGCTGTTCCAGCCCCTGCCGCCAGAACAACCATCCAGAATCACACAAGCTCATGTCAGTGAGTTCAAATTACATTTAATTGTTGGACATTTTTTGTGGCACGGAGCGGGCGAGGGAGTGCTTACTCGCATGCGGCACAGACAAGGGGCATGGGGATGGAAATCCGCCACAAGGTCAGGGGAAAGGGAAGCTGGGCTTAATTTGTAAAAGAGATAACATTTACACGTCAAAAGCCTTGGACGTAAAGCGTTGGGTTGCAAATGGCTCTGGCCAGGATGAGGGCGGTGCGAGCGGGGATTATGGTGGTGGCGATGTGCCGGGTCGGCCAGCTGAAACACTAGAACCAGGTTCCAGTGCGGATGGGCTGGGGTAAGTGAATTTGAATCTCAATTGAATTGCGAGTTTGGGCGAACTTTACGCCTGTCTGCTCGCTTAGATCCTGCCCTGCTCATCTCCGAACCCAATTATCTTCCAATAAAAGGGCAGCGGAAAAGTGCATCCTCAAGTTACGACACACACATCCCAATCCCAATCCCAATCGCAATCTCAATGTTGTTGTAACGGATTTGTAAGCTGGCTGCTTGTTTGCCAAAACCGAAAAGCCAAAATCTACTTTGCCACAGGGGTTGACTTGCCCTTTTTGTCTTCGGCCGGAGTAACCGAAATCTAGCCTGCGGGCGAACATCTTTATTAATTCATAATTCAATCGGGAATCGCCGGGAAAGACAATGGAAACAACACATTTGCCAACATTATGGATTTTGATTTAACTTCAATTTTCCTAGCCCTACGTCGCTTTTGTCCCAGTAATTCAATACGATTTTTCAATCTCTGCACAATGAGAGTCAGTCGAGACGATGCCTGTGGAAAAGCTCACTTGGCGAGCAGCCCCAATTTTCTATTTTCAATTTTCCAGCTGCCCCTGATGAGATGATGATGGTCCAGGGCGCGTCTCTGAATGCAAGTGGAAAATTGGAATAGCAATTCAGCTTAATTAGCTCGATTGAAGGAAGCCGTTGGCCGATTAAGTTAATGCACTTTGAATTAAGTTTTACAATTGCAGAATGCCTTCAGGGACGTGAATCGGTGCACAGCAACAATTTCAGTTAAATCCCTAAATCTCGAAATTTTCACATTTGATTCCTGTGGTCTAGCTTTTCACATCTCGTTATAGTGGGCTTATGAACAATGGTTGTAATATATCTGCAAAATTGATGTTAAGCAATCACCAAATGGCCAGCAGAAAGGTGATACATATGCCAAATGTGATGCCTTTAAAGACCTCATCCGCCTTATCCCTGTAGGGATATATCTTCCCAACCAAGTCATCCCTTCGGAGGAAAAGCATCCAAGCCAAAAGTGGTCACATTTTACCGATGCTATCTGGGCTCAAACCGTTTACACGGAGTTCCAGTAATCGCCGGAAAATCTGCAGCCGTCCCTGGGCCGTGCTCATGAATATTATGGGCAGAGCATTTAATGCGTTCCCGCTCCCTAATCCGTTTCCAAATCTCCAAATCCATGCGGTCTGTGGGCTAGAGAAACAATAACAATGGCAGCGGAAATGTTTTCAGAATCGGAATCAGTTGGCTGAGTGCTTTTGTTAATCCGAACTCGAATACGAATCCGAGGGAATGGGACTGCGAGTGGAACTCCAGCTCCAGACCGCAGTGGAGGCGAGTCTCTTTAGCACCGAGACACGACCACAATATGGCCACGCCCATTGGGATCGGGCCAGGATGAAGACATCATCGCGATAGAGACCCGGGTACTTTGTTACTGTAGCTGTGCCTGATGCCTGATGCCTTTTCAATGCTCTTATGAATTACGCATCGACGCCTCCTTTTGTCCGATGATGGGCACCTTTCGCAGGAACACGATTCCGATGCCGATGCCGAATCCGAATCCGAATCCGAATCCAAATGCCAGTGTACGAACCTGACTCCCTCATCTGGTCGCCGGTATATAGAGGTACATATATATGTATGTATCGATGGCTCTGCGCGGGCAAATCTCATTAGACGACAAAAGGGAAAGCGACTGAGACGGCGACTCACCTTTCATTGGGACTCCTGGGCGACAATTAGTGCGAGTGTCGAGTTATTCAGAACCGAAGGCAGTGGATTTCATTAGTGAGGCTGCGAAGGGTCCTCGGTTGCCCCGCAGCCACGCCCCCGGGCGAAGGGGGCGGCGGTGGAGAGGCTGGAGCTGCAAGTGGAATTTCCCGCACAATGGAAACGAAAAGGGTTAAGGGCTGAGCATGTGTGAAGTGTTTGTCTTGCTCATTTAATGCTGCAAATATTTTGACAAAGTTCCCGCACAACCACCAGGCCAAAACCCTTTCACACACACCATATGCACTGAAAACTATATCTTTTATACACAAACCGTGGTACCGAATCAAACCGTACTGTTGGTAATTACTTCTCGACTGACTTTCACCTTGTGTTAATATCTATTTATATTTCTTCAGTGCTTTTAGGCCCAAGCAGATTGTTCTTTTCTCTCAGTGTGCTCATCCTCTGACAAATTATCATAATAAAGTTTCATTTATTGATTCGCCTTGTTGACTGTTCACAATTGTCAGAGGAACAGATGAACAGATGGGCGCGGATGGGCTTTTCTCGGTTTCCACTGCTGTTTGCTCAGGGAATTTGCATTGCTAACCCGCCAGCCACCCACTCCACGCCTCCCTCCGCCCTCCGCCCTCCGCCCTCCGCCCACCGACTCGCCACCACCCCGCCTCCGCCCACTCGAAGGGCTGGCAACAATGCAACTCTTTTGGCTGAATTTTATTCAAAGCGCGTTTGTCTATTTACAGTACATTTACGCACTTAATGATGGGGTTCGTTTGTGCCGCCCGCGCCCCTCGGACCCCCGCCCCTTTTCCACCCCCCTGCATAAGGGGGCAAATGTCAGTCAAAAGATTTAAAGATGCGCACGTTAAATGTTTTATATTGTGGTAAGCGCTCGCTGTCTATGTGTGTTTGCACTGGCTTTGTCGATAAGCTCTGCCACAGTGGCTCAAGAGTTGCCAAAAAATGTGTTTGGTACAAATAGTAAATAGTTGGGATGGTGATAATTAACTAGCGACTTTTCCCAAGCAACCAAATTGAAAACATAAAATTAATAATAGATTTCCTCCACAGAGGACAGCATGGAGAGTTGGCCCTTAAATAAAATACAGTAATATGCGAGTATGTAAGACAGGTAGCCATTTTAAGCACAGTTCCAACTGGTTTCTTATCTATTTTTATAATTTATGCAAGCCCATTCAAACTAATAACTTTGACAAGTGCGTTTGTCCAAATATTTTGTGTGAGCACCATGAGTTGGCACTCCACTGTGCGAGTTCTTTGTGCGGGAGTTGCTGGATGGCAATTGCCAGGCGAGACGACCCATGGAAGCGATGGGAATGGGGATGGGGCAGGGAACTGCGGACAAATTGACAAAAAATAGGCAGGGATCGAGGCGCGGGGAGGGAGAATTCGGCCAGAGGGTGCATAAACTCGATTTGGAATACGTAAACCTTTGCACTGGGGCTTTCATTCTGCGGTTAACCTAATTGAGTCGTCTTGTAAAATATGTAAATGCAACCACAACAGTCCGAGGTTGTTTGACTGCTCCGTGGCGTTAATAATTACGTGCAGCAACCCTCGACGGTCGAAATTTGGCGACAACGCATTAATTTGATGAAACAACAACAGGAGCTTTTGCCAGACGCGACAGTCAGCCAGTCGATCAGTCAATCAGCCAACCAGCCAGCCAGTCAATTAGTCAATCAGTCAATGAGGAGCCACCCCTTGTGGGCGATGCACTTGGGCTCCTGTAATTGGTAAATGGCCCTCGAGTGACGCATTCCCGCGCTGGCCAAGTGTAAAATCAATTACTGGGTCGGCCCAGCTAATTGGAGCCATATGGCGTCCGTCTAGCGCCTATTGATTCCGAATTCCAAATTCCAAATTCCGAATTCCGAGTACCCAGGCCACAGCGGTGCCAAATCCAAATCCAAATACCAACTCCAGACGACGCCGAAAATTGGAGGGTTGCAGGAAACAGGGTCAAAAGTGTCACATCATGCATAATGATGACGGTGATGAGGCGACGCGACTCGACTCAACTCAACTCAACTCAAGTCGACTCGCCTAAAAATAAAACGTGAAACGGCCGAAATGGCCGAAATGCCTGCAGTGGAAATTAACTGACAATGCGGCGTATACTTAATGCGCCCGGTGCCCAGCTACTGATAATTGCGCCTTCAAGTGTTTCTTTCGCTGACTGTCGGACGCCTGACAACTTGCACATGCTCGCAGTCGTGGTCCTCCCTCTGCCCACCCCTCATCTGGATGGTACCTTGGGCCCCCAGTCTCACCTTGTAATTTGAGCCGAAAATTTGTTGGAAAAAGGAAGCACTTATATCCAACTAGTCAGTCAGTCATCCATCCACGTTTGGCCCATCAATCCGGGCAAGTGAGTCTGTGGCGCTAGCAGCAGATTAGATCGCGCACTCGGGCACTGAGAGAAATACTCTAAGCCTACTGGACGAGGTCAATCTAATATGGCTCCTTGCTTATTCAACCATATTTCATACGTACATCTTCAAGAAGCGAATTTTGTGGGGAAGATAAAGGGATGTGGAATCCAACTTCAAAGCATAACTATACTTTTAAATACTTATCCAGCACCAGATAATATTTTTTCTTTAAATTAAGGCTAATTAAATCTACTTTTAACCAGCCAGAGAAACTGGCCCTAAAACTTCAGAGATGGTTAATATCAAACTGCTTATAAGCGAATTCTTCGCGTTGGTTGGCCAAATTTTTCCGTGTGTGCTGGAACGATTCTGTATTCGATATATGCACATATACATAAATGCAGTCTGTTCCCAGGGAAGATCGGAAAGGCTTTTGAGTCCATAATGACGATGATGTGGTGCATTTGTGTGAGTGACAGTGACGCGTCAGTTTTTCATCTCGCTGCATTTTCGGTGAGAGGTTGTGGATTCGGTTGTGGTGGATGTGGATGTGGATGCATCGTGTGTTTGCCCACAGCATTGGATATTTTCATAAGGCAGCTAAGTAAACCACTCAAGTAGGACATGGCAAGGCCGGACATGTCATCGCTGGCGCCATCCGCCGACGCCATCAGCTCGGTTCTGGGATCTCCGTCCTCGGATCGCGGTGCTCAGTTCCCAGTTCACTTGGGCTGGAGTGAGAGGCTACCACTGGCACGGCCACCGATCTTGGATGTTGTTCTTTCCCCTCGGACTTGACTTGGCTTTCGCCCGACTCCGACTCCGACTCCGACTACGACTCTTGTGGATGTTTACACAGAAACTGATATTTTATTTCAAAATATCAACAGACCTCGGGAAACACAATGGCAACAGCGGGAGCAACATTAGCAGCAGATGGATAGTTGGTAGTATCAGCCCGAGGAAAGCGAACTCCCCTCCCCTTGCGGTTTTTCCAGTTTCCACTGCCTGTTTACCCAGCAGTCTGTGTTTTTGTAAAAGAGGCACTTGATGGCCAACAAAGTAATGTAATGGGCAGGATATTCCGACGTTTTTATCCTGGCTTATTGATTTGTTGGGCAGAAGCATTACGTAACGTAATTTTTTCACTAAAACTGAATATATTCCCATTTGCTTTCAAATGCCCTGAAAGGACATTCATCACCATTCTTTTTGCAGTTGCACCGGAGACACCGAATACAAAAATGCAAATAAATAATTATCGTAATTATCTCACGATTATAGTAGGATTTACGCGACTTTTCCAGTCCGATTCGGTTTCCATTTCCATATCTCCAACAAACAACGCATTTTTGTGTAATGATTCAAATTCTTAACTGTTCATTCGGTTTTATTGCAATCTAATTGTATACGTAAGCTCTATGATTTGCATACTTAAACTCTATTTACAAATACGTACACACACACAAAATTAGAATGAAAACGTATCGAATTCAAGTTCAGTTTTGGGGCCACTGGGACCGCCATCTGGATTAGCTCTAAATCTGTATCTCAGTTTCCATCCGGCTTAAATGGCTATCTTTGAAGAGTGAGTGTGCGACGCTTGCGATTTGCTGCTGCTGGATAACGGTATAGGTATAGGTGTAGGTATAGGTGAAGGTATGGTATTACGGGTCATGATATAGGAAACAGTTCCGGATCGAATATTGCTCGAATCCGCCGCTGGGATGCGCTTAACTACGGGCTAACTTAGAAGTACAATTGAAACAATCTGAATAGCTGGGCCTTAGTGCTTCGGAGCTTGTGAGGATTGGGATTGGGCTGGGTTAGTGTGGGTGGGCATACAGGTGGACACCTCAGACCCGCTGATATCATGTGATCTCGGGAGCACTGTGCTTCAGTTCCGGAGACGTGGAGAAGGGCCGATGGAGCATCAGTTGGCCACTGTGATGGTAGCCCATGGTGGTGGGCTCATGGTGTTGGTTGCCACCTCCTCCTCCGCCTGATGCTGCCGCCGCCACTGCCGTGGAGTTGAGCTTCTCCGGCGAGTTGATCCTCAGCTTCGGTGGCGGATGCGGTGGTCCATGTCCACCTGGAACACACTCCACACTGTATGCAGCCGCGTAGGCCGGATGATGCAGTGGTGGTCCGCCAGTTGCCCCATTCAGTGCCAGCGGCTGCGGCAGCTGCGGATGCGGACGCAGGACAATCGGCTGGATGGGGAACTGCTGCGACATCTCCTTCAGGTTGCTGAAGCTCTGCAGGTAACAGCCGGCGCTGAAGAGACTGGTGGCCGCGTCCAGCTTGAACGGTGGCAGGCAGCCCGGACCGGTCAGCGGTCCTCCGGGTCCGCCGGCTGCGCCGGCCGCCCCGCCCCCGTAACCCGCTGGCAGTTGGGGCGGCGTGTGGGTGGGCGAGGCCAGCGGCAGGGGCAGGGAGAGGGGCAGTGGCAGCGCTCCGCTCAGATCCCGCGGCTTGTCGTCGTCCACGCTCAGGCTCTCCTCCCGGTCGTTGGCGCCGTTGGAGGTGCTGCCCGGACTGTGCTGCAGCTGCAGGCTGCTGGGCACCGGCGAGTGGGTGCCCAGCGAGATGTCCGAGTCGGAGCTGTCCGAGGGCGTCGGCGAGGCAGCTCCGTCCGCCCGCCGGCTGCGGCAGCTCATGCCCGAGTTGTTCTGGCTATGCTGGATGCTGGAAGTGGGCAGAAACGGGGAGAATGTGTTAGCACTTATACATCAAACTCAATCTAATATACATGAACAAACTAGAGGGTAAGTTGGGAATTAATCATCATGGAGCAAGCTTTCAATATTTTCTTGACAGACCCTTTATCTGGCCTGTCATGGCTATTTTGGAGTTAATTTATAGTGATCTGTAACTGTTTAGCTTCCACTAAAAGCCGTAGCTGATCGAATGCCGATAGAATTCGAGAGGTTCCCCAGGCCCTTCCCCACGCCATTCCCTCGCAGTTTCACGGCTTTTTTCCGCCTCGCCAGATGAAGACATCAAGGCATCAAGGCATCGGCATCGGCATCGGAATCGTCGGCATCGTTAATTAGTCGATGCTGGACAGTTGCAGTGGCCGCGGCTAAACGCCCATTAAGGCGGCCCATTTGTCGCTGCCCCCGGAGCAACGGGGGGCCAAAGGAGCAGGGGCAGCACATAAATCTGACACAACTTTCACACATGCTTAAGATAAATCGTCTGTGGCCAAAACAAAAGACGCGCCATCTGACCAGAAGATGACTTGATTAGCCGCCATGGATTTAACACCGGCAGCGGGCAGGAGATCCCAACCCGGCCAGGAGGGGCGGGGGAGCATATACATTCTCATATACATCATCATTTGCCATCACGCCATGACTCCTGCAATGTCATAATTATCGGTTAGGATTCGCTCAACTTGCTGCAATTTGTTCCCCTTCTGGCTGCCTTTGGCTGCCCCCGAGATCCTGGAGCGGCTCGTGTTGTGTGATTAATGGTGCTCCACCGGCATGGGCACTCCGGTGCGGGAGCAGGGACACCACCACCATCACCACCATCAGCGCGACTCAGTTGGAGCTGCGAAATGTATCTGCGGCTACCTTTCGGGGCCCTTTGTCTCGGAGGGAGCACTAAATCGTTTAGTTGCCTAATGTGCCAACTTGATAGATCACTCACAGTCCGCTGAATTGGGCAAGAGATCGGGACTTCCCGCTGCTGGGATACTCCCCAAAGCAGGCCCTTCCGATTAGAAAGGTTTTTCGGCTCGTTTTTTGAGTTCTCAGCTATCGGATTTGAGTAATTGGAACCTAACTATGGGAACTTGGACGGCATTCTGTGTGTGGTGGGTCTGGGAGGTGAAACTCTAGAAGGGCTCATGAAAACCTAACTCTTATTTAAAATACATTTATAAATATAATATATCCCAATTATAAAGTAAAGCATTATAATATTGGTCTGTGCGTATGCCATAGAGGAAGTCGATTCCAACACACCATCTATAGGCATCTTATGATGCCTCAATCTGAATTAATAATTCTAAAAGGTTTGGATAATACACTTCCCAGAAATGGTAACTGGAGCCACCACTATTAGGATCGATGAGGTGAAACCCCAAGTCAAAGCCCACGATGCTGGAGTCCTTGTGAAAGCTTCTGGTAGCCAGATTTTTGGCACGGGCGACTCAAGGCCATTTTCACACACGAATGGAGCGACTGGAGTTGCTGCGACTTGGCACGCTCGGCTTGAGCCCAGAAACCGAAAACTTGGATGCACGAATATGATATACGTTTTCCACACAATTGACTAGGCAGCGAGAGGTTTACGGCTAAGGGCAGGGACAAGGGCAAGGACAAGGGCAAAGGGTTCACCGAAATCGGATACCCTGTGGCACCTAACCTAACCGAAGTGACACGTATGTAATTACCCGCCTGGACATGGCCAGTCCGAGGAGCTGGATGTGCGGAGTAACCCGAGATGCATTGAAATGCTCCTTAATCGGCTCATGTCAGAAGATGGGGATTCCGATTCGATTCGATTCGAATCGAGTCGAGTCGAACTGAAACCCATTGAGGCTGCAAAGAATGCCAGCGGAGTAACACGATCCGCTAGGCCAACAAAAGATGCCCGCCTTAAATATGTGGCTTAAGGACCGAAAGCAGCTAGAAAAGATGGGGAAATCAATGAACCTGCAGGTAACAGAGAGTCAATAGCGCGACAAAATCAGTCGGAAAATTGCAGAGCTCTGCTGGAGCATTTTTCCAATAATTGTGTCAATTCAAATTGAATGCCGTCCGTAAATTGTGTAAATATTTGGACAGGCGCGAGCAGTTAGCATTTAGCAGTTGGCAGTTGGCAGTTGGCAATAAGAGCAGTCCGCAGTCCCAAGGGTTCCTAAATGCAATCAACATTTATTTTATATTTATTCCTTTCTCCGCCCGGAGATCTGTTGACAAACGGGATTTAAATTTGCTCGCATTTGAATATTTCACTTCCAACCCTTGGGCCGCCTGTCCGCTTATTTGTCGAGCCTCTTTCACTTGTCAAGTGAACAAAGGCCACATCCGGTGATGCTGCCTGCCAACCATCCAGCCATCCAGCCATCCTATCCTCCAACTGGCCAGCCGTCGATGAAGAGTCATCCGCCTGCCGATGATGATGACTCGAAGCTGACTTCTTATTAATTTCTTTAATACACTTTCTATGCGGCATTGAAGTGTCCGCATTGAAGCTTCGCTTCCATTCAGCTCATTCTGGGAGTTCAGTTGTGGATACACCGAGAGAAACACTTACAAATAATATATTAATATATTTGTATCGATTCCCATTTACTTTGGAGGCACCTGAGCTTATGCCCACTTATTGTCCTGAAGTGCACTGCCAATATCCCATACATTGCCCCAGTTTCTCTCTGTGTAACTTCTGGGTAACTCCAACGGCTGCTCCCCTTGGAGAGCTGATTGTATATTTTTCTCACAAGCCACCGAAAACGGTAGTTGGTGTTGTGCAAACAGCGTCGAGTGGTCCGAGTTCAGCTCCCTCGGATCGCATGGAGCATGGGCATGGGCATGGGCATGGATGGCATGGATGGTATGGGTACTTATGGGGCTCGAGAGCCCTGTCCGAGCGCTCGGACAAGTGGGCCCTCCGATTCGGATATTGACAATGGATGGGGATGGGAATATCAGCTTCTGCATCTTCCTTTCTTCATTAGAATTCTAGAGAGGCTGGGAATCGATGGACAAAAACCACTTCAAGCTTGGCTTGTGTATATTTCGGACGATATCTGCTGTCCCCAAGTGCGTGTTTGTTGATTTGATTGATAATTGACATTTACAACATATTTGCTGGGTGCTCAACTGTATTACACTCTGCCCGCAACCCAAATGTTGGCTGATTCGATTTCGTGTTCTGGACAAATCGCTCGCTCAACGACGCCCACTGTGCTCCTAATTTGGCCAGCGCTTCTGGACTGGAGATGGATGGATGGTTGGTTGCTGGTTGCATGTGGGCGAAGCTCATCTTATATCCATCTCCAGTGGCTGTCCACGAGCCACGCATTTCGCTCGCCGGGTAATTCACGCAATATAACCATCGGCGCGAGGCGGATTCAGTGGATTGAATGGATTCACTTTATTCATTTGATTCGGGGCTCCATTTGGCCAAGAGTTTCGTATCGCTGTCGTTCATCGTCGAGTGGCAATTGTAATTGATCAAAATCAAGTCTCGAGCCGGGGCTGCGGCTTAATGAATTTGCACAATAGAAGCTTCTCGTTTTGTTTTTTCCAATGATTTGTGAAATCGCTTGTGACTCAGCCATTAATGCGCGCAGATGTATTCGAATTATCTTAATCCATTCAACTAGCAATGACAGTACCATTAATTGGTACACACATTTGTTAAAGTTTGGGAATGAAAGTATCAGTTCCACCATCTAGCTATGATCTTTGCACGCATGTATCATAATCCAGAAAGTTGTAGAATACCTCTCGATCGGAGTAAGGAACAGTAACCACTGAATCAATATCCAGTTAGCAAGGCACGATTAATTGCGTTCCCATCCGCTCCTCAATGGGCATTGCACGCCCGAGGGTTCCGCTGAATCAGACAAATGGTGATGACTGGGGCATCTGGGTCTTACGGCAGGCATTCAGATGCCTGTCCAGAATTCCTGTATAATGCGCGGCAATCTTGATTTTGAATATCTTGCAACTGCCACTGCCACTGCCGCTGCAACTGCCGCTGCAACTGCAACTGCACTCCACTTGCAATGGCCACTTGGTGGTTGGAGGCATCAGAGCATGACAAGTCAGCAGCGCCAAGTTTCCGCCGTAACGACTCAAGTCGAGTTGAGTCGATCAATCTCCGATGTCTTAATTACTCAATTCGGGAGCGGGAAACGCGCCGCTGCCTTTCTCCGCGGAGCCTTTCTAATAGAGTGGATTGCATTGGAGCTGTGCATTTGATTGATTTACCATCTCGTCCGGGCAGCAAACAGCCGTTTGACATCGCGGCTCCTTCAGCCTTCACGAGCTCGTTTCCCAGCTCCAGCTGCCTTTCCATGCCCTTCCTCGGGGCGCTTCAGTTCTGGCCAAGAGGTGGCACAGCTTTCCAGGACTCTAATAGCTATGTTACCTTGTTTTTGGTACTACGGAGGATCAAGGGATCCAGTCAATTGAATTGGAATTGGAGCTTACTGAATAATTTTGTGAATTATATAGATGTTACGGAATCATATTCCATAATTATTAGTATTAATAAGGCACTGGGAAGGGTGTGGACAGATTCGGCTGGGATACTTGTCCTGCCGTTCGCGACTCCGACTTGTCCGCCTGTCGCATTTGGTTCGCACAAGTGCAGTAGCAAAAATGTTAACAATTTTCAGCGCACAATGCTGGAACAGTCAGCGCCTGCTGGCTGGGCCTGGTTGGGTCTGGTTTGGGTCTGGTTTGGGTAGTCGGTTAGAATGGGTCTGGAACCCCTTCCGCTGCCCCGGAGCCGCGTTGAGGACGCCCCTGTCTGCCGCCTGGCGCTGTCGAAGCTGTCTGGCCGTCGCATATGAACGGCTTTTAATTTCATATTTTTTATATGGGCATACTTAGTGTTTCGTATCGCCAGTGCGCCTTTTTGTCTCATCTCGGGGGCTTTTGCTGTGCCGCCGCTGCTTAATAACACGATGACTACACGAAACCTCGGAGCCCAAAACTCGAACCTCCAATTCGAGCTGGGATCCGCGGATCGGCGGATCGGCGGATCTGCGGATCGAGTGCGGATGGAGTTGTAATGGCCGCGTATCCGTGGCTGCTGCCGCTTTACAAGCGAAATAATCGCCATCATTTTAACTAATGACCCGCTCGCATCTGGTTTTTATTCGTATTTGTATACTCCTTATTTCATTTTTTTGGGGGCTATGCCGTTTGCTTGGCGCTTTGTGCAGATTCATTCAATTTGAGACGAGACCGCTGCCGATGCTGCTCCTAACTTAATAAACACGGCTCTTTGGATGGGATCTCTGGCTGGATGGGGCTGCGGGGCTGTGGAGCTGCCAGGTTTCCGAGGAATGCCAAATGTTGTCTCGATTTGTTTTACTTTTCCTTTTGCTTTTCCCTCTTGCTTTTTTTGTGAGCAGGTAGAACTTGAAATATTTGCGCATCTGCAGGAGCAGCCAAACACTTGAGTGGACTACGATTTCGACTCCAGATCTGCGACTCCAGCTCCAGCTCCGACTCCGGATTTCTTGCAGTGTCATTCCACTTAACTTGCCTTCTTTCACTTCGAGCGGATCTTCTTCATTTCAACTTCGCGCGAATTGGTCGAGTTTTAACTTCTCCTGCCCATTTTCGCAAGCGGTTGCACCTTTCCAGCTGAAGCTGAAGCTGAAGCTGAAGCTGAAGCTGAAGCTGAAGCATGAGCTGCGTTTACACTGTCATCATCGTCATGATCATCGCTATCATGATCGTCATCTCTGTTCGTTGGCTCCTCCACCATTACGGCCAGGCCAAGACTCATACCCAAGCCCAAGCCCAAACCCATCGTCATCGTCGGCGGTCAGTTTAATGTGGCCAAAAAGCGACGACCGCAACAAACAGCAGAAATCGAGATCGCTTCACTGGGTGCCGCCACCGCTGCCGCAGATCGGCACGGATCAATGAAATGGAAACGCTCCTGTGCGACCCCCCCACTGCATCCACCTCGTCCACCTCGTCCACCTCACCCACTGCACCCGCTCTCCGGAGGATGATATCCGCTTACCCGCCCGATCGGGTTACCAATCCAGACCCAGACCCGTCTAACTCCAAACTCCAAGCTCCGAGCTCCTATGGCTAATTGAGGCGTTCGATGGTCGATAACTTACCGATTCTTGGCCGCAGCAGCCCGATCCCGCTGGCGGCGGTTCTTGAACCAGTTGCCCACTTGCGTGGGATTCAGGCCGGTGGCCTTGGCCAGCTCCCGCTTCTTGGTGGGATTCGGGTAGGGATCCTGTAGGTACCATTCGCGCAGTAGGCTCCGCGTGCGCTCCTTGAAGCAGTGCGTCTTCTGCTCGCCGTCCCAGATCGTCGGCGGCAGGGGGAACTTCTTTCGCACCCGATACTTGTCCACGGGGCCTGCAAGTTCGAATTGGAGTTGGATCAATCAGAATATGGTATTGTTTTAAGAGGACAGTTTGCTCTTAATACAATTTATAGCCGAAAACACTAAACAAATAAACTCAAGAAGTTAACGTGTTTATTTGTAAGAATGTTAAAGAAACACTACGTGTAACAAATATGAATTATATTTCTAAATATAAAACGGGTTTGATAATCTTAAATTAAAAGCCATTAGGATAGTTCCAATGTATTGCTTTAGATACTCAGTGAGTTAGAACACTGAAAAACTGGTTTATGAACGATACAATTGAGCAGACAGCTACAAGTTAAATTATTAACAAATTTTAAAGTATATCGTATCCGATTTAATTGTGCCAATAATACAAATAAAATTGGGAAGTAAGCGATTACGTTTGCCATTTGTCGGATTTTCTAAAACACGTTTTGTGCTTACTTGAATTTGTTTCAACCAATATGTAATAAGTAACACATGTAATCAATATGGATGATGATAACACTTTGCGGTCTGCTAGTAAACAGATGAGGCTAGGACCATTGGCGTAAAATCTAACTCTTTTTGGCTTTGGCTAGTGTTTCTGTAAAGTATGTTTGTGGATGAATCTCCGTCATGGGAGATTCACTCTTCCAGCAGCTAGCGTATCATCTAGCTTAAAAGTGAATGCTTTACTCACCCAGGGATCGACCGCGCAGCTTCTCGGCCTCAATGTAGTGGGCCTCCAGCCACATGGCCTGCAGTTTGCCGTAGGACGCCTTAGTAAACTTATGATTCTCTATTATTGCATAAAGTTCCCTGAAAAGAGAGCCAGATCGAGGTGGTCCAGTGTGAGTATCTGCAGTCGAACTTAAGTTAATGTGCGCAATTTGCTATCCTAATTTCAACCCATCCACCCATCCACCCCAGGGTCCTTTGGGCTTTTGGGACTTCCCGCTGGGAAAGCCATCCCCACCTCCTGGTTCTTACACCCCTCGACGCTCGGCGGGCGTCCATATGTATTTTGAAACAATTTCATAAGCATTTATTGTCGTCACTGGTGCTGACAGCTCGGTTGAGTACGTCAAATGGTTTTAATTGGAAGTCGTTTATTTACCAAGTCAAAGCAATCAAATCACTTGCATCGCATCGCCAGATCCGTATGTGCAAGCCCAGGCCATATATGTACTGTATCTGGACATTGATTGATTATACTCGAATTACACGGCCGCTGGAGCTGCAGTCAGATGAGATGCAAAACCTGATGCAACCGTTTATAGTTGTGATTGCCTCCGCCGACCGGGTAATAGTCGCTATCGATTGCCAGGGACCTGTTTTGCCCACTTTGAGATGCGGCAAATGGCTGACTTGGCTAGGCGAAGATCACGCGGCTAAGTCTATCTGAGGAAGGAAGGATAGATAGGAAAGCTAATCTTTCGCCAACATTTGTGAGGGCTCATTGCGAAATTCCCATTGGAGCGGCTTGTTTCCGGTTGTCTTAGAAGCCCGAGTGAAATGTGAGAACTTAGAATGTCGTGGCGACGGAAGCCGAAACCCCGATCCTGGCGTGGAGCCTATTGTTCGGTCGGTGTTTTATTAATCAAGCCTGCTCCACTTGGCTTTGGGCAGCAGCGAGTTCTTTAATTAGTAAATTAATGCCTTTGTTTATTAATTTAGCCGCGCATTGTGCCCTCATTAAGCTGTCGCTGTGCAAAACTATCGGATGTCGGGGTTAATCAGGACAGGAGGTTGGGACTCTGGGACTCTGGGTTGCTGCTCTTCTGATTTTCTGAGAGTGTCATTCGAGGAGGGGGCTTTGTCTGGCGGATTCCTACCTGAAGTTGCCCACATGGTAGGCGACCACTGCGCGGGCACGGAGCACCGCCTCGCAGTTGAGGATCTCGTGCATGTTGGGCAGGGCCACCGGCAGGCTCCAGAGGAAGCGGGCCAACCGCTCGATGTCGCCGGAGTCCTCGAGCGTCTTGCACACGATCTCCACCTGGGCGGCGGAGAAGGCCAGCGTTGGAACGGCCAGGATGGGGCTGGGTGCTATAATCTGGTGGTGCGTGGGCGAGAAGCTCCCTGAGGGCGGCTGTTTGCCCTCCGTCGGTCCAACGGCCATTTTATTCGTTGAATCCACTGTGAACAAATGGGCATACTACTCTCCACCGGAACGAAGCAATCTTGCTGGGCACTACACTGGTTTAGTCACTAATTCAATTCCTTTGCTCTGTTTTTCTTTTTACGTAATTTATTTGTTCACTTGCACTTGGGTTGCTCGATCCGATTCAATCCGGTCGATTCAATCCGGTTCGATAGCGTTTTACGGATTGGCGTTAGCACTCTGCACGCGCGATCGAGGGCATCTGGCCGTCAGGATGTGTGAGGTCGCCACCGGTTCGACTGGCGTACGGTTCCAAATGATTGCCAATGAGCCAGCTCATGAATGCGATACCCGTGCCCGGTCCACGAACGGAGCGCAACTGCTGCTCCACATCGAAGCGATACAGGGGGCCTTTGGCTATGGATATAACCGATGCGGTGCGGTGCGATACGATCCAGCGAGCGAGAGAGCGACCAACCAAACGGCCAACCGAGCGCGCAAAAAATACGTCAAATAATGGTCTTGTAACTGAGCTGCCCACTAGGCGACGGGAACGGCACAGAAGCTATACACGCTATACACGCTATACACGCTATAGAGGCTATAGAAGCTATGGCTATGGAGCTCAATCGGCAGAGGCAGCAGCAGCAGCAGCAGCAGCGGCAGTAGCGGCAGTAGCAGCACAACAATGACGCGCCACAGATACAGATACTCTGGCTGGCGGCTCGGCTCGGCTCTCCGGCTGCCACTGCTACTGCTTGCCAGCTGCAGACACGGATACAGATAAAGATACAGATACAGCTGCGGACACAGATACGGCCGAGATATGGAAACAGAAACGAGTTGGCACCAATACCAGGCCACAACCAGTTTGCCGCACACACAGATACAGATACGCGAACAGATGCGGATATGGATACTACGACGCACCACCATACCATGGGCACCACTACCACGGGGTGGGCGTGGTCCTCTCTGCTCGCTGCCCTACGGACGTCCCGCTCTGGCGCACGGCCATCCAAAGGCGCCACTCTGGACAGCCGTCTCTTTTCCGCCGCTGCGGTGGTGGCATCGCCTTCATGGGTCTCGTTTAAATGAATCGTACATAAGAGTCGCACTCACACTGGCGCACGGGAACTAATACTGTTGCAGTTCCAGGACACAGCGGTCGTGGAATAGGGGTTACGAACGTTGTGGCTCCGAGGGGTGAGCTGCAGGCAAGCCAGCTCAGATATTGATAAAGAAATCAAATAAAACAACCCGGCAGAACGCAGCAGTCGGGCAGCCGAAATGCCGCACAGTGGGGCGAGATCAGCCGGATTATGTTTATTTGCTGGGCAATATAGGGGGTGATTTATTTGCAGACGATATTTTTCAAGTCATACTGGGATAGCGGAGAATATACATTGCTCGCATACAAGATACTAGATGGAAGGGACTCAAGATCACGCGGATATGAATATTTCCCTATTTATCAAGCTGTTATACATAAGCACTTCAGTTAAATAATTTTTTACCCTTTATATTTGGATAAACCTAAGCCTTTAAAAGCCATACTGTTGATAACGCTTCCTGCAAATGTCCGTTTACCTTTTGCCTCTCTATATTTGTATATTTTGGTGGTTATTGCACTATTCCAAATTACTTTGAGAGTTCTAATAAAATTAGTCTTATAAAGTTACTTAGCCCTCTTTGTAACCACATAATGTAAAGGGAGTAGAACCTACAAAACCAGGAGGTATACTTTAAATGGAAATACTAAGTTTGAAACCGCTGTTCATTGGTTTCGCCTCACGGTAAGTGAAGCATATTGTGTAAGTGTAGCAAAATGTTTGACACCATGTGGTCTGGCAACCTCTGCCGCCCTTCCCCGCAACACCCCCTGCTCCCCAGCCTTTTCCCCTTTTGTGGAGCCCCTACTCTGGGTAAGCCATATCCTTATGCCAGGACGAACATCCAGCCCTCTCCCCTGGCATTTATATGCACATATATATGACCAAGGAGAAAATCACGTTTCCATTTTGGCAAAGGGAACTTTTGATTATGCCCGTCGCATAAGGCAAAATATTCACGAGCAAAAGTTTTTATTGCGGCGCTGTCAGTGCACACCATGGCGTTGGTTCTCGGGTCTGGGTGCTTCATCATGCTCCGGGCCTGACAGGATCCGGAAATACCCAGGAGGAGGGCTGGCGAGGAGGTGGGCTGTGTTCGGCGCAGACAGGGCACACGCTAATGTATCGTTCGCGCTTTGTCCGGAGTGTTAACAGATTAGTTGTTTACATGCCACAAGTAAATGAGTTTTCCAAAAGTGTAGCCGCGGGCTTCAAACGCACCGCCACCCCGGAGACACCCAACACCCCCCACTCCCCACCCCCCACCCACCTGCCACCTCTACCAGCACTTACACACTTACTTTACACCAATGTAAAGCCTCGTACACACATACATAAACCTCGTATATGCATGTACCGCGTAAGAACACAAGCACACGAACATCGCCATTGCTGCCTCGCTCTCTCCGTCTCTTTTCCTCCCCAACCCTCCCCCCTCGAACCTTGTTAAATCTGAACGATGACTTTTTGAGTAGTTGGTTGAACATTTTGGTCAATTGCATTACGTGAGCGACAAACGCTGCGTATGGATGTGAATGGGTGAGTGACGTCGCCACACAGACACTCGCACAGCTCAGATATAGACACAGGGCCAGATACAGATACATTCGCGACGAGATACAGTCTTGCAGATGCTGGCTGATAGCGCACGCTCTGCTCCAGCTCCCACATGGCCACATTATGTGCCGCCACGGCCGATGTCCTCTGAATACGCTCATTATGGTATCGATCACCTTTCCTGCGCCGCAATTGAGGATGGAGTAAGAGATACAATCGCATCACGGCCACTCCGCTGCAGATACATGCTGAAATGCAAATGTAATACCGAAATGCCGCGGGCTATTCGGCTCGAGCAGCGACTTGAGTTCAAAGCAGCGGAGTAGAAAGATTACAGCTGTCTAAGACATGCTAAGGGAAATATATACTAAAGAAATCAGCTTTCGAGTTTCAGTTTCAAAACGAACAGCTACTCATCTTGAATAAGATCGGTAACTTGCAACTATTTTATGCTACTCTATTTTAGAACTCCCAAAACAGACGTGAAAGGAATCATTTTTTAGTAACTACACTTGAAACGGATAAGGGAGTATTTCACTAAGAGGAAAATATTTCGACTTCTGAGGGGATTTTCGAAGTGGAATGGTGTAGCTCATGTTTCATGTTTCACGTTGGGGGATCAATCAGTTGAACAAACATCTTTGAATCAGCTTTGAATCTTAACCCCAGCCATTCTCATCTCCTTCTGAAGGCCAAAAAGCAATCGCAATCCCATTTGAATTGGCTAACGAAGCATGGACTTTCGTCCGGGGTTCCCGGTGGAGCACGGCGTATAATATCATATTGTTGACAATTGCGCTTGCGGTGCTAATCAAAATATCCAACTCCGCGTAGATGAGCAACTTCCCCGTAGTGAGTGAGTGACTTCCAACTGGCTAACTGTGTCACTGGCGCAATCAAATCACACGCCCAGTGGTCCATTAAATGACAAAATTTGCGCACCAAGGCGGCGAGCTCACCCCTTCTGGGCCAGGAGAGCTCTTGAAAGCGGTGTAATTAGGCCAAATACGCATGCCGTTAGGGCGCTCGAGTTCGCTTTGCGAAAACAATTAAAAGGCAATTAAAAGCCATTTCTGATGCGCGCTTGGCCAGGCTTTAAAGGCTTTCCATCGCCACTCTCCACTCGCCACACGCAAAAGGCAACCGCAAACAACAAAGGGACCACCGCACACGGCTGTCTTTCGATGGGGAGCCGCGGGCAGAAAGTAAATCTCTATTATTGCAGTCTAGGGCGCCCTGCCCACATATGGTGGGGTTACGGCGGGAACGCCAAACGCCAAAAATATAATCTAAATGTACTGTGCAGTCGCCTTTTTAGTTTCGGGTTTTCCACCCTCGGGCGAAAGCAAGTTTGGCTGCCCTTTGTCTGCGTCTCAATTTGTTTAAGATAATTTAATCAGATTCCATGTACCTGAATATTTAATATTTATATTTCTGAAGCGGTGGAAGGACGAGGGTTGTGACGAATATTCAAAGGGCACTAGGCGAAAGTAACACCTCAATGTCAATCATTTTTTATTGTATTTCACTTTTAATAGGCGCTCCCATGGTGTCGTTTATTTTCCGACTCAACTGACCCAAGTGTATCCCACATGCAGTACAATATTGTAATACGATTACAAGGACCCCACACAGGGCAAAGGACCTCTGAAAAATGGGACCCCAATTCAATTTAAACGATTTTCCTTTGTGACTTTGGCCAAGAGTTCGTTAACCCAGCCCGAAGGTTGCGAAATATTTGCCAAAAATAAAATGCGAGGGAATAGCAACCAGCTGGGTAATTAAAGGGTTTTGTCGCCGAAAATATTTAATATTTTAATTTATACGAAATTCAATAAATCGAGAAATAAAGCGGAGGAACAGAATTCACGGGCTCAGTGATTGAAAACGAGGATGAAATAACTTCATAAGCAGTGGCGACTGGCAGGGAGGGAAGGGTCAGGATGTGGCACCGATGATGAAAGATCGGCGCTGAGGCAAGGTATTCCTTTAATTTACATCGTTCTTCTTGTTTGGCTCCATCTCCAGCTCCAGCTCCTGCTCCTGCTCCTGTTCCTCCAGACGCGCCGGCGTTTAGAGTGGACTCTTTCGAGGAGTCCCAGGTCCAAGTCCAAGTCAAAGTCACATTGTTATTCCCCAGGACTCACAGATCTCCGAGGGTATATCTTGTTCTGGGGCCTTGCTTGTACTATATGTTTATAATATATAATGCAAAGTTACTAACATAATTTTAGATATTCTATTTAAAGTAACCTAATAATAATTTCATATATTTCTATTTTGATAATTGTCAAAGTCACATTCCACGATTTAGTTGCAAATACGTGTATTTGTAAATGTTACAATCATAAATTATCCAACGAATCAGCGTTACAAAGCAATGTAAATACCCCTTTACTCAGTTCTCTATGTAAAATATTTTTATATCAAATCATATTGTATTATATTATATAGTCCAAATGTATCTATCTACCGACCTCAACATTTAATTTTATTTTACAAAGGGTAGTCGATAGTCGCTACGCCCCACTGCAGCCCTCGCGATCAACTCGCTCCTGGTGCGATTGGGCTGCATTCCATAGTCATAAGGCCGCCGGCGGCTGCGTCGTCCACAAGAAATATCTTTGGGCATTAGGTTGCGCAGGAATGCCAGCGATTCGAGGCAAATGTATTGAGCTGCATTTAATAATTATGATGGGGACGTGGTCGCAAACCGAGCCGACGTGGCTTTACTTTTCGGCTGTGCTGGTCTGTTCTGGTCTGTTCTGTTCCGCCTAATGGATATGTCAAGGAGTGCGGTGACTGTGGAGCGGCTCAGTGTCATCTGCTCGCCCATCGGAATCAGGAGCAGGAGCATGTGGCCGCGGCTACTGTTTGGCCAGCACTGCGCATATTAATCAACGCACCTCTCAGGTGAGCGACGCAGACTCACGCGGGCGAGGAGCTGGCAGGGAACTGCGCATCCTCCTCATCATCGCCATCCGTCGTCAAGTGATACGCGGCACGGAACATGCGTGAAATCTTCTTGTTCTCCCGAACAAGATTAAGCCGCACCAGGAGCGGCGCTAAGGGGGCTGCTAACACATCAAAGTACCAAAGTGAGTAGTGTGCATTCAGTGTTATACTATTAATTATATTACGATTTGAAGGGGAGTTTAGAAAACACAATAGTATAACTTGTTACATTTTTAAATTGCTTGAGAAATAATGAAAATCAATTGACTCAAAGATTCCTAAGATATAATGTAAGATACAATTATGGACAAACTATGGATACTTTTCACAACTGTATTGTAATATATCACTTTATCACTTCCGACCTACCAATGATCAACAGAGTTGATAGTTTACCAAACAAACTAGATGCTCTTCGTGTTTAAATGCCCTTTCTAAACCCCCTCAACCACGCCTCTGTTGGCCCAGTCGGTGTGTACCTGTGCACGCTGCCTTTTATGCGACAGTTTCACCAGTCGTGCCACTTTTGATATTGCCATTGCCACGCAAAAAGTGTGAAATTGTCGGACTACTGGAAAAGCAGCCACCAATTGGGACTTGGAGTGCGACTCCGAATCGGTCGGTTAGCCTGGTGGTTTAATTAAGTCATTAACACCAGGGTCTGTCAGTTTCCAGTGGGCAAACTCTGCTTGCATCCCCCTCACAGCCTCCCTCCGCCGCGCCCATTGTCCTTGTGGACAATATCGAATTTGCCATATTTGGTCAAAATAATCGGGCCCAAATGGTCTGTGGAAGCGATACTGCTGCCCATAAATATATAAATTATGCATTCGGCTACTGTGTAGAGGGGCTCCATCGAATCAGCCTGGGAGCACCACATTCATCAATGCGCTTGACATGTCGCTGCCATGAGAATCGGAATCGGAATCGGGATTGTCTAACAAGCGCTAAGTGGATAATTACTGCGATAGCCGGCTGCCAGCTCGGATTGTCTTAATCGGTGCTAAAAAGCATCATTATACCGTGCATACTCCAAGTAATCACCACTAATGATCGATGCTCTGGTTTTGCATGTGCCCGTCGATCGTTTGCGACGAAGAGGAATGAGTACAGTGAAAGCTACTTAAGTTGATCATAAGGCTGTAATTGTAATGGCAGGTATTTCGGGTGTAGTTGCATATAACAACTATACAAATTATATAATTGTGAGTTGTTCTGAATCTATGAGCAGTGAGCAGTGAGTTGATCTTGTCAACTGTTAACTAATCAAGAAGCCACTACGATTAACAGTATTGGAAGTGTCCCAAGATGCAAGGTGCTAGCTCCTTAATGGGTCTTCAAATGAAATGCCACGCACTAATGTCCCCCGAGCGGGTGTTGACTGTACAACGGAAAAGAGGCGCGCACAATTATAAACTAGCCGTTGACGAGCTAGAGGTGGAGTGTCAATTAATGATCCCTCCTCGTCCCAGGCCACTCTTCATCTCCAACTCCAAGTCCATCTCCGTTCCCACTCCATTCCCCTTCCCCTTCCCCGCTCCTCCGGTGGCGCACAAAGGAAACGTCAAACAGCGCGTCAAATGCGCAATGAGCTTAATTCGATGCGCCTGCGCACCACTTACCGCCCGATCTTTCCGTCCCGTTCCCACGCGCAGTGCTGCCATCTCGCTCCGTCAATTGCCGTTGATTGCCTTTGTTTCTCGGGTAATTCCCTGGCCCATTCCCCCATCCGGCTCGGGGGACCAAGATGGAGATAGCGGGTCTGGGTCGGGTCTCTTGACTCTCTCTCTCTCTCTCTCTCTCTCGCTCCGCTTAATTGAACGGGAACGCTTTGTTGACATTACCGTACTTGGCACCCCCCTACCCCTGCCTCCACGTGAGATTATAAATTGCCGAACCGCCCACCCAACGGAGCCGCCTTTGTTTTTTGGCAAGAGGGAGCGATCACCTCGGAGTGTCCGAAGTCCATTGTTCTTGGCCAGCCCGCTCATTAGGAGTGCTGACTTGTGAATGGAATCGAAATGGAATCGAAATGGAACTGTGCCACAGCCGCTGCCACTGCCGCTGTCGGGCTATTAATTAGATAAGTATCTCGTGGAATTGCCCATTTTCAAATAGTCGGCGAGCATTCGCGTAATTAGATTTGCTTTTCACAACATTTACGTTGGGCGCGGCCAAGTCGAGTTGACGGCGTGGTTTCGAGTCGAGTGGAGGTGGGGATGGCAGAGCCAAGTGTTGGCCGGGTCAAAACAGAAATCCCTGAGATGGTAGCGTGAGAATTAAGCTGGCTATTATGGGCTGGATATTATATATAAGCTGGATAACAACGCTTCTGTGCCCAGAGAATTAAGGATTAGGTTATATTTTATATGTAATAAATTATAAATCAAACTTGAGTGCAATCGACTAACATTGTGCTATCAAAAATGAGTTTTCACGTTCATTTAAGGACCGTCAGAAACAACAGTTCGAGGTATGGAGGTCATACTGTACTGTACAAATGGGCTAATCAAGCAGTTGGACAGTTCAGTTTGCGATAGCTGACAAATTCGATCAGACTTAGTTCCGTATTGTAATCTATTAGACGGAATCAAATGCATTAAGGACCTTAGAACTGAGCTTAAACCCATTTTAAATTAAGGATATAGTCATTTACTCTTCCAGTTGAAAACTTTAGGTAATAAAAAGTTTGTTCAACATTTCTAGGCAGTTTCATAGTACTTAAGAACGTACGGCTTATAGCATCTGTCGTGACTCACGACGGTAACGACGATCCACGAACGATCACGCTGCCACCTCTGGAGCCCACGGGTCTGTGGCCCGTTGATTGCATTTGGCGGCAGCGACTCAACTAACTCGGGCGATTAATCATCGCCGACCCGGCTCCGACTGCCAACCCCCCTCCCCCTTCCCCGCCAGAGTCCACGGGCTGGAGTCCCGGTCTTGGGCAGAGGCTACTGACCATGTGTAAGTGCCGCCTGGCGGTTTGTCGCAATTTATGAGGTGATAATTATTCATCGCGAGCCGCAGAACTGTCATAATATTGTAATTAACATTGGGCCAGCAATGAAATTAAACGCATTTGATTGCATTTGCAGTAGTCGCCGTTGTGGCCACTTTCTGTGGAAACTTTCTCCAGCGAAAGGCCGGGATTAGGGCCACTGGATGCGGCGCTGTCCAGGCCAGGATGGCTTCCTTATTGACTCCAAATCCGAAACGGAAATGAGGCAAAGCCGCTGATGCGGAGGAGGCCAAGTCAATCGATTGATAACATCGTCCTGCAAGAGATGGAAAAAACTGAAATTGAAAAACATGGAAAAACATGGAAAAAGGAAAACAAATCAAATTCCAAAGCCGTAAACTAATCACCAAGAAGGATGTGGGCAAAGGCAGTGAAATGAGAGCCAGCCGAGTCCACAATCAAAGTCAAAAAATCGTTGGCCATTTGAGAAGAGGCTAAGTACTCCGAAAGGAGATTGGTGGATGGAAATGAAACAGCAAAAGACGTTCTAACCAGCTGCCCAGGATTTAAAAGTCTGTCGATAAGATACGGATAAGAGACACCTACTCCGAATGGTAAATTTAATGTGTTTCACCCATTTGTAGCAGTATAATAAAGATATTAAATATTAGATCTAATTTCAATCCAGCTTTAAGATCCAGAATTCAAAAACCGAGAAACCAGCTGCACAATCAAACGAATCCAAGCACTAAAAGTCTATCCAATCCTATCACCTCGCGGATTATCATAATTAGCTTCGTTAGTTCCTGCAAATATGGTAACATAATTCGCTCCCGAGGATCTAACCCCTAACTAGTGAGCCACCCCGAGGCTGGACTATGTAAATTGACTCATCGTCCGCAGTCGGTGGGATCCGACTGGTTTCAGATTATGCCAAATGCTGTAATTCGAACTCACATGCAACCACTGCCTTGGCGGAGCAGGGGCAAATAGGGCAGTTCTTGCGCCACCTTATTTCTATTTTCCAGATCTGTGCGCCTTGAATGGAATACGTGGTATTGTGCCGACTGCTTTGTACTTGGACGCAGGCCTGGCTCTGCTAATGGCATAATGTACCTTCCCTTCCCCGACGAATTCGGCACAACAGTAACTGATTTTTTAATTTCATTATGGCGCACAATAGGCGTTTCGCCTGCGACCCGTTGGGCAGGATCTGAAGGCAGGCAGGGATCTGCTGGGCGGGAGGGAGGCAAATTGTTGCCATTTAATGTGGCCATCCTGGCTGCCATTACATTGCCCTCCGAGGGGCGAGGGCCTGCCCCTGGAACTGGCAGTTCTACATACACTCGTATATACTCGTAATGTGCGCAATTTCAATTTATTGTATGGGGCAAAGTTTGAACTGGGCAGGGTCTTTTGCGGAGTGTTGCGCTAACACGGCTTTTGTGGCATTTCGGCTTCTGTTGCCACTCGATCCGGGGTGGTTCGCTGCCCAAAGTGGGCGGCGCGGAGTGGGAGTGGTTTCCAACACCGCGGAGACGCCATTTCCAAAAGAAAACATTTCGAATTCAGCGACCAGGGACGTAGTTGGCTTCTGCGAGGGGTCATGGTCAAGTGTCAAGCGGCTTCGAGCAGTTGAAGTAATAGATTGAAAGTAATTTTCCTGAATTTGTGTTATCCTTCTGTAATAAGTCGCTATTCCAACTGCGCTACAAACTGAACCTTTGAAAACCCCTCGATCCAAAGTATCTCCACCTCGGCTACGGCTGTGTTGCTTCCGAAAAGTTGACCCCCTCTGCCTGGCACTCCCTGGTACTACCCGCCCTGCAACCCCCACTCCACAGACGCCTCTTTTCACAATTGCAATCAGCTCACGTACTGGATGTGCTACAAAATGACTTCCATGCCATGTAACTGGCTGCTCGGCGACGGGTCGAACAGATGGACCGGGATGACGCCCATTCTGGCTTCCTTTGAATTGGGCTTGAAGTGGGAACTGGGTCCTCCTCTCCATTCCTCCTCCGCTCTTCCGCGCCGAGCTCGAGCTGCCGGTCCTCGGTGGCCAGTGAACATGTTGGAAATCACATAATGTGTCATTTAATAATCAAGCTCAATATTGACAGCGACACAGCACAACAATGCGATGTGGCAACTGGAACGGCGACGGGGAGGGGAACAAAACGAAGTACAACAATCCCGCCATTAGGCATAAATTCATTTGCGTTTGTCTGTGTACTCCGACTGGATTCGAGTGCTCGGCCCAGCTGCCGCCATTGGCACAACCGCACATCCATCCATATCCATCTATATCCATGGGCACTCTCCGCATTCATATGCTTCCGCACCGCATCCCATCCCATCCCATCGCATCGCATCTCAACGCGTCTCACATCACGTCATCTCATCGCACATCATCCCATGGCATCGAATCGCATCTCATCTCATCTCATCTCGAGCGCTGTGTGCGAATCCCTGCGGCCGGCTCTTCCTGCTCGCTGCCTGGAAATGGAATAAAAAAGTTAAATAAACCTTAAATGAAAAATTCAACTCAATTGAATTCGTTAGCTGGAAATGTCGTTCCTCCTTGTTACTTCATCGTCATTCCCTGCCACATTCCCAGAGCTGATGATGATGACACTGTTGATGATGATCACCATCCCGTGATGACGACCATCGTCGTCAATGCCCATCAATGTCATAGAGAGGGCTGGACTCGCCTTTGTTGGTCTTGTCACCGGCAATGTCCTTCGCACCGGGCAAATCGTATCGGAAGGATGTCATATGAAAAGGGCTTTAAACACGCTCGGATAGTTCCGATTAGGGCTTCAAAAGGCTTTTTAAGGACACTTATTTTCCGTAAACTATTATAGACGACGTAAAGTTTCGATATTATATGCAAGGAGGGGTCATTTTAATTTTAATTTTTTTTACATCCTTGTTCTCTCGGATTCAAAGTAACGAATATGTTTTAAAAAATATGAATTTTAGGCATGCTTGCTTTAATAGAAGCAATGATTTAGCAACACAGTAAAGTAATATGAAGTGTATATAGCTTTCAAAATCAAAAAAAAAGGAAGATATTCTTGCCGAAGTATAATTTTATTAGCTTTCTTTATTTTGAATTTTATTAAAGTTCTTTAAGTACATTTAAACCAAATAAAACCATTGCTCTACAAAAAACCATGGCTCTACAATTAAATCATTAAAAAAGGAATAGCTTGGGTTATTGGTTTTCTAACTGATATTCTAAATAACAATATGTTAGATACAATTGTATAATTTGTTTTCATATCTAGAAACGTTTGCGAATATATAGATAAGAGCAACAACTTTGTATTGCATTTTACGATACTTATGAGACGATTGGGTTATGCCATACATTAGCTTAAAATGAATTTCAGACCGAGTCAGCACATTATTTTGTAAATTATTTTGTCTGCTCAAAAAGTGGACTCCAAACTTGGGAAGGGCTGCCCAAATTTGAATCTCTTTTCACTGCGCGAGGTGCTACATTTTGCATTTTATGAATTCAAATGTGCTTCATGGGTGTTTCATGCCTCGTCCAAAGGGGTTGGGGGAGCACAGGTAGCACAGGTGGGTTGGTGGTGTGTGTGCCAGTGTTTCCTCGCACTGAGGGATAATAAGATACCCTATGGCGCGGGGAGGGATAGGGGCTTGGGGTGGGGGTGGAGCTGGAGGTGGAGGTGGCATGATCATCGCGGCGATGATGACGGCGATGATATGGCAGAAAAGAGCGGGTCGGGCCAAGAGTTCAGTGCCGAATGCCAATGCCGGCGAGAAAGAGCGGCTGTCAGCGCGACGCGGTATCTACACGGCTACCGTGTGCGGGGGCGACTTCCACGCGGTCGTACGTCGTCCGCCGACAAATTGCCATTTACACCACTTGCCAAGACAGCAGTTACAGCTGTGTGTGGGGAGGCAGCAACAACATAACAAGTGGCACACCCACACAGCCGCAGTAGCGCGCTCACACAGATACTTTGTGCGCGCATATATGTATGTATGTATGTACATACACTTGCCTGGCGGCGCTCGGCCATACGGTTGTCTCGCTCGCACTGCTGCAGGGGCGTGGATGAGGCCACGCCACGCCCCTTTGCCAATGGCAGCCGCACGCTGGTGGGAGGGAGACAGTGCGACAGGGCGAGAGCGGTACATAGAATGTATCTCGCAGATACATTTCTACATTGTTGCAGCAGCAGAGCAGAGGCAGCAGCGCCAGCGAGCGCGGCAGAAGTAGCAGCTTTGAGTAGCTGCCGTTGACGTATTTTGAATAAATTTTAATTGAATTCGCACAATGAAACTGTTTACTTAACCTGCCACTTTGCCAGATGAGCTTCATCTGAGCGCCAATGCAAAGATACGGTTACGAGGCAGCCACATACATACAGTGGGTGGCCAACGCTCCTGCGCTGCATATGCGTTGCTCCCGTTTGGGGTTCCGAGGAAGCTGGGGATGCACACAGGATGTGCGGAACGCACTCTTTGTTTTAATTACAGCAGCCGACGGATTCGGTTTGTTAGCTGCTGTTAAATCTGCAGGAAGGCAGCGGAAAGTTTGCAGAATAGAGATACTTTGAGCATCTAACCCAATTAGGCTCCTACCCAGAAGGGACTCAAAAAGCCCATTCTATGAACAGGCCACCATCTTGGCTACTTACTTACTTTTCATTATGCAATTCACTTGGAAATGTGTTGCCATGTTTGTTTCCTTCGCAAAATAATATGTAATATAACAAAGCAGTTATTGAACAAAAAGAAGGAAAGCATTTTATTGAATCTCTTGTCAGAATAAAAGCGGAATAATGCCAATTTTACGCTTTTCTGCTCGCCCCATTTTATAATAATGTTCGGTCCATTTCAAAGAGGTGAGTTGAAGTGCTCTTTGCTCAATTTTTTATCTCGGTTGGAGGGAATAGCATTTAACAAACACTCAAGTATGAAAGTATGTCTAATTTCCGTGTAAATTCTAGTATGTTGTATTGTATTTTGGAACAAACAATCCGCGGCAAAAGTTTAAATTATTATAATTATATAAAAGATAACTTCAAATCGGTATTTTTGAGAATTTGTTTTCAAAAACATCATTGAAAATTGTTTTAACAAGATTTCCAAATACCCTTATTATACCAGTTACCCGAAGAGTAAACTTTTAGATATCAGGAACTATAAAAGCTAGAAATTTGAGATTAAACAGGCAGATTCCAGACATATACGCAGTGCAAGTTTGTTTCCAGAGGCTGCCACGCCTACTCTAAGGCCCACAAAACGGGTATCTGATAGTCGGAGAGCTCGAGTATAGTGTTCTTGTTACATTTTTAATTCATTACGCATAAATTCAATTATTTTAAAATAAAAATTATATTGGGTAAGGCGATGACACAATTTCCTGCACGCTAAGCACGATTCCCAGTACGTTAAGTACTCACCTTAACGCACTTACAGATCAGGAGATACCGAAAAAATCGAGTAGATGTGGAAGCATGGGGCCCGCAGCTCCTTTGTGGGACGCTCAGCTTCCGGTTCACTCCGAATCACGTGTCAGGTAAATGTGGCGCACAACACTCCTTCATTAAGTTAATAACAGTTTTCCAAGTACAAAGTGAAATTGCGAAATTCCGCTTCACAATTTTTCAGCAACGCTTTCCCAGCGCCTCCCGCCCCTTCCTCCTCCCTGGGCGATTTTCGTGGGGAAACTGCAACTGTAACGCTGTAATTTGCCATCGCTTTGCCTTTTGATTCCTCAACGGTTTTGTTTGGTTTTGAATTACAACCAACTCGCCCTCCCCGCCGGATTGTGTTTTACATCTTGATTATCTTCCGTTGTTTATTCAGGACTCACACTCGCTCCTCGCAGCAGAGCACACCCCCCATTGGCCTCGCAGGGAAGTGAAACACAATTTCCATTCAAATCCATTCGAGGATAAGAAGTCAATCAGTCTTCAAAGTGTGAAGGATTTCGCACTTTGTCGCAGCTAAAGTCCGACCGTATGCTGATGTGGCTGTGGACTCCACCCGCACATCGCCCATCGCCCAACGCCCATCGCACTTCGCAGCCGCCTGTCGGCGAGAAAAGCCACAGTGCCACAGAATCGGAATCGAACTCAATCCCGAAACAACCCCAAGACGCTCGACCGGCCAAGGAATATCAAATTGAAACTTTGCGCCGGCCGAAGGCGTCTTGCAGGCACGTGGCCATGTGGCTGGGTATCCCAGGTTTTCGCTTCTTCAATTACCCTTTCGACGACGACGTCGCTCGTATTATGATAATCGCATCCTAATTGCGAGAAAATTACGCCCACGTGCTGCTGTAACCCGATCAGGAGTGCCATCAAAGGATACGCTGCTGGTGGAGCAGTCAGCTGGCGCAGTGAAAGTCGGGCTCAAACATGACCCCTTACTCGCTCATCTATCTCATCTGTCGGCTATATTGAATTTGCCGACCCATTGACGGTGGCCAATTCAATTGCTGTTTTCTTAGTAATTCAAATAAACAATCATTCTTTGTAGCTTCGTCGAGCTGAAACCGAATTTTCTTTACAAGTAGTGAAATCTTACTGATGTTTTTATATTTTGTTGCCTTAAAGAAATTTACGATATCTATATCTGAAATATGGCTTACATAATAGGTCCCATAATTTTTTCTATGAAAATTAAAATTCATTGATATTTGTCTTAAACAACTATTTTATAAACTATTTAAATACAATTTTGAAAATCTATAAATTTAAATTCAATGTGAAGCTAAAATGTTACCGCTTTAGTTAACGCTATGTTAACTGCATCTATACCATAAATTTAACAACAGTCGAGAAAGCATTATACACGTTCACTGCTTGGAATGAAGCAGTTGACGTTTTATAGCAAGAATCAGTTGCCTTTTTATAGCACGAAGCAGTCAGAGAGCAGTTTTGGGAAAACTGCTTTAATGTATTTGGTTATAGCAGACAATAAGCAGTTACCGGAAATAAGCGGTCCAACAAGCAGTGCCAATAAATATTCGGCTTGTTTCATGTAAAATACCATAGGTGGCGCTTTACATGTGCGGAATCGCAAATCAAAAATGAAAAGGTTATTAAACAATACCGTTACTTTGTTTTGGTATTACAATTCTCGCAAAAATAATGTTTTTTGGCCTATGACGAAAGAACCAAAAGATACTAGCTGCAACAGAGGAGTACCCATTACTGGCAGTGTAGAAGGGACTTTGTTGTTTTCTTGCAAAACAATTAAAAAATAACATAACAAGACTAGTTTATTTATTCTTATGTGCCAGGCTTGGAGGAAAAAAATAGATTTGAGAATATATGAGTTTGTACTCTTTATATCCTATCAAATGAAATATAATTGATTTCAAGGCAACTCAGTACTGCAATCGAATGCCATTGATACTGACGACACTGAAATATAAAATTAACTGAAAATGTCGAGTATAAATTACAAATTGCGCATAACGCTTTTTAATGAAAACATTATTCAAATCTAATTGTCAAACCTTATGACCTTATTTTTTAGACGATGCAACTGCAGCGACTGAACCTAACGATTGATAACAGCACTGAGTTCCTAATTAGGAGTCACTATGTGATTGTTGTGAGCGCTGATTGGAGCTTTCGCCGAGCTTGGAAAAGCTCAAGCCACCCCCGATAGTCAACTCTGGTGCTATATTCAATTTCACGCTGAGAGCCTCAGTCCGCAATCGTCGGTTTTGCCAACCAAACGTGCTTCATTTTCCATCAATTGTCGCTTCGAACCGTTTCAAATATTTTCCGACTCCGGATTCAGGATTCGGGGGCTTGCCAGTGGGATTCCGCAGAGGATGCAACAGGATTGATACATTGTACGGAGGGCTGAGAGCCTGACAGAGCGATAATAGCCTGACTAGACGGATCCTGGCTCGCCATTTTCAGTGGATGTAACGGAATCCAGCGACTTCGCGACATCGGTTCGATTCAATTTGATTCCATTCGATTCGATACTGGTCTTACTGGGCGCTTAAGGTTGAGGCGAACAAAGGACCCTTCGAGGACTGTTGAATTAGTCAGAGGCGAAGCAACAAATACAAACAAACGGGCCATTCAACAACCTCCCGACGTCGTCGTATCGATTTTCCGTTACATCGTTATACACACACTAACCCAGTTGGCACACAGCCATTACGCATACGCCCCATAGCCACCCCAGAAAGCGAGAAGAGCGTGCGGCTCCAGCTGCTCCTGCTCCATCCCACTCGGCGAAGAGAGAGGGAGCGCCTGGCGGACTGGCTTTGTTGCATCCCGCAGCCACTGGAGGCATGTTTCATTTGGCACTCGCCAGCAGCGGACGGACAAATCATTTAGGTGAGAGAACCCTGGGGACGGAGAGGAGCAGCAGTAGCAACCGTAGCCGGACGGACAGCTCAATTGCGGGCAATTTATATATTTAATCCGCGGGCACACAACCCAAATAAAAGCGAACATTGTGCGCCCAATTAAAATCCCCCAACCTCTTCTCCTTTCGCACACAGGGCTACGGCAATAGCCATTGTAGATAGCATTCACCAGCATCGGAACCCGCGACCACTCACGACAGTGACGCTTTCTGCCGCGGAATAAGGTATCCTTCACCCCATCTCACAGTCGCCCCAACGAAATCGCAAGCCACCAGCAGGTGTTCAGCATGGCGGGAATTCAGCTGCAACCGGGATGTACGGTGGCCGTGGTGGTGCTGCTCCTGCTGCAGGTACTCGGGATGGGCCAGGTGCTCGGCCAGGGTCCACCGCAGGCCCAGGTGTGCCCGGAGCAGAGCGAAATCGCGCCCTGCATCTGCACGGTGAAGAAGAACGGGCTGGACATCCTGTGCGAGACCACCGATCTGGCGCACATCACCAAGTCGATGGGCACGCTGAAGGGCAAGAGTCCCATCATCTTCTACCTGAAGTTGCGCCACAACAATCTGCCCAAGCTGCAGGGCTTCGTCTTCCTGGCCCTGGACATCCGTCACCTGACCATCCACAACAGCAGCCTGGCGGCCATCGAGGAGAACGCCCTCAGCTCGCTGGGTAACAAGTTGGACACCAGTTGGAGATGGGTTACCTAATCTTTTCTCCTTGTCGCTTTCACAGGTGCGGGGCTCACCCAGCTCGATGTTTCCCTTAACCAAATGAAGACGGTGCCCTCGCAGGCTCTGCAACACCTGTTCCACCTGTTGATCCTAAATCTAAACCACAACAAAATCACCGTGATCCATAACAACGCCTTCGAGGGTCTGGAGACCCTGGAGATTCTGACGCTCTACGAGAATAAGATCACACAAATTGATCCCGAGGCTTTCCGTGGACTAGAGGAGTAAGTTTAAGTGGATCTCTAAAGTCTCCTTTGCGCTTATCAAACTCCTTCTTTTAGCCATATTAAGCGCCTGAATCTGGGTGGCAACGATCTTACCAGAATCCCGCAGAAAGCTCTTTCCATTTTGAGCACCTTAAAGAAACTGGAGATTCAGGAGAACAAGATACGTACTATCAGCGAAGGCGATTTTGAAGGTTGTTACTGGAAAATTCCATAGGCTATCCCATTGCCAACGTTTTTATTTTACATTCCGGCAGGGTTGCAGAGCTTGGACTCCTTGATTTTGGCCCACAACATGATCACCACCGTGCCTGCCAACGTGTTTAGTCACCTCACCCTGCTGAACTCCTTGGAGCTGGAGGGCAACAAGATCAGTGCGATTGACAAGGATGCCTTCAAGGGCCTGGAGGGTGGGTTGTCCCTTGCATTTTCCCACCCACTTTCTAATCTATCTTCCGAATCCACAGAGAACCTGCAATATCTGCGCCTGGGTGACAACCAGATCCACACTATTCCCAGCGAGGCACTGCGTCCATTGCACCGCCTGCGCCACTTGGACTTGCGCAACAATAATATCAATGTTTTAGCTGAAGATGCCTTCACTGGCTTTGGGGATTCCCTAACTTTCCTCAACCTGCAGAAGAACGAGTAAGATTCCCCCCTAGCTTAAGATCGATGAAATTGGTTACTTTATAGTAACTCAAAATCCTTTTTAAACCTCAAACTCTTTTAAAGATTTATTTTCCCTTTGATAAAAGATGCCCTCTCCTTATTTAGTTTTTCTAGACTTCATTACAAAGTATCTGTAACAATTATATTCCCCAATTCCTAGCATCAAGGTTCTGCCCAGTCTGCTCTTCGAGAACCTGAACTCCCTGGAAACGCTGAACTTGCAGAACAACAAGCTGCAGCGCATTCCGCAAGACATAATGGAGCCCGTCATCGACACCCTCCGCATCATCGATATCACCGGCAAGTCATGGGCACTTCATCCCAGTGAAGCACCTAAACGAACTAACCGAGCTAATCCAAATCCGTAATGTCCGCGCAGATAACCCGCTGAACTGCTCCTGCGAGCTGACCTGGTTCCCCAAGCTGCTGGAGGACCTGAAGAACAAGGACGACGAAATGTCGCAGAAGAAGAAGCCGCTGTGCCACATGTCGCTGGACAACCGCGAGTACTTCGTGCAGGCCATGCCCACCGAGAAGATGCACTGCGCCGGCCTCAATGTGAGTCCCTCGCCCACCAGCGGCGGTCTAATGCGGATCCTGCAAGTGAACATCCTGGCCCAGATTGCCGTGTGTAGCGTGGCCTTTCTGACTAGCGTCTAAGCATCTAGCCTCTGTCCAGCTAGACGCGATGTTCCATGTGGGTCAGTTTCAGCTTCAGTTTCAGTTCCACCCCCGTGATCAGTGATAGAATCCAACAGAGCGGTCGCCCCTCCAGTTCCATTCGGTTTGATTCGGCTGCCGTTGCCACCCAAAATCGCAAAAAGCAATCCCAGTCCCCAGATCACAGACCTCTCCAACGCCCACAAACCATTTCTGTGTTGTTGTATTGTATGTTTTCTTATAGATTATAGGGAATCCGTGAATTATGCAACTCTGCCAGTAATTAGACTCAGAAAGCACGCTTTTCGAACCACCAGCAGGCTTCCCCCCCGAAAGTTGTTGAGATGACGCGAGATGAGAGGCACCACCACCACTATCCGGTCCACCCACTGCACTCCGCTCCAGACGTGCACAGTAGCTCGACGAGAAGGGGAGTGCTGGCATGATATTCACTTGTCTGCGGACGTAGCTTAGATGTAAGGCTTGGTTTTG
The DNA here is from genome assembly GCF_003286155.1 of Drosophila erecta. Classification (NCBI taxonomy): domain Eukaryota; kingdom Metazoa; phylum Arthropoda; class Insecta; order Diptera; family Drosophilidae; genus Drosophila; species Drosophila erecta. The sequence continues at coordinate 19,041,694 of NW_020825200.1, forward strand.
GCACCAAACCAAAACCAAAATCGAAACCCAAACATATCAGAATATTGTTACGTTTAAGCGTGGGATTTGTTGTTACTTGCGTTAATCTGTACGAGCTTATCTGTGCAGCCTAGGGCTACGTATGCCCATCTATTATGTGTAGTCTATCGTCGTCTTGTCGTCGGTGTTGTGAGATACAATCATTACTAACGCGTTTCGTAGTCCCTCCACCCGTTTCCAGACCTACCTACTGCACCCAACCGATCCCCAGTCGAAATTCGCAAGCTCCTCGAGTCCATGTGTCGTGTTATCCAGTTCTAGGCAACCATGGCCAAGTGCGGCTCCACTTTGGGTGCCAGAGGCGGGCGAAACGGAGGGGAAACACAAGAGAATGTAAGAAATTTCATTTGCATCAATCACCAAGAACTGATTATGGAATAAGTAGTTTGTACTCTTTATTTGCCGCGAGCACGGGCAAACTCCCAAGGAATCCCCATCCCCCATCCCCATACCCATCCCAAACCCAAAAAGCCACATCCAGAAGCCAGAAGGGGCAACCCACGAAAATCGAGAATGCATATCGTTATATTGTTATATTATATCGTGACATATCAAGAGCTCCCAGTAGTAAGACACTCGGATGGCTCGACACAGCTAATATAGTGACATTTTATAGAATTTACTTACATTTTTGAGGCATCTGACAAGTTTGATGTTTATGCAAGAAGTGAATTAAGCAAATGCGTGTGCAGAGTGGAATTTTTGAAATTTTTTATACATATACTTTTATACACACATACATACGTACCTTTTCGATTATGTCTACGCAAACTAAGTTGTAATTCGATTAGCTATAGACACTGACACCCAATCCGCCCGGTCGCTCCCTCCTCCACTCCAACCACGCGGTGGCTTGGGTCAGTAGCCACCCACTGGTGGGCGGTGGAGCAGTGGGAGCGGGCTCGGGCCGGAAATATTTTCAAGAGAATGCGCCGCACCACCGATTCGGGTCAGTTTCCTTTGGCTAGAGCTGTTCTTTTCAAAATATTGCTAACAATGAACCCCATCGAAAGCTGGGCTTGCGTAATGCTCCCCATGTGAGCAATCTGAGAATCTGTCTAATAAAGAATCCATGTTGGTTACAAATGCAAGCATGCGTTTCCTTTACTTGCTCATCCCTCGCAAATGCAGGGCATCCACCACATAAGGTAAATTTACATAAGGTAAATTTGCTTGAACAGCTTGTCTACTAATTCAGTTGACGTGAATTCGTTTTGAAATTCCTTTTTAATTTGTTAAGTTTAAGCTGAGCATAACCAGTATGAGCATACCAGTATCTTAGAATACGGCAGGGTTCCTTTCCTTGAAGTACCTGGTCTCAGGCACATCGAACCCATTAAATGGGCTGGCAATGGGCATGGTGTAGGCTCCCATATTGCGAAATCCCAAAAGGTCGCCCGGGTTCAAGCTGGGCAACAGCAGGTGTCCCGATATCTGAAGGCGAAGAGAAGCGAACTAGTATATTGCAAGTCTTTTAGAAGCCACTTACCTTATCCAAAGCATCGCAGCTGGGTCCCCAGAGTACAGATTTGAGCTTCGGCAAGCTCGCGGCTTCATCCTGGAATTGGAGAACAGTAGATTATTGCTACTATTGCTACTATTTCTGCTAAAATCAAAGGTAAACTACAAAGACTGTTCAACGACTTATGAGGAGCGTGGATAATCTATGGGTGGTATCTTAATCTCCCTTGCTCATTCATTGGCTAAGTAATGGGTCCTACAGCGTTCATTCAGGGTTTTCACTAGTGGTCTATACATAAGTCAGCAATTATATTTGCATATTCACAAGACTCCCTTATTTTACCATTTGCAGGGTATCGGTATTGCACTTCATTTTAATTTTCATTTAATATACAACACCTCCAGCATGGCAGTAAGTCTCTATTAAGTCTTGTATTATTTGTGGAAAGGTTACAAGTAACTGGGGGTCACTTGTTTTCTTACCAAGTAAAGCTCGGGGGCCATCTCCTCAGGGTAGTAAAACATGCCCGCGAACGCTCCGAAGATGCCATCATTGAGGTAGTACATCATGGAGTCCAGCTTGCCATCCTGGCTGCGGACTTCCCGCTTGGCATGTACCTTGCAGATCAATGTGTAGGCGGCCTCCACAAAGAAGCGTCCTGGCTCGGAAATTATTCGGACACGCTCATCGGGAAAACGCAGCTTCACCGATGTGTTTACAGCGTGTGCTATCTATAAGGAATATGCGTCCATCAATAATAGCTCGGAACCTATACCATTTCAGTACCCACTTCCTCGAACATCTCATCATCAGCGCCGGGAAAGCCACCGCCAACATCCAACAGCTCCATCTTATGACCTATCAGCTCGCCGACCTTAAAGATGCTTTCCGCCTTCTCGATGGCTCGATCGTAGGCCTCCACCTCGCTGCATCCGGAACCCACATGGAAGCTGGTACCCGTCACCTTCAGATCCAAGGCCTTGGCGAGAAGCATTAGGGCTGCGGCATCCGTCTCCGCATCGCATCCATATTTGTCACCCAAGGGGCACAGCGCCTTCTTGGCCTCACTTTTGAACCTGATTATAAGGCTGGAAAGAAGAAACATATCACCAAGCTACCAAACGCTCAGATTCATGTAGACTTACTTGGAATCTGGATGGTGTTTCCTCAGCTTGTACACCTCGAACTCGTTATCCACCGTGCCGTTGACCACCTGCTGCTCCTTGGCGTACTTCAAGTGGCTGGCAGGACGACAAGGATGTGCGAAGATAATACGCTCCGGCGAAACGCCAAGTCCCAGGACCTGAATTATTGTGTTTTTAAATGCGAAATGGGTCTATAGATAAACCTAAACCTATTCTCTCGATCAACCAACTCTTAGCTTTATACACTTTCGGCAAATTCAAATAATAAGTGTCGTTTTGAACCTTATAGCCTGGAAATTTGTTTACTTTGTAATTCGTTTATACTGCGCAATCCAAAATACTCTATCGATCCCAATTCCCACACAATCACACACATCTGTACCCACCAGTTTGAGTTCGTTTTTGGAGGCGCAGTCGAATCCAGTTCCCAGATCCGCTAGAACCTTGACCACCACCGGGTCGTCGTTGCACTTGACGGCATAGTGGGGCTCGATCCTGGGCATAAGTTTGTGCCAGAGGCGGAGCTTCCGCTCCAGATTGGACAAGTCGCAGATGTTAAGGGCCTGGTCCAGATTTTGGAGGTCTGCCTGCTCGATAACCTTGTGTATGTCGAGATCATTCTCGTAGTATTGTATTCTCAGGTCTCCGTTCACCATCTCGATTAGAGTGAGAATGGTTCAGAGCTGCTGTGCCTGCACAGCAAAAAGTTCCAGCTTTGGGATTATCTATTTGCGACTGACAGATACATTATTTGGACCTAAACCATAACGACTTTGGACATTGGATGGATTGCCTTTAGGTTTAAAGTCTGTGCATCTGAAAATTATGCTACAAAACAAGAGCTTACTAGCAGATTAATTGTTTCAGAAGATTGAGCTGGAACTGATGTCCATGAACGAGCCAGTTTTTTTTGCCAATTTGGAAGAAACCCATGCTCAACTGTTATTCGATAGTCAACAGTCTTTGGGCTCTGTATTAAGAAGCATTTTGATTTATTATTTCGTATTTGGCACTTTAGTATCCAATCGCATTTAAGATATGCGATGTTTAACATACAGATATACTTACTTTTGTAGTAACATTACCGCCAGTTGTAACACCCAGAGTGTCTTCTTATAAACCCAAGTCTACTACGTTTGGAAGTTTTGAAGTTTGGAGCAAGTATCCAATTAAGTCCACAAAATGTTGCTTTTATTGGTTTGAGTAGGTGTTTTAGTCATATCGCTCGGAAATACAGGGTCTTAGGCAATTCGAATCCATTAAATGGACTGGCAATGGGCATTGTATAGGCTCCCATATTGCGGAATCCCAAAAGGTCGCCTCGGTTTAGGTTGGGCAAGTGCAGGTCCTCCGAAATCTGACGACAAACGCACACAATACTAGATTTCTCCAAGCTTAAGACAACATTCGACTCACCTTATCCAGGGCATCACAACTTGGCCCCCAAATCAAGGACTTTAACTGGGGCAAAGAATCCGCATTGTCCTGTGGGATAGAAAGTGGTTTGCATATTAAAAACATTCGGAGTTGTTGAACTATTTCATTTGTTCAATAAAAAATATACATAAATTACCAGATAATGCTCTGCTGTCACCACTTGATGGTCGTACAGAATGCAGTTGAAGGAGCCATAGACGCCATCATTCAGGTAGTACATCACGGTGTCCAGCTTGCCAGCTTCATTCCTGATCTCCCGCTTGGCGTGGATCTTGCAAACCAAGGTGCAGGCTGCCGCCACGAAGAAGCGTCCTGGTTCGGCGATTATTCGAACGCGTTCGTTGGGAAAATGACGCTGCACCGAGGTATTCACACTCTCCGCTATCTGTAAACAGTTCGCTGTAAGAAATTTCATCAAAATCCGCGGCCAACTGCAAACTACCTTCTCAAACTTTCCGTCATCGCTGCCGGGAAAGCCACCGCCGATGTCCAGAAAGTCCATGTCATAGCCTAGTAGGGCGCCGAACTTGAAGAGGTTCTTGGCCTTCTTGATGGCCCGATCGTAGGCCTCCAGCTCGCTGCACCCGGAGCCCACGTGGAAACTGGTGCCGGTCACCTTCAGGTCCAACGATTTGGCCAGCAGCATCAGGGCCGCGGCATCCACATCCGCATCACAACCAAATTTGTCACCCAGTGGGCACTGTGCCTCCTTGGCCTCGCTCTTGAATCTCACGATCAGGCTGGATTACAACGTAAATATATACTAAAGATCCGCCCCGAGAGTCAGGCACCTACTTGGAGTTGGGATAATGCGTGTGCAGCTTGTACACCTCGAACTCATTGTCCACCGTTCCATTGGCCACCTGGTGCTCCTTGGCGTACTCCAGATGGCTCACAGGGCGACAGGGATTGGCGAAGATGATGCGCTCTGGTGGGACATCGAAGCCCAAGACCTTAGAGTGGAATAGATTCAAAAAAATAATACAGTTCCGACAAGTACTATTAAGTACGTATGTCTGACCAAAGACACTAGAATAATAAGATGCGTAACGCCATACGATTTTTTTGCACACGATATTTTCGGGCTGGCTCTAGAGCTTGCTCCAGGCTCTCTCGAATTTTTGTTCAAGAGCCAGAGAGAGAGAGAGAGCGCTCTAGAGCCAGCAGCTTTCTTGTACACATTAGTGATGCCAATATTTTTCTGAAAAAAAAGGACAGATTGAGAAAAAAAAACGGAAAAAATAGGCAGAAAATTTCAAAAAAGGATGAAAAAACAGGACAGATTTTGATTCATACGTTGCCATTGTGCCAATGCGTTTCAAATACGTTTCGGGCATTTTATAGGCTTCATTTAAGACAATTTTTTCTACTCACTTTAAAGACCTCACTATTTCACTCACTAATATAATTATGACAAAATAATAGTTTATTATTTAATTACTTACAGCTCGAGATTAATTTAGTAGCACTTTGTATACGAATAAACATAAAAATATATATCCCTTTCAGTGCAGGGTAATCAATATCTTTACAATAATTTTATATTGTATTTTAAATATTTTTTATGAATAAATATTTTAAAATAAATATTATAACATTTCAAACACTTGTATGAATAACATTTGCCAGGTTATTTGTTCAAGAGGGATGCCAATTTGATCTTGCAAGTAATCACACTTAAGAACACATACACTACACTCGCTGCTCGACCGGTAAGAGAGATTACTTGAACTATTTTGCGACTCTAAATTAGAAGACATACCTTACAGTCTTCACTAGAACTAGTTGGGAATTATAGGGCTACCAGAAAATATGTTTCCTAAACAAATATTAAAAGCGGCAATGACTGTGTTCCGACAGTAAGGTAAACATTCTTCAGGCTTTAATTAAGACAATTTTTACTAATTTGTGCAAGTAACACATACATGCATACATACATACATACATATATACATACATACATACATACATACATACATACATACATACATACATACATACATACATACATACATACATACATACATACATACATACATACATACATACATACATACATACATACATACATACATACACACACATATAAATACGTACGTACATATATACATACATACACTACACATACACTACACTCACTGCTCGACCTGTAAGAGAGATTACTTGAAATATTTTGTGACTCTAAATTAGAAGACATGCCTTACTGTTTTCACTAGAACTAGTTGGGAATTATAGGGCTACAAGAAAATATGTTTCCTAAACAAAAATCTATATTATTTGTACTCTGGCAATCGAGTAGAAAGTACTCGTTAGTAAAAAGTAAAAACTCGAATTTTTGATTGCCCTAATATGATAATTATTTAATGCAAACTTACATATGTAAATGACCAATTTTCTGTATTTGAAATGCAAATATTATTTTGTTGAATGTTTTTGTTATATTCTAATTTGATATTTTTAATTATGGTTTCACTCAAATAATGACTGTTATGTGCATAAAATTGATACATATTTTAAACAAAATTATAAAAGTTTTACTTTTTAAGCATTGCAAGCAAAACTCAGCATTCTATCTCAAATATGAAAAAATTAGTGAGATAGAAAAAAATAGAGTACAAAAATTTAATAAAATTAATTAAAAAAGGAGCAAATTATATCGAAAAGCAATAGTTAGAAAACTAGCTTAGTTGGGGAACATGGAAATATTTTATGTTTAACATTTATTATTTCAAGTCGACTCGAAGTATAAAGTAAAGTATATTAAAACAACTTCTTAAAAAAAAAAATAGTCACGGCATCAATTTTAAAATAATATTTAGCTCATATTACAACGAAATTGACCAAAACATTAATCAAATTCGTTTCTTAGATCAAAATTGATTTCGGACCGAAAATCGTCTTCTAGCACAACTTTTTTGTTTATTGTTTTCACTCACACAAGCAAGTGAATTCTATTTTTAGATTTTTATGCTCTCAATTTTATGCGAGCGGGGAGAGAGCAATTACTGCCGCCGCAAAAAAAGTGGCTGCATAGTGCAAAATGCAAAATACATGGCCGTTACGCACCTTATTATTCTAGTGTCTTTGGTCTGACTCTGCAATAACACGTGCTAATCGCCTAAAAAGTGATTGATAAGACCCCGTCGTTAACTACAAATACGTTGAGTTACTTCATAAATCATTTGTGGAAAAATGTATTAGAGTGGCACCAAGAACATGATTCCTTAGATCATTTGATGTTTCTGTGGTACTTGCAACCTGAACCTGAAGTACTTGCATGTGCAGCACAAGAGTGTCGTTCCACCCACCAGCTTGACTTCGTTTTTGGAGGCGCAGTCGAATCCGGCGCCCAGCTCGGCCAGCAGCCTGACCACCACGGGATCATCATTGCACTTGACGGCGTAGAAGGGCTTGATCCTGGGCAGGAGCCGCTGCCAGAGGCGCAGCTTGCGCTCCACGCTGGACAGGTCGCAGATGTTGAGGGCCTGGTCCAGGCGCTGCAGGTCGCACTCCTCGATCACCCGGCGGATGTTGAGCTCGCGTTCGTAGAACTGGATCTGCGTTTCTGGAGAACCGCCCGCCATCTCGAGAAGATCGCAACTGAATGGGGCGCTCACGCCCCAGCTAATCCCACTCTACGAGTATAGGGGTTATCAGTCAACGACTTGGGCTCGAATCGCAGCAGACTTTCGAAACATTTAGGAACACGCTCCGAAAACGTTCCTCTCGGCGGAAAACAATGAGGCTCTAATTAGCGGCAAAGGTCAAGCGATTGGCCGCACCCCTCCCCGCTCGTTTCTCCGCTCCAGATTTGCGATATTTGCCAGAACGCGTTATTTACAACCAACAATATTTGGCATCGTAAATAATTTTAATGCCCTGCCCGGCTGCACGGGCATGCAAAAGTAATAAAATGTAAATTTTGAATGGCAACTGGCCGAGTGGCCATCGAGTCGCGCATAATCGACACTTGCCCCGCGGACACGGGGCACTTGGGTTCGCGATCTGAGTTGGAAATCGGAAATCGGAACTCGGAATGGCATCAAACCCCTACACACCCCTACGAGATTCCACGGCAATGACAATGGCAATAATAATAGTAATAATAGAAGCGTGCGCGGCGGCGAAAGGAGGGTTGTTGTGGTCTGTGTCCCGGCCACTGGAGCAACCCTCGACTGGGTCCGAACTGGCAATTAAAAATTAAAATCAAACTTTCGTAATCGATATTGGCAATTGCCTGCCGGCTCGCTGGAGTGTCCTATCAATCACCCTTTAATTGGCCAAGCCCATCAATATTTTTTCGCACACCCTTTGGCCGTCGGCGAAGATGTTGCCACCGAAAGGAGTTGGAATCCCCAGAATGATAGCTGTCAAAAGCGCGGACAAAAGTTCTGAGTATTGAGCGATGGCCGCGAAACATACTACATATGTATCTTGTCATGCTCAGAAATCGAGGCGCAGCGCCTCGATTCACCCGAATCATTGCGATTTGATTGCAATTTGCTGCGAGTGTCATCATTCACTCGAATTCCGCTCTCCAGCTCCGGTGCGGTTTCAAAACTAACCCGAATCCGCACTTTGAGTGATGTGACAAATCGAGGACAGGCCGCAAAGTGCTCAAAAAATCGGAATCGGTTAGGAATCGGAATGCCAGACAGGCACAGGCACTCGTACCGTGCTGAATTGTAAAACTGGTTTCGCCTTTTTACAACTAAATGCGTTTAAATCATTCGCCCAAATTGCTGGAAATTTACATGCGAATGTCATTAGTCCAGTCGCCAGTCCCATCGCTTCCCATGGCAATTGATTTGATTTAAATCCATTGCAACTACGCTCTTCGATGGAAAAGAAACTCTTTACTTTTGGAAAACCATTGCAGTTGGAAAACCAACCTGGCAACTTTCAGCAAATGCAATGAAAGTATTGGGGTCACCACACTGATCTTTGTCTGGGCAACAAGTTGATTACACGAATTGCTGTGAGTCTGTTGATAAGCCGAGCGAACTTTGGAAAATTCCCTTTCTCGAGTTCCTAGACGTAGCTAGACATTTAATAATAGCTTAACTAATACACTTCTTTGGGCGATAAGCCCAATTCTGCTAAATTCTATATTTATTCTTGTTTCTAAAAGCTAGCATTAATCTGTGTTAGTTTCAAAAATCAATACCAGCGAACAATTATAAGTTATAAACATTTTGCCGCTGAGAAGTAAAACATACGAGTTTTTCACATGACTTGATCGCACTAAAAAGTAGGAAGCTGTTGTCTTGGATCCCAAAGTTCGCTGTTTTATTCAATCGTTGTCAGTGAGCAAGCAACGTGATATTTTGATGTTTTTCTCCACCAAATACTGTGTGTTCTCAGGTAAAAATCGCCTCCCCCTCAGCATTCATGGCATGGATACACTATTTATAACGCATTTCGCGTGGAACATAAATTCCCATAGTTACATAAATACCTGCCGCAAGTTTAGCGGCGACCCTCTCCGTAAATAGTTTCATAACAAACCTGCCACGAAAGGCAGCGCCAAGTTGGCGCCCACATCGGCACACGAACCATAATAATCAGGGAGCCGGACTCACCTTTGGTTCTTCGGAGCACCCCAGGCACTTGACCGGCTGGCTAACCGAGGGCCGTCGGTTCAGGGGCTCAGGGCTCTGGGCTCTGGGCTCTGGAGGGGAGTGGGCTCTGAGCCGGGCCATTACCGCATTAGCGACGACCCACTCGAGATTCCCAATCTGTGCGCCAGGATCATACTGCGCCTGTGCCGGCAGAGGCTCTCAGCTGGCGCTAGCAGTGCTACCCAGGACACTGGGCAAAAGCGCGAAGTAGTATTTCACAATATTTCAGAATATTTCAGAAATGTTTCCATACCAGCATTACGGGGATTTGTGAGAGCAGGAGCAGGCATGATTTAAAACCAAGATCAATTATATACAATTTTTTAATTCTTTATCCAAAACATTGCATACAAATATCGTTGAAAACACCACTTAATTACATAATTTAAGCGAAAAGAGGTGATCAAGGATATCCCAAAATTATCGCGACACTAAATCACTATTTCCAAGTATTTTCCGCTATCCATGAAACACTTAATTTTTCAGCGTGTTGCGAGCCGCTGCCGCGAGGATGAGTCACTTGGCAGGAGCGCGGCATGGGAGGTCCTTGCTCCACCTGCAAGGGTTCGCCGCGGCGCTTCCTCGTTCAGTTTTGTTTGGATAGCCCAACGGGCTGCAGTGGCGATGAGGCAAATGCCGCGTCTGACGGACGCAACTCCGATGGAAGGGCAACAATAGCCACTGTAATTGCGGCGTTCAATTGGGAGAATAAAGCGGCAGCGACACAAAGACATCGCCAACATGTCGCATTTGCTGAGGCGCACCAAGAAGTCCTGTCTGAAGGTTAGTCCCCGCGTGGCGCCCGAGTGGGTGGCCATCTATAGGAAATCGATGGCGACCAGCGCCGCATGAAAATAATCGGTGAAGCTCGCATGACCGTGCTTTTGGCACGTTAATCATACGCCGCGTTGCCCGCTAGCGCTATGTTTATCCGTATCGATTTGTGTGCTTGCAGTTCCTGCGCAAGATATCGACTTCAAAGCAACTCTTTGTCCAGCGGCTGGACGAGGAGGACGGTGACGACGAAGAGATGGAGGTGGAGTTGGAGGTGGATGAGCTGAACCTGCAGCGGGATCTGGAGCTGGATGTGAACAGCAATTGCCCGGTGACGGAGGCCATCTACGAAGAGCTGCAGCTGAGTGAGTGCAATCAGGCCTTGGACTTGGCCAAGGAGGTGGCGGAACTGCAGCCGGCAGCCAAGCATGATCTGCGCACCAAATACTTGATGAGCTGCGGCAACTACGAGGTGTTGGCCACGCCGCCAACGACCATTGAGTTTGAGCGGGTGAAGTACAAGGCGAATGTCCGCTACCTGCGGCACACGCCCTCCAATTCCAGCCTGGATCTGCAGCTGGAGGAGCAGCAGGGGGAGCACACAGAGCAGCAGCAGGCCACTCCGCGGGAGCAGCAAGTGCAGCAGCAGGCTACTCCGAGGAAACAACAAGCGCAGCAGAGGATTCCCACGCCCAGCCGCTACCATCCCTGCAGCATCAGCCTGGGCTCCAAACTGGAGGGCAACTACCACAGTGTGGTGATAATGGAGCCGCCGCACGACGACTTTCCCATTGTTAAGTGGGACATCAACGGGAACTCCCTGGACGACGACGCCTGCGATCGCTGGGATGACTTCGACGCCAGGTGGCGGCAGGCGGCGGCGGCCACCAGATCCCTCTCCCAGTCCCAGAAGTCCAGCCACCAGTCCAGCTCCTGCACCCTGGAGACCTGGGTGGACGACACGGAGCCCCTCAGCCTGGAGCTGCACCGACACGACACTGCAGTAGGCGGAAACAACTGCAATATTTGCCTTAGGAGCTTCTGAGTCCGGTACGGACACTCAGCGGCTTTGTAACCTTCACTTTGCGTCCAGCGATAGAGCACGAAAACCAGTCTTGTGAGAATTACCTACATATACGTGTATACATGTATTCGAGTATTTGAGTCGGCAGACCGCAATTTTCATTATAGAAAGTTGTTTTCGAGAATATCCATTAACAATAAAGTGTGTATGTGTGTGCGGCGCTCCTTTGGCTCCATACCTTGAGTAATGCACTTCAGAATGCGAACGTAACTGGGAATGCTAACGCGAACGCGAATGCGAATGCCCTTTGTCCTGTGGGAGGGAGTAAGTTCGTCGCCCACCCATCCATTGATCCATTCCGGCGCACGACCCGCACGTGCTGGACGCTCGTGAGAAGCCGTAGACCTTTGGCTTTCCCACGAGCCACGGCTGCGATTTCGTGGGTTCGTCCCGTCGTCGGTGGTGCAACTTGCCGCCTTGTCGCTATGTCAGCCCGGCACTATTCATCCATTCATCCACTTGATTCGGGGTGGGTTCCGGCGAGCCCACGGAGCGAGTTTGTCCCACGCTGGCACTGCCACTGGCATTGGCCATTAGGCATTTCCACTTTGCTGCTGGCCGCAGTCGGAACCTGAGCGACAGCATGCCGAATCAAATGAAAAGCACTTTTTATAATTTTCGATTTTGATGTACTTTTTTGAAATTGATATGGGGCGCCATTAAAATCAAGCTTACGCCGCGACAATCGAAGTTAATCGAGAAAATGGCAAAAATGCTACACTAAATCACGTTGTGGGGGAGAAAGAATAATGATCTTCCCCGTCATAAGCTAAATTGTAACCTTTGACAGGAAAGAACTCATACGCCTTGGCAATAATGAGATACTTTGAGGTCCTGCGTTTGTGCTGAACAATTTTACACCGATATCCGCAGATTATTCATTTTTTAAAGGAATACTTCAAACATTTCCTCTGCTTGAATTATTCCTATGTATCCCTGATATCTGCAAGTGGGGGAAAGTTCTATTATACCACACCAACCAGGTATATATTCGTATTAGCCAGCTCTGCCGTAGATAGTTTTCTATTTGTATTTTAATCATTTTTAATCAAATGCTAGATTTAAAAGGTGTCCGTCCGGCAGATACTTAAGTAGTAATAGGCTTGACAATTCGAGTTGAAATTATTTTTTATATAATCATTTATAGGTAACATTGGAATACATAATAATATCAAGCAACTGGGCTCGAAGGTTGCAGAATGATTTTTTAGGTAGCGATTTTAGGTACCCTATCATAATGAAGAGAGTAATATTAAAGTTTTTAGATTTTCCAAAGCCCAGGTTTATGTTAAAGGAGAACCATTTTTGATACCTATGATACCTTTGATACCTTGATATTTATGAATAAATAAGAGGAAACGCTATAGTCCATTTTATGGACTATTATATACCCTTTACTCAGCTAGCAGGAGTATAGGAGGCATAAGTTTCAACATTTGGTTGGTGCAGCATTTAAAATTGTCAAAACAAATAGTAATATCAAAAATGTATCATGTTTTCTGCATATCGATAGAAATTGGTAAAAAAATGAAACAAAATCTGACAAATTGTGGGCGTTAGAGTGGGCATGGACGATCCAGCGCTGCGCTACATCTCTTCAAGATACCAAGACCTATGCGTTCATACGGACGGACAGACGGGCAAGGCCAGATCGACTGGATAGAGTAAAAAAAATAAATTTAATTAGTTAAACCTCTTCAGCATACACAATTTAGAATGGATCATTCATGCGCATCTGAAATTTAAGAGTTACAGAATTGGGTCTGCCCTCACGTCTGCTGTGACCGTGGCAGTTAACTTTACTCATATTCCTATTGTGATTTTCCACAACGATGCTTAAGATATTACATTAAAGCTCTCCAAAACATAAAAGGGTATTATTTGCGCTTAGCATAGCTGTAGGTAAACAAATCGATATTGCCTCGGGCAATTTCTAAATCAACTTCGGTCACCTGCCGCCGCAGTCGCGGTTATCTCGGCTCCTGCTCCTGCGGATGTTCCCATTCCCATTCCGGGTTCCGGATTTTTGATGCCGCAACCTTGAGCCGGCACTGACCTAGAATTGTGTGGGCCACCCACCAGCACACGTCCCACTGCTCAGATAGAGGTCAACGGCGGCTGTTGCACTTGTTGGGGCCACGCGATGCCACACGACCGGCGCGTGCTCCAGTTTGAGTTCCATGGTCGGGTGCAGCCGCTCCAGCGGCGAACAAGTGGACGGCGGACGTCGCCAGTTTGTCGCCCACGGCGCCGATTAGAGGCCGTGCTGCAGATGCTTTCGATGCTTTAGATGCTGCTGAAAGGCTATATCAGATGCTCGGACGACACAATCGGACGAATCGATGACAGAGGCTTGCTCATTTGCCGGCTCGCCGCTCCTTGTCGCACACTCCCTTGCTCACTTGGCGGCGATCGCCGCGCGGCGAATATGTTTATTCCCTGTTTCCTACCCCAATCTCGGCCAGCACGCGCTACTCGTTGCCAGGGGGTGGTTGCTGCTGCATCTTATTGGACGGCTGCCGCAGGCGGTAAAAAGGGGTTGAGCGGCGGCAGAGGAGGGCAGGTCGTCCGCTCGACGTGTGCTGCAGAATCAGTCGAACGCCGTTCGCGCACACGATAAGTCACGTGCTCAAACTAGCTCCGCCAACCCGGTCGCCAACTGCATCTGCAACTTGCAACGAGCAACTCGCAACACGAACAACAGCAACACCCACACAGTAGTGTCAAGTGCGCAGGAGCAGCAAGTAAACACTGGTCACCACACCCACAATGGATCACAACATGCACGTGAACGCGCCGTCTCTGCACCACTGGGGCTACGCCGCCGGACCCGGAGTGGTCATGCCCGGCGCCACCGCCACAACCCCCCACAGCCACTGGGTGCCGCCGCCACAGAGCCACCACAGCGGTCACAGCAACCACAGCCACGGGCACAGCCAGAGCCACAGCCACGGAATCGGCAGCCTGAAGCGGACGCTCTCCGAGAGCGACTGCGACGATCTCTACTCCGAGGAGTCCTCCAAGGAACAGTGCGTATTTGTGACTTCTACCAAAAGTGTTTCCAGTTTAGTGCACGAAGAGTTTAAGCCTAAGGCGTTCCTAGTTAGGAGTTTTCCTGTTAAGGAACACTTTAAAAAAACTTTACTTAGTGCATCGAAATAATGGATAACTCCACCTAACCCAAGGAAAGATAGTTAGATAGATATGATTGCCATAGCTATACAGTTAGGAGCTGTCGTTATAAGAATCTGGAAAAGTTCAAAGGAAGATAATATTATAATCCATCCTCATTTTCAATCCATATCTAACGGAAACCCTTTTCTGTGTGCTTCTAGAATCTCGCCCAGTGAGCCGGGCAGCTGCCAACTGATGAGCCGCAAGAAGAGACGCGGAGTGATCGAGAAGAAGCGGCGGGATCGGATCAACTCCTCACTCACCGAACTCAAGCGCCTGGTGCCCTCCGCCTACGAGAAGCAGGGATCCGCCAAGTTGGAGAAGGCCGAAATCCTTCAGCTGACCGTGGAGCATCTCAAGAGCTTGCAGTCCAAAAGTAAGTGTACTAAGCCAACTTGTAGTGAGCGACTTGGCTCTTGGGAGTCAGCTAGAACTGAAGTCATCAATCACAATAGGAGCAGGAGGGTTTCCTTGGTCAGCCAACAAAGTTGGTTAATTAGCGTTCCTTGACGGCATCCAGTTTGAAAATACTAAGAAGGAGATTGCACCAAAGGTTAAAATTACATTAGGCCTGATTAGAGCACTAGCAAATTAACAATGCATTACTGTCCCACTGACATTGCAATCCCACTAAAAAACCTTCCTAAACTAGAAAACTAAAATCCCTAAACGAAGCCCGCTGTGGGAAACAATTGAGTCACGAAATTAAATACAATATGCGGCAAATTATCACAAATCTGGGTAAACAATCCTGACCTGTTGTCCCGATCAGGGTCGAATGGTGGGAAAATTATGATTGGCATAAGCAAAGCAGGACAATCTACCACCACCCCACCACCCCAGCGCTCAAGTGAATCTCGAATCTCGGGGCTTCCCACGCTCAGCAGTGGTACCACCACGATAGCAAGTTTTGAAGCCAGGAGCAGGCGTTCACCCCCTGATAGCCACCTCACAACGAGCCATCCCGCCGAAGGACATGGGGGTTGTTCTTTATGCTCGTCGCGTGGGAACAGCTATTTTAATTGTTTGCCTGAACTGGGATTAGACAGCTTATTGACTTTCTCCACCTCCTCGTATCTGTTGCAGGTCTCGACTCGCTGAGCTACGATCCCCAGCGAGTGGCCATGGACTACCACATCATCGGGTTCCGCGAGTGCGCCGCGGAGGTGGCCCGTTATCTGGTCACCATCGAGGGCATGGACATCCAGGATCCTCTGCGCCTGCGCCTTATGTCTCACCTCCAGTACTTTGTGCAGCAGCGCGAACTCTCGGCAAAGAGCTGCGCCAGTCCCGGCGGCTGGACCCCGGCTGCTCCCAGTTCCTCCGGCTACCAACCGAACTGTGCAGCTGCTCCCTACCAGAGCTATGCGGCACCAGCGAACCCGGGTGCCTATGTATCCAGCTACCCCACCTTAAGTGCCTCGCCTTCGCAGCAGGCTCAGCAACTCGGAGGACGCACCAGTGTCTCGCGCACTAGTGGCACTGCCGTGAATGAATCGCTGCCCAGCCATGATCTCCACTCTGAGAGCAGCAGCCAGCAACAGCAGCAGCAGCAACAGCAACAGCAGCAGCAACAGCAGCAGCAACAGCAACACCAGCAGCAACATCAGCAGCAACAGCAACGGACGCAGACAACACCGCAGCCGGCGCAGCAGCAACACTACACCCACGACCACAGCGCAGTGCATCCCGAGCAGCAGGTGCCCACCTACATAGAACTCACCAACAGCAATCGCCCAGCGGCCCTAGGCTCCGAGAGCCTCAGCTACAGTGCCGCTCCTCAATACCCGGTCAGCGGACTACCAGGCCAGGACTACAACAACGCCAGCGTCCTGCAGTATGCCACTCCCAACGGAGCCAAGCCCTATCGTCCTTGGGGCGCCGAGATGGCCTATTGACCGGGAAAGTTAGCCCAAGAAGCGATATTTCAACCTCTAGTCAGAGCAGACCAAGTGTGATAGTCTTAAGTTTCGCATCCTACACAGAAAAAAAACGGAGAATGAACGCAGTGAGATTAGCTAGTGGCGTTCGCCTATAAACTTAAGTTATTCAATTTGATACCTATAATTCTGAACCTTTTGTGAATCTATTGTAAATAAACGAATGAGTTTATAAGGAAAATTTTGAAACTAGCTCGATAATTGATATTTTTACCAGGGAAAGGTATCAGCATCGTTCACGTACGGTGGACAAAATAGCTCTGTATTTTGTAATGAAATGATAACCTATTCAAAAACACCTGTGGTATACGGTTATAACAAATTAAAAACTATTGGAACCAAACAAAAAAGATATAGCAATGCGAAACCTTTGATTAGTGTTTTGTTCCGACGATCAGAGAAAATATTAATTTTAGCGCACATTCTTAAGGAGCGCAATGTCACTACGCGGATTAACCACTCACTGTCCTGGTAGCTGCATTATCCGTAGGTAAATGTGAACAATTCGAAGGTAAGAAAAGATTACCGAATCCTTATTAGTTTAACACGTCAGTCAGTGGGTATGTTTTCTAGAAAAAAAAATTTTATAAAGAATTAATTGATTTCGATCTATGGGAGAAGACAGTTCGAGGCGCCTCCCGCGTTGGTGGTTTGGAGGGGTTTGCGCGGCAATCGCTGTGACCGCCACAAATCCGCTGGATCTCATCAAGGTGCAATTGCAGACCCAAACGCAAACGGACAAGAAGTCCGTGGGGGAGATCATTAGGACCATATACCAGCGGAGCGGCTTGTTGGGCTTTTATAATGGCATTTCAGCATCCTGGTTTCGGCAGCTGACCTACACCACCACCCGGTTCGCCTTGTACGAGGCCGGAAAGGAATACGTCGACACCAAAAACGTAAGCGCCAAGATGGCACTGGCCACCTTTGCGGGGCTCGTCGGTGGGGTTGTGGGCGTGCCCGGGGACGTGGTCACAGTGCGACTCCAGAACGACATCAAATTGCCGGAGGACAAGCGACGTAAGTGAGTACTACTACCTACTACTGGTCTCCTTTACTAGAGATCTCATAAGCTTTGTCCGTCTTCTTGTCCACGTGCTTGTTTGGTTTGCTATTGGTTTGTTTTGAAAATTTAAAATTGCGAATCATTATGATTACAAATTCCTCCCTCTTACATATAGACCATATAATTAAGCCGAATTCCGCAGCTACAAGCACGTTTTTGACGGCCTTTTTCGCATCTACAAAGAGGAAGGCGTGTCCAGTCTCTTTCGCGGCACATTCCCAGCCGTTTCCAGGGCAATCCTGCTGACCATCGGAACGAATGCGGCTTACGACCAGGTGAAAGGCATGCTCAAGTCCGCAACCGGAGCAGCCGAAGGAGTACCACTGCACTTTGCCACCTCCTCGATAGCTGGATGCATTGCCGTGGTGATAACGCAACCGCTCGATGTCATCAAGACCACCTTTATGAACGCTAAGCCGGGGGAGTTCTCCGGGATCGGAGGTGCCTCTCTCAGTATAGCCAGGCAGGGTCCCTTGGCATTCTACAAGGGATTTATTCCGGCCCTGATACGTGTTAGTCCCAATACGGTCATCACCTTCGTTTTGTACGAACAGGCACGAATGCGATTTGGATATTTGCCACCTGACAAGAAGTGATGGCCCCAAAATCGTATCCATTTGGAATATCTACTTAAATTATATTTTATACTCATGATTAAGGAATAAATAATCTTTCGTACAGGACCATTGAGTTGGCAATAATCCGGACCTAATCTGCTGCCACTGTGCTCATTAGCACCGCTGGACCGTTGGACCGCTGGACCACTGGATCGCGGACCGCTGACCGCTGACCACTGACCACTAACCGCTGGTCAGCGAGCTCTGGGGGTCAACGAATGCCGCTCACGGTTTATGAAATTTGCATACCCACTAACCACGTGAGCACCCAATCCGCGGCGGTTAGCTAAGCCGGCTGCACACTCGCTGCTCGTAATTAGGGAGCGGGGTTAGCAAGGTGCAGGGGTCGCAACCCCGAACACCAAGTTCTAAGCCGCAACCGCACGAGAAACGGGAAATTATCGAGAAAAACTGGAAACCTGGCGAGCCCAGGATCTTGTCCCTGCTCCAGAAACATAATCCTCCAAAGGGAAACTATGTCACAAAGGTAGCAGGGTTACAAAATTTTAATATTCGCTGGCATATTAGTTTAGTTTAGGGTGCTTTTCTAGGCCCATGAGTTTCTAGGGACTGGGTACCTAAACTGCTCAACATGTTGTCTAAAGCGGGTTTTTAATGGCAATATTCCGTTGCGGTTCAATGGATGTTTCAATGATTACAAAATTAGAAGGAGAAACTGATAAAAACAAGGCAAGCTAAATGGCAAACTCACAAGCAAAGCGTTATAATAATGCAAGTTCTGAGATTAGAATGAGAAACTGATAAAAGCTATGCAATCCTATGGATTGTTAGGGGAGCTAGTCTAGAAACCTTTACCTAAAAATGGCACACATAATTACAGAACAATATAATAAGTGCATTTCCTCGATTCCCATGCTTAAGTCTACTATTCATAGCAGAGTCCGGACACTTGAAATAATTCTCGCATATCCCGCAGGACTAAGTTCCCGAGCGCACAATTTAATTTAATTTCACACAATTTAGCTACTTGCAATAAAACCCCCTGGCCCACAGCAAAAAATCACTTGAAACCGAAATTACTTCGAAACCGGGCAACCGAAATTGCTGTCTGTGGAATGTGGGAACATTCTGAACCACCCCTGACAAAAAAACAAGAAACAATCTTTTGCGCATTAATTTCTTTTTGCCGGTTAAACACATATAAATGATTCGGGACCTACCACGTTCTCGGCCATGTGAGAGACCCCTGAGCTTTGACTTCCCACGCGGTGAGCCAACCACCACCCACCCAACGATTACACCAACGATTACAATATGCGTATGCAGTACGCACCCCATAGGGGTGGTTCGACCCAGAGATCGGCGTCAACACCATCGCCTTCAACATAATACACACGTCAAAACTTCCAATTAGAGACAATCATTCGGATCTGGGACAGGGGAAAGAACTTGTGATATTGATGCGGGGTGGTTTCATCGCTCGGCGCTACGGTGACTACAAAAAGCATCGGGCTGGTCGGACGGGATTTCATTCCTTGGATTACCAGCAGAGCGACAGGATCGGGAGGACGCAGCCCGTGGAGGGGTGGTTGCATATCATTATTATCATTATAGTTGTGTGGTGTCATCGAGAGTGCGATGATTCTGTTTTTATTGCGGTTCGAGTCAATTAAGTGGAATATTTCGCGACATTTCTGAATGGTTTTCCGTGTTAAACATAATAAAAACCCTGTTTCGGGCACTTGTTGGCGTCATATTTAATTTATGCACATGTGGACGGAATGTAAATGGAAATGCACTTGAAAGGGATTTATGATCCATTTATTTCGCTCCCGTGTGAGGAGTTAATCGAACATACATAACCCATAAATAAAGCTCAATAAATTCGATTTGACTGCAACCACTGAACCCGAAAATGTGTTTTCCTCCTCACTTCTAGTCCCAACCCACTCGCATCTATCTCGGATTTGGCCTGTGCTATAGGGTTTTAAAAATAGCTAGCACAGCAGATCTGCCGCTCTCACTCACACACGCATGGTACCATAAGGAGAGTGTTTCCAATTATTATTATTATTTAGTGCTCGCTCTCTCTCGTCGTGTGAACTTTAATTCTGTTTTGATTCTTCGCCTTTCGGGAAGTTGTCCAAAAACAATAGTTGCTCTAGTTTGCCGGCAGAAGTTTAAGTAACATCTCACTTGTTTCGTTAGTGTCTAATATTTTGGAGCATTGAGATACCACGTTTTGTGATGTAACGCGAAAATGCCCTAGGAAAAGCGATCTGAAGAACACTGAACTAGGGAAATGTGGACCAGAAAGCTACTTATTGGATTCGTGAGATTGCCGGCTTCAAATCCGAGATGTAAGTGGTATCCGTATAGTGTAGTTCCGAATATTCGGTAGAATGTTTGTAAGCCCCATTTCCTATGTAAAGTATCCAAACTACGCAAAACATCCGATTTCAAATTTGCAGCAAACGGTACCCTTATTTATCTACTGGATTTATCGATTAGTGTATCTGACCTACTACGATTCATAATGTTGAATGAAAAGTATAATTTTTTCCAAACTATGTATATTAGTCGCCCTCGCTCACTCTCATGGTACGCTTCGTCACTACGAGGGCTATCGTCCATAGTCATTATACGTTTCCTATACAAATATTTCGAATATTTATAAATTTGACTTTGAAAATTTTATATGATTTAATCAAAAAATATGTTCCTTAAAATATAAATATTTTCCCAGGTAAACGTGAAGTAAAACAAAAACACAAAATTCGTAAACCTTGTAAAAGTTCGTAACAAAAAGTTCAATTTTTTGCAAAGCATTATTCTAAAAAATGATTTCAGCTAAACTAAAGAAAACTACTCATAATGAAAAGAAAGCGGATGAGGTGTAACTTATGAATTTATTCGGGACTCTTACAATTAAGAACAAGATCAGTGCCACGGCACCTGGTTTCCAATGGTGCCTTTTTTGTAGAACTTGGCCGTGGCCGAGGCGGTAGTGGCCAGTGTCGGAGTGGGCGGAGCAGGCTCGTAGTTGGGCCCGCTGCCCTCTGCCTTTAATACGGCGGCACATCGCCACTGCCTGTTGTAGTTCATCCGCCACAGACGCACGCAACCGTCGTCTCCCGTGGAGATCAGCATCGTTGCCAGCATATTCCAGCAGACGCGCCACACAGGACAATTGTGCTCGCTAAACTTAATAGTCTGGATGTCCAGCTTGGAGATGCCAGTGGCGTCCCTTAAATTGTAAAATTATTATTATAAGATGCCTTTGGGTCTTTAAAATATCAATCTTACGTCACATCCCGCAAGTTCACAATATAAAGATCCTTGCTGGCCACTGCCAGCATGTGGAAGGTTCGTCCGGCATTTGGAGCAAAGGCCACATCCGTGACCGGATCGGTTATATCGTTGACAGTCTCGATTTTAACGCACTTTCTGGTATTCTCGCTGTACGCAAACAAGAACACCTTTCCAGTAGGCGTGGCCGCCTCGTCGCTGCCCGCCTGCAAAATAATTAGGTAAACATTAGGTTTGTTTCCGCACCACAGAGATAAGATTCATATTTAATAGGCTAAGATGAAGCCGTCTTAGGAATTTTAACGTGCTCACCGCCAGCAGCTGAGTGACCATGTAAGTGGATGTGTTCCAGGATAAACAGCTCAGCGGCAGTTTGTTGGCAATCTCGTGCTGCACAGGCCACTGCGATAGGTTCATAATGTCCGGGGCCTCATAGATGCGGATGATGCCGTCGGCGGAGGCGGTGGCCAACAGGAGTCCCAGGTACTTGGGCGCAAACTCCACATCCGTGACACTGGTCCTTGAGTCCACAAGGGTGGTGCGGCGCACCCAGCGGCGTGTGGGGGCATTGGTGGCGGATACCTTGTCGCCAATCACTTCCTCCCAAACGGAGGCGGTGCGATCGAAGGAGCAAGTGGCCACAACCTGGCCAAATTCCGGGTGCGCCCAGGAAACGCGCCAAATGGAACCGGAGTGCGCTTTCCAGCTGCTGGTGACATTCCACTTGCCCTGCCCGTCCTCGTCCCAAATCTGCAAGCAGAAAATGCGGATCACCTATGTTGTTTATCGCAGAAAATTTCCAGTCCTTGCCTTGACTGTCTGATCGCTGGAGCAGGTGGCCATCCTGCGGCCGTAGTAATCAAAGACCACATCGTGTATCACATCCTTGTGATCGGCAATAATAGGTTCCACGTCAAACATGCTCAAAACTCTGGTTATTTCCGTAAATGTTGTTTATAAAATGCACGCGCCGAAAATCTGCGCCGGTAATGCAGCCCTGCAAGGACAGGGTTGGCTTGTACCCGCCGAACAGCTGTTGATTACCTCGCTCAGTATTTTTTCAGTCCGCCGAGGCGAACGGTCACATCGGCCAAGTGGTCCGAATTACGCGTGAAATACGAATAAAAAATCAAGCGAAAAATAACAAAACACAGTACTGCAGACGATCACAGGCTGATAACTTATCAGCCGTGCCACACGTCCATCTGGGACTCGCGAGCACCACACAAATCGGGGAGTCAGGACTTTAGTAGCCGAAAAGAGGCCCGTTTCGCACCCGGAAAAGAACAGTTACACACAACAAAATTGCCAACCGAAAGAAACGTGCGAAGCGCAGTGCGATGGAGAAGAGTAAGTGCGGTAATCTAAGCGCTAAACGGGTAATTACGGACCGATCCGAGCGAAATATATGCGCATATGTGTATGCAAATGAGCGGGGTGAATAACCCCACAGCATAGACGTAGATCGGGACCCGCGTTTGTTTAGCATTTGAATACGCTGGCTAAAGTGCGGATATCAATCAAAGTGCAATGGGCAGCATAAATTCCAATTACTTTCATCAGCAATATGCTCGTCTTTCCTTGCTTGCCCTCACTCGCTCTCACACTTGCAGCTGACCTTGATTCCTATTGGATTTCACACATCGCGCGATGCCCGTGTGTGTGTGTGTGTGTGTGTGTGAGTGTAGGCGAGAGAGCAGCATATCTGCCAGCGTGCGTGTATGTCAGCCGGCATCAATTACCTAATAAGAACTAAATTGGAGACTGCACTTATTGTTGATATTGTATTGCATAAATATTATATGAATATATGTACGATATACATATGTATGAGGAAAATTCAATCAGACACAGTCACTGAATTCTCAGTATTTTGTTAGGAAATATAAAAAAGAATTTAACTGTAAACATTGCACTTGCTAATAAGAAGTTGGTCATGTCAACAAGTTTGCAAGTGTTTTTACGCACAAATTGATTCAAACAAAGGCACAGGTTAATTGTTTCTCTGTAGAAATCCTAGAGATAGGCCCATCGAAATCAGGCGTTTCACACGCGACCGACTTTCGGTTCTATTATTATTTGGTGCTGATATCAGTAGACGGTTTTTTTGGGCCACGCGCCAAACATGAATAATTCGACCAGGATCGAACACCAAAATACAAAAATTTCCGCGCGATAAGATGCCGGGAAAGATTTGAGCTAGAGGCCGTGAAGACCCGTCACCGTTAAGTATTAATCATAATCGGTCACCAAGGCCAATGCCAAAATCGGAAGATTTTTCAGGCACTCGCCTATTTAAGATTAAAGCGGGCGTCGCGACGCGTCGCGCGGTTTCGGGTCGGGAATTTCTTTTATGACTTTTAAAAAACCTCTGCTGATGCCGGGAGCAGCGAGCAGCACAAAATGAAAACAAATCAGCGGCATTCGCGTGTACGGCCCGTGGCAGCGGACTGGATTCGTTAATAATTCGATTCGAGTGCATCGTGATAATCAATTCCTGCCGTTTTCGCTCATTTAACCCTAATCAGCATCGCTCGCCACTTACGCCAGCAAATTGAGAAATTATGGTCGTTGTTGTTGTTGCTCCCAGCAACAGAGTGCATTACCGTCAGCAAATGGGTCAACTCCCAGATTAAATCCAGCTGGCGCAACCACAACAACAGTGCGAGCCATCGCCGACCTTGACATTGAAAAGCTTCCGCCTATGAGGCACAGGTACATTAAAAAGGAAAGAGCGGGACGGACTGGTGAAGACAGAAAGGGGTATATAGTTGTTGGCAACAGCTGATCGCTATCAACATGTCGCTCTTATCTTTTATCAACCGCAGACGACCGTTTAGGAGTAATTGCTCTGCAACAGTGAGGCTTTGCCATGCTGGAATTCTATGGTGTTAAGCTGATTGCAATCGCCGCTCGAAGGGCATGCTTTTATCTGCTTTTGATCTGTTTTCCTTAATTGTGCTCAGCACAGTTTGAAAACTAAAAGCATAGAATTACTATGCTAAAAATTTTATTAAGATTTGAAAAGTATTCTTTCTAGAACTTCTTGAATCGGTATAAAGAGAAACCTCATTAATCTTTGACAATAAAAAAATGATTCTGTAAAGCATTTCTGCTAACTCTTTGTGTCACCGTACCAAACATTTCTTTTATTATGAAATTGTTATGGCATAGTTGGTCCACACAAAGATCACTAAACCGGCGGAGCACAGTAGTCGTCAATACTTGAGCTACTACCTTATTAAATATTGTTATTAATCCCGTAGGTTTCCCTGCTTAATTCGACCGCCATTCTGTTTGAATTAGGGGCGATCCTTGTATGGATGATTTGTATATAGTACACACATGTGGTGAACATACATATATTCCTCCTGGTCACTTGGCGCTGAGTGAGCCAGCAATAACCGAAACAATAAAAACAACAATTGGCTTGGCGACCCGCGAGACCCGCTGGCGATTAACATACGAGCGCAACAACCTGAACACGCACAAACACAGGTCCGCGCACGAAAACCTGACCGTAGACGTAGCCGTAGCCAGAGCTATAGCTATAGCTATACCTATAGTTGATATTGTTGATAGTGGCGACGGCGAAGTCGGCGCTGCGCGACGGAGTAGCGGCGTTCAGGCATCGATAGTGCTTTTCGGACGAGCATGGCCCAGTTGAGTTCCAAGCGTCGGTCACTGCAGTAGCCATCTAGAAATCGTGCGGAACCAGTCAGTCTAGGAAGTTGAATCCGATCCTACACGGTCTTGTCCGATCCGATCCGACCTCGTCTTCGAAACTACCATCACAATCTAGACAAAGGCACACGCAGAGTGGTAAAGCGATCTGAAACCGTAGACCTAAAACCTAAAGCAAATTTAACCCAAAACACAACCGTATAATACCCAGCCAAGGTCCGAATAGTGCTGCCCTAGAGATAATCGTTCGTCGAGTAAGATTTTTGTATTTTCGGCTGTTAAGTAATGCCAGCAGAGTTCGTATCACAGAATCGGTGGTAAACGAAACATAAGACTCCATTGGGAGAGTGTTTACGGAACCACTTGATTGTGGGGCGACACCTGTTGAGTCGTATCCAGCGTGGAGTGTAACCCAAGTCCCAGTTCCCTGCGCGATTTCCGAGTAAGCCGTTACATAACACCCCGCTGGTAGCCAGAGATCGATTCCGGTGTCTAATCCGACTTTCCGTGCCTTTCAAAGCCCGCCTGGCTGGCTTGCACACTGTAATGCCAAAATCATTGACCTCTTCTGCTGGCCATGCCAATTTGCATTTCCACACACCAAATGGGGTTTTTGTTTCTGTCAGCTTAAGTTTCTTCCATTTTCCCTTCGCACTCTTCTGCGTTTTGTTTTAATTTTAAATGCGCTGCACATTGAACCCTATATCCGAAATTAATTTTCGTGTTTGTAAGTTTTATCGCCCTGCCAAAGTGTATTTGTTTAGTGATGGAGCCATCTTTGACCCGGAAACAGTTTGAGATCTTGTATTTTCGTATAGTATATTGAAAACTAATTGGAGCTTTTAAGTAATATATGTACAGATTTTATGGATGTAATTGGACACCTGTCAGTAATTGCGTAGTGGTCTAACCTAACATAACCTTACAGATATTTAATTAGCCTTATAAATCTGCTTGATCTTGGAGATCATTACGAAGAACTTCAAAAGTAATGCCAGAATTACTTTTGCATACTTTTGATGTCTCCCGCTTGCTCTAAAAATGAGTTTGAAATTCCCCTAGGGTATACCTTATTCGTTGACCACATCTCTTATCAACTGCCTCATTGACCTGGCAACGATTTGATTTTGGGTCTCATATGGTTGTATTTCGGTTTCTTAATTGTATCTCGCAAACTAGTTTATGCATAGATTAGCATTTTCATTTTGTTTTGTTTCGCCGCTTTGGCCTACAATTTCGTGGCAAGGTTTTTGAACTTGAAAAGTATCCAAAATGAGATGATGCACAGACACTTTCACTGACCACACGATGTAAACTAACCCTGCTAGCCACCAAATACGAGTATCTAATCCGATTTGCATTCACCGATCCAAAGCAGCTTATTGGATTTAGCCGATGTTGATCACGATATTAGGCAATCTGGCTGCTTTTCTCGCATTCCTCTTGATATTGATCTTTGGCCGCGGCCAGAAAAGATTCAAACCCGTCCAATCGTCTTCAGCAACATCCGCCACGACAGCAACAACTGGCGACAGCGACAACGGCAACACCAATCGTAAGAATCCTCCACTTTGCTAAACCGAAACACTTGAAGGGCACACAAATCGCACACCTAGCTGATAACCCAGTTTAATTAGTCCATTATGTGTATACGACTTTTGACCACGACTAACACGTACATTGTTTGTGTTATCTGTGCTTTTAGACAACTCCAGCGTGATTGCAGCTACAGCTACAGCAACAACCACCACCAGCAAACCTCCCACTGCACCAGCAGCACCTCCACCGGCAGTAAAAGCCGGTGACAAGCGATTCCCCAAGGCCTGCATCAAGAAGGTCAAGTTCTCCAGCGAGAGCCTCCGGTCCGAAGTGGAGGAGCTGTGTGAACAGCTAAAGGATAGCGCGCTCACCGACCTAAGCAACGACAACATCCGCATCGCCTGCCACCAGAACAATAACAGCATCAACAAGAACCAAAACAACAACAACATCGACATTAAAATCAGCATCAGCAAGATGAGCGAAACAAATGAGTCCAATGACACGGCCTCCCAATCCGCGGAGGGCGAGCGGCCCAGCTTTTTGGTACGATTCGTTATATTCCTAATCTTTTGGCGCCACCACTCAGCTTCCGTTTCCCACAGGTGGGCGATGAGATCGACGAGAGGGCCGCCGAGGCGGGCGAGGCCTGCGACGAATTCCCCCAGAAGATGCAGAACGATGTCCGGCAGAATGGGGATATTTCCGAGCGTCGCAAGCGGTTAAGGTAAGCCGATTTCGGTTTAACCCAATCAAAATAGTACAGACAACATCAAAAGTACATTATCGTTGTGGATGGAAAGCCATATTAGACAGCAATACCCAGAATGTGATTTCAAAATCTTTTTACTGCATTTAAACTCGGTGAACATACCAAAACGAAGGTTAAAATGCGAGTTCGTAATCTATTTTATTAACTTGGAATGATTTCAATAGCTCAAGCAAGCTATATCTTCCTGTCCTTTTTGAATAAATATTCAAATGTGGGGGGATCCAACTCAAATATTCAATAACAAATATAACTTAATCTAGTTTAATTGATTTAGTTCACCATTTCTTCCCAATCTTATCTTCAAAATTCTTAGTCTTAGCAGTATCAGATTAGCCCTCTTTGAATCTGGCACAATCCACTTCAATTAAAGCTATATTCAATAAAAGCTATTTAGACACTTGAAAAGTGAAGCGTTTATAGCTCAAGATATGCAATGCAATATCCAATAGCCCCCATTTGCGCTCAGTGTAGTGAGCAAAACAAAAACAGGTGGGTGCGTCACAGGCAGACGCCGCCAAACATATCGCGTGAGTTTAGGGAAAAGAGACGGCACAAGGCTCGGGACCGTGTGTGCGAGTGGGAGGCAGTCTCCCAGCCATCTTTCCGAGAACTTTTGCGGTGCGCAAACATGGAGAGAAAAGCGAGAAGTGGCGGCAATAGAGAGTGCCATGTGGGGACGCCGCATTTTGTTTTCATTCATATAATGTTCAAAACTCGTTTGGCCAGCGACTGGCTCGCTCAGTGGCTCTCTCCGCTTCTCCGGCCCACGAGGCGTATGAGCGATGGTGGCCAACACCGCTCTGTGGTTCAGTTCCCTGGCAGTCGTCGGCTCCGTCGGTCCGCAATCCGCTTTCCGCAAACCCCAGAAGTACGGCAGATATACCCCAGACCCAGCCCGTTTCCCAAATAAGTTTCTCGCGTGTGCGAACATCGTTCGACATTGATTTTTTTGTGTGGATATTTCGGCCAGCGGAGCGCGGTGAAAGTGGTGCAGTAGCATTAAAATATTTTGTGAGCGGCTCGCTTATTAGTCACACTTGCATAATTGCGAGGAGCCGCTAAAGCACCACGACGATCCCCTTGCCGAAGTTCACTTTGGATGCTATTGGCCCTAGTGGAGCTCATTAGAATGTTAAAGCGTCGCGCCAGCAAGCGTTTCGTACTTGTTGAGTCCGGTGAAGATAATGCCAATGGATCCGGCTCTGGATCAGGAGTGGGGACGGTCTCTGGTGCTGTTATACCCCAATTCGTGGCAGTGGATTGCGGGCAGAACGAGAGCAACAACAACCATGTCGGCGAGATGAGTGCCAGCATCAGCAATCACAATAACTCCAACAACGAGTCGTCGCCATCGCTGCTCAGCGTCCCCGTGGTGGGAACCCTCAAGTAAATCCCATGTTTAATACCCCATTTGTTTATTGCAATGCGACAATCGTTGACAAGATGTAAACAAAATCGAATTATGTGCAGAACTTTTAATCATGTCAGCCAAACCGGTTTCGTCAAATCTTACTGTGCCTTCTTTTCTTCACCACCTGTCCCATCGCGCCATTACTTACACTGGCCAACTTAAAAAAGGTTTGATTCAGTTGATACAGGTAGTGCTTTACTTTTGGCGTGGTTACAGAGTAAAAGATCTAAGTAAACTTCGGAATCTAGGAATCTAAGCATCCCTTAGTATTGAAAGCACAAAAAATGTTTTTAAAAGTACGGTGAGAGTGATATTATGATATTGACTTCCGACTTTATTTATGAACCAGTTTCTTATGTAGCTATCTCGATTGATATTTTAGGTTAGTTGTATTAGATTACATTCATTAGCAACTTACTAACTTTCTAACTGACCTCTTCCAGGCCGAGTATGTCGCGTGGCACTGGGCTGGGCCAGGACCGGCATCAGGATCGCGACTTCCACATCGCCACCACCGAGGAGTTCGTAAAGCGCTTCGGCGGCAACCGTGTGATCAACAAAGTCCTAATTGCCAACAACGGTATCGCGGCCGTCAAATGCATGCGATCCATCAGGAGATGGGCATACGAAATGTTCAAGAACGAGCGGGCCATTAGGTTCGTGGTGATGGTCACTCCGGAGGATCTGAAGGCGAATGCCGAATACATCAAGATGGCGGATCACTATGTGCCCGTGCCCGGCGGATCCAACAACAACAACTACGCCAATGTTGAACTAATTGTGGACATTGCTCTTCGCACCCAAGTGCAGGTGAGTCCGGAATCTGGGGGACACCGCCATAGATGTGGCCAGTGTCAGTCCGAGTTGTCTATTTGCCTTGGCCAGCTCCACCCAAAACGCATCGTACGATTTGTATTTGCACTTCGTCAATCGGGGAAACTGGCAAAGTCAAGCGATAGCCCCGCATACCAATAAAGAGACCCCTATTCGTATTCGTGTGTTTACGAGACGGCAGACTGTGAAGATAGATGACTGTGTGTGTCAGCCAACACTGAGCTACAAAATTTGACTAAATACACCTGGGTATAGAAGTTTATCGCCTTACTCTACGCTATCTACCTCCCAGCCCCGAAATATAATATTCTGAAAATAATGTATGCTCGAGTGCAATTTAAATGTATTTTATGAATATCTTTGACAGTGTAAACGATTCTACGTGTCAATAAGAAAATAAGATAACACTCAATCGTTAAAAGTGTAAAGTTGAAGTATCTAAGAGCTTCCAAATACCCAGCGTATTTTTAATTTACTGCGTATATTACCTTTAATCTTTAATTGCCTATCCAACATTCACTTTAGCAAAGTGTGAAAAAAGCTGTGAAAAAACTGCAACAACCAACTAATTATTTTCTTATACTTTATGTACGTATATAAAGACCCTGTTGAGTCTAAGAGCTAAGAACTGTAAATAATACAATTGCTCGTTGCAATTTAAGAGTTGTTTAAGTGTCAGAAGATTGCCTTCAAAACAACATAGCACACCTGTAATGCAAAACCCTCTATCATTCCGCCTCCCTTCGAAGCTCTCCCACCAACCTGGAAAGCAAGGCACTAGACGGTTGGATTGGAATCCATTCGAAACAATTTCAAGGGGAAATTCAGTCTTAGGTGTTTACTTTTCCTTAGATCTTGCAGGGCACTTGGGGTTAATTAGCAGTTGCGACGACATCTTGTTGCACAGTGTGAATTATCTATTTTTCTTGCTATCCGGGTGTAGCCAATGAACGTCGCAATGACGTCACGATTGATTTTTACCGACAATAAAGCTCCATAATAATTCCCCCACCTACGGCCAGTGCGCTGTCCTTGGGGTATTGTGCTTATTAAATCGAAATGAACTGATTATGAACCTGTGTACTTTCTGATTGCAGGCCGTGTGGGCTGGTTGGGGTCATGCCTCCGAGAACCCGAAACTGCCGGAGCTGCTTCACAAAGAGGGTCTGGTGTTCCTTGGCCCTCCGGAACGTGCAATGTGGGCACTGGGCGACAAGGTGGCCTCCTCGATTGTGGCCCAAACGGCCGAAATTCCCACCCTACCGTGGTCCGGTTCGGACCTGAAGGCCCAGTACAGTGGCAAAAAGATCAAAATTTCCAGTGAGCTCTTCGCCCGCGGTTGTGTGACCAATGTGGAACAGGGTCTGGCCGCAGTTAACAAGATTGGTAAGTGTAATCAGTTCAGCCAGTACAGCTTCGAAAAAGTTGCTCAAGTTGTTCGTTCAACCAGGCTTCCCCGTAATGATCAAGGCCTCGGAAGGAGGTGGTGGCAAGGGCATTCGCCGCGTGGACACTGCTGAGGAGTTCCCCGGCCTGTTCCGCCAGGTTCAAGCTGAGGTACCCGGCTCACCGATTTTCGTGATGAAGCTGGCCCGCGGAGCACGCCACTTGGAGGTGCAACTGTTGGCGGATCAGTACGGAAATGCAATTAGCTTGTTTGGTCGTGACTGCTCCATCCAGCGCCGTCATCAGAAAATTATTGAGGAAGCCCCTGCCATTGTGGCCCAGCCAGAAGTGTTCGAGGACATGGAGAAGGCCGCAGTGCGGCTGGCCAAGATGGTGGGTTACGTCAGCGCGGGAACCGTGGAGTATCTGTATGATCCGGAGGGTCGCTACTTCTTCCTGGAGCTCAACCCCCGTCTACAGGTAGAGCATCCGTGTACGGAGATGGTGGCCGATGTGAATCTTCCCGCTGCTCAGCTGCAGATTGGAATGGGAATTCCCCTTTACCGGCTCAAGGACATCCGTCTGCTGTACGGAGAGTCTCCTTGGGGCTCCTCTGTCATTGACTTCGAAAATCCACCGAACAAACCGCGTCCCTCCGGACATGTTATCGCTGCTCGTATCACCTCCGAGAACCCCGACGAGGGCTTTAAGCCCAGTTCAGGAACCGTTCAGGAGCTTAACTTCCGGTCGAGCAAAAATGTTTGGGGCTACTTCAGTGTGGCTGCCAGTGGCGGATTGCACGAGTTCGCGGACTCACAGTTTGGCCATTGTTTCTCCTGGGGCGAGAACCGTCAGCAGGCTCGAGAGAACTTGGTGATTGCCCTCAAAGAGCTGTCTATTCGAGGTGACTTCCGAACCACAGTGGAGTACCTGATCACTCTGCTGGAGACGAATCGATTCCTCGACAACAGCATCGACACCGCCTGGTTAGATGCTTTGATCGCAGAGCGTGTGCAATCCGAGAAACCGGATATACTGTTGGGCGTAATGTGCGGATCGTTGCACATCGCAGATCGTCAAATAACTGAAAGCTTCTCCAGCTTCCAGACCTCTCTAGAGAAAGGTCAGATCCAAGCAGCTAACACTCTGACAAACGTGGTGGATGTTGAACTA
Source organism: Drosophila erecta (assembly GCF_003286155.1). Classification (NCBI taxonomy): domain Eukaryota; kingdom Metazoa; phylum Arthropoda; class Insecta; order Diptera; family Drosophilidae; genus Drosophila; species Drosophila erecta. The sequence continues at coordinate 19,074,122 of NW_020825200.1, forward strand.
ATCAACGATGGCATCCGTTACAAGGTGCAGGCCGCCAAGAGCGGAGCCAACTCGTACTTCCTGCTGATGAACAGCTCGTTTAAGGAGATCGAGGTGCATCGCCTTTCCGACGGAGGCTTGCTCATCTCTTTGGAGGGCGCCTCGTACACCACGTACATGAAAGAAGAGGTGGATCGCTACCGCATTGTGATTGGCAACCAGACATGTGTCTTCGAAAAGGAGAACGATCCTTCGCTGCTGCGCAGTCCCTCTGCGGGAAAGCTCATCAACATGATTGTGGAAGATGGCGCACATGTATCCAAAGGACAGGCCTATGCTGAGATTGAGGTGATGAAGATGGTGATGACTCTAACATCCCAGGAGGCAGGCACGGTGACATTTGTGCGTCGTCCAGGTGCTGTTCTGGATGCAGGATCCCTATTGGGCCATTTGGAGCTGGACGATCCATCGCTGGTGACGAAAGCGCAGCCGTTCAAGGGTCAGTTCCTGCAGCCAGAGAATGCACCGGTGCCCGAGAAATTGAACAGGGTGCACAATACCTACAAGAGCATCCTTGAAAACACGCTAGCGGGTTACTGTCTGCCAGAACCCTTCAATGCGCAACGGCTGAGAGACATTATCGAAAAGTTTATGCAAAGTTTGCGGGATCCCTCGTTGCCGCTGCTGGAGCTGCAAGAAGTTATCGCCTCCATCTCAGGTCGCATACCCATCTCAGTGGAGAAAAAGATCCGAAAACTGATGACGCTGTACGAGCGAAACATAACTAGTGTCCTGGCCCAGTTCCCATCGCAGCAGATCGCAAGTGTTATTGACAGCCATGCGGCCACTCTGCAGAAGCGCGCTGACCGAGATGTCTTCTTCCTGACCACCCAGAGCATTGTGCAGCTGGTGCAGCGCTATAGGAACGGAATTCGTGGCAGAATGAAGGCCGCCGTTCATGAGCTGCTGCGCCAGTACTACGACGTAGAGTCGCAGTTCCAGCATGGACACTACGACAAATGCGTGGGACTGGTGCGAGAGCACAACAAGGACGACATGCAGACGGTGGTCAACACCATCTTCTCGCACTCTCAGGTGGCCAAGAAGAATCTGCTGGTTACTCTGCTTATCGATCACCTGTGGGCCAACGAACCTGGACTAACAGACGAATTGGCCAACACGCTGAGTGAATTGACCTCTTTGAATCGAGCTGAGCATTCTAGGGTGGCTCTGCGGTCCCGTCAAGTTCTGATCGCAGCCCATCAGCCGGCCTATGAGCTACGCCACAACCAAATGGAGTCGATCTTCCTCTCCGCCGTTGACATGTACGGTCATGACTTCCACCCCGAGAACCTGCAGCGCCTAATTCTATCGGAGACCTCAATCTTCGACATCCTACACGACTTCTTCTACCACTCTAACCGGGCAGTGTGCAATGCTGCTCTGGAAGTCTATGTGAGGAGAGCTTACACATCCTACGAGCTGACATGCTTGCAGCATTTGGAACTATCCGGTGGCCTGCCGCTGGTGCACTTCCAGTTCCTCCTCCCCACAGCTCACCCGAACAGGCTGTTCTCGCGCATGTCCTCCCCCGATGGATTGGATCAGGCAGCGGCAGAGTCTTTGGGAAACTCATTCGTGCGCACCGGAGCGATAGCAGCCTTTGACTCCTTTGAACACTTTGAAATGTACTCAGACGAGATTCTGGATCTGCTCGAAGACTTTGTCTCGCCGGCCATGGTTAATGCCAAGGTACTGGAGGCCGTAGAGGCGGCGGATTCCATCTCGGACAGTCGACACAGCACCTCGATCAATGTGTCGTTGTCGGATCCCGTATCTCGGGCGAATGCTGCAGAAGAGGCAAAGTCCACGGAACCGATTCACATTGTTAGTGTGGCTGTGAGAGAAACGGGCGAGTTGGATGACCTGCAAATGGCCCAGATCTTTGGAAACTATTGCCTTGAGCACAACGAGGAGCTCTTCCAGCGACGCATTCGTAGAATTACATTTGCTGCTCTGAAAAAGCGGCAATTCCCCAAGTTTTTCACGTTTAGAGCCAGAGATAAGTTCACGGAGGATCGTATTTACCGACATCTGGAGCCAGCATCTGCTTTCCATCTGGAGCTGAACCGCATGAAGACGTACGATCTTGAGGCTCTGCCCACTGCTAACCAGAAGATGCACCTGTACCTTGGCAAGGCCAAGGTGTCGAAAGGTCAAGAGGTCACGGACTACCGCTTCTTCATTCGCTCGATCATCCGTCATTCGGATCTGATTACCAAAGAAGCCTCGTTCGAGTATCTGCAGAACGAAGGGGAGCGCGTGCTTCTCGAGGCCATGGATGAGCTGGAGGTGGCATTCTCGCATCCTCACGCCAAGCGCACCGACTGCAACCACATCTTCCTGAACTTTGTGCCCACCGTCATTATGGATCCGGCTAAGATCGAGGAGTCTGTGACAAAGATGATTATGCGATATGGTCCGCGACTGTGGAAGCTGCGTGTACTGCAGGCTGAGCTTAAGATGGTCATCCGTCAGTCACCACAGTCCCCCACTCAGGCAGTGCGTCTGTGCATTGCAAATGACTCCGGCTACTTTCTGGATATTTCGATGTACACTGAGCAAACAGAACCAGAGACAGGAATCGTAAGTTTAAATTTGTGTCTTCTTGAATCGCTTTAAATTTGTTCTAACATTCTTCAATTCCAGATTAAATTCAAGGCTTACGGTGAGAAGCAGGGATCTCTGCACGGACATCCCATTTCCACGCCCTACATGACCAAAGACTTCCTGCAGCAGAAACGTTTCCAAGCACAGTCCAACGGTACCACCTATGTCTATGATGTGCCCGACATGTTTCGTCAGATGACCGAGCGTCACTGGAGAGAATTCTCCAAGGCGCGTCCCACCGTGGACATTCGCACTCCTGACAAGATTTTAATCGAGTGCAAGGAGCTGGTCCTCGAGGGCGACAACCTCGTAGAGATGCAGCGTCTGCCCGGCGAAAACAATGTAAGTGGACTTAATTGCTGACGCCATCGAAGGAACTGCAGTGTTCAATTTATTTGTTTCAGTGCGGTATGGTGGCTTGGCGCATTGTCTTGGCTACTCCCGAATATCCGAATGGCCGTGAGATAATTGTTATAGCCAACGATCTTACCTACTTGATTGGTTCCTTTGGCATTAAGGAAGACATTCTGTTTGCCAAGGCCTCCCAATTGGCTCGCCAACTCAAAGTACCAAGGGTAAGTTTGGTTTTACTTCGCACTTCTCCCCTTCATTTACACAATCCCATTTATTTTCCCTCAGATATACATCTCCGTCAACAGCGGTGCCCGCATCGGACTGGCTGAGGAGGTTAAATCTATGTTTAAGATCGCATGGGAGGATCCAGAGGAGCCAGATAAGGGTTTCAAGTACCTATACTTGAGCACCGAGGACTACGCACAGGTGGCCAACCTGAATTCTGTGAGGGCTATCCTGATTGAAGACGAGGGCGAGCAGCGTTACAAGATTACCGACATTATCGGCAAGGACGACGGTCTGGGCGTGGAGAACCTACGGTACGCCGGTTTGATTGCCGGTGAAACGTCGCAGGCGTACGAGGAGATTGTTACCATCGCCATGGTTACATGCCGTACTATTGGCATTGGATCCTATGTAGTGCGCCTGGGTCAGCGCGTTATCCAGATCGATAATTCACACATTATTCTCACAGGATATGCTGCGCTGAACAAGGTAAGCTAATTAAATCTCGTCTTACAGTTGTGATAACTAAACCGTTTGCTGATCTTCACTACACTGAATGTTTTGACTTAGTAATTATTTCCAAACCGATTAATTAATGTATTTATTGCCTTCATTTTAAGCTGCTTGGACGCAAGGTGTATGCCTCCAATAATCAGTTGGGTGGCACACAGATTATGTTTAACAACGGAGTCACCCACAAAACAGAGGCCATCGACTTGGACGGTGTCTACACCATCCTCGACTGGCTGTCGTACATCCCCGCGTACATTGGTTGTGACCTGCCCATCATTCTGCCCAGCGATCGTATCGATCGCCCTGTGGACTTTATGCCCACCAAGTCGCCATACGATCCGCGCTGTATGCTGGGTGGCCGTGTGAATCCTGTAAACGCGAATGACTGGGAGAACGGTTTCTTTGACCGGGACTCCTGGAGCGAAATAATGGCCTCGTGGGCCAAGACGGTGGTCACTGGTCGCGCCCGTCTAGGCGGTGTCCCTGTGGGAGTAATAGCCGTTGAGACCCGCACCGTAGAAGTGGAGATGCCTGCAGATCCCGCCAATCTCGATTCGGAAGCCAAGACCCTGCAGCAGGCTGGGCAGGTGTGGTATCCTGATTCCTCGTACAAAACGGCACAAGCAATCAAAGATTTTGGACGAGAGGAGTTGCCGCTGATTGTTTTCGCAAACTGGCGAGGCTTCTCCGGCGGCATGAAGGACATGTATGAGCAAATCGTCAAGTTCGGAGCATACATAGTCGACGGCCTGCGGGAGTATAAAAAGCCTGTGCTCATCTACCTGCCGCCCAATGCGGAGCTGCGAGGTGGAGCCTGGGCTGTGCTGGATTCCCTCATTAACCCGCGCTACATGGAAACGTATGCCGATCCAGAGGCCAGAGGTGGTGTTCTCGAGCCGGAGGGCATTGTGGAAATAAAGTACAAAGAGAAGGACTTGGTCAAGACGATTCACCGATTGGATCCAACAACCATTGCGGTAGGTTTTCAATGCGAATTCAAAAAACTGAAAAAGTTCACTTAATTTATGTATGTTATGTATGGCAGCTGAAAAAGGAGATTGATGAGGCAAATGCGTCTGGCGACAAGGTCAGGGCTGCGCAGGTGGACGAAAAGATTAAGGCCCGCATCGCTGTGCTCATACACGTCTACCACACGGTAGCAGTTCACTTTGCCGACCTGCACGACACGCCGGAGCGAATGCTAGAAAAGGAGTGTATCAGTGAGATTGTGCCTTGGCGCGACTCCCGCCGCTGGCTGTACTGGCGTCTGCGACGTCTCCTGTTGGAGGACGCGTATATTAAAAAGATCCTTCGTGCTCAGGATAACCTCTCCGTGGGTCAGGCCAAGCAGATGCTGCGCCGCTGGCTGGTAGAGGAGAAGGGTGCCACAGAGGTGAGACATTTGGGTACCTTCTTCAGGAGACTTATAAATGATTATCTATTCATTTGATTAGGCTTATCTGTGGGACAAAAACGAGGAAATGGTGTCTTGGTATGAGGAACAGAGCAATGCCGAGTCTATCGTTTCCCGCAACGTGAACTCCGTGAGACGAGATGCCATTATTTCTACCATTTCGAAAATGCTCGAGGTAACAGCAGCGCAATCCTAATACTGATAATGCGGAAACTAACTCCTCTGATTTTATGTCTTTCCAGGACTGTCCCGACGTAGCGCTGGACGCTGTAGTTGGTCTTTGCCAAGGTCTGACGCCCGTAAATCGTGGCGTAGTTGTACGCACATTAGCCCAAATGCAACTGAATGAGGAGACCTCTAACAGCAACCAGGGATGATTCTACGCTATGTTCTAAGTTCATTTTAGGCCCTCTATTTCATCCTTCCCGTTCCCGCCCTTCACCACATTACTCAGTTCCGCTTTGCGCTTGTAAGATATCGCAAAGCGTGCATGATGTGCATTTTGTTTAGTTGAATTTGTTTAAAAGTAATTAGCGTAAACCTAGTTATGTATTGGAGTTGTAGGCATGGGTTAATTTGTTGCCTAAGTGGCCCGATAAACTAGTTGTATCGTGTACATATTTGATTATGTATATCCCCTGAATACAAAACATTCCATTAGTTGTCTAAGAACTAAAGTCCTTTGTACACAGAGCTTTTTGAATTATACGAGTTACTGAAAATATATGTATGGTACACTACATTTACAAAACTCGCTGGATGGCAACAAGAGTTTTTCGTTTTGTTCTTTTTTTTTTTTTGGTTCCACAGGATCGATAATGTACATAATTTCATTTATTTTTATAATTTAAAAATGAAATCTATCGCAGTCGCGGGTTATATCCACCGATTTACTGCGTTCCTATATGCCGTCTCTCAGGAAAATGAAGATGAGTGGGGGAAGATGGGGTGGTAAGAGCCTGGTTCAGTTCACGTTATCCATCCAATCTGGCTCGGCGACACTTATCTTCTCTATTATGGAATTAACTTGATAGCATAGCGACTGGATCTGTCTATCCCACTGAGGCAGTAGTTCTCGATTCTCGAAGTGGACAATGCCCGAGATCTGATCGATGTGCCCGTTCATGCGACCTTCGGTTATCATCTGGGAGGCAATCTTCTCTGCCTTAACTGCGGGTATGTCCAGCAGAGCGCCTAGCTCCTCAAAAGTAATGTTGTTGTACAGCTTACTTGCCGACAACAGATTGTGCTCGAAAACAGCCCGATCCAGGATCGAGGAGCCATCGGGAGTGGCAGCCTTTTGGTGGTCCTGCAGCAGTGCCTCGAACTCCTGTAGCTCGGAGCGCCGAATGATGCGCTCCAAGTACATCTTTTCCAAAATTCCGTAGGCCGGCAAGTGCTGACAACGTTCGTCCTTAAACAGAGTGGCCAGCATGCGGGAACGCTGCTGTCCGGCAGAGGCGAGGACTGTGCAGATGAGGGCTTTCTTCAGTGCCGTCATCCTCTCGCCTTGGTCGACGATCTTTCGGTAAGAGAGCTCGTTATATCGCTGTGCGGCCTCAATGAACTTGCGCCTATAATCCAGGACTCGGGCATAACAGACTTTGTATAGTACCTTAAAAATGTGATTTTTAATAGACAACCCATCTAAAATTGCTTTAAGAACCAATTTACCTGCAACTCCTCGGAATTAGTTTCGGCTTGCAGCAGCGATGCCCGGTTGATGAACAGCTCCGCCTGCACCGAATCGTTGTCTTCCAGATAGAGCCGAGCGATCTTTAAGTAGGTACCCAGCTTGCACTCCACGGAGTACTGTTTCTGGCCCGTCTCTAGAGGTATGCCAACTAACACTGTGGCCGCATCGCGCCACTGCTGGTTGCGCTCATAGATGTTGGCTAGGTGGAAACGGATGCCGGCCACTTGCTCCTCGAACGAGATTACGCGCGGGTTGACCTTTTCCAGGGTGAAGTGAGAAAGCTGCTTGGACAGATCGTCAGGCAACTTGCTCAGCTCGCTGCCAACGTCGTTAAGGATCTGCCGCGAGATCACCAGGCTGACGTGCTCGTTTACAATGGCCTCCACAAAGAGCCGTAGCCCATCAATCAGCTCTTGGCCGGTGTTCGCCAGCACAGTCTTCAGCAGCTGGCGGTACTTGTCCGCCTGGTCCTTGTGCGTGCCAGTGAAGTTAATCAGGCCCATCAGCTGGTTTCGCAAAGCTGCCGTCGAGATGCCCTTGTTCGTTTTTGCGTAGTTTGCGGCCATGTTCACTTGTATTCCCAATTACTTCGCACTAGCTAAGAACAACAACGCAAGCTCATCCCAGTTATCGATACCTCGCAAATCCGGCCGGGACAGTGCAGGGCGCTTAGCTTATATCTAGCTGGTGTTGGACTATTTTCGATGGTGATGCTCAGCTTACAAATTTATCTTGATATTTTTATTTAACTTATTATTACTTATATGTGAATTCTAAAAAACATGTTATAACGTAATATTAACTGCGGTTTTGGCCAAGGCTTGAGCTACATACAAATTTAGTCTTTAAGATATTTATAATTAAGAAAATAAAATCTTAAAAGTATTCGTTTTAAAGCGAAGGTTTCTTAAGGCTTGCATATGCATTACTCTTCTAATCCCTCAATAAAATTGTTATGAATAAATTCGTTTTGTAAAGAAAGCCTTAAGAAGATGTGGTAAAGTATGAAATTAACTTGCACATATTGTAACAATAGAATATTTCATTTCTATCCTTTTACGTGACATACAACACGGCTTCTTTTTTAATTGCCCCTTTGCTCCTAGCGGAACAGTTGTGCTGCAGACTATCGGTAACTATATTATTTGAAATATCGATATAAAAATGACAATCAGTGCGCTGCAGTAAACAGTGAAAAAATATATCTGTGTCGGGTCCAATTGGGCTGCGAAAACTGCATTAAACTCGGGACAAAGACAATCTGCAAGTGCTAATAGCTAAAGTTTAATCGAGAAGCACGGGTTATTCAGTGCAAGGACCAATCCATTCCAGTCCTTGTGGAAAAGGGTGGAGGCCAGACCCACACATACATACACTTTCAGCAGCAGCGCAGCTCGCCGAGTGAAGTGGAAAATGTATCCAAAGGAGTCCAATGGCCGTATTTGCGAGCAAATATGAACGGAAATTGCCAATTGACGACACCCAGGCGCTGAGCTGCGAGATAACCGCCGTCCAGGAGGTCGCCGGACATACGGTAGTTAGATCGCGAGGGGAAAGAGCTGCTGACCCCAGCGAAAAATCAATAATTGTTGATGATTTCATGCAAGCGGCGAATGTGACTGTGTGTGTGTCTGCTTGCAGGAGTACCTGCTGCGCGTGTGGAGGGGCGCCAGCAACAAGGACTACTGGACCGTTCTGCGCCGCTACAATGACTTCGACCGACTGGACAAGTCTTTCCGCGTCTCCGGCATCGAGCTGCCGCTGCCTCGCAAACGGATCTTTGGTAACATGCGCCCGGAGTTCATAGCTGAACGGAAGCAAGCCCTGCAAGAGTACATAAACGCCGTACTAATGAATCCCATATTGGCCTCCTCGCTGCCAGCCAAGCGCTTTGTGGATCCCGAGAGTTACTCGCAGTCCTTTCACGGTAAGTTAATTTGCTAGTGTAAAAGGTCTTCCAATCGATGTCTTTTATTCCCCTACAGACCATGCCGTGCAGAATGCGATGCTCTGCCTGCGCAACGACACTACGTGGTTGCTGGGTGGAAGTATGGGCGCCATAGGCTGGCGCCTCCGGAAGCACTACTTTAAAGTCACTACAAAGCCGCCGGAGAAAAGCAGCAACAAGCAACTAGTCAAGAGCGGCTCTCAGACCCACCAAAGCAAACATTTTGCCGCTGGGAGCAGCAACGGCAGCGGTCACTCCATCGACGCCGGAACCTTGGATCCCGGGTCAGAAGTAGTGGCTGAATGGCTGGAGTACGGACCCGACAAGTTTATCGACGAAAAAGAAATCGGGGGCATAATGAAAAGCTTAATGGGCCTGCAGCATCCACACATTGAGCCGGTTCTCCTGGCAGCTCACACCGAAAACGGTTGCCTGGTCATAAGAAAGTAAGTATCTCACGTTATCCGTTGCAGAATATAATTGAATTTGTGTCTCCACGTAGATTCCACAAGCATGGTACTTTAAAGGACGTTTTGTGCATGGCCGCGAATCCAAAGAATCCCTTTCTTAGCAAGTACGGCAATCCCAAGGGGCGCACTGCACTTTCAATGAAACAAGTGGCTACATATGGGAAGCAGATTCTAGAGGCTCTAATATTTTTGCACTCAAAGGGATATGCATATGGTAAGATGAAACCCTACTGGAAGATACAATATATTCAATAAATGAAAACATTTTAAGGTCACCTACATTCCGGAAACATAGTGATAGTTGACGATTGTGTTAAGCTGCTGGACATCGAGAACTTTTTGCTGGGCGTACCAGCGTTTTACCGGCCATTTTTCATGCAGCACAGTAAAATCCATGCTATCGAGACCATTGATGTTTACTGTTTTGGTCATGTCCTGTTTGAAATGGCTATGGGTTATCCGCTGCAGGAGTCTGTTGTTCGCCAGATCACTGAATGTCCCGAAGCGCTGAGTAAGTTTGATTTTGATTACCAACGCTTTTATTCTTAACTTGTTGTTCTAGAATGTCTTCTGGAGAGCATTCTTTCCAAGGAAGCTTGCAAAGCTGGCCTGCCGACGCTAGAGCAATTGTTGGGTCACAGATTCTTCTTGCAATACGCTGCAACTGAGAGCGCCGGCGCCGCTGCCAATGCTGAAAAGCCGTACTTTAAGCTATCATTGAATGCCAAGGAGCTGCTAAAGCAGGCAGCTATCAAGAGCGAGAACCGGCTCCGGGACGAACAAAAGTCTGTAAAGAACCAAAAGCGGATTGTGCGTGTCCAGGAACTGATGAGCTCCGAGGAGGAAAAGCGGAAGTCCAAGCAGAAAGCAGTTAGTTACCCAAAGCCCGAACATTTCACGTAGTTCAATCTTACACAGCTCATTTTTTATTTCTTTTTTCGTTTATTTCAATGCTTACGTATAGAAACTAGAGCACAAACAGTCCAAGCTAAAGCAGCAAAGTTCAATCCAAACAAACAATGGACGCTTGTCGCTTGTGGCTGCGACTGCAACAGCAGCTTCCTCCAGCACCGCGGTGGTAGGTGGGTTATGTGGGACCGACTCCTTCAACCGCTCCGACAGCACTCCCGAGGAGCCCACACTGGCCGGCATCAAATGTAGTTATTCAAATCAGATCACAGCTTCAAATTAGTAGTTTGTTGGCTTGTTTGCTTGAACTTACACGACTCACTTCCAAATTCGTCTTTCTTTCAGCACCACCGCTTACTCCAGGGCCCCACTTGGGCAGCATATATCAGCAGGAGTTGCCGTCGTCGACTGGCGCACCGGTTGAACGGCAGTCCTCGACACCAAACATGCTGTCTGAGGATGCCGAGGGCGGCGATGGCGACGAGCCAACCCGTTCTGCTCTTCTCGAGTCCATCTGCAAGTTTAACCGCGGATCACTGCGAAAAGTGCGATCCAACGACTAGCTGAGGAACTGAGAGATTAATTAACATTACAATTTTTGGACCAAATGTGGCGTTATGAAATAACGATACCATCAAAAATAACTTGAACTAATCGAATTCCAAAAGCTACATTTTACATATTAAGAAACAGAAATCCAGCAAATCGAAGACACCGCTGAGCATAGCATATATCCAAAACAATCCAGCAATTACTATATGTACTAACGAAACCCACTGATTATAATTATTGCATCTTATACGTGTCCACCATACATTGCATACGATTTATCGGCTAAAAAGAATGTGTCTATTTATGTAAACAAGTTACATGTCACTCACTTGCGAGCAGATTCCCGATCGCAACTAAAGCTTTACCTATGTGTCCACTACACGACTGAAACTAACTTTGGTACGAATAACTTAAATGAAAAATGGAAACAAAGAATCTAAATCTAAAACCAAAAAAGAACTCGAAGGAAACGACATACAGAGAAATTAGAACTTTCCAATATTTACAAAAGTCTGCACCAAAATTTGCACGAGACGATACGCTATTCTTTTATATGGCCCACTGGCCAACATAGTAGATGGATGTTAGATGTCTTAAGAAATCGTTCCTCGGTGTTGTGCTATCTCCACCAATGCGGTTTTATCGCCAATTTTTAGTACGTACTGCAGGTTTTGTAACTGAATTTGAGTTTTTATATTTCGAAGAGCCACGAATGTTTCAAAAACACGCAACTGTTCGTTAATGTCTAGACATACACGGAGTCCTGGACTCGAAAAAGTGGAAGCAACAAAGACAAGAATATGTGGCCAAGAATTTGCACTGTTATTGTTTTACTTTTTATAGATAATTTAATAGGTGTGTATTTAACCGAATCCGAACGTATCGAGTATATTTATATTGAAATATGTGTATATATATGTAATTGGTGTTTTGTGGCCACAAGAGCACCCAGTAATAACGTTAATATCGTAACTTGGATGTGTATTATTGTCTACTGACTGTGTGTATATGTTTGATATGTATACTTTAAACGCAAGACCGACACGAAATGTGAAGCATATTCCCACACATGTTGCAAACCAAATAAAATGTAAACTAAATGTCGTTGTAAACTCATCTTTCAATTTCTGACAATCTAAGGAGGCTCTCATTTTTCTTCGTTGCTTCAGTAGTATATTTTTGCTCCAGTCTAGTTCTAAAAAGCATTTTAAGTTAAACATTGTGATCATGGGCGACTCTCCGGAAGAGCGGCGTAGCAAGGATACCGTGCCAGAGCCCTCCGCCAAAGAGGCGGAAACTGGCAAGGGTAAAAAGGAGAAAAAGGAAAAGTCGGCCGAGGGCAGTAAGCCGGTAAGTTGGGCTGACAAGTGGCGCATAATTTGGCTGGTATTGATTCAACAAAGCCAAACGCCACGTATTGCCACGGCGACAGGCCGTCAGGTAATCTGGCAGGGAATGACTTAATGGCATAATCATTTGTGGTTTTATGGCTAACTGCTACGCACTCGAGCCGACTCGATTCCATTAATTCAAAAGAATGGCAGCCGCTGCAGCAAAGAACTGGTCGGGGCTGGTGAATCTTTGCCTGGGTCAGGAGCGTGAGAAGGTATACGATTGATTTTGCCATTAAGGTTACAATGGGATATTGATGTCTTTTTAATGAATTGATGCTTGTAACGGGATGTGAACACGGTTCGTCTAAAATTTGGCGAAGTCACGCCATATCTTGTGGGGATTCTATTGGGGGTATGGATATCGTGGCTGTGGCCTAACTAACATGCATATTCGGTTTCCCATTTCATCGACATGCAGAGGCCGGCAAGCAGCCAGCGCGGATCGCTGACCAAGTCCCATATCGGCGTTTCCTTACCGATGGGTGCTCCGGCAGCAAAGGTGAGTCCGTTAAATGTCCATCCAGCTGTTTTTGTACCCTGGGATCTGCTTAATCTCTAGCCCACCATGCGGTTCATGCCCACCTACCGCCTGGAGTCCAAAAATCCGCTCAACAAGGAGCGCGTGGAGAACATCATTAAGGCGGTAATGAACCGACACTACAACGATGAGTACATGTTCCATCCCAAGCACTCGCTGCACATGGCAGCGCAAGTTAGCGAGGAAATCAAGAACCGCATCAAACTCGACAACTACGACAGGTGACTTTGGTTCTGTGGTAATCTTTATCCGACTAAACACCATTTCGCCCCAGATATCGATACATAGTGCTGGTTACTGTGGGCGAGTTCCTGATGCAGGGCCTCTACTCCATGGTCAACTTCCTGTGGGATGCTGAAAAAGACGGATTTGTGACCTACAGCGTGGAGAGACCCTCTTACTTTGCTGTCTGCACCACCTTTTACCTGTACTACGATTGAAATCGAGATTCCAGAGCTTTGGTGCGTTCCAGTTGTTAATAAAATTAAAGTTGATGCTAGCTTAATTTGTGCTTAATTGCATTACCTTCCTTGGTGATCAGATGGTTCACTTTCTTCCACACTTGGTTGCACTATAACTCACAACTCACATTTTTTAACACTAGATTTTATAACTCGTAGGATGCAATAGCTGTCGTTTATTTGGATATCAGTACAATAGTTTGATATAATATTTTTTTAAGCATAAATTAACTGCGTTTGATCGTTATTACTACCTTTGAGTGTACAGATTACGATTGGTATATATAAATAATATATTTGAGAACACACGCATACACAGCACATGCACTGGGTGAACTGCTCGGATTATCATTGTGTATAAACTAATCTCGTTTCGTGGAATGACACTTGAACTCACTGAAACAAATGTAGCATGAATGCTTTCATAAATTATAAACAAAACACTATTCTGTTGAGCGCAGCCACAAGAAAACCAATGTAACAATTGCCAAACCAAATCAAACAGCATAGACATTTTGGAGCAAATGCTACATGACGTTCTCTCTTCGGATGGAAGACGGATATTGATCAGGGATCGGAACACGATTTGGAATTGCCAGCCACTTTCACGCACCCAGAGCCCAGAAACACCAAAGAACCCCTTGGAGATCGAGGGAAACTGAAGCTCAGCTGGAATTAAGCACTTCGCACTGATTGGGAAATCGCACTGCAAACAACTTCTGGAGCCACTTCGCAATCTTATTTAGGACTCAATTGGACAATCAGACCACTACTGGGCGCACTTTTTGTCGCTCAGAATTTTCGTCATCGATCACAAACGAAAGAACGAAATCATCAGCGTAACACAAATCAAAATGGAAAATCAATTTTAAGGAACACAAAAACTTTTCATCGACATTATTTTGCACTAGTTGTTGATCATATGCGGACACTCGAATGGAGTTTTTAAAAAATGTTTGGTTTTTACTCGTGTTGTTTTCATTCTGTTGTACACTTTATCATAATAAAACTGGAAAATTTGTATGAATAGGTTTAGATACAATCATAACTTTTTAGCACAATAATGAAAAATATGTATAAACTTCACTGTCACTAACACATCGAGAACTTGAAATAAAACCAAAAGAGAGATCCTGTCTGCAAAAGAAGGTTGATTAATGGTTAATTAATACGGGTTTGGGTCATGAGGTGTGGGTGAAGTCTCCTCGGTTCTGCTTCTGTCTCTGTATGTGTGCATCATGTGTGTGTGTGTGTGTGTGTGCGGTGCTAGGAGGAGCCACATACACGTCCCTTGCATGTATGTGGCCCCATTTGTCCTCCTCTTGGGAGAGGACGAACTAAGATACGACTACGGCTGCTATGTTATAATTAGATGTGGCGGAGTTTTTCCTTGAGCACTGTGGCTAGTTATTACCTCCAGTTTGTCCAGCACTTTCCTCTCATCTCATCGTCGCTTGCCACTCCAGCTTAGGCCGTCCCGCCGCGCACCACCACAATCACCAGGTGGTCCTCCTTTAGGCCCTCCTCCGTCAGACTGTGACATGTGCGCTTTAGCAGCTCTGTGGAAAAGTCGCAGGGCGGAAAGGCGTATAGCACCCCAGTGGCCTCCGTCTCCTTGTTCAGCAGCGAGATCACGCCAGCCGCCTCCTTCTGCTTCAGATAGGAAACCAGGTTCCTAAGTGGTCGAGTCTGCACACTGGCATCGTCGCAATTAGTATCGATTGTGGAGCCGGCTAGGCCCATGAAAATGGCGTGCGACGATGAGGATGCAATACGTTTTTGCACGTCGTCCAGCTTTGGCGGATCCAAACGCAATCGCTGAGTGATACGTAGGTTATGCTTGCCCTCCTCATCGCGCATCAGGGACTCCACAATATCCGTATCCCCGTCCGTCAAATGGAACTTGGCTGGAAACAATGAACTCTTGAGGATCAGAGCTCCGGTCCACACTGTGCTGCACTTGCGCGCCACCTCTGGTACCGTACTAGCTGATCCAAGGGCGTCGTTGCGACGAGTCGAGCTGTCCGAGTCGGAACCGGGAGAGCGAGCCCGTTTTAATGGGGATCTAGAACGAGAGCGTTCTACACCAGGTTCCCGGGAGCTGGAGCGGGCTCCCCTGTCGTAGGATTCTCCTGGCGGACGTCGCCACTCATCGTCCACTCCGCCGGGAGGGGGGACCGATGAAGAGGAACCTGCCAAGGACCCCGGATGCGGGGGCCTATGCACATCGTTGTGGTAATGGTACATGCCTCTTCCTCTTCCACGATATCCACCACGTCCACGGTAACCACCCCTAGGTGGATACGGAGAATAGCCACCGCGCGGAGCGTAGCCCGCGGACTCTTCATAATACGGATCATATTCCGGACGTCTGTACTCCAACGCACTTTCATCATATGGCGGCTTGGAGCTCTTGAAAGGTGCTGCCGGTGTGGCGCCGGGCAACTCAGCGAAGTCCGTACGCAGTCGACGCTCGGGTCCACCCAATGGGAATCCTCGCATTTCCTTTACCGCCGCCGTCGCTGCCTCCACTGTCTCGTACTGAATATAAGCGTACGGCTCGCCCTTCTGGTATTCAATCTTCTTGATCGCGCCGAAACGATCGAACTCTCGCTCCAGCTGAGTGACAGAGGTCCAGGCACCTAAGCCACCGATCCACATACGAGTTGCAGGAGTCACTTTACCATATCCGATCTTGCACTGAAACTTGCCAATGTACTGGCCGGACAATTCGATTTTCGCACGGTGAGCCATATCCAAGTTCTGGTAACGTACAAACGCAAACGCATTCCCCGTACCCGGTGGCGGGCGCTTGATGTCAATGTCATCTACAACTCCGTATTTGCCAAAGATGCGACGCAGTTCATCGTCGGCGATGGTAACCTCTAGATTTCCTGCAAACAATGTTCGCGTAGACAGAGGATCATCCTCAGGCTGCACATGGTGTAAGTAATTGGGGAACTTGTCCTTCTTGCTCTCAGGCTTTTCATAGGGAGCGTGTGGGCGTGGTGCCAATGGCCTCATTGGTGCATACTGATGCGGCGGCGCATGGCCGTGGATGTGATGCGGATGGCCGCCTCGATGTAGAGGTGGTCCGCGTGGTGGATGAGGATAGTCATGGTGTAATGGGCGGTAATCACGGGGATGGACTGCGTGCGGATGCATATGGGGAGGACCGTACCGGTCGTAGGGATCAATCGGAGGTCGACGGTGATCCAACGGAACACCTTGGCCCATGGGGGACCGCGAGTAGTGGTAACGTTCGTAGTCCGGTGGGGACATTGAGTGCCCGCGTGGTCTGCAAGGCATATAAGATTAGGCATGGCTCACAAAATATCTATAAAAAGGAATCCCACCTATACTCCGGTCTGGTTGTGGACTTATACACCGGCTCCACAATGGCCATCTTGTCATAGATAATCAGACGCGGCTTGTGGTGCTTCGCCTCGCGTGCATCTTCAGGCGTTCGAAAGCAAACGTAAGCCACCCGTTCATCCAAATCGTGCGCCAGTCGCACGCTAAAATCGCCAAACTTCTTGTACTCGCGGTACAGCGTCTCCTCGATGAAATCGTCCGGAGCCTTCGGCGGCAGTGCGCTGACGCAAAGTACCTTGTAGCCAGCTGGTCGCTCTGTGGGCGGAGGACCACGCATGTAGGGCTCCCGGTGCGGAGAGCCATAACGGCTCGGCGAACGGTCCAATCGACGTCGCATACGCTCCGGCGAAAGGCGCTCCGGCGAATCGCCAGGCACACCGCTGCCGTTATCGTACCCCCGACCCATGCTTCGCGAGTTGCGCGACAAACTGCTCCTGGAGGCCGGGCCCGGGGAGCGCGAGGCGCTACGCTTCATGTTGTGAATTTTGATTGTGATTCGATCGGCTGCTGCTCCGTCTCGATGACTACTCATGGGCGGCTATTCCGGTGCGCTTTAACTCGGTTTGTGCTGCCTGAGAACTTTCTGGCAATCTAGATCCGGGGATTCTGCGAAAAATTCGAGATTTACTTTGTGAAAGTACTAGCGAATAGCAATATAACAAGCGGCAGCCAGGTGAAAAGAAAATGGCGGCGCCCCGAAGACAAAGAAAATCGCTTCAAGCGGAAATATTCGAAAATCCGAGCAATTCAGATCGTTTTTACAGTTCTTACCACTTCCGGCTATTTCAGATGTTTCTTTAAGTGCTAGTTTACTATTAAATCGAGGATAATCCACCGATTCTTTAATTTTTTCCGGCTTTGCAAATTCTGTATGCGTCGAAAGTGGAGTGCTGCTATCGATAACTATGTATAAGTGTTTGCTATCTGCAGTGCTGGTCCCGTTCAAGTTATCGAGCCATATTTAGCTATTTATAGCCAAACGGTTGATTCATTATAATGCATTACTTATATACTTATATTCCCAATGTAGTTGTTAATATGTTTTTATTTTCGGTAATATTTTTCGGTGAATTTTTGAATAATAATACGATTTGTATCCGTTTAAGTATCAGCTCTTAACTATTTGTAGTTCTAAGCCTCTTTTGAGCATGTGAGATAAAGAAACCGCGATCTACACGACTTACACTGGCTGTGTAAGTGTTTATGGCTATAAGTCGATATAATCGGGCAGAACTGCCTCGATAGACAACTGAGGCGGTACTGCATTCAAAATCGTAAAGGCTGCAGGTAAAAAGAAGCACAGGTAGAAAACTCTTCGATGCAGTTCAATTCTTCGTATACCACCAGATGCTGGAAAACCCAAAGGGCTTATTAAAAAAAAACCGGGGTTTAAACAGGCTGCACATACGAGATTTCCGGGTATAAGAAGTGGCGCTTGTTGCTTGGTAGCGGCATTGTTCTAACGAAAGCAATAACGACATGGTTCATCTATTGACTGAAAAGAAGACGCAGGAGGTGGTGACTAAAGCCCCAAGGCAGCTTCAATTGGGCGGTCACGTGGGGTTCGATACTCTACCGGACCAGCTGGTCAACAAGAGCGTCCAGAATGGCTTTAGCTTCAACATCCTGTGCATCGGCGAGACCGCTCTCGGGAAATCCACCCTCATGGACACATTGTTCAATACCAGCTTTGGATCCACACCGAGCCCGCACAGCCTGCCCAATGTGAAGCTGAAGGCAAATACCTACGAGCTGCAGGAGAGCAACGTCCGCTTGAAACTGACCGTTTGTGATACGATCGGATACGGCGATCAGGTTAATAAAGCGGACAGCTACAAGGCTTTGGTGGAGTACGTCGACAGCCAGTTCGAAGCGTATTTGCAGGAAGAACTTAAGATACAGCGGGCGATGGCCAGTGCTCATGATGGACGCGTTCACGCCTGCCTGTACTTTATCTGTCCTACGGGCCATGGTCTCAAAGCTATGGATTTGGTGTGCATGAAGCAACTGGACACTCGAGTGAACATCATTCCCGTGATCGCAAAGGCTGACACCATCTCCAAGTCGGAATTGTCAGGGTTCAAAGAACGGATAATGGACGAACTACGGCGTAACAATGTGAGCATTTACCACTTTCCCGTGGACGACGAAACAGTGTCCGAAACCAATGCCTCGATGAACGGTCATCTCCCCTTTGCCGTCGTTGGCAGTACGGAGTTCATAAAGGTTGCGGGAAAGCAGGTTCGTGCCCGCCAATATCCATGGGGAGCGGTGCACATAGAAAACGAGACGCACTGCGATTTTGTGAAACTGCGCGAGATGCTCATACGCACTAACATGGAGGATCTGCGCGAACTGACTCACACACGCCATTATGAGCTTTTCCGACAGCGACGCCTACAACAAATGGGATTTGTGGATGTCGACAGCAACAACCAGCCGGTGTCCTTCCAGCAGACCTTCGAGTCGAAGCGATCCGATCATCTAGCTTGCCTGCAGGCCAAGGAGGAGGAAGTGCGCCAAATGTTTGTACAGCGGGTAAAGCAGAAAGAAAACGAGCTGAAGGACAATGAGAAGGAATTGCACACCAAGTTCGACCGGCTAAAGCGGGAGCATTTGGAGGAAAAGGCCCAACTGGAGGAGGCCCGTCGGCAGCTGGAAGAGGATTGCCAGGAGCTGCAGCGTCGCAGGCTCCAGCTGGCCAATGGATCGCACACTCTTACCTTGGGCAGGGGCAAAAAGAAGTAGTTAAGTTTTAAAGTATTTCCACTTTGAGCATTAACAGAAGTTTATTTTTATAAAACTGCCGATTCGATTGATTTTACGCAGTACTTGCATACATATGTATGTATGCATGTACATGCATACCTGTACTAAGATATATACTAATTTTATCTTTTTATTTCAAAGTAATACCATCAAGATTAAAAAATACTATGATATTCAATTCAATAGTTAGAAAATAATTTTAAATAATTTAAATTTAATTTAAGAGTTCCATTGATTTTTATTTGTATAATTAAATACAATAAAAATGTGAAATATATTAATAAATTCGATATATGTATGTATAGCATATAAAAAGAGTATACAGTTTACGGTAATTTAAAAATACCAAATTATAGAAAATACTATACATGCTAGTTGTAAATCAATTTTAAAATACGTATGTATGTATAGCATGTTTATGTACAGTAATTTTTTGGCCAGCGTTCTCTGTAATCCAGTCCTAATGTATTATCGTAAATTCCGGTACATATTATTGAAATAGGATACTTTTCGCGGAATTGTTTTATGACGGTCATAACGTATATGTTTGTCTCTGCGAAATTTGCTTGCTTGAAACCCTGGATTAGTCGCACAGCTGTGAACGAACTTCAGGTTTTCCTGCCCTTTCCGCTAGCCGCCCCTTCTTACGACTTCGCTGATAGCAAAAGCAAAAACTACCTCTCGCCGCCTCTCGCTCGTTCTCTGTCACGCCAAGTGGAAAAATTGAAAACAAAATTATAAATATGCTAGCACCGCAGATCGGAACGCAATGGTTAGTCATTCTTTGTGCGGCGATGGCAGCGAGCGGTACTAATTTGGATAGCGGAATGTGTCCAGCTACGGACGCCGGCTGCAGCGGAATTCCTCCAGACCAGGCCCGCTACGACAACTACCGCATTTACAACGTGGAGTTTGAGAATCAAGAGCAGATTGAACTGTTCCAGAAGCTTGAGGAGCAGAGTGACAGCCTCACATTCATCGGCCATGCTCGCGAGGTTGGCCAGAAGTTGTCCATTCTGGTTGCGGCTCATCGCGTGGCAGATATCGCTGATCTGCTGAAGACCTACAAGGTTAAGCATCGAATCCTGGTGAGTTTCTAGAAATGTTAACCTAAAAATTACTTGCATGTGTACTAAACGTGAATTTCCTTGTCAGACCTACAACTTTCAGGAGAAGATCGACCGCAATCTGGGCGAAGTTCTACCGGAAAGCATTGATGCCTCCCAGCTCGACTGGCAGCACTTCTTTCACCTGAAGACCATCTACGAGTGGCTGGATAAAATGGCCGAGAAGTACCCAACGCGTGTGACCGTACTAGATATGGGCAGCAGCACGCAGGGCAACGCAATCAAGGGCGTCAAGCTGTCCAGCGATAATAATAACAAGGCCATCTTCATTGAGAGTGGAATTCATGCCAGGGAGTGGATTGCACCAGCCACTGCAACTTACATTATCAACCAGCTTCTGACCTCCCAAGATCCGAAGGTTCAAAAACTGGCCAACGAGTACAACTGGATTATCTTCCCATGCGTCAATCCCGATGGCTACAAGTACACATTCGAGCACGACCGAATGTGGCGCAAGAACCGTCAGCTGTTTGGTACCTGCCGTGGGGTAGATCTGAACAGGAATTACCCAGACCACTGGAACTCGACAGGATCTAGCAGCGATCCCACCCGCTACGATTTTGCTGGACCCTCCGCTGGAAGCGAACTGGAGACACAGCGCTTGATTGAGTTCATTCGCGCAAATGTGGGCAAAGAGCAAATAAAGACATACATTGCTCTTCACTCCTACTCTCAAATGCTAATGTTCCCATATGGTTACACCAAGGAGCGGTTGTCCAACTACGATGACCTGCAGGAGTTTGGCAAGAAGGCATCGGCAGCAATCAAGGCGGAGAGTGGTAGGGATTACGTGAGCGGTAGTCTGTATGAGACCATATATCCGTCGAGCGGCGGTAGCATGGATTGGGCGCATTCAGAAGGCGGTATTCCGATTGCCTACACCTTCGAGCTGCGTGGTCCGCCAGATAGTCAAGACTTGTTCATCCTGCCCGCCGTGGAGATCCAGCCCACGGCCAGCGAAGCCTTCACTGCCATTCGTACCATCGTGGAGGCGGCGGCCGAGAAGGGCTACTACAAGTAAGCGCAATAATATTCGGTAATATTCATTATGTACGTTCAAAGATTTATTAACCTTATCTTTATAAAAATAAACACATAAAAGCAAAAGTCAGTGTTGTGATACACCTATAGCATTAAACGATAACGATTAGACGGTTATGTCGCTTTGGTGTGATATATGGTCAGATTAGGGTAATTCTACCCTACTAAAGTTATGGCTTTAAGGCCCTGGTAATGTGGTTTCTAGGCGACACGCGAGGATCGAATATGGCCTCTATCTGTACTTGGCAGTCTGCAAGATAAATGTTTTGAGTACTTGATATAGTTTGCGTTTAAAAGTTGATTTATACCATTTTCCATTAGAAACAGGCAGCGATCGTAAAGAATAATGCTCTCCACCAGCGGAGCCATCATTAATCGAAGTGTGTAGAATGAAACTATTTGTTGCCAGTTGGCCAAATCTGTTTCTGTCTGATCGTTACTTAGAATTCGGCTGTCCAGAACTTCAAAGCGAGTACCCTGCACGGCTTTCTGAAAATATCTGCAAAACATGTCTTAGATTTGTATATAAGTCTCAGGAATTAATAATCTTACTGGTGAAACGTCATGCCGGGTGAGTACTTTACATTTCGCAGCGCACAGTGCCGAAGCTCTGGAAACTGATGCACTATTATTCGCTCAGCTGCGGCTCTTAGGGAGTGTATGCGGAGGTGTTGGTAATCCCCAATCTGCAGACGATCGTGATATACCTCCATGGCGTGGCAGGAGATCTCACGGGCTTCGTAACTGAGTTGGCACCCGCTTTTATCTTTGAGTACACTGCTCAACGGGTACCCATGCACTTGCTCCCTGGGATGGGTTGCCTGGGTGGTCATTTTCTGGTAGCAACAACCCACAAAGTTCAGGAACTTGGCCTGCGGGCAGCAGAGAAACATGCGCATCAGTGTCGGTCCCAAATTACCACAGGGATGCAGGCCTATCACACCAAATCGGAAATTGTCGTCTGGTAGCTGGAGGGCCAGTCGAATGCTGGATATGAACTGCTCTGGTTTAGTGCTGCTGTCCAAACGATGTGTGAGGTGCACTGGTCGCTGAAAGTGTCTGGTCTCATCTTGTGACAGGTGTTTTGCTGCCGTGAACTCCACCTTTAAATCAATTTCTCTTGCTAGCTGGTTGAGATCGGGTTGCATCTCATAGCAGCACACTCGCAATCCATATCCGTAGCCCAAAACTCGTGCAAGGTGTCCGACACCCGCCCCAAAGTCCACTATAAAGTCCACAGGAGTCTTCTTTTGACTTAAGGCACAAATTTCGGCCATTCGAATGATTTCATGGTGCTTTTTTGGCTTAACCCGTTTTAGGAACACGTGTTTCAGCTTGGGGTGATTCAGAAGTAAGCAAGGAAAGGAGTTCTAAGTGAAGAAAGATATTTTAAACTGATTTTGGTTAAAATACTGACGGGATTTTACCAACATCAGGCGGGTGCTTCGGTACACGGCTGATGCAGAGCTTCTTAAGCTCCTGTTGCAGGTCCTTCAGATCCAATGGCCATGTCAGATGGGTATCATGATTCTCATTTTGGAGCAACTCTCCGAGGTTCTCCAGCGGAACGCTTTCCAAATGCTTCTGCCAATTCCCTGGAAGTTTACTCCAATGGTTGTCTATGAAAAAGTCCTAAAAATAAAAATTGTTATATCAATACAGTAAGGAGTCTTAACACCATAAACCGCATGATGGAGAACGGCGCAAAGCAACATTGTAGGGGCGAAATTGCAGGATCAACAAAGGCAAACCCATGGACGTACATAATATGGACCCATGGACCAAAAATGCTGGAATTTTAGCTTGTATAAAGGGGTTCAAAAGCAGTTCCCACGGAACAAAGATAAAATTCAGTTCGACGGTAAGCCCCAACAGAAGCTTCATCAATAAGTCTAGCGACAAGAAATCCCCCCGCATAGCTAAATGTCCAATTGCTATACATACATATATCAATTTGGTCGGGAAAACCTATAATTTGAAGCCGCACAAATATTGTAGAAAAATATATAGACAAAACTTACCAGTACATAGGCATCCAACAACCATTCATATTTCTTTAACAACTCCAAACTTCTTTCAAGTTTTTCTCTCACAACCAACATTTTTAACAAAGAAATAATATATATCTGTACATCAAAACATTACTCTCCTATGTACGTTTTATTAGTCCAGTTTTCAACCATCCGATAGTCGACAACAAAAGTTAAAAATTACCGATAAATTAACATCAAAGTTTTCTACCCACAACGCTTTATTATACTCACATAAATTCATAAAATGTGAGAGCCATTTGAGAAAAATATCAGGTTTCAATCTTAATCTTTCCCAATCCAATCTCATAACAAATTAACCCAAACCATATTTTAATTTACAATATTTTGAAACCTGAAAACACTGGTTGAGCCCACCCCTCCGATTATTCGATAAGCCTTAAAAACATCGATTCACCGGTCATCGATGTTCCTGCAGTCCGCTTTCCCACCTCTATCGCCCAACGAATTTGCATAAAAAACTTTCAGCGAACCACAAGCGCGCACGGCGTTACCGATTCTGGCGCAGTTTGCTAACTTTTCCGTATTAATTCGTCCTGTGAAATTGAGTTGCATCTGGCATATCCACTTTTGGAGAGCTGGTGGAAACGGAAAACGCAGTTTCCTATCGACAACGACAACGAGCGCTCGAGAAGTCGTCCTTTGAACTGCGAATACAAGTGTTTTGTTTGTTGTCCGCGCCGCTCGTCGTGATAAGCACGTCTTATTTACCGTTGCGAATGTGAAACCGAAAGTAAAATCCGCAAGCTGCAGGAACTGTAAATTATGTAAAAGTATTTGGCCAACAACAAGTCGTTCTGTGCATGAGTATGAGTGCGTGCGTTGAGTAAGCTTATCAGAAAAGTTTAATGGAGGCTGCGCCGGTAATTTCTTTTCACCACCCCAGTCTGCAGCAACAACAACTGCACGTGGCGAACAACAAAAGCAACTGTAAATAACCGCTGCCCTTTGATGAGCGCCCAATTAAAAAGCGTAAGTCGACGCACATTGCATATCATTGTTGCATCGTTGTAATATATGCATGTAGGTACACGTGTGCATACATACGTACCTACATCGCTATGTTGCCCTCACCTTGCCCTCGTCATCTTGCTTTTTGGCACTTCGCCAAGAAATTAACCCCATTAAGCCGATGAGTTTTCAGCAGATGCAGTTATTCGTACCCCAGATCAGGGATGTTTATGTTTCTGAAAACTGAATGTTTTCCTAAAGAATGTTTCGCTGTTCTTCTCACATTTCAAAGCTATAAAGAAATCAAGTGTTCATTACATTTTAGAATGACAGAAATTGTGATAAGATGTAAAATAAAAGTATAAGTATATACATTTAAAAAGTTAATATTCTTAAACGGATAAGTATAGCTCACAATCGTCATTCCCATACTTTGGCATATTATGAAAAAATTACATAGTATCAAATTGTACCCCTAAAACTATTTCGTATAGGCTCGATATCCAATTAGCATTGAATTCATACCATGTGTAGTGCATGCAATTACCAACCATTTAAATTGTATTTTTTGGAAAGCAAAAAAACCAATGCAATCCAAATGCTCTTGAACTTCGCTCTGTCCATTTTGGGAGGATGGCTGAACATACATATATAAGTCGTTTGAGTAAAGAAGCTTTTACTTTACAACATTTCAAAGTTAACTTTTGTCTTAATTAGATTTGTGATAATGTATTGATGAAATATCCTAAAACATTAGGAATATTTTAACTAATATTAATATTAGTAATATAATAATAATAATTAATAATATTAGTAATAATTAGTGTATTCTGCTAAAAAATATTAAAGCAAATACTCCTCTTCTGTATTCTACATTAAACTAGGAAACTAGCTCTGATTCACCCTCAGCAAAATCCAAAAATATTATAATATTAGTAATAATATTAATATTAGGGAGCCTGCATAATAAAACTGTGTTTACCTACAGTAACCAAAATTCTACAATATAAAATATTTTGAATAATATATTTGATTAGAATTCCTCATTCATAGGAGGATACTAAATCCTTTTTGAGAGCATGCTGAATAAAACTGACTTTACTTAAAGTAACAAAGATCAAGCACACGATAAATTAACAATTCTACGATGCCTTCTTTCACTTTTAATCAACAGGCCACCCAACAATGTTGACAACGGGAATCAACAGCCATAATGAAGAAGACGAGATAAACAAATAAATGCTCAATAGGCCAATTCCGTGGCAAGTCAAAGAATCGAACGATGGTTTAGTGCCAAACGCAGTGTAATAGACCAACACTCTGCCACTCGGCTAAAAAGGAAAGCCAATAGCCTTCAGACTGGAGGCCTCACTCACTTTAAAGCGCATCTTTGCCCGCAAAATTGGCTACAAGGCGAAGTCAAAGTCAATTTTAGCGGCCATGCGCACGAAACACCTGATCTTGATACTGATCGGAGTGATAATCGCCACGATCGTTTTCATCGCTTTTGGTCCAGCCGGAGAGCCTAACGACTCATTCAAGAACATCGTAGTCCAGACGCACCAGCAGTTCAAAGAGTTCCAGGTGAGTTGACTTACGTTTGGGGGTCTTGAGTTCCGGGCACTGATACTGAATGACTTAGATAAGGGTATTAAATACCAATTATCTGGCGCTGGTGCGTTGAAACTGTCACAGATAAATCGGAAAAACTGAAACCCGCGTGCGCTGTTTGTCATTTGTTGTTTCTTAGTTTCGAAGCGCTTGAACTTATCGCCATGGTGTAGCTTAAAAAGCCATGATTCATAGTTTTTACTATCAGTAGATAGTGAAGTGCCTATGTATATCCACGACTTTTCTGGCAATTGCTTTTGGCAAAGTCTGGCTCTTGACATCACACTTGGCCTTGACCTGTGTTGTTCCGCCCCCCGGCAACAACCAACATGTTACTTATTTTCCTCACAATGTGCTCTTAGCAAAATTAAGGCACGTCCTATTGGTCGGGCCGAAAGCTAGATACGCCAGGCTGTCTGGCAAATTTGGCCAAATCAAACAGCCGGCAGTCACCCGAAAGTCATCAGCATCACTCACATAAGACGAGCGGGTGTTGACCAGTTTCGGGCTTATTTCGGAACACTTTTGGCCGTGCTGGCTGTGTTTACGTTTCGCTTGCCAGAGCATTTACTGTTTACACTAATTAGATTCCGGTCGGAGTCCGGTTGCACAGCACGAAATGCTTTTGGGTAACCAGAGGGGACTGCGGTTACCCACTGCTCCTAGACCTTGCTAGGGGATTTCTCGCGGCTCAGGAAAACTTTTTAGATTGCAAAGAAAGATTCGTCACCTTGCATTGCATGTGTAGCTAAGCAAAGTGGGTTCTTCTCCCATCGCGTACTCCTAGAGCCAAATTTAATAGAGCCGTAAAAAAAATCTTTGCTTCGAAGTTTACAACTGGCTGTTATCTCAGCCAGGTAAACAGAAACCTACCATGTTGCTGTCATGAAAAGCTGAGATAATGGAAGCATTAATTAGTAATGCCGCTGTTTTGAAGGGATAAACTTATCTTATAAAAATCATTCTCCACCCGACGGTGGATATACATACGTTCGCATATAAAGCTACGATCCACGCATATAAAGCTACTTTGTTTGTAAACCAGTTCCCACAATTGCAACAAATTATGCATTGTTCGTAAGTAGCTGAAAATGCATTCTTTACCTAACTGGTTTGCACCAGTACTGCTATACCTATACTACTGCAGTTCCTATACACATTTAACTCGAACTACGATATGTGTTTGATAACATTGCACTTCATACTTATGTATATAGGCTAGCATATAGAACTACTATTAAAGTGATTGAGTGGATTGCCAGCACTTGATGCATGTCGAACACTTCCAGCAAGTGACCAGGAGAATGTGAATACACAATTATTTCTCTGACTAAGACATGTTCATAGCACAGCTATGGTTTTTTCCATTAGCATTCTATTATGAACTATATATAATATTTTTAAAACCGTGCTTATGTATTAATAACTACTCCTGAGGCTTCCTAAAAGTAGTATCAAATTTCAATGTAGAAATACGAGTATAGCTAAAGACCACCCTTAGGTCATATTGTGAAGGCTCGATTCGTGGGAATCAAACAGGTGCTGGGATTGAATAAAACAATTTGAATTTAAACTGTGGGCAAACGAAACTGCTATATGAGTCAAGCTGAAATTTATTTAGTCAATTAGCCAATTATGGAATATATCTAGAAAATTGCTGAATATTTTTTTTTATAATTTCAAATAATAATGCTGTCCTACTTGTGACAAATTGTGTCAACTTTCTCAATGGCCGGCATTAATCGATGATTCAAATAACACAGAATACCGCAGGCATTATCAATGCGCTTGCACAGCGATTACCCATATTTCATATTTAGCTTCGTGTGGAGTAAACAGGCGCTATTGATTCCCTATAGCCATCGGTTCAATGTCGAACCGCCACTCACCTGCAGAGTAATGCAATAAAATTGTAGATGAACGATAACCTATTTAAATGATCCATAAAGCGGCTAGAAAAATATGGAAGCCGACTGACCTCTCGACTTTTAATTAACATGAATAAGTCGTATGTAGGTTTTCTGTAATTCGACTAATTTTTTGAGGTGGGGGCTTTGAGGTTGGACGTAAATGAATTAAAGTAATTAAAGAAGTCGATGTATTTTTTTGTTTATTTAAGCTATAACGAAATATTAATATTTTTGTGTGTTAATTGTTGGGATCCCTTTTACAAATAGGCATTCTCATTCTAATTGCTAGTTAAGCAATGATGAAATCTTTCTAGCTAATGCCCCAATTTCATCCATGTACATCACAGGAAACAGTTCTCGAAGATGGGCGAAACTGGTATGCAGTTCGGAGCTGCAAAGGCGGCCATTACCGCGATCAAAAGACTCTCTGAATCCAGGAAATCTCTAAAATCTAAAATCCATGCATGAGAGCGCATTTAAATTTCTAAATCCGGTCAGAAAAACTTGCCACCTTAGGAATTATAAGTCAATATTGATACAATTTTTAATAGCAAGGCGTGCTCTTAAAGTTGCCAAATGAGTCATGAACAATTTATGTTGTATGCGTATTAAGAATGGCAATAGATATCAAGGTAATTTAAAGAGCTAGCTGCGATAAGACTTGAACCCAAAATCATTCCACTTGTAATGTTGGTCAAACCAAAAGGAAACCAGCGAGTCCAGTGCATGGTCAAATATTTAAATTGGCATCGTAATCAGCGTGGCTCGTTTTTATGATTGCTCTGGCCCATCGCCATCACCCTTTCGAATAGCCTGGCACTCCCCAGCGGCCATTAGGCACATGCGACCGTTTCGGAGTCACGCGCCGTGCTACATGGACACACACAACTGGACTTCTTGGGACAAGGTTTAACTGCCGACTTTCTGGCGCTGTGCTGAAGAACATAAAGGAATTTGGTGGGAATTTTAAGTGGTGCCGCCTAGGCGTATAGAAAACGCGACTGGGATAGGCTCCTTCGAAAGGGGTTCGTGGTTAGTTTGTGACTTCGATTTTTTCCTAGCTTCGCATGGCGGCAACAAATTCGTTGAAGGAGATCTTTCCATCTTTATCCAGATCAATGTCCTGGAATAACTCGCGCAAATCATCTTCGGACATCTTCTCGCCCAGGTTGGTCATCACCATTCTGATTTCGTTAATCGTAAAGCTGTTCACTTCGTTCCGATCAAAGATCTTAAAGGCCTGCTTCAGGCACACCAGACTGTTCTGCTCCTCCAGTCGCTTGGCCATCACGTATAGGAAGTCCTTGAACTGTACCTGGCCACCAAAGTCCACGTCGCTTTCGTTTGCCAGTTCATAAATCTCTGCCTCGGTGAGACTCTCTCCAAGGGCCCGCATTACTCCGCCGAGCTGTCGGACGGAAACCCATCCTGACTTTCCCGTGTCATACAGACTGAATGCTTCTCGGATCTCTTCGATCTGGGCATCGGTCAAACTGCCCATTTTTTAAAGGTAATTTTTGTTTTGTTTTTTGTATTGGAACAATTGAGTGTTTTTGTTTTAGTGAACTCCTTCAACAATGAACAGAGAATATTTACTGAAAGCCGACAAAACGCCTACTGGGGGAAAAATATATTATAATCATACAATTTGTAAATAAGAATTTCAAAAGAATGATTAAAATATGGTTACAAAATTGTAGGGGGGAGTGAAACCTGTTATTAACCCACAATTAAGCTGTTTAGATAATATCATCCCTTTTGTGGGATCGAAATCAAGCTACCCTACAATACTCACTTGCAGGCTAACGCATTGTCATCATGTTAACAAACTCCTCGTAATTGATGTGGTTGTCCTGGTCCAGATCGTACTCGCGTATCATTTCATCCAACTCCTCGTCGCTAGGCTTCACGCCCAGCGCAGTGAACACATTTTTTAACTCGGTGGAGGTAATGTAGCCGTTGTTCTCCTTGTCGAAAATCCGGAAAGCTTCGCGCAACTCTTCCTCGTGGCTTGTGTCGCGCATCTTGCGCAGGATCACATTGCAGAACTCCGGAGCCTCGATGGATCCGTTTCCCTCCGAGTCCACCTCATTGATCATTGACTGAACCTCGGCGTCGTTGGGCTGGCGACCCAGGGCGCGAATCACCACCGCCATCTCTTTAGAAGTTATAGCGCCCTCGTTCTCCTTGTCCAAAATGCGGAAGGTGTCAAGGATAAGGATTTGCTCCTCATGTGTAATATCTTCCATCTTAACTGGTATTGTATAGTTTATTGGTAGAGTTTCTGTATATTTCTGTTTTTAAGTGTCAACTGATGTTTTGCCCAAACAAGGCTCCTGACACTGAATTCAGTTCTTACTCAGTGGCAAAGCGGTGAAATGTGAAAAATGGTAAAATTAACATCCCCCGGTGGCGTCACTGTGCTGCAGAGTGCACAACACCGAATGGCACAAAATCAATATGCTTGTTATATAAGCGCAGTGCCTCACGGAAAGAGTTGAGTGATTCTCCAATGTCCTTGGGTCAGGAGGCCGTGCAGCTGATCGGTTTCAATTGCGACTCAGCAACATACATACGTCAGCTAGTATCTTTCGTTGTTCGTTAACAAAACAGAAGGAGAGCGCATTTCGAGGAAAGTTCAGGAGTAAAAAGTGCACTATCACAGTCATCGCCCAACGCACACTCAAAAAAAGTTACAGCAAGAAATTTGTATAAGCAACGTAGAACGCTATGTTTGTATTCATTTATTTGTAAGTTGCTTTATATTTGTATAGTTTCTTGGTAGAATTTCTGTATATTTCTGTTTTTAAGTTTGGGCAAAACATCAGTTGGCACTTAAAAACAGATATGTACAGAAATTCTACCAAGAAACTATTCAAAAGGATGATTAATATAATATAATATAATATAATATTGCATACTATCTTACTATTTAAAGGCGAAACACTGCTTTTTTTTTAGTGTACTGCCATGCAAGTGTAGTGGTTGCTATCGGTAGAGCAAGGTTGTCATGCGATTTGGGTTTGGCGCCTAGCCTGAAGCTTTGTCGGCTGCCTTTTGCCGCAGGTTAATTCCAGCGTTTCTCCCCTTCGGCCCTTTCACCTGTGCGCAGTGGGGCACACCTGACACCAGTTATTGGCTGGCGGAGGAGGGGCAGTGCCTGGGGGCAGAGAATGTGGCACGCTTTACTCTGGCCACAGTAAAACAAATAATAGACAAGAATTTGACATCGGCACGAGAGGGTTCCATTGTGCGGCTCATTTGATTTTTGCGTTGTGTTTGGGTATTTGTTTGGGCTAGTTTCTGCGGAACAGAGGAAGTGTGCTAGAGGGCCATAATGGAAATATGTCTTACATGTGTGTTTCAGAATTGCTCCTATGACGAGGCAAATTCTGGTCATATTTTTTGACCATTAACGCCATCTGGCCTGACATAAATAATTTTCTAAGAATGAGTTTTGGGAGCCGTTTGCCGAAAGTTAAATTATAAACATTAGATTATTTGTTGGATAAACCAAAAATATTATTTTTATGAAAATGTAATTTGTTTCTTTCAGGAGAATCTTCGAGTTGGCTTGGAACGCAAGAAGCTCGAAATAGACCCAAAGTATTTGCTTCTTCTGGGCTTTACCTCGCCAAATGACGCTGCAGGCCAACAGCAGCAGCTGGATCAGCAAAACGTGGCGGACATCGGGTCATCAGGTCAGCTGCCAAAGACAGATTTTTCAGCGCCGGCTACAAAAGCGGAACTGGAGCTCAGCGAACTGCGGGGACTGCGGCGTCCACAGGATGCTGTTACCTTCGGTAGTCAGTCGGGAGATCAAAAGGGCCAGCGGAAGCGGATCACGACGCCGTACAACGGTACAAAAAGCAACTTCACAATCGTCAGTTATGTGCTTGAGGGCCAGGTCGCATCGGCCATCCTGCTCGCCCAGAATATTGCCGCAAAGCTTCCCAGCGAGTACCTGCTAATCTACGATTTGGGCGTTTCCGAGGAGCAACTACGGGATTTGGGCTCCTACTGTAATAACAGCCGATGCTCGGTGATCACATATGATCTGTCGGAGTTTCCCTCCTTTGTCGCTGATCAGCGGACGCACGCCTACCGTCCCATTGTAATTAAGGACGGTCTTATGCGTGCCCGATCGGTTCTCTTTTTAGAAAACTATATGCGTGTGCGCGGAGGTTCCGCCCAGCTGCGAAATCTACAGAGCATCGTTATGAATCCAGGAGCGAGAAAAGCTGGAGTCAAGTCCGCTGGTATCCTTGGATGGAACACAGCGACGGCAGTATCCTCTCTGACGCATCCAAAAATGTTCGACTACTTTGAGTCGAAAGCTGAGGAGTTTAACTTTCTTCGGATGGTTGACCTGGACGCTGTTTTTTTCTCGGGCAGTTCCTTAGTGACTGAGAAGATCATGCTTCCCTGGCTGAAGTGCTGTCTCACCCTTGAGTGCATCGATCCAATCGGTGAGTCGGCGATGGGTGGTGGCTTCGGTATATGGAAAACTGTCATTAGAAATGTTCATCATACTGACCCCAATATAAATCAATCAAACATACGTTCAAACCACCACCCCAATCACTCCTTTGGGGATGGACTGGTGTACTAATAACAGTCATTTGCACGGCATTCCGTTGATGGCACTCACATCAGGGAAATTTATGTAATTACCATCTGAATTGGGATTGATGGCAAACGTGACACTGCCTTTTTAACGAACAATTCATTTTTATTTGACCGGCATTTCCCAAACTAAGTAGTCAACAATACTCACTTTTTAGTTGCATAGGTGAAATTATAATAGAAATAAGCGTTCATTTCCTTGAATTCATCTAAAATGAACTCTGTGTTCACTCCTGTCACTTCTACGAATTAAACACAGAGCTCATTTTCAATTGGTTTATCCAAACAAAGAGAATGCTAATTTCTTATTTAATTAGTTATCTCGAATACGTTATATACAGTCAAATGCTCATTTCTGCTTTTCATTGATTTAGTACATTTGTAGAAGATTCACATACTTCATGGTCGACAAATGTTCTGTTAAGTATCAAAGATATTAGAAAATATTCCGTTCATTCGTTGCTCGGCTTCAAAAAGTGTGTGATAACATCGTGATAGTATTTTTGTCACATTGAGTGCCTTGTAAGCCCTAAAAATTTCTTGTGTGTAGTTATCAAACCGGAGGGGAGATTTAAGGTTCTCATAGGTTTCGGAAATGATTTTGGGGTAACGAGAATAAAAATGGGTATCTTTGTTAACGCACACATTTCTGTGTTGCGGGTAATAATCGCTTTGACTGGATTTAGTTTTGGAGATCGATTCCCTTTTTCCAGAAACATCTGGAGCTTTACATTTTCTGTTCTTAAGATTATCCATGTAATATTGTCGTTGATTCAAGAAATTTCTTTTCATTGCCATTTCCATAACCAAAGGTGATATTTTTTCTTTCTTATATTTTTGCATAGTATTGCAAATTTCACACTCGTTTTCAGTCTGTGTACCTGCGTCAGATTGGGGAACGAAAAATCTTTTAGAGCGTTTCTTTCTTCGATGATTAAGGGGTTGTAGTTTCTCTTCGGCCAAGGGAACAACATTTACTTGATAATCATCGTAAGTCAAGAAGTCGAAGGGCGAATCTCTGCCGTCTGAAATCAACTGTGCTGCATTCGCCCTGGACTGATTTATTCTTTTAATCGACGCAAATGTTCTATTTAATTTTTCAGAAATCTCATAGCCCAACGGCGAAACAGATTCCTCAAAGTAATCAAAGTGTTCACTCTTCATATGTCTTAAAGTCTCTAATCGATTTAGTTGCTCTAAAAGTTCTGACTTTGAGCTAATTTTCTTGTCACTGAGTCTGTTTACGTTAAGGAATATGTTAGTAGCAGTTTCTCTAGTGAAAGTCCTCAGATTCTTGTCCATAGTACGGAAGGCTTTGCGGTTAGAAATAATTTCTGCCTCCCTTGGTGAGTGTGTTCTGGAATCATTGATAGCGTCTTGTTTTGAAACTTTCCCCCTCTTGAGATGCTTGAAACCATAATCGTAGACTTTTAGTCCTTTGCCTAGCTTAAAATGAAATCCTTTGTACCGGGATTTTGTCATCTTAACTTCCTTTGTTCTGTTGCTCTTTGCTAGTGTCTTCGATGGTTCAGGAAATGATGGTTTTTCGCGTTTTATTGCTCTTTTTTGAAACTTGTACTTTAATAGATCTCTGTACTCGGTTTGCAAATTAATGGCGCTTCGGGATAACTTCTTTAAAATCGTTCTGTGCATTTTTTTCGTCATCTTTTTAGGATTTCTTATACCTTTAAACTCACCCAGCTCCCGCAGAACTGGAACCACTTCAATCAGTTTATTTTCGATTTCATTTCTCCTTTGTTTTTGATGTTGTAAGGATAATTTGAAGAGTTTCGATTTGTTTATGATGTCCCTCTTGTACATTTTCTTAGGCTTTCGATGAAATTGACTTCTTTTCTTAAGATTTTTGGACTGTTTTTTAGTAAAGACATATCTGCTAATTAGTCCATTAAGAAACTGTTTAAGTCCTAAGACAGGTAACCTTGCTGTAGGTACCGGACGAATAGTTAGCGGTTTGATCTTGTATTTTTTGGTTTTAGTTGACTTAATTGGAAAAAATTTCTTATTATTAATCTTCCTCCGCTCACTAAATTGCTTTCCCCTCACTCTAGGGACAATTCTCTTTGATTTTGAATTTAACTTCAACTGCTGCTTGTAAGGGGTATACATGCGTGCAAGCTGGCTAATGTGAGTCTTGAAGCTCCTCCACTTCGGAATCTTCGTATCTTGCAAGTGCAGGCCCCCTTTAGGATCACCCAAAGGTGTGGCAAGATGTGTTAATTTTCCTTTCACTGGTTTCGGGGGTTCTTTAATGATTCTTAAGACTTTTTCTGATCCAGCGTTTATTCTAGTCCTGCTAAAATATTTGCCGGACTGCCTTAAGATTTTATGCGTAGACGCAAGCTCTTGATTAGGCGTTGATTTTGATAGGCCTTGAAAAAGTAGTGGCATGTTTTGAGATAGAATGGCTTTATTAAAGAATTTTGACAGGTAATACTAAATCGAAAAATAAACAATTTTCATGCCAACTAAGATTCCATCAGCAAACCTCGGTTCTGAAGCATTCGCGGAACATGCGAACAGCCTCCACAATTTTGCTGAAGAAGAGCATCTTCATCAGTCGCCACATTCCCGTAGGCAGATCGCAGTGTATGTTGCAAGCTGCATAGACGAACTCATCGGGTCCGATGTTGTAGCCATGTCGACCGCACAGCATGTAGTGGGTGTCGTAGATAATGTACCACGCCTCTACGGTGCAGGACATTGCTGAGAAGACCTCCATCATCCTGTTCAATCGGTAGGCCAGCAGGAGAAACAACCCAAAGATGAGGCAGATTATGGAAATACCGCGAATCTGAGTAAACCGAAATCGCTCCTGGGAGGAGTACAGTATCAGGCCCAAGATTTCAAAAATCAGAATGGCTGGGTAAATATATACCTGTAATACAAAGCACTAGTATCCAAGTATGTACAAGATAAATGCATTGGCTTTTTAGTCAAAGTATTTGAATTAAAATTTTGCAACGAAGCAGAGTTTTTTAATTTATATTCATGATTATTCACTTTAACCAAATGTGTTGATCCTAATTGAGTAATTCTGACTTACCCAATGTGTCTCCACCAGATTGAGTAGATATAAGCTCCTATTAAAGGATCCGATCACTGTGCTCAGAAGCAGTACAAAGTAGTTGAAAGGCCAATGTCTTCTCCAATCTCTCCAAACGTAAAAACACGTATACAGAAACACAGTGAATACCATGGATACTGGCATCACAAAGTAGTAAGGCAGAGGATATTTGAGAAACAACTCCAGGCAGGGCAAGGTACAGGCCACCTGTAGCTGCAATATTGAGTTTACTCTATTACATTTTATATTTAAAATGGAACCTGGATAACCTACAATTAGTATGCCATAGAATCGGCGCACTAGGCGCCGTCGTAGGCCAATATCGCTTATGTCGAATTCATAAGTCCTTTGCAAATAACTGTTGGGCAACAGCAGGTCACATTGCACAGCGATGCCCGGGACTTCCGATTTTTCCATTACCAATACCACGTCCATTTCATCATCATACAGAAGTGACACTACCGCCGCCTAATGCCCATTTATATTTTCCTATTTGATAAGGCCAGTTTTCCAGTTAATCGTTTATCTAATTTACCCCATTTACCACTCCACACCACACAAAAAAAAAATGTTAAAATAATTCGATTATATATTGATTAGCCATTATTAGCAGACTTCCTTTTTATGAATTCTGTGCTGTGTAAAAGAGCTCAGTGAAATGTTCATAGAAATTATTGATTTAAATTGATTTACTGTTTTACTCATATATCTGAGTGGTAGATATGTCCAATACCCGATATCCAATAAGACTCGACTATACATTTCCTTCATGTTTATTTTTAGGATGCTTGATGTGTAGCATAGGAAAAATGGGAGTTTCGACTTTCATTCTTACAATCTATGTACCTTAGCGGGGCAAAATAAATAATAATATAATAATAGTTTCGTTTTATTGCTAGGTGCCCAATCGAATGGCTGCAAGTTCAACAAGAAGCCCATGTTCCGGTACTCTGGATGCCACGGCTACGATGCGTCCGCCTTCAACATCGTGTTGGGCCTCACTTTCCAAATGGACACTTCTGAATACTCGCTGCCCGGCGACAGTCCGCGAAACATTTTCTACAAGGAGACCCTGGAGCAGGCCACCCGTATACTGGAGAGCAGGCGGCGCAATAGCAGCGAGACATCTGACCATCCGTTTACGGACGACTGAATTGGGAAACCTAAAATTCGAGCTGGACGAGAGCGTGGCCAAAGCATTTGATATAACTTTTTCTACTGATACCCCACAAGCAGATACACTCAGGAGCCAACGGAGATTACTAGGTATTTCGAAGGAAATGAGAGTTCTTGATATGAATTAGATAATGGGTAGCCAATTCCCGATTCCCACTTAAGCAGATGTAAACAGATCAATTGGCGTCCACGAAAAGATCAGAAATGAACAGAACGCAGTACAGTAATTAGGCGTGGCGTAAAAATGCGCAGTTTATCAATACTTACAACAATTTTGTGCAGCACTAATTACTTATTTAATAAAATATATTATGTCCCCGTGATTTTGCTGCGAGAGTCGATAATTGTAAAAACCTCTCTTTAGTTAACTGTCCCAAATGTAAATACATCAAAACATCAAATGGCATACATTTTGTGATTGTATTTTATAGTTACTCACGCGTAGACAAACATATACAGTATATAAATATAAATGTAATGTAACTATCATAGAACAAGACGAGCCAAAAAGTAAGTTAATAAAATTCTGAATTACGAATATCAAATAACAGATAAAGCTTTGGTTTGTTAACGGCACTTTTTGACATTTTTTGTAAAGCTGCATGTGGTTATGTTTAACAAGAAGAAAGGCATACGTTATTTTCAAGAGCTGTGACTACGACTAGCTCTGCTAATAAAATTTCTCTAAAATTCGAAGGATATATATGAATATGCGAATTACATCGACGTACAGAGTGAGAGCTGCAAACACGTATTCCTCGGGATCCATCTGGTCCAAACGATTGCCGCCCACTATCGACTGCATATCGCAGATTAATAAGAAGCAGCCAATAAAAGTGCATAGACAAACTATTGGCAAGCTGTCTACGAAATCTGGCATGAAAAATTCACACACTGATAGAACGAGGAGGATTATCACAAAGGTTAATATGACCCCTCTCTCAGCGGTGTAATCGTACTTGGTTTGCACGGCGTAGATGCTAAGAGCGATGACAAGGACTGTGGTAATAGCCACGGCCGAGATTACAACGTTAGAATCCATTAGGCTCGATAAGGTTCCCAAGAGCACCGACATGGTGAAGGTATAAAGAGTCAGGCAAATCAGGTTGACGGGATGCTTTCGCCTCACGTCCTGTACATAAAACATTGTGATCACAACGATTATGTTGACGATAAAGGCGACCAAAACTAAGAGGAAGTTTTCCTGTATGAATTCCTTGGTCGGTTGATGGTAAACAAATATTGCTACCACAGCCAATGTGAATAGTAATTGGACCTGCAAGAATCACATTTGTATTTATAAAATGTTACACTGAGCAGATCTAGCTCACCAAAAGGATTCCAAAAACCTTTCTGACGAATCCCATTCGAATAGTGGGATCCTCGAATACATTGCTTTTAACAATTAGATCATGGGAAATAATCCCACTTTCGATCAATTGATCGCCATCTTTTAGATAAGAATTTGTGGATTGGGACTCGTCTTCTGTAGGAGGCGCTGACAATGAAATTGTTGGGTAATGGTCAGAGTTTTCGGGAAATGGGAGAAAATTAAACAACGCTGAATAAAAATATATGTACATTTGCGCAACGTATGTAGATGGAATGCAGTTGTAGATACAATCATGGTAAGCCCATTGAAGGGGATTGTGCTTACAAATCGATAATGCCAGCTAACTTGAATAAATCATTCACTTGGAATACTAAAATTTTCTTGCAACAAAAAATTCAAGCATATGCAAGGCAGCGAGATCTTAAGAAATAAAGAATTTTTTCGTGACCCTCTAGTACCCCGGCCATCTGTTATACGTCACATCATTTCCGGTGGTCGAAGTGGTCCTACTCGAAAAATTGTTAGAAAAATTATTGCAATTAAATAATTAAATTAAAATCTTAGACTTTGCCAGATTGTTTTTGGCATATACATATGTCAGTATAAAATTATAAATGTATCTTTTTTCATATCATACACAAGAATCGAAGAAGAAGCTGATTCATTTTCTTGCAATTCCATACGTAAATCTTCTTCATTGACCAAGAAACATTCGCTTACAGCATACTTCAAGTTTTTAAAACATTTAAAATATACATATATTTTGAAATACTTTGAATGTAAATTAATTTATCGAAAGAGTCCCAATTAGAAGATGAGACATGAAACAAATTTCATATTTATATAAATGATATATGTATGTGCTAGCACATACACATGCAGAAATAAATGGCTTATAAATCTTAATACATATTATATTATTAATTCTATTATTAACTACAAGAACTTACCGTACAGTGAAACCTTATCTAGGAATCCTGTTTCGCCTTTAGGTGAATCCATGACCGCGACTGGTCTATTTCCAAGGATGACTGGCAATCTTAAGAGCCAAACTGGGAACCAATAAGAAAAATAATTAGTGTATGTATCCGTATCTCAGAAAACTGAAGAAAAGCGTAAGGAATGGAAACTGAGATGCCGGTTTTATTTCGGGTCAGCGGTGCCAGATTTTTCGCGAAAGGCGCGAAAAGCGGCTGAATTTCGCATGTGGTGACTTAAGCAACTGCTTTCATACCTACATTGTATGTACATAGGTGCAATATATGTATACTCACCATCGTTTGGTCAATATCACTTCAGTTCACAAAAGCCACCGGCGCATGAAGTCGGACTTAAACGGGTTCAGTCAGCCAAAAGTAAAAGTTACCTGCCCGCTTGTGAGAGCAATTGTGCGATAATGAGCGTAATTACGTTATTGATCAAGACTTTGTTTGTGCTCGGATTGGCCGTGCTTTTGGGACCAGGAAGGGTGGCTGCCTACGATCCTAATGATCCCAAGATAGCCGAGTGCTGCCTGCCGCCAGAGGGGATGTTCGAGGCCTTTTACCCCCGTGAGGTGGAGGGAATCCCCAATAGCGCCTCGCGACCCGCGCACGGGCATGGCAGTTTCTTCAAGCACCGGAACCCAGCGCTGGTGGACACCAAGAACGCGGCGGCCTATGGCTATAGATTCGATGGCAAGAGGCGTTTCAATTTTGATTAGTTCCGGCCATAATATCTGTATTATTCGCAAATAAAATCCCTTTCTGAAAACGTTAAAACAATTTATTTTTTCAACGGTAAATCAAACCGCCAGCGATCTGGCAACCCTGCTATGCACGCATCCCTAAATTTCCATTTCCGTGTGACTGACACTTATGTCTAGAGCAGAAGAAGAAGAAGTCAACATTTTTTTCTTCGAAATTCATTCGTTTAAAAGCGTAAAAAAAATGTGTTTCTGAATCAAATTCAAATATAATTCACATAATTCTGTAAATACCGTTACAAAAGCCAAATCACCAACACATGATGAACGGGCGCAGCATCGGCATGCTGAAAATGCTCAGGCACACCTGGCGCACGTAAGAATCTCGCGGGGTGGTGAAAAGTGGGCTGTTATGGAGCCGGCGAATCTAATAAGTGCCATGTACCTAAACACAATGCAGGTTTCCACGACGCATGGCCACCAAGGTGACCAGTCTGGGCGGCGACGAGGTGGGCAGTGGCACCGGGATAGGCCAGATAACCGGCGGCGTACGTACAAGTGATGGGACACAGAAGGTGAACACGCCTTCCAAGGAGATTGTCACCAACCTGCCTCCCCTCACCGACCCACTGCCCAACCTGCCGGAGGCCGTTTACGCAGCTCCACTGGCGGAGAGTGCTATTACGAAAGTAACGACGCTGCCGAACGGTCTGCGGATCGCTTCAGAACCGCGGTACGGGCAGTTCTGTACTGTGGGCCTGGTTATCGACTCTGGCCCGCGCTACGAAGTAGCGTACCCTAGCGGCGTTTCGCACTTTCTTGAAAAGCTAGCCTTTAATGTGAGTGAAGTTGCGCTTATGTAATGTAGGATCTCATCTAACTCGGCTACCCATTCCAAAGTCTACAGTAAACTTTCCCAACAAGGACGCCATTCTTAAGGAGCTGGAGAAGAACGGTGGCATTTGCGACTGCCAGAGCTCGCGGGACACGCTCATTTATGCCGCCAGCATCGACAGTCGGGCCATTGATTCCGTAACGCGCCTGCTGGCAGACGTCACCTTGCGGCCCACACTTTGCGACCAGGAGGTGAGTCTGGCCAGGCGTGCTGTTAACTTTGAGTTGGAGACTCTGGGCATGCGGCCGGAGCAGGAGCCCATACTGATGGACATGATCCACGCAGCAGCATTCAGGGACAATACTTTGGGCCTGCCTAAGCTATGTCCACTTGAGAACCTGGACCACATAAACCGGGAGGTGCTAATGAACTATCTTAAGTACCATCACTCCCCTACGCGCATGGTCATCGCTGGTGTGGGCGTAAGTCTACCAAATCACTTCTGAATATTTCAATTCAAGAATAACATTACAGGTGGATCACGATGAGCTGGTTAACCATGTGCAAAGATACTTTGTGGAGGACAAAGCCATCTGGGAGACGGAAGCCTTGGCGGACTCTGGACCCAAGCAAGTAGATACGTCTATTGCGCAATACACTGGCGGATTAGTAAAGGTGGGTGCAATAATACTTTGACAAATTCTTTAACAAACATCAATTGTCCATAGGAACAATGCGAAATCCCAATCTATGCGGCCGCTGGGTTACCAGAGCTAGCCCACGTAGTCCTCGGATTCGAGGGCTGTTCCCACCAGGACAAGGACTTCGTTCCCCTGTGCGTCCTGAATATAATGATGGGTGGTGGTGGATCCTTCTCCGCCGGCGGTCCTGGCAAGGGCATGTACTCGCGCCTGTATACCAAGGTGCTAAACCGCTATCACTGGATGTACAGCGCCACGGCCTACAATCATGCTTACGCCGACACTGGGCTCTTCTGTGTTCACGGTAGCGCACCGCCACAGCACATGAACGACATGGTCGAGGTGTTGACCCGCGAGATGATGGGCATGGCCGCGGAGCCAGGCCGTGAAGAGCTTATGCGCTCAAAGATCCAACTTCAGTCCATGTTGCTGATGAACCTAGAGTCGAGACCTGTTGTGTTCGAGGACGTGGGACGCCAAGTACTGGTAACGGGGCAGCGAAAACGCCCGCAGCATTTTATCAAGGAAATTGGTAAAAGCATCTATGACTCAATCAATGCATATCAATTAACTCGTCATTTAATTTTGCAGAAAGTGTTACTGCTGCCGACATCCAACGCGTTGCCCAACGTCTCCTGAGCTCCCCGCCTTCTGTAGCCGCGCGCGGCGACATCCACAATCTTCCCGAAATGAGCCATATAACCAACGCGGTTAGTGGTGCAGGGCGTTCCGGACTGGGACGTCGGCTTTCCTTGTTCAAATAACGCTGGGTGTGAGACTGCCAGCATCGGATATCATTTCGCTTTGTTCACAATATTGTACGAAGGGCAACCGTGTTAAGTTTAAATTGGCTAAAATATTTACCAAAATTCGACTTGGTTATTTTTTTTTTGCTTTTTTTGTTTTGATTAGGAAAAAACGCCAGAGACAAAGTAATCTTTGCTTAGAAAGTTAAATACCCTGGTAGGAAAGGGGAAATTTTTTTTAAGGACAATATTTGAAGCATCAAAATAATGGTATTTTTTATATTGTCGCTTTATTAAGATAACCCATAACATTTTCACGCCGTCCCTACAATACTCTTACTAAACTTGGGACCCTACTTCTATAGCATCCACGAAGCTGTTTATCCCAATGAAGTTTGCGAAGATACTGAGGAACTATTCTTTAATCGTCGTTTGCACTTCGGAGCAGATATTGATCCATCGCTATCACTACTGCTGTTGCTGCTGCTGCTGCTGCTATTCCCACTTCTGTTGCTTTTTAAGGGCACTAGAAACGAAGAAGTTACCTATAGAGCTTTTTATCACTGCACACTGAATCTATTAACTTACTTGTTGGGCTCTTGGGAGCAGTGCTTTCAAATTCTTCGTCTTCCGGCAACTCGTCGCTTGAAATGTTCTCGTGCATGCGATATTGCTTAGGAAGATGGCTCTCATCCTGAAGCGGAGCCGCATATTTGGGCCGCTTGATCTTTTCCTCTTGGTGCTGCCGATCACTTTCGTTGTCCAACTCGTTGCCCGTTTGTTTCTTTATGCTCTTGGCGATCACGCGCTTTTGGTGATCCAGCTGGGGAAACAGGTCTCTCGAATTCTCGAGCGCCTGCTTAGCAGCGTTCATCTCTGCCTGTTGAATTGAGGAGCCACTTGAAGTGGCCAGCCGCTTTGAGCGGAAATAAACGGCCACCTTATATACCCGCGTATTGGTTGGACCACTGGCCTCCACCACCTTGTAGTAGGGGATGTCCGGCTCGCCGCCATCCATTGTGCGAAGGGTGAGGCAGCACTGCTGCAGCTTTGACTTAGGATCGTTCCAGTCCTGATTCATGATAAACAACTGAAGTCGCGGGAACAAACATACGTGGCAAAACTGCTCGCAATACAAGAGACCCTTGTCCACGTACAGGGCGCCGAGGAAGGCCTCCAGAAGATCAGCACGATCTTTAGTCTTCAAATCAGCCTTGGGATTGGCATACACGGCATATTTAGGCATTCCCAAATCATCGCAGACCACCGCTTGTGTGCGGTTATTGACCAATGAGGAGCGTAGCAGGGACAAGTGACCCTCGTGGTGCTCAGGGAAGTGACGATACAGGTACTCCGAGCAAATAAGCTGCAGCACCGTGTCGCCCAAGAACTCTAGTCGCTGATTGGACCCAAGGGTCAAGTGGGTAAATCCAATGGAACGATCGGTAAAAGCACGAGCCAAAAGTCGAATGTGCTTAAACTTGATTCCAATTGAGTCCTCGAATTTAGTTAACTCCTTAAGCACCCG
This sequence comes from Drosophila erecta, assembly GCF_003286155.1. Taxonomy (NCBI): domain Eukaryota; kingdom Metazoa; phylum Arthropoda; class Insecta; order Diptera; family Drosophilidae; genus Drosophila; species Drosophila erecta. The sequence goes on from NW_020825200.1 coordinate 19,117,794, forward strand.
GTAGGAATCAATACAACTGCGATCCCCAAGTGGCTCTTGTTCCTGTAACGGGTGTTCCGGCAGATTCTTCCAGATACTCAGTAGTTTTTCATCCTGCCGGAAGAGGGCATCTGTGAACACCTCATCTGCCACCTTGATTCCTCCATCCAGCAGAAGAGCACCCATTAGAGCTTCAAAACAGTTGGCCATGGCGTGGCGCAGTTCCAACTCGTGGCACAGGTCGGATCCGTGTGCGTACAGCATAAATTCTTCCAGTTGTAGCTTTTTGGCCAACAGTGCCAAGTGCTGGTTTTGGACAATTGCCGCCCGATAAGTGGCCAAACCACCCTCCTCCAGTTCGGGGAACATAAAAAATAGATGGATCGAGCTTAGGAATTCTACCACAGCATCACCGAGGAACTCCAGTCTCTCGTTGTGGGTTATGTTCGAAACAGTTTCATGATCCTTACCAAATCGGGACATAATGCTCACTAAGGTATTTATTCCCCGCTTCCGTGTGTTCATGTAGTGAATCTTGCGATCTCCGTACTCCGGCTGTCGAATTCCGCAGTTCGTCAGTGAGTTTCGGGCATGATCCGGATTGGTACCGTAGTTCTCCTTATAGGAGGGATGCGTCAGCGCCAATTGGAGGAGATACCGATTTTTAAATCGGTATCCAATACTCTCCTCTAGCAAGTCAAGTGACTTGTGAAAGCGAAGGTGACCTGTTAGGACAGGAATCAACATGGCATGCTGCACAACATCGCACATAATGCCAGTGCGATAGAAGCCCTCTGAACTGATCGCCACAGTGATATTACGTTTCATGCGCCCTTGAGTTCGCATTTCCTGAAGGCGCTGCTCCTTCTCCTCTAACTTGCGCTTGTCCTTGAAAGAGGGCTTCGACATGTTGGCCATAAGATGACGGAACTTAACGTACTCTCGCCACGCTTTCTGGTACTCTGGATTTCCCGCGTAGCTTAGCTGCGGCGGACGAATGCCGAAGTGCACGATCGCCGGGTGTGAGATTCCAGTCTCGCGATCTACGCACTCGGGCAAATCGGAGTTATTCCTGTCCAGTTGGTCAACACGGAGCGAACACGGCTTATAACCCGGCTTTGTGACCAGCATTCCCTTTATGAAGTCCACGTAGTTTTGCCACTCGCTCTGACTAATCTGGTTAAGATGCAGCAGCTGCTGACGTTCCACTAGCTGTGCGGAATTGTCCAGCAAGTAGCGGAGTACTTCGACCATGGCCAAAACCTCCTTTCCATTATCTGGGAGGTCTCGGACGAAACGCGGAAAGAAGTGGAAGGCTGGGCAGGATTCCTCGACGCTTCCGGACGCTAAGTTGGGCATTAGATTAAAGTCCACCAGTTCCAGCAGTTCATGAAACAGGTATTTGACTGAATTTGAGATGAGATGTAAGTAATGCTTATAAAGTAAACCTCAATTTTACTTACAGAAAAGGTCAAGCTCATGGATAGTGAAGTTCTCTGGCATCTTCTCCTCATCGTACTCAATGGTGTACTCGATGTTGAAGCGGATCACCTTGCAGACGGGGAGATCGGTGAGGCGTACATGCGAGAGAAGTGAGAAGCCCTCGAATAGGAACTCGTGCTCATCATGCTTGATAATGGTTGGTGTCTTTGTCAGAAAATTAGTGGGCGGTGAGATGCTGATCCTGTAGTGGAACAGCTTGCCTGCATTGTTGCTGTTTGGATCGCACACCTTGTAGCCAGTCTCGCCCGGATATATGCCGTGCCGAATGCCAATGCGCCGAGACTTGGCTGAACAGCGGCATAGAGGACCGTCGTTCATCTCACCGGCGTCGTTGTGCCAAAGATCTGCGTGCACACGCTGTGGGTGTTGCACCTTGCGCGAAAGCTCCTCCATGCAGCAGTCCTGTTCGATCTTAAAAGCGTCTTCGTCGGAGTCGTCATCGGAGGAGGAGGACGAAGAGCAGGCCTCCGACTTGTGCTTGTGCTTGCAAACACGCCGGCGAGCCTTTCTTGGAGGCGGCACGTAAACGGGTAGCTTCTCGCGCACGCGCTCCGCTCTCCGCAGCAGCTCCTCTTCGAACAGGTTGCACAGCTTTTGCAGTCGCGCCCGACCGCTGACCTCGTTTTCACTCTTGGTGCGCTCGTAGTAGAGCTCCGCTGGCGAAGATCGCACCCAGGATTCGACTTGAGCATCCGCCTCACTGAGGGCGTTCATCTTTTTCACATAGTCCTCCGGTTTTTCACAGAAGTTAGAACACCACTGTTTCAGCAGACGGTCCCTTTCGGTCTCCACCTTCGGTTTGGCCCTAGTCTTCTCTAAGGGCTCACTTTTCACCCTCTCGTGATAGCTGCGTTGGGAATACTCCTCACTAGCCGGGTTCCTGGCGGACCCATAGTAGCCGTGTTGTGACCCTTTTGGCGGCCTGTGGGCATAGTGTCCGTGTCGTGGCTCGTGGGTATATCGGGTCTCCTGAATATGACGGTGTTCCTGATCATGTCTCTGTTCGTACCGTCTTCCCGAGCTATAGCCAGGATAATGGTGGTAGCCTTGACTGGAGCTATGGGAATTGTACCTCTGCCTTTCGGATGGATGTCGGTAGTTGGACGCGTAGGCTGGATAGCGGTCAGGATATTTATAGCTTTCATATGGGAAGGATGATCCGGATGCCGGGTATTGGTATTGGTAAGGGGGCTCCTGGCCACCGTACTTCTGTGCTGGTTCGTTATAAACATATCCCTCGTAGCCGTACGGTGCTGGTTGCTGGTACTGATCATAGCTGGGGACGAAGCTGGCATATGGAGCCGGTGTCTCCGGATAGACGTAATCCAAAGGCTTCGAGCTGTGAGAATGCGATTCATTTGACGAATAGTTGTGCGAGGAAACACCTACTCCCGGCGGAGATAGATCTTCTTCTGGTGGAGGTGGGGGCGGGGGAGGGGGTGGCTGGACTGGAGTCGGTGGCAAAGGCGGCTGGTACATGACGATGTTTTAGGAAAACCTCCAGTAAAATTGACAAATGTACTTTTTCCCACTCCCACTTTTCACCGCAATACGATTGGTCTGGCAACTCGCCGGGTTTGTTTACACTCGTACATCCGGCAAGGCCGTGCTACATGTTTCGATAGACGACGCAACAAAATTATGTTACACCAGCGGTATTTTTTCTCAAAACACTGCGCGATGGCCTTTTACGCTGTAGCCAGTGGGCGAAGGACTGGAGTCTACGACTCTTGGGCAGAGTGCGAGGAGCAGGTCAAGGGTTATAAGAACGCCAAATACAAGAAGTTTAAAACGCGCCAGGAAGCGGATCAGTTCGTTAATGGCTGTAAGTCGTATGCACCACAGGATGTGGCCGTGCCGCTGGGCAGGGGACAGGCAGCACTAGCCAGTTGGAAGAACAGTACAGGAGTGATTGGGAACCCCAAGTACACAGAGGAGTGGCCCGAAGAGAATCACGATCAAGCAGAGGATGATCTGGTAAGCATGAATACATACATATGCTTAAATCGTGATTCCTGACCATCTCTCCTTTCAGAATGCTGCCATGAATGAGGTGGAGGGAGATCCCATGCCATCTGATAGTAGCAACTTAGTAGGAGACCAAAGTACATTATCTTGAGAAAGTTAAACATAGTTTCTTTCAGGCAGACATTCTAAATCGCAAGCGGAAGGGCACGCACAGCAGTGATAACCGGAACAAGATCCCACGACATGCCTCTCAGGTCATAGAAGCCGCTGGACTCAAGCAAGTGGGTGCATTCCAGTTTGAAATCGATGCAGAGGGCTATGTAATTGTGTACACAGATGGCTCATGCATAGGCAATGGACGACCCGACGCCTGTGCCGGCTATGGTGTTTATTTTGGCAAGAATCATCAGCTGTAAGTGGTAACTGAAAATCAATAACTCTACTTATAAACTTTAAATTATTTAAAGAAACGCAGCCAAGCCTGTGGAAGGTCGCGTTACAAATAATGTGGGTGAAATACAAGCGGCCATTTATGCCATAAAAACCGCCATTGATTTGGGAATACAGAAGCTATGCATTAGCACAGACTCCCACTTTCTAATTAACTCCATAACCTTGTGGGTTACGGGTTGGAAAAACAGGGGTTGGACTCTAAAGAACAATCAACCTGTGAAAAACGTTGTTGACTTTAAGGAACTAGATAACCTGCTTCAGAGCAACAACATTACCGTGAAATGGGTTCGTAACTATATAAAATAACGTACTCGATTATACCTTAATTCAGATTATATCACCAGAACTACGTGGAGGCCCACAAGGGCATAGAGGGCAACGAAATGGCAGACAAATTGGCGCGACAAGGATCCGCCATGTATAAGGATAGAAATCGCTGATAAGCATTTTTAAATGGAGCGCCTTTGTAGTATGTATTTGATGTGGCAACGCTGAATAAATTGAAGTTACACGACAGCCCTGGCCGAAATGTTTTTATTTACAATTTACTTGAGTTGCATTTAAGTTAAGTTAGTTTAAAAAAAATGCATTCGAAGAGAATTAACAAGTGTTTATTGCTTACTTTTGTTGTGTGCTTACTGGGAGGAGCGGGCAATTGTTATGTACCAATTGAACCACCTATTGTTCATGTGGAAATGGACAAAGCCGGCATGCACAGGTTTTTCTAATAGAGAGCGGGCTATGGATTACCTAAATTAAAGTGATATTTGTTTATGCAGGACCCTTAACTACCGTCTGCGGTTCGACATTCCCCTGGTAGGCAAGGACTGCGAGTATATGCTGCTCCAAGATTTGCCAGCATCCATTTACATAAGCACAGACGAACTGGATGACCTGCAGCGTTTGAAGAGGGTGCGTTATCTTGGTAATTAATGTAAAAAGGATTACTATGAAGATTTTCGTTCCCAGTTGAACGCCATCTACCCCAAGTTCGTCAACATTGAAGTGGCCACGGAACGTGCACAGCCCTTCTCCGTTTTACTGCGCGGAACACCAAAGATTACGGAATCGCTGGCTCTACCCGTGCATTTTCGCTACCATGCCCCCAGTGATAAGCGGTGTGGTGATCTTGAATTCTGAATTGCTTTCGTCCACTGGACTAATCAACTAATCCTCACAGATCGGCGGCCACGGTGGCCATACCCTTACCCGAGCTCTATCTCAATTGTCCGATGGCTGATAGTGCGCTCATCGAGAACGACTTAGTTGCCCGGCCCGATAAGCTCTACTGCCTTAATGCGCCGGAAAGCCGTTTCGACGAGAACCACGTCAAGGATGGCCAGCCCACGACCATGGCTAATCTGGAGCGCTGCAACTGGAGGCGGGTGCACGTGGACTGCCAGCTGAAGATGCCGCTGCGTGCCGAGATTCCGGTAGGCCAGGCTAACGCTTACGGTCCGGTGTTGTGCGGCACCATCCTGCTAGGTTGGTCCTTGGCCCTGTGGACCATCATCCACTCGATGGCCAATACGCGACGCATAAATCAGCGCCTGAACGAGCAGCGACTACTGCAGCAAAAAGTCAAGTAACAGGCGACGAAGTCGGTGCGATTCAATGTCAGCAATGGCTAATTAAACCATACATTCTGGCGATGGCACATGGCTGTAAATATTTATTAATATGCTGTATGCATACACAACTCATTTATTGACATATTTAAAGCGACTTAAGCACCTTCGAAACGTGCCACAAATAGTAAAGTCATATTATCACACAACTGAGTCATATTAAGCTTCCCTAAGCATAAGCGTAAACATAAACCTTTATCTTTAGTTATAGCTAGGCATATCCAAATATCGCTATCTCAGCGGCAGGCTTAAATAATAATAACTTATAATTACTACAATTAACAAGAATGTACATAGCGTCCAGGTGCAGGTCGTGGGATCAGAACAGAATGTCTTTATCTGACGTTGGAACAATGGTTTTTGAATCGTTCTCCTGGTGGTTGCGAAGCGTCATCGTGCTAGACGTCGATGACGTTTCGTTCCACTTCTGAACGGTGGCCTTGCCAAATATCAGAAAAATAGCGTTGCACACTAGATAAATTCCTCCTGTAATAAAGAACACTATTCGCCACTGGCTGGGATCCTCCTCATCCGATACAATCGCTCCCACCACTAAAGGAGCTATTATGGAGGTCACTCCTGCAATCCCGTTGGTAACTCCCATCATGGGGCCTGCAAAGTTGGGCGACAGGTCGATGTGATTGATAAGATATCCGCAGGAACAGCCTGCATTGATGCCCACTGCCAGCGTCAGCAGAACAATGGCCCACGTTTTCTCTTCGGATGTCATGTACCCCAGTCCGATCAAACAAGCCATCGGTCCCCACTGTCCAATCGAATTAAACAGCTTTCGACCCGTGGTGATCGATATGGTCCCTCGGTTGATGAGCAGATCCGATATGGGACTGACCACAAAGCAGAGCAGGCCCATAGCAAAGTACGGCAGCGAGGAAAGGAAGGCATTGGACTTGACATTAAGCTGCAGGACCTTGCTCATGTACGTGGGCATTTCAGTGAGTAGCGTGTAGAAGCCCCAGGTGAATCCACAATGGGCTGCCAGCAGACCGTAGAAGGCTGGGGACCTAAAGATCGACATCCAGGGCACAGGCATAGACTGAATGAAAAGGTTGCACCATTACAATTCATTTTCAATGGTCGTATCACATCCTCACTCACCTGACTGGCGCTGTTGCTTCCCGTAAGGCTTTCGATATACTCCACCTCGCCTTTGCTAATCCTGCTGGCTGTAGCAGGCTCATTAGCCGCCTGCCAGAAGAAAAGCAGCGCCCAAGCCAGGCTCAGACCTCCGGAAAGGTAGAACAAACCTGGCCAGCCCATGCTGGATTCGAAGATAAAGCCACTGGTGACTAGGATAACAGCCGTTCCGAACTGTGCTCCCGAATAAACGCCAGTGGTCAGGAGTCCCCGCTCCGTGCGTGGCACCCACTTAGCCAGTAGCGTGTGGACACACGGATAAACTGTTCCTTGGACCAGTCCGGTAAGTACACGCAAGACACAGATACTCTGCCACCCACTTTTGGCTGCAATGGGATGGAAGAAGCACAAAATACCGCCGATTGCAGTCGCCAGACCCAGCACTAACTTGGCTCCAAATCGCTTGGCAAGGAGTCCTACAAAATTGTGAATGAGGTGGTAAGTAGCTCTTGGTCAGAGTCCAGCTATTTACCTGCCGGCACCTGGGAGATCACATAGCCCCAGAAAAAGCTGCTGAGGATCAGGGACTTGTCCGACGTACCCCAACTATAGAATGGAGCACCCGCGGTGGACTGCGTCATGGGCACAATGCCAGCCGAGATGTTTACCCGCTGGAAGTAGTTGATCATCATGCCCACGAATAGAAGAACCGCCTGCCAGTGTCGCACGCCAAGACCTCTAGCTGAAATGGAAATGTAAATGATGATATAGTTTTGAGATTGAATTTACACTCATTTGGTTGTTGTTACAGGCTAATTTCCTAAGTGGATTCGCAACTGCTCTGACTAGCAGGGGCCTTCTCTCTCCAGTGGAATAATAAACCATGTCTGATCGGTTACGGATTTAACTAGTGTCTGGCCATCCGATTTATTGATTGCCCCATTATAAATGCACGGTGCAAATTGTTGTCACTTGTTCGATATTTTCTAGGACCTTAATCTACAGTTTATTGCCGTTTAACAATGCTCTGATAATGATGATTTCATTAATTACGGGTCCGTCGAAACTCTTTCGGTTTTATTATAATAATATTTTCATTATCATTTACGTCTGCCAATGAGGAAAAAAAAATTGCTGCTCTGCTCTCAATGGAAAAGTTCCCGTAGTGGAGGAGATACCACAGTGGGGCCTAACGTGTGAAAATCGTAAACTTTGATTACCTCCTATGAACTGGATGGATCTTCGGATTAGGTCCCCAAAATTCGTGCCTTGCAGATGAACACGTTTTCCAACCTTCGCGCAGATAATAAATATTTTCTTTGTGTCAAACTTATTTATCTCTGTTGATCTTCATAAAATCTTAAGTCTCGGCAGATGTCTGATAAACAATGTATCAAGATATGGTTCGCAAATATGGCCAGACGTCTGGATTATAATATCATTGAATAAACTCTTAGGGTAGGTCTAGTGTTATATGAAGAGCAGTCAGGGTAAGATTAAGAGAGCAGCGGTATAACTGATAGTGTTCTATAAGTTGGCTGTGCCTTTAAGATCAAACAAGTGACGAACGCACCCTCAACATACAGAAGTGTTGATATTAACTTTTGTGGCGAAGAATGATTTTGATGACTTTTATAAATACAGTTTTGCAATATTGTTTTAAATTTAAAATGTATTTAATCGCCCCGCTTTATAAAAATATTTAATTGGCCACCCGGTCATTTTATTTCTTTGTGTGCATATGTTCATATATAGGTAGTGGTCGCCTTAGCACCGTCACTACTTAAACGTCCACAGTCAACAGTGATTAAATTTAATCAAGTTGTGGCAAGGGATCCCGATTTTAAATGGATCGATGGTAACTGATAGTCCTTTGCGTTGTATTAACGAAAATATTTATTCTTAATATTTTCTTGTAAGATGGCATAAAACAACAAAATTATAACATTTCTGCCAAGCTAATCCATAAAATATCTCTCATGCACAAAATCATTGTCAATATTGTAATTGCAATATTGTTCGTTTCCAGTAACTAAGTATTTTTAGGTTCACCTTATTAACGTTATCAACCCTATTAACACTTAAAATGTAATATTTGTTTTTGAAAGTTTTCTATACTTCACTATTACTGCGAAGTATATGAGAAATGGTATTTGCAAGCTTTTTAATCATCACTCTCACGCCATTCGGCAACAGTGATTTTCTCTTTGATCCGAAACTTACGCCTTGCCTTATCCTCAGAGGGTTCGAACCCCATTTTAGGTCTCTCACTGATTTTTTTTTATAACTCGGTGAAGTAAATATCGGCCGAAGTTCCTGGCCCCGAAAGCGATGTTAAACTGCCAGAGCGAATGTTGTACCTTTTGCTTTTATACTGATACCACAAAAACTCAAGTTCCTGATTACAGGCGCCTCCGCCTCCATTTCTCAAGTACCCGCGTGGCTACGCGACAATATCGCGATAATAATCATAAAGCCATAAACCGGCACTTGCCCCGCGTCCAATACAATGCAAATTACATTATGTCTTCGCTTTGATTTTATTTGTAACCGATTGAACCCAAACGATCGCATCTGCCTGGTGGTTACAAATATTGGTTCAGTCATTAGTATAGAAAGGGTAATCTCATACATACACGTGTATATATCGCATGTTACTGTCCTGCACCTGTCTTATCTCTTATTGTGTGGAGTTTTTCACAGAATTGTGCAAGATTTGTTGATTATCCTGGTCTAATTGTTTTATAGCTTCCGATTAAGGCTGTCAACACTTTTGCTGCCCAGAAGATTCTGGGGAAAGCCTTTATAGCTAAGATATGTCTCAGCCTTCAAGGCTTTCGCCGGGGTAATTAAATATTATATAAGGAAAAAGTACCACGTTATTTATAATTCAAACAAAGATGTTTCGGAATCTTTAAAGTGGCGTTAAATCTTTATCACTGCGGAGTGTGCCACTTCCATAAATTCTTCTTAAACTTCTTAAATTTGGGTGGTCATTTATAAAAAATAAAATTGTATTTAAAATATCTATAGCTATTTATATCTGTAGCCATTTTAAAATAAAAACCAATTTCAAATTGCATCTAAGTTTCTTAGGATAAGCTATCGTTGGCCATGTTTACTTCATGTTCATTTCTTTTATCGATTAATTGTCTAATTTAATGTTCATTACTTATCTTTACTTCCATTTTCGGTTCCTCAATAAAAACATATAATGAATCTGTCTCTATGCATGTAGCATGAAGTGAATTTTTTCATGATTATTATTATGAACAATGTTTTTCATATTCCTTGCATTTCTGTAATAAAAGGCTATATTCAATATGAAAAGTTCCAGTTTCAGAACTTGTTATATCAATCTCTCCCTTTTTTGTTTTTTTTTTAATATTACCCTAATGTTCTACTTACCAGAACAGGATGTTGACCTATTTTTGGTACTTTGGTTGTAGAAAACTGTTACTAATGACTTTTTATTTTCAGTCAGTTGATGAAGTTTCAGTTGCCACTAAATATTTAAATTTCATATCAATGGAATTGAATTATCCGATAGCAAAAATTGTCAGAAGAAAATAAGCTTCACTGAAAATTATTTTGTACATTAATTTTTACACATAACTTACCATTATTGCACTTTATTATCTGCTTACAAGATACTTGGTATGCAAGCATCTCACAACAGCGTTACTTATTGGTTTTATATATATATTTTGTAAATTATTTAAAAAGAAAATCGTTTCTTTTTATTATTTTGCAAAACAATTTTTTAACGGAATCTTGGATTATTTTTCTTTGTCAAATTTTCCTTCTTGTTGTTTGGTCACACTAGACAAAGGAGATTAGTTTCACTTGCTTAATTTTTTGTTGCTCCTTCAATATGTCCACGAGATCTTCATTCTGCGATGAAGAGCAGAACAAAGTGCCCCGCATCATGACCTTCCGTCCCAGCTACGATGAATTCAAAAATTTTTCCGCCTACATAGACTACATTGAGTCCCGCGGAGCACACTTAGCCGGCTTGGCCAAAATACAGGTAAGCATGCCAAGCTCCCAACTTTTTGCACATAAATATAATTGATTTTGTTTTTTTTTTACCTACAGCCACCTGCGGAATGGGTGCCCCGAAAGTCGGGCTACGACATAGAGAACATCAACATGACCATTCCAGCACCGATCTGCCAAGTGGTCACAGGGTAAGTGCTTCTTATTTACGGCTCAATGCTCACAAACAAGGAAAACATTTGACACTTAGGGCGCACGGGGTGTACCAGCAAATCAACATCCAGCAGCGCCGGCAGATGACGTTGCGCCAGTTTATGGAGAAGGCCAATTCCGAGCTTCACCAGACACCAAAGCACTTCGACTACGAGGATCTGGAACGCAAGTACTGGAAAAACATCACCTACATATCGCCATTGTACGCAGCCGATGTCAAGGGAACGCTGAGTGACGAAGAACTAGACGTGTGGAACATTGGGCGACTGGATACCATATTAAACCTGGTCAACACCGACTACAACATAATCATCGATGGCGTGAACACGGCTTACCTCTACTTTGGTATGTGGAAGAGCTCATTTGCCTGGCATACTGAGGACATGGATCTGTATTCCATTAACTATCTGCATTTTGGAGCACCAAAAACCTGGTACGCCATTCCGCCGGCGTATGGAAGACGACTAGAGAAGCTGGCAAACGAAACCTTCACTGAGAACTACCAGGAGTGCAATGCCTATCTTCGCCATAAGATGACTATGATCAGCCCGAAGGTGCTCCGCCAGCACAACATACCTTACAACAAGATCACTCAGGAGGCGGGCGAAATCATGATCACATTTCCCTTCGGGTACCATGCCGGATTTAATCATGGCTTCAACGGCGCCGAGTCGACCAACTTTGCGTCGAAGCGTTGGATCGAGTACGGTAAGCGGGCAAGTATCTGCCGATGTCGCAGCGACATGGTTAAAATCTCGATGGAGACCTTCGTACGCCGTTTCCAGCCAGAGCGATACGATAATTGGTTAAGAGGTCAGGACATTGGCAGTCACCCCGAAGAGCCGGGCAAAATATGCGCTGCAGCGCCCCCCACTTTGAACGAGTATGAAAAACAGGAAAGGTATTACATTAACGATCAAATGGTTTTTTTTTTACTAAGATAACCGCATACTTTAGTTTACGTACTGCCAAATCCAAGGAAGAATCTCCACAAAAGCGAGGCTGCTCGATGGCTGGCAATGGATGTGAATCTAATGCGGGGTCCGCCGAGGATGTCGACGATAGGGCCAGTGTGAGCAGCTATAACAGCTGCCGCCAGCTGCAGCCAGTTGTCAAACTACGCAAACTTCCACCCACTGCGTCTGTACCTGAACCATCTTCCGCGCCTAAGAGATACGACTTCAACTCTGAAGCTGTGGTGCGCGTGAAGCGCCTATGGAATGAACTGCCCTGTCCTAATCCCGGGGTTAACCTGCTCACCAATGGTGTAGTAAAGAACACCAAACGAATGCGTTTCCAGACAAAAGTACTCACACTTGACGACGAGGATTGAGAATTCCACATATGGCACTGCATTATGGCAGTTTTTTGATCTCCTTGCTAGATGTTCGCCCCGCAGCAATCAAAGATCTAGTATTGATATTCTTTTGTACGTTTTGATACATTTTAAGCGGACATGACGCCATCACAAAGCAGATATGTGTATAGAATTTAGAAGACAACCCAATTCATGCAATTCGTTGAATCAAATATGTATAAATATTTAGGCTGTAAATAGGACAGACTGAATTTGTCCGTTCACATTTTTCTAACAAGTGTCTGTTCCCACCGAAAAAAGTATTGTATTACAATTTAAATTGGATAAACACAAAATCATTTTCTAAAGAAACGCCCCAAAGGTCGATGTCTATAATCAAACAGAAGTATCGCTTAATAATTTGATATGTTTTGACATATGTAAAATACCTTGCAACAAAAAGAGGAACGCCTACTAAATTGGCAACCGGTAATTAATAACTATAAATCGCGGACTATAAAAGCATTCCGAATTCCTCCTCTCGACAGTTACTTCATAGCCTTAACCATTTAATATCATAGATGTTCCGACACTTTAAGCTTATCTATCCGGTTCCTTTATCGGAGCCTATGAGATCTAGGGACTCGAATGCATTTCTAAAGGAGACACTGCGAAATTCTGGCCTAGATGTGGACAACGACTTCGGTATAGGCCGCAAGATTATCAGGTTTTTTTCTTTCACCTACAATATGGTGATACTTCCCATAAGTTATCCCATAAACTACGTGATCTATCGTTCGGAGTTCCCGCCGGAGCTGCTGCTACAATCCCTGCAATTGTGCCTCAACGCATGGTGCTTTGCTCTGAAGTTCTTCGCTTTGATAGTCTACATGAACCGTTTGGAACTGGCCAATAAGCACTTAGACGAATTGGATGAGTACTGCGTGAAGCCGGCGGAGAAGCGCAAGGTACGCGAAATGGTGGCCGCCGTTAGCAGGCTGTACCTGATCTTCGTCGCGGTCTACGGCTTCTACGCCACCTCCTCGCTTGTGGACGGACTTTTGCACAACCGTGTTCCCTACAATACGTACTATCCGTTCGTAAACTGGCGAGTTGATCGGGCCCAGCTGTACATCCAGAGTTTTCTGGAATATATCACCGTGGGTTGGGCCATATATGGGTCCTCAGCCACCGATTCATACCCTGTGATTTACGTGGCAGCCCTGCGTACTCATATTCTGTTGCTCAAGGATCGTATCATTTACTTGGGAGATCCCAGCAACGAGGGTAGCACCGACCCGAGCTACATGCTTAAAACGTTGGTGGATTGTATCAAGGCTCACAGAACCATGCTAAAGTAAGTCAGTTTTTTAGAAATATTGATAGAAAATATCAACACCCGTAAATTATATTTTCTATCAACTGTTCTGAATTTATTCAGAAAATAATGAAAAGTACAACTTTTATAAGAACTCCTTTACAAAGCTATATTTGTGAATAGAAATACCATATATACTACAATTTTCTGAACATTCAGGTTAAAATAAATGGTATATCAAACGATTTGACATAAAACGAATTTATTTCAAATAAATTAATTTACTCTTAATGCATGCATTAAGTTATTCGTTCAATGGTAAAACATACCTCTGTTTTTTATCCAGTTTTTGTGATGCCATTCAACCCATCATCTCTGTCACGATATTTGCTCAATTCATCATTTGCGGATCGATTCTGGGGGTCACTATGATCAACATGGTGTGGTTCGCTGATCAATCGACCCGATTTGGCATAGTAACCTACGTTATGGCCGTGCTTCTGCAGACGTTTCCGCTTTGCTTTTACTGCAACGCCATCGTGGATGACTGCAACGAGGTGGCCGACGCTCTTTTCCATTCCGCCTGGTGGGTGCAGAACAAGCGGTACCATCGGACCCTCATTCAGTTCCTGCAGAAACTGCAGCAACCCATGACCTTCACAGCCATGAACATATTCAAAATAAATCTGGCCACTAACATAAATGTAAGTCCACTGCTCTCGGACAGAACAGTAAAGCAAACTCCGAACTCCGATCCTTGCAGGTAGCCAAGTTTGCCTTCACCGTCTACGCCATTGCGAGCAGTATGAACCTGAACCAAAAGTTAAGCATTCAGCAGTAGAAAAGAATACTCAATAAAAATGACCGCACCAAAGGTAAACGTACATAGTTTTGTGAACTAAACACTTTTTTGCTTCGTAGAATTATAATAATCGTATATGCATACAGCGAATTATGAATAAACGTAAGCTAGTTAAAACAAATATTGATCGAACAATGCGTATTAAAGAAAATCGCTACATATGTATACCGTACAGCCCCTGCAGAAGTCTATTGTAGGCTGGGAACCTGGGTTGTCCTCGGAAATTGGAATTACAAAGGCTGGATTCGTCAGCTGTAATATGGTCAACGGGTTCACTTGATCCCTGCGACTGGCCTTTTCTTTACATGAGGTGCTGGGTGACGGAAGATGAAGTTAGTGACGCGTTGGCGAGAATTGCACATATTATGCGAAGCATGGAATATTTTTAGCTCGCTAACAGTTCGAATGTTTCGGCGGCAGTTTATTTCGGGCTGGGAGAAGGGGAGCGGAGGGTCCACACGATTCTAAGTATATTGATGATATTTTTAATGGCTGGCATAGATGAAACAGCGAAAGTTGTACATTTAACATAAACTTAGGCGAGATAACTATATGTGTCTTTGTGTCCCTCCATTCGCTCTAGATACTCCTTCTCAATCAGGATGTCTATACACTTCTTGATCACGGGCACCTTAGGCTTAAAGCGCGTTGACAGCTGATTAAGCACCTCCGAAATTAGATTGGTGTGGTTGAGTCGTTTGCGCATCTTCATGATGCGGACGATCGCCGCCTGGATCAGCAGTTTTCGGTCCTCCTCTATGTGCTTATGTACAGTCTCCTGCTCCACTTTAAGTTCAGTCTTCAGAGGCTGGTTGATGTTAATTCGGCGTTTCTTGTTCTTGTAATCTAGGAACAACTCCACCGTCGACTCGGGCGTCAGCGAGTTCTCATTGTCGCTGGAGGTCAGCACCTTCGCCTTGAGTAGTATTTGCAATACCTGAAAGAAGAAGCACTTAAGTACATATCTAGCTATTGACACGATTCACTCTCACCTGAATCAAGTTCTCCTGTTGCGTCTGTGTGTTGTCCTGCAGTTGCTGGACTGTAAAACTGAGCTGATCATTAAACTGGAGCAGCACTGACATTTGGAAGGTGCTGGCCTGCAGGGTGTAGGTGGAGGAAGTATTGCGGTTGACGTTCATTAAAAGTTCGCCCTTGCACATCTGATACAACCAGTTGAGCTTGCGACCAGAGTGGCGGGCAGCGTAAAACTCATTAAACTGTCGCACTGATCGCTCCAGTTCGGATGGAAGCAGGAAGGTGTTGCTCAGCTGAAAAGGCCATGAGCCAGAGGACAGGACCTCTATTCCAAAGTCAATTTCCATGGTCACATTTTTCTCGGCCAGGTACTGCTTAAAGTTCGAGTTCAAGTCCTTTGAGACGCCAATGTCCTGGAACATCCGCTGCAGCTTAACGGTGTACTCGTAGCCACACGTCTGCTTCAGCTTGGAGATCATCATAGCCTCGGCGTCATCCGAAGCCGATGTGTGGTTAACCAAACGCTTAGCAAGCATTTTGGAGTAATATTTTTGGAAGACGTCCTTATCCTCGATATACTTGAACACGACCATCACCTGGTTAAGATTGTCCTCGAGCTCCTTGTCCTCTGGATTCTTAGAGGACTTTTTCAACAACAGATCGCAGTACTTGGCCAGCAATTCGGGCGACTTGCTAGCACTGTTTGCAATTGTGACCACGTTCGAGTTTATGAACTTTCCGCACGCCTTATCCAAGGCGGCCACGAATCCGTTGTCATTATTGAACGCCGTCAGAACTAGGGCGTTATACTTCTTGTGCACGTCCAGGATGGTCTGGACGTACGTCTTGGGATCGTTGGCCGCGTCGGTAGTACAGCATTTGGCAATGGCCTCCGTTCCCTGGTGGAGTATGTGATTCTCAAGAATGGACTTAAGATCTGTCAGGTTTTTGGGCGAGAGGGCGACCAAGGAGTACATCCGTTTCAGATCATCGTTTCGGTCTGCATTGAGCAGATTCTGAAACTCGGTGTGAAATATTTTCAGATGTTTTTCAATAAGAACCTGAAAGACATTGATACGGTTAGTAGGCGGCTTTAAAGTTGGACACGGTAGGCAATCCCACCTGTTCGCATGTGGATTTAAGCGCATCCGCCGTGGTCTCGTGCAGATAGGAAAGACCGTTCTTCGAATTAAAGCCGCGAACGCGCTGCGTCTCCTCCTCCAGCCTGTTTTCGACGTGCTTCAGATACTCGGTGACCGTGTTGGTGGACAGGAAAGCGTCCGACTCCTTCTCGTAGAAGGCATAAGTATCTGCGATAAACTTGCTCTCAAAGTTGTCCTTGTAGACGGATAACTTCTGCTGCTCGGCATCGGTATCCTCCTCGTTAAAGCTGAGCTCCACGTAGCACTCGATAACGTCCCGAACCAACGACCGGTTGATGAGCTTGCCTTGCCGCTCCTCCTCAATAGACTTGAGCACTGCCTTGGTGACCGGCTCGTTTAGCACTTGGAACAAATGCCCCTTCCAGGCGACGAGGGCCAGTCGGTAGATCTTGTAGATACCCTTTTGCCCCTCCTCGCATTCGCGCTTTACCCAGTTGCGGTTCAGGTAGTTGCAGATGCCGTCCAGCACGGTGCTGGAGAACTGGTACGACTTCCACTGTTTGGTGTAGCGCGATAGGAGCACCTCTTCGCCGCTAATGGCCTTAAACTTGGTGAGCAGCTCGCTCAGGTATGACTTGAGAAATTGCTCCAGCCGGTCGTATAGCTTCTTGCCCACCAGCTGGGCCCCGCCGGTCTTCCCGCTACTGCGTCCGCTTGGAGCCGCATTCACGCTGGTGCAGTAGTCGTAGACATGCGTGTAGAAACGCATGTACTGGCTGCGAGTGAGGGACTTCTCGTGCTCAAACACCTGCAGAATGCCCTCGACCAATTCGCTCCAGATATCGTCCAGGTTGACGAGTTTCTGTGTGGTCTGGGAATTGCCGGAGCGGTTCATCCTGGCGGCGGTGGGTGGTGGTAATGGCCTTCTGCCTTCTTCCACTGGAGGATGCTGTCCCTGCAGTGGCGCTGGGCTGGAGGAGGCAATGACCCTAGGTGATGAGTGCTGCGCGGGCGACAGGGGATTGCTGCTGCTTTCCAAGTGGCGACGTTTCGCGGCTCTCGTCCTGGGAGCTGTGGCCGGAATCTTGGCGAATCGGTGTTCCAATTTTGGAATTTTAAGTGTCAATCTGCAGACGAGACGAATCGGTACAGAAACGGAATGGGAGTGGGAATGTGGTAGGCCTCGCCACGTAAAAAGCGACGACCCGAAGGTCGCCTATTATGATCCAATGTCACAGCAATAAAAGAGAGACTTGCGGAATACACACATGCACGCACCGAGCTTAAGCTGTAATGCAATGCGAGGTGGTCGGACATGCCCTGCAATGTAGGGTATCGGCCAATCGGATGGCAGGTAAAGCCCCACCACCGCCCCCGCTTATCGATAGATCGTGTTCGAAAACCCAACTTCCTGGTTAAATAAACACTCACATACACACGAATGCAGTCGCCCTCGCCTTCACACACACACAAAAGCACAAAGCCAAGAAAAAAAAAAGATAGCTCACATAACCATTTCACAACTAAATAGTTAACATTTTTCCGATTTTTCAGATAGCTGCCTCCAAACGAAATAAATTTTTCTGGAAAAATGAGCTGTGTGCCTGAGTTTTCTTTTCGTGACGTCGTGATTTGATTTCCCCTTGGAGCACACACACTTTTCTCTTTTGTTCGCCATTTTCATAGCCCGAATTCTCGTCTGTAGTTGCATTTTCCCTCTTTTTGCTTTGAATTACCTGTTGCTAGTCGCTCTTTAAATTAAAACTAAACTAAATTAAAACGTTTTTTTCACTATCGTGCTTATAATTAAATCAACTTTTTTTCTGTGAAAATTACTAACTTTCGTTTATTCCTAACTATTAAAATAGAGAGACCGCACGGCCATTGA
Source organism: Drosophila erecta (assembly GCF_003286155.1). Classification (NCBI taxonomy): domain Eukaryota; kingdom Metazoa; phylum Arthropoda; class Insecta; order Diptera; family Drosophilidae; genus Drosophila; species Drosophila erecta. Next base: position 19,136,078 of record NW_020825200.1, read on the forward strand.
GATGGAAATCCCTCCACGGTGGTATCGATTGTTGGGCTTACCACCACTATAGGGGGCAATCTCATATATTTGTATTACTTGAGGAAATTCTTTATTATTATGTCTCAAAGGAGCCGAAAGATCGAAAAAATCGCTATAGTGCTCAGGCTCTTCAAAGCGTGTTGTAAAATACCGAAAATGCGTTTCGTATCTTAAATTTTAGAAATTCGTAAGTGGATACAGTCACTTTAAATATGACATTTTCATGGGCGCAGTTCCAGGAACCTGAGAAGAATCAATATAATAATTGTTTGGTTTTAATAGGCTTGGTGTTCAAAACAAGAGTACTGCAAATATTTATTAAAGCCCATTTCAGATATATATAGTTTTATAAGGTTCACCCTAATGTTCGTACGAAATACAACTCATCCAGCACTCAAACCAATGTGACCATGTGTGGTAGGCTTACACGTATATTTCATTCCTAATTCGTTTGCTTTGAAGTGTGTGGCAACTCTGACGCTAAGCAAAACAAAAACAGAACAGCAAAGAAATTTAAAAGGTCATTGTTTATCCTAAGACGCGGCTAAATTTAGTAATTTGTATTGTTGGATACGAGAAAATGGCCTGCCGCGGCTTCTACTTAGTGGCTACAGCACTGCTGCTGGTACTTTTCCATCAGCAATCCTGTGACGCAGCCACCCAGGCGCCCCAAAAGTCGGTGGTAATTGCTGAGCATAGTGCGCCGGCTGTCCAAGTGGAGGCTAGGAAGCCAGTCGTGAAGAAATCTCAAGCTGAGAATACTCCGGCAGGAGCACAGGCTGCTCCGGCTGCCCCAGGTGTCCGGGCCGCTCCACCAGTTCCACCAGGGACCGGTAAGACACCGGAATCGGCTCAGTCCATTGGAAGTCTTCAGGTGGATGATGTGCATGTGGAACGGTCTCCCATGTCCCCCGATGTGGACTTTCCGGGCCAGGCTGTCGTTTACATCCTAGTGGGAATTACCAGTACGGCAATTCTTCTGCTCATAATGAGGGTTTATAGGTGAGTTGCTGGAGGTCATATCCTCGAACCGTAGACTATTGTTCTGAAAAGCGTGTAAAAAGGTTTACATACCTTTTATTGGTAACTTTGCATGCAATAAGGTATTTGAAAAACGCAAATAATATACATTTTTGAGATATTTTTGAATTAAAATATTATTAAAATATTAATTAAAATTAAATTAGTAATTTAATATTTAGTGTAATGTTTTAAATGTTCTTATCAGTACATTATATGCAATATTGATTGTCATTATATACATTTTTTTTTTTATATGATAATTGCATGTTTTGAAATCTATACTAGCGATTAGAGGTGATAAGACTAATCAAAGCGCAAATCATTGCAGGCTGCGACTCTCCCGGGCGGAGCGCAAGTACGGCGTGCAAGGCGACCGGGCCAACCAGGAGCTGACACCACTGCCCATGGCCATCGAGGACGTGAATAGTGATGAAGAGGACCACACCCTGTTCGAGGTCAATCGTCAGAACATACGCATATTATGAAATAGCAAAAACCAGCACACGCCAAAGATCCATTTGGTCGCATCGCCATTTCAGACACTTCTCAGCAGAACTTGCCTTGTTTCGTAGCTATTTACTGCTTTGTAGATTTCCGCTGTAGCTGCCAGCCAATAGCCGACTAAGCTCACTAATAACTAAGTTCTCTGCATTTCTCCTACTCGCAGTTGGTTCAGGTTTAACGAATCAAAAGGAAAACAAAACCACTTGTGATAACGATTACGATGATATGTATGTCTTTAAGTACGAAGATGCCGCTGGAGCCCCGAAGGCATTAAAAATCTCAAAAGTACCGATGCTTTCAACTAGCCTCTGCGTCGATGTTCCATATTAATAAATGTTATATTACATGTACCTTCTTCTCTTTATTCTTCACACTTTCTCAGGACTCTAGCTATAATTGGTTACAAATGTAGACTTAATACAGATTGATGGGCTTACAAATAGCTTTGACAAAGGATACATAGACTGGACATAGGCAGTATACGCGTACGCACGGAAACAAATGCTCTAACTCGTACTTATTAACTAGGATCACATAAATAATTTATTAACAATACTGCGACTGCGGCTGTGGCGGCCCTGACCTGCCAAGGAAAACCACAGGAGCTTACGACTACCGCTAACACTAAACTTGAGCTCGCTAACGTTTTACATTTGTGGTTGGCACTGTAGTTTGTATTATTCCGCCGATCCATTCCCCCGACCTACCAGAGTCGGATCTAGGGGCTAACTAGGGTGTCTATATAGCCATCGGCGTTGGTCGGCGATCGGGGATCCTCAAATCATGCTGCCGAACATCCGTTTGCCGCGCGTCAGGACCAGGCTGACCACCATCACAGTCAGCAGGAAGAAGACCAGGCTGAGGAACGTGGTGATGAAGCGACATCTTTGGCGGAACTTCTTCTCCTTCTCCATTTTTAGACGCAGCTGCTCCGCCCGCGGCAGGTCGAGCGTGAAGTCCGATTCTGGTCGCGAAGATGGCTGCGAATAGAAAGATGTCATCTTTAGTTCTTTTTAAAAGCAGGGCAAACGTTAATTTCCACAATACTTAATTTTCACATGGTCAATATATTGAAAGACTATACTAGTTCCCATATTGATGTGGCTTAGTTAGGACTCTGTTAATTATCAGTACAATGTACTGTAGTTGACCAGGATTTGTGTACTTTAAAGGTAATATATTGCTGGTTTTTGTTAAGATGTGCGATATTGATATTTAACAATTTAATGGAAAACCACCTTATTTGCACTATTCCAATATTTCGTTAACAAAAATTGGCATCGTGGGGCAGTTCGAGATGAAGAGTTACCACTGTAAATGCCACTTGGGCCTGCAATTAAGATAATTAATATTTGATGATATAAGCGCCTCGCTTTTATGTAAATCGCTGACCATCAACGACCGCTGACGATCTTCTCTTGACATTGATTATGACCACTTTAATCGCGCATAAATGCACCGATCCTATTTGAGTCAAGATAAAGCTAGTCTCGTCCAAGCGTTTTAGGTCACATAATGTTTGGCCATAAATCACGGCCCAAACAGCGTCTCGCGCCTGCCAATATTTGCAGGTTGAGCAGGGCGTGGTTGTGTGCTAAAAACTCAAAAAATAAACCGAAAATAAACGAAAAGGGCTCTCAACGCACAACAATTTGACCCACTGAGCTTTGTTTTCTTCGCTTTTGTCGCTTTGCCCGTGCTCATCTTAATTTTTTCCCGCTCGCCTCACTTTTAGCGACACAACCTTGAAATCTTTTCAGTACCAGCGAAAAAAGGCAAAATACAGTCTTGAAACAAAACGTTAACCGTTTTTGCTGATGCTTTTTGTTCGTTAATTTTTTTTTTGCCGATTCTCGCTGAGCACGTCAAAAGTTTTGAAACCCCTTTCGGAAATTTCTCCCAGCAGGTGCAAGCTCCGCAAAAGATGCATTAGTTGGTCTGACTTCTTTATCCCAAAGGCAAAGGACCCTTTGCGTTCGAAAAATGCGGCACACTCAGCAGCGACTTCCGGCGGAAGTTAGGTGTTAGGTAATTTCCCCGCTGATGCGATTTGGCGATTCTGCTGGCCAAATGTTTGCTAACTCAAATCGGCTTGTGCCAAACGACAGATGGGATCGCTTATCGAATTTCAAGAGAGAAAGTGGCGTATACGCAATGCGGTCATTAAAAGGGCATTCAAGTGAAGTTTTGCGGGTGCCTAGTGCCTGGAGTGCTTTCAACACACACTCGCACACACTCACTCGCATGTGTGTAATTGAGCTGTGGCGAACAAGGCGAACAAACAATTTCGCCTGCAACAATTTGTGCACACCTATTTTTGCATCTTATTGTGATTGCGACGGGCGCTGGCATTTTTTCTTAACTTTTTGCGGTTCGCTTTAAGCTGCATTGTTTTCGATTCGGGTGATCACTTCTTTTCCTGCTCACCCATTACAGTGCCTATCGCGTGGCAAGAAAGTATTTAAGTACAATATTAATAATCAGAATAATCATTCATCGTTACATTTTCTATATGATATCTAACTTATCTTGCATTCCAATTGCCCTTCCCTCCTATTTACCGTCTACCTTAGCGAGCATCTACTGTACGTGCAGCTCGACCAGCGACACACAATCGAAATGTGAAATTGAAATGAAGTCAGCTTTGCGGTACTTTTGTGCCTTCCGGCTTCTTTTCTCTCCATTTCTGATGATTCGCTTGTCTGAGGTTAGTGATGCCGTCCAAAGTCGGCGAATATGAACGCATATCTGTATATACAGATCTATATATATAGATCTGTGTGTTCGTGATTACCGCTGCTGTTTATCAGCCAAAGTACTGTGAAAAGGCAAGACGTAATCGGCCAAGATGACGGAGTCGGAGGCTGCGGGGCAATTACCGCATTCCGGCATTTGCAAGTGTATTGGCTACAGGCGGTGCACAGCGAGAAATAAATATTCATAATATGATTGGATGCTCAATCTTTACCTATGAAGTGATTTTGTCACTTTGAGTGGAAATATTAAATATTGTGACGTCCCAAATAATTACATTGTCGAATTGAGGTGGTTATTTTTAAAATATGATGGATTGGATGCTTCCCATTTGAAGCAAACTTGATCTTAAAAGATCTGTCATCCAGTACTACGGTTAGTTTAATTATATCTTATCTAGCTGCCACCTAAAAATATTCGGGCGTTCATTAGCACCAATAAAGAGACTCAGGATTGTGATTCCCCGCAGTGATTTATTTACCACGTTTAGCTCGCATTTTCTCCTAGTGCACCATTACTTCCCCCGTTTGTGGGAGCTGGAGTGTAACGGTTTTATTGGCTTGCCGTGCCAAATGAAGTGCAATTGTGGTGTAAAGTACCGTGGGTGGATGTGAATTGAAACCTGGGCCCCAAGCCCAGAGGTGCCGGGATATCTTGCCGATTTTGACGCGAGGGGAGACGCCTGTCTATAAGCTAATTTGCAAATGATGCCGCACACCAGCACGCACACGCAACAAATAATAAATAAATAAATTATATAAAGAAACAAAAACATAAATTCGGCAAAGATATGCAAAACGATGAGAAATCGACTACTGGCTGTAAATTCCCGCTCAGCCCGGCCTTGAAACACATCGCATTTATCGTGTATATCGTGTATATCGCATACGCCGTGTGCCCCCCAAATACGGGTTCAGCTTTTGGGTGTGTGCTAATTTCTGAAAGAAAATCCATCGATCGGCGGGGCGTTTTAATTTGCCGCACACGTTTTCCGCCGCTGACATTGAAGGCGCTTCTGTGCGCCGTTTCGCCCCTGGAAGTTGGCCAAGTTTGGTGCGGCTGCCCCACGAGCAAGTACATCAGGTTTCAAAAGTCACTCCAAGAGAAAACAACATTTAACACGTCCACGAACCACCGGCCGACCATCGTAATCTCCGCCGGATGGGGGAATCCGTATCTTTGCTCACGTTGTGGCAATGCATCTCACTTGGTGTACTCGTACTTCGGTTTCTATGCTTCGAGGGGCTATCTCGTACTTCATGTTATCTGCAGACACAAGAGACAAGCTATTTTCCCCGAACATTTCAACATTCTTGCTCGGCTCAGCTTGCTGATCACTCACTCTTTTAAGATTTACGTTAGTTGTTTATATGCTTGCTTATACGATTGTATTATTGTTTATATGATTAATTGAATTCGTTCAAGTTGCATAGTTTGGTACCGTTTTCGGAATTGAATGTTGAAATCTGAGCCTATCAATTTTAAAAGTTAAATAACTAAAATCTGCTCAAGTACCCTGCCTAATTGTTTCGGATCAAGTTTATTGGGTAAGTACCATTTTTCGGGGATCTGCTTACTGGTATATTGTTTCGCATACTGATATCTGATCCCAGCTTTAACTTTTTAAATCAGTAATAGATATATCTATTCATAACTGCCAATTTGATTGAAAGTAGTTCAAGTTCACTGGATGGGTACCATTTTTGGGAAATGTTCACTGGTCCATTGTTCGCGACACAAATCACCGATCCAAATGCGGTGAGCTGAAGTCCACAACTGATCCGGCGTCTGGCCCAATCCCAGGTGAATGTCTTCAGGGGGCACTTCTACACACATTAGCCGTATTTTGTCTTCGCCAATTAGCGGGCTTATGCTAACTCCAGCAAGTGTGGCAATAAGTCCACGAGTCGCGGGCCTGAGCGCGGATTTAATTCAATTTAAAAGTGTGTGCAAACATTTATGCAATTGCAAATGAATTTTCTTCTTTCGCCTGCTCCGCTTTGCCCGCAGGCAGTGGGGAAATTGCAATTGGAGGCCGGCTGGGGCGGAGAGGGCGGCTGAGCCTCCGGGTGGGCGTGGCAGAATTGCGAAATCCAGGTGGCAGTGGCTGTCTAATTAGTTGCTGCCTTTCCCTCGGCGCACACGGCGTTTGGGCAATAGCTGGAAATTCGATACCATAATTGCGGGCAGTGCCGCAGCTTCCGTGGAAGTGGAACCGAATACCCCTGGGCCACCAACGGCCAATATCCATTTGTATGTACTGGGAGAGAGCCCATGGCGACCATTGCACAGGCAGAAAAAGTTCAATGAACTATATGTCAGAGTAATTTAAATAATGATCGTCTAGCTATCTGTAGTGTAACAGCTTTAGATATTTAAATATACGTTGTTTTTCATGCGATATAAAAATAAATAGTAATGGAGGTAATTAATTGTGTTTGTGGTAATACATAGTAACTACTTCATTTGCTCAACCTAAATAGCTTTATCCTAATAAAATGATTTTTGCAGAACTTCAATCTGGAGAATTCATGTACAAGTTTATACCAAAAACTGCCCTATTTAAAAACCATTTAATTTAAGAACACGTACTTAGCATAGCTGCCCATTTGTCCCAATTAAATACACAAAAAGACAGCCGCAGAAGGTTGGCGACTCCATGACCAGCGACTGCTCTTGAGGCCTGCCCCCCAAATGGAATCCGCCATAACCCAGTTAACGTTTGGGTGGCAGCGGTGGCAACCGTTCTCTGTCCTCTGTCCATTATCCGCTGTCCAGTGGCCATTGCAATGGCGATTGCAACACTTTGTGGCAACTAAAACGCGTGCAGCTTTTGGCCGCTTTTGGACCAGATCGCCTTACATCTCTCTGCGTTTTCAGTTTCGTTTCGTTTCGTTTCGTTTTCATTTTGGGTTTCGGTTTCGATTCGTTTTCGTTTTGGCATTCATGACAGCAAACCCGTTTGGTTTTCAGTTTCGTTTGCTGCCGGCCAATTGCCGTGGGACGAGTTTCGAGCGGGATTTCGAGGAGGCCGCAGCTGCAGGATGGGTCTTCTGCGGCTTCTGTGCTCGCGGAATTCCAGACAACGTCCTTAAAGGTCATCCGAGTTGTAGGGCAACTTCTTGCCACTTGTTGCAAGGCAGCCAACCGCCGTGCCACCTTGTCGCCTTGGCACCTTGCTGCTTTCGGCCGTCCGGTTATCGCGGCCACAATCGATGGCCACTTGGCCGAGATGCGGCTGCCACGCCACTGCCGCCGTCTTAACGGAATTTAAAGGTTAACTGGTACAGTGTCGCTTAACCGTATTTCTCGCACGATTACCACATTACCCACAGCACTCAAGTTCAAATCGCCCGCGATAGATCGGCTATCTGATCCGCAGAGGTGAACAAACCTTCGTCGAGAGTGAAAACTCATTGGGATGCCGGGCGTGAGTTCGGCCGTTCAGTAGCTGGCCAGAACCACTCGAATCGCTCAAATCGCTCAAATCGCTCGAATCGCGGCTGCGGATATTGCATAAGCGGCTGGCCGAAAACGGAAGGCGTAGAACGGAAGCCAAAATTGGTAACGGAATTTTTCGAGTGCCCGCCTGAGGCGAACACATTCCTTACCGGCTATCAGGCAGGGAAATACCCTTTAATACGTTCTTCGGTTGAAAAGATGTCACTGAAGCCGTAGTTTAAGTAACCCATAATACGCAGTTCATTCCGTTCAGAGGCTTTGGTACTTTGGTTTCTTTGTTCTCAATGTTGCTGCTCTCGATTTGAACTCACTTAGTGGCATAATGACTTAATCTGGCATTACCTGAAGGGCCATTGAGTCGGATGGCAAGGCAAGGCAGCTGTTTAGATTGGAGTGTTACCAGCATTAGATGTAATTACGGAGATCTTTGGCCGAAAGGGGAACAGTAGCCAGGCGGATTCATTAATCACTGCCGCATAGCGGGGGCCCTGACTCTGAAACTGGCTCTATAGATACGTTTGCGAATATGTCGATGCTATCGATGGCACCGCCTGGCGCATAACAATCTCTGACGTGGGGACTGATGACGGGCATGCGAATTCCGAATGACGTGGCTTGAGTTCTGGCTAAAAGTGCGCGGGTGTTGGCATTACTGGCACTATCACGATGCTACCAAAACGGCTGGCATTGCGGCCAAGGATGAGGCTGATCAACTGTAGTGGCACGACGCGGCTTAGAATGCGAATTAGACGAGGAATTGGCCGGGCTAATGAGCTGAGGGCAGGAAACATCATCTGAAGCCATGCAAATCGCGTTGCGAACTTGAGATAGTTTGGCTAGTCGGCTGTTCAATTTTCAATTGGGCTGGCCGACCTTGGGTTGCAACTTAGCTTGGCTGCAATTAGCCAGAGCATTAATCATACGCCTCGTTGGCCCGGCCAGCTCATAATTATCTCTGCATGTGGCTGTCGATCTAAATACGGCTATCATTTCGAAACACACTTGACCCGAGCACTGCTAATGATGTATTATTTGATTCAAGCCGAGCAAATCCAAGGTTCATCACTCATTTAAGCTCATCCTCAAGCTAAAAGGATTAATAACGTGTGTAATTGGCTTTTCACCAGGGGTAATCGTTTACTAAACTAATAACAAGCCTTTAATTCAACATTTGAGTATCAGTTTCAGTTTGGTTAATTCGGTGAACGGAAGTGGATCTTGTTCGTATAGAATCCCATTGAAATGCAAATTGAATTAAATAATCATGAGGCAATTCACTCGATACGGGGTGAATTGAATCGAGGAATTATTATGCGGTTGCATGAGTCTCAGCCAAAGTAATGTGAATGCTCCTCCACCAAATTATCCGTGGGATGAATTTTATTTATTGAATTGGAGAGTTAAATATTTATGGAATGGGGCACTAAAACAGCAATGCAAATTTACAGTTTTTTAAGAACCTTTGTCTTTTGATGAGGAGTTGAAGATTGTGTATCATTTTCATTAGGAACTACAAACGCATTAATGCTTATTACTTCTTCTTATTCAAATACTTTTCTACAATAGATGAAGTTAAATAAGAGTGATTCAGTGACCTCTGCTAATTAACTTCAATTTCATTACATTTCAGCTCAACAAGAATTGTTCCTACTCTCTTAAAAGTAATTGTACCATTATGGAATTCACTTCCCGAATGTGAGTATTATTACAAAGTGCCATGTAAAGCCACACACACTGAAACCCATTTTCCCAGGTAGCCCCGATACTCACATAGGACAGAGTGGGCTGGGCACTGCTGATGACCAGTTCGCCTCCACCCCGCTGCTTGCCGAGGAGTGACTGATGGAGCCGGTTGGTGCCGTAGTACATCTCCCAGATGCTGGGCTTCTTGCGGTGCCACTCGGCGAGGCTTTCCCGCTCCCGATCCCGCTCGGCCTTATCCCTGGCGGCTCCGTCGACCGCCACATTTCCAGCTCCAGGACTGCTGTTGGACACCGTGAGGATGGGCTTGTGGAAGGTGAGATTTCGCTGCATTTGCGTAACGATTGTGGTCGTAGCTGGACCTGGATGAAGCGCCTCGAGCTCCAACTGAGGTGTGGAGGCGGGCGAGGGCGTAACACTGCGCGAGAGACTAGTAGTGGTGACCTCCGATTCCACATAGCATTCGGCGGCGGGGAAGATCTCCGCTATGGACTTGCGCTTCATCTTGAAGTTGGGATCGCTGGCGCAGCGAATGGTCATGATCTGCTCGCGAACACTGAGAGGTCGGCCGTTGGCGGAGATCAGGACTCCATCCCGCACTGCCTCGTAGGCATTCAGTTGAAGATCGGCGCAACTGCGTCTTCGTTCCAGGGCGTTCTGCATACGGACCACGTGCTGCTGGCGCCCCAAGCCGCTGCACAACTGCCGGAGTTCCAGCTCACTGTGCTGGTTCATGCGCTGCAGGTAGGACTCCAGTTCGTGCTTCAGCGTGTGGATCATCCCCTCCAGCTCCTTGGGCACATCGGAGGGCGGGGTGCTGGCGGGTGTGGGCGAAGCCGAATTCTGGGGTGTGGCACGCGATAGCAGGCGGATTTTGTCACGGACGTCCTCCAACAGCTCCCGAGTGTTTTGGAAATGCAACTGATCCTCATAGCGCTTGGCAAATGTCTCCTCTGCCACGCCCACCCCAGCTGCCCCCGCCCCACCCCTTTCGCTCTCCAGGCGGTAGGCGTCCTCGGGACAGGAGTTTATGTACTTGGCGCACTTGTAGTTGTTCTCTGCCAGCTGCTCGTCGTTCAAGAAACTGGGATTGTCGATGCCACAATGCCCTGCATTGGGCGCCAAAAGAAAGGCGTCTAGGTCAATATCCAGCAATGAATCGTCCACCATCTGCTCCTGGTGCTGCTGCTGCTGCTGCTGCTGCTGCTGCTCCATGATGGTGGGCAACTGGTTGTAGGCCCTCAGCTTCTCTCCAATATCCAGAGCCTGCGGTGGACCTTCGCTTCTTCTTCCGGCCACCTGCATGAAGCTTACAATATGCTCCTGGGCATACAGGCTGGGAAAAGTCTTCAGGTGGCGGTCCAGATTCTCGATGCTCGTCTCCAGAACTCGCAGCTTTTTGCTGTAGTGATGCAGCCCCTCGGCCGCCTCGGCCTTCGACTGCGTTTGATGGTCATTCGATGCGGCAGCTCCAGCTGCATCTTGCATGTCCGAGCGCTGACTCTTCACTGCGGACAACTTTGCAGGCGAGCCTTCCGGCGGGTCTGCCGAATGCGCCTCCTGCGGAGCGCCCACTTTCGTTGGTAGCTGGAGCGGTGGTCTCTGCCGCTGCCTGGCGGCCACACTCTTGATCTTCTCCTGGGCATCGATGACCGGTTCGCAATAGATGTGCTCGTCCAGCGAGTAAGTGGAGCACACATTGGAGCTGTAATAACCGGACGAGCCACTTTTGTCCGTCGAATAGTGTGAGCCACCACCACCACCAACTCCGCGCGCCGTCCCAGCCGCACAGGCGGGGATTGCAGCAGATGTTGCTGCAGTCACAGATGTTGCCGCTGATGCTGATGCTGATGCCGATGCTGCTGCTGCTGCAACTGGCAGTCCGGAATCCGTGGAATGCGTGCTGCTGACATTGGACGCAATTGAGCACTTCTTGCTGCGCTCCCCCACGACGGCGGTCGCCTCCAGCTGTTGGTCGTGACCAATTGCATTCCCCATTCCATTGGCCAGTCCATTCTTCGGTGGCATTGGGGCCGCTGCCGCTGCCGTGGATGTGGATGTGGATGATGGCGAGGCTGATGCAGATGCTGATGCTGTCGCCGTGCTGCAATGAGAGCGGGAAAGCGAAAGAAAGAGCCATAAAAAGCTGTGAAAAACAGTCGGATGAAAGGGAAACCTGGCGTTGGAAAGCGGTTTTTGTTGGTTTTTTCGCAATCGCCGTTTTGTTTATACGTCGCCAACTGGGAAACGACCAATGTACTATGGGCCCCTTACCTTGTTTTTTTGCATACCACTATCTTTGGTTTATGGCAGCTTGCTTATCCTAAAATTTCATAAATCCTAAAGAGTACATCTGTGAAGCATTCAGCTAATGCAATTTACTTGACACCTTGTTTTTGTCACACTTTGCTGTCAAACTTTTTAGGCGACAAAAACCATTGTAGTTTCCTTCTGTCCCATGGTGTAAGCTATTAAAAACTTCACAGCCGAAAGCGAAAACTGGTTAACTGGGTTAGTTGCTCAGCTGCATTTTCCATTTCTACTCATCCAGCTGACATGCAAATATCGAAGGAGAATCTCACTGGGATTTCCCAGAGAACATCTCCCGGATGTGCCGAAGATACTTACTCGGTAATCATATTTGGTTCTTGCTCTGTCTACACCATACTCGTATGAATAAACAAAGGTTTGAAAGCGTGTTTTAGAAATTCGGCATCCACATACAAATTCGATTTAAATTCAAATAAACTCGTTCTAAACAGGCTTTCGGCTTCACTTACTGTTGCAATTCGGTTAGCTTTCGGTTTGTTTGATTTTTGTCTGCTTTTCGGTTTTATTTCACTGCCTGACTGTGAAGTTAGGCATGCAAGTGAAGTCTACTGCTTTGAGTCGCTTTTGGCCGAGTTTCTGCTTCTCTCTGCCAGCGTGTGTGGGCAAGTTCGGGCCAACTTTTTGGCGAACCATGAAATCCGGCGTTGCCTGGTGCCTGATGACTTGGAGGGCACAGGATGGTGAGCGGTGGCCTGCTAGGTGCAGCGAAATGAAATGGAAACTTAATTGAATGGAACGGAATCATCCCACTGTGGAGGGCACTAAACTTCAACGAAGTCTTTACAGATGGCTACCGACTGTTTTTGTGTAAATTTATGGGTCACTTTTTTAACTTTTGCGAATCTACTTGGCTGCAGTCGGATAGAGTCAAGTTATTTCAAATGAAAGTCCTGAAACATCTTTGTCTTAGCTATAATCTGCTGCAAAGTTACAAAGGTTGCAAGTTTGCAGTTGCTTCTGATACACTGTTTTCAACAGATATTTAAATCTGTCCAATTTTTCGACTTTTAGCAGCTTTTTGGTGTGATTCACTGATTAATCGCAACTACAAAAGAAATTGTTTATTCGGATTCGTATCTCTTATTGAATGGATTAGCTTACGTTCCCTCTTCGCCCTCAATCGTATCATCAATCACTTCAGCAAGTTATACCATATCCAAAATTGCATAAGCCTTTCAAATTAGCCATTCGTTGTCTTTTGAACAGTTTCTATTAATCTGTTTGTTATCAGCCATCGAAGGTAATATATATTAACTGCTACGGCTATAAGACTTTGGCTGTAAGGGACCTACAAGTATTTCGCCAAAGCTGCTCTGATTGATTGCTCCAAGTTAGATTGCAAGTAGAATTATACGAAATTCTAATCGCACGGCATTTGCATTTTCTCTGCGGCGGATTTGCATTTTTGACCGCCTGGCGCCAGTGGCACTGCTTTAATAACTCACTTACGATCCGTAACAAGTCCGAGATTCGGTTCTATGTGCACTCGGCGATTGGCACTGGGTCAACGCTGGCTTTTGGCCAAGCGGAATGAGTGCTGAGAATTGCGTAATAGCGGCTGCTGCTACCAGATTCTGTGGCTGCAGCTTTTCGGACGGTTCTTGTACGGCAAGTCGGTGCGTTACGCACCCAAAAATTGATAAGTTGCGGTCAGTTGAGTGGCGAGGTGTTGTTATATCTCTTTTGGTGGCGCGGCTAGCGATGCGTAGTGGCAGTGGGCCATAGATATCGCACCAACAGAAGCGGCAAGGTTACCTTTTTCGCTCATGAAATGTTTTGCAATCTTGGGGCATATGTTTGTTTTGTTTGTTCGAACTGTGTTAATTAAAATGTTCAGCCTCGTTTGCATGCACGGAACACTGGCGAGCACCGCGGACTTGCAGATCGCCGGACAGGCGACTTGGCGGACGGGCGGACGGGCGTACGATTATAGACCGTTAGCAAACACCATCGTGTGGCCGCTAATTGCTGCTGACTGCTTGCCAAGACAAATTACAGGCGACTGGAAGTTGGGCATCTGAGCCGCGATCTGCCCGTCTATCAATTGCAAATCAATCAATGGGCCAACGCGTTTTTATTGCAGCGATTATAGCGGCGATTTCGCACATGCTTAGCGCTTTGGTCGGTTGGACTGGCTAAACGCCGACCTTGGCAACAGCCAGAGATATAACTGTAGCCTAGGCGGTCTCAGAAATTGAATACAAATTAGCGACGTGTATCAACAATTGATCGCCGCGCCGTCTAACTGCATTGATGGGCCCCAGTGGGACAATGGAATCGCACTTGGCCAAGGTCGCCTTGGAAGAGCTACTGTGCGAAGTCCACTCCCCCGGATTTCAGTTGGCATGCGTGAGCAGTTTACGCAAATCGATTTGGGTTCGGTAAAGGGCGGGCATGGGTACGGTGCACTGTGACCTTGATGGGAAACTCAGCTCTTTCCTTGATCCGCTGCGAAGCGTTTGCTATTTTGACAGCATATCGGGGGGATTATCTTATCATGGCTATCGTGTCAATGGCTGATTTCCATATTCTGCCCCATGCAATGACCAAAATAGCTGAAACGAGTTGGAAACCGAAACTATCCGCAAATTAATTGAAGTTGCTGTCAATATACGGCACGACTTAATGCATATGCATACTCATATATCCATCTGTATATGCACATGTGTATTCGAGTATTTATTTTGTATTTTTGATAAATATTTCAAACCAAAACGGGCTCTCAGCTACTGACCTTCGGCGATTCGGAGATCATGAGCTGCTGCTGTTGGTGGCTTCTTTAAATTCAATTAATAAACGTAATTGTTGCAGCTGTCTGCAGTTGCTGCTGCTGTTGCTGCTGCTGTTGCTGCTGATGTTGCTGATGCTGCCGCTGCAGCGATGACCGCCGCCAAGTGTTTGCCAAGCTTCTCCAAAGGCAACGAGATATGTGCACTTATATATCTACATTCATGCGCGAGCGTACGAAGAGAAAAAGAGGTGAAGGCTGACGACAGGCGCCAAAAACCGCATTGCTCGATGCTGCAGCCATAACTGCAGCGGCAACTTGAACTTCGCCGCCGCTGCAGACATGATTTACATAGCTGCTGCCGCAGCAACAGGTTGCCCGCCTCATCTGGGCAAGATGAGATGCCCAGAAGATGGTTCTGGCAATCATAGTGCCCATTTAGGGCAACACTCCGCCGCTGATTGCTATCCGGCTTAATGCCGCGCTAATTGGCTCGCAACAACATAATTACAAAATATCGCTGGCTGCTGTTGGCTGCTGCTGGCTGATGAGGGCTGCTCAAGTGGCTGGAACCGTGAAGTGTTGCGTCCGTAATTGCATTACCAGCGCACAGGGTTTCCGATCTGCAACGGTCGTGCCTTTTCTGGGTCTGGGGTTTTCTGCCACCCCTCCCACCCCCTGCCACTGAAGTCAAGGTCGCTGCCGCAGCGCCGAAGGTCGATGCTCAGCGATGGGCATCAATGTTTACTTGTCCATGGCTGGGAGATAACACTTCATGCTAGATCTTCGCTTCTTAATGATTAGATGAGGCGTTGCAGAAGTTTCTAAGGATTTTAGTATGGCATTAAATATATACAGGTTCCGTGACTCTATCATTATTAATCATCTCTCATTACTCATTATTATGAGTATATTATAAATTTTTAAAATGAATTGCGTTGATATTGCGTACGTATTTTTAAGTCCTTACTTATTTTTAAATACTTTCGTTTCTGATATTCTGCCAATTAGGTTCTTAGCCTATGTTTGTATCCTCACCTTTGATATTTAAGCATGGCGCGTGGAAGTAGAAAATTGTCGCTGCTGCCCTTGGGCGCCGGGTTGGATGCACCTCCTCCACTCGGAGCAACTATACTAGCGGCTTCTCCCGATCCCGATCCCGATTCGCCTGCGCCACCTCCGTTGCGAGCAAAAAAAGCCCCCAGGCGCTGCAGATAGGTGAACTTGTTGCCGGCACCAGGCTCCTTGGCAGCGGAGTAGCTCCTGGTGCTGCTGCTCCGGCTGCTGTTGCTTCCGCTGCGGCTTTGGCTCCGGCTCTGGCTTCTGCTCCTACTGCGGCCAGTGCCTCCCGCCTCGTCGTCGTCCTCCTCGTAGGGCAACACCTCGATTGCATCGAAGTCGTAGGAGTTGAAGTAGGCCTGCTCCCGCGTCCGCTTCACCTGGGCCGCTTCCGTCACGTGGTCGGCGGATATATCCGTGGCTGTCTTCTTGCTAGCCGTGCCCGGTGAACTTTTGCAAATGGGCATGGTCGTCTGTAAATACAGAAACTTTTTTAAATCAGACAAATCCGCTTAATAAGCTTAATTCAAATACCGAAGAAAGCAAGGGCTAAAATTATGGGCTATAATTGGGAACCATGCCATTAAATAGCTTCTGAGCTTCTTCATAGATTGCATTTCATTTAAACAATAGATTGTGTAACGATATATAATTGGCTAGCCTAGCTACCTCTATTTACAAAGTATTCAATTTGGTATGCATAATCATGTTATTTTGTTCTTTTAATTTTCTTTCGGTTTAGATTTCAATAAATCCAGCAATTACTTCAAAGCTGAAGGTTTATTGTTGCAGTTGGTGATTATCCGTTTTGATGAAAACAAGTTGCACGACAAATTTAAAGATACAGTCTTATCAAAGACTAGCTATATCAGTTCTAAAGGCTGCGGAGTTGGAAGCCTCATGGTGGCTGCTTAAAGAGGGTTATTACCTTCTAACAGCACGAGCGGGAGCTTGCACAATTTTACGCTCCGCCGTTTACGGCTCTTTGCCAGCGGCGTCTCCAATGCATCCGCTTTGCCCACTGGAGCTGCGAGTGGAGCCTCAAGTGGAGGTGTGAGTGGAAGTGGAACTGGTTTGGCGCTCGCAAAGAATGCACTTGGTGGCCACGTTGCAGTCGCGTTTCGTTGATGCAAGCGTTTTTGCCTCGCTCATGACTTTGCATTAATTAGCCAAAAAGGGTTTTGCGCAATTGCATAATTTTTGTGCAACGCGCGTTGCCTCCCCCAGTCATAATTTATGGTAACGTGTCTAAATGCCGCCGATAGCGCACAGCACACCCCCTAAGCCCATGATGCACCCAAATGCATTTACGGGAAGGCGTTCCATAGGCAGTTATGTGTGTGATCGATAGATAACTGCGCCGTGCTGACAGCTCCATCATCACAGCCAAAAGTGGCCAGTGGGCCCATCGTCGTGCAATAGGTTCCGCGTTATCGACAAAGAGCTGTCCAGACTGCTGTTTCTGCGGTTTCAGTTTCAGTTTCAGTCGCTAGTGCGGCAATCAGCAGTTTTCAAGCCGCGCAGATTGCAGACCCCGTAGAAAGCATTATGCGATACAAGCCACCCGCCGAAAGCCGAAATTATTGCACACCTATGCAAGCTGCCCCATTGGCGATAATTCCGGGTGGGTGCAAATCCGAAATGCCACTTTGGCTAATGGCCCATTTACCTATGCACTATCTGATTGGCAAAATGTGGGCATGCCGAACCGCACTTTACATAACTGACCCTCTTTTGTTGGAGTAGCTTTAAGAGCAACGAGCTTATTAAGAAGTTACTGACTACTTGCTATTTGTATTTATCTTTTCGCAGATTGTTATTGAATTATTTGGGCGCCTTATTAACACGTGTTGGTTGCTTTTTCATTGTCAGATATGAATTTTTTCCCAATTATGTCGTTTATGTAAGGTAACAATTGCGAGTCCTTAACGACTAACAAAAAGTGATTTGTATTTGTTGTATATCTGTGCACATACTTTTAACTCAATCGAAGACACTGTAAGCAAGCAATTTCTTTGAAAAGTGTAATCACTATAATTTGGGAAGCCAGTGCTATTGAATCTGATGGTTTCTCGGCAACTTTGCGGTTGACTTGGCCGCCAACACTTCAAGGGGCTGATGAGGCGCCTCGATTGACGGATTTCTGTGCCAGCAAACGCCATAATCGCGGAGATAATAATGGTGGTGGATTAATCGACGATCGGGTTACCATATGCCTTAAACCACACCGCTGCAGTTGCTGATGACATGCCACATGCATTTGTGTGCCATGGTCAAGACAAACGTACAGTGACAAACGTGCGAGCAATGAGTTTTTCTAGTTCTGTTGCCCAAGTGACAACTCAAAGTTACTTGCCGTCTTCCAAAGCACTGACTGCCAATAAACAACTCGGATGGAAAAACTTAAACAGCAGTTGGCAACTTCAAACGCTGAGCTGATTTCCGTTGCCTCCACAAATCGTGGCGACAAACCCATCAAACTGGAGCAGTCCGTCAAATCGGAGGAGCTGGGGCCTCCGTCCATTCACTTGGTCTGGGCAAAGTCGCAGCTAGTCGAATGCAAATGTTGCACAACTTTGGCCGAAAAACAGAAGTTTTGGTTGGAGATATAATTGAGTTTCGACGGGTTCTTCTCATATTTGCTGGCCAAACAATCGACTGCTGAAGTGACCGCCACTTGAGTTATGGAAATGCGAAAAAAATACTGGGCATGGGGACGTGAGGGTTTTATTTATAGTTCGCTCTTCAATCAGAATGCCTGCGGTGGCTTTTGATATTTTAATGAGTCAATTGCCCCAGCACGTCCAAGTGCCAGTCTAAAAACGGAATGGAATCGGAATCGGAATCGACTTAATCGATTGCGTTGCCAAGCGATGCCTCCGCCTTGACTTATTTGCCATGAATTCATCATCGCGGCGGGTCAAACAAAAGACTTAAGCGACAAACCCGGATTGCCCAATCGAGTCAAGCCAATCCGCAAAGAAATCTCCGCAAATGCTGCCGATGTAAAACCGCAACACAAAATCTGCATTGTTTTCAGCCGCATTGCAAAATTGCTTTTTGGTTGATAGTTTACACTACCCTACAGGGCACAACATCGCAACATCAGCTGGCAACACCTTCATATGCCATGCGGCAACACAAAACTGCATTTGCACAAACGAAAAAGAAAACAAGTCTAAAATGAGTTACCCAAACTGCTTATCAGGTTTATCTGCATGCAGATGCAGGAGAAAATATTTCGCTTTTAACGCTTTAAAATTCAAAAGTCTTTTCTGCCGGCTGGCAATAATTAAAAGGTTTTCTTTACAATGCATACATTTGTACATTAAAAAGATAATATTTTTAGACATTATAACTCTTTTAATAGAATAATCAAAGAAATAAGAAAAAAAATAAATCAACCAGCTAATGGATCTGGTACTAAGTACTCAAAATGAAACCAAGGCTATGTTTTTCATAGTTTTCAAATGTTTTATTAATTGTGTTTAAAGCTATTCCATCCGAAGGCCTTTTTGGATTGTTTTACAATGCTTGCTTATTTTTAATATAACTGATTTTTTACGTCATTAGACTATATTAAAATTGAAAACTAAACAAGTTTTCAGTCATATCTGCTTGTAAGCCGAATTTTGGCTGGGGATTTTCTGCACTTGCAGCAAGCAATTTGGCACACAATACCATTCAGTTCGCTTAGGTCAGATATAATATGATTGCTCAGAGAAAAAAGTGGCAGCAATCGGCTTAATATTTTGAAAGAGGAAATAAAATAAAAACCACTCGGCACATAAAATAAATTAAGCAAGACGTTCGTTTGACTTTTAGAGTGCTTTAAGCCCTTAGTTATATTGTTTTAAACACTTTACGCCCTCCCACTCATTATACGCGAGGCTGTTGGCCACTCGCCTTCTTTTTTGGCCAAGAGGTGCTGGGTTTTGAACGTTCACGGCCCGTTGCACCACCCACTCCGCCGCACCACTGCACCACCGCACCATCACCCCCTCAACCACCCACGAGTGGTTTCCCTGTCAACTGTCGCCGTTCGTCATTGAGGCTGGAGCCGCCAACTGGCGCAAAACCTCTAATTAGTTGGACTCAAAGAGACATTTTGCAACGATGATTACGGCGAGGTGGTGGCAATGCGCTGCACTGGCCGCTGAAATGAACCCATAATTGCGGTTTAGAGCGACAAAAACGCACTGGGTTAATGCTAATTGCAGACGCATTAGCCTGTTGTACATTTCTGACTTTTTCCAGCTCTTGGAAGTCATCCAATTAGGGTCTTTGCCGCGGATCGAGGCGTTTTGAATGCCTGCCACTGGCGTATAATCTAAAGCAATACCTTGCAAAGAGCTAAGGGCAGAACTACTGCCCTTCGGGGTTTGATAAAGAAACATTTCATGAACTGAATAGAAAAGTGAATTGTAGTTGGGTTTTAAAAGATGTGTTCTTATTTATAATTCTCACATTGGGACTTGCAGACTTTCCCTTCTTCCTGTGATAAAAGTATTCGTAATAGTACTTAATAATAACGTCCGTAGCCTCTACATCTCACACATATATTATTAAAAATCACTTACACAACAACTCGTGTTGATTGATAGTAAGATTCCCCCGCAGAATCCCTTGGCTGCTAAAGCGCCATTATTAATTTAAGATTTAGCCAAGTGTGAGCCATCAAATCAACGCGCATAAATTAGATAACCGCCGCCATCTTTCGCCTCGAAGTAAATAAGTTATAAAATATAACGAGCATAATTAAGTGCAAGCCATGGGAGTGGGCCGGCTGGTCTTTGGCCAATAAATCGCGAGTGGCAGTGGACTCGTGGTGCTGGCCAAAGATTATGCAAATGGCCCACAGCCACTTGGCCTGGCCAATTTCCGTGTGATTGTGTGCAGTTTCGGATCGAACTCGAACTCGAACCGGTCTCCATTAGAACGGTGGCCGCCTTGTTGACAATAGATAATGCCGAGGGCCGTAAATTTATGCTAAGTCGAACATTGCCCTTGGGGCTTCATACACTTGGCGTAGTTCCGTTCATCATCGGATACTCAAAGAAATCTTCTTGTCAATGGAAGCACAGCAAAAAATATTTCGTCTACACCAAGACAATTTTTTAATGGAATGAGATTCGCTTTGACCGGTAATAAACCATATTCCTCTTGCATTTAAATATTTTCATAGATTTATTTAGCTGTGGCAAATAATCCATGAGCTTTGGTAGGTATTTTTGGAAGTAAGATGACCCTTTCTAGTGGCAACCACACTGATAATTTGGTTCAGTGTGCTGTAATAACCAGGCAGTTTTTCAGACACTCGATTGCTTTGCTTGGAGGAGAACGCTGGTTTCCAATTAACCTTGCCCGGTCGCATTGGCCATCAACGACGCTCCAAAAAATTCGGCCAAAGAGCAGAAGCTCCGGCCGAAATAGAATGGACAGACATTGAACGAGAAACAAGAGCTACAGGCAAGAGCTACACACATATAATATTTTGTTTATAAACAAACGCGCGATGGACGGCCGCCAATTATGCATGCACATCAAGAGGAACTCGACGCGCTGCCAACAGCTGCTCCACGGAGCTTCCCCTGCCCTCCACTGGAGCTAAGCCCGCCGACCGGATCAGTCAAGCGGCAATCACTTGACTCACCCACCTAACAACTCCCACCTCCCCCTTTCGGGTATTTTTCATTGCACTTGCCGTTTGCTTTTCCTTTCTGTTTATTCAAAGCCGAGTTGCAGGCAATCTTGTTTTTGTTGCCGGCGTTTGGAGTTTATTTTTCCAGCTTTTCTCATTTCCCAACTTTCGCTCTCGGGCCAAAAAATGTTCACTGACTTTAATTAAAAGAGGGGAAAACACAAGAATGTTATTAAGCCAACGGAGAAGGAAATATGGGCACTAGACATTTGAAAGGCGTTCGATGAATCCTAAATTTATGACCTGCAATCTGGAGAGTTTAAAAATCTAAGCATAACCCAAGAGGTTTTGCAAAATTACAAGCACTTAAATTTAGTTTTATTAATCTAAGCAAGGCAAACAAATTGTCCTTAAGAATCCGCAATGAACTTTGATGCCAACGTAGTGGAAAAAAGGTCCTGACTGCGGCACTGGCAGGAAAGTGACTGAGAGTCTTTTAACAAACTAACCTTTTTATATCTTCGGCCCCTTCAAGCTGCACCAAATTAGTGTTCCGACTTTAATTAAAGGCGAACAGTAAAAAAAGCTAAGGCAAAGATGAGAGCAAAGATGAGAGCAAAGATGAGAGCAAAGGCATATAGACACAAGTTGTTCATAAGTCTGTTTCCATGTTCCTTGCGCCCATAAAAATCATTTCCAGCTTAATCCAAATAAACACGAGCTGGCAGCTTGGCACTAAAATGGAATTTGAAAAAATATTAGGAAGGCAGCTGCACATAGTGCGATTGCATTTGTGGACGTTAAACTAGTTTTTTCCTCTTACATTTTTCCCGGGCGTCCAAGAGCCATTGAAAAGGATGTTCAGGGGCTTAAATACTGGGGCTTGCCCTGCGAAATGCGAGATGAACCGGCTTTGCGGCTTGTTGCAGGTTGTAGGTTGCAGGCTGCCATGTGCCACTTGACGCACTGCGTCACTGGGACTGGCGTGGGAGTGGGTGGGTGGCTTATGGCCTGTTGAGCACCGACAACTGCGCAAACATGGCGAATAGAACCCACTGGCAAGCCAACCAGAAGGTTTATCACCATGCCAGATACGAATGTTAGTGGGCTCAAGGCTATCCTGCCCTCGGAGGAACTCTTCTGCATGGTGAACCTACCTTGGCACACAATAACTGTCGAATGCTCAGAGGATTTGACGAGATGTGCTGACTCTGGGTTTTGGTGACCCTGATTTATTGTTGTACGGCTTTGCAAGCTTCTTACAACTGGCCAAGTATAGATAGGTATTAATTAATTACCGGAAAATAGTGCAATTTTTTGTGTTCCAACGGAAATCCTTTTGTATTGTCATTATGGGTTGTGCTAAACTCGATGTGATGTATAATATTTTGAGAAGTGAAACGAACGGCTAAGTGAATGATCCTCACCCGATTGTATTTAATTACCCTGCAGCCACAACAAACAGATTCAGATTATAAGTGGTTCGAAATACATCTAAAATCAATTTGAACCCGCTTGATGCCCGCAAAAGTAGCGAAATCCATGATGGGCTGCCTGCTCCATTCGAATACACTCATATGCATAATCTTATTGAAGTTCAACCAAGCACAGTGGCTCAGTCAAGGTCAATAGCAGTGGCCAAGTCAGCATTTGACATTTGGTTTTTGTTAACACTATAAAGAGCTGTCATAACTGAAACGCAGCAGCATCAGCAGCAGCAGCAGCAACAAGTGCGGCGCGGCAAGTGCAACAAGTGCGATTTATTGACCGCGCCCTGAACTTGAAAGTTGTGCAAGGCAGGCGGTCAAAGGGGCCGGATGTCCGTGTATTTGGGCCAGCGAGAAATGGCCAATTAATTGGCAGTAAGCGACAGAGGAAAAACCCAGAGGCCCGAAACCAGTAACCCAATCAATTTGGGGGCTGGCCGCCAATTAGGGGCATTTGTTTGGACGGCTTGAATGCACTTGCACCGAATGCCTCACTATTTCGAAGCTGTGTTTGCCTCTATGCTAATGTGTGTGCAAACGGGTTTATGGCACTTGGCCAGGCCGATATCTATTATGATGGAAATTAGCCTCATAATCGTAATAGTGGGTTTCGGGTTCAAGTCTGCCGTGGTGGCCACTGGCCACTGGCCATTGGCCATTGTGAGAGCTGTGGCTGTGAGCCAAATCGCAAACAATTAAGACCATTTAAATCAATTGAAAGCTGATGTATCGATGTCACCGGATGCCCTGATCTTGAAAAATTACCATTTAATGCGCCAGCTGAATGCGTTTTGTTTTTATGTTCGATGCGAATTATTAATTCGATTTTAATGTCTCCAGATCGCAAAAGCGATCCAAACCCGATTATCGGAATGCTAATGGATGTGGATAGCACGACGAGTGTTTGCTGGAACTTGTTTCCAATTGAGGTTCAGCGTTATTTTTGCTTAATTAGTTGACACGATCAGAACAAAACAGCCCAACAAGACCGAAAATAACTGCCGGCGGCGGCCAATAAAATATATATCAACTTTGATCTGCTGGGCGCGGATCAGATCTCGATATCTCACAGCCTCACAGGGACGTTCTAATAAATGGATCACCCGTTTGTCAGCGAGTCGGGTTCGTTATCACCAGATAATGCCGATATATTCGCCCGATCCGTATCATGGCTCGGTTATTATTTGGCTTTGTTTATTTTTAAATATTTGTTTAATACTTATTTTCGGCTGTCTGTCGTCCGTTCCAAACGTGTTTCTGGCCATGTTCTATGCACGAGCTTATCACTCTTGACTGGTTTATCGCCATTCGAGCCAAGTTCGCCCGAATAATGCCCGTATCTGGCCGCAGCCAATTCCGGTTCGACGAACCTTTCACTTGCCGGAGCTGCGCGAATTCCACAGTTCCACAAACTGTTAAATAATCGACTTGACGTGCTCCCGATGATTTGATCTATTCGATGATTTGACATTCATAGTTGTTTCAGGAAGCCTATAGTTGCCTATAGCACATACACCATGTGAATTTATGTCGACGTAGTGTGGGAAATATGGTTATTATCATAATCGATTTGCAATGCAAATCCCACTCTGCCTTCTTAGTGCTCTAATTAAACTATACGAATTTTTGAACCTCTTCGGAAATGCGTCTGTGAACTTTAACCCCTTGAAAGCCACAAAAGCTGCGGTATCTTTCTGCCCATGAAGATTTTAGAAACCGCACTAAGTAATTGTGGCCAGCCTGGGGTCTCGACGTGCAATGAACAGCCCAAACCACATAATGAAATTGAAATATTTATTTGCCTACTGTGGAAATGTGTGCTCTTGGTTTTAAATATTATATTTATTGAAAATGACCCCTGACTGTGTGTGAGTGTGTGTGTTCATAGTGTGTTTGTCAATGACCGCATTCATTCATTCATATTTTAAGTTGGTTGCCTCATTAATTTCGCCAAAGCTGAGCCCCGAGCAACACCCACAATTGTTGTAAGCCATTTGGTTTGGTTTTTCGCCTCTATAAATAGACTTCATAATTGTGGGAGATGCGCATCTGTGGCGCAATAGGCGTAATAGGCGTATGTGTAATATGATTAATTAACGTTTTCGGATGGACACTTAAACACCACTTAGCAGTTTTCACTGCAAACACCGGGGTGATAATTGAAATGTATTTCCATTGCATCTTTGGATTGCCGACAAGCCCATACACACCGCACACTTGAACAAGTATTAATGGAAACGAGGAGGGGCGCCCATCACATTAAATATTATCTAATTCCAGCTTCGTTTGAGGCGTATGTTTGGATGTTTGGGGTTTTTTTTTGCATGATGATGATTTTATATGTGTTTTATCTGTGTTTTAAGCCATTCAACTGGTTTGGCATCTCTGAATTTGGTGAATCAAACTCGTTATGAGCTTTCGACGATGCTCAGCCAAGCAATTAATGCACAAATCTTAGTGGGAGTCGTACTGGACAAAGAACTCTGGTCCGAACTAGAAGATCGACTTGTCGAATCAATTTACAGCCAATAAGGGAATGACTGTGGATATTTATTGGCCAACGGGCTAATGAATCGCTTCCACCTGCCATTTTTTGCACACATCGCAGACCAAAAGACGTTCATTCGCTGTGACAGGAATTTCTATTTATGATTAGCCAAAAGCCCAACCAGAAACCAATTTAAGGCTGCGGCCAAATTAAGTCATCAGCGGACGATTTCCAGTATTCCACTGGTTGGTTGGCTGAATGCAGTTGGAAAATTTGGAAATTTAATTAACACCGAAGTATGTAAATGTAATTTGTAAATAAGTGCACCGCAATTTCAATTTATTTGCCATTGAAATTGCTGAAATTAAGTGTTTGCTGAGCCGAATACTTTGCAATTAAGAGTGCAAAGAGATTTTAAGGGCTGATTACAACATACTCTTCAACCGGGAGGGGAATATGCACAACTTCATTTGGTTTGGCCCATGAGAAAGTAAAGCGAACCTAAAATGGTTTTGCCCATAAGGATCATTTCATAATTTAGTTACTATTAGTATTCTGTATTGTCGCCACTCAATTGTAAAATTTAAATACTTGTATAGTATAGTATTGAGTTCTTCTCACTTTCAAGAATATCATTATACCATCGCTTATCACCATACGATACAAATACTTTTTAAGCAAAGTAGGTGGATAAATTTAATTTATAATGTTCGAAACTGAAATCATAATCCATAGAATGTATAACCCATATTTAAAGTACACTAATAATATTCGTATTCGACTATTTGTATTCGACTGCTCCAATTACATACACTTTGTTCCTAATTTTATTTTGTTGCTCTCTTTTTATACGAGGTCATTAAAGGCCAGGACAATATAAAACGGAAAATGCCACATTGGTTTTTTAGCCCTCGTCTGGGCTTTTGTTCTATTTGCCGTTGATCCTTATCTAATTTATGCAAATTCCATATCACTTTAATGGCAGAACCAGCGGCGATTCGAGCACGATTTGCGGCGACTAATTTGTTTAATTGTAATTAGCCGTAATTGGTTTATGTTAATTGCCTCACCTCACACAGTCTTCAATTGCGGATGGAGTACGTCCCTTGGCCAGATGTTGCTTTTGCTGCTGCTGCTGCTGCTGCTTTCGGCCGAGTTGCATAAATGTTTGACTTTAACGGCTAAAAGGCGCGCACACGTACGTAGAAATATAGAAATTGGATGGCAACAATTGCATTAATGGGCTTTAGTTGCCGAAAACGCACACAGCGAGCCGCAAACTTGACTGCAAACTTGTTCGAAAAAAGTCAAATGGTCAAGCGAAGGCCCAGCGGAGTTGATTAAAATGTTGTAAAAGTCTCTCGGTTTTAACTCGCTTTTTTAGTTGTTTAGTGTTTTTTTTTTTTTGCTTTTTTTGTTTTTGTTTTTCTCGCGGGATAAACGGCAGAAGCCAGTCAAATATTGCAGCAGCTAGCCAGAAGAAGATGCGCAAAGCGCACGCCAAAATCCGACTTATGCAATTTCTTTTTGTTTATTTCCAATTTCTGCCTGGGCACCTCTTCGCTTTTGTTTCTATCCCCACTTTCCTCCGCTATTGTTTTCGAATGCACAATTACGTTTTACACACACGTTTCTCGCTGCTTTGCGCTGCTCTTGCGGTTTCTGCACTCTTTGTGCTTCTGCCGCGAAATTGTGTCAGAATAGCAAAAGACTGGAGTGTTTTCTTATCTTCGGCCCCCAGTCTCTTCAGCCCTTTCAGCTCCAGTGTCGCATGGAGGAAGAGTCGCTGCGGCAAGCTACGGCAACCCGCCGACAACACGCAACACGCAAAGCGCAGCAATCAACAACCAACAACCGACAACGGACAGCCGAGAACGAACAACGAGCAACGAACAACGGCCAACGGACAACCAACAACGGACAACCGACGCGAACGACTGGCTGAAAGAAACTGAGCGCTGCGAAGACAAGGCGAAGAGTTGAGTCTGCCAGACTCGGTCAGTCGGTTGCTTCTTGTTTTTGTCGGGCACATGCGGTTGTTGCCGCGATCACAACTGTATTCGGTCGGATCGCAATGGCTAGCATACTTCTGGGCTGATGCATTTAAATGGGTTGAGCCAAAATCGTCCATATCCAACTCTTTTAATTTCCTATTTGCAAAGAACACCGCTTACCGAGCTTTGTTCCATATTTGAAATAATGTTGTAATGTATGTAACGAAATGAAATAATGTAATGAATCATTCATGAAAACTTCATCTTGGAATAAATGAACATTTAAATGGAACTTTTTATCAGCTTATTGCCATTCAACCTTTTCATGCACATTGAGAGTGTCCGCACTCATCAAGAGCCGTATTATAACACTAATATAGACTTTCATTTAAAGCCTTGGCTTCCTGTCCGGCTGTTGACTTCCGTTTATGGCCAAAATGCCGCACTTCAGCCACCCAACTGGCAACTTGCCATTTTAAAGAGCGCCCGAAAGTACGCTTCGAATTAATGGCGCAACGTCTCGCCGCTTAACCGCACTCACAGGCGTGTCCATAAAAAAGGAACAGCCACAAAAGCAGCACTCGGCTATTTGGCCACTCAGTCATTTAGCCATTGACGTCACCGAATTGGGGAGACGAGAGACGAGGGGTTCGGGGCGGAGCGGCGCATTGAGTGCAGCATCCTTCGGGACGAGCCCTTCATCAAAGTGGAAGTAATAGCGCATAAAACAATAACAACCCAAATGGCGAAGGGCTCTAGTGGGGCAGGGCGAAATTCATTGCCTTGTTACCTGGGGGCAGGGCAATGATTGAAAAGTCGCATAAGCCGGGAAACGGTGCACATGCTCATGATTCAATTAGGCCGCCGAAATGTCATTGTCTTCCTTCGGCTTTGGTGACCTTTGCACACCCAACGGTCACTTGGCAAGTACTGATTTCTTAGCTCTTTTATGGCTAAAGGTCCTTTTAAAACTATTCGTCGGCTTTTCACTTTACTCGCTAATTGTTCCAGAGGACTTTAAAAATGTCAGATCCTGTAAAATATATATTGTAAATCAGCTAGAATAGTCGCTCTGGCCATGTCCATCTGTCCGTCTGTCCTTCTGTCCGTCCGAATATCTCGGCAACTAGCTAGACAACTGATATCAAGCAAGGAGATACAAGTGACGGCTAAACTTGCAGCGAAACTTTTTCGTAAGTTATTGCATTAAAGTGTTCGTAAAGGTAAAGGTATCACTAAGTATTACTTTAGAATCGCCGCCCTAGCCAGATTTGTGCCTCCAAAACCGATAGCATCACTGCAGTCGGCGATGGAATTTTGTTTGGCTGCTCCGACTCGGTCTTATGTCACCATCGTCTGCGCATGGCTTCCTTGCAGCGGGACGTTAAATATCAAATCCTATTTATTTGCCAATTTTACATTCGAGTTCACAGGCAGCCGTGACGTCAGCGCTCCCATAGGCGCCACAGCAGAAGCCAAAACTATTCACACCGACACGGCACACACACACTGCCGCCTGCAACCCAAGGCGGTGGCAAAAATGGCAAAGAAACGCATAATTTCATTACCAAAGCTTGGGGTTTGTTTTCAATGATGTCATATGGTCGCTGCGCTAGCCGGAAGTCCAAAGAGTCCTTGCTCCGCGCAGGCGCTCTCAACGGGGCGCTCTTCATCTGCTTTGCTGCCTCTCTTGGCAAAGGACATGTGACGTCACGGTTCTCTTAGGGCAGGCCCAGTGTCCTCGGACTGCTTCTGCTGCGAGTGTGTGTGCGTGTGTGCGGGTGTGGGTGTGTGGGTCAGCAGCTGTTGTTATGGACGTGTCTTTAGTGGTTCATTTGCCACGATTTTACGCCGCTCGATGCTTAATGTTTATCCTCAAAGCCCCGTTACTGGTGGGCAGGACAACGTGGTCATAGCCCGGATCAATGACCCCATGGAGCCGGGGATTGAAATATTAAATTACCAGCCGTCGTTGCTGGCTTTTTGATAACATTTTGCAGTAATTTGTGGGAATTTGTGCTCGTATTTGATTTGGCCCAAAGGCTTTCCTCCCCCCTCCGCCAACGGCCATCATATGTAATGTAAGGCAAACAGTTTGCAAATTTTCTTTGTCAATACTCCTAGCCATTTGCCGGTTGCCGTTTCCATTCCCATTTCCATTCCCATTTGCCAACCCCCATTGGCCATTAGTGCATGGGGAAAGCCATGAGGAAAGCCAAACAAACAAATTCCGAGTTAAACAAGCAAGGATATCCCCTCGAAGTCTGCAGATTCGATTGACATTGACGCAGAAGTAAAATAAATCAAAACACACACAGTATTCCTGTAAAATGTCAGCCGGTCTACAGATATTCCTCCGCCAGCAGGGAAGTTCTTCCTGTTTTTTGCGAAGTCAAAGGAAAGCCGAAAGCCAGGGCATAACCGAACGAATCGCTGCCTGCATAACAAATTTATCGCCGGAAGTGATTTTCACTGAAATCCAATCAATAAAAAATTATGCTACTGCTAAAAATAAAGGAGAGTAGGCGGAGGCAGTGTATCAGGGCTTGAGGGGTGGAGGGCTGGAGGACGCCGAGTTCCAATTTCTGGCACAGCTTGATGGCGGCTGGAAGTAGGCAACGATAAAATGGCAACGCTTTTGCATGCCCATCTCACTGAGTGCGGCTGTGTGCGTGCGTCTGTTTGTGTGTGTGTGCGAGTCAGGACTCTGGACTCCCTGTAGAAAAAGCAAGTGGCGAGATGGGGCCCAGGAGTGGCAATCTGCTGTAAAGCGCAGAAAAATTGATGCGAATTTTTATGCGTAGACGCGGAGCAAAGGAACCGGAGCAAGTCCTTTTTTTTGGCAGTACATGAGCAATTTTCGTGGCAGGTTCCGGCTTAATCTATGCTTCATATGGTTCATATTTCGCTTCACAGGGATTTTTGTGATGAAATTGGCAGGATAAGCACCGAATAACAGATTTTTCATGTCAGTTCCAGCAGTAATTGTACGATCGTATGGATTATTAAACGTTTAAAGTGTATCCCAACCAATTATTTTCATTCTTTTATATCCACTAGTTATTTTCTAAGTGGCTGCTTCTAAACTATTTTATTTTAGCCTAGTTATCTATATTTGGCACATTAACTTCTCTAGCAATTTAACATTTCGGAATATCCTTTCCCAACTCAAATGCTGGCCGAATGCAGCACAACTGGAAACAATTAAGCATGGCCAAGAATAAACTTTCGTAATTTAAAAACGCCGAAACTTTGTCTAAAGCCTGGGGGCTGCTTATCGAGAGAACCGGAAAAGTACACAGACATATTCAAAACTTTTCCTGTAAGCATTTATTTATTTAAATTCCCGGGGGAGTCTAAGTTATGCGCCATTCCAGGATAGCATATTTTCAGATAAATCAACAGAGAGCCCAGATGCAAAAGGCACAACAGCAACAGCAACAATAACAATAACCATAACAAAAGAACAACAGTCGGAGAGCAAAAAGTGTTAAAGTAGAGAGAAGTGTAAATAAACGAAAAGAGCAGCTAAAATCTGGAGCACAAGCACAAAGGTTATTGGTTAATTAATGGCCTGAAGTCACCAAAGCCCACGACCATTATGCACTATATATACATAAGCATATATAACACGTGCAATTGGGCAAGTGCTCCACAGTGACGTCACAAGATGCGAGAGGTGCTGATAAGAAAGTGCATTTTGAAGAGAGTCCGCTAAGAGAGTCGCTCAGCTGTTCAAGAGATTGGCGGAAAGAGCGAAGCCACTGATAACAGAAAGAACGCGGAGAGCGAGGAGGTGAGAGAGAGCGCCCATGAGCGAGCGAAAAGAGCGAGCAGCTATAAAAGAAAGCACCAGTGGCCGCAGCCCTCACTTCGTTAGTGGACGTGCCGGCGATCGCATCTGGGAAGAAGAGCTGGAGAAAGCTCGCCGAAAATTAAGAATCGGTCTTGAGTTAATCAGCAAATCCCCCGAAACAAACCATATATTTTTGTAGTAAACATAAAAACAAACAAAAAAAAAAGCTAAAAACCATAACAAACCAAATAAACTGAAAAGTGTTTTATCTTCGCCCTTCGCGAAGATATAGAGATATCCCCGGAAAACACCTTGTAAATGATTTCAAAGTGAGTGTAAACAGAAACTGTTCAACATACGCCATGTGCCGGGTATAAGCGTGAATAAATTACAATTACACGCGTCAAACTGCTCAGCAAAATATGCTAGTGAAAAGTGCCACAACAGCAAAAGGAGCCGCACTTTCCAGGTCCTCGGCTGCAGCAATAATTTGAGGGAAAGCAGGAAAAGCGAGGACAACCAGGGAAAACCCATCCAGCGAAAAGGTGAGCCCAAGTGCGTGGGTGTGAGTGCACGTGGGGTGCCCTCAAATTAACCAAAGAATGGAGTGCGTACAAGTTTCTGGCCCGGAATATGTAAATTTTCAGAGACCTTCGGTGTCGGGCTGGTCGGAAAACTCATTTCATCATGAGTCAGAGCGGAAAAGAGCAGCAGTCGGCGGGGCAAGCAAGCACTCGCCGAAAATGCCGATGGAAAGCCAGGCCACTATGATGACATAAAGAACCGGGAGCAATGTGTGTAATAAATAATGGCCGCTATTGCCGGGCCCGCGGCAGACTTAATATTTCGCGGTGCCAGTGCATCATGTTAAGCATCCCGCGGTGCAATTACCAAATGTTCCCGGGACCCCCATCCCGCAAAGTACATACGCCAGATACGCCCGTGTTCGATTATGACCCCGTTGACAGGCAAATGTTTTCCGACTCATTTCCGTGAAACCCGCGGAAGTCAGAGGGATTCCTTTGCAGATGAAACTGCTCGCAGAGAAAAAGTAAACACATGCTCTTCTCGTTTACATATGAAAATGTCAATATAACTTTTTCAGCATGCAAATTATATCAGCGTCTTGAAAGACCAAGTTTGATTCATGTTTATTTATTTTTTTCTTAAGATTGGAATTTTTATTATTATTGTTTCTGATTTTTATTTATACAAGTTTTTAAGAACATGTCTTTGCCTTGCCTCTTGATAAGCCAGGCACGCAATAATACGAATAATAATAGGGTCACTTTTCACATGTATAATAATGTATGAACTATGGCAGGAGTTCTGTTTAGTATACTATAGTACCTGAATTTTTGTTGAACATTTACCTTTAAACAATCAGTCATTAAGCAAACCGACCAAAATAATGGAAGTAATTTTTGTTTCTTGTTGTAAAAGATCCTATTCCTATTTTACATTTGCGACTATATTCACTCTGCAATAAAAAATTCTGTTTGATTATCTCTCTGAATACAACAATTATCGCGTAGCGGTCATAATTCGCGTAACGCTAGATTTTCTATTTGATTTCCCTTTTCATTAGCTTTTCACTGCTGAAAGAAAAACGGCTTTCCGATTAACGGCGCTCATCGCAGTTCGCAGAAATTTTGATTGCGTATTTTTGGCATTGTACAAAAGGGGCAGATGCCCATTCCTGCTGGATTAATGTGCTTAATCTGCTTCACTCCATGCTCGAATTCGATTTATTTCGTCCAAAGCAGTTTCGATTTATTTTAGTTTATGTGCCGGTTTAGCCGTTTCATTGCCTCTGGCCGGGTTGTTGATGGTTTCACATTTAAATAGACGTTTACCGGGAAAAGTGACGAATGGTGACTGCTTAACTTATGCCCCGCACTTCCATCGCAATTCATATAATATACATACTCGTACGTATATATCCCCGCGACCCATCAGAGCGTTAGTCGATTTCCATAATTAAAAGTGTCAAGCAATTTGCTTAACGTCCGGGAAAAGTCAGCATCAGACGGGTAACATCGGCCAACATCCGTGACGTGGAAAAAGGAGCAGACAGTTGCCAGCAGGCTGGCGGGCGACATGTCCTGCAATTTGCTCCTGATTCAATTATTTCGCCATTCACTTCTGCCCTTTGCTCACCTGTCGCCCACGTGCATAATTCGATTTTGGCGCACAAAGTAAGCAAACTGCGGGGCAAAAAGTGCATCAGACACCAGGGCGTATGCTTGATAATGTTCTTAAAGAGACTCATCTAGCCGAAGACAATTTGTCGTGCTGCTAGTGCTACCGCTGCTGCTACTTAGCTGATGTTTTTATCTGCACCCCTGTCCGTTGTCGCTCTAATTTGCGATAAACTGACACAAGATTGCAGCTACTTTATTCAAATTATGTGATAAGCCGCAGCGTCGCACAGCCAACCAAGCAAACAAAATGGCAAAAATAGCATGAAGCTCGCCACAGAAATGTGACACAGCACCCAAGTATCCCAAATATCCGAGTGCCCACACCCAGTCCCTTTTTTTTTTGTGTTCGTTATTTACTTTTTGTTGTGTGTGCTGCACGCAAATCAGTGAGGCAAGCGTTTTGCCAGGGGCGTGGCGCTCCCACCGAAGTTTCCCCCGTTTTCCCCCAGTTTTCTTGTCCGCGGTTAGATGCGCGATACGCAAGAAAGATACGCAGCCCAACTCATAACACTAGGCAACAAAGTTCGCCGTAACAATGGGTTCGCAGACAATGAGGAATTACTTTTACAAGCCAAGTTCAGACAAACAAAATATCGGATACGCAAAAGATGGCCTTGAATTTCCATTGAAAAAATGTAACTATATATACTTAAATATTGTCTGCCGTCTTGTAGGAAAAGTCAAGGTCTTCGAACACTTTGCTCCAATCTATTGTGGACACTTTGCACCCTCGCTTTCGATATGCATTTCCATTTCACGTTTTCTTGAACAAAATAATTAATAGACAATAAATTTTTAATATATCAATTAACTCTAATAAATAAAAGCAAAAGTAAGCTCATTGCATTTGTTAGGTATGTATATATTTTTTAGGAAAGCCCTTATAAATTTATCCTCTTTTTATACATTCTTAAATGTAGAAGAATCAAGAGGTGAACTTTTTTGTTAGAAAATTGTACAAGTATCCTGTTAGCCAGTGTAATGAAAAAGAGCCATTCGGTACTCTGTAAATTTCATTCATGTCAGTTTTTTGTTTGCACAGCGCTGATTAGAGGAGCAACGCTGGCTGATAATTTGCCAAATACTACAAATACAGATATGGCAATGACTCCTAACGAGCATTTAATGGTAGCGACTTATCGCCACGCCAAGTGCTCCTAATCGAAGTTTGGCTTCACTATTGAACCGCTCCAAACAGCTACATTACGCATACGCCCTGTTTGCCGTGCCGTGCTAATGAACTTCCCGCAAACTTGATTAAAACCCCATTACCCATTTGTCCCAGCTTATTGGGGGCCACAAATCAAAATAATTTCCATTTCACACATTGAACAACGCAGAAATAATTTCAGCAACAAACTTTGATGTCAAAGTTTTGCACTATTCACAGTATTTAACATGTGTTCCACGCCATGGGATGGAGGTCTGAATGGGAGCCGAGTGTCTATAGTTACAGTTCCGGACGGGACAATAGCTTTAGTCCGTGAAATATTTATTATATATATTTTATATTATATTATATGTGATGTATTTATCAAAATACAGCTTATATTTTTAATATCGAATAAATATTAAGTGAAATATTAAAAATTTCATATACTTTGTCACTCCTTTTCGAGCCTATACCGTACGTTCTTGTATCTATCCCATATGTTACCTATGTACATATATAATTTGGCATTGTTTGCGGTGGTGCAAAGGAGAAAAGTTTGCTTGCATCGTGCAGACGACTCCATTAGAATGAAAAATGCGCTCAGACGACCGAAACTTCCACATTGCTTGGATATTAAGATGAATTTATTGCGGGGAAAATTCTGAAACTCGCAGAGAAACTTCAAGGACGCAACCACCGGTTCCAGACTTGGCCAAGAAAGACCTGTATAAGCGACGCAATTGCTAGCACTATTTGTTGGCCAAGTTGGGTGCCTTGATTAAAAGCAAACTCGTTGAATTAGTTATTTAATTCGGCCTCGCAATTAATAATACTCCTTACAACTAGACGTAAAACGCCAGTCTTCTTAATTTGTTTCACAAAAGCGATTGAGTACATACAACAAAATTTGCGACGCAAACATGGAAGGTTTGTTTAGCCTTATCTGGATGTTTCCGCTAAAGATTTCCTCACAACTTCCGCTGACTTTCTGTGCGCTTATTTCTTTGTAGGATGCACTAAGCCCGAGGAGGAGCCCACCCATCGCCCGTCTCTTTCCGGCACGCTCCCCTGTCGCCGTCTTTTTCTATCGAAGAACCAGCGCGGAAGAAGCAGCACAGAGGTATGTAAACACGTATAAATAGTCAAATAATTCGCTTCTTCGGGCTCATCAAAATGTAAACAGTCCCTAGCCTCGGGTAACATCATTCTAGTATCTTGTATCTGTGCACAGGGAAAAAACTTAGATTGATGTTGGAGCGGAAGTTGGAATTACCTCTAAGCAGTACCTGCACATCAAATACTTTCTGAGATGGATTTTCCAACTACTGATGTTTGAGGTTATCAAGTTATTCTTTGTTATGCAAAGGTAAACTCTTTAAAAACGTTTTCGTGGCAGTTGTTTTTCCAGCGTATCCATCTGTATCTAAATATGTATCTGTATCTGTCTGGGACATGGCTGTTAACCCTTGTTTGGCCCTGTTTGCCGCCGGCCCCAAAGGTTATGCCAAATACAAATTATTTGAGCGCGTGTTCAACAGAATGCTGAATAAATAAGAGTGCGGCCTGTTTGCGCTGCCATAAAATGCAAAAGACGCCCGTCGAGAGCCGTGTAAATAATTTAATTTCATTTTGTTGCCACTGCCATCAACTATCAGCATAATGATGAATGCGTGTTTTGTGGAGCTACTTTTACGGCGCATAAAACACTAATAGAAAGCCATTACAAAAAGGCGATAAAAGCTGCACAAATTATGGTCGTAAAACAATTTATCAAAATATGTGACATTAACTACCCCGTGCACACAGTCATCACAGCACATCACATCACTTCACATCACGTCACGTCAATCATCGCAGGACATTCTCATTAGGCGTGGCCCGCCAATACTCCATTTTAGTGCAATAATTATCCGACCCTTGGCATATTGGAAAACGGAAGTAGAAATAGAAATAGAACTAGAAATGGGATAGGCTTGGGACTGGGAATTGAAATAGAAATAGAAATAGCAGCGGAAATGACACGACGGCCATTGTTGGAGCCCGAGAGATCCGGATGTTAATGAGATGCAAATAAGGCTCATGTGCGAAAGCGATTTGACCGACTTGGCATTTGCCTTTCAGCTTTTACCATTTACCATTTACCATTTGCCATCCGCCATTTACCATCCACCATTTACCATTTACCATTTGCATATGTCCCAGATGCGGATATGCGACAATGCGAATAAGGACTCGGACAGGACCTTTGGCATACGAGTGTTTGGGTATTTGCGCATTACGGCCACAAAAACAGCGGCATTGGCGAACGCAAAGTGACGGCAATATGTGATAATGGCGTCTGACAGCCCCGTCAAGAATGTGCAAGAGTGTGAGTGTGCCAGTGCGTGTGTGTGGGTGCCTGCTGCTCTGGAAGGAGAGCCAAGGACGCTTCTAAGCAAAGTCCGTTTCGGGATGTGCCATTCAGGGGTAACGTGCTGTAAAGAATCGTCCTGCAAGAGTGAGAGTGTGCGCAAAGATGGACACAAAATGTGGTGCCTTCTTATAACCATAGTATTAATTTCCCCCATCATACATTTATATTCATTTTATTCCAATTATCACTTAAACTATGAGGATACTTACCTGCAAAGTAAAGACAAACATAGAATAATTCAAAAAAGGGTTCTTGATAATAAGTTCCACTACAGAACCTTGGTCACATGTGGCATCCATCTGGCGTGAAGCTCGACTTACAGTCTTTTAACTGAAATATTTTTTGGTAAGCCTGAAATACGTCATTATTTTGGTACTTCTTTCTTTGATTGCTCGACAGATATCGGTTCGCATTTGGCCTGTCGAAACTGCCAGTCAAAGTCGCCTCCGCCTTTGCATTTCCTGTTTGGCTGGATGGCCTTTGTCTTTGTATTTGTTGCTGGCAACGCGTGGCACCCCAATTAAGCGACAAATGCCTTCAATATTTTGTCATGTCTTTGATTTATTCGACTGTCGAGTGAGTGAAATTCGTTACATGTGTCAGGCACTCCATATCCAAGCTGGCCAACTGTCGCCAGTGGCAGCCCGAGCACAATCCCAGCCTACTTCTGGAGTTCTGGGAGTATCTGATGAAGGTGACTTCGGTGATGGGTGCAGGCATTGCATTGTGCAATCGGCGGGAACCCTTAATTGACACACATGAATGATGACTGGGTACACTGGACGTGTATTTTTTCAGCTTGCCAAATTGCTGAGGTGAAGCACAATCAATTTTTCATCTATTTCATCTACAAATACTCACACTTACTCACTCGGCGCTGAATGTCAATAAACCGCACAGATACCACACTCACACTGGCGGCCGCAGGAGTATCTGTGAGTTAAACAATAACAGGACAGAGACAAATCCGTTACTCGCAACGCCGTCGACGTCAACATTTCAATGGCCATTTTCGCAGCGGTCGAAAGGGGCTCTGACGTCAGAGGCCAATCGGGTGGTGAGTGCTACGGGCAGTGCGCTGCACTGAGAAAACAAACACCTATGGTACACCACAAGTGATTTATGTTTCCATGGATTAGCTTCCCATATGGAGTAAATCATCCCGCAATCTTGTCATTCACTTCAGGTTCGCTCAAGGTATCCAAGTCCAAAGATTCTTTATTCAGTACCGTTTGATTTACATATATTCAAATAAATATTCTAATGGCTAATAACAATGCTGAACTTATTTAAGACTACATATTCAGCACTTGCAAGTAGCCACTGCCAAATTAATATTAATTTAAATAAATATAGTTTCGTTTATTTTTGTATAAGCCAGATTTCTCTCACTGTGCTCACTTGGTTACGAGATACCCCACAGATTTATATTCCCTATACATGTGCGTTTGTAATCTGGGGCAGCCAAAAACGTTTGCTATTTTAGGTTGTGTGTTGTAAGTGCGGCCATCGCTGCAGGCCAAAGCGAATCCGACTCCGACTCCGGATCCGGATCCGAATCAGAATCGATTTGGCCACTGGCGCAGGAAGTGCTTCTATTTCTCATCTGTCTCGCTGACCGGAGGGGCGTGGCCCGGCTTAAATATCCCCCAAATAGCGCAAAAAAAAAGGAAGAACGAAAGGAAATCCAGCGAAATGCCGCTTAAAGGAGGTCCGAGCTCAGGCAGCTTCTTGCAGCTCTTTCCCCTTCGAGGGAAAAAATGCTCCACTTTAGTTCATCAAATATTTAACCGCAGGGGAAATGAGGAGCCGTGGCATCCGTGTAAACAACCACGAGTTCGGGAAGCGGCTAAAACCGCAGCCAAAACAAACTCAAACAAGGCGAGCAAATCTGGAAATCTTTCTAATTGTGGCAATTCAATCAAATCGCCTTCCCCGCCCCCTTCCTTCGCGAACATCTTGTTTCGCTTTCCGCTGGGATTTCCGTGTTTCGTCGGCTAGATTTTTGAGTATTAGTGCAGATCACATTTAAAATTAATCAAAATCCCACAAAACCCAGCACATTAGTACGAGTAATTGAAATTATAGGCCGATTATACGTATAGAGTATAATTTGACTTAATTATTACTGTTGTGGATAAGAAAATTTTTATATTCCAGTAAGAATCCCTGTTTTTGTACAAAATGTGTACTCGAGGTGCATGTCCAATGGAAGCCATAGCGAAACTGTCATCTCCGTTGACCAGCTGGCCAACGGTTGCCAAGTTGGATGGAACCGGTGAGTTGGCCAGGTGCTGCAGATGTGTAAGGTCGGTCGTGATCCATAAGATCACGGCGTATTTTTATATGTGCCGAAAGACGCGGCGTCCCTCTATTCAGGCATCGATTTGTTTGTTTGGCTGTCTATTTTTATAGATCGCCGGCATGCACGGCGAAGCTCCTCCAGCACGCTTCTGTTTATCGAAGACAAAACAGTTTTTATTGTTCAAGAAATTATATTCGGCAGCACATGAACATGAACACTCCTCCCCTCCCAATACAACATGCCCCCGGCGAAATGGGGCATGGGGCATGGGGCTTGGGGCAGGCGAGGTGTGGCGTCATCAATTTCCATTTTCCATTGAAGGCTGTCCGGCCGTCGATCAAAGTGAAAAGTCAGAGGCGAGCTCGCCGGAGGGAAATCTCTCCAGAAGCCCGGGCGGAAATGTATTTTAGCACTGGGGAGAAAA
The DNA here is from genome assembly GCF_003286155.1 of Drosophila erecta. NCBI lineage: Eukaryota > Metazoa > Arthropoda > Insecta > Diptera > Drosophilidae > Drosophila > Drosophila erecta. The sequence continues at coordinate 19,175,566 of NW_020825200.1, forward strand.
CTGCTAAATGAACGAGGAACTCAATTAATTATGGGCTGCTTCCTAGTTAACATAAAGTTAATGTAAACAGATAAGATAATCGCCGAGAAGAAATACAAGAAATATTTATTTATCCACATTATTACATGGAAACTTCGCTTTTCCGTGGTGGCCACTTTTCAAGTACTTTGTGCAGTGTTCAAGAGCTGTATTATTTTTTTGTAATTAAATTTGCATGGTTTTTCCAACTTGAAATGCTTTTTTCCCTTCTAATCCTCCGTGTTTTCACACTGCAGAGGATGACAAGGCGGAAAGCAGGGGAACCAGGTGGCATGTGGGTTAAAGTAGGAGCGTCGGAGGGAGTTCGGTTATGGTGCCTACTTTTATGGTTATGGCATGGCTTCGCTGCAAATTTTCGCCGGCTTCCTTTTCGCCCGCGGCTTCCACATCCTGCGATGCTCCTAGTGGAAGACTTTGGTGCCGGAGTTATTTTTGGCATGAAACATGTTCGAGCATTAATTACGCATTCAGGGCACGTACTTGTCGGTCTTTTGGCGTAAATAAAATTAAAAGTTGCCCGACCACCACGCTCCCTTTACAAGGCGGCACTCACGCTGGCAATAAAACAAAGTAGCATCAACTGTTTAGCTGGCCAATTAACAGCAATTAAATCGCGCAGAAGTACAAAGAACCAAATGTCTGCATCAGTCGGTTGGCCAGTTTAAACTGAGATGGTGAAAACGGAAAACCATTTTTCATGACCACGCTGCTGGAAAACTGAACGCAAACAAAGGCCAATGGGGCGAGGCAGTACCCCTTAAATCAACGTCAGTCGAGGGTTGTATCAGCTGACATTTGTCTTAAAATGCGATACTTTTAATCAGGTTCCTTAGAAGCAGACCTTAAGTACTATGCCAATATGCATTTGGATTCCACTAATATGCTCCTCAGCAGCGATTCAACTCCCCGAGTCTGTTACCAATTTTTGTAGCCATTATTTATTTTTCTACCCAGCAATATTTACGTTCCGATGGATGCTTCTAATGCCTTTCTCCGCGGGCTATTGATATTTTTTATCGGTTGAGTGCTGGTCGAAAGCTTAGAGCCAAATCCACGCGCGAATCTCATTTATATTTAATTTTTTCATTTCCAACCGCTCCGGCGTCATACTTTGTGCACTTGATCCTCGTAAAAACAGGACGTGACATTACAAGCCGCGCTGACAATGGGTTCGCTGCTAGGACGTCGAGTGGAAACTGCATGGCATCGGATGCAGACAATAAATTTGATTCAATTGCTGTCACAAAAGCGAAGAGCGCTGTGTATTGAGTCCCAGTCTCGTGCCCTCCAGAAGCAGTTGTCATCTTCCTTTGTTGCCAGCGCCTCCAGTCTCGCGGCTGATTGTGCCTGGCCAGCATTTGATAAAGGAGCTGCAGCCGTGGCCATAACAGGGCAACCATGGAACCATAGAGTCGCGCCGGCAAATACAGCCGTTCTCAACCGAAGCGAAACAACAATGACAGCGCGCTTTTCGCTTTCTCCGTCGCTTTCTCCGTTGCGTTCTCCGCCCCGTGATTACCCGACCCCCATTTCCGGTCCCCCCAGTTGACAAGCGGAAGTGTGCAAGGAAGGCGCGGAGGACGCGACCAGACGCCATGATTAAAGCGCGCTTCCTGCGGTCCGTGACCAGTGTCGCCTGGTTTGGAGGATTAGGAAAATGCGTTGAAGTTCATCGTGGAAATGAAACTGGCATTGGCTCAAACGCGTTAGTTTTTAATACAAGTGTTATATTATTCCATTTTTCATTCCTTTTTCCTTTGATATTAATCTTGGCCGCACAAAGCTGTAGTCTGAGTATACTCGTACTTTAACGTATTGAAAAAACTTGATGCGCAAATGTAAATGAACAACGTTATTTCAGAGTGAACAATAAATATAATATAATCGTAACAGTGCGAACCAAAAAAACTCTTAGGAATATGTTCAGGAATTTTGTTTACTCCAGCATTTCTTGGAATCCTTGCTAAGGAGCATGTAATCAACAGAACTTTTTGGGTCAACTCTGTGATGCATTTTGTATAATCTTTCGATTTGCTACGCCGCTTTCTTTCAGTGCAGCTGGCACTGGGCCTGACCAGCAGAACTTCGCGACGGCGTCTGTCAAAGTCAGCGGAACTCAATTGCATTTTACTCCGCAGCCGCGCCCTGCCATATTTCCACGGTTTTAATTGCTCCGGGGCTTCCCCTCGAGGCTCCCCTCCCACTGCGGTATTTCTGTCTTTTTATCCCCGTATTTTATTTAGTGCAGCACATGTCCGGTCCGCAGGCAGTTCTACTCCGCGGGCTTGGTGTGTGGCATTGGCTGTCGGGGTCGGGGATGCACGGAAAAAAACACTCCTTCGCAGAAGTGGTTCAGCCGACATGGATGAATGCGCAATGGGTGTATGAATAAAAGCGAGTATGTTGCAATTGTACTTTTTGCACTGACCTGACCATCGATGCGGGTGTGCCAAGCTGGCAGCTTACGACGGAGCCCTGGTGTTTGGCGAGCGGGCATGCCGCACACCCGCCACATGCGACATGGATGTAAGCCCCGCAGCCCCGTTCACACAAGCCCCAAAAAGTATGCTAACACTTTTGTTTAGAACAGAATACTTCGGGATTAAAATGGGATTTTGCGACTGGCAGCAACTCGATGATTCCAAATCTAAACCTATGTCAATGCTGACAAATGAATTGGCGAGAAGTGCTCACATAAGGGTAACAGGATTAAGAGCGGAAAAAGATACATACTTTTAACTGAACCAGTGATAAGCGCTGTGTAATGGCAAATGCAATTGCATGGAAATCACCTCAAGCTCACATTTACTGAAGACTGGAGACTCTGGAAATGTATCTATTTGTAGATGCTTAAGAACGGCAAATTGCTTTTCTTCGGTATCCAGGTATCTGCGGCACGACGGTCCGCCTTTTTACCGCGGCTTGTCCCAAAAAAGTGCGGCATATGTGCCTGAAATACGAGCATTGCTGCTGACAGGACTCGGCTACTGGGTTCAGCATCCAGGACTCGCATTGCCGACGGCCTCTGTGCACTCAGCTAAAACGAAGCAGAGGATAGTGGGTTGTGTGCATTGCATATTGACAATCATGCAGCGGTTTTTTCGCAATTCGCTGGCTGTTTGTATTATTGTCAGGCGAAAACAATTGGGGAGTTACTGCGAGGCGGCCCACGCATCGGATAAACAATAATGTCAGTTGCATAAAAGCAAACTCTGGTTTGTCTGGTTGCCATTCAAATTCGGCGGGATAAATATTTTCCGCACTCGACGCCCTGAATGCCAAAGGGACGTGCAGTCGATTGAATATATTCCACTTTATGCATGGCTTGGCTGTACTGACGGATTTATTTCTGCCGATCAAATCAGGCACGTTAATTAAAGCCTTGTTCGTCTTTGCCTTTTTTGGAGTCTGTTTGCACACGGACGCGGGTCCTTTGCATATGCGTATGCATTTAAAAGTTAAATTAAGTCTGAACATTGCGAGTGCGATTGCGATTGCGATTGCGATGGCTGGTCCTGCAGGCATCTAAATAAATTATGTATGGGTGACATCAATTGATTTGCAATTATTTATTTAATGCCCACTTGTATGCACGTATGCGGCAGAAGACTACTCAATCATTCATGGCGAAAATATCTCCCAATTGGTGTTTTATCAAAGGAATGAAATTTAATTGTCACGAGCTGAAAACAATTTGTAAATTTATGAGTGCTAATTGTAGTTTATTCAAGAGAAGTGCGCATCCAAAAGTATTGCCAAGGAACTATTTCAACATTTTTGTGTGTCCCATTATTAAATCCCAAAAGAACATTTATTTTACTTGCTTTCTTGCTTACAAAGACAATGTATTAAATCCTTGCTAAACTAACAAACGGCTCTCTTTTGTAATAAACATAAAAGCACTTCCATTAATGGATTATATTCGCGCTTTTATTAAACGATTAATGATTATTTGTTTTTGCCTGATTATACCCATTAAATCATATTTATGCGGCATTTGCGTGATATAAAAGCAAAACACTTTTCCGATATGAATAAAAATGTGTCTTAATGGAGTGTTTTTTGCAAACATAAATCTTGTTTTACTAATTAAAATTCAAAGGCGAGCTAAGGTAGGTAGCCCCTCCACTTTTGAATAAATAAAATGGGCATTGATGTGCTGGAAAAAATGATTTTTTGGTCCGCGATCAGAGTGAGTTGGCCATTAAACAGGCCCACAAGCTAAAGGCCATAAAAAACCCAATATGCTGCTGTTTTATTTGATTTACTTTTATTATTGCCCTGCCCAAAGATAGAGGACGCTGGTCCAAAGTACCACCGTACCAAAGTATAATGATTTGGCGGTCCAATTTTAAGCGCCAAAAGAAGGCAACACGAAAATGGTTCTGTGTCGGACATTTATGTGCTAGGTTTTATGGCAATTTTGTTTCGGCTAAAACAATAAGAGGACCAACATGCACATAAACATCTAAACGCGCGAGGACAAGCTGAATCGGAATCTGGTGCTCATTGTGTGCGAGTGGAGCGGACGGACGCATAATCTAATAATATTTTATGTGGATAGCATAAAAAGCACGACACTTGGCAGTCCGTTGAACTCCCCATCTGTCCATGTTCGTCCTTTTTTTACCCCAATGTCAAAGGGCGGCAGGATGACTAACAAAGACTGAGAAATCCAAGCCAATTTATTGAAGTTTTTGACTCTGGCCAAGGGCCATTACGAGCAGAGAGCAGGCGGATGTCCAGCTACCCAGATACCGAGATACCCAGATTCCCAAAATGAGAGTTTCATGATGATGCCTTGAAAACACACTCGAAGACACACACACACACACACACCGCCATTAACGGCGCAATTAGCATTCAGATTGCGTATACGCCGTGTAAGCTGCACTATTTATTTGCGCGCTTCATTTGCATTTTCATTAGTTTATTATCCGAGCATTGTAGAAACTATTAACGCGCTCCGGGCATTAAAGCCAAATGAGCTGCAAATAATGGCGATATGGGGCTCTATTCAAGTTTTACGAGCAAAAAGGGACAAACTATGCTTTTGCAGTAAGCGGAAATCGCTCGTGAAATATTATTCTCCATTTTCCACTGAACATTTCACTTGACAAGTGCTCGGCAGTGGATAAGTGGATAAAATGATAACTTGGCCAATCGGTTGATTATGACCATCTAAATATAAACTCGGCAAGACAAAAGCTTTAGAGAAGATTTGTGAAATGAATAAATAAAAACGCTAAATGGCCAGAGAGTAAAAATAAACGCCAAGCGAATTGGGAACGCAGCAAAGCCAGGCCAACAAATATAGGCACATATATTCTCCCCTCTATTTAATAAGATATACGAGGTGCACATACATATATGTCCCTGCCTCTCTGTCGGTCTGTCTGTCTGTCTGTCTGTCTGTGACTGACACATACCTTTGCCCCTGCATGTGTGTGTGGGCGTCTGACTCCCGCGTGAGTGTGTGTGTGATGCCCGAAATGGCACCAGCTCGTGTGACGTCACAACTGTGACAGAGATACCGCGGGGAAATTATGCCAATGATTAGCCAGCGCTTCGTGATTACGTCCATCCTAACGATCATGATGACGACGCCGGTGGTCATGATGGTGGCGACGATGGCGATGATGATGAGCCAGTAATGACGTGTCAAACGGCTGGCGACACACCCATGCACACACACACACATACACACACACACTCGCACACTTGCAAAGCGCCTGGCATATGGCAGAGGTCAAAATTGGCTAATGGCCTTTTGCACCCATTCCGCCGGCTAATTTAGAAAGTGGTACATTTTCCGGGCATTTCAGGCACTAAGAGCCGTGGGAAAAATTCCATTTCACTTCGCATCAATTCGAAAGCTTTAAAGTCACGCATATTGAAAAAAATGTCTCATTGAAAAGTGCAAAATATTCGAAATGCAAACACAAACACAATAATTTATAATGATATATGGGCTCATATGAAAAACAGATAATGAATAGGAACCATATTTTAAATTCCTATTGAACACCAATGATGTTTTTAATAAAGCTAAACAAATTCAATTAATAACTTCATAACGACATAACATTTTAACAGATTTCATGTTTGAGCTTCATTACTTGCCTTTCTCTTCTATATTATTTTGGCGAGCCTTTAGTATTCCCTCTGCTGTTTTAGACAGCCATCACAGGACCTTTTCGCATTGCCCACTTGAAATGTCTGAAAATATACACAGGATGTGTGCGGGGGTGTGAGTAGGTGGTAGATAACATTTTAAAGCAATTTAGTTTTCATCGCACACATTCAGCGCAAGTATTGATTGCCGATGCCACAATCACGTACGCAGGACCCACGTATTTTTGTGGCAATGTGTGCGTTTTGCCGATAGTGTGGCACTCGCATGGGGAACTCGAACTCGTAATGCAAATGCCATAAATTATGCGCCCGCCCTTTTCCCCTAGGTTCAATCGCATTATGATGGAAATTACAATTTGTCACCATTTGTTATGTATTGCTTACTTTCAGACAAAATGAATATTGGCATCGCAGCACCGAAATGGGATAAATTGTCGCCACGCGAGTTTTTGCAGCTGCAGGAGTTGGCCTCATGTAAGTGGAAAGCAGTAAATCAAATCGCACTAATCAAAAACACACATTTACGAGGGGAGTGCCAGTCATGGCCAATCAGACAGCCTTTTATTTGGCCTTTAGTACTTTTCCTGTGCCTGACAGTTGGGCCAATTAAATTTTCCCCTTTTCCCTTAACTTGCACACTGCAATTCGCCGTACGAAATCGGAACAACCAGCTATCATGCATAACTTTCCATCACAAGCTGAAGAAATAAAGTTTTGGACTATTTACTGTGCTAGATAATGATAGATATTGATGATAATGATACAATTCACTTAACTTAGAGAACATATCCGATCGATCGAATCGATTAAGAGGGACCTAAAACCTGCAGATTATAGACTAATAGTTTTTGATATAGTAGTTTCACTTGGAACTGGCAATTCCGGCAGATTTCCACGACAGCCAGAGCTTTAGAAGGGCAACTTAAAGAGCGATTTCGGTCAGCATCCTTTCCACACATCTGCCGCACATCGCCTTCAGTTATGTCTGACACTGTTTGCATTCTTTGCTGCAGCAGCAAAGCTGTTTGACATGGCAAAGTAGTTTACCTTTGGGTGAGCACTTCGCTTCACTTCATCTCGCCGGCTGCCCGGCGGAGGGAGTTACTGGGAACGGCAAATGGGAATGCTGAGCTTATAGATTATGGGATGTTACACGGAGCACACACTGCGTCAGGATGCTGAACTTGGAGCACTTTTAAGCTCCACTCGGAAGATGGAAAGGGCCGCGTTTCAGCCAGAACATCTTGTAGCGCAATGATCCCCTTGAAATCAGAGGAGCTCAGCCAGACAAAATATTACTTTGTAATGCCCTAAACTTCAAAAGGGTACCTCTGCAAGGGGAACTCGTTTGTTATTTACTTCATGCTTCTTTTACATCATAATAATGGCAAAAAAAAGCCATCACCACTGATAATATTACGTAGTAAAGACAGTAGTAAAAGCAATCCAGAACTAAATTGTTAAAAGTTTCAAGTTCATATTTAGTTTAAGAAGAAAAAGAACCGAAACCATAACAATGCGGGCTTAACTTTATCTAAAACAATCGAAGAGTACCAGCTCTGTGAGGGCAATTTGAGATGCTTAGCAATCTTTAAACCCGTTTGGAAGCAGCTGCCATTTGAGACAGTGCCCATTCAGGAGTCCTTTGTGCATCCTGTGCGGCACAGGATATATGGGTGCGCCTGCAGGTGCTTATTAGAGTGCGGTTCAATGTTTTTAGTCTGCGGTGCAGCCCGTAGGAAGCCATCAGAGGTGTCAGTGCCAGCTGGCGTTGCCCAGGAACAGAAACGAAAACTGGAACTGGAACAGGGACTACGACTGTATTCAAGTGCAGACTCAACTCTCATTAGTTTAATAAAGCTGTGGGCGCAACATTTTGGACGGAAGACTCCCCATGGAGGTAATTCTGAGTTTATACACTTGGAGCATGTCAGCCAGCCCGTCGCACGTCGCACTCGCACGAACCACTCGCCTTCCATTAGTTAATTATCCCACTGCGCTGCAGTTCAGCCACCTGAGTCACACACACACCTGTCCGTCCACCTGGGCTGGCCCACTTAAGACGTCGATTTAGCTCAGCTGGCGCTAGTCGAGCGATTGACGTGTGTCCTGCCCCGCACGCAGTCGGTAGCCCGGCTAAACTGAACTTTGCATAATCCTTGGCTTACACCACTCACCTGTGTCCCCTAACTCCTCTTGCTCCTTGCAGATTCCACCCGAAAGCTGCAGGATGTGCTGCGGGAGTTCAGCTCGCCGAGTGCCGCCACCACGCCCAAGTGCATTCCGGATGGGGTAAGTGTTGCCAAAATGTCCTGCTCCGCTCCTGCAATTAATTGAAAGCGGATGACGGGTGCTGCCGTGGAGGAGCGATGAGGGATGGAGGGCAGACCCTGCTCAAGGCGCAAGTCAAGGGCTTCGCTGGCTTCGGGTCGGGTTGTCCCTTACACTCTAATCCTCAGCCTGGCGACTGGGGAAGACCGATGAAAGCGAATCAGCTAAGCTACGGAAACTCACGTGTGTGCACTGGGAAAAACTGAGCACACATCAATAAGTTATAGATATGTTCAGATGGTATTTTTGTGCCAAATGTTAGTATAGAATTATTCCGCGTTAATAGTATGCAAGCTGTTTATTCTTTAGAATAGGTTTTGAGATCCTTACAGTCTGACAGGCTAGTTAGACACTTATTTTGATTTCCCGAGTTTGTTCCTGGAGTAAAATAGATTTTCCACTAGTATGGCTGGACAGACAAGGAGCAGGAGCACTCTGAATAGAAAGTGGGCCAGGGGAAAGGGCATCCAGGTGGGGCGAAAGATTGAAAGTAAATCTTCTTATACGTACAATAAATCACAGACTTTTCAAGTTTACGCCTGAATGCCAAATTGAAATTGAATCCCAACAGAGACAGAACAGACACCGAGCTGCCCGGCCACCCTTGTTCCCGGATCCCGGTTCCCGAATGAATATCCTGACAAGTTTATACATACTGAATTAATTTGAAACTGCCTGCATCGCCATCAATTTGGTTAGAGCAGGAGCCATTGGAGCTGCATAAATTGTTACCGTCTCATCGGGGACAAGGGGATCCAGCTACCCAGCTAGCCCGCTACCCAGATCACCATGGGGTTACCAGGGAGACAAGCGAAGGACGTGCAGTTTGCACAGTAATATACATTTTTAATTTGCGAATTTGGAATCGTGCGAGCCAGCAGCATATATGCAAACGAAATCATTCTCGACTCTCCCTTTGTTTTCCGGTCTATTATTTGTTTTGCCAGCGTAACGAAATGGAAAAAGTATAATTAAGTTTCCGTCACTCTGGCTCACCTCCTGGCTTCCTTCCACACGGAGCTGGACGCGAACGTGAGTGAATGATTTCATCGGAATTCACTTTGATATCGAACACCCTGGCCGGGATGTTCCAGGGTGCTCCTGGCACTCGCTGTTTTCATTGCCTGCATTTTCCGAACGAAAGTAATTCCCGTAAATATTTCAGTTAGCGAAATGAATTGAGATGCCACGACTTGTGCGCTGCCAGGCAACAATTTCCAATTCCTATTCCCAATAAGCAGCTTACACGGCCGTCCTGCTTTAACTTTCCCCTAGCTTGAACTTTCACCCAAGGATCTGCTTAAAGCCCAGGAGCTTTAATTAGGTTCCTTAAGAGCCGCTCGTCCCCAGGTCAGCTTGGCAAAGAAAAATGACACGATTCCCGCTGCTTCCCCTGGCAATTGGTCACTCGGTGGGAATATCCTAAAAACAGCAGGACGAGGAACTGGAGTAGAGCCCAGATGGTCGTAAATTATGCACCGAACATTGCGATGCATAATGAATGCAGAGCGCAGATTATGTTCGCCGTAGAGGAGTGATACTTGTACATACGAGTGCCAAATGGCCCGTATGTGCGCCGCTACCCTGTGTGCGTGTGTGTGATTAGGGGCTTAATGAATATCGCGCATACGCACCGAACGCCCGAAATGTGCTTGAATATTTATTCATTAAGCCACGCGCTCACGCATAGCGTCACATAACGCATCCATGGGAATACCAGCCAGATTGAGGCCAGAATTACAGCGCAGGTCGGTGAAATACTACCGATCATTAGGCCCTTAACATTTTCATGATGATATCTTCACTGAGCTCATGTCAGCTATCTTGTCTTAAAGAATGTACCATTTAAAGTTTCTTATAGCAAATAAAATAGATATTACTATTCCAATTCAATTTACTTAAATCAAAATATATATTTTAAATTGCCTACTCTAAGTTTGCTTATTTATTATGCATTTAGATATTTGTCATCTGTCTATAAATATGTAAAATAATATATAATTAAAATTAAGCCATGAAATATTAGGCACACTGTCTTACTATTGCGCCTCTCAATGTCTGTAAGCAAAAGTTGAAACAGGACCCGCACCTCGAAATGTAGATAAGGAGTAGCGGAGGGAGGAGGGAATCTTCGCACGCGTATCTCGTTGCTCCTTGTTGGCTAAATAAATTTTGCTAACGCAATTCGCGCCATTATAGTGCTGGTGTGTGTGACTCGTTCGCAATTTATGCGTGTGCTTGCGGGAGTGTGCGTATCTGAGTATCTGTGTATCTGCGTATCTGGGTATCTGGGCCCGGGTTTACAATATGCCGATGCTTCTCCACTTAGGCGTGTCGCAGCCATTTGCTTTCACTGGCTTTAAGCAGTTTGCCATGGCACATAGATACATGGTGTAGTGCCAGTATCCACGACGACACGAGCATAAACTTCCATTTGCCTGTATTCGGTTTCATTATGGCCAAGGAAACAGCTAGCAAGTGGTTGGGCACACAGAGAGAAATATTTTAATTATCTTGCTTTCTGGCAAATCTTGCATTCTCAAGACACATTTGGCTTAGAAGTTGATGATACTCTTTGTAGACAATGCAGAATGGTATTCCAGTGAAATTCCCAGTTCGAGATAAATGCTTTATATGAAGAAAGATATAGTACGAGTATAATAACGTATAGCACTTTGTTTTCCGTGCGAGCCCAAACCTCAGCGCCCTCTTAACGCTGGCAGCTCTGGCTCGTTTGCTTTGTTTTATGTTTCGAAATTTAAAACGATGCAAAAGAGCAGCCAGAGCAGCCAGAGGAGCAGCAGCTCGCGAGGAGGCTGATAATAGGGGCAGAAACAAATTAGAAAGAATAGATACACGTGGCAGCCCAGCACCCGCTGATTATTTCGTTACTTGCGACACGACTCACTGCCTCTTGCGCAATTAATCGCACCCAACGCACCCATTCCCCTGCTGTTATCCTTGATTAGCTGCTATCCTCGCAGCGAGGCTGCAACTGGAGCCTCAAACTGGGACTGTAAAATCCGAAAAGCTGCTGTGGGACAACGTCTATCCATGCCAGCGTCTATCAATGTCGCATTGTTGATTCACGAATCGCGCCGCAGCTGTCAATGTGTTGACATTACACGTGGTGTTGACATGTAATTTGCCCCGATTCCCATTCAGCCAGGTTCCATTCCATGCCGCATCCATAAAACTGGGCCAGTACCCCTTGCCAAATGGCAAATAAAGAGGCGCCAGATCTTTGGGGAACATTCCCCGGCACGTACGAGCCGAATGTGTTGAACCTTTTTCACAGACAGACAGCGCTCGGATTTATGTGGGAATATTGTGCACCGGACAAATGTAAATAAAATGGCCTGCCACTCGCCCGCAGGAGAATTATGTATTCCATACGCGTAAAGCGGGAATTTTAAAGCGGAAATCCCAGCTTGGCGTCGCGCATTTCCTCCACTGACATTTGACCTTCAATTAGGCCGCAATCTCAACAGCTTCCTCGTGCATCAGCACCATCATTTAGTCGGAGATAAATGTACTTTCGCCTCACTTGGCACGCAGAGTCGTCTCCGAATATGTCACAATATGGCGAGTACTTATTAATCATACGCTCCGTTGTCAACGTTAATAAAGTCGATGACGGCGGTCGCTCCTCCCTTCCCTGCCCACTAAACAGGATGAGAAATGCGAGGCCCTCATTGGAGGCAACTGCAAAATGTTTTTCGCCATAATAACGTCATATTATGTTATTATATCCTTCCCCCCGCTCCCTGCCACAACAAACTCGATGCCACTCGGGAAACTTTCCCGGAAAACAGGGCGATGCGAAGGAGCGATGCATCGACGAGTGTTTTGCACACATTTTAACTTGTCACTCGTGAATGGCCTGTGGTAGATTTATTACCCAGTCCTGCAGTAGGAGAAGTGAGCAATTGATTGGTGTCCCCGCAAAACGCTTAAAGGGTTCTGAATATTATGTAGCAAGGGCTTAAACTGCGAGGATTCTTCATCTGAATACTTTTTAAGGGCGAATACTTCTCGTTGCTTTGGGATCCAAGTAGCTATGTTACACATGTGCAGAATATTTGATTGGCTGATAATCAGTGGTTGTTCAGCTTCAGATAAGTAAGAGTCATCAAGAATATTTTCTAATATTTCGCAAGAAATTTTGAGAAAAGTTGTGCGCACCCAGGGAAATTATTAAATACTTTCAAGACAAAGGTCGCCATAAATCATTGACTGGAAGCGCTGTATTTATATGTTCCAACTCTTTCTACAGGACATTGATTTCGACGGGTTCCGGCGCTTCCTGGACGCCTTCCTCGACTGCGAGGCGCCGCTGGACCTGGCCAAACATTTGTTTGTGTCCTTTCTTAAGCCGAATGTCACCCAGGCCCAGCTGCATGGCCGGGCACTTAATCAAATGGCCGCCATCAGCAGCACGGCCGCCTGTGCGCCGGTCACGTCGCACACGAAGGGTAAGAGATCCTCCTGGCCAGTGGCCACCCAGCTGACCATACGGACCATACAGACCATACTGCCCAACCCACCCACTCTCGTGTGCATGTGAATAATCGCTGAACATTTCTTTTGGCCCATCCCGCACCCACATCCCGACTGCCTGTAATTAGGCTCCATACCAAACATCAATAGCATTGCCGAGCTGATGCCGCAGTGCAGCGGAGGCGGAGGCGGCGTCGGCGGCACGGGGGGCGTGGCCGGGGCCGAGGGACACGCACAAGCCCGCAGCAGCTTTGTGGACAAAATCCACGGCATCACGGATAAATTACAGCACTCGCTGGGCGGACATCTATCCCACGATCCCAGCAAGACGGGTGAGTAACAGGGGAATCTGCAAGGGACTACGATTCAGGATGAGTTTACAGAATAGTGTTTTTGAAAGTGTGAACGATCTTGATCCTTAAAGAGGACTTTGGCTTTATGTTACTCACGTTAACGTTGAATTTTGCCGAAAAAACTTGTTTCCAATCGACAACAAATTGATACAATTGATACAAAAGGAATACAGAAGTTGTAAAAATATATAAAACATATTAGCAAGAATAATAAATTAAGCAAATAATTCATTGAATCTGTCATGTTCCGTAGTATTGAGTGCCAGTCGAGGCTTAATAGTATGACAACCAGATTTACATTTTGGGATAACACATAGCAGGCTTAAATCTATTTAAAATTAAAATGCAATCTCACTGCTCTCGATGATTAAAAATAGTGATTTGGTTTCCCTTTTAAAGAATTTATTTGTTAAAGCACCTAGTTAATAAGCTTACATGTATATGTCTGCCCTTGGAAACCTACGTAATTTGTGTGTCTGTTTCAACGGACGACGGTCCACTCAACAGGCAGTGTCCATCCGATGCTCACGGTGACGCCGAGTCCCTTGGCCAGCGGACCCAGCATGTTCCAGGCGAGCAATCCGGCACGTCGCTCCGTGGACTCCAGTCCCTCGCACTCGGCCACCAACCACTCGCAGATGTCCCGCAACTCCTCGAAGAAGAGCAGCAATTCGGTTAATTGCAAAATTGATGGTGAGCATTAATTAGACATCTCCGCCACAGAGTGCGCCCATCCGAATGGGAATTCCGATGTGCATGCGACTTCCAATTAGGACGCTTATTGTGCAATCAGCAAGTAATGTTGAATTGGGACAGGGACAGGGACAGGGAGTGGGCTGGAAACCGCACATCCAGCTGATTGGCCAGCCAGCATACGGAACTGGCGAACAATTCAAATGCAAAAATTACCGGCTATGTGCTCCACTTGTTCGGGGAAACTAACTTTTCTGATTGCTTTGTGAATGGAGAGCAGCTTTTGTGGCAATAGTTTTGCATTCAAAAAGTGGTTAAATGGGCGGATTTTAAATGCAAAGGCTGCAATGTGAAAATTGGGAGAGGGTTTTCATAAGTAAACAAGCGTGTTAATATTTATACTATGCATTTAAATGTATACTATTCAATAGAATACATTTAAATGTATACTTATTAATTTAAAGTATGAAGTCCATTTAAATCGTAGGTAAATGCAGCAGGGTGCGTGCTTTCTTGATGTTCGGATTGATAAAGTAAATGGTAGTACCCTTAAGACAAATGGCGTAGTGGCACAGGATGGCAGACTAAGCCAAAAACCCCGCTTACTTGCCATTTACTTAGTTAACTTCCTCGCGAACTTGCTAATTAGTCGAGCGAGTGGAAAAAGCAAATATCAGCGCGGAAGGAAAACAAGGCAGACATTCGCTAATTCATGAGTTCATAAATTATGCGCCCCGGACCGCCGCGCGAATTGCACTCGCTAGAAAAGACGAAACTTGGCACCGGAAGTAAGCCGCCCCTCCTCCGTTTCCCCCGCGAAAACAAGAAGGACAGCTAAAAAACAAAACAAAAAGCCAAGGGTCTCTTGTCTCAGAGATCGTGTCGTAAATCAACGCCCAATTAGAAACATTTCTGCATTTCACGAAGTCGCAACTCGTAAAATGCGAGGCCTGCGTTAAATTAACATTTATTGCTTACACACACAGACACACAGGACACTCGCACGCACACAGACGAAGCGAGGCGCACTTGCGGCCTGAAAGTATGCAGCACCATTTTTCGTTTTTGCGCCCTCGCCTTGTTTTCCTTTTGCCTTCATTCATTTCGCTTCGTTTGAAATGTGCACGAGAATGATTAATGAACGTAAATTTCGCTTTTTTCCTCGCTTTTTTTCGCCTTTGTCGCTGGCCAGCAGTTTCACGCATTTTGCCAGCAATTGGACGGCATTGTCCTGGAAGTTTAGAGAGTGGGAGTACACAGCGGGAAAACAGGCATGAGTTTCTGTCGGCTATGCTTCGTAATTAAACCGTATTAAACGTGCATAACACTTTGCATTTGACTTCTGAAACTGACAATTATATCAAAGTGATTCCTCTAACACGAATAATTATTAAATGAAATGTATGCATGCGGTTGCCTTTGACCACATTAGTAATGTGGCTCAGTAACATTAAGAATAATTGCCCAACAAATTGAACACGATTGCAGGCGATTTTTTGCTCTGCAGTAATTTACGGAAAAGGCCCAGCCAGGAGTTTCCCATTAGCATTATATATTAGGTACAACCAGGACGAGTGTGTGTGTCTGTCTGTGTGTTCGAGCGCCTTAAGCGCTAATTGGATTAGTTTTGCTTTGCTTTTTGTATTCCAACTGCCTGTGTGTGCGTGAATTAAATTTATTAGTCGGAATGTAGGCCGGCAAATAAGTTGACATTGATCCTGCACACACACTCAGCCTGTTTGCAAAACTTCCTGCACTCCTCGCGGAACCGACAGCCTCATTTAGTTGTTAAGAAGTCGGGCAAATATTGGCATTGTATGCGATGCGTGCATATATCTTTTAATTTATGGCGAACAAACGAACCCACAGTGGGCAAACATAATTAGCTAGAGTACAATCATCTCCATGTCTTTTTCGGGTGTTTGTCTGGCTCAGATGGAAACTCCGCATTAACATATAAATTAGCACATCAACGGCACACATAAATGGCCTGTCAAAGCACCGAGGATGGAAATCATTCATCCTCCTGCGGAAACAAAGAGCCTTTCTTCTTTCTCCTTTGCAAATGCCCAAACAAATTGCCCGCCACTCAGGACGCTTTGATTTCAATGCATTATGTAATTGCGCAGGACTTGACTGCCAGCCATTGGGAAATGCTGCAGGGAGCCAAAAAAGCTGCAGGAAAAGGGGAATATATTTGTAATTATGGAAAAACAACATTAAAGCGTAAAGGGTATCTGGGGCAAAGAACGGGAAAAGTTTCGGGTCGCAGGCTTTAAGCATTAGAGAACGAATCGAGGCAGCAATCTCAAGTTCATTAAGAGCCATAACAAAACGCAGGGTGCTGCCTTTTGGCCCGGTCAAATGCCGGCAATTAACATTAAGCATAATGGCCCCTGACTTCTCGGCTGTCGATGGCATTAAGGATAATGAGGTGCGGCGGCCACTCTGTCACTTTACAAATGCACTGGCACATGCAGTCCTCCAACCCACCACTCATCGCCTTCTTCATTTGCAGCTGACATGAAGCTCCTCGCGCGAAAACTCTCCCATTTCGATCCGCTTACACTCAAGGTCCCGCTGAAGGATGTCGTCTGCTATTTATCACTGCTCGAGGCAGGACGTCCGGAGGACAAGCTGGAGTGTAAGTGTGCGCGGCCTGCTCCTTAACTGGTTATTTATGTATTCATTGCGTTGCAGTCATGTTCCGGCTGTACGACACGGACAGCAACGGAGTCCTGGACACGGCCGAAATGGACGCCATTGTCAACCAGATGATGGCCGTGGCCGAATATCTCGGCTGGGATGTCAGCGAACTGCGTCCGGTGAGTGCCGGCCAAGTCCAACTTACATTAAAAACTCATTACGCGATTGCCACTGCAATCGATGCACGGGAAATCCACTTAGGTCACTCCACTGAAACCAGACAGACCATATCTCCCACACTCTATCAGTCGTCCAACGTCCGGTTGGTGGTCACGAATCCCGAAACCCGTTCGACTACTCATTGACCCAATCCCATCCAATAAAACTTTTTCAATTACTTACCAACAAGAAAGCGGCAAACAAAACACCGCGGAAAAAACACTTGAAATTAATTCTGCCTTTATTGTTTGAGCAACTCAGCGATAGTCCCAGCTTAGCTACACTTGAAGAAATGTGTAAATTCATTTAATTGAATATACAAAGGAATAATACAATTTTCGAAGCAATCGCTGATTTTATCCCATTTCATCCCTAATTAATTAATTACATTATTTGTATAATTAAAGTCTTTCCCACTTGCCCATTTCTCTTACTATTGCAGTGCTTCAAATGCAAATAAATTGTTTATTTACCTAATTACTGAGAAAACAATTTCCTCGTCCCTGGCAGCAAATCAATGCTATCTTACAGTTTCTCTGGCTGCGTGATTTCAAATATTATCAATTAAAAGGTCTCTTTTTCGTTTTGTGTTCCCCGTGTCTCCATTTCAACCGCCAATTGGTGGAGCTACCACATCGCATAGGCAACTTAATAGTTTCAGCAACAGAAAAAGAACAGCCTGAACCTCCCCTCCCTCAGATGCCCGCCACGCTGACAGGCAAAGCAAAAAATACGAGTTCGAGTATGCCCAGCAATGAAAGGAATATAAAAACAAGAAAAAACTGCGACCGCAAATAAAGTCAAAGCGCCACAAAACTCAATTAACAAAATACCCCTGGCTATGGCGGAATGATTCCAGCCGCATTTCCCGCCTGTCCGCCTGTCCGCCGTTCGCTGTCCTCGAAGGACTTCCTTTTCCGCCGCCCGAGATCCGAGGAGCCCGAGTTCCAGTTGCGTTGCCATCACGACTTTATGAGTGCCGCATACTTTAAATTCTAGGCAGACCCAGAAAATATTTTAATCAAAATATTTTTAGCCAAGTTCCGCCAAGAAGCCAAGTTGGGGTCAGCCCTTTGGCCCATTATCCTTTTCGCTCTCCAGTTGCGGCACACAAATAATCAAAGCACTTAATGAGTTGCATAATTCTGGCATTCGTTTCCGGGCGAATATGGAATTCCCGGGAAAAACAAAAGGGAATCGCAAGTTGAATAAATTTGAGAGTGAAATTTTCGCTCCACCCTGAATAATTTATAGAGCTCAGGAACTCGTAGCTCATCGATTTGCTTGGATTTGGAATAACGTGTGCAATAAAAGCCAGAGGGAAGAGAATCACTTGAAGTCTTCAAAGAAGCTAGCTCTTCATCTACCACAAAGTAGTGGAGGAAAAGACATCATATTTATTTAGTTTGAGCTACTTTAAGACCTTAGGACAGACAAGTCAGCGTATGAAGTACGTTGGTACGGACAAAAAAATATTTGTACAATTCTGCAGGAAATGCATTTGCCAAACCAAGTCAGTGTAATAGGTTTACATTCCCCCAACCGAGAGAAGTGCATTTCAAACAGGAAGTTACCTTTCCGTGAAGTTTCATTCCAGCTAAGAATTACCCATTTTTCGGTTTCACTCCACTCACTGCAATCCGCAATCCGCAATCCCTTCTCGTACTCACAGATACTGCAAGAGATGATGGTTGAAATCGACTACGATGCCGATGGAACAGTGTCCTTGGACGAGTGGCAGCGAGGCGGGATGACTACGATTCCACTGCTGGTGCTCCTGGGTGGGTAATTTTCCATTTAGCACGGCAAGAAAATATCACCAACTTTGCTCAAGTCAAGTTTTGTACAAAATGTAGAACAGAAATCAGAAATATGTTTTTGGCAACACCTCAAGGGCTTATGTTTCCGTGTTAAAATTGCTAAGTGGAGAAGTTCTGTAATGCTCTTAGTACCGATACTCCCCAGATGTGGGTGATATTTTCTCGCTGTGTGGCTGCCCCGTTCCCCTGCTAAGTGCGCCTTTGCCGGCTGAATGCCTTGATCTGTGACTGGTTGGCTGCTGCCGTAATAATCAAGTCATTTGCCCAGGTGCCGCGGGGGCGGGGTGCAGCTGCAGGCGCCCCTTGATACGCTTATGCAAAGTGACAACTCTCTCTCTTCCACCTGCCACCTGCCACCTGCACCCTCCACACCTCAATCTCTCCATCTCTCAATCCTCCCCAGGTGTCGACAGCACCACGCTCAAGGAGGATGGCATCCACGTGTGGCGCCTGAAGCACTTCAGCAAGCCGGCGTACTGCAACCTCTGCCTCAACATGTTGGTGGGTCTCGGCAAGAAGGGTCTCTGCTGTGTGCGTGAGTATCTGTGTGAGGGCACACTTCTGTGTGGGGGCCTGAAGACAGGAAATTGTCTATCCCAATGGCCGAAGCTACTTTAAGGCCATTTTACTACCAACAAAATCCCCAAGAGTTACGTTTATCCCATCAATATCAAATATATGTGTATATCATGGAAAGTTGTTTTTAAGATAAGCCGTTTCGCTGAAAAAAGTAACAATGTGGTTTTCGCACTTGTTTTTAGAATGTGTGTCTCATTCAAATATAAAAACTCACTCAAATATAAAAACAAAATTCGTCAGTTTTATTGCTTAAACTTGAAATCAAGCAGATGAACTTTAGTTTTGTTTACAAAATCTTTTATTACTCAAGGCTGATTGTACAGATTTAGTAAGACTGAGTATTTTTATTGTTTAAACTTGAAATCAAGCAGATGAACTTTAGTTTTGTTTACAAAATCTTTTATTACTCAAGGCTGATTGTACAGATTTAGTAAGACTTATGTTATTACTTATTAAAATGTAATTTTCAATGTTTGAGATTCAAGAACATGTTAAATAGTTTTGTCTTACTGCAATTTATATTAAATAAAACTGCAATAATTATAATGGTTTTATAAGCTACATCAACTCAATTAGCTTACACATACCTTGCATTATATAATAAACCTTATTATGTTTGTGAAGCAAAGTAACTTGTATCTTACAGTTTGCAAGTACACGGTTCACGAGCGGTGCGTGCAACATGCCCCCGCGTCGTGCATCACCACCTACGTGAAGTCGAAGAAACCAAAGTGCGGCGGGGACCTTCTGCATCACTGGGTGGAGGGCAACTGCTATGGACGGTGCTCCAAGTGCCGCAAAAGGATAAAGGCCTACCACGGAATCACCGGACTTACCTGCCGCTGGTGTCACATGATGGTGAGTGAATCTTGTATCTTTTACCTAAACCGATATCAGTAATATTATAAACTAAATCGGGAAATGTAGTATTGGTCATACTTCAAATTTGAACTATATTAGAACTAGCCAGACACTAAGTAAACACATTTAAATATTCAGAGGAATTTCTATTTGGTCTTATTAGTTATTATTAATTAGTTATTATTACTTATTATTATGGTAATTCGAGTTACATCGGCTGCCCGATTCGGCTTAGAATGAATTGACAGACAAGTGCCGCATAATCAATCCGTAACAAGCCCAAATCAGATCAGTTCTGGCAGAGATTGCCGGCATTGTTTCGAAACAAAAATTCCAATTACACGTAAAAACAAGGCAGCCTTTGGCCCAGCACTCCCACAGTAGTTTCGTTGGAGCTGTGATTCGCAGCAGGCAGGAACACCCACACTTGCAGTAGCGCAATCCCCCGGAATCCCCGGAATCGCGCACCCAACCGGGACTCGGATCCATCCCGATCCTGTCCCGGCCACACATGAGACAGCAACTTCGTTATGGCTGGCAAATTGTCACGTTCCGAACAAATTGCGCTACTGCTGCCGCCGTTGCATGCCACCAACTTTTGTGTCCTGTGTCTTTGACAAGTGCAGCCGAGATAATGCCGAATTCCTTTTCGCCAGAGGGTCGTCGCCGGGATCGAAGGTCGGGAAACTTGGTCCTTCTAGCCGGATGCTGCTGCATCGGCAAATACTTTGTAAGCCAAACGTAGCCGACGCTTTTGACAGTCAATAACTTCGCATTTTGAGTGGATGTGTCTGTGTGGGCTTCTAGTTCTGCCCACATAAAAGGGGAATGTGGTTGTCAGCCCTCCACCGGCATGAAATTCCTCGTCACAGATACACTCTACCTAATGCCGCTTAAAGTAAGCACAATAACGTTAAGGTTTTTACCTAAGATGAATTTAAAGTGCACATAACGCTTTTAGATTTATAGCACTTTAACGTGCACCGCATAAATACTTTAGTCAGCTTTTCATAGCTTTTGCTAAGCATTTTCAATTTTAAATTCCCTTTTTAAATATAAACTAAATTTAGTTAAAAATCCAAATAAATACAACACAACTACTATTTTCAGACTTTGCATTTTAGTCAGAAATTAGCAACGCATGTGTATGAAACTCCCAAATATCTGTATATTTCAAGTTTATCAAATCGGACGCTGCTCATAAAGCTGCTCAGAAAAATAGTTGAAAATAATAGTAGAGTTACTGCAAGGCTACATAAGTTCAGCTTGCATTTCTTCATGGTTAATTCTAAAAAAGTAGGAAATGCTTACAAAAATTAAAAAAAAACGGTGTTGAGCATAGACGGACACTGCTGCAATTAAAAATGCTATATACATTTTAAGATTCGCTTAACTAGAAACAAAAACTTTTAAGCCTGGTCATCAGTGCTTGACCAACTCCAAATCAATTTTAGAGGCCGCAGCTGTGAAAAGTAATGCGAAAAAAGGAAGCCGCGTGGCCATTAGCAAAAGAGGCAAGACTGCGTTTCAGCCAAATTGGTATTTAAATGAAAATCCGCGCCAAAATCTCATTTAGGCCAAAATTAACCATTTTTTCTGCACCACGGGTCGGGTAGTCGGCGCTAACAAACTTTTAATCGGATTCATTAAGGCAAAATGAACGCTTGAGAGTCGGCTTCCTCTCCTTTTCCACCATTTCCGCCATAAGTGGCCTTTGGCCGGCAATGAAGTGGAAATTTAATTTAACAGCGTAGATTTTCTACGAGACCGCGATATCTGGCCATATACTCTGACTAATTTGATTCGTCCCCATCCCATCGATAGCTCCACAACCGCTGCGCCTCTTCGGTGAAGAAGGAGTGCACCTTGGGTGAATACGCCGAGCTGATTGTCCCGCCCACAGCCATCTGCCCAGCGGTTCTGGACCGCCAGCGATCCGTGAACCAGGCCCACAAGGTGAGGTTGCATGTGTTTTCCTATTACCTCCGTAAAGCTGCTTGCTCACTTTAATTATTCGAAAACATATCAAATAAGCGTGACTCTTTAAGGTATATTAGATTGCACATTCTTGTATTATTGTTTTTGCCACAAAGCAAACTCATCTTCAGTGTTAAAAGTTAATACGCCAGAAATGCATTCCTATGCAATTGAAATTCAAGACTTGGTCGAAATAATTCGTTGTGTCTGTCTTACTCAATAACAATACTTCATTTGACACTTGATAAACTTGTTAACTTGCTTGTCTAATAAATTATAATTGAATTCAAATTGCAATACAAGATTTTGTCGAAATAATTCGTTGCGCCTGTCTTACTTAATAACAATACTTAACTTGCTTATCTAATAAACTAAATAAACTGAAAAGAGATGCTATTGATCTTTCGAATCATTTTCCACAAGACATTTGCACACCATCCTGCCGCAGACAGAATCACCCTGAGAACCTAACTAACCCCTTTCGAAATTGAACTTCCGCCTTCAAAATTTTGAAAACCTAACGCCAAACATAACAATTGGAACTGCTGCTCCGTGCCTACCACCCATTCCCATGACATTCGCTGAAATCGTAACCAGAAATCCCAAATGCATCACCACCAGGCCACCCACTTCCAAATCACGCCGCCGGACGAGCTGAGCTGCCCGCTGCTGGTGTTCGTCAATCCGAAGAGCGGCGGTCGCCAGGGGGATCGCATCCTGCGGAAGTTCCAGTACATGCTCAATCCGCGCCAGGTGTACGACCTGTCCAAGGGCGGGCCCAAGGAGGGTGTGTGTGTGAGTGATGGCCGTTCAAGCACGGTGATTGATTTCCGCTCTCGTTGCCAGGACTCACGCTCTTCAAGGACCTGCCCCGCTTCAGGGTCATTTGCTGTGGCGGCGATGGCACCGTCGGCTGGGTTCTGGAGGCCATGGGTAAGCTAAGAATACCGACCTGGTTTAATAATACAAGTCCTTAGGATTGCTCACATCATTTGCAGTTTTCAAGAATCCCTATAGATTGGCTCACTGGGTAAAATTTGAGATATTAAAGAACTCTGAATGATAAATAGATAACTTGCTGTTGGCCCTAAAAATAAATAATCAAAATATACAACTATAAGTAACGTGTCCCTGGCTTTCCTGCAGATTCCATCGAGCTGGCCAGCCAGCCGGCCATTGGAGTGATTCCCCTGGGAACGGGCAACGACCTGGCCCGCTGCCTCCGCTGGGGCGGCGGCTATGAGGGCGAGAACATCCCGAAACTGATGGACAAGTTCCGAAGAGCCTCCACCGTGATGCTGGACCGCTGGAGCATCGAGGTGACCAACACCCCGCACAGCGAAGAGTTGCGGCCCAAGGTGAGTCGCAATACAAGCCCAGTTGAACTAAATATTCGTGAAACAGGAAAGCAATATTTGGCATTCTTCACGATAAGATATATATCATTTGAAAACTATAAATCCATATGTAAATCCATCATATAAATCAAAATATGCCTGAAAGGCTTTCAACGATAAGACCCACTCCCGAGTCTCAGATTGGAGTTAATGGAGTGACATTTTAGGATACGAAAACCCATTAATGCGCAACATTTAGGGCCGTACTGTTTTATTTATTGCTTTTTTAGTCCAGTGCTGGGTATCTTTCCTAACGTAGTTCGTATCGAATCGAATCGTCCATAACCCGCCCAAATTAGGCGTTTGTGGGCGTGACCTGCCCTTGCCAGCTGGAAAATCCAATTATTGGCCACAAAGCGCTTACCACGCACTGCCATACCCATCCTCGTCCTGAGCACCATCCTTACTCTGCCTCTGGGGAGGAAAACGATTACACAAACTAATTTTAGTGGCTGGAAGGCGTGATGCTGACGCTGCCAACCGGCAACTCGAAAAACTCCAATCCCAACTGGCAATTGCTAAGCCAAGTTTTCCCTTCTTTTTCCGCCGCAGGTGACGCTGCACTCGAACATGCAGAAGGTGATTGAGCTGTCGCAAAGTGTTGTGGTCGACAAATCGCTGATGGAGCGCTTCGAGGAAATCCAGCGGCAGAGCAAGCAGGTGGCCACGACCATGGGCACAGCGGCCTCCAGCACATCGATTATGATGGCCAGCAAAACGGAAACGGAAATGGAAACAATGGCCACCATGGAGTTCGGCAGCAGCACGACCACAGCCAACAGGACGACCACGACCACGACCAAGAGCATTTCGATGTCCACGTTCGAGACGCAGTGCCTGCAACAGACCCTGCGGAGAGCGATGAGCAGCAGCAGCAGCAACACGAGCTGCGGTAGTCCTTGCAACGGCAACCAGGATGTTGAAGCGGAAGTAGATCCCCATTCCGTTGGCGTGGCCGAAGTCCGGGAAAAGTGCTTGCCCAGGAGGTCGGGTGAAACGGAAAAGCAATCACTTGAGACGCTGCTGCTGCAGCACAAAAAGCAGATGCAACAGCAGGAGCTGCAGCAAGGAGCCTCTTCGCTGGCTGCCGAGGAAGCTGCAACAGCAACGCCATTCGGGAATAATCAAAGCGATAATAATAGCCAGTGCAATAAGCAAAACAACATCCTTAAGCAGCAAATTACATTGTCATTGGACTTGTCCGACCATGAAGACGAGCCCAAGGAAGGCGATGGCGATGGCGGGGGCGATGGCGCGAGGAGCAACGGCAACAGCATTCCGGCAACACCAGTCACACCAATCACACCCACCACTCCGAATGCCACGTCAAGTGTGCCGCCGCAGCAGCAGCAGCAACAGCATCTCCAGTTCGAGCAGCAACAGAAGCCCATCAAAGTGCAATCCGACAAGGACTGCACGGTGCCCTACAACATAATCAACAATTATTTCTCCGTCGGCGTGGTGAGTAATCTTCTATGCGTGCACAGGAAAGAATTTATTTCACTTCCATATCGACAATTTGAATTGCTGTGGCATCTTTTACAAAAACCGTATATGAAAAGAATGTTACAACCTCGAATTTGATAATTCTTCATCACATCGCAGTGACCATTTGTTTTACCAGGGCGTTTTGAGTATAGATGCCATTCTTTTTAAGCTTCAGTGACAATAAAAGTGGGCGTTGCAAATAGAATTATTAAATATAGATAATCAAAATATTCATAAAATGTATAGCAAATTTCTGTAGTTGATATTTATTTGCTGAACTACCTAAAGTGAATGTCATATAATCCCTGGAAAGCATTCCTTGCCCTGCTGTTCCTTGGACTGTGACTCCTTAGTTGCATCCACTAATGCCAGCCACTCCGGATCCAGATTCACTCCGTCACATGTCAGATGCTAAGCCGGCGGTTGTCATGCCATTTCCATTCGAACTCGCTCCGCTGCTCGTGTTGCCCATCCACATCCATGTCCATGTCCATGTCCGTGTCATCAGCAGTGGCCACATCCGCCGTAACAAGAGCAGCTATGCAGCAATTTTCATAATTACTGAGGACGAGCTGTCGTGGCTGTTGACATGGGATTTGCAGTTGACAAGCTCGCTAGCCAGGCTTAATTTGATTATCCGAGGAAATCGCATCACAAGTCTTTAGCCTTTGTCTCGAACTGATTGCCGGAAAATTCGGCTTGTGTAGGTGTGCAGCAATCAAAACAGAATTCTTAATTGGAAATTTGCAAAACTTAGTCTAGTGACTTAGGGTCTTTACTCTGTATTACAGTCTTGTTATTTATTTAGCTTCGATAAAAGAGGTTGACTGCAATTTATGAATTATCTCGTTCAGCTAAATTATATAGTTTTGATTGGGTTGTCAGCAGTCATTGTTTGTACATTATAAGGAAACTGCTACATTCGTTACATTCAGTAAAAGCAAGATACACAGACACTGTGCAACCTTGATCACCCAATGGACCCTAAAGACCAATAATATGAATGGCAAAAGTCCCGGCGATGGTTGAGTGAAGCGACTCGGCGTGGCTGTTCAATAATTCATTTATGCAGCGGCACAGCGCCCAAAAATCAGCCCTCAAAGCGCGCAAATGAATATCCTTTGGGGCAGGCAATGGTTTTTCAGATGCAAATTCGCGAGCAACGCAGTTCAGCTGGATGCATTCATAACCGCGGAGCGCGCTGAGCTCAAACAAAGACGCTTCAATAAAGAGCGGAGCTGGCTCCGTATCCCCTGGAACCATGAATCGTGCCGGCCGATTAGTCAAAGACTGTGGCGCGTTGCAACACCTTTTGCATGCAAAGTGGCTGATTTTCGCAAAAGTCGAATGCCACACGCCCGTGGCTCAGGTGCAGATACAATTGCTGATACAGATACACATACAGATACCGGCGCAGCTGTAGGATAGCAGACACAGATGCACATACTTTCGCATCTTAAGCTGGGGGATCGGGGCATGCAAACGAGGTGGCACACAATCATCAGCTGCGCATTTGCATCATTGATGCTGCAACGCTTTCGATTGGCAGGTGCAATTTGCACTGTTTGCTTGCACTTTTGCCAGCTGTCGAGACCAAACGGCCCCGAAAGGTAGGCAACACTCTTCTGCAATTCAAATTCACTTAACTCGAGAGTCCAGCCCAGCCAGCCGGAATTGCCGAAAAACTGCAAATAGCCAGAAACGTTTAGATTAATGGGTGCCCAGGCTGTGGGCAGACCGAAACTTGTGTCATTATAATTTCCAGCAAGTGTTAAATTAGTAGCAGCTCAAGGCGACGCCAAGGACCGCAAGTCAGGAAAAGAAACAGATTGCGCCCCAGGGACCAACATGTACATATAGAATGCCCACACACTCGCTGGCAATAAATAGGCGGATGGATAAAACTTTGCCCAGCTTCGTAGGGCCTTTTGAATAATTTAGTATGATGTGAGATACGAAAACGGCCCAGGAACAGGCAGACCAACATCAAAATCACAGATACTCGCACTTTCAGCGGCTTGCGCTCTGCTTATCAGGCCGGGATTTAGTAGAGCCATAAACTAAAGTTAAGTGACAACTTTACAGCTCGGCCTGGCCGCAGAAATGAAGCGAAATGTGGCCAAATGAAACAGGAAGTCGTACAAATCAGCCCGGCAATGTCCTGCCCCCGTTTCCGTTAAAAAGCAAGGAATGAAAGGATATGTGGGGCCAAGCTCTTAAAAGTGCACTTTCTTCTCCAATGTATTATCTTGAGAAGTTACATTAGATACCTAATACTAAATGGGAACCTGATTTCTTCATAAAATGAATTTAAACTTTGTGAATTCGCATCCGTACACTCAACTTCGCAGGCCCCATTTTAACATTGACCATTAAGAAGTGAAATCAACTCCTAATGCGTTTTTGATTGATGGAAATCATATCAAATACCTAAGCGATCTGCACTACACACGAGGTTTGTTGCTGAGAAAAGCACTGAGCTCTAATCGCTTTGGGTTCGCGTTTGTTGTGCTGTGCACAAGCAGGATATGTGGAGGATGTGGAGGTGTGGGTCCTGCGAAGGTCACACCATTTGTCAAGTGGCGGCTAAAGCCGAAATCCTTTTTGTACAAACATTTTGCGCTCCCCAGCGCCACAGAGTTCAGCCTAATGCTCCTGCCACAGAGCCCCGGCAATTGCACACCAGATCCCACAAAATCCGCACCAGAGCCAAAATAAAAATGTGCGCCCATGTGGGCTGGATCCTTTGGATTCGCCGCCATGTTTGGGTGTGGATTTGGGCTTGGGTTTCCCCGTATTTCTGTGTTTCTGTGTGCGTGTGGCGTGTTAGTTTATTTATGACTTGATGTGCGTCTGTTTAAACAGTAGGCGTCTACAGGCGAAGTAATGGCGATGATGTTATTGCCGTATCTGCTCCTGCTCCTGCTCCTTCTCCAGCTGCCGGGATTTCACTTGTCGGACACATTTCACACGGAGAGCTCTTTGTCCTGGGCCCATCACGAAATCCATTTAACACTCATGTACATGAACATGTGTCTGGTCTGCCAGGGAGCGCTTCGGTTCAAGTGGCCCAGCTCCTTGGGCACCAGCGAGCATCCTTGGGGAGACGGGAGCAGCAGGAGCACTCTGCTCGGGTAATACAGCATGAAAAGTATTTCACACTGACGCCTGGGTTTAACGTCAAACAATTGACGTTGAGCGCCAACTTGTGCGACGATAATAAAAGTGCGAGTTCCAGGCAGATTTGGGAGTTCAGCCCAGCATTTAGCCGGCGAATCTGTCTTTTCGGATAACTCTGTGCGAATGGTAAAAGCAATATAGCTATAGGGCTACATTAACTATTGACAATCATTTGTTGGTGCTACACAATAATTCCACATTTATTTACATTTCAATTGCTAGGCTTCGTTAACTGAACTGGCGAGTTATCTGTCACTTTTCATTTGGAGATAACAATTAGCAATTCCTGGACAGGGCTTAAGTGAAACTTTAACAATTACTATCAAAATATTTTAAATATTGTATAAGCTAGATTCTCGATCTAGCTTTTTGTTGGCGTGCTCTTGTGTGGAAAAGTGGGTTTTCTTGTGGCAGAGTCGTCAGCACTGCTCGAGAACAGGGACTACTGCCAACTGAAGGCTGATATGGAGTTAATGTGCAATTGTCTGAGCTTCGACTTGACTTTGGCTCAAGTTTTATGTGCCATTTAAGGAAGGGCTTTTGTACCTGGGTTGCGCATACGCCCCGTTGCCTTGAATGGGATTTCGACTTATCTATAACTGCTCGCCTTTCGCCTGCCAGCTGGGGTACACAAATTGTTTCATTTACCTCACACCTCCAAGTCCTTTTGGGCAACGTGCCGCCTTCCATGGCTGAAATGTCGTGAAATGTCGGGCACCATCGGCTAACTTTCCCCAATGCAAACAAGCTGTCAGCCCGTGCGGTCTCCCCACCTCCTCCGACAAGGAGTAATGGGTATGGTGCGGTCGAGGCATGCTAATAAGCTGGGCTGTCACTAAATTAGTTTACCGCACAGGCCGTGCATAAAGTGACATCGGAGCTGGGGAGTGGGAGCACGCGGAAGCGGGATGCGGCTGTAGCTAATTAAAAAGTTTTTCGTTGATTTTTCGATTTTAAGCTCTGGCAGGCGCTCGCTCATGTTGACAATTCAATTTGACGTCGAGCGGTAATAAATCTTATTTGCTGTGCAACCAGCAGGCCGTAATTGAAAGTCCTGCCGCCACCACGTGCCCCCAATCCGGCGGACAAAGGGACCGGAGACGCGCGTGCCTGTGTGTATTTGCCGAGCGACATGCATAACAAATGCGTTGGCAGCCAGTGCAACGTGTCGTATGAGCAACGCCGGGCCGCAGGCTGCCACGCAACCGAGTACCAGCTTAAGAAATTAAAATGCAACCGTCCTCCCGATAAGGGACTCCCGCCATCCGTCTCCCGTCCGTCTCCGTGAAATGGAGTGCCTGCGGCTCCGAAAGGCAAGCACTTCTGCACGGGAAGGAAGCATCCGGCACGTGAGCTCATCCAAATGGTGTATGAGAAAAGCTGGCTAATGCTGAGTGACATTTGTGGTGAACAACTTGGTTTTCAGCTTCTCCCAAATCAGCGCAAATTAAACATTTGGCTGCATGGCATTGGTTTCACAAGCTGAATATTAGGCATTCCATATAGTTTACAAATTCACATACAAATTCAAGCGAAATTAAATGCAGTCGTAAGCCTTTAGGATGCTTGATAAACTCTTGAAATTCCACAACGTTTTCGAGTACTGCAAACACCTGAGATGAATAGCTCTATTCCCACCCGCCGATTGCTAATATAATTTAGGTGTCGTATCTAAGGCTCCGCCACAAGATTAATTAGCATTGCTGTGGTCGGGCCAATCCGAACAAATCCAATCCAATTGCATTGCCATGGCAGCCATGGTAGGAGTGTCAATCTAATTGAGATTTCTGGGAAAGTCTGAATGGCAAATAGCAATCGCGGTCGAGCACAGTCCGAACGTGACCCTGAATGGCACACTTCCCAGCTGACCTTTTAACTGGCCCGCTCCCAGCTCATCCCACACCGCACTGATTCTGCTTATTCTATTGATTCTGTTCACCAGGACGCCGCCATCTGCGTCAAGTTCCACCTGGAGCGGGAGAAGAACCCGCACAAATTCAACAGCCGCATGAAAAACAAGCTGTGGTACTTCGAGTATGCAACATCCGAGACGTTTGCGGCATCCTGCAAGAATCTACACGAGAGCATCGAGATTGTGGTAAGTGGATGGGTGAGATTGGAGAGGTCACCCGTCGTGCGTGATTCATTAACGGATGCTGGACCGAGAGCTGCGCAGCGTGTAACCTTCGCTCCATATTTGCAGTGCGATGGCGTGGCCCTGGACTTGGCCAACGGACCCCACCTGCAGGGAGTGGCGCTTCTCAACATCCCGTACACACACGGCGGCTCCAATCTTTGGGGCGAGCACCTGTCCCAGAAGCGGATCCGCAAGAGCGCTGGGCCCTTCGGCAAGAGCAAGAAGCTCCGGGCGGGCGACAAAGAGTTCTCCGCCACCAGCTTCAACTCCGTGGACCTCTCGGTGGCCATTCAGGGTGAGTTACCTATGTGGAGCCTTAACCTCCCTGAAGTATAATAGTTTTGCCAATTTGGATTTAAACGTTCATTACTTGTATGAAACTGTTTAATCAAAACCTGTTTACACAAAAATAGAATTTATAAATATGATATGGCTCAGGATATGAAAATCCAGCACTTACGACTATGTATTCAAACAAGAGCACTAATGAGTGGAAGTACACGTCAAATTCAATTGGTTTTTAAGAGCAGTACTGTTTATTCATAGAAAAACTTCTTTTGAATACGATATTTATTGCTTAAGCTGATTTTTATTTTCAATATTTAGTAGAAAAACTAAAGACGTCGTTCATTACATACAAACCAAGAATAAAACCAACACTAATTAGCTGCCACACATCCTTTTTAGACTTTGGAGATCGGCTAATCGAGGTGATTGGGCTGGAGAACTGCCTGCACATGGGCCAGGTGAGGACTGGACTCCGCGCCTCGGGACGCCGCCTGGCCCAGTGCAGCGAGGTGATCATCAAGACGAAGAAAACATTTCCCATGCAGATAGATGGCGAGCCCTGGATGCAGATGCCCTGCACGGTGAGTACCCAGCAAATAATGTTGGTGCTCAAACAGTTTCATCTTTACGTTGGATTTTCCTGCTGCAGATCAAGGTCACCCACAAGAACCAGGTGCCCATGCTGATGGCACCGCGATCGGAGAAGGGACGCGGGTTCTTCAACTTGCTGTGCAGCTGATTCAGGCGCAGCGCATCGAGCGACTTCATGGGTCGGACCGCCCAGGAGTCGGCCGATGAGCTGGATGATGACTTTCGGATCGTGACTAGAAGCACCACCGTCCATAACATAGCCTAGCGTCAATAGCTTTAGCCCCAGTCCACCCGCGATCGCATCGAATTGGTTTACCCTAGGTTAAGGCTTCCCTTATGATGTGGTTAGATGCGCTATATGTATTATTGTATGCATGTATGTCGAGTGAGTTACAGAGCTTTATATTTAGTGTTAGACTAGCCAAATATACATACAACCGAGTCAAGTCCATTCCAATGGGATCCGAGTGCGGTGGCTGTATATAGCAATACTGCTACGGCTTTAGGCCACAGGATATTTTAAGAACACTTTAAAAACGATAACATAGCGAAAATTGTCCAAAGATGCAACTGAAATGAGACCAACCAAGCAACCAGAACAACAAACCAAACAAACAGCATAGCAATGCGAATTTTATGCCTTAGGCTAAGTAATTTATTCCGTCATCACCAGTGGTGAGTGTTGCTGGGATCGACGAGATATATGTATACCGACGTAAAACTAAGCACATATCATTGATTTTCGACTCGAGATAATGCATTTGAGCAGCACTCGCCACTGACCTACGAACTTTACTTTTTTTTGGTAATTTGGTAATTTATATTGTATATAGCGAAACAAATGTAACTTGACATGCAAATGTCAACTAAATGGTGCAGCTTTAAACGAAATTTTATATATGAATACATATATTGTGATGACACGAATCGGATGTTGAACAATACTACAAACATGTATATTTCATATAGTCGTATATCTATTATTAGTGCTACTAAGGTCCTAACAAATACAATACTCATAGAAGAATACCCAAAGCCTTTTCACCATCCAAAAATCAAGCACTTCTGGAGGGCCAACATTACCCTCCAAAGTACATTTTAGATCGAAAAGCCACATTCCAAGCATTTTCGACACCACATGCAAATCTGGTAAAGGGAAATCATCAAAAAATCTCGATTGTTAAATGTAGTATCCCTAGAAAGTGTTTAGCTAGTAGTTATTTAATAACACAAAACCAAAGAGCACTATTTTTGAACTATTAGGTAATATGAGCGACACTTCTGTGGAAGAAACCTCAGATGGAATGTTAATTGGATATACTCGCAATATAATATGTGTCCTTTGAATCGTTACTCCCCTTAGATGTTCGGAAAATTAACGCTAATTTAAAAGCCTAACCACAGTTTTTACAATTCAAACCTAATGTTATGGAGCGCGTCAAGTTGTCCTAGTTATTTTCCGAATCCAAATTGAGTTCTCCTTCTACGTGCCATCCTAACCCTTGGACTTCCTCAGCAGGATATCCCAACTGCACACCATTAATCTTTAATGTACGTGAACCAGTGTACTGTCGAACTACTATTGCAAACCAACGTAATATACATGAAAGTCGATTTAATTTTGCAAATAAACATTTTCAATGCGATTCCCCGCGCCCACTAGTCCTTGGTTTCGCCAGGAACACGGGGATTTGGTGCCAGCGCCGGGACGCCGCTAATGCCACACAGTAGCCAGTTAACATTAATTATAAATGAACCACTTAATATTAGTAAAATACAAAGCGAAGCGGCTCAACCAAGGCCACGCTTGTGTACAGTACAATTAGATCTAAGCGTATACCTGTCTAAAATTAAAAGTAGCTTCTAGTTGATATTACCAGAGAAATGAACGAAGGTAGCAAGTGCAACTTGAAAACTATACTCTACGTTAAGAGATTATATATAATGCCTAAGTAGATGAATGTATCCCCTAAGCGGAGTAATAATATGTGTACAAAGCTGGGTTCTTTTCGTAGGCGCAGTAGTTTTTAATTTTCAACTTGAATTATCCACTGATGTGCTGCTTTAGGTGTCACACGCTATAACCCTATGCCCCTCAGCAGTTCGCCATGAGCACTGTGCCATTTGGATATTCACTTGTGCCAATCACTGGG
The DNA here is from genome assembly GCF_003286155.1 of Drosophila erecta. Taxonomy (NCBI): domain Eukaryota; kingdom Metazoa; phylum Arthropoda; class Insecta; order Diptera; family Drosophilidae; genus Drosophila; species Drosophila erecta. The sequence goes on from NW_020825200.1 coordinate 19,208,953, forward strand.
GGCGATGGGGTCCCATAATGTTCTCAAGTTAAGGTGTAAAAGGTGTAACCACTTTAAAATAGGGAATGCAATGTAAAACTGTAAAGTGCATAGGCCATATTATCCATACATGTATACTCCTATAACCAGTGTTTAAAACAACCACCAATAAATTCAAATTACGTATACTCTTGGCTTAAGCCGTAGGCATTTTGCAGGTGCAACTGCACATGGGGTCCGTAAAGGCTGATGAAGGAAAGCACCTGGTTGCAGCTGGGCTTTCCGAACTGCTTTAGCACTTCGGCGGTGCGGCATGGATGCAGTGCCATGTAAGGTCTGAAGAGCACGGGATGATCCATCTGGGTGAGTATCTGGTGGAGATCGCTGGCCTTTGATTCGGGCATGAACATTTTCCAAGTGGCCTCGACATCCAGAAGGCTTCCATCTAAGAAAAGAGGGTTTATTTCCACATCTAGTACGATTTTTTGATATATAAGTACCTGATCTGTGTGCCTGGAAAAACAACATTGGTACTTGATAGGAAACACTGAAGACCACATGATACTCTACACTAACCAAGTCTCCTGCGTTCTTGCCACATTGACCTTTAATCTTTTGACTACATTTGAGGTAGGTGTTTGGTTCATTCGAGTCCTTAATTGTGTAGAAAAGGTATTAATTAGCTCGAATTATAAAATCCGCACGGCGTGTACCTTTTGCTCCAACACCCAATTATCACCCAACTTCTGGGAAATTTCAAGGAACTGCTTGGCCTGTGTCAAGAAATCTTTCCAGCTTAAGTCGCCCATTATTCTGAAAATAAAGTGTATAAATATGCATAAATATAAAATCTTTAAATAATACCCACGTTTAAGGATACTTGAAAGAAAACTATTTATTTGCGTGGGAAACAAGCCTCATACACATATATTTAAGAATGTCCTGTATTCTAGAGCAAAATTGAAACGCCAAAGGTTAAAGCTCCTCAACACAATATACTTAAGCTTAACACAAATCGTTATTTAACGAATATCAATTGCAATAATCCATAAGTTAGGCGCTGCGCAAGTCGCCGTCCTGGGCGGTAACCTGGACATTCTCGTTACGCCGAACCTGAACCACAGTCACCGTGCCGGCCTTGTCATCGAACTTGCACGTCACCGTGACCTCCCGCAGCTGGAAGGTAAATATTTGCGAGCCGTATTTTGTGCGCAAGTAAACGGAGCGCGGATCCGCCTCCAGAATGTCCACGATGCACTGCTTCTTCACCTGCAGCTCTTTTAGCTGCGCCTCGGCATGCTCGTTAAAGGTCACGCTAAGCCTATTGCTCGCCACTACCCAGTTGGGCACTCGTACAGCGCTTGGTGGTGGCAGAATGGCATCAGCTCCAATGCCCGAGCTCCCGCTGTAACCAGCTGCTCCGTACAGCTCCAGGTCCGATTCCTCTCCGTCAGGCTCCTGTCTGGAGTCGTAGAAGTCCAGGCTGGTCTCATGTGGACCAACCGAGGTTCTTCCTGTCCGGGACAAGAACTTATGTTGCATTTCTGCTTGATGTTCGACCAACGTACCTGAGTCTACGCTCAAGGATGGTGCATCGTAATGTGGAATGTAGGGCTTAATGTCCAACACGGGTGTGCCGTCTACCATGTCCGTACCAAAGAAACTGATGGTGGCGTTTTCGATCTTCTCAATCTCCACCAATGATAGTCCAATTGGACAAGGGCGATGCGGAGATCGTGTAGAAAACACACCCACCCGCTCGCCCCCGAGACGGGGTGGTGCCACCTTAGCCTTGGGGTGGGCATTGTTGCGGTGGAAATGGTAGATGACCCACAGATGTGAGAAGTCGGCCAGTCCCTCCAAGGAGTGCTCCGGATTGGTGAACACACCGTCGTTCAATTGGATGATACCACGCAGGCGACTGCCCACAATTGACTGCCTGGGCACAGCCCGCTTCTCTGGGAAGGCTGTCCGGATAACTCCAATGGGCCGAAAGTGGGCGTAGTCCTCTCCAAAGCGGTTTCCTCCATTGGTATGGTTGCTCTAAGGATTGGTTGCGAGGTTTGTATGTATCTTTCAGTGTGTGGGAGGGTCAAACGCACCTGACCTTGACCCGTCTGCTGGTCTTGCGTCTGCTGCTGGTGCTCCTGCTTCTCGCCGGCGACCTTGTCCTTGGCGCTCTTGTTGTTACTCGCACACCCCTCGCAGCGGAAGTCCTGCAGCAGGCGGGTTATCGTCTCAATGTCCTTGCGCTGCACATGCTGCAGGTTGCGCACTTGCTGCCTGCATCATGGTCAAGGCAAAATCGGTGTGAACTTGAACTATAGCAGTAGCAAAAGGACACTCATGGCGATTTGCCTGTCTCAAACGAACCTGAGATTGTTGATCTCGTTCCGCGCAATAGTCAACTGACTCTTCAGATCATCCTCGTGCATTTTCGCTGCCGGCAACGCGCACTTGGCTTCCCAAATAATCCGCAATTTCAGCGTTCTCCGCTGTTATTGACCAATATTTACCTCAATTCTCAATCGTTACATCCAGCTAGAGTTGGCCATCACTTACGCACGACACCGCGACGTTATCGATTGTCGATAGGTTTAACTGTGCGTACTATCGGCCAACTGCTTTATTTCCAGATAGATCTGGCTTGCTTTCCATTTACTTAGGAAATTTTGGTGTAAGCCTCTAAAAATAAATTAAAAATGTTTTTTCTTTAATTTACTTATGTTGTTTTGTAAAGAATATTTTTTGCAAATCACATTGCCCGTTGACAAATTTACAAATATTAAAAAAAAGCGTACAATGTAGTCTTTTTATGTGTACATATTCGATTTCAACGATAAACGATAAGTACCAGCGCGCGTTGCTCTTTGGTATTTTTTAGGACTATTTTTGGGCTGAGAATGACAATCTGAATTTTGCACAGTAGGTACGATTTGAAGTGACATTTTCCCTGCTATATACAAACTTGTAAATTCTCATTGTTCAAAAAGTGCGTTGTTTGCGGCTGACTTGACAACTGTATTTTACCCGGCTTTATCTATTGCAGCTACCGAACCAACAGGAAAGCATCATGTCTCGCGGAAGTTCAGCCGGCTTTGACCGACACATTACAATCTTCTCTCCGGAGGGACGCCTCTACCAAGTGGGTTAGTATCCTGGCATTTGCGGCTCTATTGCATCCACTTTGACATTCCCTTATGCCCGCCAGAGTATGCCTTCAAGGCTATCGCCCAGGAGAACATCACCACGGTGGCGCTGAAGAGTGGCGACTGTGCCGTGGTGGCCACCCAAAAAAAGGTCACCGAGAAGAATATCGTGCCTGAAACGGTGACCCACCTGTTCCGCATCACCAAGGACATTGGGTGCGCAATGACCGGACGCATGGGTATGATTTCTTGTTATAGCTGGCATGCCTAGTAAAGAGTTTTCTTTAAAAAGTTAGCCCATTTTCGATAGGTCCTATTAAATTGTTTCTCGACTATCGAGACGATTAGATTGTATATCAACTTCGTAAATCTCGCGGTAGTGACACTGAATGCTTAAATTAAATTATTTGTCTTCCCTAGCTGATTCCCGCTCCCAGGTGCAGAAGGCCAGGTATGAGGCCGCCAACTTCCGCTATAAGTACGGCTACGATATGCCAGTGGATGTGTTATGTCGGCGAATTGCGGATATCAACCAGGTGTACACGCAGAATGCCGAGATGCGTCCGCTCGGCTGTAGCATGGTGCTGATCGCGTACGACAATGAAATCGGGGCCAGCGTTTACAAGACGGACCCGGCTGGCTACTTCAGCGGGTTCAAGGCCTGCTCGGTGGGTGCCAAAACTTTGGAGGCCAACAGCTATCTGGAAAAGAAGTACAAGAACAACTTGTCCGAGGAGAAGGCGATTCAGCTGGCCATCACCTGTCTGTCCAGCGTGCTAGCTATAGACTTTAAGCCGAATGGCATTGAGATCGGCGTGGTCAGCAAGACCGATCCCACTTTCCGCATTTTGGATGAGCGGGAGATCGAGGAACACCTCACAAAGATCGCCGAGAAGGACTAAGTTCTGTTCCGCTAGATGTAATTTTGTCATATTTTATAAAGCCTTTCCTTGGATCTACGGTTAAATAAAAAATGCTCTTGGCTTGCATTCAAAACAAAGGCAAATTACAAAAACTTTCTATTTCTTGTGCACTTTACCGCCGTATCGCATGACAAAGGCATTTACATCGAATTTGCGGCGGCATCCCTGATAGTTCATGTACCGAACCTTGCCGAAAATAGCCCGCTCCTTCCACCCCATGTCATGGACGCCGCCAATTGACCACATGCAGCCCACATAGCCGTTGGGATCGCGTCCATCCAGACTATACTTGTCGTTCAGCAAGATCGCGTACTCCAACGCCCGCTCGGGGGTGGCAGTCCATTCCAGAATCTTTTTGGCCCAGTACATGCGCAAAAAGCCGTGCATTTTTCCCTCGCGCACCAACTGCAGTTGCGCCGAGTTCCACAGGTCGTCATAGGTGAGAGACTAGGAAAAAATAATTAACTCTTGGTAGTGCCAGATAAAAAGAAAAGATTTCATAGTGAACCTTCTCTAGTTCCTCTAAGCTGTAGCAGGGATCCCGCTTGTCCTTGCGATGTGCATCCAGGGTTTGATATGCCCAAGTACTTAGACCTTTAAGGCTATCATAGTGCTCGTTGTAGAAGCAAAAGTTATCCGCCAGTTCTCTGCGCACAATAGCCTCCTCGCAAAACGCATCCGCCGAAGCTTTGTGTTGTCCTCGAAAACGCTGCACCTCCAGAGCACAACGCTGAGCCGAAATGTGACCAAAGTGCAGCCAAGGCGAGAGTCCGGACAAGGCATCTGCCGTGGGATCGTTTCGTTTGTCATTGAAATGGCGCAAGCGACGACTGCAGAACTCGTAGAGCTGCTGGCAAGCGCCCTTATAGCCCGGTGTGGCCCACTGCACCTCGCCCACTTCCATGTCGCACTGCAGTGAAGCATAGGCAGCTGACCAGTCCACGACATTTACATTCTTGCAGCCCGTTCCATAAGGATGCCGCACAACCGGTGGGAATTCGCTGAGGAACTCCCCTAGCTTGGAGTTGATTTTGTTACGGATAGTGCGGGCAGCGTACTCCTGTTTGTCGGAGGCCACCCACAACGGAACCACATTGTGGGCATCGACTTGCACCAACGGCACGCTCTTGGGCAGCGCCTTGCCTACATCCTCGACCCATTGGCGGGGCAAACGCAGTGGAGCAAAGTCGCAGACTACGGCTCCAATATCTTTGGATTTCACAAATTCTGGCAACTTTTCCACAGCGGGGCCCATTAGCAGGTGGAAGGGTATGTCCAGGGCGCGACACTGCTGCTCCACCTCCTGCAGGCCGCCCATCATGAACTTGTAGTGCCTGATGGTGGCATTCAAGAATTTGGGAACTAGGCAAAATACCACCGATAAGGGTAATTCCAGCTTAAAGGCCAGACGCTGGGCAAAGAGCAGGGCCCAGTTGTCCTGGACTCGGCCGTCGCGGGACATCCAGTAGACGACGCCTCCTAGGCTGGATTCCTTTACATCATCGGATTTAGACAGAACGCGCACTCGTTTCTTCTTAAAAGGGAATTCCTGAATGTTGGCTGCCGTGCAGATTCGCTGGTGTTCCAAGTGGGTGAGAAACTGCTCGAAGTTTTGGTAATCCGGCTTTGAAACCAACGAAGTCTTCGATGTGGAGGCTTCTTCATCGTTGCTTTCCGCGTCACTTTTGGGCTTGGAGCGGCTCTCCTCGCTTTTAGGAGCCTTTTTAGATGGACCTGCCTTCTGCGCCTTCGTACGCTTCATCGCCTGCAGCTGAAGAAACTAAACATGAATGAAAAATCCTGATTTGATTTGTACTAATTCGAATTAACTCACAATCTTGAATGATTCGCGCCAATATGATGCTTTTGTAAACATAACTGTTCAACAATGTGGCATCATTGTTCATAAATCAGCTGTTCACAAAACCGCACTCGGAGTACTCTTCCTTAAGGTAAACTTTTTCCCGAGGTAACATTATCAGAATTGCCTCACAATAAATTTTCGTATATATATTTTGAAGATATTAACATACAAAATAAATAGGAATATTACCCACTAATTAACTTGATCAAATAATAAATGGCAAAATCAAAAATGGTTTTGCAATACTCTTAGTTTTAGTTGATTCCCTAAGTTTTCAAAAGTCTCAGTACTGCATACGATATACAGCAGTTATCGATTGCAGAAAGAGTGCAACTGTGAACGCGCTCGTTGAAATTAAACATACTCCTATCTGTCGCAACAAAAAATGGACGAGACTGTTGACGAAGCGGCGTTTAATGCCAATATCGGCCGTATTGCTCGATCTACGCTTATGCGAGATGCTGAACAGTCGATCCATAGGGAGTTGATCGACTACGCAGTAGCTTCTTGCCGACTGTTTTACATCCAGGATGCTTCAGCCTGGAAGGAATGGAAAACCAACAACGAGGCTTTCAGGGATCTCACTACCAAGGAAGTGTGCCATTTATTCCTGACTGACGTTCTGCCCCAACTGGACACCTATCAGCTTACGGAGATGGCCCGGCAACGCCTCAAGCTCCTGGATCTTCATCCATTCTTCAAACGCGTTGGCCAAGGCTATCAGTATGCTCCAGATTGCGACCTTGCAGCTCGATTCGTGGTCCAGCCCCAGAAGAATTTTATCCTAACTAACGATATTCCCAAAATCAAGGTAAGCGCATAAGAAATTACTAAAAACTCGATTGCTACTGCAATCACTAAGCAATTAATATAAATATGTAAACAGTGTTTACAAGGCACTAACCTTGATGCAAAAAAAATTTTTATTTTTATAATTTATATAGAAAATTGATTCCCTGAAAAGATGTCAAACCGTGCTTGTTGAAAACGATGAAGTGGAGCAGAAGACCTGCTTTGGGTACCAAAGCAAAGTCACCCTGGAATCCACCGTTGTGTTCTCGGTATTGTTGTCCACCAATCATGAGCTTTCTATTGGGAAGATGCTCGATATAAGAGAGATTCACGCACGACTGCGACGCGCCAAACAATCATTTGAGGATACTGCCAGAGTTACTCCGTACCGAATCAACATAGACGACCTAATTTACAATTTGGATGTCTGTGCTAAGGTCAGATCTAAACTTTGCCGAGTAATAAGTGATTGTAAAAAGTATTAAAATGGATTACAATACGTGTGATTTATGAAAGAAACAAACTGAATATTCTTTGAGTTTTGAAGAAAAATGGTTTTTACAAGTTATAATGGAACTATAATTTATTTTACACTTTTATTTGCTTATAAGCAAATTAATTAAATGTCATATATTTGTTTATCTGAAATTAAGATGATTATAAGCATTCAACGGCGTCTATATGTTTGCAAACCCACAAAATTGAACAACCGATTTGAATTATTTTAGAATCATGTAAGCTCAAAATACTTATACATTTTTAAACTATAATAAATTATTACTATTAATATTATTTTAATATGTAATTCCAAGTTCAAATGAATTTCTAAGAATCTTTATACATTTAATTTACTTAATAATTAATTTACATACTTAAACATTGAAGTTCAGCTCCGGTTATCTTTATTATAACTTAATTTATTAAGGATCTTCTTGGAATTTGTTAGTAGTTTGCTGATAAAGGCGTCTAAAAATGAAAGTGATGCGGATTTCTTTTTGAACTCTTACTTAATTTATCTAAGTGATAGTATATACTATTCCTAAAATTTGCAGAAATAATGATACATAACATAAGAAGGAAAATTAAATAATTTCATTATTTACCAAGGGAACTATTGAATCTCTCTGGTCACACGTCGCGCCAAGCCAAATTTAGTACGTTATCTGTGCTGAATCATTTTCGCTGTGCCGCAAAATTTAATTAACTGCAGCGATCATTGCAGTTTTAGCCACCAGTGAAGAGGAACATAGAACTCGAAATGCAGAAGGTTGCACTGCTGCTTGTCGCCTTCCTGGCTGCGGCCCACTCAAATCCACAGGAGAAACCTGGATTGCTGCGAGTACCACTCCACAAATTCCAGTCTGCCCGCAGACACTTCGCGGATGTGGGGACGGAGCTGCAGCAATTGCGCATTAGGTACGGCGGAGGTGATGTGCCGGAACCTCTGTCCAACTACATGGACGCCCAGTACTATGGACCCATTGCCATCGGCTCGCCGCCGCAGAACTTCCGTGTGGTTTTCGACACCGGCTCCTCGAACTTGTGGGTGCCGTCCAAGAAGTGCCACCTGACCAACATCGCCTGTTTGATGCACAACAAGTACGATGCCTCCAAGTCGAAGACGTACACAAAGAACGGCACTGAGTTCGCCATCCAGTACGGTTCAGGCAGCTTGTCTGGATACCTGTCTACCGATACGGTTTCCATTGCCGGCCTGGACATCAAGGATCAGACATTCGCGGAGGCGCTGAGTGAGCCGGGTCTGGTCTTTGTTGCAGCCAAGTTTGACGGCATCCTGGGCCTGGGCTACAGCTCCATTTCCGTTGACAAGGTGAAGCCGCCATTCTACGCCATGTATGAGCAGGGTTTGATCTCCGCTCCGGTGTTCTCATTTTACCTGAACCGCGATCCCGCCTCCCCTGAAGGCGGTGAGATCATCTTTGGCGGCTCCGATCCCAACCACTACACTGGTGAATTCACCTACTTGCCTGTTACCCGCAAGGCCTACTGGCAAATTAAGATGGATGCCGCTTCCATTGGTGATTTGCAGCTGTGCAAGGGTGGTTGCCAGGTAATCGCTGACACCGGCACCTCACTAATTGCTGCTCCCTTGGAGGAGGCTACCTCTATCAACCAGAAGATCGGTGGAACTCCCATTATCGGTGGTCAGGTGAGTACCAAACTCCATGTTATTACCCGAATTACTACTAATTTCCCTTATAACCCACTCTAGTATGTGGTTTCTTGCGATCTCATCCCCAAACTGCCGGTAATCAAGTTTGTGCTGGGCGGAAAGACCTTCGAGCTTGAGGGCAAGGACTATATTCTTCGTGTGTCCCAGATGGGCAAGACCATCTGTCTGTCCGGATTCATGGGCATGGACATTCCCCCTCCAAACGGACCCTTGTGGATCCTGGGTGACGTTTTCATTGGCAAATACTACACCGAGTTTGACATGGGCAACGATCGTGTGGGCTTCGCCGATGCCAAATAATCGAACAAAGAAAAGTATACTTAAAATTTAAATTGTAAACATTATCGATCCCATTGCGGATTTCTTCGAAGAACCTGTAGAATATATATGTAATAGCTATAACGTTTCTTTGTTTGATTGCGAGTTGTTTATGCGATATCAGCCGTATGTTTTTGCTGGCTCTGCTCTTTGTGATAGGGCACAAAGCTTTATACTGTATTATGTATATAAATATGTGTATATGTCATTTGTCATGATTAGAGTGGCTAGTTTAATTGAAAACGAGAATGTACATATATGGTTGCCTGTGGAGCTTTTTCACTCAATTAATTTGTATAATATACTTTTCTATACAGTGCAAAGAGCTTGTACTCAGCCAGTTGATAACAAAACTCTGGGGATCAACGACTTCCTCAGTTGTCATTTATTGAAAATTCCAGCTATATTCAAGAAATAAGATTTCCCTATATCACCTTTCTTTTGCATACGATATGGTGTTCTCATTCTGAATTTAAATTTATAGTTGAAATGGTGAAATTCCGCTAATTGCTGTCAACGTATAATTAACAACACGAAAGAGTTTACTTCTATTTATATACAACCAATTTTCATTAGAAATAGGTAAACAATTAATTAAAACAAGTCGGTAGTCAACGAATGACCAGCTGTGCCTAAAGGAAAGCATAGTTCCTTGGATATTGTAACTTTGTTAGCTCTTTAATTTAATAAGACGACGAAGCCAATTAATTAAAAGAATATATTAATAAGACTTTATTTATAAGGGATCCGTTCGTTCTTTCTTTCTTTCAATGAATCATTTCCCAATAAAATCAGGCGCCAAGTATAAAGAACCGCTCCCGTTTTCACCTACATAATTCCATTGTTTTGCTGTCTATCAGTTAACACAAGATAGCCTTAGACCCAACCCAAAAGAATTGAAAACAAGCGGCGCGTGTGGGATCTTCCGGATCGCTGCCAAGTCTGACGTATGTTGAGCACCGATTGCATTCGTAGAGAACTTTTCGGCGAAGCTTCGAATTCCTCCATTGGTTATCAATCAAGTTATCAATGGAACTCCCTCCATGCGCGTTGGCAGTGCCCATGAAGTGACCTTTGTACTTGGACTGAATCAGCACAAATGATGATAGCTGCTACAGAAGCGCTTGGTTACCAGCACAATCCATAGACTTTACATTTTTTTTTAATAAACTTGTCAACCTAGGTCACTGGAAAAAATACGTTTCGGACTAAGTTGATTTAACAAATATAGATATATATTTAAGCTATTTAAAAAACAGTGCGTATAACTTGAAATCTCAAAAAATATAAATAAGAATACGCCCGCCTTGGGCTTCATTTTAGTTGGCCAGTTTTGACTGTAGAGTAAAACTAGCGGCTAATTGGATAAGATGACCATTTAATACTAGGCAAAGACACTAAGTTAATAGATACAGGCCGGCAGGCTAGCTGTGATTTGTTTGGTTCTCAGCGAATACCGCTGCTTCTGCTCACTTCGGTTTGATGTTCGCCGCCAGTTCGTCAGTGGTCGGCGTGGATGTATCAGCTGCAGTGACAGGTTCGGCCATCGGTTGCACTTCCGGCTGGACCTCCACTGTCTTTGCTGTGCTTATGCTGGGCTCGCGCTCCTCGTCGGACTCCGTGGTCTCGCGGATGAGCTGCAGGGGCGTTATCAGCTTGCCACCGGCCACCTTGTACATATCACAGGTCTCGTTCACGTAGCGGTTGAACACGTCCGGCTTGTCGGCATACACATGGTGGCCGGCGCCCGTCACGATCTTGATGTCCACCATGTTACTGCCGCGCTGCGACTTGATCTTCTCCCCAGACGAGGAGTCGATCCATGAGCGGGAGCCGTAGATGAACGTGATTGGTATGTTGCTGCGCACGTCCTTGATGCGGTGAATCATGGGGTGCTTGGCCCACCCGAAGGATTGCATCATGGTGTGGAAGGCGGACTCACCGCTGGGGTTTTGGGCGTTGCACTGATGTATGTACTGCGGCAGCAAGTTGATATCCTCCTCGATGGTGCTCTGGAACTTCCGCATAATATCTGGCCGCGTCTTTTGCACCACCCACTGGCCAAAGGGGCCGGCGGCGCGTAGAGCCCACAACGGATTAAGTGGGGTCAGTACTCTAGCTATGGCTCGCACCCAGAGCGGAATTGTTTTGCCATTGGTCGAGTCCGAGGGCTTCTCGGGGAAGCCCCAGGGATCGGCCAGTATGAGGTGTTTCACACGCTCCGGGTGTGAAAGGGCGTAGCTGGAGGCAATGAAGCCGCCCATCGAGTGGCCCAACAGAATCATGTCGTTGATGTTCATTTCGCGGCGCCACTCCTCCACCGATTTGACAAATTGCTTCTCGCACACCAGCGCATCCTTGGCGAACTGCGGCCGGGAGCTGCGTCCGAAACCGAGGATGTCCATGGCGTAGACTGGTCGACCCTTGGCAAAGGCATCCAGGTTCATCACCCACAGGGCAATTCCTGCTCCCAAGCCATGCAAGAGCACCAGGGGCACCTCCTTGGACTCGGTATTCATGCTGATGGTCCAGATCTTATCCGCTTCGCCCACCGCCGGCCCGATGTCCACGAAGAAGCCGCGGTAGGGCAGCTTCACGTACGACAGTATCTTCTTTTCAACGGCACGCAGCATAGTCGGTGAGCTGGATGTCCAGTTAAACAACCATTTCCAAAGAAAGAATATATTGTTTCGGGGATCCTGCAGGTGAGAGATGAAAGTGACGAGTGAATTTGGGGAGTTGCTGAGGTGACTGAGCGTTGTGTCCGATGGGCACCTCTAGCCGCTGGCTATGTGATCCATGCCAGGTAGTCCGACCCAAAAATTACTTAACCAGCGGCTGTCAATTAATTGCGCAGTTGCTTGCTAAATGTGGCAAGGGAAACGGGAATATCTTTTGGGGATTTTTGTGATTTCACCAGGCAGGGCCGACTATGATGGTCAACTGGGTCTGGGCCTGGACCTCGACCTGGTCGCCCTGCTTACCTCTTGGTCCATGACCTGTTTGGATCCCGATCCCAGTGCAACTGTAGTCTGCGGCAGGTTCGAAATAGAGACGTTGGTGAGTGCTGGCGTTGGATCCACCACGCCACTGCTCGCCAATGCTAGCGGTTCGCTCATCTCGCTCGCGATCTAATCTCTCACTGCTGATTTGTGTGGGTACAATGTGCGGATGTGTGCGGGGGGTCTGGTATCCTAACAACAATATTCCGCCACCATTTGCGCGCAACGTGCGTACCCGTCGAAAGTCGAGAGTTTCATGAATACTGACACTAGAGTAAAATCAGATTTGTACCCCTTAGCACTGGTTCTGCCGAGTTGGGATGACTTTTAACTTCTGCTAATGCTCCGCGGAAAGTGGCCTGGTTTGGTATGATTCAAGTTCCGTGTCGCTTTTACATGTTATCTATTCTAATGGTGAAATAATGGTTGTTGTTGCTAATCCAGTGGGAAGCGAGTGCGGTCACACCATCAGCTGAGCGGATCAGCTGGCCGCCGGCAGTGCTGGCTAACGGTTAGCAGAGGCGGCGAAAAAGGGTTGTGATTACAGCAGTTGTAAAGTTGAAAGTAATATCCATTCTGTTGAACACAAATTAAAAATCCAATTTGTGTATTATTATTTTTCTCTTAAGCAAAAGAAACGCATTTGCTCGAAGAGCTTACTGAACGAGATTTAATATTCATACGTTTACATTGTAGTTCCAATTGGATTAACAAAAAAGCGTTTGTTGAATTATTTTTGTATTCCCACTCAACTTTTTATTCCAAAAATTACAGAAATACAGAAGTCGAAGGCTTTTTTCCAACTCGAAACATAGGTTCGATAGTTGTATATTCACACCAGATCCTATAACAGATCGTGGGAATGGAACAAGTGATTAAAGTGCAGACATCCTCAACTGGAGGTCGCAAAGAAGAAGAAATACGCATCCCTGGACCCCGGCGTATACGGTCACTTTAACTGGGCCGTGCTCCAAGAGTGCTCCTTTTTGCGCCCTGCTCTGCACATGGACGGCATAAACAAGTACAACGAGTTTGTAGCGCTGCACAAGCCGCAGCTGGAGTCCTCGGCTGTTCCGTTGATCTTTTGGCCGGCGCTGTACCGAAAACTGACCACGGAAACATTCGATGCTGGCGAGGCACTCCAGTTGATGCTGATTGACTACGATGAGGATGAGGAGCAGAATCCTGCCGAGGACGACGACAGTCCCAACCCGGTCTTCGCACTGGGCGTGGCCCGGGAGCAGGGAATTAAGGCCAGTGATCCTCAGGCCATCTTTTTGGTGGACCACGCCTGGACATTCAGGCTAAACGGCGCCCGGCAGCAACTGGAGCAGTATCCACAACTGGCGGACCGACTTTCGGCCATCACTGGCGTTGATCTCGAGCTGGAGGATCGTGTCGACAAGATACTGCGTCGCCTGTGGAAGTACTGCCAAGCCTACTCCATCGGCAGCGAAGGCTTGTCTGACGAGGAGCGCCAGCCCATTTGGTACGTGATGGACGAAGTCGGTTCAGCGGTGAACCACTCGGACAATCCCAACTTTCGTCTAGTCCCTTTGCTCTACCTGAACACCCAAACTACGTACAGTGTGCTTTTTCCGATTCGGGACTGCGATGTCGGAGATGCAGTGACCCGCGATGTGGTGGAGTACGTGGCCAAGGAGGCGCCCCAGCGGGATGCCCTGCTTTTACCCTGGCGCTATGCCGACCTCACGGGGGAAAGTTTCTTGCAGGTTGAACCCCGGGCAGACTATTTTACTAGCGGTCACATCCCTGAGACCTATCCTAAAGGCAATACTGATCCACTGCCAGCCAGGTCCCGTTGCGATCCGCTAAAGGTGTATGCAGAGTACGAGGTGGTGCGCCGTCATCTAACTTCGTCTGAGTTCATCTTAGTTAACAACGCAGACGAAGCGGATGTCCTGTGGCTCACACAGCACTTCAAAAATTTTGAGGACTTTGCCGAAAGGTCGCCCGGCAAGTTCATCAATCAGTTTCCCTTCGAGTACGTTATCACCATCAAGGACCTCCTCAGCATTGTGGGCCGCCGGGCGGCCAAGGAGCACCATAATAGCCTTACGCTGGAAACGTTTCCGACATGGCTCCCCACCACCTATAATCTGTCCACCGAACTCAAGGAGTTCGCTGCTTACTATCAAACGAGAGCAGCCAAGGGCCTAGACAACCACTGGATTATTAAGCCTTGGAACTTGGCTCGCGGACTGGACACACACATCACGGACAATATCAAGCAGATCGTACGTCTACCGGCCACTGGACCAAAGATAGCGCAGAAGTACATCGAGCGACCAGTTCTCTTTAGTCGGGAGGAGCTGGATGGACGCGTTAAGTTTGATATTCGCTATGTAATTCTCTTGAAGAGCGTAAAACCCCTGAAGGCATATATACACCGGAAGTTCTTCCTCCGTTTTGCAAATCATCCCTTCTCGCTGGATCACTTCGATGACTACGAGAAACACTACACGGTGATGAACTACCAGGAGGAGGCGCAGCTGCATCACGTCAAGTGCGACGACTTCCTGACCCTCTGGCAGGAGCAGTATCCGGAAAACAGTTGGGCGGCTCTGGAGCAGCAAATCTGTAACATGCTTCTCGAGGTGCTTCAGTGCGCCAGTCAAGCAGATCCACCCTGCGGCCTGGCTCCTTGTGCCCAATCACGAGCTCTTTACGCAGCTGACATTATGCTTCGGTGGAAGGACGATGGGGAGAAGGTGATGGAGCCCCAGTTGCTGGAAATCAACTGGACTCCCGACTGCAAACGCGCCTGCGACTACTATCCCGATTTCTTTAACGACATCTTCCGTCTGCTCTTCCTAGATGAAGATAACGACGAGAGCTTCCGGGTACTGACGGCAGACAATTGACATAAAGCCAGCCAATAAACCAGATTTCCTATTATTTAATGCTTATTCGTGTATTTCATTTCGTTTAGACTATACAAAACTTATATAGCTTTCCATTTGTACAATATACAAGTAGGTGTGTATGCTTCTATGCGTGGGAAACTAAGTCCTAAAGGCTTAACTAACTAAGATAGCAAGTCAGTTGGTGGTGTGGCTTATGGTTCTATCATAGCATGGACAAGTTCTAGAGTAATGAATTTAGTGTAAAGTTCAAAAAGTGAGCTTAAGGTTAGGGCTTTTACAATTCTCAATTGCAAATGGCACTTGATGAACGATGAATAATGGTAAATAGTGAAATGACAACTTTACAGGATGATATTCCAAGAACATACATTAGTGTCGATGCTAACTTTAACTTAAGGCAATTTCAAAGGCACCCTGTTCAGGATAGGCTCACGGTGGAACGGAAACAATAATGTCAATCCAAACATAAATTAAATATGTTATAGTCTTCTATATATAAGCTCCCAAGGGTCTTGTACTTGGATTAGTTGATTCAACACGAAGGATCTTGGCTTAGCTATGAATAATATACCTACGAACTAATAGTGTGAAATGCAAGGGTATGTCAATGAATGAATCTTAGACTACCTAGGTGGTACACCTAAATTATCGCTTACTGCTAAGGCTGGACTACAACCACTAAACGCAGACCTCATCGAAGTCCAGGCGTACCTTCTCGTCAGCGGAAGCTAGCTTATGTATAGTCTTTTTTATGCGCAGCGCTGGCAAGCGCACGTTGGGGTTTTGGTGCCAGCACTCCTTCATGAGCTTGGACATGCCAGCCAGTAACTAAATAAAGAGAACTATTAGCACGAAGATCCTGAGAATGGCATACAAAAGCAGCTTACCGAATCCGAGCTCCAACGGTTGGGAATGGATGGCCTGTAGTTGTCGATGCAGACCACCTTGCGCATATCCTCAAAGCTGGGATCCATTGGCACCACATCGTAGAAGGGCACCTTGTACTCCTCTGCTATGCCGCAAGAAATGGTGCGGCGACAAACCTCCCAGAGGACAAGTCCAAACGCGTAAATATCTGTGCGGCGCAGTGCTTCGAAGCATTCTAAATCAATACTGCAATCAAATTTTAATGTGGTATTGTCCTTTTTAGTAAAGCCATTAACCACATACCTCTCATCCAGAACCTCTGGGGCCATGTAACGCTTGGTGCCCACTTTAGGGTTGTTGCCCAGGTCCAGTTGCCCTGTGACGTGCGAATGGGTAACAGCCAGTCCGAAATCGGCTATCACGCACGAGCCGTTCGAGGTGACCAGTATATTCTTTGACTTCAAATCGCGATGTGCCATAGCTGGCTTTCCTTGCTTGCCGAATATCTCTGTGTGCAAGTGCACCAGCCCATTAGCTATGGACAGGCAAATCCATACCATATCGTTGTGGCTCAATGCGTTACGGTTTAGGTGATCAAAGAGCGAGCCAAGTGGATAGTAGTGTGTCATCAACCAAAGTTGGGTACACGAGTTTCGTGACGTCATGTCGGAGCCGATGAATCCGAGAATATTTTCATGGCGGAGCAATATGGTGCTGAAAAAAAATGTGATTACTTATGATTCATAGAGCAACAGGTAATGCCGACTATCAAACAATATTACGCACGTTTTATGGGGGGGAACATTTTACATGTTACAGTGTATTCTTTTAGGTGATTTTGTTTTGATTTGAATGAAATCAAAGACTAATGCACGACTTCGTTGCATAAAGTTATACAAATTACGAGCCACACGTACAATAATAACAATAATTTGGTCCTTACCTGTAGATCTCTGTTTCCCGCTTCCAGGACTCCTCGTCGCGACTGAAGAAAATTTTGACGGCGATGCTTTCGCCATGCCAGTGACCGCGCCAAACTTCGCCGTACTTGCCTCGTCCTATGCACTCGATCAGGGTGACCTGTTTGGCTAGCGTACGCTGCACTAGCAGCGGCAACCCGCTGCCCGAGCCGGAGGTCACCGAATGCTGAAGATACTCCCTCAGCGTACTGTCGCCGGCGCTGGTGGCGCGGAGCAACTCATCATTGACCAGATATGCTTCCGGGTCGTGTTTAGTTCGCGAGGCAGCCAGACGCTTGCGATGGCTACGCCGAATGAAGAAGATGGTCATGGCACCCAGCAGAGCGATAACCAGAATAGGACCCAGAATTGCGACGGACATCTTGCTTATACTACTGGTATCCGCGGTTATTACCGTCACATCATTGCTGTCAAAGGGCAGCAGTTCTGGAAAGTCTCCTTCATTGCAGTAATCACCGGTGCAGCATACCACATTTACGAACTTCCCCGTATTGCGTTTACTGGATCCATTGATCTTCAAAGAGTTCAGGCTGCAGATCATGGGCAGTTGATCCGGCGAGGTGCTGCAGCCGCGGGACTCCTGCACCTGGCCATCGGCATCGCGGGTGCGCGACTTCCAGCACTGTTGAAAGTCGGAAACTTAGTTACTTTTAAGTTTTAATTATATACAGTGAGGAACTCACCTGAATCGCATTCTGGCAGGTGTGGGTAAACTCATACGGATCCCGACAGGGCGGTTCGCAGGAGTAGCATTTGTATCTGGTAATAGAGAGAGGGTTTTAGTATCATTTTACAGAAACAGTTAAGGCAACCAGGGAACTTTTATTTAGTACCATTCGGCTACAAAAATGTTTTATAATATCAGATATCTCAAAGGAAAAGTTGAACAGAAAAAAAAAATGAAAAGTAAACAAACAAGAAAAGAAAACCGTTAACTTATTAATATTTTCAATTGTTTTGTATACATTTAACCATTTTTTTATGATGTTTTAATTAATGAGTCGTGTAAATTGTACCTTCTTTTCATGCGGCGCTTACTCTTAATGTGCCTCCTAATTAAGGATTAGCAGCATGGCAATTGGGAGGGAGCAGAGGTTAGCAATACAGTGTATTTTGGACTGAGCGGGGATACGGGCTAGGGGTTCTGGACTTAATATATAATCACCTGGGATGCGTCTGCACCGAGTTCTGTGGCACGGCCGGTAACTCTTTGCCATTGAGATGGGCGGACGAGGCGGAGGAGGGCTCCATGTCTAAATCCGGAATGTCCTCCCGCAGATGATCGCTGATTTCAGCTGAAACACAACAAATGCACATTAAACACATGCACATACCAAATATGTACACACATGAAAGGCCCCACTAATACCGCCAGCACTAACGCACACACAGGCGCCCCAGCAAGTTCTGTATACACACACGGAACTGTGGTGTGCGTGGGTAAATCATTGAGAAAATGCACTTATGCTGCAAACGCCCACGACATCCGTTTATATAATCCGTCAACAGAAACTTCTTTCACTAATCACCATCCCGAGAACACTTTTTTCGTTTTAGCCTGGCCAAGTACGCAGCACAATTGGACAGAACCGCAGCATATGAAAACAAATCGAAAACACTCTGTGACTTTTCGAGCCATTCTGTGTGGGTCTAAATCCCCTTACAATCGGGGTTTCTCTTGTGCACCCTCCTTGCAAAGCACTCATTAATTGGTTAACACTAATTAAGGCCCACCTCTAGCATTATTGTATAGCAGAAACGTCAATAGAAAAATTAAAAATATATTGGACTCCATTGCTAGAAATGTTTTTAGTCCGAGTCTATCGGGGACTATCGATATACGCCAAGAGGGCAGTGTGACCAGGGCCCACATCTGCACATAACATATTCCACAAAAATACTAGGCCCCTACATTTCCCAAATGCCCTGAGTAAAAATACCAAAGCACTGCACACACACAAACACGAGCAGCCGGTCCAGCGGAAAAGTTTCTAGAACGTCAAACTCGAACTTCATCAAAGAGTCCTTTGAAAAACAGCCCATTTCACAGACAATTATTGTATTTAGTGTCGTCGTGCCCACTAAAGCATAAGTATTTCCAATTCAGGTGAGTGGAGAGGGAGTAATTAAGCAGCAGATCGGCGGAGATGGAGGAGTTATCGGGGCATTAGTTTGTTGTCCTGTGTGAAATTAACTAATTTATCTACCCGGTGCTATAGAATAACACTAACAATTTGTTTAGTTATTGTTTTCATCTATACTGCGACCGGTTTGTCCAGAAAATCAATGAGTTTCAGCTCGTATCGATCAAACGACAGTTTTCCCCCTCCCCCAGCGCAAACATGTGTTTGGTCACGTAACTGTTATAATTTTCCTCGTTTTCCAAGCAGTGGAGATACACACGCCGTAGGGAAACGTCTTACTGACCCCCTCTTCACCGCCCACCCAGCACATATGCACATACATATGTAAGACTGTAATATCAGTTGGCAGACGCAATATGTACATACATACATACGTGTGTGTGTAGAGATGTGGTCGTTTATTGTACAATTAGTTGGGTTGCGCCAGAATTCAGAAATTGTGAGGGCGCAGGGGCGGCGGGGCAGAATCTCGCAAAACAAAAACAATTGGGGGCAAGTGGTTTTTTCGCGCTTATCAAAAGGCCCTCACTGCGCAGAGGACGCTCTCTTTTTCGCCTCGCGAAGAGCCTCCAATATTTACCGGCGTTTCGGGCGGTGCGCTCTCATTCTTATAAACACGCTCGTCGGGAAAGCATCGCACCAAAACACGAAAAAAAAAAAACAAAACATTTACGCGTTCTCCTAGAATTTCAGAAACTACGCAGTTCGTTTATATATTGGCCGACAAATAAAACAACTCGTGGTCAGTTTGTAGTCATGTAGAATCACACGCATATGTATCTACTTACATAACGCCCATAATTCCGGCGGATAGCCGGCGATTTTCGGGAGCGACCTTTCTGCGTCATTGATTTAATTTTTGTTTGCTTATCTGCCGATCAGAATTTCATTATATTTAGCGGTGTTTGGTTACGAGTTAGTCAGGACCTAGGGCAACCTTGGACCTGGTACTTGGCTTATCTCGGCCTCGATTGGAAAGTTTCCAGAGTTTCGCCAGGTTTCATAAGATTCAGTCATGCCCTGAAGGTTTATTTACAAATCTATAAAATAGCCAGATATTCACATTAATAGTCGGAACAGAAAAACCAGTCATATGATGCAATCGAATGATATTCTGGAACTTATCTTGTTGATATTGCAGTTATACATACGTAATAATCAGCTATTTTACACGATCGTCCGTACTTATATGCACATTTGTACTTTCAGAACCTTCCAGAAATAGAAAACAAACGCATTTGCCAAGGAAACGTGGCCCAAAACTAAGCAACCCCTAACAAATAAAACAAACAAAACAACCAACCGAACTGATAAGTAAATTGTTATTTGTGTAGTAAAAGTGCCGATAAGAGGAGACCCCAGAGATCCCTCCGTGAGTGAAGTGTTCTTGTGAGAAAGCTATGTCCGCATCTGCTACCCGATCGCGTAATAAACAATCCAAACTTCGTGACGATGAGCGGCTCGACATAAGCAAGGACGAGTTCAACCGCATCCAGGAGGCCTTTGGCCAGGAGGAGTTCCGCAAGCTGTTTTTCGACTACGTGGAGGAGATCCAGGACCCTGAGAATCGCAAGATCTACGAGGAGGAGATCACCCAGCTGGAAAAAGAGCGTGGTGTGGAGGTGAGGTTCATCCACCCAAAGCCGGGATTCGTGATTAAGACCGCCTTAGATGGCGAGCTCAAGTGCTTCATCAACATCGCTGGCTCTGAGGAGATCGAGAGGCCTAAGAACGAGGTGGCCACGGATCCATCGAGCGGCAACCGTGGCCTGAGCTGGTCCATTCCGATGGCCCAGACCTCGTCGCGGGATGACTGCGATGCAAAAAACAACCACTGCAAGGTGTTCGACGTGGTCTTCCATCCCGACGCTCTTCACCTGGCCAAGCGGAACAAGCAGTTCCGGCAGTGCCTCATCGATACGGCACTGGACGCAGTCGAGCGTGAGTACAAAGTCTCGCTGGATCGCGCTAACCTCAAATTCCCTAAGCTGGACTACAAGGGTATTCCCCGTCCCACTGTGATACGCAAGCTGGCCGATAATCCCACGGCCGAGGAGCAGGAGCCACACCCTCTGGCGCACATGTTCCCCACACAGCCACCCGCTCCCGGGAAACCGGAGCCACGCGTCCTGCCCTTGAAAACAAAGCCCACTCCGGTGCCGGAGTTCACTGTGCCCAGGTATTCGATCAAGCACAGCCACGACGTGGACTTATCCGAGTACACGGACGAGCTGGATGCCAAGCTGCATGTGACGGTTCCACGCGCTCTTGTCGTGGAGATCGAGCTCCCCCTGCTCCGTTCGACAGCCGAGTGCCAGCTGGACGTCACGTCCAAGTCTGTATACCTGTTCAGCGAGCGACAGGGCGCGAAGTACCGCCTAAAGCTGGACCTACCCTTCACCGTGGACGACAAGGCGGGCCAGGCCCGCTTCGACACGGACCTACGCCGTTTGAGCATCACGTTACCAGTGGTGCGGAAAAGCAGCAAGGAGCAAGCCCAGATGCACGAGACCTTGCGCCACTTCAGCCGCGAGGACAGCGGCGTGGAGCTGCACTCCAACAGTGAATCGCCCGTGGAGGAGGATCCTGATGGCGAACTTAGCGATTCCAAGGCGGATATCTCCGATATTTGTAAGTATACCATTTAAAATAACTTATTTAAAAGCAATCGTTTAGGGAATTCATGCTCCACGATGTAAATTGTCGCTATAAAAGATTATTCCATATAGCTCGATCTGTTTTCGTTTTGTTAGTAATAGGTTTTAGATTTGATCCATATTTGAATATTATATATTAAAATAACTGCCATCCGCTGGATGTTATAATTTTTATGCTAGACGAGCAAAAGCATTTAGTTATTTTTAAAAATATAACAAAGTTATTGTTCATTGTTCAAAGCTAGTAGTTTTCTTTTGTTTGGATACTTTTACAAATAAATCTACGGTTCAAAGAAAAGGTGTGTCTTGATATTAATATGACATCAATTTATGTGCTCCCTCAGCCTCGCCAACTGCTGCGCCTGTGCGCCACTCCAACAGCCCGTTCCTAAAGAGCTCCGTGCACTACCAACTGCCAAGCAAGTTTGACTGCAACGTGCTGGACAATGTGATGGCCTTCGTGCTGCACGTGCCCAACGTTCAACCGGACTCCATTGAGCAATTGAGAGAGCAGCGGAGCCTGCACCTGCAGTTCGCCACCATCGGCAGTGGCTACTATCCCACCCACTACGCTTTTTACGTAGAACTGCCGGCGGAGCATGAGGATTCCGCCATCGAGAGCGTGGAGGCAGAGGCCTGGGACAACAATGTAGTGCTCAAGCTGTGCCTGACATCGCAGAGCGAGACTCCGGCTAGCTATTTGGCCGGTCTGGATGCAACAGAGCTCAAGGAGTACCCAGTCCATGGCCAGTACAATGTAAAAAGCAAGGAAAAAGTTATCGCAAGAAAGGAGAATGCACCGTTCGAAATTAAATTCGAGCACAACCAGGAGGGTCAGGCTCTGAAAGTTAGCATTCGCCCCGGCACAAAGGAGGAAGAGAAGGAGAACCAGGATCAAGAGCCCGAAATCGATCAGCAGCACCAGCAACAGGTGCAAAACAAGAAGCCCGGTAAGAAGCAACGGAAGAGGAACAAGAAGGAGCGCTCGCTATCCGAATCTGCCTGCGCAGATATGATTCTCCAGGAGCCACTGACTAAAAATTCTGAGCTTCAGCCGAAGTCCACGTTTAATTTGCCGCAGCGCAAGCAACGCAGCTACTCGGAGTGTAACGATAGCACCGGTGGCTCCCATCGCGGCATCCTTAAGCGATTCAGCCGCTATGGACCCCGACCCTCGATGTCGGACAGCTGCTCCTCCATTGATGACTGCTCCTCGTACTCGTGCTCCGTGGACGCATCCGGAACTTCTTTATTTTCCCATTCATTCGGCGGCATTCCCGAGGAGGACCGTTCGGATGCCGGGCTCTCGGAGAGCTGCAAGAAGACTGTTAGGTTTAATGATCACATCATGAAGCAAGTGTTCCGGTAAGTACCAGCTATAGCCCCTTAAAATGGTCAGTAATTTTATAATTCACTTAATCGCACAGACTCGACTCCAGCATCCTGGGTCAGCGCAAGAAGAACCAGAAGCGACGCGATCTCAAGCTGCGGGCTCAGCATCGTCGCCTCAGCGAAGGGGATTCCGTCGACTACGAAGAATCACGGGGCTCTGCCCTCAAGGTGAGATCAAGATCTAGTTAATTGAGCGAATATCCCGGCTGGTTGCGAATATCCAGTTAGGTTGTTAGCTTGCTAATTGAATTAGGGGCCATCAGCGAAATCGGGCAGTTTGGCTTTATTTTCGTCACACCAGACATAAATATTGATTAAATCTTTGTTTAGGGAATTGTATTACACGTGTGCGAATACTAAACAAATCCGAAATGAGCTCTATTTATAGCAGGAATGTTGAGAAAATTAAACGAGTTATGCTAATTGATATGCAGCACACGAAAAGTCCCGGGAATGGAAAGTTTATGCACTTGAAGACAGAAAACGATCGCAGAAATACGAGCATCAGCTTTGGGAGCAAATGTTTAGGGTGTGAAAAATGTAGCCGAATTGCTAAGACAATATGGAGAATTTTAACGTTATTAGTCTAGTATTAGATGATATTAAATATGTACTTTCGCATAATACTAATAAGGTTTACTAAAACTTACAGCAACAAGAAAATCAATCAAGAAACTGCAACAAGCCAAAAGGCGTGTCCGTGCTCCATGACAGCGGACTCGATCTCACTGGAGCACCAGGTGCCCACAGCAACAACAATGAATCGGAAGCTAAGAACGCCATGATGTTTGAAATGGATGATTAAGATGTTATTTAAACCATAAATATATTAATATTTTTTGAGTGATTTAGAGGCATGTTTTCAAGGTTTTTAAATGCTACTTATATGTTATCTAACGCTACGGTTTTTAATATTTATACTGTAATTCCTTTTGTACCGAAGCAAATTGCTCAATTGGAAATATACAAAATTGTATTAGGCAACACGAATCAGGGCTAAATCAGAAATCAAAAAATCATCAAGTACTAAGTGTTATGTAATTCGGTTAATCATTGAAACTGTTAAAATGAAAGATGAAATCCTACGCTGAACTGAAAAACCTATTATAGATCAATAATTTCATATTCATTCTCATTGAGGAACACAACTGATGTCTTACAAATTAGCAAACTAAAAGTTTTAAGTAAACATTCAAACGCTCATTTATTGGCTCCATGCTCAGCTCACATAACAATCATAACACGATAAACCTAAACAATATCAATAGTTAACAATTCCTCTAGTATTACACACCACAGGATCACCCAATGCATAAGTAGACTATAAGCTATCTAAATGTTTAGAAGCACTGGCTGAAGCAATGCATGTAATTTTAACTTTTATAAGCAATCTGAAAGTTAAAATACATATACATCCCTAATGAATGAGAGATCCTGTGGACTGGCATTAAAAGTGGTATTCAAGGAGTTTGTGCCAGTGCTCAATTTGCTGGAGTTCCCTTCTCTTTCCTTCCAAGACATACAAAACTGGGCAGTCGAGGGAATCACACTGGAGGCTACCCAGCCGTCCGCAACAAGACTGGCAGATCTGTCGGGTTAGTTGGTAGCCCCTCTCCAGGCGCGCTGTCTTATCTGATAGCACAACTACGCATTTGGTGGCGTTTTTCATGCAGTCTGGACAAATGCCTGCCTTGGTTTGACGGCCACAATCAATCACACAGCTGGTCGTAGAGAAATACTGGGAGATGGTGGACTTGGCACCTCTTGCACCCGCTAACTCGTTGGCGGTTCCTACGGCTGGTGTCAAAAGCAACTTCCTCGGCAGACTGGCAAACCAATCGTGGACATTGGCGCCTATGAGCAACAGGCAGCGATTTAGAGGCGGAATAATCGCCTTGGTGATGTAGTAGATGGCGTTTATCTTGTGACCCTCGTTGCCCAGGATGTCGTGCGGGCTGCGCACCAGGCGGATTAGCTGCATGCCCGGCGGGCCGTTGACTATTATGAAAGGGACTCGTTCCCCCCGACGCGGCACATGTCGTGGGTCTTTTTGCATCCATTTTCTGAAAGAAGTGTCATTATACAATTTAGGAAAAACATAGGAATATATCCTTATTTACCGCGTGAGTTCCAGTGCTGGTACACAAGCCGTGGGCTTGTATCCATTAAGACCCCTGAATTCCTTGGCAAAAATCAGGTCCTGTAGGTTGGCCCTGCCCGACAACAGCTTTGTGAACTGCCGGCACACGTACGCCTTGATCTTGCTGACGTCTTGCGTCTCAAACAAAATGCGTAGCACCTTTTCCAGCATCTTGGCCACTGCCGGGCACCCATCCCGCCGTACAGTTTCTATGCCCTTCGCTTCGTAAACGGGTTGCGCCTGATCGGCTGTCTCGTACATATATCCCACGTAGCGCTTCTTGGTCTGCAGCATGCAAGGTTGGTACACCTTCTCCAGTTTCAGCTTCACTGGCTGTGGATTCATTTCGGTGACGGCCTTAGCGATTTCCTCACCGATTCGAAAAGCTTCAGCTCGATTTCGACCAGGGACAAGAACGAACATGGAATCCGTATCGCCATAGACGACACGCACCTTCCACTCCTCGTTGTTCTCCACTAGTTTGATTGCACGCTCCAGGGTCTCCCGTCCTTTGGAAACTACAGTATCTCCCACTTCCACTGCAGGCATTCTGCCACTGAAGTTAGCAGCAGTGTAGCCATAGGTGACATTGGCCATCAGTTTAAGGCCCAACTGTCTTGAGTGAAGGATCCGTTGAAGTGCAGAGCTGTCCTTATGGAGCTTCATCGACTGTTTGACCATTTGGCGCGTGTCCAAGATCTCGGTGAGCATGCGCGGCAAGATGCCCTCACGCACTTCACGCTTCACAAATACCACGCCGCACGGCGAAACGGTAACCAGATCGTGCTCCAGTAGCTTCTGCAGCATCTGCCGGGAAACTCGAAGCTGCGATGCCCCAAATTCGAAGGGCGAACTACCGCCCAGGTGCTCTACTCTACCCAAGCATGTGGAGAAGCAGTAGTTGTAGGCAATGATCATGCTGGGATACAAGCTCTGAAAGTCCAGCACAATTAGTGGATCAGCATAGAATCGTGACTGCGGCTCCATTATTAGGGCCAAGTACTCCGGGGCTCTCATATGGGCGCGGGCCTGGACGCTAGGTGAAAGTGGAACCAAATTCTTTGGCTTGGCGATTCTAGGAAGACAGAGAGACCATAAGATTGGAATATTTTTGCCTGCTCAGGGTTACACTCACCTCAGCATCATGCTTTCCACGCGAAACTGCGAGCCGCGCGATAGCACCTCGTAAAACTGAATGCCAATGAGCTTGGCCATTTCGCTAGTACGTCCCAGTAAGTCCAGCTGATCCAGGAGAGCTAAAGTGCCACGCACTCGCTCCAAGTAATATTCCATTACTATCCAGCGGGTGCAGGGCGAGGCGAACCATTCGGTGAGGGATTTGGGAGTGTGCCAGGGACATCTTTTATGCAAGATGTGGTATATTACGTTTTCGAAGGTGTACGACGTCAATGCAATCTCAGAGCGCATCAGACGCCATACGTCCAGCAGAATGCGACCGCAGAGTTTCATTTCAACATCCAAATCGGTGAACTGCTCCCGATCCTCGTCCACAAAGTCCCGGACCTTCTGTGTCGGCACTCGGGACAGCAGAGGAGCGATGTTAAAGCACAGATGCTTGGCACGATCAATCACATATCCCCAAGAAGACATCTCGATTTCGTACCCTGCAAATATATCTGCATCCCACCGTCCACACAAGGCCAGCAATGCCTCAAACGCCTCCGCTTCACTGGTCACTACCTGAACCTCAATATCTCGATCTATACCATGAAAAGGTCCTTCACTCAGCAAATCCTGGGCTGTATTCACCATTATATATCCGCAGGCTTTGCTAGGAAGATTTTCATCCGGTAAACTGTGTTCGATAGCATAGAACAAACAACGAATCTCGTCGTGCATGGGATCTGGTTGTAGATCACCTCGCGTGGACACAAACACCTCTAGCGTTATGATGGTCAGGTGGTTGCAATCAATGTCGGATTTCGCCTGCTGCAGGTTCTCCAAATTAACCTTAAACCCGAACGTGTTGTCCAAGGTGGCGTGGCTAAGTCCAAAGCTGAGGTCGTGCTGCCTCTCCTGGCTACTACCCTCCAGTTGTCGCAGGAAGGAACTACGCTCTAGCTCCGCCTGGGCCGCGCTACTGGAAACGCTCTGTTGACTGGACTGCGAGCTTGTTGGTTCCTCTTCCTGGTTTTCTTTAAAGCTGAGTTTGGTTCCGCGCCTTAGGCGATTCTTTCCGGTTTCTTTGGCTTTGCTACTTATAGGGGTTGCCCTGCACTTATCTTTAGCTTGAGACAAGGGTGTAAGGCTTAGACTATAGTCCAATTCCTCACAAGCATCTTCATCCCCACTGCCGCCATCGCCTTCCTCAGCCTGCAGCATCATAGTGATTTTCTGCCGTTTGATCTTGATGGGGCTGTCTATGTCATCGGAAGAATTTTTGGGTTCCTCCCGTTGACGAAGAATTTGTTTGGCTTTCAACCAGACCTGGGCTTCATGCCAGCTGGGTGCTAGCTGTGCAGGCTCGATTTCTATTTTTTGTTTGGTGCTGAAGTACTCCCGTATTTTTTGTTCTCCCCGATGTCGCTGCAACATTGCCGGGCCACCGATGGCTATCAGTTGCTGACGACGCCATGAGGCCAAGCCACGATCATTGCCCAGTACGCTCTGGAAGGGTTCACAGTCATTAAGCTTGTTCCCCGGGATGTGGAGCACCAGGAAGCCCACCTCCGTTACCTTGCTCACATCGGAGGGATTACTGTAGTAGGGCTTTTGGAACTCGTACTCGGGGATGTCCATTTTGCGGCTACCGCGAACCACCTCATCGTAGGATGGAGGCAGCTCCAAGGGAGTAATCACGAAGGATTTACTATCGGGAGAAGGTGGAGCAAACTTAGGAGAATTCAGAATTATCTCGGGGCTATCTAACACGTCACTGAAAACCGACGGACTGTTCACAATCAGCGAATGCTCATAGAAACTTCTCATTAGCTCTGGTGTGTTGCTTTCATTGCTTTTGGGACTGAGCTGAGGAGTGGTCTGAATCTCAGGGGGTCTTATGCCTAAAGTAGGAGTTAATTGCTTAGTTAGCAACTCCGACCGAAAGCTCCTTCGTAAGCGTTTTAAGTTGGGTGTTTTACGAAGTTTGGTGACTATATTATCGCTTTCCGTGTCGGACTCTATGGCCTCATCATCGCTTGGAACAAATTGGCTCTTCTCACTTGAATTCGCTGGATTTCCAGAAGAAATAACAAAAGGTTCCTGTGGAAAAAGTCCACTTTGTAAGTTTTCCGCACTGCTTTTTGGGGATTCATCATCCTTTTTCGGTTTAGTTTTCACATCATCACACTGTTCAGAATCTGAGTTTTGCTGCTGCTGGGGACTCCTTGAGTTAGTGCAAGAAACTTTTGTTGTTTGTTCTAATGCAACAGTTTCTTCCATGCTAGTTTTATCATTTTGTTTCGGGCTTTGTGATAGACTGGGTTTTGTTTGAGGTCTACCACGACATAAAGTCGGAACTTGTGGCATAGTAGCTTTTATTTCGCTTGAACACTCATCGGAATTTTTTGGATTCATCTTATGGCGGGCACTACGCCGTGGCTTAAGCTCATTAAAACCACTTCCTTCTGGCCTGTGGGACTCTATCTTAGAGGATCCCCCACACCCAGGCATGGGTACATTATTTTTAACTTGATGACGAGTACTCCTTCGCGGCTTCTTGACCTCTTCTTCTGGTGGTAGTTGCTTGCCGTCAGCTGTTTCGAACATGTCCGACAAGCCAGGATTTCTGTCCCTCGGCGTGAGGGAACAAATAATGTGTGTTTTGTCCAGATTGCGAGTTGATCGTCTGGTACTTCTAACAGGAGTGCAACTATCAGGAAAACAACAATATAAAACGTCTTGCCGTATAGAATATAAGTGAATCATACTCGTTTTTTAAGAGCACAAAACTGTCCTCAACACTTTTCCGTCGTAGCTCCGACATGGCTACTTTCTTGCGCAAAGAGAATTCTGGCCTAGAAACGAAATGGTGGTCATTGAAAGTTCTACATATGAAGAAAACAAAGAATTAGATTACCGAAGGGTTCCCGATCCTGGTCCTTGGTCTAGCTGCAAACTGAGGCGTGGGTTAGCCTCTCTCTTTGTGAAGTCATCGTTGCTTTCTGCAATTAGTTATAGTTTTCAAAAGTCCGCACGTTCGTTATCACTTTTACCCACTCTTTGCTGAACTGTTTCCAATAGTCAAAGCCAGCGGGGCATATTTTTTGGCCGCACTGCTTTTCGGAGTCCGTGGTGATTTGGGAAGGCTTGTCTGACCTTTTGGGGTTGTTGGAGTCTTCGGAGGACTCGACTTTGGCTTGGAGCTGATCGATTTAATGGGTGTCTTCTGTAAGCGATCGTCAGCGCCATCGACTTGCGGCAATTTAGCAGATGCTTTCAATTCCTTTGATTCCGCAGGCTCCAACTGACTTTGAGTAAGCTTAAGCAACAGCTCATCTACATCGTCGAGGACGGTGGAGAAATCATGTCGGGTTACTTGGTCTGCATCGTCGTCGGAGTCATCTTCATCGAAGAGAGCAGCAGCAGCTGCAGTCGTCTTGTCCAACTGCCCGGGTGTCAGTTCGACTACAAAATATAGAATCATAACAATAATAGAATTATAAACAAAAAATGCCTTAGAGCACCCACAATTTTTATGTTGCGACAAAGGGGCCAATGAGCTGTCTAAATCCACATGGGATTCATTTTCGTTCTGCTCCTCCAACAGCTGCAACGCATCCAAAAGTTCCAAATCCTCCTCCCTCACTGAAGCAAAAAGAAAAAATTCGTTTATTAACAAAAAGGGAGTTTCAGTTTTGGCAACCGTTTACCCACAGGTGGCATCATGAGGTATCGCTCCATGAGGCTGTGTAAGGCTCAGAATTAGGTCCTCATCCACTACAGTTTCGTCCATGTATTCGGACTCATCGTTGGGGGTTGACTGGCACACATTGCTGCTGTAACCGCAGGTAACATGGTTTTGTATAAAGGAAGCATTAACCAGCAGTTGCTGCTGATCCTGTGAGCACTCCTCCGGATAAACGGCGTTGGCTAGAAGTTTTTGCAAGTTGAACGTGCGTTTCTGCGCCTTTGTGCCGGGCAACGTGGTCTGCATGGTTACATTGGAAAGGGTTGTCTGATCCGACAACGTTTGCTCGGACAGTGTGGACTGCTCCAGTGACATCAACTTACTCTCCAGAGCGGTGCGGTAGAAGATATCGCTCTCGGCTATTTCAATTCGATGACGTTCTTGTGTTGGCGGTAATTGCAAAACGGGTACCTACAATGGAAAAAAGACTAGGATTTATCAATACAACATGGATTCCCGGAGTACCGCTTGAACCTTCTCCGCATCGCCAGCATTGGTGTGCTTCTCGACAAGTTTTTCTCGGCGCAGTTTCTCATCATTCCAGATGGCCTCAATGCCTGGGTTAGTTTGGCTGCTCTTGCTTTTTGCCACTAGCTGGAACCGATTCAGTATGAAGTTTGAGCTGACATCCACTTCTAAGGCACTGCAGGCCACTTTCTTCACGCTTATGATGTCTAGCAGCTGCGCTGGCTTCACATTCGCATAGGGGATTACTAAAGGGTAGATAGGTTAGTTAGCAACTTGAAGAGATTATGTGCCCAGCTTACCCTCATCGTCATGGCTGCGCCGGAACTTGAGAACCTCCAGCGGGACATGCACATAGCTCATCCCGTACAGATTGTAGTCGATCATAAACTGCAGGATGTAGGGCACATGCGACTCGTGCGGACTAAAGTTTTTGCTCAGGATAGCGCCGCTTTGGAGAAGGTTGGCGGCACGGCGTACGAAGCGGGGATTGAACATGTAGATCTTGAGGAACTGATGTTCCATGCGATGGTAGCCATAGAAGGGTCTGTAAAGGTACGTCGGCTAGAGATTTACACCAAGAAGACGTTTACGAAGAACTTACATGCCTTTGACCAGCTGAATTTTGAACACATGCTGGGCGTTGGAGCTGCCTTGGCCCAGGGATATATTGATGGCCTTGTCCAGGTGCATGGCCATCTGCAGGATGCCCCGCTCCAGGCACTCAAAGTCATTCTTGTCATACGGAATGTAGAAATAGGGGAACACGCCATGTACATGCATGCATGTTTTCTGGCCTCTGGAGTTGCCGCCGAATACCCGAATCACTGGCACCTGCAATGGGAAGAATCGTTATCCCAGTTTTTCATGATTGGTGAAATAGACCGGCTCACCCGCTTGATTTCTTTGCCGCGCAGCTCCGAATAGCAAGGATCCATGCCGAACTGCGGCTTCTCCATATAGAAATCCGCGATGACCAGCCGGACGGAGAAGATTCCATCGATTCCATCAGCTGCGGCTGCCATTTCGGCCAAGAACAGATTTGTTTTGGCAGAGTTATTTGTTTTTAATATAATTCAAATTAGAGTGACCATTAATCGAAAAACATCGGTCTATCGATTGTTGCTATCTGAATTCAAAGTGAATGCGTAGAAACAATTATTAATTTAGAGTAAAAATTTGTAATTTATGTTAAGGGCTTTAGAATTAAACTACTTAAGAAACAAATTTGGCAACAATAAAAAGTAAAATCACCTGGAAGCCTGAATACAAAACGTTGTTTTATGCATTATAATCTTTACATTTTAATTAACTTTATTCCGAAATTTTAATAAGTAATTCCATTACAAAGGTCTTACAACTAAGTTGTTAGCATCTTTCTGTTGCACCGAAAATTTGGTGTACTTGGGACCATCATTCAATCTAACCCTTTATATGAATGCTTTATCAAAATCTAACGTTTTAAATTCGATTCTAATCGATTTATTTCAGGCGACTCATTAGCTTAATTGAAGTGTGACCTTCGCAGCGCGCTGGCGAAATACTCATCTACCCACCGTCACCCCCGCAGGAACCGACTCATAGTTTGCAAAAAAAGCTCCGGAAAAAGGAAAAAGCGGCAGTCGTAATAGCGAACTGAAACTGAACGAGAGGAAAAGTGAAAAGACAGCAGAAACTCAACCATGTCGAAGATCGGAATTAACGGATTTGGCCGCATCGGCCGTCTGGTGCTCCGCGCCGCCATCGATAAGGGCGCCTCCGTGGTGGCCGTCAACGATCCCTTCATCGATGTCAACTACATGGTGTATCTGTTCAAATTCGACTCGACTCACGGTCGTTTCAAGGGCACCGTTGCGGCTGAGGGCGGATTCCTGGTGGTGAACGGCCAGAAGATCACCGTGTTCAGCGAGCGCGACCCGGCCAACATCAACTGGGCCAGCGCTGGAGCCGAGTATGTGGTGGAGTCCACCGGAGTGTTCACCACCATCGACAAGGCGTCCACCCACTTGAAGGGCGGTGCCAAGAAGGTCATCATCTCGGCCCCATCCGCCGATGCGCCCATGTTCGTGTGCGGCGTGAACCTGGACGCCTACAGCCCCGACATGAAGGTGGTCTCCAACGCCTCTTGCACCACCAACTGCCTGGCTCCCCTGGCTAAGGTCATCAATGACAACTTCGAGATCGTCGAGGGTCTGATGACCACCGTGCACGCCACCACTGCCACCCAGAAGACCGTCGACGGTCCCTCTGGCAAACTGTGGCGCGATGGACGTGGCGCCGCCCAAAACATCATCCCGGCCGCCACCGGAGCCGCCAAGGCTGTGGGCAAGGTCATCCCTGCCTTGAATGGAAAGCTGACCGGCATGGCTTTCCGCGTTCCCACTCCCAATGTCTCCGTGGTGGATCTTACTGTCCGCCTGGGCAAGGGAGCCTCCTATGACGAAATCAAGGCTAAGGTCGAGGAGGCGTCCAAGGGACCCCTGAAGGGAATCCTGGGCTACACCGACGAGGAGGTTGTCTCCACCGACTTCCTCAGCGATACCCATTCGTCGGTCTTCGACGCCAAGGCTGGCATTTCGCTGAACGACAAGTTCGTCAAGCTAATCTCGTGGTACGACAACGAGTTCGGTTACTCCAACCGCGTCATCGACCTGATCAAGTATATGCAGAGCAAGGACTAAGCGCCACAATCGTACAAACCCGGGGCCCAGCAGCTGGTCAGGAATCACTGTTGCATAATCCAAAAGGCGCGCAATTGAAAATGCTTTTCCTGGTTGGCTCTTAAAGTTACCATTCGAATGCACAAAATAGCCATAACTACGCAAATCTATTTATTGTTGTTGAATAAAGTATCGCCCTGTTACTGTATTTAAATGCCAGCTATTTAAAAAATAAATCTTGTGCATAGAATGAACATTGCTTGTGTAAGCCGAAGGGCGTGTGAAGGTTATATCAGGGCATCGACAGGCAGACTTGGCTGAGGTATGCCACATATACGTAGAAAGTATCTCTGTTTCGCCTGGGAGCCACCCAAAACTTAAAGGAACGACGTTTCTATTTATGTACTTATGTTGTTGCCAGTTCTGGGAGTCTTTAATTCGCAGATAACAAACAGATAGTATTATTTTCTTATCGCTGAACTTGGAACCCTGTGCGGATGCTGTTTGTTTGCTTTCGATTTTTCGGGAAGACAACTTATAACGTCCAATTGAACCTACCCTATATACACATTCATATATGTTTTCTTTTCTTTTTGTGGAAAGATGGTTTGTTGTTATATGTACAATATCGACCTGCATTCTTATCCAAAGCTGCTTTCTCATGAGTACAACCAAGGTCATGGAAGGTCATATGCTGCTTGGTACATAGCTTTTCGGCATTACAGAATCGAATCGATTAGTATCAGCCAGGGCTGCAAAGAGCGGGATATTTGAAAAATGCTCTCATTTTAGAATTTTAAATTCAGAATTTTAATATTTCTTTAAATATAAGAAGTTTTGGAGAAATCGGACTATAAATATATTCTTTTGGTGTAACTAGACCAAGTCTTGTGCTATGGAAAAAAGAAGTACTTTACATGTAAAAATAAATGGCATAATATATTTGTTCATATAACTAAGGTAAAATTATAATAAAAAACAAGATAGCCTGGGAGTTTTGGACGCTAGAAATTGAAAAGACAAATAATAAAATGAACAAAAATTTACACATATTTCAAAAGTGGGCGTGCCAATACCTTTTTTGGCATACCGATAGAAATTGGCATGGCAGATTTTAAAAAAAATCGAAAAATTGTGGGCGTGGCAGTTTTGGACGGCTGTGGGAGTTAAGCGAATTTAATGATGGCAAATCAAGTGAAAAAATATTTTAGAAATATAATAAAACCGTTGAAAAGTTCTTTACCATATTAAATATAATTATTGCCCCTTTAACAACGCGATAAGCGTTAATAAAGATAAGAAAAAACAACGTTCTAGGTTTGATTCAAATACCGTTTAATGAACTTTTATTTTCCAGCTATCTGATCTACCCTTATACTTTTTGCTTCCATTTTAAGTGGTCACAATCTCTATATATGATTAATGAAATTCTTGTCGGACAAGTTGGTATATGCTGGTGGCTCCTCCTTGCGCATCCTGTCTAAGGCCTTTTGCACCGAATACAAGGCGCAGCCCAGATAGACTGAAAGTGCATAGTTTTGGTTAAATAGGTGCTTAATGCCTGTTTGCTAACTACCCCACCTATGAACGGGACCGCAATCGCCGAGCCGAGTATCCACGTTTCTCCGAAGACCAGATAAACCATCAGGTACATAAAGAATCCTGTGGTTATCATCCATGGCACAAATAACTTGTAGTTTTGCTGTATTGCGCAAAGTGATAAGAGTGTTGGGGCTGTGATGTGTGTACCTTACTAACCTTTATAGCTCCTGCTATGAGAACCAGGCTGGCCAATATCTGCAGTGACGAAATGTGTATCCCCAGTTCGAAAAGTACATCTAAAACGAAAAAGCACTATGCATCGAAAAGATCTCCGAGAATGGTTTGTATATACTCCTACTTCTCCAGAAGTAATCGTCCCTCAAAGCCAAATAGGTTATGGCAAAGGCTATGGACAGGCAGCCCGAGCAGATGATTCCTCCTTTGGTGTCCAGCTTCAACATGTTTCCGATCCCACAGAGAACCTTGCAGACCGCTGATTATTTCACAACTGAAAAGGAGTACTCAAAAGTGAGCAAGCTTTTGCCGCAGACCTTATCTTATCTTGCTGTAGCTTCACCATCGCAACCATTGAAAACCTATGTTCGTTAGTGTATAATTATAATTTTATTGAAGGATTTGCTTATTATTGCTTCGACTGGCCAGCAAGCTGAGCCTTCCATGCGGGCCTATCGATGGAGTCCCAGCTAATTGGCTACACCATTTTACAATGAGATATGATCTCGAGTCGATTACTTTGAATAATGCAATGGAATTGATTAGCTAACAAATTGAGTGGCGAGTGTGCAAAAATTTGTTAATTGTAAAATTTGTAACATGCATTTTTACTATTTGGTTTTTTGCATCTTTAACTAGTATAATTAGGTATAAAAAAATGTTACTGCAAGAGCGCTTCGCACCGCACGGCATTGCTTCATATGTATTGATGTATAATTATTCGATTTTCAGTTAACTCGCTTTATAAACTGCAAAATTTATCATATTTTAGAAAACTTTCGAGGCATAATTCTGCGTGAGAATCGTTTAATTTGAGTTAAGTGGCGTTAAATTGGTTAAGGTAGACTTAAGAAACTTGGCAAACTTCGCCTTCCTCTGGTGTTTTCAAGTTAGTCAAGATATATAAAAATACGTAGGTTATAACATTCGATTAGTATAAGTAGGTATGTATAAATATATAAAAAGTACACAACGTGTAAATTAGACTAAGTCAATAGAGGAGAGCTCCTTCGGGCAGGTTGCTTAGCTGCCCCGTGCTTGTGTCCTTCTCATCATACTTCATATTTCGATTTGTTGCATTTCGATTTGTTTTGTTTGTTTTGTTTTTGGCAAAATCACAGGAGAATTAGAAATATAACATCAACATGATAGAGCGAAAGTGGAGAACTCTCATTTACCGATTCGAAAAGCATTGATTCAACTTGGTTTGCTTTATTTGCCTTTACTTGCACGAAGTTGGTTTCCGCTTTAGTTTAGTTTTGCTTCTAGGGTTTTTGAATTCTTTAAATGTATATTTGTATAATAAATTATGACTATATATGCATTTATATATAAGTATATAGATGTATATATTTAAGAAGTAAGTAGGAGGCGCATTATTCCACTTTTCAACTTAGGATAACAACATTGCATTCGCGATTACTCCCCTAAGCCTTCGATCGCTGTACTGACTGAATGACTGACTGACTGACTGAACTGGCTCGCCAAAGGCTCATAACAATATTTAACTAGAGAATCGCCGATCAAAAATAATAACCATATGAATAGTGGTGATAGTGACAATCGAAGGATGCCGACGTGTATAAAATAAATAAATAACATCGCGTAGAAAAGGATCTGCGTTAAACCTATTTTAGACATCGACTACCATCTTCTTGTGAATGTCCGTGTTGCCGACCACAGAGCAGAACTCATCGAACGAGATCTTTCCATCCTCATCCTTATCCGCGAAGCCGATCGTCTTGTCCACAATCTGCTGCAGTTGCGTGTCCTTCAGATTGTTGCCGACCATCATCTTTAAAACCTTTAAAACAACTTTTCAGTGCGATAAGCTTAGCGTAAAATTCGCGGGTCTTGCCTGAAACAGCTCGCCATTGGAAATGTAGCCATCGTTGTCCATGTCGTAGATGCGAAAGGCAAAGCGCAACTTGGACAGCTTGTCGCCCTTGACGCTGAACTGGGACACGCCCTGGATAAACTCCTTGAAGTCCACCTCGCCGTTGCCGTCCGCGTCAAAAATGTCGATCACGCGCTGCACCAGCGGATTCTGTTGCAGCTCCGGCAGCGACATGAATTCGTCCACGCTCAGCGCGCCCGAGTTGTCCAGGTCAAGTTTCCGGAAACGTTTGCCCAACCGCCGGATCTCATCGGCGTCGACTGGAGAAGAGCGGGAAATATTGGAAAAGATTTAGTTCGAAATTCGAATTCCTTATGCACTGCAGTGACAAGAGCGCTTAAAGTATGATTACAGTGGATTTTCCATAAGCTATCTTCTCTTAAAACTTTTTTTATAATTTAAAAATCGTTATACAATTTCTATAACGTTATTTAAAATCAATAAATGTTTTAAACACTTTGAATGGTGTGTTTTCATGTGTATCTGTAAAGAACTTGTAAGTAATTTTACTTATGAAAGTTCTACCTTGTCACAAATATAATTGACAAAATTAAAACAAAAGTTATTCAATTAATATTCTAGCTAAGGTACTATTAAGTAACTAGTTAAACATAATTTGCACATGTCTGCAATTTATGCACCATGTTAGTAAGCCCATATTTCGAGCTTCTGGTTAAGATTGTTGTCGATTTATATTTAGCATAATCTTGTCTGTCGATCATCAGATATTAGACAAATTGTGACAAAGACACAATCTCAATGTCAATTTTGAAATGGGATGATTAGGTGTAAGATCTCGTGATGGTGCGGAATAAGATTTGGGAATTTAAAATTGTATTTCTACGCCACGTTTCGTTTGCATTCCACTTTTGTTGGCCATTCGCGTATTTACATACAATACATATATACATGCATATGTACATACGTGCGTACATTCGTACATGCATACCGTATCTAAACGGACGCTTCTATATGCCCATGTTTGCATATTCATAAACAGCTGCCATTCCGTTTAAATGACATTGAGTGAACTATTTCGTACTTACAATTGGAACACATTTCCATGGGCAGTGATGTTTCATTTCCCTGCAGTTAAAAATGTATATGTTAATTGGGGAATTTTAATATTTTGCAATGCCAAAAGAGATGAAGAGGTGGGGGGGTGGAAAGAAACGCGGAACGCAAATTGACTTTATAACGGTACAGGCTCCCACTCCCTTCCTGCGCTCACTGTTCGCCCTTTTCCGCTGTCCGCCTCTTCCCTCCTTCCCCTCTGGCACTTGTTCTTCGCATATTTTGGTGGCATTTTATTACCATTTTGGTTTCGCCTTTTGTGGTTCTCCTTGGATGCTATCTATAGAGTACGAATAGAGTTCTCTTTTTTCGTCGTTCCGCTCTTGGTTTTCCTCTAGTTTCCTTTAAAGTCCAACGCCGAGGGCTATCCTGCACATGCTACTGAGGTTTTTGGGGCGCCGAATTACGGTTTTGTTGTGGAAATATTCCGTTTTCTATTTTCTATTGTGCATGAGTTTTTCCACAGCAGCTTTTGGTGTGACCGTGGTTCGAGCGACAAAAAAAACCTTGGTGCGCAGGAACAAATACCAGAAAGCTTATCGTTGGCAACGCGTTGACAGGGTGGGCAGGGTTTGTCATTTTAATTTAAATTAACGCGGCTTTTACCAATATTCTTGAATGAATCACCTGCTTACTGTATGGAAAACATCTCACTTGTTTTATAAATATTCTTAAAATGTAAAATTTGTTACCCATTCAGGTAATAAGTAATTTTACTTATAGCTGAATAAACATTTTTGGAGGAGGACATTCCGTCCACAGTTTAGTGCAAAAATAATATTTATTCAAACCGTTTTCCATTTCATTAGTAATCTTTAGTGTTGACTCACTCACCATTTACAGTTCTTATCTGTTTAAAATTTTTAATCATATCATGTAACTTGAACTGGCTTAATCTAATGTTTCCTTATCTCTAATTCTGTGTAGGCTTAATCTTATGTTTTCTCCTTGTCTATCCTAACATAGGTATGTAATTTGTAACATTTTGTAACATGTAACATTGTATGTAATAAGGAAAAATTAAAACAGTTTGTAAATTTTAATTTATATTAATACATTTTCCCATTACTTATGTTTAGTGAATTTATATTTAGATTGCTTAAAACAGTTGCATACTTCCGAACGAATATTTTAAAACCTTTTGGTCTACGAGTATCGGGTATAAAACCTAAATTTTCTTCACCTCAACTTAGGAAAGAGGCCCCAAGATGAATGTTTGTGGCTACGCCGCTGCATTTTGTTGGCTTCACGCAGCAACATCAAACAACAATAGATACCATTTACTGCCCATCTGACATAATCTCTTGGTTAAACATTTCCCCAGCCAGTTGACTGGCTTCCATCTCAATCCCATCTTCATTTCGCTGCCAACAAGCCACCAGAACAGTCATGAGCCCAGGAATCATCAGCCAGGAGGTGAACGGCCGCCAGGAGTCTACAGAAGCTGCCGGAAACGAGAGACATGGACGACGGCGCAGGGTGGCGGTTGTAGGAGCAGGACTTGTAAGTGTGATAAAGTCTTATAAGTTGAGTTAACTGAAATATACAATTGTTACATGTTTTAAACACGATACGAAATCATATACAGCTATATAGTCTATAAAAATAGACCACTTACATAATATGCTCTATATTAAGAGTAGAGTAGTCAGTACTTTGACTTAAGTGAGCGTACAAATCTAATCTAAATATTATAAATATGTTGAGACGGAATATTTCAATGCTTGGTATACCACTTGATCATAATAAAATACACATCGTTATAATTATAATAATAGTTTTAGAATACTAGAAAGTAAATTTCGAATTATTTTCCACATCATTTTCAACTTATAAATCGTGCATGCATCAAGCCTAAGAATCTTCCATTTATGCTACTATAGTTAGATGCCTTATCTTTAGTGTTTCCAAATCCCTGGTTCCAGATATAGTGCTCTTATCTCGTTTTCTGTGCATCTTCTTCTCCATAACATTAGGTGGGTTCTCTGGCAGCCTTGAACTTTGCCCGCATGGGCAACCACGTGGACTTGTACGAGTACCGGGAGGATATCCGCCAAGCCCTAGTGGTTCAGGGCAGGAGTATTAATCTGGCTCTTTCCCAGCGTGGGCGAAAGGCGCTGGCCGCCGTGGGACTCGAGAAAGAGGTGCTGGCCACCGCCATACCAATGCGGGGTAGAATGCTCCACGATGTGAGGGGGAACTCCAGTGTGGTCCTATATGATCCCATAGGCAATCAATGCCTGTACTCCGTGGGACGCCGTCAGCTGAACGAAGTCCTTTTAGATGCCTGCGATAAGCTACCCAATATCCACTGCCACTTCGAGCACAAATTAACAAGTGCTAATCTGAGAGAGGGATCCATGGAATTCCGGAATCCCGCCAAGGAAGCTGTAGCAGCGCAAGCAGATCTTATAGTGGGTTGTGATGGAGCCTTCAGCAGCGTACGCCAGCACTTGGTCCGCTTGCCGGGCTTCAACTACTCCCAGGAGTACATAGAAACGGGTTATCTGGAGCTCTCCATACCCTCGAAATCGGGGGACTTCCAGATGCCTGCCAACTACCTGCACATATGGCCGCGTAACACATTTATGATGATTGCCCTGCCGAATCAGGATAAGTCTTTCACGGTCACCTTGTCCATGCCCTTTGATGTCTTTGCTACAATTCAGAATCAAAACGATCTCCTGGCATTCTTTAAGCTGAACTTCCGGGACGCACTGCCCCTGATTGGAGAGCAACAGCTCATAAAGGACTTCTTCAAGACCAAGCCACAGTTCCTAGTGTCCATCAAGTGCAAGCCGTATCACTATGCGGATAAGGCCCTCATCCTGGGCGATGCCGCCCATGCGATGGTTCCGTACTACGGCCAGGGAATGAATGCTGGAATGGAGGATGTCACGCTACTCACCGACATTTTGGCCAAGCAGCTGCCACTGGACCAGACGTTGGCCCTGTTTACCGAATCTCGCTGGCAAGACGCCTTTGCCATTTGCGATCTGGCTATGTACAATTATGTGGAGGTGGGTTTCGGAGCTAAAATTATTAAGGTTTCATATTGTATTTCGTGTATTCCCCACTTTACAGATGCGGGACTTGACCAAACGCTGGACCTTCCGGCTCCGGAAATCTCTGGACACACTGCTCTTCCGTCTCTTTCCTGGTTGGATTCCTCTCTATAACAGCGTCTCCTTTTCCAGTATGCCCTACCGTCAGTGCATTGCAAACCGGAAGTGGCAGGATCAGCTGCTGAAGCGCATTGCCGGCGCCACTATTTTGGGCGCCATAGTGGCTGGAGGAGCTGTATATGCACAGCGATTTTTATGAAGTAAACTTTAAAATCTTTAAAAATTGTAAAATCGAAAGAGTATGCTTTTAGAATTCGTTTACAACAGCAACTTTTTTCATCAAATAGTACACAAATATTTTACGAAAATTTAAAATATATTAAGTACTTACATAACTATTATTGGAAATGAAAGATGTGGATATGCATACCAATGCTGATGATAAAATAAGTCAATTTCGCAAATCTAAAGTCAAAAGATATTAGCAGTAAAACCTTTCAAAGTGGATTAACCTTTTTTAAAACCATATTTGTGTATCGATGACAACAACGGCAATAAAATTCATACTAATGTGTTCAGATGCCTCATACATATGTATATGTATACATATATGAATAGAAATGTGTTCGTATGTTGCACTCAAATGTTGCCAGCAGCATAAGATTGTAAACATTTACAACCAACATTTTGTATCTATAGATTTCTGGACTTTTCTGGACGAGACTATGAAATTGCAAACTTGTTGAGGAAACTTCTTATTCTTTCTGTTGGATTTGTTGAGCATCGTGTTTGCATTTATTTATGGCTGTTTTGCTAAATGAAAGGTGTTTAACTTTTTAAAATTCCCTAAAGTGAAAAGCTCAATGGAAAAGATTGTCCAAATGAGTCATGTGTACAATCAGAAAACTACAAAGCTAACGCTTACAAAATGCAATTTCAAAATGTTTTCTTTTGTCCACAATATATTTAAATAACCAGGAAAGAGTTTATAATTAAATGCAGTGCATAAATCAGGCTACTGAAATATAATATTTAAATATATTAATTTTAATAATACTAATAATTTACATAATACATACATATGTGAGTTATGTGTAATTAGGCGATATGCGCCACATCCGAAAACAAACCAACATGATTGATGGAATTTAAGAGCGTCGAAAAAATGGTTTAATCATTGTTTACTGCGGATTCACGCAGTTTTTATAAATACGTGCACATGCCCTATTCAGTTTGTTGGCAAAATAATTGAAGTGTCTTATTGACCGCGTGGCTACTACGCATCGCATTTGGTCTACGAGACTATCAACCGGTGGATGTGTTAAAATATTTTTGGGTTTGTTTCGACGCTTTAGCTATTGAATCGGCGACAGCCAAGAATACCGCCCTGACAATGTGATTTTAGCTTCTTCGCCAATTATGTATTGCTAGTCGCAGTTTTGCAGCCTTGGTCACGTGATCGTCATCCCGAGCGCACAGCAGTTGCACTTGTTATTTGTTTCTACAGATTTTTAAGGATCAGTGGGCTAGATCCTATATAAAGACTATAATTCATATGCATAAATGGTAATATCTCGCTGATCGGCAAGCTTTTCTGATGCGACAGAGACGGGGAGAAAGCTTTAAATTAATTAGCATTCGGTTGCCACCCCAACCCTCTCGCTCTTTCACACCCGTTCCAAGGAAAGAGAAAGAGGGGAGGCAAGTAAAGAGAGCACAAGGTCGGCGCTTTCTCAATTTCGAAACGCCAACGCCGGCCGGTATTTCGTTATTACAACAAAGTGATCGTAAAAAGCTCAGTCGTCTTCTATTCCTCTCTCTCACTCCCACTTCGCCACCCCCACCTTATTGTAGATCATATCTTTTAGGCACAGATAAATCAGTTAGAAACTAGGCTTAAAAAGTGAAAACCGGACAAAAACAATATCTTCAAGGCATTTCTTGACCTACTACTCAAAAGCTCTAAAAGCTTCTCTTCGCCGAAGGTAGAAAGACATGGTTGTTTCCGTACGTGTGAAGAGGGGAGCTTAGTATAGTCAGAAAGCGAGAGAGACAGTATGCTGCTCATTTCCGACTTAATTGTTGTTGCTAATTCCGTTTCGCGAACTTTTCGATGGCAATCTCTAGAATTGTCGGCGCCTCCGCTTTGCCCACACTCACTACAGTGAAACGGCAATGGCAACGGCAAGCTCAATCAAATTTAATTATCGAGA
Source organism: Drosophila erecta (assembly GCF_003286155.1). NCBI lineage: Eukaryota > Metazoa > Arthropoda > Insecta > Diptera > Drosophilidae > Drosophila > Drosophila erecta. The sequence continues at coordinate 19,252,262 of NW_020825200.1, forward strand.
TGGCTATAGGTTTTTATAATATTTAATAGCACATATAACCCTCTCCACTGTGTGCCTCCACATAAATTTACGGTTTCAAAACTCATTTAAACTCTAGAAACTTCCAGAACGTGCTATAAAATTATTTAACGTAAATATAAATTTACTAATGTCAATGCACGGTGCGAATATCTGGCTTGTATTTCAATTTGTATTATAATTAATTTTAATTATTATTTTAAAATAAATACATACATATGTATGTATTTGGAACAAATGGCCGGAGATTTCAAAAAATTGATTTTTAACGTGGAAAGTTATAGGCAGGTACTACTGTACACGATGTACTGCTGCCGCCGTCGCGCGTCTTCGCCTGGCCGGCGGACCAGTGGAGCGGGCCAGCACCATCAGTTGCTCGTCACATGTTCGACACTCAAGTAGACCAAACAGGGAGCAGTACAGTGCCCACCGAGATCCGATCGAACGCAGAGCAGCCGTTAGACAGACTATTGACTGTAGCAACTCACCAGCAGTGCAGTTAATCTTGCAGAAACTAACAATTCTACTCAACAGAATATCGCTGTTTTCAGCCAGGTGCAAGTGCAACTTTATTCAGCCCTTTTTGCTGTCAAATCGAAAAATCACAGTCTCGAAGCTTTTGGGCAAGCTTCCGCAAAACGAAACGATCGAAACGCGTGGTCCGAAAACAACAACGCAACAACGACAAGAGGCGACCGAAAAAAGTGAAATTGAAATAATTCGAAATCAAGATCAAATTCAAAATCGAAAATCGCAAAGTTTGGAGTTGAGTGAGCGAACGCGTGTGTTGTGTGTGTGCGTGAGTGTTCCTACGTGTGTGCTGTGCAACGGTACCGTAAGACGAAAAGTAACGGTAATCGAGCAATTCAGGTGTTAGCTGTCAGGAACTGAGCGCAGAGAAAACCGAAAGTTTTCGCTTGTTACCTTGCCGTAGTAATCCAAAATCGAAACCGAATACCGGATTCACTAATCGCCATCCTGGCCCGCCCTTCGACTTTGGTTTAAGGCGCTCTGCCAGCGGTTCGCCGGAACGGTAAACTTCACCCACACCCTGCTGCCCGTCGTCGATAGCATACCGATTCCAATAGCCCACCGCCGATAGCGATACCGATAGCCGATCACTTTGGAAATTCAGTAATCCGTGCCCAACTTAAGCTAGGATTCTGTTCTCCGAGGAAGGAGCACCCGGCGGCATCTATTCAGCAAAACCCGAAGCCGTCCTGCGTAGTTTTGGATAATGCGCGACTAGCCACGAGCTGTCCGAATTGTTCAGGTAAATAAGTACATACGTATGTACATACGCGCACATTGGTGCACACACAATCACCGTTATTGATCTCGCTCAATTAGTGGGTCTACGTGACTGCAGCGCCGATTCTCAGGGTCCGGGGTATTTGTGATCTGTGGATCGCAGCGTGCATGGTGTTCAGTTCTGCCTATAATGAAAAGCAAACCAGAAATGCGTATAACGATCTAGGCACACACCACACCATACACCATTCCCTCCCCCTCCCTACATCACCCCTTTACGTTCTTGGGTAGTCTTGGCATCTGGCATTTCCGGTTTCTCTATTTTTTGTCGGTGTAGAAATACATATGTACGATATGTAGATGAAAACACCTTCAGATATTATTCAACCCGAAATCCTCTCTAAGTGGTTTGGTTTCCTATGTTTCATTGCATTACATATGTTGAGAGCATCCGTAAACATTTAATGCAAAAAATAACTTGAAAACAATGGATCAAACTTGGAACCGAAGCTTAAAGAGGACGAAGAAACAATTTGTTAATACATATGTACAATGTATGTATGTAAATTGAAATTATAATATCACCTTATTGCAATTTGAATCATTTTTTTGTTATTTAAGGCAAAAATTTAAATTAACGATCTCTAACTTTTAAAACAAAACGTTTGTAGCCTCTTGAATTAATGAACTCTGTAAGACACTTGCAATAACAATGCAATTTAACTCACGTTGGAAACCTCAAATGTTTTTTAGTATTTATTTGACACAAAACTAATACGTTTGCTCGTTAAGAAAATAATAATTATCGTTGTTCCTACGTTCATCCATCACTCTTTTGTTCAAGAACGGTTAGTGTTTGATAATTCTGGAAGGCAATTAACTGATTTGTAAAAGATCAGCTCGAATTTCTCCCATTGCGATTGAGTCATAAAGTCTGGTAAAAAACAATAAAAGTACCTCTAGAACTGTTAATTTCGTAAGGGGCCATATTACTTTTTATGCCCTTACAGAGGGTATTCATATTATAAAGCAGGCAGTGATTGGATCAGACCAATGTGCACATACATATGTACATATGTATATGTATGTAGCCATATCATATTGGTAACTGATCAACTTGAGTAAATGCTATGCGAATTCTGATCTGAAGACTTTCAATTGCTTAAAGAAACAATAAACCTTCTAAGTGAATTTATACTAACAACATTAGTATACAAACGGATTAAGTGCACTTTCAAAGAGTTTAATAAGAAAACTTAGCAGTTTATGGGGAATACAAGTTATTGATCTTGTGGTCGGTCAGTTTACTGATCATCACACATTTATTCGGCGACTAGGTGGCGAAAGGAAGAGCAAGGGAAAACGAAATAAAGCATTCCGATACGAAAACTTACATCATCGAGCTGGGGGATAGAAAGAGTGAGAACCAAATGGCAAGCATTTAAATACATACAGGCATATGTACATACATACATATGTATTTTTATATATTATGCGCTATTTTTCGGCCTTTTGTTTTTGCTTTTTTGAATGGACTCAAAAAATAAGTAATACGAATTGCGCGTTTGAAAATGAGGGGGGACCTTTATACTTTTAGTTCCTTTAGGAAGTCACAGCAGTTAATCAAAAACAAAATGTGTGATAAAGACTTACCAAAAAGGGGGACGGATGGGCAAGTGTGAGGAATACGGGTTCATAAGAGATTTTGGTTTTTTAAAAATAAATCAAATGCATTTAGAACAGATAAGCAAAAGTCCCGAACGGAATTGCGAAAACAATTATTTGAGAAAGCAAATATCCAATAACTAATTTTGTTTCCTCTCTTTTTCTTTGCTCTCTTTACATGGTGATACGCTGCCACTCTCGCTCCCTTCCTTATCTTGCGGTAAATGCCATCCAAACCAAAAGGGGTAGCAAAAGAAAAGAACACAAATTTTGCCGAGAAGACGCAGTTAAAAAAGTGTTAGCAAGTGAGAAACAACATTCGTGAATTTCGTGATTAAAAACATTTCAAAAGGTGTACAACAAAAGCTCATTTAATATAAAAATAAAAGAACACAAGCGAAATATACAAAATATAATATCGCTGAGCGCCAACAACAAAACGTGGCACTAACTAAAAACACAAAAAAAGCTCAACGAAAACGAGAGCGAATGCGCGCGTGCGAGTGAGATAGCCGATAAGCAGAGACATTTAGAGAGAGCCAAGAGCGACAACAACAAAACACAAGCGCAAGCACGAGCCAAAAGCCAATTGCGCACGGAACGTAGAACGAAGAGAACTAACGGAACTATAGAAGCGCAGCACGGATAACAGTTAACAGGGCAATCCCAAAATGGTAAACAAGGTAAATGGCAAGAAGGCGGACAAGGACAAGGAGAGGCAGCAAGAGGCAATGTTGCCGGCGGCGGGCAAGAACAGCAGCAACATCGAAAACAGCAGCGACCTTAGCAACATCAACAACAAAGCGGTACACAAACCAGCAGCAAACAAGGGCCAAAACGCAAAGCCCAACAATAACAGCAATAACAACAGCGGCAACAACAAAAAGAATGCAGGCAAAGGACATCAGCCGCAGCAACAGCAACGCAGCGGCAAAAAAGCGAAGCCACAACGCCAACAGATATTTCTGCAGTCGCTGCCACGCGACAGCAGCAACTACAGAACCAACAGCTACAGGAGCAGCATCGACATAAACAGCCTCAGCACCAACAGCACCAATAGCAGCAGCAACCTCTTGGACACACCGGCAACATTGGACAGTGGTGTGGGAAAAATGAATCCCGCTGAGCTGTTGACAGCCGCCTTGGCCGTCCCCTGTGCCAAATGCTCCAAGCCATCGATGATCTCCGGCCTGACCACCGCCGTAACTGCCTCCACAGTCTCCTCCGCCTCATCCGCGTCCACCTCCTCCGCTTCTGCCTCCTTCTCGTCGTCGTCAACCAGTTCCGGATCGGAGACCGCCAGCAATCACAGCGATCTCCACTACCCGGAGCCGACTGTCTACGCCGCCAAGCAGTATCGCAAGTCCAAGTCCTACATGGGCGTATCCCAGTACAACAGCTCACAAAGCGGACATCAGGCGGGTCGGGGGCCCAATACCGCTGGCGGTGGTAATGGCAACCACGCGACCTACAGACGCTCCCACAGCGACCGACGCAACTCGTTCGATCGCACCTTCGCCGAAAGGAATCGCGACTTTGTGCCCATCGTCCCTCCGCCGCGTCCGGTTCTGTCCTCCTCCAACATAGCCGGAGTCATGGCCAGTACCACCAAGCTGACGATCATAGAGCGGTTCGGCAAAGGACGTGTCGCGTATCCCATAATGCAGGTGAGTCCAGAACGGATAGCACAGATATTGTGTAGAAGTATGTAAGTTAAAGTAATAATATTCGATGGGTGTCTGCTGTTTATTTACGTAAACGAACTTATTTATTGGCACAGTTGGCAGTTTGACTTAAGCGTCGCTGTATCTGCTATCTTTAGAAAATGGAGTCTAAAAACCTGCTGAATGGGTGAACTTAAATAGTAGATCTTAGCTTAAATCTACGACAAAGAGAACAACCTCTGACTCGTGAAAAACAGAGAAAGAAATCTCCGCAATTCTTTGACAATGTATTGATTTATAATCCTATGTTTTAAACGGAAATTCCACAAATATGAGTTCAGAAAGTTCACGGGAAAAACGCGCTTTGAAACATGATAAAGTAGAGCTTAAGTAGAAATACTGATATTGTATACGTTTCCAAATGACTCTTTGAATTTACATGCGATCGATTTCATTTAACATTTTCAAGTGTAATCCTAAATGGGATACTTTTGATAAGGTTATATGCATTTACCACAAATACTGGAGATGCTAGACCTCCATAAGATCATAAGATACTTGAGAGTAATGTTGGAATATGAATACTTAAAATCATATACGCAGCCAATGATGGCCCCCAAACTTTCGTAACTTTCCATACGTGAACTGTTGTCACCCTTCGAGAAGTTTGCGTTCTAATCAGCTTCAGCAGCTACCGAAGGAAGCAGCCATAATTAATGGCACACAAACAAGAAATTTGATAAGGAAAAAGAGGCAGAAACGCAAGTGCTTAGTCATCCATATATTTTTGATAAGCTGATTTCATTTTGGGAGTTGCGAAATGGAGCCAAAACTATACTGCACAACTTGTAGCGAGCAATCTAAGAGTTCTCTCCCCTGATGTTATTTTTTTTTGCAATTGTTTTGCAGGTTGTTATCTCTTCCCTTTATATTCTTTTTGTTTGTTGTTTACGATTATGCATTGGGGAAATATTACGTATACGCCCTGACCGACAGCGTCAATTTGGCGCCACCGATTTTGTGCAATCGAGAGAGACAAATGCGATGCTAATATACGGAAATACCGATGTCTTGCCTTGAATCTCCGACACTCTTAATCGCTAGCTGCGTATGCATATATGTATATTCTGGCCCAACAACTCAAGATCCCCATAATATGGTAACCAAATCTCTGCCAGAAGTTCGAGTCTCAGGTATTTTATGCAAATTTCCCGCTGACGACTCTGACTTTTGAGTTCGATTTTATTGTGGAAAAAATTCAGCCGAAAGTGGTTTGATTAGCTGGTGCTGCGGCACTTAGCTAGTTACCAAAACTAGTTCTAAACGAACCTAAACTCAGGAAAAAAAGGCAAACTAATTCGAAAAGTGAAACTTGTTTGTGTTTTGCCAAACACTGCCAACAAAATGGGCTGATTTAGAAAGCTCGGCGCAGACAAAGGGACTCATTTACAAGATCCTAAAGAACTAAAGCCATGAAGTTTCTCAATAACCGGCATTTTTGGCCGAGTTGCCTTCGTTTCGAGACGCCTTGCCAACTGTTTCAACAATTTGCTTAGCGTTAGCATTGCCTTTGCTGGCCTTCAATTGGTAAAAACACAAACCAGACGAAAACATTGAAAATTTGAGAAAAACAATCCGAACATACATTTTCTAATGAATCATTAGAATTGAATCTCTCGCCGCCTGTTGATGTTTACTCTTTGGTTGCCGACATACACACAAACAGAGATACATTTAATTCGCCCCACGTGAATTTGTTGCGGGACAGTGGGACCAAATGACAGGAGAAATTGTTTTGGCTTGGAAACAAATCTCTTCACACGTGGCCACCTCTTGGACAACGGAAGCGAGCCCATTGATAAGATAAGTGTAAAAGTTGTCACTCGAAAGCTCCGTTTGGCATACAATCTAACAAGGAGGAGTGAACTGCTTCCCGTAGCTGAATGTCTTTGGAAAGTGAATAAGCTCATTATAAACATTTTGATATGTACAAGCGATCCACTAGCATAATTCAAAAATGTTTATACATTTTTGGTAATGGTATTATTGTGGGAATAAATAGTTGCAATAAATAGTCGAAGGGGGGGTTCGTTTTTAGTGTATTTCCCCGACTATCAGATACCCGTTATTCAGAGAAAAATCGTCCAGCGATATAGAATAATAATCGCAGGAAGTTCGCAACCAAATATTGCGATAAAACAGATTGCGATCGTGACAGATCATTTACTTAGGAACTGTAAATATTTATAGTATATGAAGTAAATGTGCCCTTACTGTTGTACAACTCGAAATGTTTTAAAAATGCTTTTAGAACTTTTGTACATGTACGTACATACTTATTTTTAACATGTTAGTAAGGCTTATTTGCAGTTCGATTTACATTTTCGAGACGCTCATGGAGAACTCAGCTCACCGTGCGGGGATTTCCAGTCAGATTCGAATCTCGCTAAAGATTTGCAAATATTCTGAAGCTTATCAGGCTGGCAGGGTGATTGTACAAGCACATATGGCTTTGTACATATATTGAAATATATCAACTCTTCTGCTTACGTCAAGCCTCATTTGATTCTGTTTGTGAATGCGAATGTGCTATATGGACAGGTGGAAATGTTTACAAAGAACTTTCTATTGGAGCGGTGGCAACTGATACATACATACATATGTATAACTCTATCCCTGGCATCTAGTTTTCCCAGTCGATTCTTTTTACGACGATTGTAAATATGGGTAAATATATTTAAAAAGTTAGGTATATTTCTGTGTTTATCAGCAGATATATATTATATAGCGTGCAAAGCGTTTTATATTTTTTTCTTAATTATTATACTCTTTTCTATTATTATTTGAGCCCGTAAATATTACGCTACAAATTGGTCATTGTTTTCGCGAATTGCCACAGCTGTGTGTGGCCAATTTTTGCTTCAGTTGGCTTCCACCAACTCAACTGCGTAGTAAAAATCATTTATAAATATGATTTTGTTGGCAAAAAATTGCCGATTAGCGATAAAAAATTAAAAAAATGAATGTGGTGCGAGCCAAAACTGCAGTAGTGTGTGCGATTCCTTTGATTATGGAAATCAGTAGCAGAACAAATTAAAAATAAAATTACTCGGATTGTCAGGGGCTCCTAATCACGTGTGCTTGAGATTCGACACGCTTATCGTGGCTGCCAGAAAGCGTGCAAAATATAATAAATTCAATTGCGTTGGCCATAAAGGAGAGCGGCTCCATAAATGTGGCTAGAAAGTTTCATGATAATTCAAATTTTGATTTTTATCACTCTTCACCGCCGGACCGACGGTCATAAGTACTCATAGCAATTCTGTTTCATCTTGGCTAACCTTGCGTCCGGCTAAAGATGTTGGATTACGAGGCGTGCCTACTTTTGAGCCCAGCCTGAAAATAGGCAATATAAACTACGTTTTTGGTTGTAATACACATGTCATGAAAGTAAAATGCGTGTAGACGGGCTCCTTAAACAGTTGCATATTTTATAATTTAGTGATGCTCAAGTTCTTTAGTGACCAGTGCATAAGTAAGTGCACCCAAGGCTACTGGATTCCTACTCTGGCAGTCAAAGAGATCGGTTGTGTCGCGCGCATGCAAAAGTGATTTATTTTTTGCTTATCGGTGCATTCCCTTTTGTGCTCAAAATAGCACAAATCATTTATTTGGGCGCTGCTTTGAGCGGTGTCGGCAGTTTGACAAAAACAAAAAGTGCATCAGGTGAAGTGCATTCAAACGGTGCTTTCTGCCCTTCGGGCAAGTCATCTACCTCACCCCGCGCAGAACTGCACAAGAGGTAAACAAACTTTGCTTATCAGTAAAACCGAACTGTTTATGCTCTGTTCCGGACATTTGGGCCCGCAAATTATTTGCTGAATATTAAGACAATATAAAAACAATGAATGAAAACAGTTTCGATGACTCTCAGCTTATAAAGAAGCAGATTGATCATGAAAAAATGTTCTCAATAGCTGGAAAATTACCTAGTAAGATTAGAGACGAGTGCCGATCAGAAATTCAACGCATTACATGCAATAAGTCTCAAAGCAGTCCCACCACAACAACAGTGACATTTTCTAGTGCCAGTAGCAGCACCATATACACAATGGCAAATCCCACAATGAGCAGCATCTGTTCTGGTTCAAGTGTAGCAAACCAAGAATGTTCCCAATTGACCAGCCCCGACATTGCAGCAAAAAATCTAAGCGGTGCTGCCAGAAGATTACTGGATGATCAAAATCGGAAAGCAGGCAAGAGAAAAAATGCAAAGCCACTGTCCCCCATCCTTAAACCGAAAAGAGTGAGCAGTACCCAGGGCCCGCACTTGGTCCCCACAATTAACCAGAAGGCAAGCTCTAGTAACAGGTTTGCTATTCTCGACACGGACATCATTACTAATGAAGAAAACGGGGAAGACATGATGTCTGAGGATGCCGATGATGCTAGTGCCCGCATGGACGAATTTCAATCTGCAGAAAACAATACTGCCAATAAATCCCAGGAAACATCTAACGCCAACAATCAACTCAAAGATTTTAAAAAACCACCCCAAATTGTTGTTAATATTAGCAACTTAAATGACCTATTTGAGCTCATACAAGAAAAGGCAAGTCTAGATAACGTCGTAGTCAAAGCTAACCAAGGGGAAACAGTCAGAATATTTCCCAAAGACAGTGACACTTACAGAAAAATTGTTAGCTATATGGATGAAATTGGTATGCAGTTTCACACTTACCAAATGCTGACAGAAAAAGCACACAGAATTGTAGTAAGGGACTTACATCACAGCACACAAAACAAAGATATAACGGCCGATCTGAAATGTTTAGGCTATGAAGTACTTCACATTCACAACCCTAGTTCAAGGGTTAATAAAGATGAAAAACTCAATATTTTTTTCATTAACATTAAGCCCTGCCCTAATATTAATGAAATTTATCACGTGAAGACCCTTTGCCGACAGAAAATACGGATCGAAAGGATGCGAAAGTCTAGTGAAATTGCACAATGTCGACGTTGCCAGGAGTATGGCCATACAGCTAAATACTGCCGCAGACATCCAAATTGTGCCAGGTGTGGTGAAAATCACCAAACCACACAATGTACACGTCCTGTAGATGCTCTGCCCACATGCTATCACTGTTCTCACGATCACATGGCTAGTTATAAAGGTTGCCATAAGTACCAGGAGCTTCTCCGCAGATCTATGGGGCCTGCGAAGAAGGCGAATCACTTAAATAGGCAGAATCATGGGTTCAACCATAGAGATCAGCAACAGTTTCCTTCCGTGCAGATTAATCGCCGTAAGAGTACTAACCAGTCAACTGAAGATCAGCAACCAACACAACAACACCAAAATATGGTACAGCATCAACCATCTATAGGCCCTGGGGTAAATACAAAAGTATCCTATGCCACAGTAGCAAAAGAATACTCTAATACAACTCCCTCCAAGGATGGACCAGCTCAGCGACGTTTATATAACTTACAAACGCAACAGTTATCGCAGCAACAACGACTGAACACTCAGCAAAATAATTCACTTGACGTCCAAGCATTGTTACAACAGCAACAACAACAGTTCCAAGAATGGCAGCAGCAAATGCAACAACAACAACAACATCAGTTTCTTATGTGGTTGCAACAGCAGCAACAAGATCAGCAACATCACAGAAATCAAACCAATCAACGACTTGAAAAGCTCGAAAGAATGGTATTTGAAATAACCACCATGTTAAAGCAAGGAGCTGGGAATGAACATACCTACCAGCTTTCTAACAACGCTCCACACCCACAATGAATCCACTAAAGATTCTTATTTGGAATGCCAACGGCATTTCAAGAAAAGCTAAAGATATTGAGCTTTACGCGCACAATAATAGCGTGGACATTCTTCTTGTGACGGAACTTAGAATTAAAAGAGGGGATACTGTTAAGATATATGGTTATGCTTTCTATCCAGCATTTAGGCCATCGCAAAATAATAATAGCGTTGGTGGAGCAGCCGTGTTCGTTAGGACAACTCTTCGCCATTTCCCGCAAAGGGTCATAGAGACACGCAGCATACAAATGTCTACAGTAAAAGTAGCTACAGGACTGGGTGACGTGCAGTTCGGCGCCATTTACTGTCCTCCCAGTGTTAGTATCGACGAAAGACAATTTACTGACACAATACGCTCTTGCGGCCAACGGTATATGATTGGTGGCGACTGGAACGCCCGACACTGGCTTTGGGGCGACACCTACAATTCACCCCGGGGGCGTGAGCTAGCGGAAGCCATCTCTATCACTGGAGCTAAGATACTTGCAACTGGTTCGCCAACCAGGTATCCTTATGTACCCAGTCATACGCCTTCCTGCATTGACTTCGCGGTGCATCATGGTATACCAGATTCCCTAACAAGTATAACACAAAGTTGGGATCTGGACTCCGATCACTTGCCTTTGATCATCAGTATTGTGACAGATAGTACCCATGTGAATCCAAGTCCACGATTAGTCAACAAGCACACTGACCCGCTCGCTTTTAGTCAACAACTGGAGAGCATGATCCCGTTGAACATCACGCTAAATTCTGGTGAAGAAATTGAAATGGCTGTTGATCACCTTACGCAAAGTATTCACAGGGCTGCGACTGCATCTACGCCTTCTGTTCCTCGGACAGGCACCCCCTATGGAATATCCCTAACAAGAGAGGCTAGAGAGCTCCTGACACAGAAAAGGAGACTCAGAAGGCGAGCAATCCGATCTCAAGATCCCTGGGACCGCATCTTATGGAACCGTGCTGCAAAACAACTACGAAATGTGGTAAGAGACCTTCGAAGTATCTTTTTTGAGCAGAAGCTGGCTTCTATGGACTATACGGTGGATGCTGGGTATTCACTCTGGAAGTCCACCAAATCCCTCAAAAGACAACCGTTCAGACAGGTACCCATTAGATGCCCGGGAGGTGAACTTGCTAAAAACGAGGAGGAACAGGCCAATTCCTTTGCAAATCATTTGGAGACTAGGTTCACCCATTACCAATTCGCTACAATGGAGCAGAATCGAGAGACGCTTGACAGCCTAGAGATACCCCTACAAATGTCGCTACCAATTAAACCAATCAGGGTTGAGGAAATTGCCGAAGTCATTAAATCAATGCCAATAAAGAAGACTCCTGGCATCGACAATGTCTGTAATGCCACGTTAAAAGCGCTACCTCTCCGAGCCATCCTATACATGGCGAAAATATTTAATGCTATATTTAGGGTGCAGTCCTTCCCAAAGCAGTGGAAAATGGCAGCAATTCTCATGATACATAAGCCTGGGAAACCTGAAGAGGATCCGGAATCGTATCGGCCCATAAGTCTGCTGTCTTCGCTATCCAAGATATGGGAAAGGCTGATTGCCAACAGACTAGGTGACTTTATTAAGGAGCGCCGTATCCTCCCAGATCACCAGTTTGGATTTCGACAGGGACACAGCACTGTGGAGCAGGTTCACAGACTGGTTAAGCACATTATTCAGGCGTTTGACGACTTGGAATACTGCAATGCTGTATTTATTGACATGCAGCAAGCATTTGACAGAGTCTGGCATATCGGCCTACTCTGCAAAATAAAAAAGCTGCTTCCAGCACCATACTATGGAGTCCTGAAATCTTACCTGGAAGATAGGAAGTTCATGGTCAGGGTCAGAAGCACCTACTCAACCCCTTGCTACATGAGAGCTGGAGTTCCGCAGGGCAGCGTCCTCGGCCCGCTGCTCTACTCAATATTTACCGCGGATTTGCCTTGCCCAAATATGCACCATATGGAAGCTCCCAGGAAGGCCCTACTCGCCACTTACGCTGACGATATCGCACTGTTATACAGCTCCAGTTCTTGCACTGAGGCAGCACGTGGCCTCCAAGAGTATCTCAATACTTTGGCTGCATGGTGCAAAAGATGGAACTTAAAGGTAAATCCACATAAGACCATCAATCCTTGTTTCACCTTGAAGACTCTCATTAGGCGCACACCACCCATACAATTTGATGGCGTAACCCTAGAACAACCTCTGCAGGCTAAATACCTTGGGATCACCCTTGACAAACGGTTGACCTTTGGCCCACACTTAAAAGCTGCGGCACGGAGATGCGGTCAGAGAATGCAACAACTGCGATGGTTGATCAACAGAAGAAGCACCATGACACTTAGAGCCAAAAGGGCAGTATACGCCCACTGTATAGCCCCGATCTGGCTATATGGAGTGCAGATCTGGGGTATTGCTGCAAAATCGAACTATAAACGCATTGAGGTCTTGCAAAATCGTGCAATGCGTGCCATCACCAACTGCCCATACTATGTACGTAGCTCAACCCTTCATCGGGACCTTAATCTGCATACAGTGGAAGAACAGATCTCAAGGCACACAAGCAGATACAGTGATAGGCTTAAAAGACACCACAGCATGCTAGCAAGACGCCTACTCCCTGCCAGGCCTCTAAGAAGGCTTAAAAGAAAGGGCTTTGCCAAAACAATTGGACAGCTTTAAAGACCCCCTCGACGTTTGAGACTCTGTTGTTAGTCTTCCCACGATAAGTGAGAAGTTTGGTTATATTATTTATATGTTTAATTGCAATGTTATGGTACTAGTACTGCATGTACGGATTCGTCGCTTTATAATAATAAACATTTAAAAAAAAAAAAAAAAAAAAAAAAGTGATGCTCAAAATGAATGAACGTGTCTTCGAAAAGGGTATAAAATTAACGAATAAAAGTATAGAAACTATCCTAAATTAATTTACATATCTTTTTTTAACAAAAAATGTACTTTGTATAGTCTTAGATACTAGATACACCGCATAGTATACATCATATACGAGTATGAATTTCTCAGGGCATTTAGTAGATGTGGTTAGATACATATAGATACCAACCACCTAAAGCCGTGTATAATTCTGTTCGGGTCAGTACTTAGGTGCTGGCGACGAAAGGTAGGCCCACTTCCACTTCCACTCCGCCTGTTGCTAATTACGGAAGACAATGGACCCTGTAATTAGGGAGACACCCGATAATGCCACGGGAATAATGGCTGGCGCCTGCGAAATCAGAGGCGACGGCCAGCGCCGGCAGAGGCAAAGTCTGTTGGGATGGCGATGACCCCCAACCTGGCATTCCAGCATATCTATGGGGAACTTGTGTGTATGTGGCGGACGCGGTTGTGTGGCAGCATAATAACAGGCTGTTGAGTAAAAGAAAAACAAAACCATCGGAGTGGTCAGCACGCCGATAAGAATGAAGAAATGCGGAGGAGATCGAAATGTTTGCGGTCGCCACTTGAGCAAATGCATTCCCATATGCCCACTTATTTCTATGTGTCTATATTTGTATATTTTTCTCGGGAGCTGCCTGTTGCCGTCGCGATAAGAAAGCAAGAGAAGCTGAGAGCGAAACGCGAGTGGAGCGTTGAAAATGCAGGTTCAATCGATGTTGATAAGGCAGAGACACTCTGGCACTCCAATCATCGAAATTGTGTTTATTTTCAAGGCGCACTCCAACAGGTCCGAGATTGCATTGATTCCTGATACCGTGTACTCGACTAAAAGCGAATCGTAAAATAAAACGCACTACAATGTTTGGGCCTAGAGGTTGTAGCTGATAACCATGGCTCAAAAGTAGACATCGCCTGTCAGCGCAGCGATCATCAATGAATCGCTGCAACAAGCAATGCAGTGGGTGCACTTGATTTGACCGAAAGTTGATTGAACCCCGATCGTATAAGCTCATTTTATGTCGTAACAATCTGCTTGTAGATACAAATATTTGAGCAATGTGCCGAAAACAATAACTGCTGTTTGCTCACAACACAAATTATTGCTATTGTTATCAATTTCCTTTTCGGGGGCATAGTTGCTCTGACTGGAAGTTTGTCATTACTCGTATATATATAATATATTTTCAAAAGACTCCAGCTGGTAAATTATTTCTTGTATGAAAAGAATGAGACATTTGCAAGCAGCAGATCAACATTACTTGAAACACTACTTAAAGATTGAACTCAGGGCAAAGGGTATCTGGTGGTTCGGTGCAACGCTTTGCTTTCCTTTTCAAGTTTTCAAATCTCATAGATACAAATCCGCCCGTTAGGGTTTCCGTAAGGTCTCTGATGGCAATAGGCTGGCATCCACTTGGAAGTCAGTTGGTTTTTATGGACAAACAGACGCCAGATATACATACATACATGTGTGCTTCGGTTTGTGTACGTAAATTACTTGTTAGTCGCTGCCACTTGCATTCCTTTGTTGCAAATGCAACAAAATGCCTTGCAATGCATTCGCGTGCACCTTTCAAATTTTTTTCAGCTTCGCCTAATCTCTGAGTTTGACTTGCAATCGGCATTTTGCCGCCGTGGTTGTTGCAGTTTTGCTCGGTGTTATTGTTATTGTTATACACTGCCCAAAGGTATTATGCATTTATTGTCAGTCGTTTTTAGTTCGCATAAAAAAGCATTTACGATTCCATCAATCATTTAGTTGTTTTGAAAACGATTATATCTTTTCGTTTTTGTGTAATTTGCGGGGCACCATCGCACCATTTGCTGTCAAAATAAGCTGTGGAATATTTTAAAAACACCAAATGAAAATTGTTTGTTTTATCGCAAAAACTTCCAATTGAAAAGATTTTAGACAGAGGCAAGCTGAATGTTTGTGTTAGTTAAAAACGTATTTAAACTTTATAGAATTTATTTTCTGTTATTTTGATTTGCACGTTGTTTATATGTTTTTATTGTTCAGCTGTCGTCTGACTGTTTTATGACTGTTTTTCTTATTTTTTGTGGTTTTAGTGGTAGCTATTAAAAATGTATACTTACATGTTTACAAATCGGTCTTTTAATTTTAAACCAGTTGTACACTTCAAAACATTGGTTGTTCTTTAGGTGAATTTATAAATTAACTTACAGACGCAGCTTAAGACGTAGTTATATCCGATTCACTAAGTATAGATTTTTTGGATCAGAGCATTTGGTAGCTAATTTATAGATGCCAATTTGCTGTTTTCCAGTGGCTTGTCTGTTTTTACTTGCGGCCTCCTCTATTTGGTATTTAAAAGACATCTAACATTTATGCTTGACTAGCGCCTTATAGCCGGCTTTTCTGACATTTAAATCGGCTTCTGTAAAGCGGGTGAATTGGCGATGGGGAATTGAAATCTTGAGTAGAATCGCTTTCCATGAAATATTTTGAGATCGTTTAGCCAATAAAGTACTTCTTCGGCTGATAAGTGTTGTGTAATTGTGATTCCTAGAAATAAAGCCTAGAAATAGGTACAAATGTTGCCAATTGCCTTCTGATAAAATATAAATGATCTATTGTATGTATGTGTTTTGTCTGTCTGTGCGTGACACAAGTTACTTCCGGCAATTATCAACATTTTTGGGCTGTCTTTGCTTTTGTTGTTCAAAATAATGAAATGAACACACTCAAACACATTTATATGTACATATGTATATGGTAAGGTTGAATCAAATTTTTGAAAATAATAAGTGGGCTGAATCGGATTTGATGTGATTTTTGTAAAATGTTTTTGTTCACGCTTCACTGTGACTTGCCAAAAAAAAAAATATCAACAAATGTAGAAGTGACCAAAATATATAAAATTATTTCTAACAATTTTCCCTCAATTATGACAAGGCAAAATTAAATTGTTGTGCCCGAATTGTACTACGAAATGATGAAACGATTTTGGATTTGGGTCTAAAGGTGTCCCAATTAAAAGTAAAGGCACTTATTTCATTGGTATGTAATACCTGATCGAATGTTGAATCAATGGATTAAGTTCTTTAAAGAAGCCTAAGATCACGGAGAAAAATATATTTCTTAACCACATATGTCAACGATCCAGGAATCTGCCAGATTAACTATGTAAACACATCGTTACCATGCAAAGTAATGAAATAGTTTTTTATTGAACAAAAAAGTATCTCGTCAAAGAAAGGTGGCAAATGAAACTGTTACTGTATTTTAAATGAAATGCTCTGAAATAGAATAGCTAACCTTGTATATTTATATACCAATGCTGATTTAAGAAGTTATAATTATAGCTGATGGATCTGTTTTAGGAAGCACTTGTGGCGATCATCACAGACTTCAATTTGTAATGGCATCTGCTGCTAAATAATTTGCAAATCATGTAACATCAGGTTCAGATTTATAATTGCTCCGACACTCGCTTGTCAATTGCGCGTATTCGAAGTGAGTGAACAATTGAATATTCAGTTTGTTTCCAGCGGATCTCAAGTGAGTCAACATCACGTGCTGCCGACTGCTAGCATTGAAAAATACCAAAATCAGACATTTGAGTTTTTCCCTCTTCACGTTAATTATCAAATTGTTAAGTTTTTGCGATGTGGAGCGTATCTTAGAATGCGGATATGTTGAAACGGGCGTTATTCTATAAAGAAATCTATTTGTGCGCCCAAATCCACTTTGCTCCAAATCGTTTACGGTTCCGCTTTTGTTATTAAAGAAGCAGTGGAGGCAAATAGCCAAAAATACGCAGTGTTTTTTCCCCAATTCGTTGCCAATTTTTTAGTTACGCTTGGGCATTAGGAGCCGCTAATTCTTTTATTGCCAAAGTCGAAGAGTCATTTTTTTCGACTCCGCTTGAAGATGAAGATTGCCTTTGGCAAGGTCGTTCATTAATATCGCATATCTCATGTTCGTTTGTATTTATTTTAAGACTAGTGCAAGAAACGGTTTCTGCATTTGTGGCCGATGATTTCTTGGAATTTTGAATGCGACTTCACGCAAACCGTAGTTAACAGGTGCTGGAATGTCTAAAGCTGAATATATGTACATGTATCTATGTATTTTTGCGCAGCTATTGTTTTTTATTTTTTCATTTTTAAGTTTTTCTTGCGGCATTTTGGCTTACGGCCATTTGCCAACTCCGTTTCGCTGCTAATGCGCAAAAAATAAAACGAAAATTCAAGAAGAGCCAAACACTTTGTATCAAGTTTTTTCGAGTTATTTTGAAGGGTTTCAACACTCGAGTGCGGTATGTGCTCGAACACATCGGCAGACAAGAGACCTTATACCAATTACTTTGGCTTTAGCTGTTATTGTGTTTATTGTTGCTGTTAGTGTAGCCAGAGTAATTAATGCTCCACTTAATTACATATTTTAAATTGACTTGAGGTTGGAATTTAAAGGCTCCTCATAATTGTGTTTGTGTTGTTATTTACGAAATGGGGGAAAAGAAGCAAGGTACCTAACAGTCTCATGAAAGGTTTTAAAAGATTTAATAATAAAAGTACCATGAATCAACCATATGGGCAGCGAATCTAAGCTGAGTTCATGTAATATTTAAACGGTTTCCACTGGGTGTTTCACGTTCTAATCAATTGCATACCATTTATGGGTCTTAAATTCATTTCAAAACTATAATCGGTTCAGTTTGATTGCGGCCTGTCGGTTATGGACTGCTGGCACACTCACCTGCGCGCAACTATTACACGTATAAATACTTATGAATATAAATCTCATTGTATAAGCTGATTTTGTTTGCATGCATATTCATTGGGCTGCTCGTGGTTGTTGCTGCTCTGTGCTGATGTGGTTAAACAGGCAAATTAAAACGCCAATTGCAAGAAATGAAAGGCAGCGTGGAATGAACGCATTTACAGCAGCAACAAACATTGGTAGGTTTGGCCTGGTCTCTGGGTCTCTTGCCGCAAAGTAAGCTAAACAACCGAGCACTATAGTTAACAACAACATTAACAACAACTGCCTTCAATGTCAATTCAATGCAGGTGGCTACGGCTGCGCCCCAGCTTTATTCGACTTTATTCAGCCGAGTTCAGTTCACTTCAGTTGGCTTAACTCGATTCAGTTTCAGTTTCAGTTTCAGCTTCAGTTTCATTTTCATTTTCAGCCTTAAGCTCTTGGTTTTGGTCAAAACCATTGGGGCTTATTGATTTATCTTCAGCGCTTGCAAACAAACTCGATCGCTGGATGCTGTGCTGTGTCCGCTTAATTGTTTCGCTCGGATCAAAACGGTTATGTAATCGCATTATGGCTCATTTTGTGGTAAAGAGAAAGAGGGGGGCAAAGGGTTAGCTGCTGCGAAATCCAGTTCTTGTAGTCATAATTCAACATACCAACTAAGCTTGACTTCGATAGTACCAATAATTTAACCATTTGCCGCCAACCATTTTTGGGGAGACATATTTCTACCGAAACCGATAGAAATATTTTCCTTATGACTCGCTGATGCGTCGCAGAAACTGCTGTTTCTAAGTATGTACATCCGCTTAGCCTGCCTGTCACTATACTGATCGGTTAATAGTATATCAGCCTTTGCATTCGACGTTTGAAATGGTTATTGTACTTTGATTTATATCAAAACAGAACCACACCTACTGCCAACCCAAATACTTCTTGGCCTTCCAGCGCCCTCTCGTGCCCACCCTTCAGATCTGATCAGGTGAATGAAGGATTACCCAAACTCAAACCCAAACTCAAACTCAAACTCAAACTCAAGCCCAAACCCAAGCCCAAAGACCCAGAACCGACACCCAGTCCAAGTTTTTGAGCCAAGTGGAGCTTGTCTACAGCTTCAAGCTGAAATCTGACGTGACGGCAGCAGTAGCAATACAGCTAGTTGTGCACTGAGCGAAATTATGCCCATAGTACAGTAATATGTTGTAGCATAAGTTTTTATGCCGTGTCAAGCAAGTTGAGAAACTTACAGTAAAATAGTCTATTTTAATAAGTTGCATTGCACTGCATTTTCTGTCAGTGTAGGACCTGCAGCTACCGCTACAAAGCACCAGCTATAGCAACAGTTCACTGTGTCTCTGTGCGCCAAACTGGAAAGATCGGTTTCAGGTTTCAAGGACTTTACGGTGGACATTCACTTTTGACTATACTTATAAGCATGTATATGAATTTTCGTACAGAACCACTCGAAAAACGAAAACCGAAGACGCAGAAACAAAACTCTCGAGTTGCACTGCATTTTTGCGACTCGCGATCGGATGCAAGTAACTGGAGTTTTCCACCGCTTCTCGTTCGATCAAATCGGATCTTTTCGGATCGGATCGAAAGAAATCCCAATAAACCAAAAAACAGGGCCTCGCCCCAAAGCTTTCAACTTGCCTTTCAATTATTTTGTCTGCTGAATCCACAGCCGCTCAATAAAGCAACGGTACATTGTATTTGCTTATCTGTTTTGCATGCCAATTGCATTAAAGAGCGGGACGGGTTGTGCCGAGGGGGAGGGAGACGCAAACACTCACTTGTCTCGTTTCATTCGCCGTTGCTCTTGCCCTAGGAGAGAGAGGATCGATCGACTATGGCTCTGCACTGCTCTTCAGGATTGAAAGTTCTTTGTTTTGTAAAAAGTAATAATATACTTAAATGTAAGAGGTTTTTGTTTTATTTTGTCATCTAGCCTTGGCTAAGAACGTGACGAAACGAAGAGTGAATTATGGGAAATGTATTTGTAATTGTAAAAAATCTGAAATGGGCGCTTCTTTGGCTAAAAATAGATAAGGATTTGAGAATCTTCAATGATATCAGCATTGCTGGGTATTCCCCCATCGGCTTGAACATTTTATCGAGCTGAAGCATTTGCTGCATTCATTACACAATAAATTATAATACGGGTTTGCTGTGGAATCCAAAAGGTTTCGCCTGCCTTAGCGCCCACTCGCCACCCACTGCCCCACCTGCTTCCCCATCATCGTCGTCATCATAATGCCGATCATTAGTATTATTTTGCTCCAATGCTCTTTGCGATTGGATTGGATAACTCGTTTCGATTCGCAGCCAAGTGCAAACTTGATTCGAAGACGTCGCATCTGCAATTTTGACATTTCGAATCAACCTTGAATTCAAATCGAATGCGCGAGTGAGATTTGCTCACAGCCACCCGCCAAAACCCCTCAGTTAAAGCCATAAATCCATCAGTTTATGGCAATATGTTTCGAGGGTTTGGCCGAATGTAATACCGATTCTGGCCATATGCTAAGCCGGCTTGATATTTTTTTTTTAGGTATAACTATACAACTAGTGTTGAAAGGTCACTTGGTTCTTTTTTCCCACTTATTTGCATGGAAGCTTTCACTCAAAGCTGTGAATTCCGCTCAAGGCCTGCGCAGTGACGAAGGTCATCGAAGGACTTGCTCTTTCGCTCCTACTCGATGGAATTTTATGAATGAAATGCACGAAGCCCGGTACACCTATGTCTCCCACACCACCCACACTATCCCCAGTTTACCTCTCTTTCTATCGGTGTCTCTGTCTCTTTCTGGCGTGCCCAACCTGCGACAAAGATTGTGGGTATCCATGAATGAATGACGCAGTTTCTGGCGTCTGCTAGAAGGTTCTACTGTCTCGTTTCCATTCCATTGCCCCTCGACTCCCCGCCGGAGCTCTCCTTTTTGGCCATTCACGGTGACGTCAGCATGCGTAATTCCCAAACGCGTGGGCGGGCGTAAACGTGTGGGCATGGTCCCGGCCTGCAAGCCGTGTAACTTACGCAAAAGAGCGGCAAAGCGGGCGTGATTTGTCATTACTCGCGTATTGTGTGGTGACTGAAAACATCAGATAACATTCACCCATCCCACGAAGGGAGTACGAGAAAAGTGGGTGGTCGTACAGTGAAGTGGGTGGCTTGGTATCCGAGCGGATGTGGACCCACGATAAAAGAGCGTATGGAGTTTTTCCCTACCACGATCGATTTAGGATAGCGGCTTTCCTTGTAGAAGATCGCAGAACTCAATTGCTTAATACTACCCCTTGGTAATGTATAAAACCACTTAATTCCCCATGGTCTTGTGACGAATTTTTTTAGTTTTAAGAACTTTTTTATGTAGCATTGCATGTAAATACTGTCAGTCCATCTAAGTTGTATTAGCAATGCCACCCAACCATTCAGATCAGATCATTTCAGCGCAAAAATAATGTATATGTACATTTAAATTTTATATACCGGCAAATCCCCGTAAACTTTAAAAACCAACTATAATAATTTAGTAACTTCCTGGGGTGATGTGCTACGCCTAAAGTTTATGATTTCACCAGTAGTTCTGAGGGCATGAAACGCAAAAATAGCCTTAACGATAATTATATGTGTCGCCCAGTCGGCCAATTCCGTTGCCAATCCTGTCCTGTTCCGTTGGAGGACTTACGTAATGCACTAGTTAAGCTTAAATTGCACTTAATTGAATGTTATATGGCTGGTCATGCGCACGCCCACGCCCACGCCCATGACGGTACTCCGGCGCCATGTGCGGCAAAAGGCCACGCCCACCCGTCTTCCGCCCTCCACTGGCCACCTCGCACCCTCCCGTGGTCATTTTCCCTTCGGGCCCCGTTTCTTGGCTCTTTTTCATGCTGGTAGCAGGCGCCAGCAGCCTTGCAAAGTCCGTCTGAATGGGAGCTCCGTTCGGAACACACTCGGCAAAATAAGGGGCTGCAGTTGATCAACATAAATGAAATAACAAACTGATCCCTTGCATATTTTATCTTTATTTATGGGAGAGGAAGAAACTATTGTTTCTTTGCGTGGAAGTTAAAATAGTAAGTGTGGTTTATTCAAGTAACTGTGAATTGAGAAATATTAGCTGTTCATGAAATGTCTGAAATAAAAATAACTATTCAAATATTTTTTTGAGTGGCCGACAAACCACAAGGGACAACGGGCGCCTGTCGGCTGCCAACCTCCTGTTGACTGGGGGAGTTGTTCCGCCTCCGCCCCTGGTCAGCCCAACCTCCGAGTCTCGCAACCTTCCAGCTGCTCCGTATGGAAGCCACTTGCGAGCCGGCTTATCGATTTTTCATTACTTACTCAATTTAACTCTGACGTCGTTTAGGGATCTGCGGCAGGTTGCTGCAAGGATGTGCGAATTTGCGGTCCTTGTTCTCGTTCTCGTTCTCGCTCGCCGCCCTTGGGTTTTTCCCTGCCTTTGGCATCTGCCTTTCTGCGTTGGCGTTTTAGGAAGAAGGGCTTATCCCTAGATGCGCTGAAAAGTTTGTCAAAGCCGACATTTGAACCGAAGGTGAAAGTTACACCTTTTGATGATGATATCTTTTGTGGTTACCGTGGAGTTCTTCTAGTTGTGATTGGATTACAATTACTTTCAGTTTTTTAGTTAAAAAATAGTTGGGTTGCCCATCAAATCCTTTGATGTGTGTTTTTACTTTTAATACATCTGCATAATAATCTCAGACCTCAGGCTTTTGCATTAGAAACTTATTTGTAGAATGAGACGATATCCTAAATAGAAGAAAGTTATTTATTTTTCTGCGATTACAGAGTATTTAATATTCAGCTATTTCCCCGAGGAAAATATTCCCCTACAATTTCCACACATTCCTTCATTTTTGTTGTCTTCGTTCTCTTTTGCTTTCCCTTATTTTATTCTCTTTATTTGTGTTTGCCGCTTTTTTCGATGCGCTGCCCACGCCAGCGTCAATGGGAATTCTATTTTTAGCTAACTAAATTGCAAATAAGGCAGTCACTCAGTCGAGAATAATGCCTTCGCACTCAGAAATCGGAATCGAATTCGACTGAATAAGGATGGAGCATGGAGCTCGGAGCACGGAGCATGGTGAGTTCGGCGGAAGTGTAAGAGTGAGATGGGACCAGCTCCGGATCCAGAATCGGATGTAGCACGGGTTAATCTGCGGTCCGGAGCCTTTTGGCCTGTTGTCGTGGGTTCGTGTGGGTCGTTGTGATAAAACGTGTAAGTGCCTAGCACCAATTTACGATTATTTCGCACTCGACTCCCCCATAAAAACACTGAAAATGATTTCGAGTAGGAAATATTAATTGTATTTCAAGCTATTGTAAAGAATGCAGGTGAGAGAAGTCCGTAAGAACATCGAGATCTCGGAAATTATAAGAGCAAGAGAGTTGCGTTCTACCTTGTTTAATAAGTACCTGTGGTAGAATTAAAAACTACTTTTAGGGTGGAAAGTATTTGATTCCCAATGAATATTTCAAGTGTACCTTACTTTTGGAACCAATTATAATTTTCCATGGGAAGTAAGCCAACGAACGCGGGAGAGATTTAGCCATCCAATCCCTTACCATGCCGTTTATCCTGCCCTTATGGAGTCCTCGGCTCACCGGCGACATCCGGGCGACAGGATATCATCCTTGGGACTTATGTGCTAGCAATGTGTCGCCGTTTCACGCTTCACTCGCTCCTGGCGACGACCAGACAACTTTCAATTTTAAACCGAAAACGTCTAAAAAAATGGCAAACCGAATAATAATAATTGTTGTGCGTGTGTGTGAGTGCTGTGGTCGGGGGGCTTTGTATTATCAAATTGGTTCATGGCAATTCTTGTGCGTTGTTGTGCCGCAGTTGCCGTAGTTGCAGTTGCAGTTGCAGTTGCATTTACGATTGGAGTTTAAATCAGAGACGGAGCCGCGGAGCTGCACGAGCTCGTTAGCGGAGGCTGTTGCCTCCATGGAGGCGTTGTTGGTTACTCGCGACTCGGTGACTTGGGGACGCGTTTACTCGGTTACCCGACGACTGAAGAGTGTTAGGACACAGCTGCTGCAACCAGTTCCAGCCTCAGGCCATTCTAATGTGTCCGTGTCTGCAAAGTGAGCGTTGCCACGGTGAGCACTCTATGCCGAGCGACAAGGCACAGGTCAAATTCTATTGCAAACAGAACATTTCTTATTATTTATTTATTATATTCTTTTTTGGTAGGATCAAAGCTTCAGTAGGGCAATTCTTTCAAAAACAAAATTAATTTGTATAAAACACACACAGGGTCGCAGAAATAGGGCAACGACTATCAGATACCCGTTACTCAGCTAGTGAAGGTGCGAACGAAAAATGTCGACATTTTCTGGAATATCGGTAGAAAATGGGGAAAAATAATTGAATGACAGCTTTGGGCGGGTTGTTGGCTGCGTGTGAACTTGCATGCTTAGTTTCAACTTTCCAGTTTTTTTAGATTCCTGAGATCGTGGAGTTCATACGGACAGACGCTCGGACTGACGGACATGGCCAGTTCGACTCGACTTTTGATCCTGATCAAGTATATGTATACTTTATTACATACTTCTCAACGGATCTAGTATACCCTTTTATTCTACTTGTAAATATCCCTCCCTTTTATACCCTTTACCCTCCATCGGTTAAGAAAATAATACTTTGTTTAGCAGGAACAACACACTTTTGAATACTTTAAGCTATTTGATGCCAGTTATTATGCTTTACTTTGTTGGTCCTTCCATCGTGACTTGACTGTATGCAATTTAAGTGGAGTGCATGCGTTGCATTGCTGCTGCTGCGGCTGCTATTACTGCGACTGCCCTTGGAGTCGTTTCTTGACGTGCTGCAATAAAAAACAGAAAACAGAAAAAGAAAGAAAACAAGCACACACTTTCAGAAACTCCGACACGGACACAATTAAGGCCGTTTCTGCGTGGGCGTGTGGGGATGAGGAGATCGTTAATCTGCGATCCGCCGGCGGCGAGAACGTGCCCGGCATCCAGGATGCCAATTCGGTGGCGTTCTGGCCAATCTTCTGCCTCTTAGCCTGTTGCGCTTTCAGCGCTGATCAACGCTGCGTATACGTAATATTCGAGCTTGGAGGTTTGTGCTCGTTGCTGGGTGACTTTCACTTTTTGTTTGGCTCTACTGTTGCGCCTGCAATTTGAAATTCTTGCATAAAAGCGAATGCAATAAGCGACTGAAATGCTGGCCATATAGCTGGCCAGCAGATAAGGTAAAAAGTGGCCCTGAAAGTGGGTGAACCAAGCGGCCAGAGTTGATGGATAGATAAATAAATTGGCAGTGAGCGTGCGATTCTGCGACACAGACTTGGTCTTAATTCAATATTTCAACAATTCACTTTGCATTCTCTCGGCCAGTCATAATCAAACGACATTTTTTTCAAAGCTACTAAGAACACAAACAACAAACAGCAACCAGCAACAACTAGCAACAGCTGCTGGCCAACACCCAATATGGCTAACACACACAGGCACACAAAGGCCGATTTGATTGCATTAGAGTAGAGCCACTACAGTTGGAGGAGTGCGGCCAGTGGGGGACTGTAAGTGTAACAGAAGCAGCGAACTAAGCTGGGCAAACTAAACCAGTCTTGAAAGGTGTCTTTTATATATCTGTCTGTATTAACCGGGCACTGGCCCACAGATACACACACAAAAGTAAGGCAAAACACTTTTTGGCCAGCCGAGCAAAAGTGAAGTCGTCAACAAGTTCCAGCCAGAACTTGTTGTTGGCCATCGGCTGCCTTTGGTTTTTTCCTACTTATATTTGTCTTTGCTCTTGCTGATATTGTCTTTTCTGCGGTCTTACCAAAGACAATCATACATGTATTTGCTATCACAATCAAAAGTCAGCCCATTCCGACCGAATTGCGGCAGAAGTAGGAACAATTTGGGTCCAACAAATCCAGGTTGGCAGCAGGTGGAATGCAAAAGGCGAACAGCATATTGCCCAGATAAAGTTTACAAATTATTATGGCATTTTATTTAAATTTATCTGGTTTCGCTCAGAAACAATTTACCACTGATTTGATAATTAACTTTAATTGCCAAAACATTTATTTTAATGAGAAAGTAATCTTAGTAAGTTTTTTTGTGTACCCTTTTCAAACCGATTTGCAATTTAATTAGTTTTAATTACTTTCGATATTTTGTAGTTGCCACAAATTGTAACATTTTCCATTACATTTAATTTATTTTTAATACCCATTAATCATGAAGATATTGCGGAACACTTAGTAGCTTTTTTGGTTTACTAAATTGCTTTACAGGTTTTTTGTTGGGCTCGAACTTATGCTAATCTGAAATATTATTTTCAAAATACAATCGCCTGGTCTTAAGTGCTCTCAGTTCGTCATTCTCTATGTTTTTCAATATTAATTTTTTATTTATTCTTGTTTCTGTTTTTATTGGCGTCTTTGGTATTCAGCGTCGCGGATTTCAGTGAATAAAATAGCAATTTGAACGTTTCTTGTTTTGCGTTGAGTCGTTGTGTGTGCCAGTGTGCGAGTTCGCTTCAGAGAGTAGTAAACACATTTTGAAAATCGAAAGCAAGGTCTTTTCTGCAGACAAGATTGCCGTTGTTGTTGCTCTGGTGTTGTTGCTGTTGCTGGCGTACCTTAGGCTCGGACTTTTAGTTTAGAACGTAATTTGTAAATTAATTATTGGGCATAGTCACATGTTTGGGCCACGAATTCGAGCGCTTCGCCATCGATCCTATCTAACGTACTAACCATTATATTTCGTTGTCGTGGTTTGGTTTGTTTTGTAGGGCTTTAAACTATTTTTACACGAGCCAACAAACAAACTGGATGCAGGCAATGGAAAAATGGCAAATGCATATGTTTGAGATAGCGAAACAAGAAACAGCCACTTTGGGTGGTGCTTGTAGGCCATAAGGGTGCTTTGGCACGTGTCTTTCAACCCCTCGACGTCATCGGCCACTAATTGCAATTAGCAGAGCCAAAACAGCGACGGGAGCAGCGACATTAGAAATTGCTTCTTTTTGTTTGACGTTGTCGGGAGCGGCCGTGCGATAAGCAAAGCCCCATAGTCCTGGTACTCTACGCCTAGGGCTGTATTTCGTACTCCCAATAATGCAGCTTTTGCTGATAGCTGAAGCGAAAGTAACACCAATGGCAGTTCACATCCGAAATTGTGCACGAGATTGTGCAGCATTTGTCATGCCAAGATCATTATCTGCATCAATAATATATGGTAATTTAAATGGGGCGATTGCTTTATTTTTTATTACCGTATTGTATGCGCTGGCAAAATATTCGAAACTCAGTTTAAATTCACTTGAATTCATATGTTTAGCATGCACCGAATTGCCGCTCATTAATTCTAAATTGATTTCTTAATATGATTTGTGTACAAATTTTCCATATGTGCGTTACACTGCGTATGCGTTATACATTTTGTAGAATCTGTGTTGTACCCAACAAGCAATCAATTCTTTACATTTCTTATGTTATAAAAACTCAACTTTTAAAAAAGGCAAACTTTGTAAAAGTAAAAGGAACTGAAATAAGTTTTTTTGTTGATGATAAGGCGCATTAGCAATTCTGTGTGTTTATTATAATTTTTTTTTTGTTCTGGACTAGTTTTCCGTTTATAGAACGCGTTGTTTCAATCACGTTTTGGCATTTGTTGATGGTTAAACTTGGCCATCGTTTCCGCCAAATTTTCGGCCCACATGTCGTATACATGATCTGAAGTGATTGTACGAAAATAAGCAACTAATTGAAGAGCAGAACAAACAGCCAGAGATGCGGGTATAAATAAGTTGTTTATTTCTAAAAATAAATAAAGTCGAGCAAATCGTTGACCAAACGAAGAAAGAGCAAAGGCAACAAAAAGCAATTAAATGCTCGAGCTGAAACGCCAAAAGGCATGTTTTTGGTTTTTCGTTAAGCAGCAACAAGTCGAACAATTGAAGTCGACTGCATTAAATAAGGCACTTTTGCGATAGTTTAAAATTTAATTAATTAAATTCTTTTAGGAGCTGCCAGAAAGCCGAAAAAGCTCATTTTTCTGACGTAATTGTGCCGTTAGCAGGCCACAAACAAAGCACTCAGCGCCATGTGTGTGTGTGAGTGTGTTTATTGTTGTCTTCTGATCGAAGTTTGCTCGCTTTGCCGGTTTCGAAAAATCGAAAAACAGAGAGAAAAAAGAAACGAAATAAATAAAATAACAGCATAGCAACTAGTGTCGGTGGCGCAAAATATAATTAAACTTTCGAATGGGATCAGCTCGGCCTGCAGTTTCATTTTGTTTGATTTTCACTCAATTGAGCGAGCTTTCCGCCGCCGCCAGAGCTTTTCCCACTCAACTCGAACGGTGGAATGGCCGCGTAGTCAAGTTTCATGCCAACGCCGATTGCCGTTGAAATCAGTCGTTCAACGAGAGTGACCGCGTGCGAAAGCCAGAATCAAGACAACGCACATCCTCTGTACTAGATACTGCATTAAATTCAAATAAGATAGCTGACAACTGACAAAACAAGCTACAGAAGCCAAGCCATCGTCTTGCTAAGCAGAATTCAATCGGCTCTTTATACTCTGCACATAGTACAAGCACCGACCGAGGTGTCCAAAAGGTGTCGAAAAGTCTAGAAAGAGCGAAGGAAATTCCGAAAGCCCCAGCGGAAAATTCGAGGGAACATTCTAGCAACAGGACTGTTGCTTCTCCACCACCACCCACTCAACTGCGCCCACATCGAGTGGCAGAGTCAACATATGTTCGCCTGGCTACACCCAAGCTGAACTGCCTTTGGACCATATGTTGTTAACGCTGTAACGTTGTTGTTTCGTGTGTGAACCAAATAACATATATATAGCCATAGCCATAGCCATAGCCATAGCCAAACAAGAGAAATTTCCCGAGTGCGCGTGTGTCTAGTGTGTCTAAAACATAGCAAGAAAAAAGAAGAAAAATCAAGCAAAAAGTGCAATTGAAAACGAAAACGAGGGAAAGAGCCGAGTTAATTGCCAGCAGCACAGCAGCCAACTCTCGCTAAAACCAGAACCATCTGGAGTGCTGTTATATTTTCGCCCATATATCCTGTCGCTCGTCGCATCCAGCATTCTTATGAAACCGGAAAATCGGCATGAGTCGTACAATGCAAAGGTAAATGTCAAGACCACGCCCACTCCCAGTGCACTCCACTCTACTCCAGTATAATCCATTTCTGCCCCTTCTGCCTGCCCCTTTCATGTTGCATGTAGCATATGGCGAAACTTAAATGCGCAGATATCCATCCTATCTGTATCTCTCTATTTGTATCTGTATCTGTATCGCGCCTCTGTCGCCGACGAATCTCGTTAGTGTTTTTTTATTTCGTTTTATGGCATTCGACTCTCTCAACTGTTCACTGCCGCAGTTTGGTTTTGGCTCATTAAGTTTGAAAAATTTGCAATGATTATTGTGTTGTTATTCTAGTATTGAATTTCATTGTATGAAAATAAGAAGCAGCAACAGATGTTTGAATCGAAATAGAAGAATCCACAGATGTTGATCAGAATTGTGAGTGTTTCGTTTGAGAATAACAATGCATCGTGAATTGTCACAAATCTGCTTTCCATTGATTTTGAAAATCACCTTAACGGCTTTATAAAAATAAATCAATTTTCTGATTGAAGTATTATTCAAGGCGCACTTCAAAATGTTAGTAATGTTATATTTTGCAACATTATATTATATTATTAGCAATTATTTTGAGCTTGAATCTTGTTATGAAAAAATAACACAGAACTTTACAAAAAGTTCTAACAATTCATTTCGAAATTTTTTGGGGCATATGAAGAGATAATTTACAAAACTCCTTGAGCGGACAAACTGCGTAGTGGTCAGAAATATTGTTGGCATAGAAACCCCAGGTTTCGCGTACAACATTCAAATGAATGCAATGCATATGGCTGCCGTTGGCCCGGAATTTCAAATTGGAATCGGAATTCGGAATTGGAATTCAAATTCGATTTCCAATACATAATATCTGCGCACACAGGCTTTTGGGTGATGTGTACATGGGGGCACATAGGAGGAGCACCCATACCTATGCCTATACCTATATCTATACCAAGCTGCCCATATCCAAGCCCATATCCGGGTTCACCAGCTACGTCAGTTTCGGTGGCGGCCTTAGTTTTTCAGTGGCTGCAGGTGAAACCTCACCTAGGCGACTTGGTCGACTTGGTTGACTTGGTCTTGGTCTGTTTTTCGTGTTTCTTTCGCTGGTCTGGTCTGGGCCAGCGATTCCACGTCTGGTCACGTGTAGGGTAGGCCAACAAACGCAAATTACATTTGACGTACGTAGCTACCACTGAAGCAACCCTCACTAATTACATTACATTATATATAACACTTGGCGCAATGTCTTCGTCTGTTTGCTCGGTTTGCAGTTTGTTCACGTTGTCTCACCTGAATTGGAATTTAAATTTTTCGTCTTTGTCCACATGGCCAAAGACGCATTTGATACCAGCCTCGAAGAAAGAAGTTATGTAAACAGTGGCGGGGGAAGGTAAACAGGAGGCACTTCAATACGTAGTTGAACAGAGTGGAACAAGTAGAACTTCTGTTTTTGTTGCGTGTTTAAACAGTTTGGGGTTTGTTATTATTTGAGCCTGTCCCGTGTTTGTTTGACTACGGCCACAATGTAGCCATCTAATCTCCCGGCGATGGTGATCCACTGCACTTGTTGTGCATCGGAAACAATCGAATGCTGGTTGTTGGTTCTACTTGTGCACACATGCTAATATCAGGCTCGTATTTGCCTATTGACCACGCAAGCCTCGGTTTTTCTCATGTTTTATGATTTTTTGTTTGCAGAGGTTAATAACCTGACTTTAAATTAGCCAAGCTCAGCCGCAGTCTACCTGAGTTGCTGATGTATGTGTATCTCGGCTCCGTCGTTCTCCGTTACCAAGTTTGCTGGCTTCTGACCCCATTCAGCTGCGGGCAGCTTCAATCCGAATCCGATCCGAATCAAAATCCGAATACATAATACATAATAATGCCATGCCGCTCCAGGGCAGCCCCGTGAAGTGTGTTTATCTCGAAGATATTAATTACGAGAGCCAAGCCCAGAACGTGGTTCACAGAACGTAAGCTGATTATGCCGCGCTTGTCTATTTACAATCAGATCCTCAGAAGTTTAATTATGCAACCCGGGAGCTTGGCCTTTTCCCCATTCCCTCTGTCTGTGGGGGCGTTTGATTTATCCCCCAGATACGTGATCTCTGCGCTTTTTCAGCGAGGATCTCTCCAGCTAGCCAACTGTTTCCCACCTGAGCAGGTGAGCTGTTGCCACAGCCTAATTGCAGTTTGCGTGGCCCGACTTCGTGACTTGTAAATAGCAGAAATCATGCCGAAAACAGTAAAAAGCGTTTTGGCCTAATGATGCAGATATACAAGCAAACGTGTAATAAAACTGCGTGTTGAATAATTCCTTGATTGCCGCCAAGTAGGGAAGTTTGTGGGGGTGTTGACTTCTATGACCGGGAGTACAATTCCAATTTTTCAGTAATCATGTGAAATGAAGTTCGCTTTTCTTCAAATGGATCTTGAATTTAAATTCACCGAATATTCGTAAGATGTGGTCAGCAGATCTGTGATAAAGTATCATTATCTAAACTTGTTATTTGGAAAATGAGTAAAAAACTAGTCGAATCCGAGACTTTGATAGGAAAACTGCAACCTAATCTCCCAAATTATGCAAATACAGGTCCTAATCCCCCAAATTAAACAAATTTAGTTGCTGAAACCGAGGCGTTCACATGGCCAGGTCGATTGATCCTGATCAAGAATATATATGTATACTTTATAGGGTCCGAAACGCTTTCTTCTACCTGTTACAAACTGTTAAACAACTGTTAGTAACTGGTATTAAAAAGGATATATCTTTCTACCTATCATTGTTTTTTTTAAATTCTACTTTCATGTCGATCTCCTTGTCCTACATATCGATAAAGCTGTTTGTATTTTGTAACCTATTTTCATCATTGTTCAGCCATTTGCATATCAACCCATTTTATTTATTTTGAAGAGGGGGAGGGGGAGGGGATTTATCAGTTTTCGTTTGCATTTGGCGCACGGGGTTTAACATATTTTCCATTATGCATGAGTCGCCTAATCAAAGTTGCATTGGGCAACTCCAAGACGGTAAGACAAAACCCTTTTTGAAATGCAATCAACTTTGATAAGTTGTGTTGTGCTCTAGTTAATGTTGTTGTTGCTGCTGCAGTTGTTGCTATTGTGGTTGCTACTACTACATACTATTATTGTTGTTTCTGTTGCTATTGATTGTCAACCTTCGGCGAACAACGTTGTATGCCGCACACGGCGAAGGTCGGCCACTGCGTTCGTTGTCCGTCGCATTTTCTGTTGTTGTTGTTGGTGGTGTTGTAGTGTTGTTGTTGTAGTTGTTGTTGTTGTTGTTGTTGTTGTAGTAGTTGTTGTTGTTGTACGGCGGCCTATCGGCATTTATTTCATGCACAACACCCAACCAAAACTAAAACTGAAACTGACTGAACTGAACCGATCCGATCCGAACGAGCTTTGAGCTATATGCATTTACATGCATTCGGATACCAGACGCACATATGCCTATGGCTACATATCTTTGACTTTGATTATATATAGATTGGCCCGAGTGTGCGCTAGTGCGATTGCGAAATTTTCACTGTTCTAATTAAAAATTGATACGTTCAAGTTAAGGACAGAGCAGACGCAGCTAATTGAATTAAGGCGAGAATGCTCGTGTACAAATGAATTGGATAGGTACGAGTATCTGTATCTGCCTACTGCTTAGCACACCTCTGCTCACCTGTAAAGCTTTTGGATATTTTAGGGCCCGAAATTATTGAAAGTAACCGCGGTGAATGGGTGTAAACTGCATATGCTATCCACGTTGCCATAGTTTCTCACTTCGAGTGCTTCGCTTTGTGGGCTTTAAACAATGGCAAACAAGGTAAACACGAGCAACTTTCAGCTGTTTAAATAGCATGCGAGAGCCCAAATTAAATATGAAGAAAAGAAATTGGGTATAGTTCGGATACAAATACAAATATAAATATAGATACAGATCGACTGGCCTGGCCGTATGTAGAGCACAAATGCTGTCCTAGATTGGGCGAAAGAATGCGACAATTCTGGTTTGGGGTACAGTGATGGGTCCACAAGTGCGGCTGAAATCTTCACATTACGATGGGTTACTCTTGCTGCGGTGTTCACTCTATGGGCCAAATTAATTGAACGAAATGGTGCGCCTTGGCAGAATCCCATTTGAATGTGGTTTCTTGCTCTTGTTCATTCTCATTTGACTGCCAAGCGCCGTCGAATTTCCCCCTCTTGTATTTTAAAAAAATAGAAAAATACATTTTTCTATTTTCTGCACCGTTTTAGGGGCGACACGTTTATCTGTCGCATGCATAATACATTTATTCTCTGTATTGACCTTTTCACATATTTCTTTTGCTTGCAGGTAAGCTTCCAACTCCAATCTAACTTTGCTATCTGCCCTGCAGCCTCTGTATTGTGTAAGTATCGACTGCTTTTCCAATAGGTTCACTGACCAGAGGAAGGTACCGAAAAACATTTCTGTTTGACCACACAGAGAAACCAAAGAAAGGCGCGTTTGCACAAGATCCAAACAAAAAGTAAAAATGGCTAGCAAGATTTCACTTTCGCGCTTTAAACGGCAATCGCAGCCAGTCGCAGATACTTTGTTGCACTCGCAATGCCAGTTGCACTTGTTGCATTTGTTGCAGTTGCACTTGCTGTGGCAATGGCCATTGCAGTTGCACATAGAAGTTCCACCAGCCGCAAAAGCGAAGATGAAATTTCTGTTTGCTGTGGCTTTGGTTGCAGTTTCATCAGTGCGCCTCCTCTGCGGCTTTCACACAAAGAGGCGACTCTAAATGAACAAGTTGCGGTCTATTTGGGAGATTTTAACTGCATTACGTTTTATTGCATTTGCATAAGTGGCTGCTGCCCCAAGTGGAATAGGTTTCAAGAGCTTTCCTGCAATTAAACTTACATTTAAGCTTCAGTGCTATTAATCCTGGTTTTATAAATTGAGAACAAACTGGAAACCCATTTCTTTTTGGGTGACCAAGAAGTGTGCATCCTTCTAGTTGGCCAAGAGATTTGTATCTCACAACTCTCGCTGCATCTTTCGGCAGTTGTCTTTGATTTCGTTTTCAGCTCCGTTTTCACGTGCAGACGCAGATGCAGTTGCCCCAGTGACTGTCTCAGATTAAGTCGCGTCTCTGGGTTCTCAGGTGCTTGTTTTGATTTCAGCCTTTATTTTGCTGGTGGTGCTGCATTCACTGTATGGCCATAAAGCCACTACTCGATGGTGGTGGTAGTGGTGGTGCTTTTGCGGTGGCGCAACGCTTCGGCATGTGCATGTTCATGTGCATGACTCGAGTGCATTGTACAACACACAAAGGCAAACACATGAACAATTGCCACAACATTAGCAGCAACAATTTGCGTCTTGTTTGGGCTCTGGGTTGGGCATTTGGTTTGCTTTGGTAGCCGCCGTTTGCTAAGTGAAAAGCCTTGTTTGTTTTCCAGTCATTTTCACCATTAGCCGGGAGATTTCCTCTCCAGTTTAACAGGTCAGGCAGCCCATTTGGTTTGGCTCCTTTAAAATCCTTTGATGTGTTTCCTCTCAACGCAAATGTCAAGTTACATTTTGCAGCGAGTAATAATAATAATAATAATAACAAATACACAAATACACAAATGTTTGAAAACTCCTTTCACTTTTTTGAAAAGTTGAAACCAATCCGTCGTTGTTGCTGTTGTGTTGCTGTGTTGCTGTCGTGCAACGAAGCATTGCCTGCAGCAGCAACTTCGCAGAATGTTTGCCACATTGCCACAGATACACGAGGCAAGGTGGCATTTCAGAGTTCCACTGACACAGAGACCAACTAAAGCGCAACGCAAATTCGCAACGCGAAGCGCAACGAATCGCGAATCGAGCCGAAGTACGAGTGCCTGCCAGATACAGATACACTTACCGAAGCAGATACAGATGCAGATACAGATACAATGCAGCGTTGAACGAACTTTTAGTGGCTGCCACTAACCTTTCAGCCATACACACATGCATGTTTGTATCTGCCACTCACACTAAATACATACATTCCCTGATGATCCAGCACTCAAGACGATTCTGCTGGCCCGGCCAAGCGCATCAAATGTATCTCGGCGTCGAGAGAGAACTATAATTGAAATCGGGTTTCTATTTTTATTGCCATTTGATGATTTGACGACCGCCCGATGGCTGCGCACTCGAGTGGAGCAAAGCAAAAACCGAAGGCATCGACTCATGTCTAATAAGCAGATTACGCAGCTCGCACTTGAATGCCCACACATCGGTGCAAATCAACAGGGCACTCCAAGCTCAAGAATACGCCAAAAAAGTGGAATGAAAAATGCTCGAGCAAACTGAAAGATATTCAGACTTAGCAATTCGTGACGTAATTTCTGCTGGACTATAATTGGAGATACACTTTACCTAACCACAAAGTCCAATTTCGTTGATAAAGTGATTCACTTCAAATAGGTTTTGAGACATTTAAAATGGTATTCTCAGCGTAAATATCTTGAAAAGTGCATCCTACAAAGACGATCTCGTCTGGATAAATAATGCCTTTCCATTCGAGCAAACAATTCAAGCTGGGCAGCAAAAGTAAGAGATTCAGAGCGTGCCTATTTTGTGGGACGTAACTTTTTGAATTTATAATCGATTTACAATTTTCTTTTAAACTTTTTTTATATCTTTCCCCATTGCGCAACCGCTCTCTTTAACGATCTACTTGAAATGACAGCCACGTAGCCGCCGGGAGTTGTTGTCACGTCGAAGAAAGTGAAATTACAAAATTGGAAAAATCAAACACAAACCCAAAAGTTGGTTGGCGCAAAGGCCAGACGCCGGCCGTTGGGTCAACTAATCGACCAGCGAATTCCAATAGTCCAGATTTGCAGCACCACTGAATGCACTTGCACTGCCTGAATGAAAACTTAGAATGGGTGTACAAGTACAGGTATATAGATAGATCGCATATAGACGGATCGTATGCAATCCATGGATTTGGATGGAGATTGCAGTTGATTGCAGATTGCAGAGCAGTGCGATTGTGATCGTGATTGGATGGGGCCATTAACCGATTGGGCCTGCACGTGCTGGCCACAGCAGAGGATCTCAATCATCTTGAACATCATCTGAGCATCTGAGTGGCGTTTGATGTGCTGATAAGCCCGACTTTATAAGTTTGTGGATCGCTGTCCGCCTGTGTGCTTATGTATGAGATGTAATAAGCAATAATTTTCGGAATTTTTGTTTGTGCAAGCAGTTTAATTTCATTTTATTTGTTGCCGAGTCGTCTTCTCTCCGCCATCTCGTTTTATTTTCATTGTACTTACTCGCCTGCATACCTACTATACAAATAAAGTATGTAAGCGTCTTCGCGGGGCAATAAACCCTGTTCGACTTTTGCACGCCGCTGGGATGGGGAAAAGTGAACTGAAATCGAGCAAAAACACGATTAAATTGTTATTTAAATGAATTTAAGCATGGCCCAAATCTTGAGCACTTAAGGGACACTTAGCGCAGGCAACATAAATCAGCTGTGCCACTTGTTTGGCCCAGCGCACGATCACTTAATTGCCTTGTTTTCGAGCCCAGTTAGCGTTAGCAGTGAATCAACCCATCAACCGACAGCCCAGGCAAATCCCAACTGGCTTAGTCACCATCCAGTAGTCCAGCCCCTGATGATGGGCCAACCCACATTGGCGAAAATACTTCTGATCAATTCGTTTGTGGGTCGAGATGTGCAATTTGCAATTAATCAGCTCTCATCTTTATCGTTCCGCGCATGCCAAAAAAACGAAAACAGAAAACAGTGGGAGAGGCAACCGTCAAAAAGATACTTTTATTCGTGCTAAACAAGCCAACTAATCCGCACCTGAATCTGGCACAAGTGCCAACTGTAGATACAACTGTTTTTACTCTATTTATATATTACTCCCATTCATTATATATAGATACAGATTGTTTCAGTTGACATTTTTTCAGCTTACCTGGCATGTTCTACTTAGTTGCTCGGTTTTTATTTCGCCGATTTTGTTCTTATCACTTTGCCAGCGGAAATATATCTGTTGCGGTACTACTTCTTAAGTTTCGAAGGCGGAAGTAAATGCTAGGAAACCAATTCAGTCCCAACCTTTACCTCAAGTAGAACAAAGAAGTAAATAAAGTCTAATACAAATTTCCGCATAAAGATTTCGTTTGAGGTATAAAAGCAATAATGCCATAAGTAAATATGTTTGTGCACTCCCAAGGTTTGGGAGAAAAATGAGTTAGAATGGCCACTTTTTGAGGAGATTCCGTACCTCGGGAGAAGTGCATCCCCCACAGTTATTGTAGTCGGTGCTTATATGGATACATATATTAACTTGATTCGAGCACACCGATGGCACTTGCTCGGTTCCCAGGAAGCAATTGATAGTGGCTAAAGAACAGTTTTAGTGGCACGAAGTCATTTATCAACTTTAATTACTCAGAGGCAAGGAAATATCAACCTTTTAAATAAAGCGGTGGAGGTCAGAGCGAAGGGAGTATGTGGTATAGTATAGGTTTCAAGGTCGCCCGAATGCACACATCGAAAGTATCTCGGAGTTTCGATGTGAGCGATTTTAATTGATTCCAAGTCAAATTGCCATTATCTGATAGATGGAAGGCACGTCGACAGGCAGGTAGAGAAAAATAAGCACACACACATTTGGAGCTCCTCCAGAACCTCTGATACCCCCTGATACAACTCGATACCCTCGATAGCGACTGCTAAGTCCGCATGCTGAAGCTTTATTACTATTCTGCCTATCCCAGCGAGTTTTGTATCCCATGGATACACAGATACTCATCGTCACATTGCTGTAATTATAAGTTGCATGATTCTGAAAAGTCACGCTAGAAAACAATGAGTATCCGAAACAAAAAAGTAGTCGTAGAACAACACTCCAGACACATCAAATTGATATCAAACTAGGCGAACAGCAATTCGCAATTTCCAGAGCCAATAAAAAGTCAATATAAGAACTACGCAATAGCCACGAAGACGAGTAACGAAAACAAAAACCACATTTGCAATTGAAAGTTTTTTATCTGTTGACTTAATCGCCAAATTGAAATCAGCCGATACGCAAAGCGAAGTTAACTTAAACTCAACTAGAGTCGGTATAGTCGTTAGTTTTATCGCGAATAAAAATGGCAATAAAAAACACATTGTATAGTTCCACCCAAAACATTGAAGAAAATTAAAAACCTTTGGTAATGCACTCGCAATGAGTAAATGATCTCTCCAGACTAATAAATCGCCTAAAGCAACGACCTAAATATTTGTATGTTTCAAGTAAATATTTGCCACATTTGGCTTTCATCGAGCGCTAAGGCAACGAATAATTATCACACGGAAAACAAAAAATGTATACAAATTTGCCTGCCATTTCTTGTTGACAGTAATATTTGCACAAATGCCGAATGCCGAACGGTAATTTTGTGTTTGTCCAGAATCAGATATAGATATAGATTATATAGCAGAGTAACAGGTTTCCCAATTTCCGATCTATTAAAATCTCCATTTTTGTGCGGCAGCAACTTTCCAATTTGCTTCCATTTTAATGATCTTCAATTAAATGGCCTAATATAATTTCAGCCTATCACAATTTGGACTGCAATTTACTTTTATATTAATAATTAGGTTCTACATTTTTTGCTTCCAGTATTCTCTTTTTATGACTAATTTAAGCACGAGTCGGAAATGGGCCTATTTGATTGCATAATCGCTAATTGGGAAAGGGAAAGGCCGACCGACCAGCCCACGAATAAAATATATTACCCGAGTGCCTATTGTCCAATAAAGTCAAATCAGGCCAGACAAATCCAAATGAAATCCAAGTTAACTGACTCTCTCTCTCACTTACCCACTTCGGGGTCACCTTTTGACTAGGTGCCCCTTTTTTGACACAAAAAAGAAATAAGGAAAAATAAAACCGACCCAAACCTGATAAGAAATCGAAAGTTAAGAAGCGAAAAAGTGCTGAAAGGCGGGGCAAAAGCAATTAAAGGTAGTTAGCAATGATACAAAAAAGAAAGGAAGAAAATTCAGCCTAAAGACACTCAATTTCCGCTTTGTCGTACACAGCACAGTGCCTAAAACTCTCCCCATTAACCGTTTATAATGAATATAATGAATCTTTTAACAAAGCTAGCTTACATTCCTTTGATGACATTCCTTAATTCAAACTCGAATTGGAACCGATCTTTCAAGAAAGGGTGATCAAGGCTCAAGGCTACAAAACGTTCTTTAAATCTATGAAAGATCTATGGTCTATTGGATCTTGATCTAATAATCACGTGATATTTGCATAGAGCACTTCCATACATAGGGTACTTTCAAGCACACAATTCTTGGGCGCTGTCGGCACTTTCATTTTCAGTCTGGTTGGAAGTATGTGAAGCTATGCCAAAAACGCAAGTGTATCTGAATCGGATTTCTGATTTCGAGCGCGTGTGCTCGAAACTGATTGTGTTGGATGGAATCGAGTGCGTATTTGAAATGTCGGTCGAACCGGTTTGGCGGTTCGGGGTCTGAGGTCTGAGGTCTGAGGCCTGAGGTTTTTGGATACCCGCCGCCTGGCATAACAATTAGCCGCGACTTGCATTTGTGGATCGATGGGCATGGATGGGGGTGATAGCTAGAATTTGGCCGCCACACTTTCGTTTTGGCCTTTTGGCCAAGCCCTGTGTTGAATGGTCTGAATGGAATGGCGGAACTCAAGGAATCCAAAGCCAAGCGTGAGATACAGATACATTTGCAATGGACACGGCTTATTGGGTCAGGGTCGCCATGAATGAGTCTGCGTCTTGCCAAACAAGCGACCGCGTCGCACCAAGACCTCATCCATCGGCCGCAGATACAGATACAGATACGGTATACGGTATGCTGCGGCGTACGGTGCAGGGTATACGGCTAACAACTAACAGCAAACAAGTAACTGGCAACAACAATAGCATTCATAATGGCAACAAGCTTGGCTCCACTGCGACCTCAGCTCCCAGCGTTTTATATTATATTTCTCGTGTGCTGGCGCTGCAGTGCAAGATGGTTTCGTATCTGCAAGATACATTAACGCTTGCCTCAATCTCAATGTTACTGTGCTTTTTCAGGCTTCCATCACGAGCGTATAGGCATTAATCAAGCGATATCTGAAAACAACCTTTCAAAAAAGACAAGAGAAATACAAAAACAGCAAATCACAAAAAGCGTTGCAAAATGTTGGTTAAATTATAACTTTGAGCCGGCCGACAGTTATTCTACGCGGAATAACGGTCAGGCTAATGAAGCTAAATTATAATTAAGTGTTCTGCATATATTATGGCATCGAATTGTTGTGCTCATCTCATTACTCGATATTAATAAGCAGTCGAAACGGAATTTATTCCTTTACGTCTGTATAATAAGTATTTATCAGGTAAATATTCTATATAGTACATATATCATGAGATTACGGTTGCTAGGCTTTATATATGTCGGTACAAAATGATTATTCACATTTGTGTTTATTTTTGGCTATCGTTGTCTCCCAATTACCATACATAATACTAATTCCAAATTCTCATGGGACGCAGGAGAATTCCGCCTTATCGCTAGGGGACCGCTATTTTCGGCTTATCTGAAAATGGTTCTTGGTTTGTTGTTTTGTTCTTTGGTTTTTAATTTTTACTCTGGGTCCACTCAAAGAAATTTACTTTATAACTTTATTTATAACAATACTAAACAATTCTGCGATCATATTCAGTCTTGATTTAATATACAATTTCTTGAAACTATAGGTATTCATCCTAGCGCTAAGCCCAATAATGAAATCGAAAAATGCATTGCAAATATGACTAAAAGCGGCTAACACGCACACACACTCACATACACACAGACAGTCCTCACCTAGAGACCCGCTTCTTCTTCTTCGCTTTATCAGCTGAGCGAGCAACACCCGCATCTTGCAGTGCATTGGAAAGAAAGAGTGGGGAAGAGAGTGTGTTGGAGGGGGAGCGAGATCGACCGACTAACCCAATGTTGTAGTTGTGTGTGTGTGTGCCCTTCTAAAAAAGCCCCAAAAGCATTAAACTCACTCAAACTGCATTCCACTCAAGCGTCTCGTGACGTCAGCCGAGAGAGCGAGCGAGTGGGAGAGAGCTTTTACCACTCGCGTTTCGCTCTCTATATAGTTTCTTGTTCGCGATTCAGATTGGAGTTACTTTTCAGAGCAGGCGGCAGCGTCGACGTCAATTCATTTGGTTTTCGAACGTACAACTCAACGGTCGTTCTTCTCTGCGCGAAATAGAAAAATTAGAAGCAATCGAGAGTGTGAGAGCCGAAATTTAAATTAAAAATCATACGAAATAAAAAGTGTACAGTGCAGAAAGGAAAAGAAATAACAAGAGTGTGTGTGCCGTTCGCAAGCAGATTGTATTTAATTCACATTTAAACACGCGAATTAAATCGAATCGCGTCGAAAACAGTCGGAGTCGCTTAGTCGCCTTCAGTAGGCGCCAATTGTGGGCACCACCCACCCCAATCCGCCACCCACCGCCTCCTCCGCTTCCTCCACTTCCTCCGCTTGTTTTTCTCTTTCTTGGACGGTGGTGATGCAGTGCTAAAACAAAATCCACACGGAGTCCATATTTGTTTAAGCCTCAGTTTACACTAGGTATGTCAAAAAAGAAAATGACACACTAGAAAATAAGTACGCGTATGTGATGAAATT
Source organism: Drosophila erecta (assembly GCF_003286155.1). Classification (NCBI taxonomy): domain Eukaryota; kingdom Metazoa; phylum Arthropoda; class Insecta; order Diptera; family Drosophilidae; genus Drosophila; species Drosophila erecta. Next base: position 19,294,215 of record NW_020825200.1, read on the forward strand.
TAAAAATAAATAAACTTGATAGTGAAAATGGTTCCAATATTTATATTGAAAATAACGAAAAATATTGAAACTAATTGGAGCGATTACATTCTATACTGCATCAAATATCCATAATTCTTGATTCAAATAATATTGAAATTTATTTATGTATGCAATTAAAATCAGTATATCGTTTTTTCGTGTGTGCAGGCTTTGATTTTTCGTGTTTTTCTCGTCATTTATTTTTTCTATAATAGACTTTCTGCCATTGTTGGGCGATTTGCTGCTTTCCTTAGCCGCGAAAGAGGAGAGAGAAGGAGGGCAAAAAACAACGATTTTCACTTTTATTTGAGACCAGTCTAGGCCAACACACACAAAAAAACACACTCGCAAACACACTCACACACACAAACACACTCACGAGCACTCGCGCAGAAACTATTGCACCTGTTTGCATGTCTGAGTGAAGCACCTGCACTGCAACCGAAACTCCGTTATGATAATGATAAAGCCAAAGATAATGCATTTCGAATTGTGCATTTACGAATCGTACGCAAATCGGTGAAAATTAGGTGGATAATGTATTCGAAATTGTGAAATTGAGGTGTGATTCACAAGGAACAGTGTGAACTAGCTTAGAAAGGTGAATACCTAGGCTGAATGCTACAATGAATTATCAAATTGCTTTCATGGATGACTTATTACATCACATACTTTTATTACTTGTAAATAAAATAAGAGTAGGCAGTATGTGCTTACTGTGCGTCGAAAGCACCAGAGGCAGTCGAAAACTATAGAAAGTAATTAACAGGAAAATAAAAAATTTGATTTGATTTCACACGACGTCTAACCACTAACTAGCGCAAAAGTGTTGATTAAATCAAAGGGGGGAGCAACTGAATGTCGCAGCCGAATTGAAGTTCCTGCCTGCAATTCCTCAAGGGCGAATTCTCCTCAAATCGATTGCCGTCTCATGAAAATGCAGTTTAAAAATTACAATAAATACATGACAGCGGCAATTTGCGCTTGTGCGCGACGTCAATGGCAATTAATAAATAACTAATTGTCCGACTGGGCAAAAACAACAAGAAGGCTAACTTAACTGGAACTGAGTGAATAACAATACCATGTTTTTCCGCCGCCCCTCCCCTCGCGTCTTCCATTCTCAGACATGTAAAGTGTGAACTCAGCCACGCGGCAGTTCTCAAGATGCAAAGATCCAAAGCAAAATCGCACCGACCCCGGGGACCCGAAAAAAATTTAGTTATATTACCCAATTCACACGAAACCTGAGCACAAATTAATACGCCCGAAGTCGCACTCCACAAAGTGGCGCGAAGTTTCCCAAAAACAGCTAAAGAAATACTCAAATACGTAACTTTGAGTACTCAAATATCTTTGAGTTCAATATCTTTGCAAAGAAAACTACAATTTTACCAGCTTTCGCCAGAAACGAAACGTTCTTATCTAAGAGCGATACTATGCGTTAAAGTAATTGCTTCAGCCGCAGAAACCAAATCTTGCAAATAATAATAATCCTGTGCCCAAAGTTGTATGATATCATTGGGATGTGAAGATGCGGATAGATTTGCATGCGACTTGTCTTCGGAACTGGGCGATCGCAGTGTGAATCATTGGAGGCAAGCTATTACAATTCCAATTACGATTCCCCCACTCGTTCATCACCCCACCTCGCTAATCGGCGCTCTGTGCTGTTCGCCCGCCTCCTCCCATATTTATATTTGTATATAATATATATTTTGTGCGGTCGCCGGTCGGTTATGCCAGAAAATAATTTTTTTTGTGAACGCACAAACAAAATGATAAAAAGAGAATCCAAACCCACACACACATACACACACACAGGCACGCACACGCAGATAAAATTCATGCAGGAGATAGAGCTAAACGATATAATAGCCATTCCCTACACAACAGTGGCACAAAACAGAAGGCGCAAAGTCGGGGAGTGGGATAACGAAAAGGGAGGGAATTTTGGGGGCCTCGATAACAACGCGGAACTTTCGACTGACTGGGTTATGTAGATCCGATTCGATCCCATTCGATGTGATGCCAAAACTCTGGTGGCTTCTCGTTTGGGCGAGAACGAGCGAGCGAAAAGTGAAATAAAATGAGCAATAAATAGCTCGGCATTTAGTGTTCGGCGCGTAGGCCGCTGAAGCTGAAGCACATAGCAACATTCGAATTTAGCGAATTTAAAGCAAATTAATTAATTAAAAGAAGAAGCCCCGGGCGGCGTTTGGCATTGGCCAGATAAACTGGCAAAATAAATAAATAAATAACAGCGGCGACAATATCACGATGATACAACGACATGAAAACAATCGAAAGAGCCAGAGCGCCGAGATAATGGAATAGAACAGGAATACATACAATGTATAAGTTGTATACATACATATGTATGTGCCCGCTCCCTCTGCAATGCAAACAAATTAATACGAAGGCAGCTGAAAACTATAACTAAAAACAATGTGTGGGTCTTGCGAGCTGAACAACATTCGAAATTTATTTGTAATATTTGGATATTTCTATTTCCAAAAGGGATTTTACGAATTTTCACTGCTGAAATCCAACAACGTGGCTCTCGAAATGTAATCAAACATTTGCTTTTTATCCAGTACTCATTCGTTAGACCTCGACATTTCCACATCCACCCAAAATTCCTAATACAAAATTCGGTTTGTTGAAAACACCGAAAGCAAGCCAACCACATACGCCACAATTACAATAACGATGGTAGTTTAGATCAGTGGAGAATACGAACCAGTAGCAATCAAAGCCATAGTAATAGAATATTGTTAGTAGTTAAGCCTAAGATTCCCTTGACGTTCCACTAACCCTGGACTCTCTTCCTTTGATTGCAGTGCGGGACACTAGACGGAGCCGAACCGTTGTATCATCAGCAGCGCAGCAACAGAATGGACGTCTATCAGATCGACGATGGATTCCACTCGGACGGCGGCACCGAGACTCCGCCGCCGTCTCCCAGTTCTGGGTCATCGATCGCCTCGACCTCGGACCACGGATCGCTGGAGAGCGTGGACACCGGGGGGACGCAGCGGCTGGCCGTGCTTTCATTCGAGCAGGTGAGCAAGCTGCACGACGTCATGGACGAGAAGGTGGCCATCCACGGACGCGGAAACTTTCCCACGCTGGAGGTAACGCTCAAGGATCTGGTCAACCTGGTGCGCCGCAAGCTCGAGGCGGAGGTGAACGCCGGCGGCGCCGGGGTGTTAGTTAAGGACATCCGTCTCAACGGCGGGGCAGCTAGTCATGTTTTAGCCAGCGAGGATCAGCCGTACAATGACCTGGACCTGATATTCGCCATCGAGCTGAGTTCGCCACGCGTCTTTGACCGTGTCAAGGTGGCGGTGCTCAACACCCTGCTGGACCTGATGCCCGAGGGCGTCTGCAAGCGCCGCATCTACACGTGCTCCCTGAAGGAGGCCTACGTGGGCAAGATGGTGAAGGTGAACAATAACAATGACGGCGATCGCTGGTCGCTCATTTCGCTGGGCAACTCGCCGGGCCACAAGAACGTCGAGCTAAAGTTCGTGGACACGATGAGACGCCAGTTCGAGTTCTCGGTGGACTCGTTCCAGATTGTGCTGGACTCTCTACTGCTCTTCTACGACTGCGCCGCTCTGCCCATCTCGGAGAACTTCTATCCAACGGTGGTCGGCGAGTCGGTTTACGGCGACTTCCAGGAGGCACTCTACCACTTGCAAAAGAAACTGATCTCAACGCGTCAGCCGGAGGAGATACGAGGCGGCGGCCTGCTCAAGTACTGCAATCTATTGGTGCGCAACTACAAGGCCGTCGACTCGCAGCTCATCAAGACCCTTGAGCGCTACATGTGCTCGCGCTTCTTCATCGATTTCCCGGACATCAATACGCAGACTACCAAACTGGAGGCCTACTTGCGTAACCATTTCTGGGGCGTCGATGAGGAACCGCTGCAGTATCAGTACCTGATGCATTTACGGGAGGTGGTCGAGATGTCGACGGTCTGTCTGATGGGCCACGAGCGGCGCCAGTCGCTCCATCTCATCCAGTCGTTGGCCGCTCAGGTGCTCTTCAACAAGCAAGAGAAACAGCAGCAGCAGCAGGCCCAAGAGAAGTACCAGCAGCAGCAGCAACAGCAACAGCAGCAGCAGCATCAGCAAAATCAGCAGCACCAGCAGCAACAGCAGCAGCAGCAACGTCAGCATCAGTTCCTGGACCCAGCGCAGCAGCAACAGCAGCAGCAGACACAGACGCAACAGCAGCAGCCCCAGCAGGCAGCAACCCTGACCCTTGTACCGCAGGCGTCGCCCACGGGTCAGGCGCAGACCATTTATGTGCAACAGGCCGCCCCAGCCGCCGTGTGCTGCACGAGCAGCACAGATCAGACGGCGTCAGCGGCACCACAGACCATACAGATACAGGCCGGTCCGCCGGGACTCATCTATGCCAACGGCGTCTACTATGCACCTGTGATCCCCAGCACCATCTGCACGTGCAACTCCACCTGGCTGAGCACGTGATTAGGACGGCAGGAGCAGGAGCAGGAGCAGCAGCACCAGCACGAGCAGCAACAGTTCCAACAGCAACAGTGGTCAGAGAATGCATTGGGAGCGACGCTTTTGGCTGAAACTGAAACTGAACCATTACTAGAAACAGCACCGATAGCACCACCATCTCAACCACCATCATCACCGTCACCAACAGCACCCAGAACCCAAGTCCAAAACCAGATCAGATCCACGACCATCAGCAGCAGCAGGAAAAAGAAGAACAAGGCCAAGACTCAGAGTAAGCAGCAGACAGCAACAGAAGCAGAAAGCAATTGCAACGGGACGGCGGCCACAGCAACCATGACAAGGACAACAAAGAAGAGCAGCAGGACCAAGCAAAAGGCATCAGCATCAACAGAAGCATGTGCAGCACATGGAGGAGCCGGAGGCGGAGGAGGAGTTAAGGGCAGCTTGGTGCTGACACCTCAGCAGATCAACGGACTGCCCGTTTACAACCAACTGGAGAACGGCGGACGATCGGCGGCGGGCACGTACAGCGGACAGTTTGCCTACTTCTATCCGCACGACGGCTCGGCGCCCAGTATGTTCCTGCTGGGCGAGGATTCCTACCTCAATGTTACCGAACAGCAGGAGCAGCATCACAATCATCAGTTTGTCTAGGTGGTGGAGAATAAGATGTGGGAAACGCTTCATGCTTGCTGGCCGTGCCCCTTGGCACTTAACGATTACTGTTGATTCATAATTCATACATTCGGTTGGCTACTTTCTTCGTTAACTGTATGATCAGAGGTCTATTTAACTGTTCCTTTTCTATATATCTCTAATTTAATGTGTCCGGCGACTGAAAAGCCTTTCCACGACACTTGGCACACACGCGCTCCTACTTTAATAATGTAACTATCCCGAGAGTTTGAACCGCAGACTGAACTTCAGCCGCTGTTAGATGTTGAACAGGGACACCACCTAAATCACTGACCCACAAAAAGGACGAAAACGATTGCGTATCATCATTAATTTGGCTATATGAATCCTTTTACATCGTACTCGCAATATTTACGTTAATTGTGTAATCTTCTTTGCTTACGAAAACTAAATTTTAATTTGTAAAACCTATAGAAAGTGAAAAAAAAAAATACAAAAAAAAAAATAATGTAAAGCCAAAATTTAATCTGTTCGGTCGAAAGTCGTTTTCATCTTTTCCAACATTCATTATTTGTAATAAACCACCTACCCAAAAGCCCAAACTTGTAATGTAATTTTGGATTTGCCGACCCACATATCCCCCACACCTATCATTGTATTTTTTAATAAACAGACACACACAAAACCTATAAAAATGATCAGAAAATACGGCATGCATATAGCACGTTAATTTCGAATTGACCTTTTTGTATGCCAAGTGCAACAGACGAAGGCGGCGTTTTGGGTTCCAGTCTAGAAATTCCAAGCAACAATCTAATTGCAGGCTGAAATGATAATTTAAAGCGATGATATGTAAATATTAGTCAAATTAATATGTGGACGAGGATTCGCAAGTGTAGAGGATATATATTTGTCTGGTGTACCAGAAGTTGCTCAATGAAATTCAATCCACAAAGCAAAGTTAAACGAAATAAATTTTAAAGTAGAAAAGTAGAATGTGTAGAAAGTGTAAAACAAAATCTCTGAACGAAACAATGAGAAATGTCATATTTTGTAGAATATTTTCGGTGTGTCCTGACAACAGCAACATATGTATGTGAATGATTGATTGATTGAGTGAATTGTTAAATCCAGCTGGGTGATAATTTATGAATGTTTAACTGATATAGACATCATATAGATATGCTCTAGACAACAAATATTAATATTCTTCGAAAAGCATTAAGAAATGTTAGATTAATGTGTAATTCTCTTTTTGCAATTGCAACAAAATACCACAAGCGACTAAGAAATATATACTTATATGCAACCATAAATATATATTTATATCCACAACAAATGAAAGACAAATGGTCCACAAAAAAAAAAAACGAGTCGAAGATGAGTGGACGTGGATGACGATGGATGATGGTTAGTTTACGATGTTTCCTCTCCGTGTGCATTCTTTGATAACTTTGAGAATTGTCTACCAACTACACACTTTTGTATAATGTTAACCTTGAACTTGTGTTTTGAATTTATGTATTAACTTTAGTTTAAACATTGTGACATAATGTACGATGTACGCTGTATGTATGTGTATATATCCAGATTATCTATATGCATATTCGACAAGGTCCAAAGCCAACGTATTCCAATTTGCAATCTGCAAAACATTTTACTTAGTGCAAACTTTAAAACGAGTTAACCTGATACTGAAACTGAAACCGAACTCTACAACTGAATCAAAATCTAAACCAAAAACAACAGAAAACTAAAAAAAAAACAGAAACAGAAACAGAAGGACGATCTGTTCTGTCGGAATTCTTTGGTTTTGCCAACTGCAATGAAGAGGTTTATTTCATATTTGGGTCCTTTAGCTAAAGCCTGGGCTGGGCGGATTGTGTTTTTACACACAATACAATAAAATAAAATACAATATATAGATATATACACATATATATTACTTAGCTGTATGTTAGTTGGATAAGCCTGTAGAGAAGAGGACATATTTTGAAATATCTCTAGCGTGTAATATTAAATTTATACATCTACATATACAGATAAAGATAAAGATACCAGATACGGATACAGATACCAGATATAATTGTAAATTCAAGCAAATCAATCAAGAATCCATTGAGATTTGTATATAATATATATACTTAATTATGTATATCTAATTATTATACCAGCACACATATACCCCACAAGCAGACAACACACACACACATACACCACACACAAACAATATATAAATATTACTTACATATTACATTATATATATAAAAGATAATAATAATAATGTATCTATATCTATACCATATACAACAATTACCATACATATTACTTCTGTGCGCTTCTTGCGATCTAAGGAATTTCAATAAAAACAAAGAAAAATACCTAAAAAGTATAAAACCGACGAAAAATACAAAAAAATATACAAAAAACAAAAATATAAATCCGTTTGAGCATTTATCACTCTCGGTTTTGGACATGGGACTTGGAACCTGGGGCTGGCTGGAGCACGAGAAGTTCGTTGGCAGATTCGCCATCCATATCCATAACCAGTTGGCCAATGGAATGGAATAAAATGGTCAACTGTTTGTTTCCTCCTTTCCAATTTTATGGCTAACATCTGCCGATTACGAGCGAGCGGAGCTGGGGACCCGCCGCAATGCATCTTGGGAGTGGGACGGGATCCCGACTACGACTACGACTACGACTCCGACTCCTACTTAAGACAGCCTCAACCTCGACAACTTCATCTTCATTTTCATCTGCAGCCGGCTGGCTTTCGCTTCTTTTGCTGGTTTCACTTTTTTGTAAAATTTAATTCGCATGTGTTTTTCGGGTAATTGTATAAGTTTTCTACCAATTGCACTCGTGTAGCGTCTCTAGCGTCCATGTTATATGACCCGGAGCGGGTCTATGAAGTTGTTGAAAAGTGGAAAAATATGACAAATACACATTGGCCGCAGGTGAATGGATAGCCATGCGGCAGCGACTTTGTAGACGGAATGTGTATATTGGTGATTTATGCATTTTGATTAACTTTTTAATGGCCCAAAGAGTTTTTCGCGTGCCTGAGAAGATACTAAGTGAGTCGAAAATAGACAATACGTCCATGCAGATGAGCCAATGACTTAAAGAGTACTTGCCTAGCTAATAAAGAATTCCTAGCAATGGGTATTAAGCATATCTTGCTCTTTAAGCCCGTCTAATTGGATTTACTCGCACCTAGAAAGGTAAAGCAATGAAGTGTCAAAAATACACATTAATAAATAACTATTTTCTTAAATGGGCACTGATGATATCAAAAAGCAGGTGTCCGCGTCCAAGTTATTAAACATCAAGTATACGTATTGAAGTTATCAAAAATCAAATATTCGCGCGGATTACTTTTGGAGAGTTTTGAGCTATATAGCAGCCAGCTTTTGGAGGTGGCTATATCTACATTTATTTAACATAGTGGTATTAAGTAGAACTAGCCTAGTGATTTGTTGAATCCTATTGAAATAAAATAAAATTGTAAAAAAGGTATTGTTAAAAATAAACATTTAATTTTCTTTCAATTGAAAAGCTATGTTTAGCTTGTAAATTGTGTTTATTTTATTTTAACCCTTTTCAGAAGAGCTACTAAGAATAATTTTGGCGCAAACGAAGAAATGTTCGTAATGTTAATCCCAAAAAATGTGAGAGCGAAAAACAAATATATTTTAAACATGTTTGCTTAATTTTTCATAACAGTTAGCTTTGCTATTACTTAAAAATATTGCAGGCTAAATTAGCACCATCAAGTTAACTTCATCTGGTCCCACTGCTCGGAGCAGTCAAAAGTTTAAAGCTGGGCCGAAAGCTTTCTCCAACTTCAGTGTCGAACGCGGATTTCAGGCGAACGGTGGCCGAGAAAGAGAAGAAGAAGTGATTTGAACCGAGAAACTGAAGCTTGCAACACACCAAAAACACACACGTACACGGCACACTAACACACACAGGAGCTGAAATCGAACGCAGAGAACACTGAGCGAAACGTGCGAGAGGAGGAGTGATAAAAGCTGCTACCTGGAGTTGGAGTTTGATTCATTGATCGACGAACAGAGTGCGTAAAGCCCGTAAACTTTGGATTGCAAATATACACACACGCACACAGGCGCAGCCAGGCAAGCACACTCAGGCGAACACACCGTCACACACACACATTCTCACTGAGAGTTACCTGAATAACCGCCGCGCCTACCACCGTCGACCAACTAGCGCGTTTTCCTTTATCTCACTCCCACCGCCCCTCGTCCGCTTAACGGTAAACGGAGTATCTGCGTGTGTGTGTGTGCGCAGTATCTGTGAGTGTTTGCCCACGCATCCGCGTGTGAGTGTGTGTGTGTGTTGTCTTTTGGTGTTTTCGTTTCGAAAAAGTTGTGTGTGCATTTTCCGAAAAAGAGAAATAATAATCACTGAATTAACGAATAGAAACAAAAGGAAGCAGGCAAAAACAAGGTCTCGATTATACAATAAACAGCATTTTGATTTTATTTCTGTGGCAAGCAAAAAGCATTTTTTTTGTAACGAGAGGGTGAATATAAACACAAATACAGAGTCAATTACGAAGAGACACGCGCACACACTCACAAAATAAGAAACAAAAAAGTGAAATAACCTTCAAGAGCCGAGCTTGTGCAACTTCCACTTCTCGGCCATACCACTAATTATTTATGATTTCGGTTTAGTAGCGAGCTCCGTTAAGTTCATTCAGTGACAGGTTTATTCACCAAGAACACTTACATACCTGGGGCCACCCTAACGAACGCCCCCCGTTTTCCGAGCATTTCCCAACCATTTTCCCACCCGCCGCTCCACAACTTTGTACGTGCTGCAACATCAATTGCGAATGCATTAGAAATTTATGCGAAAATACATAACTAAGCGAGTGGCGAGGCATTTGACCGGACGCCAAAAACTGGCTTTTCCTCCTCCATGGATTGCTGTGCTGAATATCAAATATGAGTGCAGTTGCGACGGGTTTCCCGCCTGTCAGCCGCTCAAGTCATCATCGAAACCAGCTGCATGGCCCACTGGATCCCTCGGGGTCGCAGTTAATTGCCAGCACAGCCCAATTATCAGGCGATATTGAAATGGCCCGGGGCAGTCGCCATGGCCATATAATCGCTCGCGGGCTTAGTCAAAATCCCAGAAACTAGGCAAAGTCGGTCCTAAAGTTTCAAATGGGCTCTTAAATATTTACGGCCAGCTATTGTGCCTGTTCTGTGTGTTTACTTAACAATCTTTTGCTTTAAAGCACTGAGCGATATTATCTAATAGCTGGGTTGCCAGTTACATAAGAATATTAAGTTGTTAAACATAATCAGCTTAAAGAGGCTTAAAATATTGGGTCATTGTAGCTATATAGCATAGATCTGTCATGATAGGGATTTCCCCTTTATGATGCAGGATGCGATTTAAGAATCCCAAAAGAAGTAGGAAACTTGATAGATAGATGCATTGCAGTTTTGCCATAATCCGTATCCCGTATGCACATATCTTGCTCCACTGTGCGTGCCCGCTTGATAAAAACCGACAATTATTAATAAGCGTTTTAGCATTTGCCGCCGCACAATGTGTGTACACATAAGCACACAGTTGTGTGTGGAATTTCCCTAATAGAAATGTAATTTCCCCCAAACCAGGCCGCATCAAGCTGGAGTTATTGTTCGGGTAGTCGGCCAGCTTATTGGGGTCATTGGAGCTGGCCAGGCACGACCAGAACAACAATCGCTGAATGAGACCTTTGTCAGGGCATTTGGCCATTCACTTAATACCGTCCATTATATAAATGCATTCGCTTTGCTGTTTCGTCGGAAGAAGAGCGCAGCTGACTACTGCATATTATAATTATTACTTGGAGCTGCGCGACAATTCGACACAATTTAGTCGAAGATAATGCCGAGAAAATTGCTGCAATTTGCGCTCAACAATGGCCGAGGGAAATTAATCCCGCTGACGTCAGGTGGAACTTGGCCCAGAGTCGCCCAATCTAATAGCCAATGATTGGGAAGCTATAGCTCGAGGTTAGACCTCGCCTATGACGCATCCGAAATAAATATAAACAGCAAATATTTGGGCGACGCTGACTGCAAGATACACAAATCGGAAAGCGGAACGCTTCCCGCCTGGCACTGTTTGCTGCCTCTGGGATTGGGGACCTCGTTCGGCTTGTTCTCCGGGCCAGAGATCAGAAGGCAAAGGACAATGCCAACAACCTCGTGCAGCCCGTACGGAGCGCACACACGGCGTATACATACTCTGCATGTTCGGTTTCGGTCCGTGCCAAGCGCAGCCCAGTTGGATACGTTGCCCACTCCGGCGCTCCGGCGATGTAGTGCCAATGCTACTGGGGCTCCTGTAGTTTTACATGCCCCCAACGCCAACTGAAGCCAAGTATTTTGTATGTATTTTCGGCTGTTTCTGCCTTGTTTTTGGGAACCTGCCCGGCTCAGCGAAGGCCTTGGCATGTGGGCGACAATTTCGCATTTATTATGCAACAGTTTGGCGGATTGAGCGTGCAGCGTAAACAAAGTTGCTACCAGCACTTTTTGGCCCAAATTGGAGCGGGTGGCGACTCCCCCTTCGCATTTATTCTATGATTTTTCGGTGTCCGACTGGAAAGTACCCTGGAGAGCGGGGCAGATATACTGAATTCCAATCCTGTGTATATAAAGGTGCTGTTTGTAGGTATAGCCATTCCATTTAATTGCTTTTATCTAACACAATATATAGTATGTATGTACTATGCAATCAATAGTGCCACATGTACCCATGCATATGTAAGTACTATACTGCGCTGGTGGCAAAACATACTGCATTTCAATAGTAAACAAGTTGTATAATGTAGGTTTTACCTCTTATTGATCTTAAACTGTCGTCTATCTGGAAGGCAATTTGCTTGTCTCCTGTATTCTTTATTGCCTTACCAATTTTTTGCAATTTTTCCATGCAAAGACAATAACCTTCACAGATTTTCGTATCATTGAACCAATATACGCGGATGACCCTTGCCCCTGCGATATTTACATTTAAGTTGTTTGCCTCCTCCTGCAACTGTGCACAGTTCCCCCTGAACCCACTTCTGCGACAAGCAGGTGGAGCAGGGAGCTGGAACTCATGTCATGCAGCACAGTTGAAATAATGTAATTGACTCGGGCACGCAAACTGGCAAGACAAATCAAGGCGAGGCGAAGCGAAGGAAAACTTGGGAGTCTCATTGGACTTTAGCCAGTGGGTGGTGGTTGGTGGGTGGTGTGGGTGGCTTGGCAGTGATAGCTCAAGCTGAATGCAATACAAGGAATAACTGCAAAGCCAGTTATCGGCCAGAACCCAGTCCGCCACTGGCAACCACATGCTGCAGCTTAAAACGTATCTCTTGGCAGCAGACGGGAAAAACAATTCAAAAGTGCCAGCCTGGGAAGTCATTGGTTCTGATTTAAGCGTTCCAAGTGTAAACCGGAAGTGGGATATGGCACTTTGTTGAATTGCCTAGTTAGCATAGTTCAAAAAGTATTTAATCCTAAGCTCAGCCAATATATTTAAGTATAAAATTATGGCGTATGACTTTTTGAATGAGCTCATTATTACGTTCTTATGAAATACCTCAATATCGCCACGTTATAAGTATTTATTTAATGAGCAAGCCAGCACAATAAGAAAACCCGGGGATGACCAAATTCGGAGCTATTTCGTCACTACTATCTATACATGTCAACTTTGTAGCACTTTGTTTGTTTGCATTCTTCACAAGCGAGACGGGGAGGAAGTGGGTGGTTGACCTGCGGAGCTAATCAAAAGCCAACTGAGCTGAGACGTAATTTACGTATTTCTGTTGGCCATTATACCTTAGAGCAAAAACAACAGAAACGACCATAAGCAAACAAGCTGTAAAATATTTGTCAATTCTGATTGCTGGTTAGACCAGTCGGACTTGTATACAGGGTGTTCCTCTCCCAGAAACGAAACAAATAGGAGGGAAAATCTTATGCAACCATATGAACAACAAACGATCACGTAAGCTCTATCACTTTCCCTGCCTCTCAGATCTTCGGTTGCCCATTAGAGACATTTGAATGTGTGGCTAATTGCTATTTGCCGGATGATCCGGCAATTAGAATGGCGTTCTGGTGCTTCCATTTAAGGAACACCCCCAATGGAACCCATCCGGCAGTATGGAAGCCACAGCAGTATCTCTTCTTTGTTTACCAACCTTCTTATCTGGCTTAAGATTCTTCCCCTTTAATGGTGTGGGTTTAAGATGCCAATTTAGATTGGACAGGTGCTGCTCAATCTGGGTTTTAGGGGTATAATAGATTCGTAAGGCAGTTTGCAATCCAATAACGATGATGATGAAGAGTTATAATAGCGTATAAGTAATATATAGGAAATATGTATCTACAACTTCTTAAAAGTAACCCACTGAATTTGAGTGCAAAAAGCTGGCTTGCTTATTACTATTCGAATATTGCACAAATATCAGGACACATTTCCTATTAACTAAATGAGCGAAGAGAATTGTTTCAAAGAGGAAAGCCTGATTTAAAAGCCTCGACGTATTAGTTATCCAAAATTAGTTTATCTTCTTCGTGGGACGTTGAGATCAGTATTTAATTCTAGAAATCCGTCATCCATTCATGATAACAGATATTTCCTTGAAATCGACGATGTTTACCCAAGTGCTAGTGGCTGTGGAAAGTTTTGCATTGTGTGACGATAGTAGCACTCGACACACATCAAAAAGACAATAGACGCGATCTGGGCGGCGCTATATATAGCCGCTAGAGGGCCAATTTGGGTCACATCCCCCACCTGGGCGTGCGTTTGGAGAAGGGTCCTCATCTGTGCTGTTCTGTTCTGTGCACCTGGGAGCCTGGGAGGAAAGGGCAAAGTTCGACGGGCTCAACTGGTGGGCGTGGCAGTCGGTCCGCCCTGAAGCGTTTTGATATGGCAATTAAGAGCGCAGCTGCAGTTTGCATTCGCCAGCGTTTTAGTTGCTGCTTTTGCCGTTTTTGTTTTTGCTGTTGTTTTCACCATTCACTTGGCTCGTGACGCACATGCAGCAGGTGAGAAGTAGAAGGGGGGATGGGGGGCTTTCACTGCAGCCGTCCTTGCATTACGACATTTAGTCAGAGATGGGCAGCGACTGCCTCCGATGTGCTATCAAATAAAAATTGGCAAAAACCGTAGAGTGCCTGCTTAGAATATCGTTGAAATGCACACCAAATATCTTATTTAAATATTCCTCGAATAATTTATCAATATTTATTGTCAATAGAAACCAGGCTTACTATATCTTGAATAGCTTCTCACTTTGGAAAACATATTAGAGCTCTGGCACTACTGCAGCCCTATCTCGCTCCCTCCACGGAATACATTTTCAGCTTTTCCAAGTTTTTGTGTTTACCCGCGAATTAAGATCTTCCGTCGACGTGATGACAACTAACAATGACAATAAGAACGCAAATATTTATAGATCTCATTCAGTGCCCTCCCTCTCAGGGGTAGCAAAATGGGTTTTGGGAGAATGCGAGGTGTTGCTCGGCACAATTGGTGAATCATCCGCGGAGTTCTGGGCGCCCAGATAGCTTTATAAGCACCATACCCACGCACACAAGATGGAACTGGCTAAAGCCGGACAGCGAGTTGATTGTAAACAAATTCACCGACCGAAATGGGAACGGCGGAGAACAGGTTACGTTGGGGAGAACTAAATTTAGCCAGTTGAAAACTGATTGATGGTCGAATTACTAACTACAGCTTTTGGTTTCTTTATTCCAGAGCAATGCGTCTCGACACGAACTCAAATGTGGACTTTAAGGCATTCGAATCCAGCTCAAGCTCATGTGTAAGTGATCCAAAGTAAATGCCTTGAACAGCGGCTCTCAATATTCACACCTCTAGCCCGTCAAATTGGATAACCTGGCCACCTGGGGTGGCTCACAGAAAACAGACACACGGCTGCCGATCACGGACTACTCCAATCTGGGCGGACCCCGGCACAATCGCAGTCCCTTTCCACTGTGCAAAGATGTCAACAATCGCTTTGTAATCTGGTTAGTACCTACTAAATGATAGCAGGCCTGACCAAATCTAGACCCGTCTGAGATTTTATTTTGAAAAATCATGATGAATGGCTTGATGTTATATATAAAGATGTTAATGTCATCAGACTTTACTTATACCGATTATGTTACATCAGTTTCACTGCAATATCAGCAATTTCTAAAATTCTTTCATAAATTCTTTAAAACGTTTGTCCTTTGCTTTCCCAGGGATGGTGACATGACCACTCTGGAAGTGGACGCCATCACAAACACCAGCGACGAGACTCTGACTGAAAGCAATAGCATATCGGAGCGCATCTTCGCAGTGGCTGGTAACCAGCTGCGCGAGGAGCTGAGCACTACGGTTAAAGGTAAGTTGGGTCTGCAGCACGCATCCAATGCCATATAATATCTGAAATATCTCCCACTTAGAATGCCGCACTGGGGATGTGCGCATCACGCGTGGATACAATCTGCCCGCCAAGTACGTGCTGCATACAGTGGCACCTGCCTACAGGGAAAAGTTCAAGACTGCGGCCGAGAACACGCTGCATTGCTGCTACAGGTTATTTTATACTTAACACATATATTTATTTAGTTAATTGAGTTAGCAAGAGATTACATTAAAATTTTAATTAGGATTCAATCATAAGCTATTCTAAAATGTAGGAAATTAATCATTGATAGTGCAAAAGCGACTGTGTAATTACATTAGCAAGTTAATTTGTCAGTTTTGTATGACTAATCGTTCTACGATACTTTAAGAAAATCATAAAACCCACAAACTTTCGCGCTAATAGAGCAAATATTTAATACAGAAATTGTAAGCTTTCACTTATTGTAATGAAGAGGACAAAGTATTTACTCAACGGCATATTAGAATAAGTATATTTAATTATAAATAAACTTCAGTGGTAATTTAATATGCGGTTTCCTCTTTACAGAAACGTCCTGTGCAAGGCGAAGGAACTGAACCTGCACACCATCGCCCTGTGCAACATCAGTGC
Source organism: Drosophila erecta (assembly GCF_003286155.1). Classification (NCBI taxonomy): domain Eukaryota; kingdom Metazoa; phylum Arthropoda; class Insecta; order Diptera; family Drosophilidae; genus Drosophila; species Drosophila erecta. The sequence continues at coordinate 19,310,445 of NW_020825200.1, forward strand.
CCACCAGAAAAGCTTTCCCGCGGATGTGGCAGCCCACATTGCTCTGCGTTAGTACCTAATGAAGTATTTACTTCACCCAGGTCTCAAACTGATCAAAATTTATAAACCCATCTGCAGGTACCATCCGTCGCTATCTGGACAAGTGCACCCTCCAGGTTGTGATATTGTGCGTGGGCAGCAGCGAGCGCGGCACCTACGAGGTCCTGGCTCCACTGTACTTCCCCAGGGATCAGCTGGAGGAGCGCAGTGCCCTGTGGCAGCTGCCCAAGGACATTGGCGGCGAGTTCGGGGAGCCACAACATCCGGACCCCGATCGCCAGATACGGATCATCCGCAATCCGCAGCACAGTGTCCACATGCGTCATCGCTTAGGTGAGTAACACAATAGCACATATGAGTAACTTGGGCCTTTGATCCCAGATGTGTCATTATAAAACATATATATTTTGTTATAGAACTGAAAGTATAAAACGCGCAGAGTGTTTTTCCTATCAAAATAGTAGTGTATCTTGTAGTTAAGATCATTTTTATAGATCACATAGCCCATTTAACTGTGCGATTGTTGCTTTCGTCACTGCTTCGCCACTGGCGGCTTATCAATCGGCTGTCGATGATAAAGACGGCTATCATCATGGCAATGATTCTACATGAGGTATAAAGTTCCTTTGTTGCCTGTCGATAAGATAGGAACACAGCAATGAAACAACTGAAAAACGCGTGAAATACTAGCGCAATATACGAGAAATTCGCTGGTCTGCTAAAATGACTGGCCGTTCGACTTCTATGGATTCATTTGCGTTGCAAAGTCGGTCGAGTGCGGGTCACTTGGCAATAGTTGCATTCGATTGGTTAGGCAAAAGTCGCCAGTTTTCGGTAATTGGGCCACCCTACTCATAACGCCAAACCTGAAAACCATCCAACGTGTTTGTAAGTGTTTCCACGCAGAGACTTACGAGGCTTACTTTGAATATGTGCCATAAATCCAGGCAAGAGTAAAAAGTATCTTTAGCTAGTTACTGTGCTAAGTGACAAGAAGCTAAGTGCTAAGAATCGGAATATATTCCGTTGCATACTTTTCGGATACATTTATATTTGTGAACGTGTAAATTCTATTGTTATTCTACAAGTGCATTTTTTAGGGAAAGAATACACTTCATTTGGATTGTGGTTTGCTGGTAACCATTTTTCAATAATTGTTTAAATTAATGTGTAACAACTGTCATTTTAAACGAATGCTTCTAAGAAATGAATTTCGCTTTAATTAGATTTGACCTTGGCACATTTATTTTTGGTGATGTTTACAAATATAATAATTTGTTTACTATATTGTCTGATCCAATTTGTATTACTTGAAACTAATGTTTGGAATAAATATTGAGAATTGAGAAATCAGTATATTGCATATCTGTTACTGACTTACAAAAAGTTCCAATCAAATTTGGAGATTGGGTTCCTTTTAATTTATATAGTAATCAAAATAATATACCATTACTAAAATGCATAATCAGATCTTACCTAATAACCCCCTGAAATCCCGCAAAATGTTGATTAGTTAATCTTGGACTACATCTTCTTATTTGAACATGTAAGCGAACATTCGTTCGCATTCGTCCTAAGTTGGCTTATCAGCCAAAGTTAGTTAACTTACTCTGGCCGCGCTTATCATGAGGAGTGTCACTCAAGTGTTTTGGCCTGGCCAAGTTCCGTTCCGGGCCTAAATCATGTCGTCTCAGCCGTGTTATCAGCATTATCATTTAGCTGCCGAGAGCGATGCAAAGCGAGAGCTTAGGGGGAGGGGGAGAGCAGGGGCAGCATCCAGTTTTGCTCAACGCTCTTGCGTTTATCCGCTCCGCTGCTGTGCCGCCTCAACCGCCCAGAGCTGGCATTCAGTTGAACTCACATTTCGCAGCGCTGAAGTTCGCAGATTACAGAAAGCGTTTGCTCAGCGGGGATAATCAAAATCCATATCCAAGCCGAAATCCAGCGCAGAATGATAAACAACTCGTTTGAGTTCTCGTGTAAAGACCATAAGCCACAACACCACAAATGAAATACAAAGAAAACTCCCTATGTTCCTAGTTTCAGTTCGATAAAGATAGCGTCAAATATTGCGTACATCAACTTTTGAACCGTCTTCTCGATCTAATCACGAAGAAAGAAAACATTATAATATAATATACGTGCAAGCATGCTTATTAATAGATATGAATAAATGATAGTATTAACCATATTTTATCTCCTTCAGCCGACGACGATTCAGACGTGAGTCCACACGACATGGAGGGCAATAGCTCGGATCTGGAGTACGGAGCTCGGGACATGAACGGCCTCAGCCTGAACTCGTACAGCAGCGGATTGCAGGCTCAGCTTCAGGTGAGTCGCATTTAAGAACCCGAACCGACGTTGATTTGCTAATTCATTGATGATTTCCATTCCCAAAACAGCGCGATCTGGACCGGCAGCACCTGCTCAGTGATCGCCCACGCACTGGAGTTTACGAGAATGTCATTTCCGAGGGAGTAGAGGGCATTGAGCACCAGGAAAGGTAAGTCATTAATTCTCCTGCCACCAAACGACAGTTTAGATAGATAATTTGTGTTTAACTTTCTCGTTTTAAATGTGGCGACTTGCTTAATAATAGCTCTTCTCCAGCATACTACGTAGAATATTATGTTATTTTTGGCAAATATCGCTTTAAAATGTTAGCACAGAAAGTTCTGTTTACTCACATTCTCATTAGCATTTAATCGAGAAAGTAAACAAGCTATAGGCAAACATTACTAGAAGTGAAATTTTTTAAAAATACCTTTAATGGTGAATCATTTGAATTTTATAAGTACATTTTTCTGTACCGCAGACTTTGGGTATTATTGGGTATATACAATTAAATGTAGATTAAAATAGAATATTCTGATTAGAAAGCAACATCCATAGAAAGAATTGAATTCCTTGACGTTAAGTGGAGTTTATTCGAGTTTGATTTACTGATCCCTTGATTATATACATACGCATATCTTCCTATTTCTCCCAAGTCTAACTAGTTTATCACTTGATCGTTTATGATACCATTTGACGCACTGCGTCACCTAATTTCCTGGTGTGTGTGAGTGGCACGCGTTAGTACAAGCTGGCCCACGAATGGCCCTCCCGTTCGTGCTCCTCCAATAAACACCTCGTCAGCGAGCCTTCCTCTAGCTTTTTTATTACAGGAGCATGCCGGAAATATCTTAACCGTCTAGCAAATGCCTTTCCCCTATGTAAATTCCGCCGCTTGTCGAAATTTTAGAGGTCCCTGGCACGCAATCCGGTAGCTCTGCTCAGTTTCTGGCTAAAATTGAATTGAGTGGAGAGCGGAAAGAGCTTGCCCATCGTCCTGCACAATACTAATTGGACTGGCCAAGTGTTTTGTGACCTTCTTCTTGTGACGCCAACTGTGACGTAGGAATATTAAGCACTGTGGCGTCATAGTTTGCGTGAAATCTTCACAACCGCCTGAAATGAATACTTACAACTCTGTGAGAGGTCTAAAAAAAGAGTTCACTATTTTTTGTTGTGACACTTGAAACAACTGCATCATATTTTCTAATAAACTCAGGCCTTATATTTCATATTTATTCTTTGAAATATCATATAGGATATCCCCCAAAGTCACTCTTATCGCATTAAAAATATTTATTTTGCCGTTTTATTCGTAAAAAAGATTAGAGGTAAATATTTATGAATATTTATAAATGGTCTTATTAGCGGAGATAATTTGTGCTCACTTGGAACTAAGCTTTTGAAACAAAATATAACGTTTTAGGGATACACTTTTAAAATAAATATGCATGAAATTCGAAGAAGATATAAAATAATGAAGAGATGAATAAAATATAGAAATAAATATGAATATGAAAATAAATGTAAATGTTAACCATTCGAATCACTCGTTAACTTGATGCATACTTGTTCCAAATATTGTCGACTACCCTAATTAAAACAATTTGAGTGACAGCTCGATCGAAGTGGGAATCTCGTGAGTTTGCTGGTAACCGGATCGGCCGGTGGCTATATAATCAAAATATCGAACCGTTGCAGTTCATTGAATGAAACCGCACAAATGCCGTGCACACATTTTGTATACATTTAAATGCAACATCTCTCAGGCAACTTAATTTATTCAACCGATTTCAGTAGCATTCATGGGTAGTGACAACTGGACGCCGCTTCCTGGACCAGTTTTCCGTTGTCACTCGCCTTTTTTGTGTGCGTGCGGGGGGAATGCACCCCACTGTGCAGGCGCCTCTTCTCTTGCGCGTTCAATTTAATTCAGTCTGAGGTCATTCCGGCACATGCAGAAAATATGATTTATTTTTTGTATTACTTTCATACAACTAATTATTTTATTAAAGCCCTGTTGTTTAGCTATGGGGTATCTAATTATTGATTATGGTTTTTTATTCGCAGTTCATTTTTTTAGCTCATTCTGAGGTCATCGAGTCTCACTTAGACGTAAACATGCAAATATGAAATTAGCTAGATGATATATGAAACTAATTTATAATACTTAAGCCTTATTAGCAATAAGTTATCATTCAGCTATACAGTTATTATTGCATTTTGGAAAGTACAATCTCTAATTTAAATTTGAGGTCGATTTGAAAATGATTTTTTCTATAATGTTTAAGCACATTATATTATTTTTTATTTTTATTTGAGTAATGATCCCATAAATCGAACATGTTGAAATGGTTTTGATCTTATTATTTCTCCATGTACAGTTGTACGATTGTTTACGCACATCCATGAGTCAAGAGTACTGTTGTTTATGCTAACCGCTTTGTTTCAACAATCCATTCCGTTGGAAATGTTGCACATTGCACGCATACGCCTCTACTTCCCACTGAATGTGCAAGTGTGGGTGAGTGGTGGGCAGTGGGCGGTGGGTGGTCGGTGGATGAACCGAAATAGCATTCGTGTGTTCGTTTTTTGCGCATTTAGCTGCCAACTGACAACGCAAACATTTGAACTGATTTCATTTTTGGACAGTTTTGTTTTAGCCCGACTGACATTAGTGCAAATAAAGCCGCTAGCATGATGTCCTTGGGTTGTTGTTGGTGCAGCCCTGATTCTAACGGTTTCTGCTCTTCTGGGCAATTTTGTTGTAACTGCTTGCCATGGAGAGGCGAAAAGGGCGCACACTCCAAAATTGAGAACGTTCCAACTCTCTCCCGAGCAGCGTACACTGGTAGAAAAGCCAGCTTGATATCAAATGCGCAAGTCAAACGTTTGATTGTGTGGGAAAAATTTTTTGAAGATATTTGAAATTTACGATTATACTTACGGTATTTTATGTTCAGCGCAATTCACACAGGGGTTCATTTGGTTTGGATTTGTAATGCAATCCCGATTAAAATGCTATTTCAAAGTAATATGATTCAGCAAGTCGTGTAAGCTTTTCTTTCTGTGCAGCATCAGCGCGTGGGAGAGAGCGGGAGCAAAAGCTTGCGGCGACGTCGCCACTGCGTCTTTCTCTCTCTCTCCACCGCTGCCTTTCCCACGCTCCTTCGCGGCTGCTGTGGCGGCGAAAAAGATTCAAGAGCAGCCCCACTCGCCGCCAACTCGCTCATTCGAAAAGCTCTACTCGCGGCGAACGGACGTGCACTGAGATATATATCCGTGAGGGCGCCAATTCTATATAGGAATCGGTGATAAATCCATAAAATCGCATCGACCTAAGAGCTGAAAGTATAAGGCAAAAACTATTTCTATTTTCGCATTTCCACGAGCCGCTTCCGACCAACGCAAAAGTCTGGCCACTTCGCTGCCCGCACATACGTATTATTTAACGGAGAAAAACACCCTGAACTATTTATAAGTATTTGGCGAAAGGAAAAAACAGTCCATTTTGCGTCAATTGAATGCTAAATCGGTTCGAAAACAGCAGCCAGCAAATCAAAACGTACAGTTAATCGTTGAAAAACCCAATTTCTATTTTGACTTCAAATCGATATACCGTAATTGTGCGCGAGAGGCGAACGACGAACTCAAAGGGAACAGCTAGTAGTGCCACCCACCAGCGAAACCAGCAACAACTACAACTACATCCACAAATAAAGCCCATCCGAAGCACAGTGAACTATGACAATGCTAGAAGGCATGACGTCGATTGACCTGGGCTCCAGTCCCATGCAAGAAACCACGGGCGACATGAACGACGTCCTCCCCGATGAGCTCATGGAGTCGCCGGAGGAAAGGTAAGGGCCTCGCCAGTCGGCGTGGAGGGGTTCAGGGTATTGCGATGTGTCAGTCACGGAGTCGAACGGGCTATCAACAGCCCCACCCGCGCCTCCTGGCCGTAAGCAACTGCTCCTTGGCAAGGATTTAATGACGTCAGCGGTGGATAGGAGTGCACTTCGGCCTTACTGCTCCAGTTCGATTCAATAACTGTCAGATACATAAAGCTAGGAGTCTAAATCTAAATGAAAATATTTAATGTTATGATCAAAATTAATCATTTAATGGCATGAAGATCAGAAATATGTACATGTTTTGATAAATTGGCTTCGTTTTTATGCCTATAAAGACTGAATTACCGGGAGTGGGAAATTAATTGATCTCATAAAACGAAGCAGGTTCCCTATACCAAATATGAAAATCTATGTAGTTTTCCAGTTGAATAGGTTCCAGTTGCACCAGTTAATTAGTTACAGCTGCACTCTTCCCTCTGCAGTTGCCACAAAGTCTATTTTTAGACTCGGGCATCCTTTAGTTTGCCGTGCAGCTCGGCCCTGACTGGCTGTTGCACCACCCATGCAACCTTCACCCGTTCGCCCACCGCAAGTGAACCTAATCAGAACCCCAGAACCTTTCGGCCTTGTTTCTCCGTACGTGCCAGCGAGTACACACATGCGATGTGTGTGATGGCACGAAATGTGATCTAATAATAATGTTATTACTTTTCTGCGGCACTGACTTGTTAAAGTGTGAGATTTATTCTGCGGATTAGCATTGCGCTTTAATATTCATTGTATATTTCGCACGATAATCACATTCAGGGGGCAACACCCACCAAATCTACCAGCATCCACATCCGCAGCTGAAGCTGTATTTGTATCTTTAGCTGGGCAAACACCGATTATGAGGTTATGATCGAGATTGAGTTGCCTAGCACTGCGTCACAATGCGTCACATTTGAGCACTATCTGGCCCATTATCTGGTCATCTCTCCGCAGTCGTAAACGGCTTATCGGTTGCTGCTACCGGAGTTTACTGCGACATGAGGTTGCAAAACATCACATCTCAGCCCGATTAATTCACAGCATTAAGTCAGCTGAAATTGACTCATGTTAGTCCCCATTTGGCGGAGGCGGAGGCTGAGGCATTCAATTAGCCAGCTCGAAAGTTTGTATTTCGGCGTGTGGCGTCGAAAGCTGTTAATCACTTTAACACAAATTTTGCACACCTTTGAGTACGCGAATGGTCTACATACATATATATTTAGATACATCGATTCTGAGGCAGTTGTATGACTCATACTTAATAGCAAAGTGCACACTCATTACCTGGCCCATGGAATGCACATTAAATTCGGTCCGAATTGGGTGACCCATTTCCCCCGCCTATGCCCCTTTTAATTTCGTACTTTTATCTCGCAAATATTTGCCAAAACCTAATGAAAGCAAGCCATCTTAATCATGACTCTAGCACGCCTTTCGCATTAATAATTCGCCAGGCGGATAAACATGATGTTCAGCGGCTTTGTTTTTAGCGAAATGAATTTCAAGCAGTCGGCCAAGGCAACTCTACAATAGCTTCTGGTGACTGTCATGATATTTATAAGCTTATATGGCCTGGAATTGCGTGACTCCACATAATAATCGATCGAACTGCCCTAGCCAAACAACCCAATCAATGTGCGTTTCACATAATCGTTATAAAAACTTAGTACTCGAGAAGTCAAATGCCAGAAAGTAAACAAAACGAAAGCAATCTTAACAACAAGCAGTCGTGCGTGTAATCCATTTTGCAATCGATCTTAGGTGGATGATATCAAATGTCTGAGATATATAAATATTGTTATGTGTACATACGTAGAATTTGCACCACTACTCGGTAAACCATTGAACTTTTTGTTTAACGTGTAATGATTAAAGTAATACTTAGCTAATCACCTGAATCATTAGTTCTTGGGACCTTCCATATCCATATGGTATTAACCGCTGAGTTATGTTTTCTTCCAGATACGAGCGCCTCCTGCGTCGCGCCCAAGTCGAGGATTTGACGGAAGTGTCCGGCATCGGCTGCCTTTACCAGAGCGGCGTGGACCGCCTGGGTCGGCCTGTGATTGTGTTCTGCGGCAAATGGTTCCCCGCCCAGAACATTGACCTTGAAAAGGTAAAAGTGTTTTGAAGCAGATATGCACATTGCCAAGTACTAACACTTTTGCCCTGCAGGCCTTGCTATATCTGATTAAGCTACTGGATCCCATCGTTAAAGGAGACTATGTCATCTCGTACTTCCACACGCTGACATCCACGAACAACTATCCATCGCTGCACTGGCTGCGTGAGGTCTACAGTGTGTTGCCTTACAAGTGAGCTCCTATCTCGAGACCTCTCGCAAAAGGAATTGTGTTAAATTCTACTTATATTCGGATAGGTACAAGAAGAATCTGAAGGCCTTCTACATCGTGCACCCCACTTTCTGGACTAAGATGATGACCTGGTGGTTCACCACGTTCATGGCACCGGCCATCAAGGCCAAAGTGCACTCGCTTCCGGGTGTGGAGCACCTGTACTCGGCCATTACAAAGGATCAGCTGGAAATTCCCGCCTACATCACCGAGTACGACATGGCGGTAAGTCGGATTGAAGGCAGTAACCTTATGTGTATGCGATTACAATATATGTTTTGTACCTTTCTACAGACCAATGGCCTGCATTACTTCAATCCTGTGCCGACTGCCTCGTAGATGGCGGCCATCGTTGCTGTCTAGGACAGCTGGCAGCCACCATAGCATATACATACATATATATAGATACACAGATACATTTGTGAAGTTTTTATAGATTTTATAGAACGTATTTTATTTTCGTGATAAGTAAAATTTGTTTACTTGCGCATAACTTTCGATGTTGTCGTTTATCGATTGACTTGACGCAAGTTTTGTTGAACATTGTGTAGCATACTTTTATGGGAGTGGCCGAGTCGCCCGGTAGCCCAAAACCAATTAGCTAAAAGATAAATCGGCAGCCCCAAAAACCAGATAATTGTGTAAAACATTCTTATGAATTGCATGGAAATTAGTTGATTAGTTGGCATCGGCAAAACAAAACCTTGTTATTTCGCTATAAATAGTTGAAAAGTTGAGATATTGGTAGGAAATCGATGGGTGGATGACGAGGACTCGTCGTTAGTGGGATAAGATACGAAGAGAAACCAAAAACGTTAGCAATGCTGAACAAAATAAAATTTGATTAGTGAACCTGCATGTACGGATAAACAAGATTATTCTAAATATGAAATTGATAAATTGTACTTGATACTTGATTACGGAAGGGAAAAGTATATATGAATTAGTATACATAACATATTGTTAGTTATCTTTGCAATTACAAATTGTATTATTAATGTATTAATAATAGAGCTAACGCGTATGCAGTTTGATCCCCCGATATACATATACACACATACGTACTATAATTCAATTGTATTTATACATATACTAAATATACACAATTAATAAATTAAACGAAACCAAACCAACCACGGAGGAGAACTCGACTCGCAGAGAAGCATATATTTTGAAGCTCTGAGAAGCTGAAAATTGCAGCTGGTGCCTGCAGAACCTTTTGTAGATACTTACTAGAGCTCACCGTAAGGCCCTCCCAGCAATCAAAACACCAATAAAGAACCTAACGAATAACAAGTAATGAATACTGTATACTGTATACTGTATACTGAATACTGAATACTGTATGTTAAATGTTCAACTTTGATATGATATGTTTAGGCGCAGGAGATTTCCAACTCGAGACACGTCCCTTTATCTTCCATGCACCGTTTGCGCTCAAAGAAACAAAGCCCCAGAATCAAAGCCAATAGCACGCCACTGCTATACGTATATATTTGTAATTGTGAGATACATATATAGGTATTGTAATTAGTCGATTCAATTATGGCACTCGCTGGCAGTAATCAGAAACCAGAGTCACACTCAAACCACTGCGCACCACCAGTTGAAGAGCCAAAAGACAGCCACAGCCAACACCAGCAGTTGATTTAGCAACTACGCAATTACATGCAAAGTAAAATGCACTCAGGGATTGATTTAAAACTAAAAACCAAACCGAAAACAAAGAGAATACCCAAAACCAAAAATTAAGAACGAAATGAAATTTAGATAAACGACAAATGCGCTTTCCTCGAACCACAATCGGCAGCCTGGCTAGTACCTAAAATGAGAAATCAAGTAGAGTTATAGCGAAACACCAAAGTGAGATAGTTTTTGGACATGCTCTTATAGGCACCTACATATGTGCTATATGTCGTAGGCAGTTCGTCCGACAATTATGCCAATTACATATTTTGTATTGCCTCACCAGCAGAATTTAGGAAAAATAACCAGAGTGCTAGGGGGAAGCTAAGTTCCCAGCTCTACAATAATCAGAATCACGGCAATTACGCGAAATAGTGTACTCAAAAGTTATGCTTGCATGAGAACCACCTTACAGGAGTACAACAATAGGGATTCACCTAGATATGGTGGCCCATCCTGCGGCTTACTCAACTGTTATTGAAAATTCTAAAACGAAATGTTACTAAAGAGAGTCCCAAACCGAGAATCCAAGTTATGCCAAGTGTTCCTTTCTAAAAAGTATATATTTAGACGAATACTTTTCGTAATATTTGAATATTTGTAGGTAAATCTTAAAGCCATCCACAAGTAACTAGTAATCTCATTGAATCTTAATCTTTCCCCCAAGTTTCCCTTCTAATATTGCTATTGCTTTAGCTATAAAATTCGAAATCTAAACCAAACCAAAAGAAAACTAATAAAATATCGATGAAAACTGATTTGTTGCTAAATTAATGAAATTGTACCTTCGAAAGGAATTTCGCGATCGATTCTTTCTAGCGTAGCACCAATTCCTTATAGTTGTTAATTCGGAAACGAGATTAAGAATGATCGTCGTGGCACAAAATGCGAAATTAAGTTAAGTTTTTCCAAAATTCGAGAATCCAGCTCCTTGTTCTTTTTGTATATATAAGTACATACAAGGTAACAAATTTAATTGGTAACTAATAAAAGGAAAAAACAAAACATGCTCTTTCTTTACAATAGTCTAAAACTGTGTTGCGTTTAAGAAGTTTCCTAAATACTATTAAAAATCACAGTCTGAAGTATTTTACTGAGTCACTGTATTATCAGTTTGGTCTGCCTTGAGTTTGGAGCGTACTTCTCTTTGTATTCATCAAACATCTTCTCCAGCGCGCTCATCACCTGCCCATGGATCTTGTCCACATATTCGGGATCAGGAGTATCGCATTTTGCCACATCGATGGGGGAACCAACTAGAGTAGTGCGGATGTTATTGGCGCTATAAACTATAAGTAAACGGAAAGTGTTTGGCACTCACCAACTTGGATAATACGTCGGCGGTGGGGCAGTATGCCATAGTTGTAGTTGAAGATACCACGGCCTTTCGGAAGAAGCGGTGAAATGCCTGTGAATTTCTTGACCACATTCTGGAAGCGACGGAGCGCGGAATCCGGAGGATTTGCCACCTGGTCAAATATGTCCACTTCGCCAAAGGACAACGAGGGCACAATCGACGAACTACAAGCAAAGGAATGTACCAAACCATCCTAACAATTTATGAGCTCCTCACTAACCCAGTTCGAGTGGCCATTTTGACGAATCCCATCCTGTTCTTGAGGGTCAAAATGTACTGTCCCGGATGCGAGTCCATGGCTTCCTTGGCACCGCCAACCAGTACGGCCACCGCATTGGATGTGAAACCATCCTGGTTATCCTTGTGTTGGGGATCATTTGACTTGCTAAGTATATAGGCCAGCGACTCCTTGGAAACCGATACCATGCCCCACCAGCTCAATATGTCCCGCAGAAATGGCGTCTTAAAATGATGATCAAGGGTGGCGATCTTGGGTCGAACTTGGGGAAAAAGCGATAGCCAGTTCCCGATGTCCAGGCTCATGTTAATACAAGTTCCAGTTCTAGGAGGTCCATCAAAAATTGTATAAGGTATGGTAATCTCTTGCTCAGAATTTACCCAAGTATTCCGTGTGGAAAGCTTGCTACGATATAGTTTTTGTTGGGAGGCAGCTCAGCGGTTTTCACCAGTTCGACGGGGAAGTAGTTTCGATATCTCCTATTACTGCGGTAGAAGAGCCAGCTGGGAAATGGGGAAAATTAGTAGGGCTATTATCTCTTCAGCAGTCGGGATTCGCCACACTCAGCACTTACCCATTACCTTCCATAATGCCGTAATTTCTTTTATAATCCAAATAAATTTTTACAAAATAGATAAGAAGTAGACTACGCACAAACATTTCGCCGTAATACTTGGGAATATAAAAGTAAACATAACATCTTTAGTGCTTCGTTAAATACAGTATAAGTAGTTGTAATTAGAATTCGAAATGTATGCTGCCATGAAATTCGTATCCTTCAGTAGGTATATTTAATCTGAGAGTAAATCACTTATAGTTTTAGGGAACTCTGCTAGAACTATCTTATTTTTTAACTCAAGCTAGTCCCTCTAATTTCCACACACAGAGTTCCATCTGCGAGTTAGGCTTATTGAATCAACTAATATGCAATTTGCACAGAAGGATTACCAGCAGGATAGCAACCGCGAGACACGATGAGATGGGCAGCGTGAAGAAGGTGTAGGTGAAGAACGCTGTAACCAGGGTCTGGAGCCGCCGTTCCAGCGGAACTCGGAGAGGAGCCCATTCGATCTTCATGTTCGATTCAACCGATCTTCGGCACAAGCGACTATTTCGACGAGTTTCCAGCGACTGAGCGATCGGGTATCAGCACACACAATTTCCAGGGTGTAACTTGGGGTACTTATCCTTATCAATGACGCCCCGCCTCTTTGGAGCAATCCCTAAGAGTCGTTAACAGTTTGAGAACCACACTTAAGTGATAAGCCATTGATAATTGCTTAAATCCAGACACTAGACACTTAAATAGTACACACTAGGTGGGCAAAAACTAAGATTGGGTCACTATTCAGATACCCGAAAAGTAGCTAGTTATACACAGATTTATTTGCCAAATTATAGTCAAATCAGTCTGATAAGGGATCTTAAGTGGCTGTAAATATTGGTTCGATCTTAACTGCTTGTTTTTAATTGACGGGAGCTGAATCATATCTTGGAATCCCATACTACTCTAATGTTTATATGGGTGTGCCGGCAACAGTCATTCCTATCACCATCGATTCTTGACCTTTACTCGAAGAACCTAATGCCTAGGCACACGTTTTAGCGCTGCTTCGCAACAGTCAAAGCACTCATACCACTGTGCGTGCCCCAATAGTGCGTTCTTCGATAAGGAATCCACCCGATTTGGTCGTAGTTTTACTGGAGATCTGTGTCGCCTTATCAGCCGAGTGCTTCATTCACATAGTGCTGACTCACGCAGGCATTGTTACATTGAACTGAAACGATATTGTAATTACGATGAGCGTGCACATGTCTTTATTTACTTTTATTTAAATGTGTAATCAACCTGCAATGAGATAACCATTTTCAATAAAATGAATAAGCTCGTCTTTATTTCAATACACTGTATTGCTTTCTTGAAAAGGGCCTTACATTCAAAACCTGGAATATTTGTATAAAAATGATTTGAAGCAGTGGATGGAATAGTACTACTCTATCCACAATAAAACAACACCTTAAAACTAGTGCACAACTAGAGTTGCATTCTTCGAATTCTCCAAATATTTGTCTTTGTACTGATTGAATAACTTCTCCACGGCCTCAATGACCTGTCCATGCACTTCGTCCACATACTGCGAGTCTGGTTGGTCGCTCTTCACAACATCGATTGGAGCACCAACTGGGCGTTTAAATATTATTACCAGTTATCTTTCAAAAATAATCAAAATATTACTTACCAACTTGGACAATGCGTCGTCGGAACGGCAAGAAGCCAAATGTGTAGTTGAAGAATCCGCGACCCACAGGAATCAGCGGAGAAACACCGGTCAGTTTTTTTACAAAGTCCTGAAACCGGCGGAGCAGGGAACTGGGTGGATTCGCCACCTGATCGAAGATGTCTACCTCTCCGAAGGAAAATGAAGGAACAATCGATGAACTGAAATCAGGATGTGTAAATAGAATTTCCAATTATGCTCAACGCATTACTTACCCCGTTCGAATGGCCATTTTCACGAAGCCCTTTCTATTCTTCAGGGTTAAAATGTACTGCCCAGGATGAGAGTCCATGGCTTCCTGGGCCCCTCCAACCAGTATGGCCACTGCGTTGGATGTAAAACCATCCTGGTTATCCTTGTGCTTAGGATCATTTGATTTGCTGAGCATACGGATCAGCGCCTCCTTGGACACTGACACCAGACCCCAGCAGCGGAGCACCTCACGCATGAAGGGAACGTGGAAATGCTGATCAAGAGTGCCCAGTTTGGGTCGCACTTGGGGGAATAGCTCCAGCCACTTTGAGATTTCCAAGCCCATGTTAATGCCAATGCCTGTTCTACAATACAAATCAGTGTCTATTTATATTTGAACGATTAGATTGGCTATCTGTCAAAGTGCTTACCCCAGAATTCCGTGGGGAAAGCTGGCCAAGATGTAGTTCTTAGTAGCTGGCAGTTCGGCTGTTTTCACCAGCTCCACGGGAAAGTAATCGCGATAGTGACGATGTAAAGGGTTTGTGCGGGCTATCATCCAGCTGAGCGAGGTACACAGCGATATAAAATTACAGAGACCTTCATTTGTATTCTACTTACCCATTGCCATCCACCACAGATTGTGTTTTCTTGTGATGCACAAAGACATAGGCCAAGTATGTTACCATCAAGCTGCGCACCAAAACGCCTCCATAGATCTGAAAGGAAACTTATGTTCTGTAATACTCATGAAAATAACTAAATGATTTTATTTTACCAGTGATCCGGCTACTAAAAGGAAGGAAACAGATAATAGAATCAGAAGCATGGCGGTGAAGAAGGCCGTGACCAGTATCTGCATTCGACGTTCCAGAGGAACTCGAAGCGGTGCCCATTCGATTTTCATCTCTGCTGTGTCCCCAAAATGTCAAAAAATTCCACCAGCTGCTCTTTCGACGGTTCTCCCACGACTGATTGATATGGAAGCCAGCGACGGTCAAATGGCCCTGTATTAGACTTATACTTATCCTTATCGGTATTCGGCTTCATGCAGGGCGCCCGCATTACCTGCTAATCACAAACTAACTAACCAGCAGTTCCTTGTGTGGGTGGTCTGATGTTAATTCGCGATTGGAGTGATGAAGATTATTAAGTCGGCATGCAATCGCCGCCTGGGTGCAAAGGTATGCGGCAATTCCTATGAGATTACCCGTTTTGAAGAGAGTATGATTCAATTAGCACTTCATCCTCTGGGTCGTATTTCTTCAAACTAACTTATAAGTTAGTTAAGTGATAAGATCGCTTATTTTTATACTGCATGCAACGAAAAGCGATTATCGGATTACTAACACTAGTATAATGAAATAATTGCCTTCTGAACTGAAGGCTGAAGGCTTAAAAATCTGTAAAACTGGATTAACAGGTACTACAAGAATTTAATCATAAAGCTGTGTCTATACATTTGCGCTGTAAAGACCTTTTTGAAAATTCTAAACTCAGTGTTTTTTTAAATTAAACGCCAAAGTGTACTGATCGTTGATCAACACGGCTTTTTAGTATCGATAAATAAATAATTTCGATAGCTGGCTGGTGATAGTTCCTTATTCAAAATTACGATCACTGCACGTCGATTTAAAAAGCTTTTATTGCAAATTAAAAAACCCTCATAAAATAAGTAATTTTGTTCTATTAAATGCTTATAAAGCACTTATTGATCACATTGTCTAGACAATCACTTTTCAACTAGTGAATAATCAGCTTGTCCTGCTTGGAGTTCGGTATGTACTGATCTTTGTACTTGGCAAACATCTTCTCCAGATCAGCAATAACTTGGTTGTGTATTTTATCCACATAGGCTGCTTCTGGTTGATCGCTTTGAACCACATCGATTGGGGCGCCAACTGAAATATTTAAAGCATTATTTAAGTCTCGGAAGTATGAGACATTTGAACGAGCTGGGGACTCACCAACTTGGACAATGCGTCGGCGGTTGGGCAGAAAACCAAAGGAGTAATTAAAGATGCCCCGCCCAACGGGAATCAACGGAGATATCCCCGTAATCCTCTTTACAAAATCTTGGAACCGACGAACCGGAGAGTTCGGTGGATTAGCCACCTGATCCAGAATGTCCACCTCCCCAAATGAAAACGTGGGCACAATCGAAGACCTAAAGTGATGCAAGAAAACTATTAAATCTTACTTTTAGTTATATCCGAACCTACCTACCCTGTTCTAATGGCCATTTTAACGAATCCCTTGCGGTTCTTTAGGGTCAATATGTATTTGCCAGGGTGCGAGTCCAGTGCCTCCTGGGCACCACCCACCAGAATAGCCACCGCATTGGAGGTGAACCCATCCCGATTGTCCTTGTGCTTGGGATCGTTTGATTTGGTGAGCAGGTATACTAAAGCATCCTTGGAAACCGATACCAGGCCCCAAGATCTCAGAAGACCACGCACAACGGGCGTCAGGAAGTTTTGATCCAAAGTGGCCACCTTGGGCCTTACCTGCGGGAACAGTTTCAGCCACTTGGAGATGTCGAGACCCATGTTGATGGAAATGCCTGTCCTATCAGAGTTTCAATATGTGCATAAGTAGGTACATAAATGTTTCGTCACCTAAGCAACCATCGATAAGATTGACTATCAGTCAATGAGCTTACCCTAAAATACCGTGCGGGAAACTGGCCAAAATGTAGTTCTTGTTCGGAGGCAGCTCTGCGGTTTTGACCAGCTGCACGGGAAAGTAATCCCGATAGTGTCGAAACAGCCAATTATTGCGGCTAATCTTCCAGCTATAATGGATTATTTTAGCTTTTAATGTTCTTATAGAGTCTTATTGGCGCCTACCCATTGCCATCCATAATGGAGTGAGTTCTCCTGTGATTCGCATAGACGTAGACCAAGTAGATGACCATTAAGGTGCGCCACCAAAGGCTACCATAGAACTGGAAGATAATGCGTTACTTTTGAAGATATTAATACACTACTTAATGATATTTACCAGCACGGCTGCAACAAAAAAATAAGATCCAAAGGAGAGTATCATAAAGGTGAGGATTAGGAAGGCCATGGCGAACGTCTGGCGACGCCGTTCCATGGGTACGCCAACAGGAGCCCACTCGATTTTCATGGTTTCAATGCGATCGAACTCGAAAAGTCGAACTACTTGGTAGCACGGTCCTCCAGCGACTGAAAAATGTCCAATGCTTAGTTACCATTTCTTATCCTTATCAGTATCCGCCGATGGCGCAAGTTCGTGGCTATCGGTATCAGTTGTTAAAAAATACCTCCGATTTAATGGCTATTCGCTTGGGGTGCTTAAAAATTCGAGTAATCAAGATAATCACTTGCTCTATATGGACGTCTGGCTAGAATGGCGATATGATCTTATATGATATGATCTTATCATTGCTAACAACAGCCGGCTTTTACATTTGCCCAATACTTGCGATATCATATGTATAATATATATTACTGTTTTCAAATCTTAATTGCAACTGGTTTAATGGCCTTCAGAAGAGAACGAAACGGCTTGTACGACAACCTCCTCACTTTAATTCAATGGGGATTAAACTAACCGGGCCGGGAATTACTCGTATTCACAGGCTAAACAAGACGTTCTGTATTATTATTATTATTTAGGGGGAGAGCGCATAGCAAATGTTTACACACGTAATGGAGCGTTTTAGGAGCAGAACCGACGACGCGAGCGTGCAATATTTAACTAAACGGGCGAGTGGCACTGAAAAGTCAGAGAGCAATGCTCGAGATTCCCATGTGAGTGTTTTGACTACTCGAATACTTGCAACAATTGAGTCACCGACGTAATCGAGCGTTCTCTGTGTGAATAACCTGAATCAGAAGCTGAGGTCATGTGCGTAGAAGTCTGTATAAGAAAATACATGTACAGGCAGCTCTGTTACAATTGAAATGGAACCAGGGAAAGCGTGCTTATGCAAAAGCTACAATGTGAGCGAAATTTGCATAGTTGATTTGCTTAAGTTCGAATATTGCCGCCCAATATGGACGGGTCTTAGTGATGGAACCGGGCAGCACTGCATTTTGTGTTATCGGCTTATTGCAGTGCACACTCTTTTGGCGCAACAGATTATTGCAGCTTGAAATACATTATTTGCGGTACCACTAATGAGAAGTTGGAAGAGGAATCGAATTCAAGGTTCTATGCTTACCATTCGCCCAAGGGAATGCCGAGCGATTGCCCAAGCCGCCCTGGCGCTACTGTGACGGAGTAGCCATCAAAATTTTGCATTTCAAATGAACCCTAGTCCAATCCCATCCAACACGATCCAGTAAAGTACGATGCAGTGAAGAGGTGAAACACAAATCAAAACAAAATAGCGCAAAATATATTCAGCGAGTCCGCCGCCTCTCATCATTCCTTCTTCGTCTTCGTCGCTTTCCACCATCGCATTTTGGGCCTCCGCTTCGCAGATCCTCAGTTCAGCAAGACAATCCGAGAAGGGCGGCACTGATCTCAAAAACTGGGCTCTAGAAACCACACAAGTATTTGAAACTTCTGTGTGTGCTATTGAGTGTTAAAAACTTAGGGATCACCGAATGCTCGTATCAAAGTGCGTTGCAAAAGTGCAATAAACTTAAAGTCGCTTTTTTAGAAATACACATTCTTTTCAACACACACACAACGAAGAACTAAAGAAGGTTCTTTGGAAGCAGAACAAGGAAAATGCTGATTTTCTATGCGAAGTACGCATTTATCTTCTGGTTTTTCGTGGGAAGCAATCAAGGTGAAATGTTGCTCATGGACAAAATCTCCCACGATAAGACACTCCTCAACGTCACCGCGTGCACCCAAAATTGCCTGGAAAAAGGCCAGATGGTAAGTTTATTATTCTGCAATGCAGTAATAAAACGGTTCTGATTGAACCGCAACTTAAAAAAAACCCACACTGATAGAAAACAACGCACCCACTTGAAAAGTTCAAACACTCCATAACCAATATCGCATGTTTCTTCCCTTGGCAGGATTTCCGAAGCTGCTTCAAGGACTGCAGGATTAATGGGACATTTCCCGGGACCCTACGCAAGGTGCAGGATAACTACCAGCTGAACATGCTGTGCCGCACGGAGTCCGAAATCGTTCTCCAAATAGATTGGGTGCAGCACAGCAGGGGAAACGAGCCGGCTCCAAATGCCACTTACATAATCAGGTTGGATGCTGTCAAGGACAAAAACAAAGAGACTACGCTATACCTGGTCAGACAATAGATTCAATCTACTTATTCTTTATTTATCTAAAGAAAATTCAACTAATCAATGCCTAATAATAAGTTCGATTTACTGACTGGAACGCTCCTCTATTCTCTTCGGTTTTAGT
This sequence comes from Drosophila erecta, assembly GCF_003286155.1. Classification (NCBI taxonomy): domain Eukaryota; kingdom Metazoa; phylum Arthropoda; class Insecta; order Diptera; family Drosophilidae; genus Drosophila; species Drosophila erecta. Next base: position 19,330,169 of record NW_020825200.1, read on the forward strand.
CTGATGATAACTTTCTCATCCTGCCGGGATTGGAGTCCAACTCCAGCCACAATATCACCGCCCTGGCAATGCATGGAGATGGCAGCTACTCGCTGATAGCGAAGGACCAGACCTTCGCCACCCTCATCCGAGGCTATCAGCCCAGCAAAATGGGAGCGGTGAATCTGCTGCGGTTTGTACCCCAGCCAGATGACCTGCGTCACATTGCTGCCGAGATTGAGTGGAAGCCATCGGCGGGTGAATAGTTCCATCAGTTGAGCAAACCCACGAACTATCCTCTACTTTCATATTCCAGAGAGCAACTGCTACTTCGACATGGTGTCGTATTCTACCAACAGCGTGAATATGGACGAGCCACGGGAGGTGCAGTTCCGGGATGTAAGTACGCCATGGCGCCCCTGCAAAGGTATAGAAAACCTAATCTTTTCCTGCAGCGAAAAAAGCTGTACCGGCACACGGTGGACAACTTGGAGTTTGACAAACAGTATCATGTAGGCGTTAGAACGGTGAACATAATGAATCGTCTGGAGAGCGATCTGCAGTGGCTGCCAATCGTAGCTCCAAGCTGCTTGGATTGGTACCCTTATAACTACACACTCTGCCGTAGGTTTCTCGACAGTCCTTTATAATATTAATAACATTGTTCCACCCTTTGATAGCTCCCCATAAGCCCGAGAATCTTACTGTGACGCAAAAGCACTATCTGCCAAATACCTTGGCTCTGAACATCACCTGGTCACGACCCAGTTACCTGCCGGATAACTATACACTGCACATATTTGATCTGTTTAAAGGAGGTACGGAGCTCAACTATACACTTGACCAAAACAGAAGCCACTTCTATGTACCCAAGATCACAGTACTGGGCTCCCATTTCGAAGTACATTTGGTGGCCCAGTCGGCAGGCGGAAAAAACGTATCCGGCTTGACCCTGGACAAGGTTCCTAGAGGTGTGTTGCTGAGTGGTATGTACGCTGACAAAAAATGAAATATTTAGGCATCCATTTCCGTTCTTCCTTTCGATCAGAGGGCAACATGGTCAAGCTGGTACTCTTCATTATCGTGCCAATTTGCTGCATTTTGATGCTGTGCTCCCTGACCTTCTGCAGACGGAATCGATCGGAGGTTAAGGCGCTGCAAATGGAGGCTAAGGACGCGAAGGCCAGTGAATTTCACCTCTCCCTGATGGACAGCAGTGGCCTGCTGGTCACCCTCTCGGCCAACGAAAGCCTGGAAGTAATGGACGAGTTAGAGGTGGAGCCTCACGCCGTGCTCCTCCAGGATGTCCTCGGCGAGGGAGCCTTTGGCTTGGTGCGACGTGGAGTGTACAAGAAACGCCAAGTGGCCGTCAAGTTGCTGAAAGGTAGACCCTTTTGTATTGAAGTTCTTGAATGAATCCTTTAATGGATTGTTTATTTCCGTACCCACAGATGAACCAAACGAAGAGGACGTATATGCGTTCAAGTGCGAAATTCAGATGCTCAAGGCCGTGGGCAAGCACCCAAATATTGTGGGTATCGTGGGATACTCCACTCGTTTTAGCAATCAGATGATGCTGCTAATTGAATACTGCAGCCTTGGAAGCCTGCAGAACTTTTTACGGTAAACTGTTTTTATACATATTAGACAACTAATGATCCTTAAATATATTACTTAGTGATGAGTGGAAGTTCAGGCAGGAACAAAACGCAATAGGTCTTAAGAAGAACCTTCAGCACAACGTGGACAACCGACGGTTTCACCGATTTCCTCGTAATTCCATCCATGATCGCATAGAGGATATCAACAATTCGATACTGTCCACTGTGGAAGAGGAGAGTGATTTGGATCGGACACATTCAAGTCGATGTGAGACCTACACCCTCTCTCAAATCACCAATGCCGCCGAAAACAAGGGGTATGGCCTGGAGGATATTGAAAACATCGGTGGCAGTGATATTCCCGAAGCCGCAGAAGCTCCAACGGTCCAGTCACAGCAGAAGCTAAGGCCGGAGGTCAAGGAAGGCACGAAGCAGGAGTTGAAACGAATCTTTGAGAACAAGGAATACTTTGATTGCCTCGATTCATCGGATACCAAACCCAGAATACCATTGAAATACGCAGATTTGCTGGACATCGCCCAACAGGTGGCGGTGGGAATGGTAGCTTACTCCTGTTTGATTCCTAAATGTATTTTAAATGTGTAACAGGTGTCATTTGGCATTTTAGGAATTTCTGGCCCAAAACAAAGTAGTGCATCGGGATCTGGCTGCCCGGAATGTTCTAATCTCCGTAGATCGCAGCATCAAGATAGCAGATTTTGGGTGGGTTTATCTGCGACTTCAGTGATTCGTGAAGTTATTTTGTATTGTTTTAAGGCTGAGTCGAGATGTTTATCATGAGAACGTATACCGAAAGTCCGGAGGAAGTGGCAAGCTGCCCATCAAGTGGCTCGCGCTGGAGTCCCTCACCCATCAGGTGTACACCAGCCAGAGCGATGTGTAAGTATATATTTTTTGGTTGATCCGATTTCTTAGCTGATATGCTTCCCACCTAGATGGTCCTTTGGTGTTCTGCTCTATGAGATCACTACGCTCGGTGGAATGCCGTATCCATCGGTGTCTCCCAGTGATCTCTTGCAGCTACTACGACAAGGTCATCGGATGAAGCGACCGGAGGGATGTACGCAGGAAATGTGGGTAGAAGTGCTTAAAGTAGTGCATAATTGTATAAAATATTTGCTTAACTCAGGTTTTCTCTGATGGAAAGTTGCTGGAGCTCCGTGCCATCACACAGACCAACATTTTCCAATCTTAAGCACAGACTTGGTGTCATGATTTTGGCCACTAACGATGTTCCAGAAAGGTTGAAACAACTGCAAGCAGCAACTGAGACAAAATTAAAGTCATGTGACAGTCTAAAAAGGTCAGTACTCCTAGATACACCTTAGCTCAATTATACACTTTACATTTGTACTTCTTACAATTTAGTAAAGTGGAACAATTGCCCTGCGAGGAAGAGCTGTACCTAGAACCTTTGAATTAATCTTCATTGCTTTAAGAGGATGCTGAACGAGTGCAATACATTATAAATTCGAGTTCCATTTCAGACAATGCTAAGCGGCAGATAACTTTACATAGCAATAAACATTAAAGATAGCTTAAGAAAAAAAAACTTTTTTTAATGCATTTTTTTTAGAGCCATCTAGATATGTATAGACTTAAACTTCTAGCAGAACCCGAATTTTTGGCTTCGACTCGCCATTTCAAAATGTTTGTGCCTTCTTGCGGCTTAAGTTTAGAAAGAATAATCAGCATCATTTTTGAAAATTCCAAATTGAAAGTCGGTCCAAGCTGGCTTGCTTACACTGTTTCAATTCTACTTCTGACCACCTCGATCGATGTGCATCCACTGTTGTCGCCTCCGCCGGACACCATGTCCACCGATTCCCTACAGCTGTCCACACTGTCCGGTGCGCACCATCTCCAGCTGCTGCCCACTGGGCAGTCGGCCCTTCACCGAGAATCCTTTTATTAGGGGTCAGGATCGGGAGCCAACCCCTGATCCCTGTGACAGCTTGCCACCTCGCTGGCTTGAGGTCAATCGACGGGTCATTTACGCCTTGGCGAATAGATTATATCGATCTCCAGAGGCTGCTCATTATATTTTGCTTCGCCTGCTTTATGCCAACTATAGAAAAGTGATGATGATATCCCGAAAACGGAGGAGATACAGAGTGCCACTAAGTGGGTTTCCAGATCAGGATTTGTTCTCCGCTAGCGCACTTTTTGATAGCAATGGTTATCTCTCCGATCCTATGGTTCCCGAAACTCTTGGAAAGCTACTCCACATGATGCAGGACTATATCCTTCGGTTGAGGGCGTTGAATCGCAAATACAAGTGGTACGGAAACGGCGAGGACCTTGGAGATGTATTGCTCCTATTGGGGGAACAAGACGAACTGGTAAGATTGTTAAGAAATCTCTTTGGAGACAGCGATCTTGTGTCCATTCCAAAGCTCCTAGGCGCCCTCAGCGAACTGGAAATCAATAATTTATTCGGCAAGTGGAAGAAGAAAACCGTGCCCTGCATGGTGAGAAGTATATCCGATCTCTACTCAGAAGTGACGGAACCAAAAAGTCCAATTTTGATATCATTAGCGCACATTTTTAACAAAGAAGTTTCCCCGTCTTCAGTTGGGCCGAGCCATTTGAAAAACATCTCAAATTTCAGTAGAAAGTCCTTGCCTGTGATAGGTAAAAATTCACCCTCTTTTGGAAGTAAAAGTGAAAAATGCATTTCAACATCGAAGACAAATTTAATCCCAAGCAGTATAAAATGCCCCCAGAAAACCAACATCAAGCAACCAGCAATCAGTACACGGATTTTAAATCCACCTTCCAAGAACGCACAAGAAGATTCCATGGACGGCAAAGCTATTTCCACCAAACCAAAGCAATCTATTCATAGCCCCTTCGATTCCCAAAAGAACTCCACCTGGATGCCTCGCCACACAGACTCACATCGATTGATGACGAATGGTCGGATTGCCGAAAGACGGGTCCACTACTGTAAAAATCAGGATGAGCAACTGAGCCTGTACAATTTACTAAGAAGGTGACCGGGTAACAGCGACACATCGTTCATTTACGGAAGCCTTCCATGGTAAACAGTACCAAGCATTATGCCTTGTCACCGGTACACAGAAAATCTTTATGCAACTCAAGTCAGTCAACCAATTAATAAGGCAGCTGAGCCAACATTTTTTCAATGGAGCAGTTGTCCGATCCATTGGTTGAGCTGTTGAACTGACCACAGCAAATAAGATAGCCACTGTTCTTATCGTATATTTTATGAACTTATCATCATTAAAAGAAGGCCTAAATAATGTGTCCAATTTCATAAAACTATGATTTACCCCAAGTGAAATAAAGAAAAGAAAAAAGCGCATCAGCATGTTTTACCTTAAATATATTTACATAAGTCTTAAGTAAACATCCAATTTCCGTGAGCCGTATCTATGCAAATTCACTTAAGTGTTATAACTGCAAGCTTGAAGCGCGAAGGTCATGCGCTCGTTTAGTGAGCGATTGGACAAAGCCTACCATTTAGAAAATTATAAATGTTAATAGGCTACGCAAATAAACGAGCACCAACTTTAGACATTGTGGACACGTCCCCGTTTCCCTTTTATTTGCAGTTTTAGGCTGCGAATACGAGCAAAGTGAGACAAATCGAAAATCTAACAAAATATTTAAAATAAACTTCCCAGAAAATACAAATAAGCTTAAAACTGCCATTGGGTTGTATAGGGTGTACTTATATGCACATATATACATATGGATCTAAGGTAAACATAGGTGTAGATCTTTAAGGGCTAGAACCGTTCCCACTAGAATTAATAATCTTTGGACTGCGTGTGGCACTCAAGGCTTCGGATTCCGGGATGGTTTTACTTCCGTGCTAGTTACGATTATAGCCCAGACCGAGAATATTACGCGCCTAAAATCGAAATGAAGAATTAGCGGATCGCAAATACGATAAATGTTTGGAAACTTACCGTGATGAACGCCGAGTTAAAGGAGCGTTGGAACGTGTGCGTCATACCCTCTGTTTGGGATAGCATCATTTGCAGTTGCACAGCCTCGTCCATGCGGCTCTTCAGGAACTCCCAGGTCTGGGCATGTCCTGGAGACTTGTCCTGCAGGAAGTACAACTCGGTCATCTTCATGATGGTCGCCAGACCCACACGTCTCGTGTACCAACCAAACTAGAGGAAGCTCATTGATTAGGTCAGGCATTGTACATACGGGTTATGCGTTACTCACATCCACAGATCGGTCTCCGGAGTAGTAGCAGATGTCATCCACCAGGGTGAGCACCTGGGCTAGGGCTGTCGGCGCATGCTGCGGCTGGGCTAAGAGAGCCATCGCCTGGGGCCAATGCGTCTTATAGGGGGCAACCATCTCAAGACGCTGGCGCACTGCTTGCACCAGAAAGTCTAGAGGATCCTCCACCTCCTGCTTGCCGTCATCTGTCCTTTGCTGCAAGCTCTCCACCAGCTGGGCGTTGCACTTGCCGTTGAAGTGCGAGACCAGCGCGAAGCCACCCTCGGGGAACATGCCGTGCACCACGCTAGGATAGCCACTTTCCTCGGCACCCAGAATGATGGCCTGGCGGGTCCATCCTTGTGTGGGCACATGCTGCAGGGCGGCGTCCAGGATCTTTGTCCTTATGGCATCCACCTTGGCTTGCTTCGCGTCATCTTTTGGTCCGCTAGATTCTGATCCTGTTGCACCCAGCCCACCACCTCCGCCTGCTTCTTTTTGTGAAGCCTTTTCAGCCGCTTTATCAGCAGCATCCCTCTCCCTTTCGCGCTGATCCTCCCGGGCTCTAAAATCGTCTAGATTGGCTGCTTTTTCATCCTTTCCATAACTCCTTGCTATCCAAAAAGTCATTGGTCTCGGCTGCAGCGGAGCCAAGCGGGAGCTGGTCGCATCTGCAAAAAGGCGAACCTTTGTAGTAATACCAGTAAAACTTGGAAAAGGCTTTTATTACCTAGCTAAATTATGTATATGGAATACAAAAACATATTTAAAGAGGCTATACAATTTAGAAAAACACTGCGAGTGAATCAATAACAGCTCAGGTGTGAGGTACGCACACCTATGTGTATGTGCAACTAGATCTCAGTACGCATTTCGCAATGCAAAGCCCGCATCGCTAGCCAGTTAATTAGCACACCACTACTGGGTCAATTAGTCAGTTAATTATCGCCCCTACCAAGAACCCCCAAACCACATAGATCAGTTTAGATTTCGATTTCGTTTTCGGTTCTGTTTACACATAAAGTTTACGTTATCATTTCGCTTTCATTGTGGCCAAAATATAAGCTAAGCATTAGATGGATTTGCGATGCGTCGCAGGCGAGTGGACTGTTCGATGATCTCGCTGGCGCGCAGATATAAGGATTGCAGTGTTTCCAAACTGGTAATGGAGCTGGCCAGCACATCGAGCTTTTCCTGGCGTCCAATATCGGGCAGCTTGCTTTCCGCGTCGCCACCAGCCATTCCGCTGTTGCTTATGTTTACGGCGAGCATGTTGAGTTGGCGCTGCATTAGCTCGTCATCCGAAGCACTCTGACCCTTTTCAACGCGCTCCTTGTATGCCTTGTAATGGGCCATCGAAAAGTTAAGCGCTTTTTCTAAGGGATCTAGCAATCCCTTTTCGATTTCCGGCAGTGCCTGCCAGAAGCCAGTCACATCTGTTTTGTCTCTCGCCGCAAAGTAGCGTAGGATATTCAGAGCATGACAAAGGCGATCGGAGTGCAGAAGAAGATCGGATTTTACGTCATGAGGCAGCACACAGACGCAGAGCAGCAACATTTCGCGGAACAGCTTTCCGCTATAAACTTCCGGTAGGGGTCCGGATTCCTCTAGCGCCTTGTTCACCAGATCCTTGTACATCCCTCCGAGATAGCCCATTAGTCCGTCGTGCTGCAGTGTCCCCAGCAAATTTTTAAGGATGAGGTACTTTCCATGATCATCAAAGGCCAGAATAAATTGCCTAAGCACATGAAGTCCCAACTGCCGAAGTGAAACCTGTGGTGAATAACCCACAATCTTGCAAAGGGCCTCGCAAAAGCGCTTGTGGACATCCAGTTGCAGGGAGCTGGTGGGAACTGAGTTCTGCAAGGTACTCAATAGATGCTCCACTAATCGAAGACCACAATACTGTAGGGGAGGCTCCTGCTGCCTAAGAAGCACTTCTGCCAGATAGACAATCGTTTCGAATAGGAATAGAGGTGCATATATCCTCGGTGCATTGGCGGGCAGTTGGTTACCCACGAAGAGCGAGTGATAGTACATGGCTACAGCGTGTAGCGGAAGTTTCTCCTCGATGAGGAAGACATTCCGGCAACTCATCTCGTAGACACCTTTCGAGGCATCTAGTTTCCTGAGCCATCTGGCGCGCTGTTCTACGAGGTTGAGCAGGTAGAAGGGATCCCCCAGGCACTGGCTGACATCCTGAGTCAGGCTCTCCGTAACCTGCTGCACATACGTTCTCGTAAGGTCCTCCTTGACGTGACTCATCTCCAGAAGGGCCAGAGGACGGCCCAACAGCTGGATGAAGAAGCAAGTGAATATGTTGCGCCGATTGAGGCCGCAATCCCGGAAAGTTTGGCTGGAAGTCCGAACATCCTGCAGGATTTCATCGCGGAGCGGCTGCCGAAAGAGTCCCACGGTAATGTAGTGAGCCAGAAGGTTCTCCACCTGCTCGTTTTGCTCTATGAGTCGCGCCTGGGCTTCGTCATAGCCCTCGGTGAGGTATTGTGGCAGGGGCAATTCCCTGAGCCGCGTAAAGACGCTTTGGAGGCTCCACTCTACGGCCTGCGGTTTGTCGCGTCCCTGTCGTTGCAGCACCACTTGTAGGGCCCGTAAGTAGGCGCCGAACACATTAATACTGCTGCTCTCCTCCAAGCGCTCCATTAGTTCCAGCATGAGCTCCTGCAGTGGGGCGTACGTGGCCAGAAGCTTGAGCAGCTCATCAGAGCAGTTGAATAGCTCTGGCTCCTGGGAGTTGACCTCGTCGGAGATGTTTTCCAAACACACGTCATGGTAGAGATCCATGGCTATATGGGGCAGCAACCGTGTGTTCCTCTCCGATTCCTGGGCACTTTGGAACAGCATCCGCACGCCATCGTAAGCTTTTTCCAGCAGCAGCTGCTTGATGAGCCGCAGCAAATTGGTCGCCTTCACCGGATCCCCCACGTCCACCTCCATCTTCTGTTCCTGCATTTTATTTATTTTGTTTTATATTTTCACTGGTGTTTGACAATTTTGTTGAAAATAGTCGAGAAATCTAAGGCCGCCGGTTTTTGGCAGTCAGCATTTCACACTTCCCTCTACTCACTCTCTCTCTCACACCCTCTCTTTCGCACGCACGCACAACTCTATCGAACAGCTGTTTGTCGGGTTGCGGGCTCTCTTTCGTAACGAGCGCACGCGGTAAATTCGCGGTTAACAGGCGCAATGGGGAATTCACACTACTTACTGAGCGGCAGCCGAAGCTTCTGCAGGCGAATCAGCTTGTATATACAGCGCACGTTTGCCATTTAAGCGGCTTGAAATCGTTTAGGCAATTGAAATCGGTTTGTTTGGCATTCACCAGGAAACCACTTGCGTAGTGTTGGATAGCAGCGTGATTTATGGTACTGTAGTAGTTTCGGTATTTTCGGTATTCGAATTTAACGATAAAAGCTAAAACGGATTTCTAATTAAAATGTGCAGAAATATTCTGTTGGCTTGAGCACAATTTCCCTCTCACTGTATCACAAAATGCGAATCACCAACGATCCCCATCATTACCAATCTGTTGTTCTACAAGCTAAGCTTTAGCCACCAAAAATCAGAGCACCCGGCATACATTGCTGTTAACTGCGAATGCCAAAAACGGCTGCAGTAAACGCCACAGTAGGCCAGATATATTGTCTTCTCCCAACTCTGGTCACACTGAGTCGAAACTGAAACTGAAACTGGCTGGATGCGCGGATCGTGTATTTATTAATTTGTTAGATATTTTCGCAGACTAACTTTCCTCGCCGGGCTTAGTTAGTTATAAATTAAAAGCGCGCCGGTCCGAAAAGTAATTCTCTCAGATATTGCTATTTGAGCTCCCGAAAAGGAAACACCGAAATGCCGAAGGCAAAGTGAAATGAAAAACGAATATACACAAATATGCTGGTGAACTCTGAGCAAAAGTGCTAAATTCACGAATAAGACGAAAGGATTTAAGTCCAAGTGTCAGAGGAAAAGCCAACTGCTGTCTGTGCGGCGGCGTCTCAGTGAATTTTCCGTTTTCCGAACCCGCGACGAGGGTGGAAACGCGTGAAAAACCGATACGAAAATCCTGCGTGTGTGTGCAAATAATGTGAATAAGAATCGCCTGGAAAAACAAAGAGTCGGCCAAAAAATAAATTTAAGTAGTTGACACGAAATGATGGGCAAAAAGGCGCAATGTGCGATTCGCGGTTGTTAATGCGGGAGCAGCTCAAAAATCCAGTTTCGGGCTGCAAGGCGTGTCAGGATTGAAATCGAACCACCACCAACAGACCAACAGCAGCAGCAATAACAGCGAAAACAGCCGCTTTGAGCCAATTTCGTTGGCCCTTCTTTCCTGGTCATTCCTGTTTGACTTCATTTTCACCCAACTTTCGCCGCAGAATTTCGCATTTCGGAAGACAAAATGTCGACGCGCTCGCAATTAACCAAGGACCTCAACGGTGAGTAATGCTCTCGCTCACTCTCTTCGGCCGCCCCTTCGCCCCACCCCTCCACCATTCCTCACCCCACCTCCCACCCCCCCATCGCCGTTCTTTGTTTTGGAAAACGCATGAACAAAAACAAATGCAGATGCATCCCCTCTGCACCGTTGAGGTTTTGTTTTCGCTCTTCACTCTTCTGTTTGGGCCGCCGGCTTCCGTTTTCTTAGATGTGACACCCCAACACACAGACACCCGCATACATCCCACACCCCACACACGCTGACAAACACTGCGACATTGCCACCCACCAACCCCCCGGTGAAATCCCACCCACTCACAGTTTTCGAAGCACTGACTCCTTTAATGGAGGAACATTTTTAACATTAAAATTTAAAAATAATTCATGAGTTGTTTCGAAAATTGAAAAGATAAGTATTTCAATTTTTTTTTTTAAATAATAAATAATTCATTTTCTATATTCATTTTTGAGGGCATGCATGAAAGTTCGTAGGTAGATTCCGTGATAGTTAATTGAGCTGAAAGGCAACGCAAAGTCAGAAAGTGTAAATCCCATCAGACCGCGAATATGAAAATAAGAAGCGCTGCCTATGTACATGTGTAAATATGTATGTATTTATATATACGCATTCGATAAGAAACAGTAAGTCAGCGAGGGTTTCCATATAAATGACATTCAAAACGCGATATATTGATATCAGTGAATGGTGAGCTCTATAAATAAACAAACTCATTGTTCAATTGCAGCTAGTGAGCAGTATGGCTCCACAAACAAGCTACATGGCTACCAATTAAAGTTCTGGTTCCTACGGAAATCGCTTAACGCTTGGCCCGTTGGCATCTCCGCGGGCGTGAAAACCGATCTGACAAAAGCCGAATCACTCAGCGGCGGCATGCAGACCGCATGACAGGTGTCTGCTCCAATCGCAGTCATCCGTGAAGCACATCCACATCCACATTGGTTCCGAATTCAGAGGGAAACCCGGAAAGAGCTATGACCCACTTACTTTGATTCGATCTGAATGTAGATACTCGAAATTTGTCATTGAGTTCCCTACGCAACCACCGATAACAGAAAGCCGAAGCATTTTTATATGGAACTTATTCGCAATAAACATAAATTCGCAGTTCACTTGGCTCTGATAGCAGAGTCTTTGTTTAATACACATTTCGCCTAAATAAAAGAGGCCTCTGCAAAGGTTCTTGGCTCATTTCGAAATGTTTTCTTCAAGAGTTCGAAATAAACCATGCTCAAAGCGAACGTGTTTTAAGCAGACAATGTCTAAAGTGTCAAAAAAAAAAAATTGTCTGTTCAGTTAACTTAAAGAATCCAAGAGGTAATTAGTTGTGATTACATCCAAGTTGGGTCATGTTGGCCAGTAGCCCTGATTTCGTTGATGCAACTATCCCTATTTGCACAAAATCCTTTCCTTGTCCAAACCACTGTGCCGGTCCCTAGGAATTTGGCCCCAACTCGTCGCCGGTCTGAGTAATTTAATTTGAGTGCATTGACAGCAGCCTTTCCAACAGTCCAGTTCCTGCTCGGAGCATCGGGCTCCAAGTATCCCATTCGTGAGTCCTGTTGCCAGTTGTGGGCGTTGACACCTGCGCTGTTTGTTTGCCCACTGCCTGACTTGTTTGTGTTCCTGTCTGTATGCTCCACCTGACATGGCCATCCGTCTCCGGCTTGTTGTTCTATCCTATTTCCACGCCGGCACGGGACTTGGTTCCCGTCTGCCAATTAACGCACTCTGATTAAGTGGGAGGGGTGTTGCGCCATCGCCTCAATGCCCATCATTTATAAAATATTTTAGTTTCCACGGCAGCTGCAACTGCAGGGAATCCGCCGGAATCTGGAGCACTCACTCCAAATGGAGCATTGACAATTTTATTTATGATCTCAGCGCTGGCAGCCGCTGCTCAGGTTCCAGTGGCCTGTCCAAAATAAACTTGATTCCGCTTCAATGCGGCGGTTGCACCCGAATCCGATTTGGGCATTATATAATGGGCGCGATCGGCTGCCTGATTTATGCAACTTGGTCCGGGTTCTGTTGTTGTGATCTCCCCGTATCTTTTTCTCTTTGCTCCCTTCTTGTTTATTTAATTTAATTTTAATGTTTGGACACCTGTCGGCAGCAGTGGTTCTCATAAATAAGCCACCAAGTTTGTGCTCCTCTCTCATAAAGGCGACAAAGACCCAAATCGTCTTTGATACAAAATGATAAGAAACCGTAAAAAAAAACCTTGCACACCAAACACAGAGTTATTAAAATTGGAATGCAGTCGATTTATATGGAGATATTTAAATATATATTTAAAAGTTTTTTCAAAATTCTAAAAGGTGGGCAAACGATAAAAACAATTTTTAAAGGGTGGGCAAACGATTTTGTTAGAAAATATTTAGTTTTAATTGGTGGAAAATGCATAATTCCTTAAGGGCTTATATCTTCTAAACTAAAAGTTTTTGCAAAATTCTAAAGGGTGTGCAAAGAAAGTGGTTGCGATTAAAAAAAAAAGAGTCAACTTTTTATTTTTGAAAATCTGTTACATGTTATTCAACGTATGCTCTATACCCTTTGAGAGTAACAGTTATAAAAATGGTTTTATTTCTAGACCTTGTTTTGAACTTACACATGTTCTTAGATCGATAATACTATGATATCTTAGACGCCTTTCCGTGCGTATGTTATAACATGAAACACTTTTAACGTTTGCAGTAGTACTCCATCACCCTCAAAAGCTGTCTTAAGTTCCCCATCTGCTCGCTCAAATTCCTCCACTCTCCCGCTTCTGATAAGTCTAATTGGCCGATAAGAACGGTCGTGGGTATCAGCACTCAGTGCTGAAATCGCCGCGCTCGGTGTCAGGCCTGCCTTTGTAAAGTGGCAGCGCACTGCCAATGCTAATTGGTCAAATCCGCTAAAAACGCGCCGCCTGCCTTCCGACTTATAGCCAGATACTATCGCATCATAGTCCCATAGGTGCAATTACCATTGTTCGTATTATCGAGCACCGTTAGTGCTGGAATGGGAGAAATGCGCACCATGGAGATGATGACTCACATCGACCAGTACCTGCGCCGCATCATCGAGCTGCAGATACGGGACGTGGTCAAGCAGAATCGCGACAAAGGTGAGCAATAGAAGATCACCTCGAAGCGGTCCGGTGGAATGGGTGGTGCTAGTAATATAGCTTCATTTGTTTACCGTGTGAGTCATTGGGCCATGCACATTCTACATATCAGCAAACCACTCCCAAACTTCTCACTCGCAATCAGAGCTTCCATTCTAGTTATTCTGACTTTATTTTCCACGAATTCTTTATCCTATTGCTTCAGAAATAGGCCCTACACTTTATGAAACTAAGTGTTGGCATGTTACTTGCATTCTTAAGGATTCATCATCTAGAATGCAACGAAGTGATTTATAAACAGATATTCACAGATTGTATTCATAAATGGACGAAAAAAATGCTAGTTTGGCGTTCAGCTAAACTAACTATACTATCTCTTATGTTTTTTCCCGATTCTTATGACTAATTTTATTCCTTTTCGAAACCCCGACAGCGCTGCTCACCGGCGATCGATTTCTAGCTTCGGTTTGGTTTTCGGTCAGGTGTGATTGCTCAGGCCATTTTGCACTTCATAAAGTTGGTAAATCCAACCCCCTCTCCTTTGGCCACGCCTCTGACCGCACCTTGCTCGACGGAAATTGACTTGTTGAAAGTTTATTGATGGCTTGAGTGGCTGTTGTTGCTGTTGTTGTTGTTTTGGTTCTGCTTGTTGCGGCGAACTCTCATTGTTTGTTTACGCATTTGTTTGGTCTGCCTTCAAAGGGTTATCTCGAGCGGTTCGACTGCATTTACTCATCCAGAAGACGATTCCCAAGCGCTCACATTGTAAATGCCCCGAGGCCGCTGTTTTGCAATCTCACATTCGAATATGAACATAAGTAGATACGCAATGTATATGCAATAGGCAAATAAACAAATGAAATGAGTGTGCCTAGTGAGACTTCCTCGTGATCTACTGAAATCGTAAATAAAAATAATTTAATGAGTTGGTGGCGGGGCGGGATATTGCAATAAAAATAATATTTCTATTAAATAGCGAACCAGCCCAGCTTTAACATTTATGGTTTATGAATAAATGAATAGAGTTCCACTCCTCTGTTATATACCAGCACAACTGAACATAAATGGTAAACTATACATACATATTCACTCTTATTCAACCATTATTAACCTTACATAACCCTGAAGTATCCTTCCAATAACCTGAATTTAAAGTAGGGCCACAAAGCTCCGTTGCTTGTGGCTGAAAAATGGCAAAAGCGGTCTCAAATCGTTTGACCTTCCCCGAGTGGACGCAATAAAATAGATTGCCCCACCGAGATGTGTGTGAGAAAATTCCCAGACCAAAGTGCGAAATGCAAAGCTATTCAAATGATATGTATATTAAATGCAAACGCCCGAAACCAAAGCTTTTGAATTGGAATGCCCCAATTTGCAGGTCTTGCAAAAGCCGATGCCATCGCTGACCTTTGAGTGACCTAGTTATGGAGAGTATATCCCGTGGATATCAATACGCCGGTCGATAATTTATGCCAGCAATTAAGTGCTGGCTATTTGCCATCCAACTAAGTGGCAAATTGCTCGCAATTAGCGCGCATACTTAATCGCTGTATATATACATGCTACACTCTATACTCTCCAGCTCCACCAGCTTCTGTTTTTATTTCCAGTGACCTATTAATGTTCTCCGCCACCGTTTCACTCTCGCTTTTCGAGCTGCTCCATTTTACTGATACCTGCGCTCCGCTGCACATATCCTCGCTGCTCATTAGTGGCGCATAAACATTTTTCACCTGATTTGGAAACTAGTTTGGCCACATCTCGAAAGCCACAAAAATGATAATAAAAAAGAAAGAACGCACGCGGCATCCACAAAAGCCGAATAGCCGAAACACGCTCATGTGCTCCATTTTCCAATAGACAAATGCGAATATCTCCCCACTCTCTCGCCAGCCAGGTGTCTACCCCTTTCGTTCTGCATCTCTGGTGTTTGGCGAAATTGTGTCACCAAAGAAGTGACGTTAATGACGCCGCTCGCATCCCTGACCTGGCTTTAAGCCCCCTCTCCTCTGTCTTTTGGCCAGCTGCTTTTGGCCCACTTCTTTTTCGGGCAAAGCGACGGGGGAATGGCCCCCTTAGAGAGAGAGAGAGAAAGAGAGAGACTCGAGAGTCGTAGGAGAACCTGAACCTGTCGCTTTCTATTGCTCGAACGAAAATTTCGCACAATAAGTTGCGTTTTGAGGTCAAGCGAATTAAACCCGCCACATGCCACGCCCACGATTGGTCGTCGCCACTTGTTAACAGCAATTAGATCAACAACTGTGACTCACGGGCAATAAATTGGGGCCCATTTATTTGTTTACTTCATCGCACAGGGGTCAATACATTTTGATTGCCGCACTTTCATGGGAAGTGGCCTGAATTTCGGGCTGGCATCTCGAAGCTGCTGCCAAAGTTTGTAATTTGCATTTCTGTTATCGCTGAATAAATGCAGCCACTGCCCACCGTCTTTCCTGCCTTTCTACCTTTTTGTGACTGGCCGCTCCATTGTGCAAATATAATTAACATAACGTAAAGTAATCGCAACTTTTGAGCCAAGAAAACGAAAATAACTATCTTCGTTTAACTTTCTTTTGTGCCGGCAGAGCTGCCAAACGAGGCAGAGGCCTTGCCATTGTTGCCTTTGGTTTCTTCTTCGAATAAAATGGCATTAAAACGTTGCCGTTAGCTGGGCTTTTTGGCCGTTCTCGTGTTTCGGGTTATTACTGCAGACTAACTTCCCAAAGTCACATTTTCCGTCACTCGAACCCGATTATCGTTCATTGAACGTTTTTGTCGTTATTAGACTTCTCATTCATATACTATAAAAGAAAGTTATATTAAACCCGTAAATTATACAAACTAAAATTTAAATAAATATAACTTACTTTGGTCAAGACAAGCCATTGGCTTTCATATAGCTCGAAAAATTTAATTTCTATTCGGCCTTGGTATTATCTGAAATGCTGTATGTATCTGTATCTCAATCTTAGTTTCCCGTTGCGAAAATTGTTAGACAAGTTCTTCCTGAGTTTCCCAGTGTAGAGGCGCCTTCCTCACTGTCATAAATCCCCCCATGAATCCACTGCCCCTGGTCAATTGCTGTCAAACTGGGAAATGGCTCCCTGTCCACTTCGGTGCTCCTATTTATTTGTTAGCCGACTAGTTTTGACAGCCTTTGTATTTGCACAGGCAACGATGACGTCCATTAGAACCTGCAGCGTATGGAAAGCATACACTTTGCTGCACACAATGCGAACTACAGATTGAAAACACGAACTACAAACACGGTGTTAAACGAAAAGGCGCTTTGGACAGATGACACATGCACCTACACTGCCGCCCGCACTCGCAGATACAGATACATTTATGGCCTCAGATACAGATACACATTGTATCTGGCAGTGGAGTATTTTGAACTCGTGTAATCTCTGGCATTGTGCTGAGCTGTGCAGCTGCAAAATGTGGAAAAAGTGGAAAAAAAGTGCGCAAAATTGGGTCACACTCGTTGGCTTTTATGCCAGCTTAGATTGCCGTCGATAGCTCCTCATGCCGCGTGCAGGTTTTCCAGCCGAAAGCAAACTTTTTGACAAACTTTTGAGAGTCAGTTCCTTGAACTCCAGGGTAGCATATATACGGGCCGCCGACGAAAGCTGATTAAGAATTAAGAAGCGAAATATAGGTTATTCATCCAATTCTTTTGCGTCTAGAGTTAATATTTTTACTATTAGTTTGAATTATTCGTTGGAGAGCGATATGATAAAATACCCTTTTTATTAGTTACGTATAAATTACTGTAAAATATGTTCAATTCAGTTATTGTATTAAAACGTACACTTGGGCGTTTAAGTCGTTTAGGTCATATGTAGATTAAACTATATAGATATTCCTATAAAGACACACGTGAATTACGTAAGTTCCCGTGCACCAACTGTATCAATTAGAATACTTTCCCTGAAATGACTTTTCGTTTGAGATGCAATTAGCGTTTTCAACATGCCAACTGAGTAAAATAACCACAAAAGCCAATTAAAGGTCAATTTCCTTTTGTAGGAAATGGAGTCGCGACAGAAACGGACTGACATGTCCGGTGCAGACGGCTAATAATGGCCCAGAAGTTGCAATCCGATGCAGCACTCAAATGGCAGACAAAATGTGTCCCAGGCCAATGACATATCATGCAGAGAGCTTTTTTATATAGGTATTCCAGATAAACATACACGACCTCGTTGGCGTCCAGTGTTGGCTCATTTAGCCATCTATTACGCTTGGAAAACAGTTCTGCTGACTTGTACACCAAACTCGCAATTTATACCCGTTACTCGTAGAGGAAAAGTATGTAACAAGCAGAAGGAAGAGTTTCCGACCATATAAGGTATATATATTCTTGATCAGGATCAATTGCCGGCCATGTCCGCCTGTCCGTCCGTCTGTCCGTATGAACGCCTCGATCTCAGGAACTACAAAAGCTAGAATGTTGAGATTAAGCATGCAGGTACCAGAGACATAAGCGCAGCGCAAGTTTGCCATGTCCACTCTACCGCCCAAAACGGTTTTTTATATTTTTTGTATTTTTTAATTTTTTTATCGCAATTTTTGACAGTTTTTCCAGAAAATTATGACATTTGCGTTCGCACTTCCACTAGCTGAGTAACGGGTATCTGATAGTCGGGGAACTAGGCTATAGGATTCTATCGTGTTATTCATAAAGCAGGGCTTTCCGAAACGATGACTGAATTTGACTTATCTGAATTTGACCCATGTCAATTATTCCCAGAATAATTCATTCAATTCTCCGAATATTTTTCAAATTTGTTGTTGGGAACAT
This sequence comes from Drosophila erecta, assembly GCF_003286155.1. Taxonomy (NCBI): domain Eukaryota; kingdom Metazoa; phylum Arthropoda; class Insecta; order Diptera; family Drosophilidae; genus Drosophila; species Drosophila erecta. The sequence continues at coordinate 19,348,369 of NW_020825200.1, forward strand.
CTAATAAATATACATATTTGAAGATCGAATCTTTCAATTTAAAAGAAATGCAACCAAAATATCTCTCTGATAGAAATGCCCTATGTCAGAGAATACTCGAATACTTTCTGGAGAACCTTGAATTCATAGGTTTCTTATAACAAGACTCTGACCTCATTTGTGTGTGGATTGTGGTTTTATATCAGAAGGAAAATTCGGATTGAGGGTTTATGCAGCGGACTTTGTAATCAGATAACAAAGCAAATATAGTTGAAACCCCGAAGGAGAAGAGCATGGAACCTTCAGTAATTTCCGTTTGGGTGCACAACTTCACTGCGAGCTCTTCCTATTCCACATGATATTGATACAGTGGCACCCGAAGTTCATAGCCCACAAAAAGCCATTTCTGGTGGCGTTTTCTCTGCCCGAGTTCGTTGGCATTCGACGCGCTTGAGCTCCATAATTAAGAGAGAATCAGTGAGCTGTTGTTGATTATGCCCGCTTGATTTGTATCACCCACTTGGTGTGCGTGTGTGTATCGTGCGTGCCGAACCGTCTTAACAATCTATTTCGGCCATAACGCGCAATTGGCACTCATTATCATAGGCACCCACACCCGCGCCCACTCCTTGAGCATCGCTGCCTGGTGTGGTGGGCCATAAAGACAAACTGTCACTTTATTTATTTTGGCCCCACTCTGGGTTTCCGTCGCTTGAGTGTGGTCAGGATCGAGGGAGCCCCGCAGCTCTGTTTATGGCCCACTTTATGCAAATCCATTGTAAAGCTAATGGGCGTATTTCTCCGTCTATCTTTTCACCCTCAAAGCAGTTTGGTAATTGCTCGAGAAATTCCACGTTCTGATTCATTTTGTTGTGTATGCCTTGAAAGTATATGCTTTTCGACATACTCTTGTTGGTCCTTGATCCTTGTATGATCTTTGAACGATATATTTGGCACAATACAACGATTCTTGTCACTTTGCTGTAAATTAACTACAGACCCCTAGGAAATAGACACCACATTGATCTGCATTACCTCAGCAGATAAGAACTTACCCATGGGCAAAATACCCTCTCCTAGGGTATGAGCATTAGCTTTGTTTGGGGAGCTTGTGAGTGGTGGGCGCGGCAGTTATGCAGGCATTTTCGACATCTCAATTCCTTTTCCCCGTTGGCACATGCCTGTTATTTCTGGTGCTGCTGGTCCTTTCCCATTCCTTTATGGTGGCGTGCCCAGACGGGGAGTCATAACTCCCGGCTTTATGTCGGAGGTGCTTGGGAATCTCACATGCCGCTGGCATGACATAATATGGTCACCCCCAGTGGAGGGTTCCATCGGCTTCCCATACACTCGCATTTTTCCCTCTAAATAATTCGTCATCGCTGGCGCGTGTGCACAAAGAAAAGAGAGTTCACTTTGTTGTTGGGTTATATGCTAAGTAGCTGTCGCTACGAATCGGGGAATCGGGGAGTCGGGTGGGAGGTTAGGAGAAGGAGGCTTCAAGGGTGTTATCGCCTGAAAATTGCTATATCTACGTGTTTCGTTTGAATACGTTTGAATCAATTCGTTTTACTGGCGGACAGTGATATAATACTCGAGTTTGGCATGCACAACAAAGCCCCAAACTTGGGTATATAATAATGTCATTCATCCATACAGATATCTGTATAATGTATGCAATTGTGCACAGGGAGAAATGTGGCTCACCTTTTTATTTTAATAAAACGAAACTGAAACTGAGAAGAGATGAAAGAACGATGGTCTTTGTATCTGTAATTACAGTAACAAAGAAAATTGCTTATCCCCAAAATATAAAATCTATTCTCAGCAAATGAATAACATAAAACATAGGCATTTAACACATATACATTGTTTTTAATTACATTTAATGAGTAATCAGATCGTTTTGTTATCGCAAGTCGCGTTTACGACAGCGACTTGAGCGGCCTCGGATGTGACTATTTCATTGGCGAACTAAACTGCCACTGGGGCTTTTAATTGCATTTCCGTTTGGTCACCAAGCGATCTACGTTCTTATTCCGATTCTCAAGCATCTCCTCTCCATTATCTCATTGCAGAAAGCGTCAAGTCCATTCTGGGTCGCCACACAAAGATACTCGTCAAGTATATGGTCAAATTGGAGACGAAAGGCGATAAGACGGAGAATCGTGTTCTGGTAAGTGAAGAGCCTCCTTGGCTAGCTGGTTAATTGGCCTGGCTATCGGCCTGCTGCCAGGCCAGCTACTTCAGATCTTTTGGCCTCCAGATCCGATGACGGCCAGCAGACGCCGTCTGTCAGCGGCCCAGATTCAAATTGCCGCATCTACGGGCAGTCAGCGGTCCAATTTGTGCTAGCAAATTGCATCCCCCAGCCAAATTGCCTCAAATTCGAAGGAGGCTACCGTTTCGGCTGAAGTGCCATTAATGTAATGAATATCTGCAGATATAGCCCGCGAATTGAGCATTCCCTTGACTCACGTCAAGTTGGACTTTCCAGTAGTTGCAATGAGAAAATATAACATAACTAAACTATTAAAATGTAGCTTAAAAATAACGCAAAAATAACTATTATCAGCTTAAACTGAAAATCGTTTCGTGAATTCTCATATTTGAGGGTCACTGTGCTCATGCTAAAAATTAACGTGACATAATAATAAATTATTTCAAAGTACTTATTTGTTTTTGGAAACTGGACGAATTTAATGCTAAACATTTAAATATTTGCTTAAAGTTATTTGTGTCTAGTAGAAATCTGAGCTGCTTCTTTTCTTTATGTTTAGATCTACCATAAAATAATAGGAAATATATATCTATGAAACCAGCTAGTACATATATTAGTACGCGGTACTACAGAGTCTAATCAGTCTGTCAAACTGCTCACTTAGCTAAAGCTCTTGAACATTCCTATGGGGGATCCGATTTGTAGCTGCCCGTAGGCATGTAAGTGGCCCAGAACCGTAATTGATATTTTATAGCATACTTAGCGGCGCAGGGGCACGACTTCTGCCACCTGGGCAATCCTTGTGGGCCGGACTATGCTAATTTCATTCGTGGCCACTTGTACGGCCGCTTGGAGAGCGCACACAGCTGGAAAATTGATTTGTGCAAGCGGCTTACAAGGTGGCAGAGACAAAGTGTCCAATTACCAAAGTCGATGGGGCCAACTCTTCCCCATTATCTCCGACTCCAGGAGCTCTGAGCTTCTGCATTTGAAGAGTTAAACGAATTACCCGACGCACTTTGATTTGCCATTAAAAGCAGCGAACTTTTCTCAATCAATTCTCGCTAGACAAAGGCCGGCCAAATTGAGTTTTGAGTCTCTGGTTCTCGTGATAATGGAGTTACACTCCACTGAATGCCTGAGGATTGGCCTCCATCTGCCCCCGTCCCGTGCATTTTTAGCCAGGCATGTTGGCACGCATGTCTGGTGTGTGTTTTCTTTGCCAATTACAACACTTTTCCCCATGTCTTGCACCTCCTTTCTTTTCGCAGGTCTTCACTCCCGTGAGGGTCTATTTGCTCAGTGCCAAAGTGCCCACCAAAGTGAGTTAGCCATCTGTTATTCTCTATTATCATAACTTAAACATTCATTCATATTCATTTCCCCCAACAGATCGAATGCCATTTCCACTACCTGGATATTGTGGGGGTCGAGAGCAAGAAGTCCACCCACTTCGCCATTGTGACCAGCGATCGGCCCTACTCGTTCGTTACCACCGGCGATGCGGGCAATTTCAGCTCGGTAAGGCAAAACCACTTACTGGTCATTATGCGCAGTGTTCTATATGTAATTACTTCAATTTGATGGTGTTCATTCTGCAGAACGCTGATGTCATTCTAACCGATCTAGCCTCGGCCATCAAGCAGATATTCCCAACAGTTCCTCTAAAGTACATCATTAGAAAGGTAAGTAATGGCAATTTTGAAGGATAATATAGGTATTCATTAACTTCTTTAAGTTCGGAACAGGATGTACTACTTAATTATTTATTAGAATACGAGTCTATTTGGATATTACTGTTAATATGCTTCCATTAGTGGACAGTAATCAATGCAGTTAACTTTTGCAAAGATTCTTGTTGCAAGTTGTATGTATCCATAAAAAGTTTACCCATCGCTTAAACACACTCTGTGCGGTTGGCCGGTTGAGTACCGACCGCTTCTGACTCACGTCTGGCTTTAATTAATGTTTAATTAAATACTTAGTGAGCAACTGTGTGTATCTGCGAGGGTACATGTATGTATGTGCTATGTCACCCACTGTGTCAGCATGCCACCCCCGCCCACTGCCCAATTAGGCCTTAAGTGCATAAACGTCGTCAGCAGCGCAAGATGATGGGGTTAGGAATTCAATGCATTTGTAATGCTCCTGGCCCCAGTTCGACGTAAATTATGCCCGGTATGTTTATGCAAATCGCCTGAGATTCGCCCACGAGACACCACGACCACGGTTCCGTCGCACGCCCAACCCATAGATGTTGTTGTTTAGCGACTTTTATCTAGCGATTTGTCTAGTAAAAACAATTGAAGCTACATGGCTGGGATAATTGCCGCAGGGCACGCGACCCAGACGTCATCGGGTTTACGCCTGGAAGTGCAGCTATCAAAACTCACATTCAACAAGAGTGTTAAATGCGAGATTATGTTTAAGCAGATGGCAAAGGAAAGGGGCACAGAGAAATAGTTTTCGAGGAGTTTAGCAGGCAGTCCGACACTTCGCATTGTTCTTCAAGTTGGTCAACTTCAGCAACTCAACAAAGACGGACTCTTGAGACCTTTAAACGCCCTCCTAGAACTTTTAAAACTAAATTTTGCATCAGGTCAATGAACTTCCTTTTGGTTTTTGTGCTCTCCCTCTTTCAGATTGATATACAGCCACCGGAGCGGGAGACCATATTCTCCGAGGAATTCAGACCCTCCGATCCCCGAAATGTGGGTCCCTGTGGGGGATTCAGTGCCCAGTACGCCTGCATGTGCGATTTCCATGGCGTTCCCTATCGCGAGGAGGTGGCTTGGGATGTGGACACCATCTATCTGTCCCACGACACGCGAGTCCTCAACTTGCGCGATTTTGACCACCTGGAGCCAAAGTAAGATGACACACAGAAGTGTTCTAGGTAATTGATGTCTAATTTCATTGATAATTGATTTCAGAGACTTGATGGCCATCGTTTCGGCGCTCGAATACAACACGTTCTTTCGTGGCCTGAAGGCAGCCCACATGCGATTGTCCCACGAGACCCTGGAACGCATCCTGCACGTCCTTAAGCGTTCGATGTGGCTGGAAGAGCTGCACCTGGAAGCATTGGGCTTAAGGTAGGGATTGTAATATTTTTGTAGGATAGCTTTGATCATTTTTTGGTGATCTTTCTTGCAGATGGGATTTCCTGAACAAGTTATCGATTTCTGTGATAACGAATAGCAATCCCGCCATTCGCACCATCGATCTAAGCCACAATATAATTGAGGATAAAGGTTCGTACTCAAATCCCCGGATGCCAATCAACTGCCCTGCACCCGGTGCCCCTAAACTACCATCGAATTGTAATCGAGACCCACCTCGTGTAATCCAATTAATCCAATTCTTGTCTACCTCTCTGCTATCGTTTCTCTTCCCCGCCGTTTCCATGTATTCTCGTTTGTCGGTTTTCCATTTTGATTTGCGATTTGTGTAGGAGCAAGTTCATTGTGCGCCCTATTTGGAAAGATTGTACAAGGTTTGCAGCCACCATTAGACACCATAGCAACACAGCCATCTAAACAAAACATAGACATTGTATTGTTGTTGTGTTACTGCTATATTGCTGTTAGCATTCTTCTTGTTTTCCCTAAGTTTGCAAATTATTTTGGCGACATGTGTGGCCATTGTTGAGCCGCCAAATTGATTCTTGAGACTATGTCTCCCATTGTCATTGACGATTGCCACACAGGTTTTCCCATAATATTTCTTCATTCTGGTCATCAAGCCGTCTGCTCTATGTAAACCAAATTGATCAATTAGACAAACAAATCTGTAATTATTTGAATTGGCAACAAACATCATGCTTTTCATTTATCCCACAGTCGTTGTACGTGTGAGGTCCACATTTTGCTCTGTAACTAATAGTATATCGTTTTTCTGTGAACAAGGTGCCATTCATTTGGCTGGGCCCATAGCCAAGGTATCCAAGGGTCTGTGCAAACTGGCCTTGGCCCACTGTGGACTAACTTCGAAGGGAGTCAATCAAATGTCGCACTCGCTGACGCTTAATCAAAGTATTTCCAACTCGCTCACGCATCTAGACCTAAGTGGTAATAGTCTCAAAGATGATATAACCGTAAGTAGTTCGTTGCAAAGCGAAATACTAAATGTCAATAAAATATTTAATTTTTTGCAGAATTTGCACAATTTCCTGGCTCAACCCAATGTACTGGAGCACTTGGATCTGGCCTCGACTGACATCACACTGGAAAATGTAAGCTATTTCAGGTCCATAGAAGTCCCAGAACTCAATTTTGGTCTATATGCGTTGCAGTTGTTTGGAGCTCTGTTGCGCGGCTGCGCCACGCATTTGGCACACCTGAACGTGTCGCACAACTCTTTCAGCACCAAGAAGGGCAAGGAGATCCCGCCCTCGTTCAAGCAGTTCTTCACCAGCACCTTCAGTTTAAAGCACCTCAACATCGCCGGATGCAAACTTCCCATGGAGGCACTGAAAAACCTGCTGCTTGGCCTGGCCTGCAACGAGTCTACAGCCGGACTTTATCTGGATCTCAGCAGTAACACGCTGGGCGCCCAAGGTGCCCATGTGCTTGAATCCTGCATCCATGGAGTGCGAGTTCTGCAAAGCCTAGATATAAGCGATAACAGTGAGCGGACATGAGGATAACCATTGTGATCAAAATGTAATTTCTTGAATCTTCCTCAGATCTTGATGCTGAGCTGGCGCCCGTGCTTACAGCCATTTCCAAGAACCCCTCTATTCGGACGCTTCACCTGACCCGCAGCCTTACGGGCATGAAGCCGAAGCACATTCCGCCCGTTATGGACGCCCTAGTGAACCTCATCCAGAAGGACGACTTCCCGCTGGTCGAGCTGGTACTATCGGAGAATAAACTGAAGCACGACCTGCACGACTTTATCAACGCTCTGGGCAGCAACCAAAGCCTTCAGAAGCTAGACATCAGTGGCAACTTCATGGGGGATGTAGGCGCCCGACTCCTGGCTAAAGCGTTGCAGATTAACAACCGCCTGCGTACCATATATATGGATAAGAACGGAGTGACCTTGCAGGGTTATGCGGACATCGTTTACGCATTGGAGCACAACCACAGCATGCGCACCATTCCCTTTCCTGTTTTCGATATTGCTCCGCATCTGAAAAGCCACCCGGATAAGACGGATGCAGTAATGCGTAAGATGCAAGAGCTACTGCAGCGCAACTGCAATGGATTAAAGCGGGCCACCGGGCATGGATTCCGGCTGCAGCACGGCTTCATGCTCTCCTCCACACACCAGCTGGTGGATAAGTTGGTGGCCGAGACTCAGGACACAATTTCGCTGGCTAAGGGAGGCAGTGAATCCGCCTCGGCGGTGCAGCGCCTGATTACCGACGCCGAAAACTGCAAGCAACTGATGCCAAAGCTGCAAGAGGCCGTTCGCAACGACAGTCATCCCATCGAAATGAAGCTGACCCGAGTGGCCAGTGAACTGAGCTACACGATTAAAAGTTATCTGGAGGAGACCCTGGAAACGATGATGCGCACTGGAATCGAGCAGTGCCCCAAAACTCTGGGCAACCAGATCGTCGTTCAGGATCTTAGAAAGGCTCTTGCCGAGCGTTTGGTGGTCCCCGAAGAATTCCTGCAGATTTGTCTGCTCAACAATGCCGGCAGCGAGATTATGAACAAAGTTGGGTGAGTTTCGACCAAGTTAACAAATTAAGAGAGTAGATTAAAGAGCAATATATTCAAGAGAAAGGTATTCTTATTTACATGAGCATTATTAACAAACTATAAAAAAACGTAATAGGTGAGATAAGAGAGAAATCGAGTTTCTAACCTATCAATGCGAATGTCGATTAGAAAAGTTCGTAAGCAATTATATACATACATATGCTAACCGAGATAAAGAAATTTAGATTATTAATATTTATATTTAATAACTAAACCTCGATAGCGAAATATGCGTAATACGTGACCTAAAATATTATTTTATGGTTGAAAAATCGTTAGAAAAAATCGGTAGAGTATAGAAATACACAAATAAATATATTACATGTGTAAGTTGTGAGTAATATTCGCGGAAAAGTAAACATGTTACTTCTGGCTATTCGCCAATGAGAAGCAACAAAATAAAAACACATGATTCCAAAACCAGCTCCATGTGGAACTCTCTGCCCGCTCTTTTCGCTCCAACAAAAGTTGAAAAATGTCTGTTTGTTTACGTATTCCCATATACACATGAGTGGGAGAGCTACCGCTTAGATAAGATTAAAAACTACACACCGAAAACCAGAAACAGCTGAATGCATTTCCACTGTCGTCGGGATTTCGAAGCCATACACTTCTGTTGCGGGATTTGCCAAAAATACATAGGTTTATCTGCGTTTATTAAATCGGACCAGCGCTCATTCCTTCAGTTTTCTCCCAGCTGTTGGGAAAAAGTGTCGCGAAGAAATGGGTCTCATGCGGACTTTGTGCTGCTGCTTCGGCGGGCAGAACAGCCAGTCTTCTGGCGCAAGTTCAGCTTATAAAGAGTGTCCTGACGAGGAGCCTTTGGAGGAGTTGGCCGCAGATCCAAAAAGATCTCATTGTTCACATAAGAAGTAGATTGTCCAAAACCTTGTTTAACTAATTAACTAATTGTTTATTTCCTCTATGCCCACAGTGAGATCGAACAATCCCTGGCAGCCGCCATCTCAGATCGGGCTACAGATGAGGTGCTGGAGGCCCTGACCCGCTACCGCCGTGGCATGGGCATCGCAGAGTCGCCATCGGTGCTGCTGGACGAACCGCAGACGCCGGACATCGTGCGCAGTCGCTCCAGTCATGTAAGTTATATGTTCGATACGGCTTGCTAGCGAACATATCGAGTGGGTGGCTTTTATCAGCCCCGCTAATGGGAAATGTGATGTCATGGCCCTAAGCCCCTCGGCTGGGTTCACTTTCGCTTCGACCCACAAAAGTGAGGCAGTTGTTATTTGGATCGTCGGTGCTGCTGCTTTGGCTCTGCTTATCAGCGCATTCGATTACAAATATTTTCCCCACTTTTAGGAGTTGCCGAATCAAAGAACTATTTAGAGTGGACCTAGACACTAACGAATATATTGTACGCTTCTGTTCCAGGATGCGGATGGTTTGATCATACGACCGGGTGGACGAGGCTCGATATTGCCCAAACTGGGCTTGGAATCGCCCACTGTAAGTGTTGAAAATCTGTCGCTACCCAAGTGGATGCAATAGACGCCTCCGAAATCAGCCAAATAAAACGAATTAGTCCATAATCACATCTTATATCAAAGAGTATATGCGAACAGTAGAGTGCCAATACTTATAAGAAGAGCTATACCATTCACACTCCACAATTATTCAATCACACGCTACCACATACATACATATATGCTTAGTACATTCATGTGTAAAACAGAACACTTATTCTATACCCAAATAGCTGGATGTAGTTGACAAATGCTAAATGAAAGAACCTCACTTGCATCACATACTTCCCAACATACATACATTGAATCTCATGAATAAATTGCTTAAATGTGTACACCAAATGCTCATGCTCATTATTTTTCTCGTGTCTTCCTGCCCTGATCTGAACATCATCATCACCATCACTGTCAACCAAAACCGAAAACGAACCAAAATCAATTGTACAAAATCGCAAATACTCGTACTCGTACTCGTTCTCTAAACATACTATAATTAAACCTTGTCTCCAACTCATTTACATAATTGCATTTCAAAAACCAAACAAACACAAAAAGAAATTGGAATATCTCAACCTTGTAAGTAGTTTTTGTCTTGTTCTTAGCCTATCTATTAATCTATAAATTCTTCCCTAAGGCAGTGTTTTTTTTAAATGGAAAGAATCCGAAAGAATTCTTTGGTAGATTTGGTCACTGTTTTGGGAAAGGCAATAAAGAATTCCTTTTTACTATCCCACTGTAGACTGCTCGATTCTGTAGACTATCTATCGTATCTCTTTATTCGTTTTGATTTGTAGTCCTTGTAGAGTCCCTCAAAAAACCTAAAACAATCTTCATTATTTCATACACTCAATGAAGCATAAGCATCTCATAATATACATACATCCAAACCACACACATCTTAATCCTATTCGATATACCACAGGCCACACCGCATTTACCCACCAAGCGACGCAGTCTGGCCAAGAAGGTGCGTCCCCAGTCCGTGGTGGAAAATCTCAGCCTGGGCCACTTCCCTGACCTCCTGGAGTCACCCTCCTCACACCGCTCCAGCTCCCAGTTGTCTGCCCGTGCAGCTGCTGGTGCCGCTGCCTTGGGAGCCGCCAACATGACCGACAGCATCGCTGTGGACGACGGAGGAGTGGATGAGTGTTGCGACTCCATCACGGAGTTGCCCAGCGCCTCGTTCCAGCTGCAACACCTGGTCAAAGGTCGGCCAAAGCGGGCCAAAACGCGTGCGCCCACTCGACCGTTGGTCACCACCGAGTGTGCCGGGGGCAGCAGAGAAATCGGCGAAGGCTTGGAACACTTCTTCCGGCCCGGTTCTGTTACACCCACTACCCTGACTCCGCTAGTTTCTCCTACGTCAGAGGAATGCAGCTCCCTGTCGTTTGTGGACAGCCCCACAATGAGCCGCGATGGGAATGGACACATGACCTCCGAGGAGACCACTCCCATTCTGGAGGAGCGCCGACCAATTAAATTGGAGCGCCAGTCGCCATTGCTCAAAAGTAAGTTGCAAACTACCATCGGATATGAGCAACAGCTCTAAATTCGTTATTTTAAAAAAATTAAAGGTGCGTCATGGGCAACCCGCTCCCGATCTACGGACAACCTAGAGAAGTATTCGCCACTGGTGGGTCGTAAGTCCCCGCTGGTCAAGATGCGAACAGAAGGTGGTCCCGGCTCGGGATCTGCCGGCGCTGAGGAGACTAACTCGCCCAGTTCTAATCTACTTAAAGCAACCACTCGAGAGGACAAAACGCGTTCGCCCAGCAGCGATTCGATCAAAAGCCATGCCACAGGCGAGGGAAGTGTGATTGTGAAGACTGGCAACGGCATCCTGCGAACGCCCATAGTTCTGCAGAAACCGCGACCATGGTCAGTTGTGGGAAGCGAACCAAAGGCAAGCGGAGAGCTTATAACAGGCAATGGTAATGCCGACTCCAGTAAGACTACGCCGGAAAAACTAGAAGAAGGTGGGTGAAGAAATTGGAAAGGAATAAGGAATAAGAAGTTAATGTTTCTCTTTCCGCTTAGATGACGTCGAGGTAGTGACATTTGGATCTACCTGCAGTAGCTCAATTGTTGGCATCACGCCGGGAATAGCTTTATCCACGAGTGGCGGTGGAAGCATTGTTGGCATTACACCAGGTAGGTAATTTCATTGTATAAATATTCCATAAAATTAATTAAATTTGGCTTTCTTTCAGGAGGTGCCCTTGAAAAGAAGTCTGTGCGAGAACTAGCAGCGGGTCTCAACAGAATGGGTAAGTTGTTCACTATGCATGCGCATGAGTAGTAGCTTGAAAATGCCTGCCCAGCACCTACCTCATCTGTTAGTAGAAGTGATGCAACCTCTTTTGACTTCCGTTGTTTTGTATCTTATTTATTTTCATATTTTGATTTGTTGTACTCGTTACCCGTAAAGAACTCCCCCTAAAGCCGCCCGTTATGCCAAGAACCTTGCTGAACGTGGCGAGTGCCCGCACGAGCACGTCCTCCACAGGCTCCACCTCCAATAGTGTATCTGACTCATCCACGACGACCAACATATCGATGACAGTATTAAACCAGAGCCAGGCACGACCAAGGATCGTGGGGTCGACCAGCAGCACCGAGACCATCACAGCGCACAGCACCACCAGCGACCACGAGAAGCAACATGCCAAGGCCTGTGCCAATTTAATCAGCAACGAAATCCTCAGTATGCGCAATGGGCAGTTGGGCGCCAAGTCTGGTAGCTGCGCGGAAAGTGGTGGCGTGAAGCGGATCGCCGGCAAAGAGATCTCCACGCTATTTGAGGTTTGATTTTCGACGCCGGAGCTGCAATGCGATAACATGTATTCATCACCGATCAAAATTTGGTGGCTACTTCGCTTCGTTGATTTCGGTGCTCATCCTGTGCGTCTAACATTCGCATTTGTTGCATAGTCCTTAAGTTCTGTATATTAGCCAGTATGCCGCATTTTGACTGTAATTCCATCTAGTTTGTGTTTGCCTGTTTAGCTCCTATTTAATCGAGCCGTCTAATGGAATTACTCTTCCGCTTCCCACAGGAGACATTAGTTGAAGAACTGCAGCAGAGCATGGCGACCAGACGTGGTTTTAGGGACTCGCCCTACACCAAGGAGGATGTCGTTGATTTATAAGTGTTCTAGTTATATGCTCAACATTCCCTCACATCGACCCCTAGTCCTTCTCCCAACCTTTCACAGTTTTCACGTGATAGATAGTAGGGTTGATGATAACGTTAAGTGATGACAATGAGGAGATGAGATGATGGAGACAGAAGGATAGATGGAAACAAGGTTGCAACTTATCGTACTGAACCATTAATTTATGTGCAATGCCACGTGTGTGTTGTTTTTATTTGGCAATTTAGAATGAACGTGATTTATTTATTGATATAAACCCTGATACTTTTATCCAAATTAACTTTTGCATATTTTTAAAAATGTTTTGTGTACTATATTTTATATTTTTATGTATTTAAATGAGTTAAGTGCCAATTATATACAGAATTAATCTACATATATTTTTAGCGTGTGCTATACAACAATTTCAATAAAACTAACGAAGATAACGCAATGAATATGATACACTATACATATTATGTAATTCGATTGCGTGTATAAGAACTATTTTAATGGCCTAAACCCAAACAAATCTAAATGAAATATACTATTTTTTATAACTGCTTCCAAATACAAACTATATGGTTTATTATTTCCCCCTTTTTATTTACCTTGCCTATACACATATTTATAGTATTTAAGCGACAATCCGTTTTCAAATTTTAAAGCGCGTTATGCCGCCAGAAACAAATGCATTTATTTAGAAACAAAGCGGAGACCGACGATCTTATTGATTATTTTCTAAAAGTTAACAATTTACGCTAAGAAACTAGGCGAAAACGAAACCGATATAAAATTACTGAACCATTAAACGACAGAAAACCGAAAACCACAGAAAACTAATTCCCCTTATCCCAAAACGATCAATTTAAACTTTGAAGATCTAGTAGTTTGCACCAACGACACAGGAAATGTTCAGAGAAGCGTTTAATCTTTAAACCAGTCCACCACCGACCACACACTTCGAGTTTTGAGTGTATCCCGTTCTCATTCAAATTCAAGTCCTTGAAACGAAATAAGAAAAACTTAACGTGTTCATTAATGTTAAGCAATTAAAACTTCATTGTAATCTATTGAAATTCAAATTAAACGAAAACGATATTGGACAACCGTGTTATTTATTTTGAAATATTAAAACGTTGGGCGCCCTAATGGCAATATTGTAGTTTTTCCAGTATATTTTCCAGTACTGGTCGACAGGCATCCGGTAGTCGCAAGAAATACCGAAACACTGTTTCCATTACAGTTATCGATATCGAAGCCGGCTTGCATGCTATCGGAAAAGTGTTCATCTCCAACTCGCGTCGGCAGCGAATTGTTTTTCTGCATTTTGGAAAATAAACCTTAGGATTATAAAAAAACCGGTACCAGACCAATTGTTAGAACACTGCAATTGCCAAGATGGTGAAACTAACGCCGGAGCTGATAAACCAGTCGATGCAATACATAAACCCATGTCGGGAGCGCGAGCTGGATTTGCGCGGCTACAAGATTCCACAGATCGAGAACTTGGGCGCCACTCTGGACCAGTTCGACACCATCGACCTGTCCGACAACGATCTGCGCAAGCTGGACAACCTGCCGCATCTGCCGCGCCTCAAGTGCCTGCTGCTGAACAACAACCGGATCCTGCGCATCAGCGAGGGACTGGAGGAGTCGGTGCCCAACCTTGGCTCCATCATCCTCACCGGCAACAACCTGCAGGAACTGAGCGACTTGGAGCCCCTGGCCGGATTCACTAAACTGGACACCATCTGCCTGCTTATCAATCCGGTATCCACGAAGCCCAACTACCGCGAGTACATGGCCTACAAGTTCCCGCAGCTGAGGCTGCTCGATTTCAGGAAGATCAAGCAGAAGGATCGCCAGGCGGCGCAGGAATTCTTCCGCACCAAGCAGGGCAAGGACATGCTGAAAGAAATCGGTCGTAAGTCCAAGATGAGCGCCGCAGCCGCCACAGCTGCAGAGGCGGGGAATGGCAAGGGAAGAGGATCGGAAGGCGGGCGACTGGCCAATCCGGAGGACATGCAGCGCATCCGCGAGGCCATAAAGCGGGCCAGCTCGCTGGCAGAGGTAGAGCGCCTATCGCAGATCCTGCAAAGCGGGCAGCTGCCGGATAAGTTTCAGCACGAGAAGGAGGCGGTGGCGCAGAACGGGGCGGGGCATAACGGCTCGGGGGCCGTGGCCATGGATTACTAGGATAAGAATCATCCGCTCATCTGTCAGCTACCTTATAACCGTAGACCAATATTTTGTAATAAAACGCCAAAAGTTGATTCATCGCATTCTGCATTTCGGACACTCAAATACATATAGAAACTTCTGTTCTCAACTAAGACCGCAGGCCGAAAGATCTTTCACGGAAAGATTTGGGACAATCGGCCACAGCAGAAATGCATTTACATGAACGTAATTGGCTACAAGTTTAACAATCTACAGCGAGTACAAAGGGGACAAAAACGAGTGGAGCTACTGTGTTATGTGGAGAAAGTGGCGTGGCGTGGACCTGGCTCCTGGATTCTAGTATTGCTGGGGACTGTTATTAAGATCCTTTCGCCGCCATTATGTCGTCGTAGTGCAAGCCGGTGTAGAAGATGATCCACGTGACCAGAAATCCGGCGAACGACGTCATGAACCCTTCCTTAATCAGCTCCCAAACTCCTCCGTAGGCGTCCTCGTCAACGTTTTGAAAGTTGATGGCGTACAGATAGACAATCCCGCAACTGATGCCGGCGAATCTGGGTGCACATTGGATGGATCAAGTGGAGTGACTCCGACTATTTATAGGTTATCGGTGGCTACTCACAGTACGAGGCCCAGAAAGCCCTTTAGCGGAACAATGCCCCAGATGACGCCCAGAAAGATGCCAAACACCTGGCGCGACCAGTATATGACGTCAAGGAACTCCTCCTGTGGAAGTTGCGGAGAATTGGATTAGCATGCGAGATTCCGCGCCGGGAACTTTGCTCACCTTGTCCTCCCACTCCGATTTTGTGATGGCGCGCGCGCAAACTTCCCGCAATGTGGAGGTTTTGGCCGAGTGGCCGTTGCGCTCAATGGTACTTGTTTTCGTGGCCATAACTTAATTCAGATCTGACCCAAATCACTTTAAATTATTTTGTTAATTAATTTTTTCACTATCAAATGACTAACGCGTTTTGGCGTATGAAAATCCCAAGCGCCTGTGTTTCCGATAACAAAATACTGAGGCCATAAGTGTTAGGCTTATTTACTTAATGGTGACAACCCTGCAATCAGCTGTTTGGTTATGTGAATTAGGTTTTTTCATAACTACTGTTTAGTTTTCGATAAATAATGCTGAAAATAACAAAGATCTGCTGGGCCACATCCGCCACAATTACAGGTAAGCAGTACGCTTTATTACAAGCCTTTTATAGTTCATTAACTGTCTGTACTTACACAGCGCAGCGAGGCATTGCTCTTACGGCCACCCGTGCCATAGATCAGAAGTGGCGTGCAGCCAAGGGATTGCCGGAAAACCCAAATGCCTTTGGCCCACTCACGAATCTGCCCGACTACACGTACTTAGATGGCAGGCCCACACCGCTGGGTGTATGTGTTCCACTAAAACGCCTCAAGCATTAACCTAATCATTAATTGTTCCCCATATTCTAGGCGAACCAGAAGAAACGCCTGCTTAAGCAGCAGGACATAGCCACCAGGATCGTGGAACTAAGTGGGGAGCTGGAGTTTGCCAAGCAGCGACATGAACGCCTTAAGGAGAATGCCGAGTCCGAGAAACAGCGCCTCATCCAAAGCAAACTGAAGCCGAAGGGCCATTTGCTTCTGAAAAAATAGCGTCCTAATCTTAGACAGTATAAGCTATCAAAAGTTACTTAGTGAATGGAAATGAAATTATACGATGGTCTTGTGATGTGGACACATGTTTGCCCAAAACACGTTTCAAAAACGTTCCCAAACAGCAAGCGTGGCGCAGTCGATGGTTCATTAGACGTGCCGCTAATGACCATTTAATTGCAGCTGGGCGACACGCCTGCCGCATCTTAATTAAGTGTTAAAACGACAGTGACGCACTCGCCGGAGTTGCGTGTCCTGGCATTTAGGCGAGATGAAAGTGCTGCCCACTTTTCCGAGTGCTCCAAGAGCAGCCCTTGACGAGGGAGTGGGCTGCCATTCACACATTAGCTGCTAATAGGGGGCTTACGCTCGCGCATTCGAGTATCTGTTCAAACTATTATTGTCAACAAGGAAGTCGCCTTCTCCCTTATTGTTTATTAGTAAGGGGTTGCCCAGGGCCAGTTACAAGCGCAATCTATTCTTCCGGCCTGCGCAATGTGCTCCAGATCGCGATGGAGCAGCCTGGAGAGATAACAGATCGATCGTGCGGGCAAAGCCAACCAAGCATAACAAATATGATCCCTACTGTTTGCCTTTCTCGGTAAATACCATCGTTTCCCATCCAAATATTTGCACACCTTGCCAGTGCGGTTCCCTTGTTTCTCCAGTGTTTGACTTTTCGGTTAGGATATCAAGAATTTTGCACGGCCGGCAGTGTTTGTTTTTGATTTGGTTGATCGGTTTCCAATAAACCGAGCACCTTCATCATAAAACGCACCCACAGGAACGTGCTCCACTTTGGCATGTTTTTTGCAGAGCCCGTTGAACCGATTTAATAGCAATAAATGTATCATTCTGGATTTATATTGTTATAGAAAACACCCGACTTGGCTGGTCTCACACTTCGCGAAAAACATCAACATCAAAACGGAAGATCCACTGATTCCCCTAGGTGGCAGACATAAAATTTCCATAGCCCTTTGTTAATAGTAACTCGCACCAGGGCAAAATCGGTAAAAGTAAATTTATTAAGCGGACAATGTGCCACTGTAAATAATTAAATATTGCAGGGTGCAAATTTAGCTATTTACGTTCGCACATTCGGTTAACAAAGAAATCAAGTCCGAGGAAATTTTCTAAGCAGCAGAGACGACTTGGAGACGACTTGAAGAGCAGAAGTTTGTCCCACGTCTTGCGGAAATTAGCCGAGGCGTATGAAATTTTGCACCGTCTTTCAGGTTTGAGGTCCAGTAAGGGTGTGACAAATATAGCCGGGCCTGCTGCGGAGCTCTTAATCAAGAGACAGAAGTCGCTGCGCTTGGCTCCGATGCAGCCAATCGTGCGTGTACGAAATGAGATCTAAATTCAACTGGATGTTTATGTTTCCTTTATCGCGTGCAAATGTCGCACCTTTCTGTTGTTGTTGACGACGACTTGGGTGTGCAAAAATATTTACCTCCAGTTGGGTGGCATTAAAGACCGCGAAGTTGTGGAAAACAACAGAATTTTGTTATAGCCCCGCGCAGCCAGCAATTTATATTTATATAATTGTATAAATTTATTAAATTAGCGGGTTTATATTTACAGCCGAATCTTTTCGAAACAGCCGGCGATAATGAAGCGCGAATTAGTCTGGGTCGCAACTTAAGTCCATTCCCCAATTCCGTCTGTCCAACTATCGGTTACATGTGTTTAGCTGGCTCTGATTCATCATTTCTTGGAATGCAGGCCCCGAAAACCGAAGTCATGCCCCTTTTTGAAGTCTGATTCAAACCCAAAGCGTATTCCGCAGTAGGGTCGAGTTTTGTTTGTTAATTGCTTTGTATTGCTCTTAGAAAATCGCGGTGTTTAACACTTCCTGAGTCAGCCGGCCACATTTTCACGACAAATTGATTAGGCGCCGCATGAGCCACTGCGGTTGGATATTTATAAAGGCTGATCCGTATTTTTAGATGCCGTCCTATTTGCGTGTCTATGCTGATTTATGATAAAATAATAAAATCGCCGAGTTTCGTTACAACGACATTCGAGGTCTGGACTCAAACTTAGCGTGTGACCACACAAAAATTACCACCCGACGACCACAGCGCCTGGTACACATATTACTCATACGCTCAGTGGGCCGCGAACCCTTGCAGCCGCAACCAGAGTGCCAACCAGAAAGCCCCTAATTACTTTCCTCCGATCGCACGCCGACGTCAGAGCGCCAAGCATCGAAGTCTAGATTATTCACTTTAGCTGATCCGATTCCAAACAAAATAGTCGCAGACAATGGCAGAATTCCGGGGGACCGTATCTTTCCGCATTGTAAAAACTTTTCCGAACCAAACTGGATTCCCGCTAAGCGAAACAGTGCACCCAGCAATTAGAGCCTTTGTCTTCGCCCAATCCCATGGAGATGAGACCGGGTTCAAGTCACAGCCGCCGCGCATGCTTAAAAAAAATCCCGGCCGTCAACCGAAGAGAGTTTGGCTACATTCGCATACGCCGAAAGTGTCGCTGCGTTTCCTCCGGACTTGCGTCACAGCCGGAGCGTCGTCTCGGCCGAAAGCAAATTTTCACATTTGGGTGCGAATGTGGTGGCCGGTGCGTATATAAGGGAAGAGTTCTTCACACCAAAGCATACAGAACTTGCCAGACGATCAGAGCAATCGGAGCAGCCAGAAAGAAATCAAAGGATATTCCCCAACAGCCCAACCAGGATTAACCATATCATAACCAGTTCAAACCGAACCAATCGCAGCACAATGGATCTTAAGGTAAGCATCATTATAGCACGGTCCCAAAGGGAATCCAGCTCACCTCACTCCTCCCCCTCCTCCTCCTCAGCAATTGTACTCGTGGATCTGCCTGCTGGTCAGCATCATCGTCTGCAAAGTGTGCGAAGCCAAGCCCACCTACTACGACCCGGATAGCTATGAGACCTACGACACCGATCGCTACGACGGCTACGGCGGCTCCTCGTACGCCCTGGCCTATGGGAAACCGCTCACGGACAACCGCCTCAAGAAGCTGAGTCCGGGCTACTACTACGTGGACGATGGATACATCGCCCCGGTGTCCTCCAGTGCCGACTACACCCGCCGCGAGGGCGTCTCAGCCTCCGACAGTGACTCCTTGCCCCACAATGTCAAGTTCACTCCCATCGTGCGCGTCCGGCAGACCAAGACCCATCACAAGAAGCTCTTCGTGCCCAACTTCTTTGGCTAGAGGAGCTTTTCCCCGCTCTCCTCCTGCCGGGACTGAGACTACAGACTGAGGATGATAGCATAGGCTCTAGAATTAGCATTATTCGCGTGGCTCCCACACCAAAAAGTACCTAATACCTACATGTACGTTTACCTATTTTATACGCGGTCACATATATGACCAAATTATATTTATATAAGTAATGCTCACAAATAAAAATATCCAAAATAAATCTTTCGATAATCTTCTTTTGCGGTTGCTAACTGACTTGCTTTAAAAACTTATGGGAGTCGTGAAATGAAAACTAATTTTATTTTTAGAAAACATGACGACACGGAAGTCGGGACTTAAATTTACTTCAAAATATAAAGTTTTATTAGTCCGCTAACAATTATATTGCGTACCATTCGTAAAAATACATAAAATATTTAAAATTTTAGCATCTGGTAAACGCTTTCGCTGATAACGCCCCCACTTTTAAATTAAGAGCCCCGTAAAGAATTTTATGAACCGTAAAATGTGTAGATATTTAGTTTGACGATTTGGTGCTAATTGGCCATTTATGTGATTTAATGATTGTTGCTATGACGTCCAATAAACTTTTTCCGATGATGTGATAGTAAAAAAAAAAACATGTGAACGGAAAACATATTGGCTCTCCTTGGAAATCCCAATAAGTTTAAATGTGTTTTGAACAACAACTTGTGGCTTATACTCGGAGGTATTAAAAAAAATATTTTGTTTGGCACTTATCTACACATATCTAACCAAAACAAAACGTAACTTGCAATAGTTATATATTTAAAGAAAAAAAAACTGAATGACAACAACTTATGGTGAAATACAACGAAACTATGATTATCTTTATTTACTATATTAATCATTTTCCGAATGTTCCTTGGCAGCTATTAACATTGCATTACACTTAATAATCAAAAACAACGAATAATAAGAAGAAGAAGATATATAGATTTCAGTCAGGATTTTGAAACGCAGTAAAGACACAAATAAATTCAAATAAATTAATTTATTTTTGATTAGTAATCTTTCTTTCCGTTTCTACGCAAACGATTCTCTCCGTTTTGAAGCTACCTGCATGAAAAATTCCCAGAAAAAGAGAAAAAATATGTGTCTTCGTTGTTTATGATTATGAAGTGCTTAACCAGTTTTGTTTGTGAATATATTTTATACCCGTTACTCGTAGTATTCCGACCCTACAAATGTATATACCCTATATATGTATATTCTTGACCATGATCACTAGTCGAGTCGGTCTGGCTCTGTCCGTCTGTCCATCCGTATGAACCTCGTGATCTCAGGAACTATAAAATCTAGAAATTTGAGGTTAGACATGCAGATTCCGCGCCCTCTAAAGACAACAAGTTAAAAATTTTTTTTCTTTATTATTATTATTTGTGTTGCCAAACGGCGAGACGCCGTAAATTGCGAACGTCAAAAATTGACCGCCAATCCACCAGTGCGGCCCAGCTTAGTTACATTTATCGATGAATGATGGCATAGTCATAGACCTATCGATATAACAGCTGTCGTCATTTCTGAAAGAAGAGGAGCAATTTGCAAATTTCCAAAGAAATCAGGAGAAAACCAGCGTCGCCAAGATGAGCTTCATGCAACCGAGTCCTGTTAAGTACGCGTGCTCCTGCGGCATTCTGAACCCGATCAATAAGCTCTTCTTTTGCCGCCACTGCCCCAAATTGCGTTGTGGCTTCTGCGTGACGCACGAGATCGAGTCTCACTTCTGCTCCAACTGCCTGGAAAACATTCCATCCACAGAGGCGCGCCACAAGAAGAACTGCTGTGCGAACTGCTTCGACTGTCCCTGCTGCCAGCACACTCTTTCCGCCAGAGCCTCCACCGTTCCGGTGGTGCGCAAGTCGGAGGAGGCGAAGGAAGCAAAGGATGGCGACTCCAAGGGCGACGCCACGCCCCCAGTTCCGGCGAGCAGCAAGCCTTCTGCGGTGCCCACCACCAAGAAGATGTACTATCTGTCGTGCTTGTCTTGCCGATGGACAACACGAGATGTGGGTATTCCCGATCAAGGCGTGGCCACGGGCACCTGGCCGGATAACGAGTGCTTGTATCAGGCGCGATTCAATGCTCTGGTCGAGTACTTCCAGGCGGTGGTGCTGCAGGAAAAGCAGGAGAAACTGGAGTTCATCCGGCGTAAGGCGCCGAAGCAGCACAAGTTTCCCAGCCTGACGGATCGCACTGGTCTAACCGTATCACTTATTCGCCGCCAGATCGGCTGGAACGACAAGGCTCCCAAGGCCAAAGCCGTGATAGCTCCGGCAGAGGCCACGGCGGAGGTGGAGGGCCTACCAGCGAACATTTTCACGGAACCATTGAATTTGCGGAATGTCACAACCATCACCCAGCGACATAGTCAGCCGGCGGACCAGCCCACGGCCGTTGTAAGTCTTTATCCGCAGCGCAGGTCGTTGTGGATCAAGCGGTCGCTCCGCTGCCGCCAGTGCGAGCACAACTTAATCAAGCCGGAGTACCATCCCACGTCCATAAAGTACCGCATCCAGCTCTTTGCCAGCTACCATGTACCTGAAGTGGTGATGGTGCGCTGCGAGCAGCCACTGGTGGCGGGAAAAAGCAACGCCATTTTGCTGAAGCTCACAAATCCAACTATGTACGATATGACAATTCGACTGTTGACTACACCTCCTCCTGAGGATCCGCAGCTGTCCACGGAAGCCACTCGTGTTGTAAAGGAGGAACCCATTTCTTCCTCCCCACTTCTAAAAGCTGTGGGCATCACCTTGTCGCGTCAAAACTCAACACGGGAGGTAAAGAGAGATGTGATTGACGTATCTAATGCCGAGATTGTCCCGTTGGAGACCGATTTCGTTCTGAGCCAGCGCGATGACTCCAAAGAGTTTGACGAGGACGTGCAGCTGCCCACCGAGGAGCCCAAGTTTATTGTCTGGCGAAAGGGCAACAAGGTGCTTTTGCGGCTACAGTTTACCCCGGCAGAGGAGCTGCCCGGATCAACGCAAGTCGTTCTGGGCTTCTATATGCAGTACACATACGTCAACACCGTAAACAATACGCCAGAGAAGAGGGAGCCCACAACCCACGCGCTCCACTCCAGAGTGTTTATCACGGCTGGGGCAACTGAGCAGGAAGCCAACTGAATTGGAAACTATTTAGCCAACAGGCATACTAATCGACTTACGAGAATCATGCTTTATGAAAGCTAGAAATTTATGTACTTATTTATTAATCCATTCGTGAAACAGCAGCTAGTATTAAAGTATATTAAACCGCTTGTTCTAACACTACTCGGTCTTCTTTACTTATTTAGCTTCCGGCTTATTTAAGCCGGTAAATTTCTCACTCTCGGCCCACAGGAAGTTGCCAACCTTATCGTCCAATGCACCAGGAGCCACATTCTTTGGCTTGCAGTCGCTGAAGTACAAGCCGGAGATGTCCTTCAATTCCGGGTCGAGAGCAGCATAGATCGAGGTCTGTGCTCCACTTTTCGGTGTCTTTAAAAGCGGCCAAATCATAGGCTTAAAAAAGTACCTAAAGGTTAGATCAGGTATTACTAGGAAAATCCTTAATCACTTATCCATCACTTACTTCACAAAGTTTGTCTGAAAAAAGGCCCAGTTCCGCGCCAGCTCAGTGTCAACCACACCAGGGTGAAGGGCATTTACAGTGACGCCGCTACCCTCCAAACGCTTGGCTAATTCCCGGGTGAACAGGACGTTGGCCAGCTTGCTCTGGCTGTAGGCTAGGCCCTCATCATACGACTTCTCACTGTTCAGGTCGGCCACGTTAATAGAGCCACGCGTATGTGCCAGACTGGAAACTACGACAATGCGACTGGGAGTGGAGTTCTGAAATTTTTAAGACCATTATCTGACGCACTTGACTGTTATATATCGCGCACTTACCTTCAGCACGTCGAGCAACAAGTTGGTCAGCAAAAAGTGGCCAATGTGATTTACTCCCAACTGCAGTTCGTAGCCATCCTTGGTCAAGGTCTTGGGACAGCGCATGACGCCGGCATTGTTGATTAGGACATGAAGCTTGGGTTGCTCCTTCTTGAAGCTTATGGATAGGAGAAGGTTTTAAATCTTACAAAGATTAGGAAAGTTCACTGTCGCTGAGCTCACCCATCTACAAATTTGCGAATGGAGTCCAGAGAACTCAAGTCCAGCTCTCGAGAGAATATATTTTGATTATTCGTCTCCTTAATGATGTCCTTGCGGGCTTTTTCACATCGGTTCATATCCCTGCAGGCCATGTACACAGTTCCCCCACGCCTGGCGATCTCCAGAGCCGTCTCCTTGCCAATCCCAGTGTTGGCACCGGTGACAATGAATACCTTTCCGGTCTCATCAGTGTCCTTCGTAAACTTTCCACCTTGCATGTACTCCCTGAAATTATCAAGAGGAATTACCTGAAAAGCTGTTATCTCTTACCGGCAATCATAGTTGCGAGTCATGGACTCGTCACAGTGGTATATTTCACAATTACATGAACAAATTTGAGCAACTCACTTCAAGAAGTAGACGCCCACGCCGATAATAGCTGGCCACACAATTAAGGGGCTCAGTAAACAATCGATCAAAATGCACATTTTGAAAAACTTTGTACCATTTTTTGCGTTTAGAATGTTGTCAGATTTTTGTTCAATCGTTAAGTGCGTTATGATACGAACAGCACAGCTGTTACTGTTAAAATAATTCTGATACTACTACAGATATAGTAGCCTAACGAAAGAACTAACAGTGAGAACCTAACGAAAAAAGTTTTTTTTTTAACCATAAAGAGAAAACGTTTAAATTTAATTGAAATTGAATATCGAAATACGAAATTAGTGCTCTTCTCTTAAATAAACATAATTGTGACACATAATTTAATATAATCCGAAATGTAAAAATAAATAAAAAAAAATAAATCTACAAAATCGGGGTATTACAATTGTAATTGTAATTGTATAACATTAAAATCGCATTATTACACACTAAGCTACCTTGTAAATAAATATTTATGTTCGTCTAATGATGTAACTAACGTAGCATAATCTAATTCAAAATGTATTTAAAAAAAAAAAAAAAAAACATTTATACAGCATCTTACTTATTGCCTTAATCCGCGTCCACGTATAATTCCGATCGTGAAATATCCATCTCATCCACCACGCGGACTGATGAACAATGGTTCTAGTTCATAAATCTCTTCAGTTATTATTGCAAGTTCAGCCAATGCGAGAAAAGTGAAGTAAATAGCTGCAAAATATTATTTGAAGTTAACTTTTAAATACATAATATTAACCCTTATGCTTATATAAGCAAGAGAAACTGCACTAGTCGGCTATCAGATACCCGTTATTCAGCTAAACGGAGTCTGAGGACGCAGTGAAAATAGGAGGTGTATACCGAATAAGAAAACTTTATGAATAAACCAAATGTATTTCCGTTTAATTTTTCACCTGCTCCATAAATTACATACGTGTATTACATTACATATGTCAAACAATGCTAATTCTAGTGACGCCTAGGCAGTGAGAGGTCTTTAAAGTTGTACATAGTCTATTTAAGACTTATCAGAAAAATGGTTTCAAAAGACTCCGAGCCAAATGTTTTCAAAATGTTTAATGTTTGTACAAAAGCTGAACTCATTTAGATTACTCCATAAATGTACATTATGCGATGCAGGTTAAGAGTTCAAATATTTACTCCTGTCCACTTTTCACTCTCTGCCCATAGAAACTCAGCATCTTCATCATATTGGGGGGCCGAGCCCACGTGCTTCGGCTTGCAGTCGCTGAAGTATCTTCCGGACACGTTTTCCAAACTGGGATCCAGAGCAGCATACAGGGTCGTCTGTGCGCCATTCCTAACCGTCTTTATAAAAATCCATATAAAAGGGGCTAGGAGTAACCTGAAAGTGATCCAAAAGTTAATAGCTGATGGGTGAATCAATTAGCAAACTTACTTTCCAAACCTCGATCCCAAAAACGGTGTGTTGCGGAACAGCTCCGTGTTCACTACTCCGGGATGTAGGGCATTAACCGTGACCCCAGTTCCCCGCAGGCGTTTGGCCAACTCCCTTGTGAAGAGGATGTTGGCCAGTTTGCTCTGACAGTAGGCCATCTTTCTGTCGTATGACTTTTCGCTATTCAGATCATCACGCTTGATTCTTCCGAACCGGTGGGCTATGCTGGATAGGACCACAACGCGACTGGGAGCAGAACTCTTCAGGAGGTCGAGGAGAAGAAGCGTGAGCAGGAAGTGGCCCATGTGATTAACTCCGATTTGCATTTCAAAGCCGTCCTCCGTCAGCATTTTGGGGCAGTCCATAATGCCGGCGTTGTTGATAAGAATATGGAGCTTGTTTTGCTCTTTCTTAAAGCTAAACGTATTACATTGAGTACCTTTAAGATATTCATAGAGCTGAAAAGGGAAATGTTTACCCAGCTGCAAAGTTCCGAATAGACTTCATGGAGCCCAGGTCCAATTCGCGTGCATGGATGTTTTCATTGTTGGTCGCTTCGATGATTTCTCGACGAGCATCCTCGCACTTTTTCAAGTCCCGACATGCCATGTATACAGTAGCTCCCCTGCGAGCCAGCTCCAGTACGGTCTCCTTCCCAATCCCCTGGTTACAGCCGGTCACAATCGCCACTCTGCCGGTCTCATCCGTCTTCGTGGTGAACTGACCCCCCTGCATGTATTGTCTGACGGGCTGGGGTTATATGGCCATCACCGAAAGTCGGGAAAACTCACCGGATAAAATATATTCCAATGACCGAAAGAGCTGACGCTGACCCATATGCCAGCGTGCTAAACAGGTAATCCGTAGGTGCACTCATCTCTCCGCTGGATCTGGATTCAACCAGCTTCAAGTGGCGACTGGCAAGATCAGGCCCCCTTACCCATTTTTTTATACGAGCAATATCAACATCTTGGAATGTCCATACTTGAAACATTAACGTGGACCGGTATAAAAATTGTTTCAGTTTAAGGTTGGAGGGTTTACGACTGGCGACTCGCCGAGAGAAATGGACGCTTCAGTAAGTTTTTATCGTATGGCCAAAGTTTGATCTGTAGAGTATATAAAATTGTAGTAACCATCGACCATAGGGTGTTGTAGAAATGGCTAGTACAAATGCTAACTAGAATAAATTTCAGATTCCCTTGAAAAGCTTCAATGAATAAGCCTAACTTATACTTATATCGATTTATGAAAATTACATTTTACGACCAACTAATGCGAATACGAGGGGAAGTAGTTAGTCTTCAATTTAATACCCTTGCATAATTTAATTGAAAGGTTCATCTCTCGACAGCTTTTCTGTAAATATGAATATATAATATGGATATATGTACATATATTATGGGTGTGGTGTATTTTTGGATTAAGCAATACTTAATTAATGTCACGTAATTTGTTCATTATTTTCGGCTTGTATCTCTCCATTTGTTTTGTTTGCGCCTTTTACTTTAATTGGGCCATTTTCGTTAATGGGAATAATACTAACACCTTAATTCGATTCGGTTAGCATACTGGCCGTAACCCACTGGCCATGTGCAATGAGCCAATGAGCCATTCAACCGGAGTCATGTTGTGCGTGACCGATTTCCGCCGGCTTCATAGGAAGCCAAGCCAAGTTCTCCATCGTTGGTTTTTTAAGGGCAGTGCCTGGACCATTTACGCAATCGCCTGCGGACTCCACTTCTTCAAGCTGCACTACAATGAGCGAACCAATCAAGTGGAGGAGACCCAGTACCATCGAACATGGTCCAAGATCGTGGTTGCCCTCAAGGTGGTATTGCTGGTCAATCCCTATCTGCAGTACTTCGTACTCGGACTGTTCATATATATCCATAGTACACTGGTGCAGAATAGCAAGGCCCAGAACTTCCTGATGAGTGTTATCGTGCTCAGCATCGTGGCAGGCGTCCTTCGGCGCCTTCTAATCTTTCTGCACCTGAAACGGGATCGCAGGTTCGTGAAGCATATAGTGAACGAGATCCTGCAAATCACCAGGGCGCTCGAGCAGAAGTTCGGTATGGAATATAAGTGCGACTTCATATTGCTAGTGGTATACTTGGTTAAGCTGTGGATACTCGCCGCTTTCCTGGATTCCTTATGGCACAAGCCCCACTTCCTCTCGTCCATCTTTCTCTACTGGGTGCTGATGGAGTACTGCTTTGCTGCCTACTTCGTTTACCAACTTATCCTGCTCAGCTGGTACCACACCATTATTTTGTTCCTGCAGCGCCTTATCGAGGACCATGAGAATCGGGCGGACATTGAGGGTCGCTACAATCGGCGCTTGATCCTGCTCTTCGAGCTACATCTGCGCATCAACAATCTGCACAAATACGTGCGGGACAACGTCTCCTGGCTGACGACCTCTGTTTACATGATGATCTTTACCTGCGTCTTTAACGCCGAACTGCTCATTGAATGCAGTCTGTTCGCCGGAGACGAGCTGGAGAACAAGCTCTACATCATTGCGGATGGTTGCTTGGGACCCGTCTGCATTCCGATACTGTATGTGCTGATCCTGGGCATGTGCACCGATCGATTTCGCGATGCCGAGATACAGCTACAGCAACTGTTCGTAATAGTTCATAGCTTGTTTATGAGGAAGGTTAAGCCACTCCTGCTAATCGCAATGGTTCTCGACAACGAGGTGAGATCTGCTTCCAACTGCCCGATTTCCTCAATTCATTGCCCGATTGCCTTTCCGCAGCACACCTCCTTGATAATTCACCAGAAGCTGAAGCCGCTCCAAAATATGATCATTCTGGGCATCACTTGCGACAGGGAGTTCGTCATGGACTACATAGTTACGGTGATTCTTACAGCATTATCGCTTGTGCAGTATACCATATCAACTGGCGGAAATGTTAGCGAATGCGAGACCCACAAATAGCTACCCATCCGAACCATACATTTTTGGACGAAAATTTTATTACTATTAATAACTGTGGAGCTGGTAGAACACAACAGTTGTTGTGTCTTTTCAAATCAGAACCCAATAATACTCATACGAAGGATGTATACTCGAAACCATAAAGATCTAAATGGTTAATAATATATATTAATGCGCTAGAAATGGTTGTATTTCTTTGTACAGATGTTTTTGAGCTCTGCGACTCAACAACGCAAGATTCTCCCTTTGCATCTATTGATTTGAATATGACACTTGTGCCTACCTAACATACATATTACCTACATCATTCGGGATACATCAATCAGGATACCGTGTACCTCGACTCGCAAATCCTATAATAGTTATTATTACTTGTTACAAGCCTTTGAATCTAGTATACCCTATTATTCTAAGAGTGCATTGTGCAATAACCATGGCTGTTGTGACATTAAAGTGGCTAGCCAAATCACAATATCCTAGTGACCTACAGCGCAATTGCCGCCCACTTCTCGGACTGCGCCCACAACCACTGGGCCATCTGGTCGTCGAGGGCAGCGGGCGCTACAGGAGCCAGAGTGCAGTCGCTGAAGTATTGACCCGATACTTTTTCGAGGTCAGGATCCAAGGCCGCATACAATGTGGTCTGGGCCCCGTTCTTAGGTGTCTTCATCAAGGACCAAAGGATCGGCCTCAAAACTGTTCTAAAAAAGGGCAACAAATTAACAATTGTATAACAAGTGTATTGAAAGAGGACACACTCTACCACATACTGAGCAAACTTCGTTTGGAAAAATATCATGTTCCTGGCTATCTCCGTGTCTGCTATTCCAGGATTAAGGGCGTTGACCGTCACACGCGTTCCTTCCAGCCGCTTGGCCAATTCACGCGTGAATAGTATGTTGGCCAGCTTACTTTGGCAGTAGGCTACTCCCTCGTCGTAAAAATAGGAGCTGTTTATGTCATCCACATTAATCCGACCCCGTGCGTGGGCCCTGCTGGCGACCACCACCACCCGACTAGGAGCTGACCTCTCCATCACATCGAGCAATAGGTTGGTTAGTAGGAAGTGACCGATGTGGTTTACCCCCAGGTGCATTTCAAAGCCATCTTTCGTCAATCTATGCGGTTCCCAGAATACTCCAGCATTGTTGATAAGAATGTGCAGCTCTCGCTGCTCTTTCTTGAAGCTGTTTGTGAATAAATTATTAGTTCAAAGGAAAGGCAATAGGTAATGGAATGACTCACTTTTCTGCAAACTTACGAATGGAATCCAGAGACGACAAGTCACACTCCCGTGAGAAGACGTTCGAGTTTCCAGTCACCTTGACGATTTCCCTTCGAGCTCTTTCCCCCTTTTCTTTATTGCGGCAGGCCATGTAGACGGTGGCTCCTCTCCTGGCCAACTCCAGCACTGTCTCCTTGCCCAGGCCCGTGTTTCCGCCAGTAACGATGGCCACTTTTCCCGTCTCATCGGTCTGCTTCCTGAACTTTCCGCCCTGCATATACAGCCTAATTCGGGTTAAAATACTACAAGTTAATCTGTGATAACTATTTTGTCGTCACTTTCATACGTCGTCGATAACGCTTCTCAGCGTTGCATTTTAAATTGGCCCCTCACTTACCTCACACAGAAGGCGATAATGCCGACAATCCCATGGGCCAAGAAAACAGGTGCTATGCCTTGCAGAAACCTTATAACAATTTCCATACTGGCAAGCGGTCCGCCCCTTTTCGTGGTATATTCCAAAGTGCCACCGCGGGCGTAATTTTGCGGGTTTTTAAGTGATCGCCGCAGCGATTACCGAACGACAACTGATAAAATTGATAGTAAAGGCTTCTGAGAGTGTTCTTTAATCACGGAACCTCCACCCAACACACTTACAATAGCTTATAGCGACAAGAAGCCGAAAACTGTTTTACTTTCCAGAGAGCGAAATTGTTTCATACTGCTGAAATGAACCTAAACTTTTGGACCGAAGGCTCGGGCTAAAATGTAATGGATATACGTATCTATTTTAAACAAATGATGTAGAAATTGCCCCTAACCGGTTTCGGGGTACGTAAGTTCGAACGCATACATGTCTTGAGCTTTCAACTCTTATTAGTCGGCCACGTTAAAATAACTAAGACAAGATAAATGGAAGATTTGTAGACTGTAAGAAACTGAAAATTTATGCGAAGTAACAGAGGGCTTGTCAGAAACATTTTGTACAATACGAACTATTGTATTTTAATCATTGCTGGCTTCGTCCACTTTTCACTGACTGCCCATAGCCATTTTGCCGTTTGGGTGTCGGTGGCAGCCGGCGACATCTCCTTTAGCTTGCAGTCGCTGAAATATTGTCCTGTCACTTTTTCTAGTTCGGGATCTAGAGCCACATACAACGAGGTCTGAGCTCCGTTCTTCGGAGTCTTAACAAAAGGCCAAAACAATGGCTTAACGAAGAGTCTGAAAATATAGATATTTCGTAAAAAGTTTTTTAATGGCTTCACATTATTATCTACCCAGAAAAAAAATTATTAAAGAATGCCATATGCCTGATTATTTCTGTGTCCACCACTCCTGGATGCAGGGCATTCGCCGTTACGTTGGTGCCCTCTAATCTTTTGGCCAACTCTCTTGTAAAGAGTACATTGGCCAATTTGCTCTGGCTGTAAGCCTTTCCTTCATCGTAGGATTTGTCGCTGTTCAGATCGCCAGTATTAATTTCTCCTCGAGTGTGCGCCAAGCTGGATACATTTACAATCCGACTGGGTGTGGATTTCTACGAATAAAATTGATATTAATTAGATTTAAGATCTAGAAAAGCTGTGTGGTACCTTGAGCAGATCCAACAGCAAATTGGTAAGCAGGAAGTGACCCATATGATTCACCCCCAGCTGAAGTTCGATGCCATCTGAGGTGAGAGATCTAGGACAGCGCATAACACCGGCGTTATTGATCAGTACGTGCAGGTGTTCCTGTTCCCTCTTGAAGCTGCGAATATGGAATGCGAAATAAACACAACTTTTTCCTTAGGGAGACTTACGCAGCAACAAAGTGGCGGATGGACTCCTGGGAAGCCAGGTCACATTGCCGGCAGTACACATATTTGTTCTTCGTTTCTAATACAATTTCCTCGCGAGCCTGTATGGGAGAAGTATTTAGCCGTGTTTTGAGGAATAATCTCAATGAAGTTCGTACCTCCTCACATTTCTTTAAGTTTCTGCATGCCATGTAAACGGTGCCTCCCCGCTTTGCAATCTCTCTCACCGTTTCCTTGCCGATCCCCGTGTTGGCACCGGTGACAATGAACACCTTGCCGGTTTCATTTGTTTCTTTGGTGAACTGACCGCCTTGCATAAGGTCCCTGTAAGGCGGTATAGAATGTGTGATCAAAACTAGGGAATTCTGTGGGAGAAGCAGAGCACCCACTTGACAAAGAAGGCCAGTCCCGTCGTCGTACCGGTGAGGCTCAGCCAGAACGCAGTGCGGCTCTTCAAAAACGCAAATAGTGACATTTTAGGAACACAAAAAATATAAAAATTAGATTAAACGAAAACAGCTGTGTTTACTCTGTTAAAACTAACAGCGCTTGTTAACAGAGAGTTATCGATATCTTCGGTCATCTGTGACGGAGCTTTCCCATTGTTGTTGCTCGTGGGCTGCTGTTGAGAATAAACTTTACACGTAAATAATCTAATTGCGTTAATTAATTGGCTTGAGCTAAACAAAAAGGTGTGATTTGATCGAGAGAAGGAACATAGCCGAGATCTGGGCCAGGAAATCCCGCCAAGGCAAGCAGGACAACAATGCGACGCAATGCGTAAGTCAGCGCCAACTCGACTGTTGTCTTTCCAAGAGATCCGAGTGTGATCGGTGTTCTCACCTCATCTGCAGGCGCCAGCAACATCACAATCAGGAAGAAATCGACCCCGACGACGTGGAAGACATCTTCGCCCGTCCCGCCTACGATGACGACGAGTTCGAAGACCTGCTCCCCCTGGCCAGGAGGCCCAATGGCCACGCACGCCTCGGGCGCTACGAGAACACGCTGGAGGTGAAGGTCCAAGAGGGAGACACACTCCAGGCGCTGGCCCTGCGCTTCCACTCCTCTGTGGCGGACATCAAGCGGCTGAATAAGATCGACCGCGAAAACGAGATCCACGCACATCGGGTCATTCGCATTCCGGTCACAGTGCACAACGTCCTGCTGGGCAACGGGGGCCTTGAAGCTCTGCCCGCCGTCCACCGTAGCGGGAACAACAGTCCTAGGCACAACATTGAGCGTGAACCAGCTCCTGAACGCAATCCCCTCGAAGATGCGCGCCAAATGCTGGATGAGCGACTCCTGGTGGCGGCGGTAAACGCCTCAGGCGCCGTGGAGCACGACCAAGCATCGACGAGCAGAGCGGCTGGACAATTCTATGAGGGAGCCCAGGGTGCGCCCAATGACGAAGGTGAGTTTAGAAACTGTAGTTGGGAAAGAATATTTCGCAGTTCGCCGCGGTTTTCAATTTTACTTAAAATACCACTGCTGATGAAGAAAGGTTAGTGCTGAGTTTATACAAGTACGTGTTTATATACATACATCTAAATTAAATTAAATAAAAATTCCAGTAGTGTAAAGGGTGCGCAAATGTATCAATGATATTACTAATATGATGGGAGCTTTCCATGATTACTGAAAAGATATCAGTGCTTAAAAATGTTTTTTTATCTATTATCTACCAATTCCAAGTAAAAACAACACATTCGCATGCTATAAGCTAAGAAAGAAAATAAACCTACATTTAGAAATTTTGTGTATTAAATATTTAAGCTTCTGTCTCTAATAAGTTTATTTCCAATTGTAACATAGAAATATTCTTATTTGAAAAGTTAAAGGTTTGTATTTTAACAGACCAGGTTAAGAGTGACTAAATATCGATAGTTTGCAGTATAAATGTCAGTGTTGAAAAAATATGTATCGATACGTCGATAGCTCCACTGATGCTTCTCCCATCTCTATGCCAAATTGTTCAGTCATTCTCGTCGTAAAACAAAAGAAAAACATCGCCTAAATTCATTTTTTGCCTTAAAACCGTACAATTGCAATCATACAAGATGCCGGATTATCTGGGCGACGACCAGCGTAAGGTGAAGCACGATGAGAAGGAGGACAAGGAGATCAAGTCCCTGGATGAAGGCGACATTGAGCTGCTCAAGACTTATGGCCAGAGCCAGTATCACAAATCCATCAAGAGCATTGAGGAGGATATTCAGAAGGCTGTGAAGCAAGTGAACGAGCTGACTGGAATCAAGGAAAGCGACACGGGTCTGGCGCCACCAGCCCTCTGGGATTTGGCCGCCGACAAGCAGATCCTGCAAAACGAGCAACCCCTCCAGGTGGCCCGCTGCACCAAGATAATCAACGCGGATTCCGACGACCCCAAGTATATCATCAACGTAAAGCAGTTCGCCAAGTTCGTGGTGGACCTGGCCGACTCGGTGGCCCCCACCGACATAGAAGAGGGAATGCGTGTAGGCGTCGACCGCAACAAGTACCAGATCCACATTCCTCTACCTCCCAAGATTGATCCTACGGTGACCATGATGCAGGTTGAGGACAAGCCAGACGTAACCTACAGCGATGTGGGCGGCTGCAAGGAACAGATTGAAAAGCTGCGCGAGGTGGTGGAGACGCCGCTGCTGCACCCGGAAAAGTTCGTCAATCTGGGTATTGAACCGCCCAAGGGTGTGCTTCTATTTGGCCCACCTGGAACGGGAAAGACCCTCTGTGCCCGCGCCGTTGCCAACCGCACTGACGCCTGCTTCATCCGCGTTATTGGCTCCGAGCTGGTGCAAAAGTACGTAGGTGAGGGCGCCCGCATGGTGCGCGAACTCTTCGAAATGGCGCGATCCAAGAAGGCTTGTCTCATCTTTTTCGACGAAATAGATGCTATCGGTGGAGCCCGTTTCGACGATGGTGCTGGCGGCGACAACGAGGTGCAGCGCACCATGTTGGAGCTTATTAACCAACTAGATGGTTTTGATCCACGCGGAAATATCAAGGTGCTGATGGCTACCAACCGACCTGACACCCTGGATCCGGCGCTTATGCGACCCGGACGTCTGGACCGAAAGGTTGAGTTCGGTCTGCCTGATCAGGACGGTCGGTCGCACATCTTTAAGATTCACGCCCGCTCCATGTCCGTGGAGCGCGATATTCGCTTCGATCTGCTGGCGCGTCTGTGTCCCAACTCAACGGGTGCTGAGATCCGGTCAGTGTGCACGGAGGCAGGCATGTTCGCAATTCGGGCACGTCGCAAGGTGGCCACAGAGAAGGACTTCCTCGAAGCCGTCAACAAGGTTATCAAGAGCTACGCCAAGTTCAGCGCCACTCCCCGCTATATGACCTACAACTAAGTTACATTTATTAGCACTATTTTGTATCCTCTGCAAACTGTAACACATTCTGCAGCTGGCAATTTATAAAATAAAGCGAAATCTATACCTCCACGAACTGAAAGCTGAGGTTTATTATATATTTTAAAACTATTCTAAGCAATGTCTTTTAATTCTGTAATAAATCATGATCTCTTAACTTTGTCTGCAGCCAACATGGAGCAACCCTACGAGGAAAGTGCAGCTCTACTTAACCACATGGTGGACAGACACGCTCCGCTGGTGCGTCCCATTCCTGGACCCTCTTTGAGTGCCATCGACTGGTCTGGATCAGATTGCGACTTGTCTTGGATATGTCTACTGATCTTCATACTCGCCTTGTGTGTCGTCATACCGTTGGTCTACGTCATCTACCTGGCCGAGCACCCACATCACAACCATAGTGCCCAGTAGTTGGGTGATCATCATTCCAAACGGCACCTCCTCCCCTGGCACTCTCACTCTCTCAGATGAGCCTGGCGTATTTAAAATGCAACCCCAGGCGACGGAATTTATTTTTATACCTATGCGCGTATCTTTGTATTGACTCTTGTTAAAAATAATAAGGTCTTTGTGGACAGAACTTTTAGATTACCACGATTTGGGTGCTTCCAAGATGCATAGGCTTGTCTATGCTCCGAATCATTTCTGGCAGTACGAATTCAAGAATCCTAGGATCCGATTGTGATGTGAATATTAATCATAACCCCGATATTTTTGCTTTTATATATGTTTAATTGATTACAAGTATGTAACATTTAAACTAGTACGGGTAAAGTGAAACATTATTCAGCTGAAGTTGGGAATAGTTTATCTTACGCCTAAAAAGTACATAATACATATCTTAGAGCTAAATAAATAGTATCCATGGATAAAAGAATTATGTAATAGTATATACGAACTACAATTAACAATGGCGCATGCTAAGGGCCAATTGAAGTTAAGTACTTTGTTTCCGTGATGTTTCGACTGGGAAATGGAGGCCATGGCACATGATATTTGGCGGGGATTTGGTTTGGATCATGGGCTGGGTGCTTTGCCATTGTCGTGCATTTTCCCCTCCGGGAAGATCAACCAATGGTCGCACACCAACAAAACTGCATTCGTATATTCACTTGAACTTTAAATTCTCAAAGAAAGCAATATTGCTCCGGAGAAAGCCGTGGCGAACGGGCACAGGACTCGCCGGAGAGGCCACAGGTGGATTGGCCTCGGAATGTATGGAAGGATCCCTGAAATTAAAGGCAATGTAGAATAGTAATAACTCGAGTAAGGTTCTCTAAAGATCTAACGTTTCGAGTGATGACAAGTCTGAGGCGATCGTAGACTCATCGGCTACTTCTGCCATGGAGACAGCGTGCTCCAGTTTGTGCCGCTTGGCCAGAGACGTGTTTGGCTTATCTGGTGTGTCTGGCGGGGCTGCTATTCTAACCTACAAAGATGATAATTTTACTTGATTAAACTACCTATTAATGTGAGGTTCATTTCAATTTTCTTACCTTGGCCCGCCATCTTCGTTGGGGTTGTGTGTGCTTGCTGGTCAGGAGGAACGCCTGCGCCAGAGCCTTAACAGATGGCATGGAATGGGCCACCTCATCTTCGATGACGGGCTTCTCAGCCGCGGGAGTTGTTGTTTCCGGCTAACGATAGGGCAGTGCGTTAGCAAACATTACCAAATAAACCATCTACCGAGTTACTCTTACCACATCATCTTCGTCGACGGATAGCACCTGACTGGGATCGATGAGGCGCCGCTTAGGCTGCAAAAATCTAAAAGCAGGAGGAGTGGATCCCCGCGTGGGTGTACTAGCAGGTGATCCTATTGTGGGCACCGAATCGCCAGGACCGAACTGAAGAACCACAGGACGCTCCCGCTTATTGGACACTGACGAGTCAATAGATGAAGATACCGAAGGTAAAGCACACTGGGCGGACTCCATGGATGAAGTGGTGGAGTCGCTAGGCTGCTGCTCTGCTGGAGCAGCCCTGATGACCGTTGTTTCCTGCTTGTTAAAGTCGTAAATGCGAACCGTATCGGATTCATCGCTTGTGTTTGTGGTCGTGGTTTGCAGGGAGTACAGCGAGGGATTCGATTGCGAATCCAGGGACTCATCCAGGACTTGGACGGGCGTGGCTTTGTACACCGATTCCTGCGGCGGATCCTGCTCAGTGGCAGGTTTGCTTGCCTTTTGAGCCTTTTGGTAAAACATTATCGGTTGGTAGTTGACAGTTGGTTTTTGTAGGTTCGTGTTGTTTGGTTTGTGGTTAGTGTACGTGTTTAGGATTCGATGGAAATAAGAAGTGTGGGCGTTTTAGTATTGAATATTAGTGTAGGCGTGGGTTGGATCTAGAGTTTAGCTGATGTGGTGGAGTTTTTGGGTGAGAACGCTAAGGCAGCAGCATGCAGGCAAGATTATCGTTTACAGGTCGTTACATTCACTTGACTTCGAAACAAATGCTGTTAGTCAGATCTAAATGACTAATTCGGCTAGTTCTCGGTTTGGTACTCACCAATTCGCAGTGATTATTGGGATACTGGTACTAAAAACATTTGTTTCAGTGGTTCAGTATTTGCTTTGTTTGTTGGTTGGTTTATTGTGTGGCTTTATTTGGAATTACTGCATTATAGATCTCTAGATATTGCTAGGCATATGTGTATGGTGTTTCGTAAGAAAGAGCGTTAGCGGTGTGCATACAGATACGGTACAGGATTTATCATATTATTTCATAAAATTAACAGCAAGTATAATGATTAAAAACAAACGTTGCATACTCTAGGGCATTAGCATTACGTAAGTGGTATTAACTAAAGGTACGATCAGAACACTAGCTCGACCCTCTCATTCGTGGTTGGTGCAACAGGTGGCGGTGCAGTGGAAAGGTCATCGGATGCCCATCCAATGCGAGAGATTCGCTGAGAGATGCCTGCCTCCTTTCCCGCTTTTCGATATTATGTTATTTTTGTAATTGGTATTCCCTTCGATGCCCACCCTATTCTATGTACAGAGAACTTGGCTTTGCTATACTGACTAGTGTTTAACATCTGACTAAGCTATGCATAATTTGGCAAATATACATGGGGGTTAGACCCAAAAGATCCCCAGAGTCCCCAGATCCTAGAATAGCAGACTGTTGCTGTACTTGGCGTCCGCACCGCTGAAGCCGTTCAGGCAGCTGTCCACCCCCGAGTCGCCCTGGTCCTCCGTCTCCGGCCGCAGGGCCGGCTTCCCGCCCAGCGACTCGCTCTCGAAGAGCGGATTCATGACAAAGTCCTTCGAGGTGGCGGACACCGCCCGGAAGCTATTGCGCTTGAGGTCCTTGTGCAGCAGCTGCTTTTCAAACTGGGTGAGGACGCCGGCGGAGGGCCCACCTGCTGCTGGACGTCTCTTGGACACGGACGAGCCGAAGGACATGCCGCTGCCATTACTGTGCAGGCTCAACGAGGACTGTGTGTGTCGCTTGGGCAGTGAACTGTAGCTGCTGCGCCAAGAGCGCTGGGATCTCAGGTCGAAGTCGTCGTCGTCACCCAACCCCAAACTCGATTCGCGGTAATGGGACGCCGAGGTCGCAGGTCTTTCTAGGGGCACCGATCTCTCGTAGCCCAACGAGTGGGAGGGGCAGTGGAAGGGGCGACTGTTAATGAACTTAAGTGAACTACTGCGGCGCACTGGCGTGGATAGGGTCCAATGAGAGAGGTCGGCAGCGGTGCTCTGAGCTTTATTTGAAATGCGGCCATGCGGTGGATGTGGTTCTGGTTCTTGATTTACCTCGTTGATCACGATGTCCTCCACATCCTCGGGTGCGCTGGTCGTAGCGGCGTTTCCACTCCCCGTGCTGTCGGTGGCCGTGGGAGCATTGTTAATGTAGTAGTCGCGGCTATAGCTGTGGATTAGAGATTCACAGTAGTTACTTAGACTTGGCATACTTGTAGGTGTCTTGTCTGTCTCCCAAACTCACCGCTTGTAATCCGTTTTCGGCGGATCCGCTGGCGGATCCGGATTTTCCGTCAGCGCGGATGCAAGTGCTTTTTGCTCAGCACTCGGACTGATGTTGGGCACATCCATGTAGCGCTCCTGGGTGCCACTGATGCGTTGCTTCAGGGCCTCCGGGGAGTAGGGATTATTGGGCATCTCGACGGCGTTGTACCACTTCTTCACCTCGCGCTCCGCAATGGAACCTGGAAATGGTTAGGATCAACATTGTTTTGGAGGTTATTGGTTTGCTCCTAAAGGGTGAGATCAACCGAACTTGAACGAGCTTGGAAAATCAGAGTGAACGGAAAGTAATTAACTATCTAGGGCTAAGCTATTCTCTCTGAAAAGTTGTAGTTTAGTAAATAATTTTGATCGTCCCAATTACAAAAGAAAAAAAATGTTCTCCAGTAAAACGCGTTTTGTTTGATTTCTATTGAAATTCGCAATTAACTTCTTTATTACAACATTTAAGAAGGGTAAATATTTATGTTACACTATTATGATTACAAGGAAGTGTGAATTTATATGGCAAAGTCTTTGAAATCAAACAAAACCTTGAAAATAAAATTAGGCATATTGACTTTCAAGAACCTATTGCTAATGTCATAGCACTAAGTTTTTCATTTGATTAGAGATTAATGGGGACTGCAGAAATTAAGAGATTTCCATAGACAGCTAGTAATTACTTTCAGTTCCTTACGTTTCAATGGTAAATAGGTCGGCTGATCCGAAAGCCAAGGATCACCACACACAGTACAGTAGAGCTGGGCTAACATAAACACATATTCAAGCAAACGAAGAGGGAGGACAAACACCGAGAGACGACAGTTATGGCCACAACCGAGTGTTACCTGGCACGAAGCGCCGCAAGAGTACCACATCGTCATCGGCAACATCGTCTGGTTGGGCACCCGAGGATCCGCCGTTTGAGAGCTCGATAGCATAGCTACCGGACCATCGAAGGGAACCATTTGTTAGTTTTCCATTGGTGCGTCTACTTCCCGATGTGGGGTTGTTAGTTTGGGTTAGAGGAAGAAGCAGGTGGGTGTGCACTGTGTTGTTAGAGCTTGTGTTAGTATTAAGGGCTCGCTGATCGTCTAGGACTAAGACCCTTTGGCTAACAAATTCCTGTTCGGAGTCACCATCTGCATTGAAAGTCTCGCAGGCAGTGGAGGGTTCACTCTCATCGCTTTGAATGGACTCTGAACTTAATTGATCTGAGAAAAGAATTTCGTTGATAAAGTTATATGTGATTTCGCTCAAACTAAACGCAATGGTGGAGTCAGCTTCTACTTCTAGTTCATCAGCCATATCACAGGAAGTTTGGCTGGCCATATCTAGTCTTAAGATTACATTATCACCTACAGTGGCATGGTCTTCTAAATGCTTTAAATGATCGTCAAGCCTATCTGAAGCGTGTATATCTGAACA
This sequence comes from Drosophila erecta, assembly GCF_003286155.1. NCBI lineage: Eukaryota > Metazoa > Arthropoda > Insecta > Diptera > Drosophilidae > Drosophila > Drosophila erecta. Next base: position 19,388,649 of record NW_020825200.1, read on the forward strand.
AGCGTCATGCGCGATACAAGTTTCACTTTGGAAGTCTAGCGACTTATCGTTGTTTTCTGTACTAACAATACACGGAGACGCCAATGTATCTATACTATCCAAATTATCACACTCAATTTGGGAATCTAAATCACACTTATGCATATTTTGTATGCTTAATATAAATTCGGACCTATCAGTATGTACGCTAAGATCATCTACCACATCAGTTTCAGTCTTATCCGTCTCAAATGCAAAGCAATTGTCTACAAGGTGAATAGGGTCAACTTCAGAGATTGGAGTTGCCGCCCTGCCTGTTGGGGGTTGAGTGTCCGGGGTGCAATCTAAGCTGACTTCATTCAGTTCCTCAAACAGGCTAGAATGGGAATCATACGCAACTTCGTCTATGCTGTCATCCAGGGAGTCAAAGGAGCTAAGGTACTTGTGCATGATCAAGGAGCGGCGGCGCCTTCGTTCGATTGTGGCCTGCAGTCGCTTGTCTTTTATGTAAAACTTGCAAATGGTCCCGAAGAGGTTGACTGGCTCGGATCTTCTGGGTGAGTCTGCATCGCTCGGTGGTGTGTCTAGGATGTTCGGCTGTCTTCGCAGATACTTGTGGGTGGCTTTCCCTAGAGCGAAACAATCGCCATTGGCGGAGTCTACCGATGTATTTTGGTGTATACCTTCTGTTGCAGGATCCGCTGCGATTTCCTGTGATTCCTGGTCTATACTGGCTAGCTGGGCATCGCTTGATAAGTCCGAATTCGCAGTTACTGATTTTAATACTACATCATCCTTCTTTAAATTATCTTCACCGCATTGCGCTTCTTCATTAGCGTTGCTCTCTGTAGATGCTGTATCGGAAGGAGCTTCAACAGGTGCGGATGTAATATCTTTATCCACCGGATCATTATTTCCTAATGATAGAGGTTGTTCTTCTTGAATACATTCCACTGGGATTGGTGGTGTGCCCCTAGCAACTTCAGCACTACGTGGCTCTGAAACAATTTCTGCCGTCTCATTCTTGGTTTCCTCTGTGAGATCAGAGGTTTCTATTTCTGGAACAAATTCCAATGGCATTACTGGTGCGGCAGGCACAAGCTCTTGAGCTTCCGAAGCTACGACTTGCACATCTGGAGTACTTTCAGCATCCATAGGTGATGGGGCTTCCGTTTCTGGTTTCGAATTAGTTTCCAAAGAAGCTATGGCGTTTTTATCTGCAGATTCCGGAACGATTTCCACAGAAGAGGGTTCAGTCAGCATGCCCGATCGGTCTTCCATATCAACAGGATCTTCTTGTAGAAGAACTTGTGCAGGTTCTAGTAAATCCTCAGTGCATGAAACTGGTTCTGGAAGAGGGTTCTCAAGAGCTTCCGGGTCAAAATCCTCTGATTCATTTTGAATCCTCAACGCGGCTGGTACCGACAAAGGAACTGATTCCAGTTGAGGAACAGAGTTAGCGGAATCCACACTGGTATATTCAGCTACGGGAATAGGTGGTTCCAAAGCGACAGACTCAGCAGCTGCTAAAGGTTCTCCATCGCTGCTCTCTGCTTTCAAAACCCTTTTTTCAGTTTCCAGCGAGCTCTCCACCGCTGAAGTATCCACGGCAACTGGGTTCACCTCAACTACATCCACATTTTCAGTTTCTAGCATAGGTTTCGTAGACGGTTGGGTCTCCAAGTCCGAAGGTTGTGTTTGTATGGTTACATTGGTTGGTAACGATTTAGGAACTGATTGATCTTGAGCAACAAGAATTTCTGGTAATGCACGATCCAGATTGGTAGATTCCGCTTGGCAAATCGTTTCTAAGGGCTCCAAAACTACTGATGGTTTCCCATCGATGCTCGTCGATTCTTCCACCGTTAACGCAGTAAAGTTCAACTCTGAAGTTTCTTTTTCCAGTTGATTGATTTCAGGGTCCACACCGATTTCATTATCTGCACCTGCAGATTCTGCCTCTGCCACAAAATCCGTGTTCTCTAAGGAATCTAGGGCTCGCTCCACAGGGTCAGATAGTTCCACTGCGACAGAATCATTCAGAGGAATTTCCTCAGGGGCGGGTTGATTCACTTCAGCAGGTAGTACATATGGCAGGGAATCTTCGCTTCGCTTGACAGGAACAGATGATTCCACTGCGATAGAATCAGTCACTGAGACTTGAGTTGCCTGACCCACTGAATCCTGTTCAAGCGGCGTCGTATCTTTTGCTGATTCTTCTGGATCCCAAGCGCTAGCTTCGCTTTGGGAAACGATTTCTACATGAGCAGATGGTTCCTTTGGATCAGCTTGGATAATTTCCAAGGATCCAGTTGAATCCAATGCATCAGATTGTGTTGTTTCCTGCGGCATTGTATCTTCTATAGTTGGTGACTGGACCACTGCAACTGGTTCAACTACGGTATCGAGTGGTTCAGAAGCTATTACTTCGACTGGGGTGGCTGGAGTAGAAGGGTTTGGTTCCACAGCGCGAGAATTCTGCTCAGGCACTCCATCTGCAGTCGTAATAGGTTCCATTGCAACGGATTCTGCTCCTATACTAACGTTTAGTAAATCCTCCTCGACGGATTTGTTCTCTGGAATTTGTTGCGGTGCTGATGCAACTTTATCTTGGAGAAGAACTTCTGCAGAAACTGGCTGATCAATAACTACAGGATCGCTGTCCACAACGTTGGACTCTAGTTTTTCCACAGGTGGTTGTTGTTCTTCTACGGTTGACTCTGCTTCCGGAACAATATCCAAAGGAACGTGGATTGGTGGTATCTCTGTGCTAAGTTCCACATGCGATGAGGGGTTCGATGCAATTATGTCTGGGGCCACTTCCGTAGTGGGTAGAGGATCCACATTTTCTTCGGCTTCCGTACTATCTTCTTGCAGATCCACTGCATCAGCGCTTTTTTGTGAATCTTTTTCTAAGGATTCGGTTAGTACTTCCTCATGTGGTGTATGTTCAACATCAAGAAATTCGGACTGGGTCTCTGGTGGATTTTCACCTTTTTCCGCAGATATTGATTCTTGAATAAGGTCCACCGGCTCTGGCACTTTTACTTCGACCGTTACAGTTTCTTCAGGGAGTGTGGCATCAGTGACCGATTGCATCTGTATAGCTTCATTTGCTTCAATTTCTTCAGCTGCGAGAGATGCAGTTACATAATCCGTTTCGGGAGGAACAGGCAGTTCTGTTGATGCTCCATCCGTAGCCGTAGGAGTTTTTTCAACAGACGTTGTTCTTTGGACAGCCACATTTTGTGTGTCCAAACCCACTTCCACTGGCTCGGCGGTATCTTTTTCCGCTTGCTCAGAATAAGTATCCGAATGTTGAATAGGTGCTATCTGTAGAGCTGCTGTTGCATATACTATGGGTTGCACTTCATCTCCTGCTGGGATAGGTTCAACGGATTCCACTACGGATTCAGCTTGGAGAAAATCTTCTGTTGTAGTAGGAACAATCTCCACATGTGCTTGAGATACCATTTCCTCAATTTCTATATGAGCTGCATTTTCCACGTGCTCTGGTTGTTCCAGTGATTGTGACTGGGTATCCAATACAAACCCGGATAGGGAAACAGCACCAACAGATTCAGATTGTGCAGGGAATTCTACAGATACTGGGAGTCCCATGTCGACCAATTCTATTGGTAATTCAGTGGTGGCTTCCGAATCTAAGGTATTGCACGGTATTTCTTGAACGTTTTCTATAGCGTGTGTAGCATCCATTGGAACCGTCGGTTGTGGTTCTACTGACATGGCTGGCTGCTCAATAAGATTTTCCGGATTAATTTCGTTTTCCGTATCGATGGACTCCGCTTCAGCTAATCTTGTTGGTATCATTTCCATAGGCTCAGGGTTTTCTATTGCCATGGCTTGTGTTTCTGGGTCAGTTTCCTCAAGCGATGGGGGTTCCAAAGCAACTACGTCCGAAACAACTTCTATGTCCGGTAGGGGATTAACTGCAACGGGCTGTTCTGCTTGGGGATCCACTGCACAAGATTCCGACTCTGGAATCGATTGAGACGCTGTAAGTTCTTGAAGTTCATCTTGAAGTTCAATTGACGGGTTATTTTCGAGTTGAACTATTTCTGAAGATGGTGTAATCAGATTCGCAATTTTTGTTTGAGGATCTGATTCACGGAAATCAGATGAGCTATCTGGCTCTACGGGATTTGATGGTTCAACTGGGGCAGATTCTGTAACTCCTTCAGACACTGAAGTCTCCGCGCCAACAAACTTCACTTGTAGGGCAACTTCAGTAGGAAATGGTGGGCTTATCGTTTCAATTGTCAATATACCTTCTTCTGAAATGGCTTGCGATTCTGCAGCATTGACATCTAATGCAACTGGCTGATTTTCTGAATCTATTTCCACAGAAGCTGGTGGGACAACAGTTTCTTCAGCTTGTGGCTGGGTTCCTGCGATGGAGTCTGTCTCAATTGGGACATCTACAGTTTCGCAGACATTCACATCGACATTCTCTCTAAGAATCCCTACAGAGACCGAATTTTCCACGGCTGCTGGGAGTTCCGTGTCCACAGATTGTGGCGAATCCACTGTAGCACCTTCTATAGGAGTTGATTGCACGGGTGCCGCTTCTTCTAAAGGTAGCGATGAATCGATTGCAATGTTTTGAGGCTCGGGTGAGTTCACGGGAGCAGATTGAGTTAGGTCATCAGCGTCTACAGGCAATTGCGGGTCCACTATTTTTGGTTCTGAAACGGTTTCGATTGGGACTGATGTGCTCTGTGAATCAACTTCAATAGTTCCTAGTTTATCCACTTCTGTTCCACTGTCTACAGGAACAGGTATGAGACTAGGCTCAGGGAGTGCCGCTGCTATGGGGTCTGCAATCATTTCCGGAATTGGGTCTGGTAAATTTGCTGTCGGATCCCCTGTGTCGAAGTTGGTTTCCAGGCCGTGATTCACTCCGATGGATTCTGCTCCAGGATTGAACTCCATAGGTGCTTGTAGATCCTCACACTGATGTTCTTGAGTTTGCACAGTTTCAGGAACGCATTCCAAAGGCTTTGGCGGTTCCAAGTCCAGCGAAACCAAATTTATAACTTCTGGTGGATCCACTGAGTGTAGCTCGGAATAATCAATTACAACGGGATCTGGAACGTCACAAATCACTGGTATTTCTGGTCCAGTTTCCACAGGCAATGAAACAGATTCTGGTGTTGGATCTACTTTAATTGTTTCCACGTAAGATTGGACTTCCGGGACAATATCCGAAGAAGATGTTAGTTCTGGCACATTCTGCACGTTCTCTAGAGGAGTAATATCATCGGTATTCATCTCCGAAACAACTTCTACTGTCGCTAATTCGGGAACAGCTTCTGCAGGATTCTGAGGATCCGAAGCAGTGGATTTGATATCTTGGGGCAGTTCTATTGGCGGCGGCGGCGGTTCAATCTCAGGTATAAGGTTTAATTGTGGAGGAGGTGGTAGCACATCCATTTGAACAACGCCCTCCTGGTCTCCTGGGGATAATTGCTCAGTAGAAGTAATCCCTTCGAGCGGTGGATGTTGCACGAAGTCGACGTTTTGCTCTGGGCCAGCTTCTGAAGGCTCTGTGTACTCCTCTTCAATGATGTCCAGTGAGTGAGCGTGCACCAGGTCCACTGTGCGAGCGTTGATCTCGGCGAGGGCCAAGTCACTCAGCTCTTTGAGGGTGTGCATCTCACTGGGCGTCATTCCAGCAGGCTGTTCAGATGCCGGAACAGCTAGCATGGGTCCCAGCGCCATGGCTGCCAGGATCTCGATCACCGATGGCACAGTATCGTGCATCTGCCCCTCATCGATGTACTCGACGGTGCTAAAGCCAGTGCAGCCATCGAGGCTGGACAGCTCCTCGGATTCGCCGTGGGCTGTAACACAAACGACTGCTAAATGCCGGTGCTTTAAGATCACGCACAAGTGGACTGAGTTACTAAAGGAGGGGTTCCGGGCTGTCTACACCTAAGAAGCTATCAACGATCAAGCGAGCTAGTTATCTAGGTAAGGGGTTAGTTAACTCTTAGCAATAAATATGAGATTCTATAGTTGGAGGTACATAAGGTGAGTTCATGAAAGTTACCTGCAATGGGAGTGTGCTCTGGCTCCTCGTGCAACAAGTCATCCTGGAATATCATGGGTGGAGGAGGTGGCGTTGGAGATGGCGCCTTAATATCAGAAGGCACTGCCATCGGGGACACCACGAACTCATTGGTGGTCTCTGTGAATGCCGGCTCATTCTCCTCCAGCAATGTGTGGGACGTGAGACTGGTGCGATCCACGAGCTCGTCGAGGACCAGCTTGGTGTTTTGGCCGCCAATAAGATGCTTGCTCAGGAGGCGATCGTTAAGATCGTTGCATCGCAGCAAATCCAGAGAGCTCTCCTCGATGTCCGAGCCCATCTCCGACAGATCGCTCACCTCGTCGGTGGTCTTATCCCCAATCTGGGCACGTACGTTCTCCCTTGGTGCCGGCACTAGCATGCCAATGCTGCTCGGAGTGGCCGAGCTGCGTTTCTTCTTGAAGAGCCAGTTGTCCTCCCAGTTTCCATCACCGATCATGCCCGAGGAGATGGATCCAATATCTAGAAGGGAAGTGAGGGTACCTTTGTAAGCCCAGGGAGTTGTATTTGAGGCAGGTGTAGTCACTTACCATCCTCGGATTCGGTGACGGATGCTGAAAAGTCTGGCAGTGGCACCATGTGTGCGGCTATATAGTCACTGAGCACAGATTCCCTTTCCAAGTCCGTCTTCAGGGACTGGGACTTGCCATTCTGTAATCCTCCACAATTAAAGTTTGGCCAGTGGGTTTAAACTAAAAGTCACTTACATCCAGTCCGATTTCATGGTCGGTGAGGCTGCAATCACTTCGTGGTTCAATGGAGCTTCCGGACGTGGTGCTCAGCGCTTCGGCATTGAAATTCTCGTCAATGTGGCGACCACTCAAGTCCGGCGTGCTCTCCGCCGCCAGCCTTGTATTTCCTTCCTTGTCCGCAATCTGGCAAAGAAACCGCAATGGAAAAATAGCGAAATTTTAGCCCATCGGCCTTGGCATTGTGCAACAGCAATATGAGTGTTGTTGAACCCCAGAGTTCCCGATTTCCCGATCTACCGACTTGTTGTGGGTCAACTGCTTGTGAGGAAAAAGCCCCTAAGCTGATTATACCCGGCAATATTAGCTACTACGACACTTGACGACCAGTCCCTCGTTTCGTCATCGATTACCAGTCCCTATTGATTGAGTGCCTGGACGAAGTCAATTACTGGCGAAGTTGCAGAAGCGGAATTTGATAAGGCAATTGGGCAGTTTAACGCTGACGGATTAGTGACGCTGTGATAAGATCGAAATAGCACTGCTGATATGGCTCGCTGAATCATTTCACCAGCTGCCCACGTTTATAGCTTCAGCAATCACACATATTTACTTGATCGCCTGGATCAGCCATAATCCTGGGTGGGCTGATGAAACCTATGCGACTTTCCAGCAAATTGATTTATCCAATTAGCTTTGGAATTGATTCTGCTTTTCTTCCGCTATGTACACCAGGTGGTTGACTAAAACGTCTGCACGGGCAAGACAATGGACTGCAACTAATTAGCCTGGTCCGTTTCGGCGATGTGCCAACTGGAATAGCGAAGCCGTCCAAGTGCAGGTCGAATGAAAGCGAAAACTGGGCGAAATGGGCCAGTTAAAATGGTGGAAATGGACTCTGCACAGCTCTCCACAGGGGAGGGGTGTTGGGTACTTCCACAGGTGGTGATGGGTGTAGGGTTCCGGATAGCTTACCTTATTTAGCACCGCTGTGGCCAGCAGATCCTGGTAGACCTTCGGCTCGAAGTAGTGCTCGGTGCGATGGCGCCGCTTCAGCCCGTTTCCGTTGGCCAGCTCGGAGACGTGGGATCTGGTGTCCAGGCTGATCTCCGAGACGGCTCCGCTGGCGCTCAGGGAGGAGCTCCGCAAGGTCTCCGCTATGATGGTCTCGATGAGACTGCGTAGTCGGGTCTGCGAGAGGTCGGTCAGCTCGGAGTCCGCATTGTTGTTGTTATTATTATTGTTGGTATGGCCATTTACGATGGCCGGAAGATCTGAAAGCAAGTGTCTTTGTGAGCTTTGTGAGCAGAATTTACAAGACCCGGAATGCCAGCCGAAACCACATAGTACAAGATATGCTTGGTTAGCAGAGATCGATACAATAAAAGTGAAAACTCGGTTACTTCTAGACTAGCGATTATGAGTGTGTGAAAGGCGAAGAAAGTAAGTGACTGAGTGAGTGTGTGAGTGTTTTAGCCATACCTAATTTCACCTCAATGACGTAAACCACGTAAAAGACAATTACGGCCAAAACGGCATACATGCCAGTGACTAGGCCCAAAGTAAAGTCCATGCTGCATGCATATATACGTAGATTTACTCGCAAATATCGTATGCGTCTGGTATCGCTGAACCGTTTATATCTCGCCTGTTTGTTTATTTACTTTTGTGTTTCGGTTTTGTTTGGAGCATTCATTGATATAACGGTCGGCTGGACTGCTAATTATATTGAGCACATATTTGAGTTTGGTTTTTTGTTGGCTTTGTTACCCTAATTGAGCTGAAAACATAAATTTGTCACCGCCTCCCCTAAACGCTTGAACAACCGGAGCTCCCCGAGCTTCGAGCGACTCCAGTCAGGCTGAAAATCGCGACTTCGGTTCGCATATTTATCATTTTCCTTTGACATGCTAAGTCTATTGACGTATTACGGTAAATACCACTATCATAATGAATAACCCCGAGTTATCTATTTTGCGTTACAATGCCGCCCGAATTCTTTATCTACTTATGTCTAGCTGCCCGAACAGCTTGTCCCCCGTTAGTCATTGCAAAAAGGTGTGCAAAACTGTCACAGACCCGCACTTCTGTATCCAAAACGAGTCATCAATGGAAATAGACCCAGAAACTGGCCCCTAGGACAGACAGAACCAACCGGATCGGAACACTGCCGATCTCCGAGTCTATTGTGCGACTCCAAAGTTCAGGGTTCAGGCGAAATCACTCGGGCAATTATCACTCGCTGTTTTCCACTCTCGTATTTTTAATTTCCCCGCCCAGCCAGTGGGTTCAAGTGCTCGATTGTGGCCCTTCAGACTGCTCCGACTTCAATCGGTGGACTGACCCGCGATAAGTTGGGTCGCAAGGGTTACTTGGTCCAGAGCTACTTTGTTTAGTTGAGGTCAATGATAAACTGCAGAGGGATTTGGGTTACGGAAGCGTGTTGAAAGTCCGCAATCATATTTTCACGATCATAATTCGCTGTTAATCTCGGGGATGGGATCATTAACATTTATTAGCGTTGATTAAGACCCCTTCCTCGTCTGCCGCTTTGTTTTACCTCACGATTATTGATTTCAATGTTTGCTCATTAATGTTTTTTGCCAACTTAGGGTCGGGTCAAGGTTGCTGATAACTCGTCACTAATGCGGTCTCTTGGTCTGTTTGACTTAGGGCCTTATCTGGCAGCTGGAAAAGTTCCTCTATCTGCTGCGCGGAATTCTTGTTTTTTGACGAGTACGCAAGGTATGTTGGATTATACCAACATGTGTTATCACACGCGTTTCGGACGGAATTTTTGGGCCGGAGCGGAATTGGCGTTACGATCGCGACGCGTCGCTTCTGGCAACTGAAGTTACGTTCCGTGCGATTGCCGAGCGGTAAGCGGCGAGCGGCGAGCGTCTAAACGCTCACTCACACACTCAAGTTCATATTTTGTATGGGCACAGTGGGCCTGGTTGTGAGATCTGGTCGAGTGGCGCAGTTTGGCTTTGCAATTTTCAGCCGTTTTTCAGCCCAAATCGCCGAACTAAGCTGGGAGCGTGACCAAATCAATCGACTGTTCAGACACAACAGCTTGAGTGGTCTTGTAAGTAAGACATTTACGCCAATTTTCCAATCACGAAACCTGTTGGTGAGCAACCCACCAACGGTGCGTATGATTAATGCCTGTCGCTATCTGTCAACTGCGCTGAGGCTGGGACTTTGGCCAACTCGAAAAAGTACCTGCTCGGCGGAGTATCATAATGTTCTCGCTGACATCGGCACTTCAATAGCTAAAAAGTCTTATCAAAGCATTACGCTCTTATCACCCACAAAGTGACTCTCTGCTGCCTCCTATCAGCCAGCATTGACCGCGATTTCAGTGAGTTGAACAGAGGGGCACAGATTGTAAGGAGGCAGAGCGCGCAGGTTGTTGATTTTGCCATTTTAATTGGACTCCCTGGTTATGGCCCACTGATAGGAGATAGCTTTACTACAGCCGCAGTCATAGATTTGTTATAGGGCTTTTGGTGGAGTGCCTCAACATACAAACAGCCGTATCGATGAATGCCAAGGGGAGGAAATACACATTACTGGGTTGTGAATAATATAAGTTTTTTAGACGGAAACTACTTAATAAGTTAAACGATTAGCAGGTACTATACATACATATATAATTATTAACAAGAGTTTATTTTTTAAGGGCATACAAGTTTTAAAATATGTTCTGTTGTGCTCAAAGTGGAAAATAATCCAGGTTAAAGTTGGTGAAACTTTTTTTAAATATTAATAATTAATTTTTATTTATTTTAATAGGCATGGAAGTCAGAAAGATTTACTTTTACATTGTAATGCCTCCAACTTAAGCTTGTGTTAAAAGTTCATCAAAATAAATGTTCGAATGGTACAGTGACTCCTATTAAAATAAAATACGTATATGTATATAATACAAACTATTAAACAATCCTTCAAAATACTGCCTATAAAAACTAGTAATCGACGTTACAAAGGTTAGCGTACAGAACAGACGATTACAGCGTGCGTGCTCGATCGATTAGTGGCTATCGATTACCGATTACTTACCTCCCCTGAGCGCACGCGCGCACAAACTGTTTTCCACATTCATAAGCAGGTTACTCAGCTTCGCATGGAATTTATCAAAGAGTTGCAAGTCTGATTGTGTGTCATGTGTGTGTGGGGTGCAAATATCGGTTAATGAGCAAACAAAACAAAATAGACAGAAAGTCTTTTCGGCAAGCTCTCACCTGAAAGCTTGCCTAAAAGTATGCTTCGACTTCGGGTTCACTAGCCAGCAACAAATGTTGCTAAGCCCTTGGCAACATACATATGTGAAAAGAATTCGAAAAATGTTGCCGCACCAATTGAATTTGATTTGCACAAATTGCATGAATTGCATTTGCCCTAATCGAATCTCAGGCAATCTGGGTACTTACAGTTCTCACTTTTGGACAGCTGACCCACTTTGACGTGGTCCAAATTGCCGCCCAGCATTTCGGCCACAATCTCCTCCACGTATTCGCGGATCTTGGCCCGTTCGTCCATGTGGGCGGTATGACCAATCTGGCTAACGCTCTCGAATTCTGCAAATATAGACTCGATATTCCAAGTACTCCTTTCCTGGAACTGCACTCACGCATGCTGCTGTCGTTGCCATCGCCCACAATCGGTATGTACACCTCACTCCTGGCCCTCATCGGATAGACAAACTTGTGCTGGTTGAAGGACATTTGCTCGGCCACCCACGAGGAGGTGTGGGCGAGCGACTCCTTGGAGCTTTGGCATAGCTGGCACTCCCACTTGGCGTCCTTGGGCCGCCAGTCGGCGCATTTTAAACCGCGGCAAACCGATTTTCCGCAGGTGCAACATGTCACGTAGCTGGAAGAGGTTTTCCCAGATCATTACTTTTATAATATACTCGGCGATGCTTTGTAGGTCCCTTAAAAACATTTTCAGTAAACTGTCTAAAACGTAAATCTTGGACCATTAAGCCAATTATGAAACTTCATATACTATTTATTATTTTGAATGACATGTTCCCGTGACATTGAAATAATCAGTTACTTATAAAACATAAATGATACTTGCTTGTTAAATAAATTATTGATACATTATTTCTTTTTAGTTCGATAGAAAGGAATCGATGCCGGAGAAATTACAAAAATTCTTTCCAAATAATATTTTGCATAGGTGTTTGTTTGATTAGTTTATCATATGTCTATGAAGAGGCAAAACTGCTATTCAGCATACGAACAATGTAAAACAGGTATTTCGAATAATCCTCTGTCTCGCAGACACTTCTTTTACTCACTTTTTGGCACTGCTCAGATCCAGGTCCGCACAGCAGACGTTGCAGGCGTGATCCTCGCTGGACTCCTCCTTCCTCCACTTCTTATTGGCTAGTTTGCTGGAAGAGGCAAGGCGGAAGGAATCGCGCGTTATTTCGAGAATGTTGGATGGTGAAAACCAGACGATTAGTTAGGTCGGCTCTGCCGACTAGATGGGGTTATTCAACGGCCAGAAGGTCGTTGGCTGAAACTCAACTCAATTAGTCGGTAGCCATTGATCGTGCTGCCAACTTTTGGACCGACCAGCAATTCTCCCAGCAAATAGTGGGCAGTCCACCCAAACGCAATTGTATGGGGCAATTGACTTTCTCCCGGCTGTTAAATCCCGCAAATTGCATAACAACGCAAACCCGTTGGACCAGGCAAACAAAAAGGCAATGGGGTTTCGAAGCCGAGTTTAATCAACTTAGGCGAAATGGCCTGCTTAAAGTCTACATGTAGCTCTATCACACATCATCTTACAACCTAAGAGACGCACTGCCTCGATATGCATTCGGATTATGTCAGTCACAGTTCTTACACAAGAGAGAAGAAGGGAATTCCTAGGTGTCTTGTACGTGCTCGAAATGAGAAATCGCCCAGCGGATTGCTGCTCAACTTATTCAAATGGCAAAATTCGCGATTTCGCTTACAAACAAACAAATATAATTTAAGGAAAAAGCCAACCTTAAACAGCGATCGAAAACATTACGCTTGCGAAAGATTCAAAAACCCTGCACAGGCCGTCGAAAACAATTGAAAACAAAAGGTGTAGGAGAAGCTCAGTCAGAATACCCGCTTTAAACCAATCTAATTAAAAATATACATATATTCTAGCCTATGTCTAAGTGGGCAGATGGTGCTGCTGTTGCTGCTGTTGCTGCTGCTGCTGCTGCTGCTGCTGTCGCTGTCTGTGGAATCGCATCCTCCTGCGCGCCCAGTACTCGTAGTTGTTCTCCAGATTCTCGTAGTAGATCTGCTCCTCCCCATCCGGGCCTCCGTTCTCCTCCCAATCCTCGGCGGGCGGTCCGAGGACCGGATCAGTGGTAGTCAGCTTGAGCAGCACCACCTCCATGGTGCAGGCCATGAAGAGGAAGCCCAGCACCGCGAAGCTGATGGGCAGGCACATCAGCCGCTCCACCTGGCACAACACCACCGCGGAGAACAGCATTCTCCCTTGATCTCGATCTAGAGCTGGATCTGTGGTGGCTTCCTTGCTGGCTGTTGGGCTGGCTCCAGGTGGGATCGGGTTTTCAGGTATTCGAAATGTTTGTCGACTGATTAGCGCCGTTGGGCTTGCTGGGATTTGGCATGGCACTCGCGTTGAACCGATTTCGCCAATGGAAGCACTTAATGCCAATTCGCTATCAAATCGCGATCCGCGTCCCACGACACTGACAACTTTCTCGCACAAGGTTCGCCTTTGTTATGCGCAGTTGGCTTTGAGAGTCGGCGGTCAACAGCTGAGATCGGGTATCTATGGGTCCACAGCTATAGAGCTAAGGCCTCTCCATAGCCGTATCCCATGCCGGTTTCGATCGTGGAGAGCGGGAGTCGTCCACTGGCTCTCTCTGCGCTGAACAAACTCGTTAATGACGTAAGTGGAGTCCCCCTGCACACGATCCCGTCGAACAGGTCTACATATGTATATAGCGGAATGGGAATCATGACTGCGCACATTTCCATGCAGATTTATCGCCTTTCTTCTGCGATCTGTGTGATCCGAGCTCCGAGATCTGGAAACCTGGCCGAGCAGGAACCGTTTTAGGGGAGATATGTGGTCGAAAATCAGCAGTCATCAGTCCGCATCATCGGCTGTCTGCTGCATTCATTTGTCGACTAATTTATTTTGGCAATATTTTTCCCGCTCGCCGTCTTGGCCAGAACTTCATTAATTTCCAAATGATAATTGTGAGAAACATTCCGCAAACGAGTTAGCTTGGTTCTTGTCTGGCAAAATATAATGTATGCATGCTGTGAGCGCTCTATTGACTAATCAATCGACTGCTGGCTGGATTCGAGTTTTAATCACAGTTTTGGCAACAAAAGGCGCCACAAAGCGGCCACACTTTCATCGGCATAATGCGAGGGGAACTTTTAAAGCAGCGATCCCATGCCTCGAGGTGGCGAGATTCGCTAGAAATCTGTGCTGAGAATCTGGGTTAATATATGTATGTAAGTGAGCATCATGTGTCCCATTAGCATATTCCCGCACAAGAAAGCGCCGAGCCCTCAGGTTCCGTCGTTATTAATATCCCAGCAGGGCCACAAGCTTTCACAAACGCTCTTTTGATAACATAATCTCGAGAATTTCCCAGAACTTCAAGCCGGAGATTAATAAATTCTTGGTAGAACCGAGTAAACGAGTGGCATCGTAAATTGTTTTATTGATATGGGAGTAATAATCTTCTGATTATCTCCGAGCTTACTATCCGACTTTTGTGAGATCATCACTAACCGTATCTAAGCGGATTTTTGTATTGTCTCGAATGTCTTGATTCACCGTGCAAAATATTCAATTTCTTCAATAAAACGCAAGCCTAAAAGCATGCTTTATTAAGGGGATATTCGAGGTAATTGAACAGCTATAAATTCGAAAATTCCCCAAACAATGCTGCACATCATGTTTGTTTAAAAATGTTTCACAACTTGATATTGTTCCCACAATCGCCTTTGAACCGCACTTTTAAACACTGAAAATACTTCGGTCATAACTTTTTGCGGCTTTTCACTTGCCACAAGGCCAACATAACTGGTTTGTTCTCACTTTAATAGCGAATAAAACCCAGAATTTCTGTGCATATCTGAGCTGTGGCATCGGCCAGAGTTAATTGCATTTAGCGACTTTCCACAGTTCCACAACTTGTTTGGCTTTTAAAAGACGCTAAAAAAAAGTCGTATTTCAGACCCGGAAATTAATAAGTGAATTAAAAGCGAACTGAAATATGTATTTAGAAATTGGCACACATGAATTAAAACTATTAACTTGATTGTTGTGTTTTTGTTTTGCGGTTTTCTTTGCTTAAATGTAATGCAATATGTAAGGAGATTTTCTAAATATAAATATAAGGAAATTGTTTTTGTTTCTTCATTAACGATACATTACTTAAAGCCTTATAGTTTCGATACAAAAGTACCCTAATACACTAAAAAATGATGTGTAACTGCCGCCACAGTAATAATAACAATAATTTTGTCAACACAGCGGCTAATTAAGTTTCCATTGAAAAGGTGACGAAAGAAGAACAATTGAGGGGCGTTCTTAGTCATGGCCAATTGTTACTGCCAATTTGTGACGCTTTTTAAGGAAAAAGCAGATGGAGGGGGCGGTGGAAAGTTGTTCCCTTTGTTGGCCAACGACTTCCGCTAACCATTCTTTGAGACTCTATGGTTCTTGTGTCCGGATTCGCGATAAGTCAATGACAGCTTGGCAATGTTATGAAACGTCTAACGGACCATCGGACCGGCAGGCCATCGGCGGAGCACAACAGGTGCCGCATAAATTGGAGGCAGGTGGCGGAGATTGCGCAATTCTTAATTAAGGCGAAGCTACGCACTCGATGCCCAAAGTTAGTAACTGCATCGCCATCGCCATTACCATCGCCGGGGCAAGTAGCAAGTGGCAAGTAGCTGGTGGAAAACGGCGACTGGAGAAATGGCAACAATTATGTCAAATCTCCTCAGCTTGGCCATTTCCCACACGCAAACGCAATCAAGTCATGCGAAACGATGGCCACGTAACCGGATTGAAGTTGCAGTCAAGAAAGTTTGGTTTCAGTTTCTATTCGGATTTATCTCGCGCTGCATTTGTATCTGCAACTGCGGCATACACACGTAAGTGCATCTGCACGTGCGGCTCCGGAGCTTAGCTCACGTACCCGAACTTGTATCCATCGGATGCCATATTTTGATTTATCTCCATTTGATTAACTCACCCCAAGAGCTGCTGGGCGCCACACTGCAGCAGATAGGCCCCTCCAATAAGAGCCACCACGGAGGTGAGTCCCAGCAGCAGGTTCCCGCTTCCAGGTCGGTTGATTGGCAGCTCCATGAGGCAGATGTACGGGCGCATCCAGCGCTTCAGGCACTGCGGAGTTCGCATTAAATTCAAATACGATATCGATATCGATTTCGATTTCGCTTTTAATTTCGTGGCATTTGCATTAGAAGCACACACACACACCTATCGGAAGCACCTATGATTTAATTCCACCTCAGGTGAAACCCCTAACTAGACTGAATCAAAGAAATCGCCGGAACAATACTCCACTGAACTATTTTTTACTACTTATCAGAACCAAAAATTCTCCATTTGCGGCTATCACCTATTTGTGGGTATTTTACGTGGTTTCGGCCAATACATACTTTGGCCTTAGCCTTATCAGAAAGTTTTTGTTTGTTCGGTTTAAATTGCCTAGATTTGACATGAAGTTGTATGGGTAAAAATCATTTGCAGGGCATTTAAGTTTCGAATTTTCAGTTGGAAATAGCTAAGCCTGTAATACAATTATTTCCCAGAGAAAACATCACGTAAGCAAATATTTTTAGGTACAACTTAATGCAATTGGTCACATTTGAATTCGTGACTATTAGAGGTAAATAATTTCCAACATAATGCAAAGAACAACAACTGAAATTGTTGTCATAAATCACTTAAAGAACATTATTCATTTAGGTATGCAAATCTCGTGCTTAGATGCAATCACTTTAGAAAAGTTTAGAAAAACTTTGTCTACAGGTCGAACCACGTAGTAGCAGTTATTTATTCGTTAATTTATTTGCTTAAGTGTTTTCCTTTGTGTTTATTTTTGCACATTGCGATTAGCACTAATTAAACTTGATAAATGTCAGTATGTGCTTTTTGCGAAACTCTTATCGACAGTATTGCTTTTTTAGCGATATCGTCAATACAAGTTGAGAGTTGCATAATTTCCATTGGTTTTGCAGTTATTATTTACAAAAAATGTAGCTTCAGTTGTGTGTGTGTGGTTCTAAGAAGGATGTATTAATTATCGTGCTATTCACTTCAGTCGGCATTAAAGGTGTGGGTTTGATTTCTAAATTTTTAGTGCTTGTGGAATCTTTCCTCTGAACCGAAGTGAACTTCACTGGCGGAATATCTGAATAAATAATTACCACAAAATTTGATTTTTCGTTTGGCTTGTTATTTCTGTTTGCAGTTACGAACGACGATTATCAATCACTTTTCGGGCAATATGCTTCTGAGGTGTCTGCCGCACGAACTGAGCCCGCTAATTGCCATCGCCGCACAGCCGATCACCTTACTCCATCTTCAAAAAGCCCAAACCGTCGACACCGAAAACAATCCGGAATGCATGACGCACAAATTGAAACAAATCGCGGCAAGTATACAACAGAACTGATTAAGATCACGTGGATAAGGGCCTCCAATGCCAACGATCTTCAAGTTAAGTTAACTTAACGAATGGAGCAGCTGACTCCGACTGGAGCGCCGACAGGTTTGTTTTAGCCAAGTTGTATTCGGTTTTGTTTACTTTTTTGCACAATATATAACTGGGGTATATGGGCATTATATTGGATTTTGTTTGCCCACTTCGTTATGGCGGATCGCATATATAGCCGACCGACCGTTGATTTGATAAGAGTTCCGCTCGCGTCCAGTAATATATAAATATATATCTCGGTCTGCGACGAAAACTTCGCAGATAAGTGTCAAGACTATTTCGGATGTTAGGTCACCAACGGGTGTACACTCTTTCCAATTGGGTTGAATCTACGGCCAAATATTTAAAGGGGCTTTTGATATTAATATTTTTTTGTTTTAGGATTTGTGTGCGTTGCGGGCGAGTAACCAAAATGGAACTGGCCCCTAGTGGCGCAGTGGGTCAGAGCTTTGTTGGCCATGCAACTAGAGGGTGGAAGGCAAATCCCCATTGAGCCGCAGAAATATGGACACTTATGACCCCACCCCGTCCAATATTCTCTGGCATTCCGCATTGTCCAACGGACCTTATGCAAATGCAATTGCAAATGCCACTTGGCAGCTGCCAGTCACATGTCCGCCGCTTGGTTGCAAGAGTTTGTGGCAAAAAGAAAAGACCTCCGAAATCGATTGGCCCTGCCATTGGCCAAGCAAAGCTCACGGCAATTAATTGGCATTAATCAAGTTAATTATGAAATATTCGATAAGATTGCCACTCCACTCCCCAGGCGACGAAGCTTGTGTGGAATAACGAAATTATCGTGGAATAGGTTACAGATTTGGGGGCTCAATAACGATTCGAATCCGGAATGCTCTATTGGCAACTAAGTGTGTCGAAATCGAACGGTTATTTCGGTTCTATAAAACTGTATCAAGAATTATTATTATGAAAGAAAGAAGACGACTAAACATGTTTCTCAATCAAAAATGTAATTACATACTTTTATGTACTACAATTATCCCCCTATAAAGTGTACCTTTCCTCACACTGCACAGACAACCATATAGTTCAAATAGGTTTTCCAATTACGATCGCCGAACTGGGTTGGCCGTCATTATCATTCTAATGGAACTTCCCCGCCATATTTTCCCAACCAAATTGCGAACTCATTCAAAAGCTCCGTGGTCAGAAGCAGCGGGTTCCTCTATGACAATTGTCGAAAAGAATTCCCAGAAGACTCAGACTGCTCACGGAGTGACTTCTGGCTGTACGAATGACATGACTGACTGCGCCCGAGATATTGTCATTTCCATTTTGAGGTCGGCAAATTTGCATAAATTGATATCCGCCCGCAGTCTGGGAGATGCAGATGCATGTGCCCGGTGCAGTTTGCCGTAAGATTGTGGGCTCCATGCGCACCCAAGTCGGCTCAGGCCAATCCCAGCTGCCAGTGGCTTCCGTTCTGGCCACATGGTAAAATCAACTTCCATATACTGTCAAACTTCCCAAGCATTAAGTTGTTGTCAATAAAACTAAGCCCATTGAATTAAAAGATCGAAATATGGGTGTTCCCCCGTACTTTCATATCGCATTGGTGAGAGAATCTGGCTTTAAAAGTGGTAATATGGGTCAACTAATATGTTGAGACTTTTATGTACATGACTTTTTAGCTGCACTCACCTTAATCTATCGCGCAGCTGCTGGTGGGTGAGCTGGTCCCGCTGCAACACCTGGAGGATCCGCTGGCACTGGTGCAGTCGCTGGCGCCTCCTCAAGGTCGGGGACTCCGCCTCGAGCACCGCAATCCCGCTGTCCGCGCTGGAGTTCAGCTGCTGCTGGACGGGATCGGGACTGCTCTCCTGGTTGTTGTTGTCGATGTTGCTGGTGTTGCGTCCTGCTGGCGATGTTGCTGCTGGCACTTCACCTGCCATGTTGCTGCTGTCGCCGAGTGGCCGATGGGCGGTGTGTGTAATTTGCTTGTGAATCGGGAGCGGCCCTAGGCCATTTCCATTTCCGCACTCAGTGTCTCATGCGGGCACTGTTTTGCTCTCACGCACATGAAACACTTTTGGCAAACAAATCCGCCTTACTGCTTGCTTTTGGTTTCTTTTTAGCTTTTTGTGTGTTAATTACGCGCCAGTTACGAGCATTGTTTTGGCACTGGAAGCGGGCACTGCCGCACTGCCTCCACTTGGGCCACCGAAAATAAAAGTTGCTTACGGAGCAGCTTATCAGCCGGCGCGATACACAAATTCAAGACTTCCTATGCGGGGTGCTATGGTGCGTTGGTGCCTGGGAGCGTTTGCTTTCGTACTGCAATCAAAGGAATTTTGGTTTATTTTTACGGCAGAGACCCATAAACAAATGCGGCGGCAGATAACGAACCCCCGACCAGCTCCAGATAACCAGAATCTTGCGATGCCTCATCGTTACACATCTTAAAAAGCTGAGACTTCGCTGCGTTGGTCTGTCACCTTCGACTTCATATATTCATAAGATACATAAATGATTGTGTCTGGTTTCTTGGTGTTGCTGCACCCAAAGTGAAATGTGCACTTACAGCCGCAGTTCGCACGCCCAAATATGTTAATTTCTGGCACGTAATTACGCAGAGTGCTTCGATTCGGGCCGGTTAACCCATTTGGCTGGCAATGGGTTAAGTGGCCCAGCAGTTCATCTTGGAGAGGCCGAATGCCCCAGGCTCCAAAAAACTATTTGGCAAATATGGCCAAGCGAAACTGGCTGAAACAGAAATGCGCACAAATTGGAAAAGAGAAATTCTCGGTCGCCAGCATTTCTTCTCTGGCCAGTTAAATGGCAGACTTGAAACGCTGACAGTACGTCTGCCGAAGTATCTATGGTTGGACAGATACGTGGATAGATGGATGGATGGCCAAGGCAACAAGATGACTGCGATTTCGTATTCGACGCACTTGTTGTTCGGTTTCCAGAGTTCGTTGTTCAGTGTTCAGCGATTGTTGATGGGTTTGGACAAGGGAAACGGAAAGTCATTTCTTTTGAGTTTTGAGTGAAACTCAGCTGGATGTGTGGAAATTCTCTGAATAGGATTTTCTGGGGATTTGAAAGATAATTTAGGCTGTGCAACAGCGTGATATGCAGTTCCCCAAACAATGCGGCAATTAAAAGTGCATTTGCATGCATACCAAACTAAATCCGGCGTTTTGCATATCATTTTCGTTGAGGTTGGTCAACTGAAATTGATTTCCATTCCAAGTGTGTTACCCAATATGCATCAGTTTTACCTGCAATATGTATGCATGTGTGCCTGTTTTTGTATCTGCAAGTTGGATTTGTGCAATTTTCACACAATTGTTTGCCGCATTCGCATGGCATGTCGAATTAAGTTGTTACAGTAACTAATCTGATGATTAATTAGACAACAATTTCAGATGCAATTGGGTCGCCGGCAAATGGGTCAACTCCATCCGGAGAGCTGGCCAGAAGGCCGTGCTCAAGCTTCGCCTGCCTGATGGCTCAATTAATTATGACAGCGCGATTGTACAGAGGGAAAAATAGTGATACGTTTCCCATTGACACTAATATTTGCAATACCTCGAAAGTATAAATATACATCAAAATATTGATTAATACGTACATATTTGATATTGGCGTTAGGACAGAGTTAAGTTCATTCAATTTATTTATTTATTTAGGCTACTAATGTTATAAGTAATCGCATCGCTTGACTAGTGTAAAAATGTATCATTGAACCTCGAAGATCTTCATGAGTGAGACTTGGGTGTCATCAATTCATTTCTATGATATGACACTAAATTAAGCCAAGTTGACTGGTATTATGGCCGAAAGTGGGGCAAGCCTGATATTATTTTCCCCCAGTGCACACTTGCAAATATTTGAAGGGAAACTATTTATCAAGCTGCGGGTGAGGAGCGGGTGACCCGCAGTCAGAGTAGCTCTTACTAACGGTTTCACACTCTCTTCCCGGCCAACTTTAATAGCCATGCCACACACATGGGCCCACATACTCGTATGTACATATATATTGGAGCCACAGGGCGCAACCGCAACTGCCGATTCATTGGGAAATTAGTCAAAGCAATTCCACGCCAATGATGCGTTTTGTGGAGTTTCTTTTTGTGGTGAGCTGAGTTGCTGCCCCCTGAGAAAGGGGGCCTCTTGCCCCTTGGGAGTGCAACAACAATCTGCTTAAACGAACGGAAGTCGGCAGTGAGACGCCAGTCGCTGGTTAATACTGTTAACCGATGCTGTCCGATTGGTTTTAGTTATCTCCGTTTTCTCATTTTCCCGCTGTTTCTTGCTCACTTTTGTTCGTTTTCAATTTACGGGCGAAATGGCTGTTATTTCAATTTTTTACTTTTTTTGGTTTGTAAAAGTTGTTTTCACAGCCATGGCTAACTAGAAAATAATGAACAAACAAATTAAAGCACACACATCAATGGCAACAGTTGGACGCCAGCGGAAGTGCAACCTGTGGCCATTCCTCACAATCGGGGTTGCACAGGGTTCGATTCCAAGTGCACGGTAACTACAGTGTTCAATCGAAAGAGCGGACTGAGGACTTAGGTGAATGTGCGAGTCTATAATTCCACATGCATACTAGAAAGTAGTAAGTGGCGGATGCACTTAACATTATTTATTTCTTTTGCTGTTTCCTTTTGATTTTGATTGTTTGAAATATTCTTAAGATTCACTTGAACATACTCGAAAGTTCGTTATTTGCACTCAATATATTGCTGATTAATAGAAATAGTTTCAGTAATTACTTACAAATTCTACACTGATTAAAGTTTATTGATTTTTATCAAAGCTACATAATTTTTAATATCACAAATATCCGCAACTTCCAGTATTATCAACAGCAATGAACTGAATTTTGAATTTAGTTTTTTAATATAGCCTCTTTCTGAGTCTCGCACTGCATCAGCCCTGTTTAGTTTTCGGCTGACATTGACACCTGTTCACCTGTGCACCCGGGCACCCGGGCACCTGGTCACCCCTTTGGTCCCCACTGCCGTTCGTTCTTTCCGTTTTTCGTTTGCCGCCTTTGTGCTTCTGTCAGTTGCTTTGCGCATGAGTCGCACGTTTAGGCGTCGTTGTTGTTGCTGCTGTCACTTTGGGCATATCGCACGCTCCAGTGACCCATTATGTACACACGAATATCTGTTTAGTATGGCAGGAGTGCAGGGCTCCCACCAACGCAATCGCACTAGATGTTTTGCTTTTTTGGACAAGGCTCAAAGGGCTGCCCTTCGAGGTCCCGCTTCAACGGTTCGAGGTTCGTAATTTGTGATTCGAGGTTCGTGATTCGGGGTTCGGGGTTCGGGGTTCATGGTTCGGAGATCGGAGAGCGGGGATCGGGGTTCGAGTTTTTAGCCGACGTTCGTAAGATCGTACACCACATAGCCTACGTTCACGTACTCCTCGATTTCGAGCGCCGCTCCGTTTGTGCAGAAGGTTGAAACGCGAATGAGAGGAGAGCCGCACGCTTTGAGTCTGGCTTGCCGAAGTTGCGCTGCCTTGGCTTTACCGTTTGTTGTCGGTTCTCTCCGGTACTCGTACTGGTGTACTGGCATTATCTCTCGCTGCTCTCTTTATTGTTGCTGCTCAACAGCTGTCACGAAAATTTAGCGGCAAAGTTTTGTTCTGCACTCTTCGCCAGTCGTCAGTCGTCATCTTCCACATTTTGCATCGGCTTTTGGGGGTAGAACTTGTTTTCGGGAGGGGTTGGCAAACGGGTTCCGATTTCAAGTTCGACTAGGGCCTAGGGCTTAGTCTAGGGCATGGATAGTGCACAGTTAACCCTTTCTGGGTTTCTGATTTCTTTGAAATAACACATTACCTATATTCCAATCAATATATGCAAAGTGTTCAAATGTTCTTTTCCGAGGAATCCTCAAAGGATAGCCAATATCGAAAGGTATACAAGATAATATTTTATTTACAAATTGTAGTACAGCATTTTCCTAATCGCTATATTAATTTTTAAGCCATTTTTGCCGGTCCAAATGGGCTAACCATTTGCATTGCTTGGAATTGTTGTCCCAAGTACTTAACCTTTTCTTGCCTGCTTTCTTTCCATTTGTTTTGTCTTCTGCTCTCCGGCTCTTTGATTCTTTCTTCCTGTCAGCCTTTTTGCTCGCTCAAACTTTTCCACTTAGCGCGACGTGTGCTAAACTTTAATTGTATGCATAGGGAAGCGATTGAAGGTGGGAGATTGCGCGAAAGAGAGGGAGTGACAGTTGGAAAAAGAGGCAGAAGATAGAGGAGACTGGGACTGGGAGTGGGACTGACCACTGAAGATTCGGTTACACAAGTTCAGTTAGAAGGAAGTCTCGCGAAAGTAGCGACGGACAGCGACAGCTATAAATAGTTTATGGGCCGGCCAGTCGGTTTGGATGGTACCCTACCTCGGGGGCTTAGAAGTGCGAAAGAGACGGAGGGCTGGGCCTGGTTTATGTTTATTGCCTCACTCTGACCCAACTAGGTACTCAACGCGGTACTTGGCTCTGCGTGGAGTAGGAAGCGTTTAACTACCTTTGAAAGACATTTGATACATAGCCAAGTCGGGAATCGCGGAGTTTATTTTCGTCTGCGTTTTCTTTTCGCTTTACGTGCTTTTTGCCGACAAAACGCGCTAAGCCACCATGCCATCCAAAGCAGCCCATTGCACCTGACACACTCACCTGAGATGGAGGAACAACATGCTGTGCACTGGAAAAATGCTTCTCTTATCAGTAAGTAAGGAATGGCCCAGGGTGGGACAATATGGGTTCAAGAGCTTCATATGTCAAATGGATATATAATTATAAATTATTATAATAAATAATTATAAAAATTCTGCAATCCATGCCGATAGGTTGGCAAATAGGCAAAATTGTATGGTAGACATAAGTAATGGTACAAACATTTAGATATATGTAAAACATTTATTCTTCAGTGTATAACATAACAATAAACCTGTAAGTCTTATCTTCAGCGTTTTGAACACGGGGTTTATTTTTCTCATTTTTCGCAACCCTTTTAGCTCTGATATTGATGGGCCAGCGAGGACAGGAAGGGGAAATAATGCAGCATTACCAGATGACTTTCCGTTCTGCTCAACATTCACATCAAAATTCCTCGCCATCATCCCAAGTGATAAAATGCGCAGAACCTCTGTAAACCGTTAAGATAATCATCAATGAATGCGCGAATGGGTGAATGAGTGAGTGAATAAAACAGCTTGACACCTCGCATTCCGTTGTTTGTATCCCATGGACTCAGTTTTTTATGGTCCAAAAGAGGGACAAATCTGGCATGTCAAAGAAGTTTATTCAGTGGCCAATTAAATTAGCTGGCGCTTCGATCGGTGAAAGCATTTCTTCAATCACTTTCGTTGACCAGGGCCACTTTGATTAATTTATGTTCATCAATCAAAAGTGGCAGCTAATTTTATGAGTTTATGCAAATTTTTAGACTTTCAGCCCTGAGAAGTAGGTCTAGAGAATTGATACGACAAAAATTACGATTTTAGTTTTCACTATAATAAAATTGCCAAACACATTAATGGAGATTAATGGCAATAAATTGAAAGTTCCTTAGAACTGAGAGGGCTTTTAATTATAATTGTTATCAATACATTATTATACAGAATTAAGATTGTTGACTTTTTCTAGCAATAACATATGTTTCCACAACATGGACACATTTAAATATATAAAATACTTATACAGACCTTACCAACTACTCAAAATATTTTGTAAGGTGCTTGCCAATAAACGTATAATTCTGCTAAAGCTTTGTACACTTCAGTTAAACTCTGGCACGCAACTTTAGAAAAGCAACAAGTGGCTGACTGAACTTCCCGCCGCTGAACACGGGCCACCCTAATTGCGCGGAACTGCAGACTGAAAACGTTGCACACTTTCAGGCGGCAGCTGATGTATCCCCTGATTAAGGGAGGGTTTGTTATTGAAAGTTAAATTCCATTAGTTACCAAAATGACCACTAAATATTAATTATGATTCGGTCAGTTGCCTGCAACCGCTTCTTGTTTGTACTTGCGCAGTGGCAATCCCGGAGAGCCACCAGCATCCACAGCATCCGCGCCAGCTGATGCTGCGAGTGGATCGCAAGCGCACGAGGTATAAAAGGGACCGAGGCAATAGGATTCCAGTAGTCCTGTTCAACTATTCCTCCCCAAGTGTTGGTCCTTAGAGAAGCGAAGGCCGAGGCAGCAGCAGCAGCAGTATCCGCAGAAAAGGAGGGAACTTTTGCAGTGCAGAGCAAATATTTAAAGTGCCCAAGTACGTGTGGTTCCCAGTTTAGCTCGAAGCGAACAGTGCTAACAGGGCCAACAGTGCCGTGAATTGTACCAGTTTCCCTCTCCCAAATTAATTCCGTTTCGCCCTTCTGTCCCTGGCACTAAAACTAACGCAAACGCACAATTGCAGCAGAACGACGAACTCATTTTGGCGCGCCAACCGAAGATATCCGCTTATAGCCTGCATCCTGCCAAGGTGGAGTGAAGGCGTGTAGAGAGGCTGGTGAGGGGTAAGTAATGCGGCGAGCGTTTTCGTCTGATTTGATTGCAATTAAAAGAAATTGCTGTAATTGCGAGTTGTGAGTGGTGAGTGGTGCTGGGACCTCGCGTTTGAAGGATTCCTATGCGCCGTGGCATCAACAAGCTGCCAGACGCTCTGAAAGACTTGAGAGGTGCGAACGTGTCAAAAGAGATGGGGCTGAGGCAAATAAAAACAAATGTGAAGGAAACTAAAATCCATAAATTGATTTTTCCGCCAGCAAGAGCAAAAAACGAACAAAAAGCAGAACAACAGACAAAAGTGTTGCCCAGATCCGGGTCCAGGTGTCTTCACATTTTTCTACTTTCCCAGTTGGCCAGCCAAGCCAACCCCAGTAGAGCAGAGCTAGACGCAGAGACATCATCCTTAACCCCTGTTCCCGCTCTTAACCCACACAGCTGCCCCTGTCCAAAGCTCCGGCGCGGCAAGGATGTACGAGAGCAACATGAATGCCTTGCCACACCACCGTGTCGGTGTGCTGGTGTGTTGGTGTGTTGGTGTCTGGCCCGCAGCACTTTTCAATGTGTGCCACTGCCTCCCCGTCTGTGTGGATTGAGCTTGTGACGTAATGTTTGGAGGTTTTTGAACTGAAGCACTCTCACAAACACGCAGCCACGCACACAGGCACGCCGCTGCCCCAGAACCAAAAGCATTGAATGCTTAAGCTCATTACGGCTTCAGCTTTAATAGCCACTTTGTCCAGGGCCATCTATTCTCACCTTTAACGGGCAGGACTCCGATTAAACTGGCTGGCATTCAGTTCTTAGTTAACGCATTATTCAATGCTCAAACCATATTTATTGTGAGCTCTCTTTAAATAATGTACCGACCTCTTGACCCCGCGGATAAATTCGGAGCTTATCAAGAGTGGCTGTTTTTTATTTGTAAGCCTTTGCACCATGTTTGTAATTCTCTTGTAGTTCCGCAAACTATTTGGATAGTTTAAGGCTCATCGATCAAGTTTCTTTCCTTACAACCAGTTCTTTACAAGTATTAGTGTCCCTAGCTTAATTTTAAAGCCGAGGACAAAATCATGTTGCGTTGGATAAATACGAAAATCAACACATTTGTGGGTGAGGGGCTGATTGAAAGCATAGTCTATAGAGTGCTATTGTAAAGTTATTGATCCCCTTCAAAGTTGTAAGCCGTAAAAGTTTACATGTATATGCAAAAAATACTTTTTTCAAGCTATTCGCTGGCTGCATGGTAGTTAGTGGGATAGGAATCCACTTAACAAGTACACAGCTACTTGCACGCCTGTTGTGGAACGCAGAACAAGTCGATTTTCAATTGCCAGGCATAACAAAGTGCATTTATCAGCGTTCCCAGCCAGCCGCAAACCATTCATCGCATAGGTCAATTGCCACCTTCCAAGGCCGTTCCTTAAAATAGAACTTAGAACTGGAACTAAGGTAAACCGTCGAGGGCCAGACCTTTTCAACACGTAATTGAGCGCTCGAGAGCTGCGCCACAGCCGAAGACATGCAACTTTAATGGGCAGCAGGGCGACCAGGAAAATATTGATTTGGATCGGGCGGAAAGTAGGCCACTTCCTGCGGGCAGCACAAATGAATTCGAAAGTCGCATTTGGCCAGTGAATGCATTCGCAGTGTACTGGAGCTGGGTTAATTATGACAAACCGGAGACATTCGCCCTGGCAATTAAGGCCCTTTGTTGCCAGCCATTTGTCAGGCGTTCAGGGGGTGCTCCCGCAGAGCACTGTCCACGCTGGACTTGGCTAAACCAAATCCGACCTTGTCCACCTCCAGCTCCCCGGGGCAGGCGATAAATAAGCGTCCGCCGAAAACTAACGAGCGATACATAAATAACCCAGAAAAAACGGGAAAAGGGTCAACTGCATTAAATGCCAACTGCATGGTGAGAAATGAGCCAAGTGCGAGGCGGAAGGCACAAAAAGTGAAATGCCAGTAACTACCATGAAGTTAATTACAAATGTCCAATTAGGAAGCTGACAAGGCCGGGCTGTCCAGGAGCGGAAGTCCTCTTTGATGCAATTAAAAACGCATCTGCCCGCAGTGAACGAAAGGCGAACAAAACTGCACACTAATCGCAGAAGGCAGCCGAGAATTGCATAATTGGGCGGCCGCAACTAGACCCATTCCTCCCCAAATCGGGAAAACTGAAAAGGGAAAAGGAGCAACCACAGCATGTGGTTGGCGCATAAAAAAGGGTACCAGACCTGCTCCAGCTGCTGCGGCCGAAACTTTTCGCCTGATAATGGCAAAATCGCCGGGCGCTGGAAAGTATGCTACAAATTTTCGCTCTTCTCGCTGCTCGTCGTCCATTCCCCTTGTGATTTGCACAGAACACGGACAATAAAATACAATTTATGGTAATTTATCTAGCTTACCCGTAAGTCCCGTCGTCAATGGCACAAATTTTTTAATTAATAAATAAATGTTGCGGAAATTATATCGCAGTTAGGCGCTGCCATTGTGCACGTACATAATTACGCGATTTGCCGAGGATTATGTGGGCCTGACAAATGCTATGCCTGCCCCACCGAGGAGGCATTAATGAGCGATTCGGTCACACAAAGCGCCAGGATTCCCGGATACCACTTATTCCTCAAAGCGAGCACACTTACAGACACAATGAAAACACTCTTACAGTCAGGCTTCCCAAGTCGTTAGTGTCCCTAATCGAAATTAATGTGAATTTTCAGGGAAACGGCAACTTGTTTTACGGAAACACTAAAGCACAATAACTTTAATGACGCTTATATAAGCAAAAGGAATTCCTAAGAAAGCTTTCAAATAAATTACGTGTTTTTTACTTTCATTATTATTTTCATTTTAGTTTGTATTTTAATTGATATATTCCAAAAATGCCCAAAGTTAGTATTTCATGATTCCACAACAAAAGGGAAACAGCCAAATCTAAGTTTGATCCAAAGGAGCCTTCACTGTGGCCCCTTGATATGGGGCCATGATTCTTCCTGTCACTTCCGCTCCATGGAAGCGTGAAAACGTAATCCTCGCAGGGATGTTGATTATGCTTATGATTTGGAGCCCGGCATTGGATGAGCTCGGCCACAAATGGCCCAAAGGTGTGGGACGCGTTTGCGCCCACGCTCAAATTGGGTGCATAAATATTTCCCTTTCCCTGGGTCCTTTGCCTAATTGGCGCGAGGATTGCGCTGGAATTTGCGATTCATTGTGTCCGCCGGCCACTTGTCAGCAACAAATTGCATTTCGAATTCAGCTGGCCGACTAAAGTGAAATCAAGACAAAGCCGGCGAAACTCGAATGCAATTGTTTCCAGCGGGCGCATGAGCAATGTTACAATCGCACCTCGGGCGCAGCTTTGCACACTTCTCAAGTGGGTAAGTGGGTGGAACTGGGAGGAAGTGGGAGGAGCTGGGTTAGGTGCTGGGCGGGTCTTAAAAGGATTACGCGCGGGTGGTGCAGTGAGAATCCATTAGTAGCGTATACGGTTGTTGATTCCGCCAAAGAATGTGGCTCGCACTCGCGCCTTCTCCCAACAACCAGGTGCCACTGGGTGAGCTCCGACCAGCAGGGCGGTGGGGAATCCCACGTGGATGGCTCTGTTCACAGTTGGCCATATCATTCATTTTGTTGGTGGATCGCCGGCTGAATAATAGATTGACTGAAGCTCTGCGTGGAATTTAAAGAACTTGTTAGCCCGTTTGCAGATACATTTCCCTTTTCTTTTTTAAATAAGTACAGGAAAACGCCATGTTTACTGTCGCTGTATCCTTGGAAATAGCAGTGCTAGGAAAATATTTCAAACAATATACTTAACTACAATTCTGTTGAAGCAAATCGAATCTAGTTAGATAAAAAACCTACTTTTTGTAGTGTAAGTGTAATCGCATTTGAATTTTTGCATCGCCGATTTAGTTTACTTAGAGAACATTATTTACCTGTTCTCTCTTACAGTTTTAATGTCCGATTAAGATTCTTCCATTGAAGGCTCTAAGTAAACACATCCATATATGTTAATAGGTACCGCGACTGGTTGGGAAAAAACCTTGGATGGTTTACCATACTCGTAAGCTCATGGAGGCAATGAATCGTGACCACTTCACATGACAGGGAAATAGGTGGAAATCATCCGATCAACGGGATTTACGAGCCCAGATCCAATAATAACAATTCCCCATAATGCACTAATCGGCCTAATATCTCATTAAATTTTTATCAGCACTGGAATTACGAGCTTATTATCGGCGAATGAGTTGAAGAAACTGATGGGGCCACACGAATATTCGCACAGCCGGGTGACAAAGTACAAATCGGTGATAAGTTCGGAATCCGAACGTGGCACTACAAAAAATAAAACTAAAGATTTGCGCTCGTAGAACATTTTACGACTTTTATGTAGGTTTAATCAATCGAGCTACTATTTTCTATTTCGAAATAGATTGCGGTTTTTGATTAGTCTTCAAGAACACTGAAGCACAATTGAACTCTTTATCCATACTAACTATTGCTCTACTCGATAAGGGGTATTCACAAATGATATTCACCAGTAAAGGTATTTATTCACAAGGGGTTCAACAAAAAGATTTGTAATATCAATTTCCTGCCATGTATTTTCTTTCAATTTATAATGAATTGCAGAAGGTGTAAGCTGTATGTTTCAAAACACACTAATGTGTATCATAGTCAGTGGTTTTTCTCCCAGTGAACGGTTGATATTAGCCACTCCAAACAAATAAACGGGCTTCCAGACCACCCTCGCGGCGAATCTCTGCCACCGCCCGGTCGTGTCTGTGCTGGTATTTGCATTATAAATAATAAAACATAATAATTTGCCTTAATCGAATAATGACCCCCAACCGTGGGGCGATGGCGTCGCCAGATCCGTCGTCCGGATTTCGGATTTCGGATTTCTGACTAGTATGCAGGGCGGGGGACGGAGACGCCGACGGTAAGTGGGAAGTGGAAGTTCCCGCAGGCAAATTATTCAATAAAAGCCACAATAAGAGCGAAGTGAAAAATATAGAGACCTGTGCCCGAAAGAAGAGAGGTGCATAAGAGTGGAGGCTAGTCAGAAGACCACGTGCTTCGCTGAAAAAGTGGGCAGCTCACCGGAGGAGCGGGTTGCGCCAACGAATAACAGAACATTTTAAATGGATTGCAAGTGCAATTGTGTGCCAGGTACAGGGGGACAGCGGTAAGGTGAACTGCAAAGCGGGCATTTGGCATTCACGAATAACTAATTGGTTACGGTTCGCCCACGGAGTGTTTAAGACGCACTGATAGTACCCTTCAGCTAGACGGCATTAGTTATAGCCACGGTAATAACCACTATTTGCTGCAATGTGCTTTTAAAAATATTTAAAATTCGAATTGTGTCACTAGCAATATCTATTAGTGTTCAATGTGGATATGCTTGCCCTACCTAAGTTCTTAACAAACAAGTAATTACACTACACTTAAACTGTTTTGTGTGGTTCCTTGGGAGTCATAGGAATATTTTGCTGGTGAGTGTTTCAAATTCTGATAAGCATGCAAAGCATGTTCAGTCCAGCGGGCGTTCCCTGTGCTGCGCTGAATCACGACAGCTGGACATGTTTTCCATGAGGAGGGGATGCCAGAAATGAGCGTCCGTGCGCCGGGCACAGACGTACATCCCACCGTGCCCGCCGAAAGTCGGTCACCTGCTCGACTCCGGACTCACAGCTCAGGTCTGGCAAAAGTGTTTCAAATGTGTCACTCGATCGGCGATAACTGGAAAGGAAAACAGCAATAAACCCGACTGCGGAATGCCCTGATGACAGGCTGGGCCCTCGTAAAACAATCAAACGCCTGCGAGTCGCAGCTCTTAACCAGTTCGCAATCGTTTATCACTCCCAGCCCGAAGCGCTGGGCACTCGAGACAAGTGTGTTTGGGTTACCTTGTTGTCATCGACATGGCGAAGTCGAATCAGCTGTTGGCATCAGTAACAAGTGAACGAGCCGAAAGCGTTTTGCACACTAACGCTGGCGTTCTTGGCGGAGCGTCGAGCGTTTCGCAATCAGTTTCAGTACCACTTTGTCCGTTCGCGTTTGCGTGCTCCGTAGTCTTCTCTCCGGCGGCCCAGCACCACCACCTCCATCAGCGCCATCAGCGCCATCAGTTCCATCAGCTGCGCGGATCGTAAGCCGCCGCGGTTGGCCCACCACACGAAGAACGTGCCGAGCAAGAGTGTCCAAGTGGGTGAAGTGGGTGAAGTGACCCCGTTCAGCGGTGGTTCAAAGCGGGCTCCGGCCCACCGCTAAGGCCATCGGTTTGGGCCGCAACCACTGAAGTCCCTCTAGAAATGTACATACGTGCGTGTTTTTGGTGGCGGGGCGGTTAAGAGTCAATTTCCGATGCCAGATGATTCGGGAAGTTAGTTCGGGGCAGGTGCACTGAGGGCAAATAACCGACCCAAAACCAAGCTCCAAGCTCCGAAATAAACGATGTTAGAGGCATCGCAGTGGTGTTTATGTGATAAAACGAGGCGAAGTGCGTGAAAAACATATTAGTAAATGAACAACTTTTAAAACGAGCTAATATATTATAACAACAAAGAATTTCAAACATTGAAAATAATTAGTAATGGACTGCAGTTACTTTAAAATCAACCACTCAAAGGCAGAAAAATAAAAGAAAGAATAATAATCCCTTAAAATTATGGGCATTTTGAAATAATCAAATACTGAAATTATGAAATAAACTCACAAGCAGAAAAATAGAAAAGAAAGAATAATAATCCCTTAATATTATGAGCAAAATAATCAAATACTTAAATTATGAAATAAACTCACAAGCAGAAAAATAGAAAAGAAAGAATAATAATCCCTTAATATTATGAGCATTTTAAAATAATCAAAAACTTAAATTATGAAATAAACTCACAAGCAGAAAAATAGAAAAGAAATAATAATAATCCCTTAATATCATCAGCATTTTAAAATAATCAAATACTGTAGTTATGAAATGTGTTAGTATGTCAATGCAATGTCATACAAAAGACGTACTACATAATTCAATTATTTAAAAAACGCCATAATTGCCTTAAAATCTAATTACTGTAAACTTCTAACAATAATACAAAAGAATGCATGAATACATTTTGAACGATAACGAGTCTTGAGCAAACCATTCAATGAAATACAATAATATCTTATTCAAAGCTGTGAGCTCCCATAATTATATGGTTGCTTTTAAATGAGCTGTTTTTTATTTGTGTCGGCGCTGTCTAGAATCCGTCTTATCGCAGTTTTAACACTCATCGACCAGCGAAATGCCCACTCCATTTAGGGGTATTTATCTGGGCCAAGAAACACCCACCCCCCGTCGATTGAGTTGGGCAACCAGGAACTATGACGTCGCCAGTCTCAAGTGCTTGAGAGGCGCTGCGATTATAAAGTTCCTGCGATTCGCTGCGATCCGTAATGCTCGGAAAGATCGGGAACAGCGTGGCCACTATCTCTGCCTGTTGGCCGAACGACCTGCGGTGGGAAATGGAAATCTCCCTTAATTTGCACTTAAAGCGGCAAATTGATTTAAGTGCAGTGATTAGGCATTTTGAATTCCATTGACTGGCATGCGCTATCAGCGCCAGAACAAGCGATCTAATTAGCCGATATGGAAATGGGGAAAAACTGTTTGCACACGACATGTTTTTTGTTTTTTGCGAAAAACAGTTTCATCCCGCTGCGGCTAATGGCATTAAGCCATCGAAATGCACGTGCCAAATGAGGCGGCGAGTTTGTCAGCGGAATAAGAGTATGGAGCCCAAAATAGTGACCCAAATGCAATCGGAATCCAAACCGGAATCCGGCATTCCAATCCGCTCAATTTATTTGGCGACGCACTCACTCACAGCCAGTCAACTGGCGCAGATTGCATTTGCCAAGGCCCCGAGCCAAATCCACAGCCAAATCCGCTGCTGAATCCAAAGCTAAAGCTGAGCTGAAGGTAAAAAATCTGGAAACCAGGGCTCGTAAGTCCGGGCAGAGCAACAAGTGGCATTGAGGGTGAATGCCGCGCTTAAATTCAAGTCAATGGCTTTATTAAAGCAAATTGCAATGTCACAACAGCAGCAGATGGAAATTCGCGTGTAATCAGCCCAGTCAACAAGCTAATTAAGGCATATTAATATCGCGCTTTACGTTTGTTTGGTTTACCCAAAACCACAGCCATTCGGTTGTGACTGAAATCAGATCGGGCACCGAAATCCAATGGAAATTATTCAAAGTGCCCGGTGCAAAGGGTATCATTTAATTTATGGAGCTTTATGCTTGCTTGTCGCATTAACAACTGGTTAACCAATAAAATTGGCCATTATATTAGATTGGTGCCAAAAAACGATACGAGTGGAGTCCAATTGGGAGGATGATTTATGACTGAAAGGTTGTAGATTACACTACTCATTACATTATTCATTTGTTTAATCTGAACTATTCGGCACATCTGGTTATTGTGTTGGAAGAACAGCACGTCTGGTGGCAACCGAACCGAATTTGAATACCAGCTGTTCTAGCTCGAAATAATCTCACCTTGAGCCATATCTCTGGCTTTTGAGAGACGACACCCATAGCATTCAAGTTCATGGTCAACACACAATAGCCTCGTTAGCAATATCACTCCGCGCTAATCCGAAAACGCAAACGGATTGCAAGCCCCACTGCTGAGCTAGTTATTTAGACCGCAAAGAACAAGCATGTTCTATGCAAACGCCGGTGGTTAGCTAATTTCCGAATTACGGCGTATAATGAAAAATTAAACTGAATTTTCTGCCTGCTTAGTATTCTGAATATTGTGATTTTCGCTTGCTTGCAGAACCGCTTTCGAATATCAGCTTTAGGCTATCACGACCACCCGAAACTCAACGGCGCCCACCGATCCGGCAATCGCTGTCACAGCTCCACCGCCCACAACCACCAGCTGTCCCAGCTGCGAGCAGCACCTCCTCCAACCACCCACCACCACCGCCCGCTAGATGGATCTGAAGCACAGTGCGGGTGGAGCTGGCGAGAACAGCGAGACCTTCATTGCCACCAGCAAGTCCACCGACATGATCACGCCCAAGGAGAAGGAGGGCAAAGGGGTCAAGGCGGCGAGTGGGCTAAGCCCTCCAGCCGAGGGTAAGTCATCATGCACAAAGACTTCTATGCCATAAGATACTTTCACTTTCAGATACCATACTATTCTTGCACAGATACTTTCACTTAGTTCCATAAGTTTTGACACAGAAGCAGCAAACCTGTATCAAATCCAAGATATCTCCAGCTAGGTCATATTATATCTTATAACGTTTCATGAAAACGGTGCGATTTTGAAGTCGAGGTAGCAACACGGATGTTAAACTGGCCAGACTAGGGTTAGTTGCGAATCAAACAGTTCGATCTCGAAAAGCACTTGGAAGCGTCAAAATGTAATCAGTTTTCCTGAGAATCGCACTCGCACGACCGCAACAGGGCTAGTATCAAATTCAAGCGAAATGATTGAGGTGGCAACGTGAAATCGACATTGCCATGCCTCAAAAGATCTCTTGGCGTGCTAGATATTAGATACTTTCGAATAAGTTCCTGCACATCCGACTTTTATTTATGACAACCATTTGCATGCGCTTGCCACCTGAGCCCAATCCTGCGAGTCCTGCAGTCCGCTCGCCCATCTGATACAATGTGGGAGCACTGTGACACTACTTAAACACTTGCCTAGTTGGCATTTCATGCCGAACAGTCGCGCAGTTGCCACGCCGCTGCAGCTGAATGTGCACCTGCACTTTGCATGGCGGACACGAACGAGCATTTTGGCCTAACTGCGCCTCAAGGTAGGCAATAGTATCGCCGTGTTTCTGATTGTGGTGCGGGTGGATAGATGCATGGGTGTGTGGGTGTGTGGGTGTGTGGGTGGCATTTGTATGCAGTGCAATCCAGGCACCACACAACCACCACACACAAATGCACTTGGCCAGCCTGCCAAAGCCACAGCCGCACATTCACTTACTCGTAAAAGCAAGCCTGCCGCAAGCACTGAAAAAAACAAGTGCTACCTTACATATTTGCATAGGATTCCACAACATATATGTACATCAATAAATATTTTATTTCAAGTCGAACTTTGAGACTCTTGTTAAACAATTTGTTTGCATAGCTTTTCTATTTTGCTTTAAGCATCATTTATTTTACAAAATCACATCGCATATTTAATGTTAATATTTTTATTAATATTTTTCCCGTGCACTGTAAACATATGTGCGGCCATTGTACCTGAATGTGTTTGTGCATACACGTGCTTTAAGTGAAACACACAAATAAAGCACGGCATCAAAGCGTTTTGTACTTTCAATGCCATGCCAGCCGAAAAGTTAGTGACGTCGCCTCTGAATTGTCACAAATTGGAACGAAAAAGATGGCTATAAATAGGGCCGAAGTCTACGTACTATATACACAATCCGATGCATGCGATACACTGCAAACAGCCATTTAATTCGAGGTGCAAACTGTGTAGATTTTAATAGCTGCATATCTAGGTTGCCCGTTCTATTTGTAATCAAACGTTTTAATTATAAGTAATTGCTGGTGTTTTCGATCTCCTGGGAAAATTAAAAGTTCTCACAAATGAACGAATTAGCGAGAATAGCCTTTAAAGCCAAAGACTTCCAATTCATTTGAACAGAAATTCGCGCTGTTATTCAAGTTCGATTTAGGTCAAAGCAAAAATAGTTCGTTAAATGAACGTCATTAGCGGAAATCATGGAACCCATGAATCGGAAACAACTGCTATTTATACAAGTCGACCACCAATTTGCAAAGAAGTGAGTTCACAAGGCTTAATTTCATCTTCAGTTTATATAAGAAATCAAATCGTAATGGAATTATATATATAATATAAATTATGGAAAACACAATTACTTAGATCCAATAAATGACAAGTATAAATTCCAAAGTTATAATGGATTAAATATAGACTTCTATAAGAACCCGTATTAATTTATAGACGTAAGATCATTGAGTTGGTATGACTTACAAACGTGACATTGGAGTCTTTAAGGTCGACATTTAGAGGAGCACCGAAAAAGCTCCAAGGCCAAACAGAAAGGGCGGATTAACTTGTTACGATAATGGGGCATTGGTGGGCGCCACCATTTGCATGGATATTAGTTTCGGAAAAGACCTTAGGCCCGAGTGGCAGCAGTGAACTAGGGAACTAGCGAGTAGGGTAATCCCGTCCCCTGATCCAGTTAATCCGCTGCAGCTACACGAGGTCCTCCTCCGCAGAACGGTGGGATGGGGAGCCTTGGGCCTCTGAAGTGGCTTGCACCTGGCTGGCATTCAATTTCTGCTTTCTATTTCCCAGGCTACAAAGTCTACGCCCGGCGCTGGGCGGTGCTCATCCTCTTTGTGTTCTACTCATCCTCGAATGCCATGCAGTGGATACAATACACCATCATCAACAACATAATAACCCGGTGAGTGAACGGGCTGCGAGGGCGGTTCGTGTGGTTCCGGCATGTTTAGTTAAAAGTTTTCGAAAAGCTCATTAAGCAACTTGACTTTGGGCGGGCTCTAATGAATGGGGCTGCATAAATTAGCCTCAAGTGCACTCTCTCCAGCCAAGTAATGCCCCTCTAATCGCCTTTTGGTCCTATACCGCAGCTACTATGGCATCAGCGACAAGTGGGTGGACTGGACGTCCATGATTTATATGATCCTGTACATACCGCTCATTTTCCCCGGCAGTTGGTTTTTGGATAAGGTCGTAAGTAGAACTTGTGCCTTGTAACAGTGTCTTCTTAAAATGTATTCCAAGTAAAACTTTATCTTAACTTACACTACAAATTATTAGTGAAATATAATGTTATGAAATACAGAAATTTTCAAAATTGTTAAAGCCTCAGTACCACTTAAAAGTACCCTAGCAGTTGCGATGCCCATTATTAAGATCCCCAACTATTTTATTTGCGTGTCATCGGCAGGGTCTTCGCATCACCGCCCTGGTCGGAATCGTGGGCACGTGCTTGGGGGCCTGGATCAAGGTCTTCTCGGTGGACCCGTCGCTCTTCTACGTGAGCTTCATCGGCCAGTCGATCGTGGCCTTGGCCCAGGTGTGCATCCTGTCGCTGCCCGCGCGATTGGCTGCGGTGTGGTTCGGTCCGGACCAGGTGTCCTCGGCCACCAGCGTGGGAGTCTTTGGCAACCAGGTGAGTGGGTGCCCGGAACACGCATACGCCACGTGGCCGTCGTTATCGATGGGGTACTGTAAAGCCATTTAAGCCGCTCCGACTTTGTCTTGTGAGTTAGTGAGCCGTTGAATTTGCATTAACACAGAAAAGGCAGTGGCCCGCCTCCGACCCATTTTGCTAGATGGATGCAGCAAGTCGGGCAAGGCCAAGTTGGGACGTGGGCCTAGCCCACTTCCGGAGCGGCGGAAGTGGCCTGCTCGGACATTTTCGAGCCGGGTGGCCTGTGAATCCTGGCCAGTCAATCATGAAATTGCCAAAAGAGTTGCGCACTGGCGCACAAGTCAAACAACGCCCCGTGCCACGCCTCGTTCCGCCTCAATGGCTCCCGTTGGTAATGCATGCGGAAGGCTCTTTGAGTGGATTCAATTTGGCGCACTGCATCCGCATCTCTGGCCAGCGGCAAGAGGTTCAATTTATTCAGCAGCGACAAACAAACGAAATGACCTCTCCGAAATTCCCCGGGCTTAAGTGATTGCCTGAATACCTTCATCGTCGTCATCTTCCAATGGGGCTGGACAATTGAAATGTCGCCGTGGGAGGAGGAGGAGAAGGGCTGGGCTGGACTGAGGTGGGGTGACATGCATTATGCGGTTGCAAGTGCACAACTCGAGCTGGCGGCCAACCGACTAGTTGAGTTCTTGACTTATGAACTGCATGACAATGGACAGCAGCGAATTTCGTGAGCCTGCGACCAAGATATTTTATTAAAAATAAACCAATCTGAAATGGGTTTGGGAAAGTGGTTTATCTAGTTGTTTCCCAAATTTAGACCAATTTGTAGTTGAAGCCATTGGATGCATTTTTCTTGTTTCAACACAAATAGTGAATGGATAGAAGTGAGTGAAAAGTCGACTATCTAATACTCATTACTAAGCTAGTGGGGTACAAACGAGATATTTCCACATTCTGGCTGGCACATCGAAAGAAATTGGCAAATAACAAAAATAAAACCTTTTTACTAGTAATGGGTAGACAAGTTTAATTGCTCAATGAAATATTTCTTGTACCCTAAATAGAGTGCATTTAAAAGTTGAATTACTTTTTGCCCAAAACAGACACAGTCTACTTTCTGATGCGAAAGGTTATGGGCTTAAACACCGCAAAACAATTAGGCCGCTTGCTTAGCCATCAGCCAACAGTGCCAAGTGCGCCGGTGATGAATGACAATGGCACTGGGGGTGGATGCCGGAAGTGGGTGCTGGGGATGGGGGGTATGGAGGCCCAGAGGCGGCGGCCAGGGGATGTGCAGCAGTTTGCTCTTTATGTTGATTTACGAGCGCGTCGGCCAGGTGGACTGAAAGTGCAAATATGGGGCTCAAATATCCAGAGCCGCCTTGCATCCCCACCTCCACTTCCACCTCCACATCAGCATCCACTGACATCCCGGCAAGACACATTGCATTCTAAACGCACCTGTGTGTCATATTTGCCTTTCACTCGAGTGCAGATGAAAAGGCTTATAATTTCCGTTTGTCCCAGGTAGGAAGTCACAATGGGATGTGACATTGTGGGGCTACGTGATGATGACGAGGATGGGGCGATGATGTGGAACAGTGGGCCGGAAGGCGAAGGGCTTAAAGCCAGTCCGGGTAATCTCTTGTCGAAATGCCAAGCCGAACTTGTGCCCGAAAAAAGAGCCTTCATGAAAAAACGCAGCATGGGGCCACGTAGGTGGCCCACATACCGAGTGACATTGAAAGCGAACGCCCAGCCACCCACTCAATCGCCTTGGCAGCCTTATCTGGCAAGGACGACGCACCACACGCTCGTGGAGCATCCCGCCACCCCAAATCTCTGATTTCTGACTGGCTGAGTCGAGCTGAAACGGATTTGGTGGAGGAGCATTGTTGCAAGAGTGCTGAGCACACACAGTTTCTTATCCCTCCGCCTTTTTTAACCCTCACGCTGCTTTCTTTCCGGATGGCCATGTAAACACGGCCGGAACAAGTTGTGCCGCCAAGTCGAAAATAACGTTCTCCAGGGCCGCCAGCGAACGTTCCGCCGGATTGGCGCACCGGCAGTCCCTCCAAGCGCGGCTCAGACGTTCGATCCGTCTCCAGCCAAATCAAATATTTACTCCCGATGCCACGGAGGAGCTCAGACTGCAGCCTAGGGTCCCACTCGAATGTCCTTTTGCGTTCCCTCGTAAAATCCCAAATGGCCGGAACAAAGGGAACGGGCAACGGACGGGCTCCTGGCATCTGCGTGGTTTATGACCCACCTCTTGGATACATTTATGCAAATGGCTGCAGTTCTATAAATTGGCTCGGACTCCCTTTGCCAAAGTATCTCAAAATCCCATTTCTGTGTCACTCGATTATACCAATCCGCAGTTTCATGGTCGAATCAAGCGGATTTATTTAAATTTATCGGTCCCAACAAACTGGATCCTTGACATTTATCGCAGGATGATTTTCATAGAAAAATTTGATTTATATGAAAGTGATTTCGGGAATATTTATCTTCATTTCGTTGAATAGCCATGCCATTTTAAATACAAGCACACAATTTTGCCTTATATCTATATCTGGAACTCCTTTTGAGAAGTTTTCTTCTTTGAGAGATTTGCTAGCTGGAAAGGGTTTCCATTAAGAAAAATCCCACCGATTGCTGCATAATATGCGGGAAATTTCCCAAGGTAAACCCAGATTAATGCGAAATATTCGGTTTATTCGGAATAATCTCGATCCTCATAGTTGCGCTGCCATTAAGTGGAATGGCAATCTCCCAAGTAAAGATGGCACAGGGAAAACTGATTATGTTTGCGTGCTCCATCCGAAACACGGACCACCTGCAGCTTGGGAATTGGTGTCTGTTTGGCCACGATAGTGCCAAAGGTCAGTGGGAATTGAGTTCTCCCCTTTCCGCTATTGGTTTTCCTTTGTTTGGGAAAACCAAAAGCTATTGCCAAAAGGGAAAGCTGCGGTGAGTTTATTGTGTATGAAAGTCAGCTATTCAACCGGCTGACATTTCCTTTGTTGCCTAAATGAAAACAATCGGGACTCAGGTGATTATTTTTGGACAAAAGTAAAATTCAATTAATATATACAACTTCGCCGAGGGTTTGCACTAATTAAATAATCCTTAAATGCAACTGGATTAAATGCCCTTGTTGCTTTAACTTCAGTTTCAGGGGCATATGAATTTAATTTTCCGCCACTAAAAGCGCTTTTACGGTCCAATTTATTTTCCGGACTGTCAAATGTCACTGGGCCCTAAATAACGCCAGTGCCGCTAAAACCGATTTATAGCAACTGAAAAAATGGTTAATAAAATACCATTGTCACCTGAGCAGCTCGACTAAACGATACCCTAAAATCGTGATATCCTTTGAAAACTAAATACGCTGTTTGCTCCGAGGTTCTAGTCGTTAAGAACGATTTTACTTATATCAAACTGATTGACCGATTTACGAGCATACAGTTTGTAATAAAGAAAATGCTAGTTTCCCATCCGTTACATAATCCTATCACATGTGGATAGCCCCGTCAGTCCTGGACAAAAATCAAGGCAAATAACAAAAATTGCATGGCTCAACTTTTGTGCATTGGTGTGTGCGGAAAAAAGGGAGCTGTCGCTGCCGACCCGGGTGTACATCTATTTTTTCCCGGGAACAGCTCCGCAAACTTTGACGAAAACAAAAACACAGAGGCAACCGAGAAGCAGCAACTGAGGAATCCGGCATAGGAGCAGGAGTATGCATCTATCCAGGCCAGGCCCACCATAAATCAATTTCACAGTTGCAGCGCGAATAACACCAGTCCAAAGGGTTGGGGCGCAGAGTTGGGCTGGGAAAGTCCGGAAGCGGGGCAAAAATAGCAGCGGATTTAGAGACAGCGCCGGAACCGGAAACAGATTTCGCTTTGAGCAACTTGCGTACTATCGAGAAACTCGCCCTCTCTTTTCTTCCAGTTGGGCGTGGCCGTGGGCTTCGTGCTGCCCCCCATGCTGGTGCCAAACTCACCGGATCTCGAGACGGTGGGCAGTGATCTGCAGATGATGTTCTACATGGTGGCCGGGCTCACCTCCATCCTGCTCGTCCTGATGGTGATATGTAAGTTTAAGTCTTCTAACATTTGTACATTTCATGATATTCTAGAGGCATATGTATTCCATATCTTTCATTAAATCTTTAAACCTTTTCATACATAGTTCTCAATTAAATGAATCATAATTGAGATAATGAATCTCTTCCTTCCGCAGTCTTCCAGGACAAGCCACCCACTCCGCCATCCGCCGCACAGGAGGCAGCCCAACTCTTGGAAAGTTCCGGAGCAGAGCAAGTCAGCTTCATGCAGTCGCTGAAGAACCTGATGACCAACCGAAACTTCATCTTCCTGCTCCTCTCCTACGGCATCAATGTGGGCGTCTTCTACGCCATTTCCACGCTCCTGAATCCGGTACGAGCGCATGTTCTCACTCGATTAATGAGCGGCTAATGGGGTCTAATTGCTGGGATTTGTTTCCAGGTGGTGCTGAAGTACTATCCCGGCCACGAGGTGGACGCCGGCCGTATTGGCCTCAGCATTGTGCTAGCCGGGATGCTGGGCTCCGTGGTATCGGGCATTGTACTGGATAAGACGCACAAGTTCAAGTGAGTACAGCCAAACGCAGCTTTCAAGGGCTCCCGAGCGTGTTTGAAATTCATTACGCATACGCCCTGTGGCCCCGCTGAGAATGTGCTGCTTAAGAAAGTTTTTAGCACAGCAGTTGCAGAAGTTGTTATTAATTGAATGAGGGGCTCTCAATGCCTAATGAGCGGTGCTCCAATGCTAATGTGGCTAACCTCCATTCCATCCAGGGAAACGACGCTGGCGGTCTACGCGCTATCCATGGTGGGCATGTGGATCTTCACCTTCACCTTGGACACGGGTCACATCGCGGTGGTCTATCTGACGGCATCGCTGCTGGGGTAAGTTCAGTCAAGCAAATAGGTTCGCATTGAGTTGCTCTGTGAAGTGGAATCAATATCAGTAGTTTGCTCAATGTGAATATTACATAAAATTGTGATCAAATCAAAAGTAGACGGCTCTTAAACGATTACCCTGTGACCTAATCCCTCACAGCTTCTTTATGACTGGCTACCTGCCGGTGGGCTTTGAATTCGGAGCCGAGCTGACCTTCCCGGAGCCGGAGGGCACCTCGTCCGGACTGCTGAACGCCTCTGCCCAAACCTTCGGCATATGCTTCACGCTCTTCTACTCGGAGCTGTTCACCACGTTCGGCGACATCGCCGCCAACATAACCATGGCCGTGATGCTGATTGTGGGCACGATTATCACGGCCATCACCCAGTCGGATCTGCGGCGCCAGAACGCCCAGGTGCCGGCCAGCGGGGCTGGAATCCCATAGGAAACTCAGGCCGGTCCGGCGACAGTCTTTTATGTATAGTATTCTACGCATATCGTTTTACTGAGTAATTTATTTAATTATTTACTGTACATTCCGTTGTAGTCTTAAGTGTTGAATTTTAAAATGTTCATTAAAGGTGCATAGCAACATACACACAAACACGACACGCACACCACATACGAATATGAGTAAGCTTAGGCAGTTATTTTTTTAAATTTTATATTGGCCACCGCATACGGTCTAATGCTTAGGTTAGATGAATCTAAATTCAGCAGCCCCGAGACTTGCATCGAAATTAAGCTTTATCCTTGCGTTGCCACTGCACCACCAACCAAATCCAAGCCACACAGTACAGACAAGTGTTACATGGAAATATGCCCAGTATTATACCCTAATATTCTAGCGAACGTTGACAGTTTGATTGCTAAACGGAGTATCCAAAGCAGTTTGAGGCAGTATATCCGAGTCCAGCGAATGCATTACCGAACAGTAGCTGCTCTCGTCTTCGATTGTTCCCTCCTTCCGCAACAGAGTGTGTACATAATATATATAATTGTATTCCGAACCCGATCCACCGAGGGCGCTGCTACT
The DNA here is from genome assembly GCF_003286155.1 of Drosophila erecta. Lineage (NCBI taxonomy): Eukaryota > Metazoa > Arthropoda > Insecta > Diptera > Drosophilidae > Drosophila > Drosophila erecta. The sequence continues at coordinate 19,432,882 of NW_020825200.1, forward strand.
GTTGTACAAAGCACAAGTATATCCTGCATATCTGGCAAACTGTAATATTTTGGAGAATTTACAACTAACAGCAGATCCAAGTCAAAATATATACATGTACCTATACGAAATATATATATCTATACATTTGATAGTGTTGTGAACTAGAGGAAACCCACACTGAACACTCCGCCGACGGCAATGCGTAATCCACTTTTGTAGATAGCCTTTAGGCCGACGGTCAAGTGACAAACGTAAGAAAGTTATCTTCAACTTAGTGTCAATTCAGCTGGCCAAGGAGCAGACACACTGAACTACCTGACATGAACCACCTACACAGTACAGAAAACCGCGCGAGACGCTTATCCGAAACGGATGCGGAACAACCTGGTGCCGAAGCCGAGATGAGCACTAGAACAGCCGGCGTCGTGATAACACGCAAGCTTTAACTCTCATTTGTTGTTAGATTCCGAATGGTCAGAGATAAAAAGATAGTTAACACGCGGACGCCACGTAGTGATTTCTTCATAGCCACGAGTTCTTGCAAATCGATATATGTGAATGTAAATGTGTACGTGTATAAAAGTATTCAATAAAATATTAAATAATCAGTGTATAACTGGCGTTAGTTTTTTAATGGGCTTTACACAAATTTTATATTTAGCGAGACATCCTAAATTCAATGTACATATGGAAAAGGTTATTCAGACAATACTTTGTCGATATAGACGAACACGAACGTGTCCCACTTAAGACTGAAACGAATAATTTGAATCGGAAACATAAAACAAAATTAATACGAATGCGAACGCAATTAAAATAATAAATTGAGTAACTTAAAAAGAGAAAACTTTTAACAACCCGCCCGTTTGTTGTCATTGTCCGTGCTGCTGACAAGATTGCAATGGGTCATCGGGTCAGTGGGTGGTTCCCCAGGCGCGCAGCAGTGTCAGTGCCTTGTTAAGGTAGGCGCACCACTCCTCGCGCTCCTCCTTTGTGTCGGCTGAGAGGAGATGGCGCACCGTGGTGGTACGTCCGTTGGGTACGATTATCAAGGACTCTTGGTCCGTCTCCAGCGCTTGTCGTTCGCACTCCAGCAGCATGGTGTTGAGACGGGCGCAAATGTCGCGCGGTGCAGTGGTCACCTTCTGGGAACTGCAGGCATTCAGATCTATACTGCCCATTGGCGTCTTGCGCTTCTCATCATCCGGGTACTTCCAGTAGTTGATTACGGAGCCATTCAGATAGCACCAACGACGATGCCATGCCCCAAAACCGGAGATGTCTTCGAACATGGTAAGGAATCCCTTGTACTCCACGCTTACGGATAGTTCACAGTTGACCTTCATATGAACCACACCCTCCAGTGGGCTGACGCCCAGCACCTGGGTCAGCGTCCATGTAGTGCGTTGAATTTCCCGCAGCGAGAAAATGGCAAAGCCGTATTGCACCAGCTGCGGCGTCCGTACCACATGCGGTCCCGCCGGACTTTGTACAGGTGGCATAACCAGTCGATTCTCCCCACCCTTTTTCTTTGGGGTCTTGATGCCTCCCTTCTTGTTCAAGTTGATGTGGTACTTCAGCTCGTGCGGCAGCTGATCGCGTTGGGCTAACATGCCATAGATTTCTAGCGTGATCTGCAAGCGAATTTTTCTCATTTAGAAAGAATATTTGCTATAAAAAGTGTTACAATATTTACCCTGAAGTCAGCGTATACATTATTTAGTTGCAGGACATCGGGAAACTTGACAGATAGCAACCCAGGCATCGTGGGTACTGTCTTGGTGGCCAGCACGTGCTCATTGTACTTCAGAAGACACACAAGATGATGACCGTTAATGTTGTTTGAGGCCATTTTACGCACGTACTCCTGTCGCAGAGGAATAGTTATGTCCTTGACCGTCAGAAGGCCCTTCTCTTTTGGTGCGCCCACCGGACGAATACTGTTCTCAACTCTTAAACGCTGAACCTCATCCAAACACGCCTGGCGTCGATGGGCTGCAAGGATACGAGATGTAAGCTAAATTTGACATTGGGGCTTTAGGGGCCTTGGAATTCAACGAACAAGAATAAGGCAAAGCGTTAATCTAAGGAATACTCGAAGAAAATACAGATAAACAAGCGTAAAAAACGTACTTGCAAGTAGGAGATATCGCTCTCCCTCCACGGACTCTGTGGAGCCGGAGAACTCTACAGTGGCAGCGCAAAGGTTCAGGGCCTGACTGGCTTGTCCTATCACCTGCTGCTGTTTGCACACCTCGCTCAACAGCTTTTTGATCTTGTCTTGTGCCTGCGAGGCATCGTTTACTTCCCGCGCATTTTGCATCTCTTCATCGTCCTCGTCGGTCTGATCAACTATGTCAGTTGCTGCTGCGGCGTAATCCACTTGCTGAGGAGAGTCGTACTCCAGTCTGTGCTTGGCATGACAATCGCCCGCTAGGGCTGATCGCATTACCTGCTGCTCTCGACAGATCTTGCGAACCGGTGTGGAGTTGGAGCTCTAAAAACCACGATTACTTAGAATTTTGTTTGTGATATAATTAATTATCTTACGTTGGCGCTCTGCTGGCGGCGATAGAAGCTGACTGTGTGCACCAGGGTAACCAGATTGTCGTTGTCCTGGTTAACACTCAACTCTGACTTGACCGGCTGGACACCACTAAGCAGCGGCGTCTGCAGGTCCATCATCTCATGATGCTCCTCGATAGGCGTGCAAGAAGAGGCAGGATTCTTTCGGAAGGAAAAGCTGTTTGAGGCCGTGGTTCCTTTGCTCTGCAAATTTAATTTAAGAAGAGACGTACGTTATAATTTGTTGCTTTGATATACAAATAATCTGATTAAGTAAGTACTCACGCCCAAGGAAAGCCGACTACTATTATGCTCATCCCCACTGTCACTCTGGTCATCCTGAGTGCTGCCATAATCCTCGACAAGTGCTTCATCCAGATAATCGTCAATGCCCGCAGAGACCTGCGACGAGTTTAGAGAGCTGTCATCATAATACATGTCCTGGTCCGCATAGCGCACAGTCTGGAAAGGTGTGAAATTGTGTTAATGGAGACCACCCGCTGTGTTGCCAGTTTCTACCTGCACTTACCTTCTTTCCCGGCTGCTGCTGCATCTCCGCTTCGTTGCGCTGCACTGTGCTCATTATCTCGCGGCCAAGACTGCCATTGCACATGCCGGCGCTACTGTCCTCAGTCTGCGACTGGTCCTCGGACTCATCCATGCAACTGCACGAATCAAAGATAAACGGTTAGTTAAGAAAGCGATTTTATTGTTGGTCTTGTCTAGGGGATGGGGTTTAAAGCTATGTGTCTTAGGCCTATCAGTCTTAGAATGCTACTCGATGCAAAGCAGAAATAGCAAGCAGGAGTAGCATTTGTCAGCGCACCTTTCGGTTTCCTCCTCATCTAGTTGATGGCTGTCATCCGTAGCGGAGGCAGTTTCGGCGGCACAGCAGTTGTCACCGCTGGAGTCGAGGTCGGACAGAGCTGGATACAGTCGATCTGAATGCGATTTGCGGGCTCGCTTCGAATCATCGTCAGTGACGGGCGCATCACCAGCTGAAATTGCGGATGCATAAGGACAAGTCCTTAGAAGAAGGGTTTAGTCATTTCTTACGTGATCGCCTTTTGCTGCTGGCTATTCCGGGTGAGAGACCAGCGATGGGCGGCGGTGGAGGCGGTGGCATGGGCCGCACTACTTTGCTAGGAGCTGGCGCGGGAGGTCGAGCTTGAGCAGCCCCAGAACTGACGGATGGTTGAATGTCGAAGAGCTCCTTTTGTTTGTTAAAGCGATTTGAAATAATTTGCATATCTTCCTGCCTTTGGCGATCAATGTCCTTGATACGCGTCTCTGCACTTGATTGCGCATTTGCTACCAAAGCGGCCACCTTGTCACGCAGCTTGCTTTCTGGTTTTGGCTTGGTTGCTGCAACCACGTTAGTAGCAGCGGCAGCTGTCACCGGATGCACTGTAGCTAAATGTTCTGTTAACAAAGAAAAATGAGTATGCTATTATGATAATTAATGGACTGCTAAACTCACGTTTCACCTCTTCCGCTCGGATTTGGGTAATACTGGGAGCAGATCCTATTGGCGCCATCGGCAACATCGCTTTGTTGTTGCCCGTTTCGAACAGCTTCATGCGCTCCTTCAGCGACAGCTCACAAGGATCCTTCTGATTGCGCTGGCCTTGCGTCGGTCCACCGGTTCCCTTGTTTTCAAAAAGAGCCGCACGTCCGGAAACCAAGCCGGACTTCACACTAACCGCAGGCGCTGGTGTTGGCTTGGGCACTGGTGCGGAAGAGACAAAGTTCTTAGCGACCTGGCTGACCGTCGTTGATTTCTGCGGCACTGGCGGCTTGGCAGTGAATGCCGCCTCTTCCACTTTGGAGGCTGGCGCAGCCTCTTCCTGTTTGGCATAATCATAGGTGTGTTTAATGGTCGACGATTCGCGGCGCTGAAAACCTTGTGCCTCCAGAGAGCTCAATACCTTGGGATCCCACTTCAGCTGCTTCGTCCTGGTAGCCTCGTCGACTTCGTCCTTCTTGGGGGGCAGTGGAGCTGGACCCTTCTCGGCCCTTCGGCTGGACAAATGCGGTTTCGGTGGCGGTGCTTCGAGGGGTCTATGCACTTCGTGGTGCGACGTGTCATCCTCCCACTGGTTGATAGTGTCCGCCAAGGCGGCCAGTTTGCCCAACCGCTGTTTGGGTTGTCTGCTGCTACGGTTGCCACAGTCCTCTTCGTCACCCGTCGTCACATGGAACTGCCCCTCGGTTCGGTGGATTGGCGAGGATAGGTCGTCCGTGTTTGAGTACAGGGCACCCATGCGTTGCAGTCTGCTGCGGGAAGTGTCCCTTAACCTGGCTAGGGGCTGGTTTACTGGTTCCGCCACCAGCAAAGGGTTTAGAGCACCTCCTTCCTCCTGCTCTTCGTCATCCGTCACCTCCTGCTCTTGGATCTCAACTTGCACCTGGAGGATGTGCAGCAACGATGAGCAAAAGGAAAGCACTTAGAAAAGGAGGGAGAACTTACTCCAATGGGCTTGTCCGTGGTTATGTTTATTTCGATGCCCATGTCCAAGTTTTCCTTGTTTACTGCTGTATAATGACGCAGCGGCTTGGCCGGCGAAGCCTCCAGCGTGGCCTTCCCCAACATTACGACCTTGCCGCCGCCGCTGGCCGCGCTCTGAGCTCCAGGCGACCGGCTCCTAGGGGCCAGGACCCCAGCATCCCCGCCGGATGAGCAGGCGACGGAGGAGCTCGGAACGGTGCACTCGGCGAGCGGAAATTTGCTGGCGTTGCTGATGCCGAGGGCGCGACTGCGCTGTTCCGCCTTCTCGAGCATGTGCTGCAATGGAAAATGGGAAATGGCAGTGAAAATCCGCGGCTGCCTCACTAACACCAATGCAATCCCAGACAAAGGGCTTCGTTGTGTGCGAATTGGCCTCGTACCTGAGTAAACGGGTCCATTGTTGTTGCTGCAGCTGCAAATGCAAATGCGAATGCGAATCGTGGTTGCGTGCACTATGCTATTGAATTCACTGTACTGCTCGACACTCCTCGTTAGCGATATTCGACGGATGTTTGTTTTTTACTGGCGGGCTGCGCGTCCGTTTGCATTCGAAATTATGCGCGTCGCTTCTGCTCGTTTCGGCGGTTGGCTTTTCAGATGTGTTGAATAATTTCAAAACGACGCGCAAATGCCGTAGGACCCTCAACTGACCACGATGAAATACCGAATTTGTGGAGAACACGCCTGTGGTGAGTTTGCAGTGGCTGCCACACTATCGTATTTCGCAGGGTGGCAGCTCTGTCACATCGGTTTTTAAACCGGTTCACTAATCGCACATATTTTCCGGTTACAGTTGCCCGACGGCTGTTTACGTCTCTTAAAGCCTTATAAAATAGTTTTTATTGATGTTTTAAATTGCCTTGTTAGTTTAATTTTTCACGTATAACTTTGAACATTTAACCAGCATTGTTGGTAAGATTAGAACTTGGAATTAAGCTTAAAATTCACCTATGTGTTTCTGCTGAGCTGCGCACGTTGTGCCGTCAGTGCTGTCTATTTTGGCTTGAATTTTGGATTGTTTTTTTTTTTGTTGTGTTGTGTTGTTTTTTTGTAAATAAATAGCCAGATAAAAGAACAAATTACATTAATGTGTTGTATTTTAAAATAGAATACAATACATTTTATCAAGAATTTGTTATTTGCAGAAATTTGTAAGTTTTCGTCATGGGTGATCAAAAAACAGTCGATTTGCTGTGGAACTGTGCCTCCAAACTGACCGACCAATCCCACACCGAACGGATCCTCAAATCTTATTACATGTGAGTTCTGTTGCTAATTTCTTAATGTACACCCACTAAATTGCGTTTCCAAAACAACCCAGAACCACCTGCAGAAAACTGGCCCGGCACAATGTCCAGTTGCCCGAGGACAGCTTTGGATCCGCACGCATGTGCTCCCGCTGCGGGAACCAGTGGACGGATGGCCGCTACCAGCTCCACCTCCAGCCACAAGAACTGAAGCAGAGTGCCAAGAACCGAAGACTTATCGCCCGGCTAGAAGCCGTGAAGAGCAAGCTGGCAAAAGGCGATATGACTAGCGGGGCCAGGAAACGGGCCAAGTGGCTGAGGAAGCGTATGGCCAGTAACATGGTGAGAGCTAGGAGCAAATATTGTAGAAAAAGCGAAAAAGTGGGGATGGATAGTTTAGTTAACTCTTAGAGGAAAAAAAGGATTCAGCTTCTGGCAGAATGATAATTATGAAAACAAAGGAATCTGAAAAATCTTTAATTATACAGTGTTTTAAACTTCTACGTATGTACATATGAAACCATTCCTGCCACTCTAACCACAACCCAATTGCTTTTTGCAGGCCGTGGACTGCGACGTTTGCCATCACAAGACGATGTTGCCTTTGGAGAAGGGCCGGAAACGCGCCGAAGTCAAAGCCACGAAGGAGACAATGGCAGCCGCACAACCTGCGCCAGCGGGCCAAAATAAAAAGAAGGCTAAAAAGAAGAACTCTCAGGCGCCGAATAAAGATATCAATGCAGGCCTGAAGATTCCGCAGCAGCAAAAAGCACCGCAGCAACAGCAGCAGCCATCCAAATCGTCAGCGCCGTCTAAAAAGGCGCCCCAACCAGTCGGAATAGTTGCCCAAAACCCAAGTCAGCCGTCGAAGAAGAAAAAGAAGAAGCCTGCCCAGCCGGCACCCGCCGCACCCAAAACGCAGTCCAAAACTCAGAAGCAGAACGTACTGCTGCAGCTAGCCGCCCAGCTGAAGTCGAACGCGTTTAAAGACGCCAGCAAATCGCAGCAGAACCGCCTGAAAGAATTCCTGAAGTAGCGGCTAAAACAGCCCCGGCCATGCATTAAAGTACAAAGAATGAAAATACTTGTTGTGGCACATAATTAAGCGTTAGCACAATACTAGAATCAGACTCTTTGTGCCGCTTGATAAAGCCAGCCGAGGTGGGAACCTGTTATCCAGTCGCCCGGTCTTCTGGGTCGAATCACGCAACGGCTATGCACTTATCACTGCTCACTGCTGCTCGAGACAAGTCCAGACGGGGGACCCAAGGTTGTCCAGATATTGCGCAGCCAACCTGGTCAGCATGCTTAATTTATTTCTCGGAGCGCAACGTTTAATTAAAATTGAGTTGTTTGCCACAGCGTCCCATGAACGCGTCCTTCAAAGCTGCTCCCAAAAAGGGCAGCCGATCGGCTCTGGACAGCCCGCTTTATCTGCCGCCGATTGCAAAGAGCACACGAACAGGGGAAGGCTCCAGTCTCGGATTGTCGTCGGCTTCGAACCATGCCTCTACTTCTCCCTTTCTGCGCAGAAGACTTGGATTTCTCGGCAGCTGCGGCAACAACATCTGCCTGCCACATTAGAAGATTTCTGGTTCAGTCTGTGCCTCTCGACACGAACATGTTGTGTCATATTCAGAATGAGCAATAGCAAATTTAATTTACAGAAAGTATATAATTTTGGAGGATTGTGTGTTTAAATAAAGAAAGTTGTTATAATATTAATATGTACAATTATTCGTAATGTTTAATTGAAATAGAATTGAATAAACTAATGATTAACTCGAATATTTCCAATATCGAGTATAGGGGAGCCAGAACTTCGGCAATCGAATGTGCACTGTACACAACAATGTATTTGATGGCACATGAGGTATCTATAAGACGTTCTACTTATGGAAGTTCGACCGTAGTTGATCGGCCTGTTTTGCCATTGCCAAAATGGGCATGATGCTCTCTAAAATATGATATCAGCAGCGTGGTCGGCTCTCTAAATGTGGCAAGAGCGGTACAATTTTCGGGTGCCTACTCAAGGATGGGGCATCCGAAGGGGCACGCCGGTTGGGCCTGGGCCTCTAACTCCACCAAGCCGGCCGGCCGGCTGCTTATTCCCCGAAAAAGCAAAGCAAAAACGTATAATAATATTACACTGCAACACATTGCCTTTTGCACGCTAAAAAATCAGTTCGATTTTGACGCGACTACATTAATAGGAGAGCAGTCCATTATTCGAAGCGAAACTTTTTTGGATGGTAATCATTATGGTTTTTAGTCGTTTCATATCGTCCCAGAATAAGTAATAGACTTAATTTAAATTTTGAGTACCAAGATTAGGGCACATTTTCGCGCCGTGCAGAGAGAGCCACAGCCGAGGGCACTTCGGCTGCGTTCGGGTGGCCTCGGTGGCTGCCCAAGCTGGAGCTCCCAGAGCGGCAGAGCCCCAAGTCGGGCAGTTAAGCTCGAGTGATTCATGGTGGCGCACCAGCCGGAAAGTCGCGCTCGCTTCTTGGCTCCGGCGTCGAAAAGTTCGCCCGCGAGCGAAAAGGTGTCAACGTAGTCAGAACGCAGTGGAAAACCGGATGCAGCACCGAACTCGGTGCGTGGATGCATTTCTTAATTCGTAATTGGGGGCTCCTCGGAGGCAGGAAGCCGGCCAGTCGGGGTCGGAATGACCGGAAGTGCGCCGGGAGCGTGGGGAGGGCGGGTAGAGCGATGGCAGTGCGGTATCGCATACGCCTGCGCACAGGTTTCCACCGAGCTCCGTGGCCGGAAAAGTCTCGCGCGGCCAAGACAGCTGGTCAACAGTTTGTTTGGCTTTTCCGCGGAACGACGGCCAGTTGAGAGCTCGCCATTCGTCTATCAATTGCAAACAAAGGTGTTTCGGTGTCGAGTTGCAAATGTTCTGAATCAATAAATATACATATTTTCAATGGCCGGCACAAAGGAAGCAAATAGCCCGGGCGCTCGGTGCAAATCAAATTACATTTCTGTTTTATGGTCACGATAAAAAATAAAGAACCGAAAAGTAAAAGCAGACTCTGGACACGTACATATGGCAGGTGTATAGTGGGGCCCAGAGAAATGGTCAGCAGTTCGCTTGCACAGTAGAACTTCTTCATAAAGTTCGAGCTGATTTCGAAAAGCGAGAATAATATTTGAAATTCTGAAATATAGAAGTTGTTGGATTATTATAAATACAACCTGTACTCCACATAAAAAAATAGTACACATGGGTACGAGTATATGGGGACAAAATTCATATCCAAGCAGGAAGTTCTTCAAATTGGTCAGCTTAAGCTCGTTTTACAGCAGAAGTTCGATAGTGTTTTGCATCTCGCCGGACAGACGGTCGCTTCTTTGTGGTGACACGCGTCGCCTTCGGATGAGTCACAATTAAAAGGCTTGGTCTCAAACAAGGGGCCCAGTCGAAGGCACAGGTCTCAAGTCCCGGGTCCGAGCTCCTCTGCGTGTGGCCCCCGATTTGTATGCGGTTCTTGGCCGCAACACAGTGGAAACCGCAAATGACAGACACGCCAGAGGAGTGAAAAATGAAAATTATAAACAAAAACGCAGACACCCGACAAGTGCAGAGGCCCAAGAAGGCGGATTTCGTAATGGCGCTTAATGGCAAGCACAAACTGTTTCCCCACCAGCGAATCCAGATACCCTAGCCGTCAGATACCCAGATACCCAGATACCCATACATAACGTCATCGCTTGATTTTCCATGGGGCGCCAAACGAAGCGTGCAACCGAAAAAGCGAAAATAGCAGACAATAGCAGAAACAAAACGAATAGAGCGCAATAGAGATTGCATTGTACTTCGACGCGTACGGATATCTGGATGCCTGGATATCTAGGTGTCTGGATATCCATCCGTGCTGCATCGAAGGGCCGTCTATTTATAGGACGGCTCCTCAGCGGGGGAGGTAGTTGCATCTGATAGCCCGGGGATGGGAATACGCGTGTACGTTCAGTAGCACTCCGGTCGTATCCCGCGCTCCACTCCCCAATCAAAGATAGTGCATCCCATCGGTGACTGCTGTGCATGTGATCTAATAAAAATACAAATGTGTTATCCACTTTTGACAGCAAACTGTTAATTTCTAAGGCAAAACGCCGTGTGTGCAGTTGGTGGATATGCCAGATACAGATGACTATTCAGATCCAGATCGGAGAGAAGCCACAATAAAGCCCGGGCGAGAAATCGAGCGATCGGCGAAGCAACAACTAGCACTCAACGCACATTAACGCAAATCGCCTCAAATTAACACTGAACACTAAAATCAAAATACAAAGATACAAAAGTGCGGATATAATACGATCTACAAGCCATGAATTCGAAGCCAACTACCAAGCCGGCCGAAATTGAGCAGTTTTTGTTGGGTAAGCCTGGTTTTTTTTTCTTTCCTAGTAGTTACACACAAAGAAACGTTCTTGGGTGCTAATCATCTAAGTAGCTATTTAAATCGTTAATCATCTAAGTAGCTATCTAAATCGATAAAAGTGCTCATAGGATATTTGTTTACGGCAACTGTTTAAAAGTAGTTGGATCTTAGTCCCTGATTCATTGCGGAAAACACTAAAATAGTAATTGGTTTTTAAATAATAACTCCTTGGTTTCCAATACTTTTCATTTTTATTTTCATTTTTATAGCTATTTTTGTGCGTGTATCTAAAATCAGCAAAGCAAAATTGGAGCCAGTTAGTGTGAGATAGATCAACAGAAACTTTGTTCATTTTGCCAGGCAAACAGCGCCATCAAAAAATTACAATCCAACTCGAAGTCGATGAGGCGGAGGGGGAGGCGTTCCGAAACATAACCATTAACAATAACCCAGTGCCGGAGTATTATTGACTCATTCCTCAGGCGTCCGAGCTTAATGCTCTTTTGTTCTGGTTCTGGCTTAGCCCAGACCATCGGACTCTTCTGGTTATTTTAGTGGCCCTCCTCCTCTGTCCCGCGTATATTTCGTACACTTTATCAAGTCCGAATTGGGCTCCTCTTTGGATCGCTGGTCCCCCGAATCGTTTATATATACGTAGTTATTTCGTTAAATCGTTCTACATGTGTATGTGGACAAGGTAGACAGTAAACAGCGGATTGGACATGCCGCGAAACTAAGCCTTAAGCGCTTGTTTTTAGCCCATCTTGGCCCTTCCTTAGTCGGTTCAACTTTCTCAGGTCTCGGTTCAGTGGCTCTGGGCAAGATGAGGGGCATAGGAGCATATTTATTTACCCTCCTCCGATGACTGTTGCTTCAATTTATATTTGTTTGGGTAGGCTCAAATGGATATATTGTACAAAGGGTTTCTGGGGAGTTTCCTGAATCATCCTGATAAGCCGAAGTTGTCAATTTATCAGTTGCTTTCTTCAACAAAAACATACTCGTACATATGTACCATGTTACAAAGGAAAACTTTTTTAACATCATCGAGTTTGAAGTTTAGATTTTTATTTGGTTATGATGAACCTAACTATCTTTCCTCGGCTGTACACCTAAAGCCTTTAGACCGAGTGCTGATTTTGCATACAGAACAAAAAATATGTACTTTTAATGCCCTTTTCTTTTATTCATTTGGGTATAAGATATGCATTGTCAAGATCCCCAATTATCCAAAACAAAATTGGCTTATATACTACGAAACGATTTACTGAATTGCTTAGTCAGTTTTCTTTCCATTTCCTTAAAACTAAGAAAGCTTAAATCAACAAAATTACAATTTAAATGACGAGAGATAAAACTTTTAGCAAAACAAAAGTTCGATTCCTAACCTTATTTAATAAAAATTTGGCTTCCACGGCGTTTTCAAAAATGAAAAGGAAAAAAGTACAATAATCCCCGGTCAGACTGTTCTACTTTTTGTTAGACTGTTGCCATGATGTCAAGTTCTTTAGAGCGCATTTGCATTTTAAGGGTATTTCCAGTTCGCATTTCGCCAGCACGACTTTTGGATATTTTTCTTATTTCCATATTCGGACATATTTAGGTTTAAGAGCACTTCTCCGGAGCTTTGCGTGCTTAAGTTTTAACAAGATTTCGGGCAAATTTCAGTGTCTTCTGCTTTTCTGTGGATGTGGTCATTTCTGGCAGGGGTGGGGAAACAGAGTAGCAGACACCAGAGCTAACTTTCTTGGCCAGTGAAATTATTTTTAATTGCCCCGGTCAATTCGCAGTTGACTCTTGAGCGAGAGCTTATGAGGTCACTTATGTGTACATGTACATGCGTTTGTGGCCAGACTTCTGGCTGGGAACGGCAGAACCAGCACTTCACTCCCCGCCCAGTGAGTCACGGCTGCAGAAGTCGGAGCAGAAGAGACACCACCACTCCACTGGCCCACTAATTGCCCCCCAAGAAAGCCACTCTGTTGCTCAACTGCCCCGCCATTAGGCGCAATGATGCGTTTAAAAATAATAGCTGATGGGGCCGCCGCCCTTTTTAGCCAGCTGATAGCCAAGAGCGAACATTGGAACTTACGATCCTCCCCTCCGCTTGCATTTCAGATGTCCGCGCCCACTTCCGAGCCTCGCTGGAAACCTCGGAGTACGAGAACACCTCGAACCTATTCCACGTGACAGCCGCCGAGCAGACCGCCGCACTTCTGGCCCGCTGCGAGATCCTGCTGGCAGCAGCCAGTTCTGGATCGGGATTGGAACTGGGACCGGGACCGGGGTTGGGATGCGCAGACGAGCAGGCGGCAGTAAACCACCGTTCCAGCCTGGTCGACTGCGTCGACAGCAAGGTGGGCGCGGAGACCGGTCCTGGCGGCTATCTGGAGATGCTTGCCTCCCCATCCCCCTCGAAAAGCTCCCGTGAGTACTCATACTATTATATACAGTCATGCTTCCCTGGTTCAAATCCACATTACAACAATAACAGAGGATGTAAGAAAAAGCTTTAGTATCGTATACTCGTATGTTAAAACATTTACTTAGGTATAAGTTTCAAAATCCTAAAAGAGAGTTCTGGCAGCTTGGATATGGAAAACACTTAAAAAAAATTACCTAGTGACAAAAACAAAAAAGTTCTTATTTCTTTATGCTACATTTTGTAAAAATAATGCTGCTATATTTACTAAAAATGAATCAACAAGGTTAATTAAATTTTTGACCGCCCATATTGATGCTATTTTTAAACTGCAAGTCAACTGCTAGCGATTGTTTGTGGATAGCCAGGCTCTAGCTTTAGAAGCACAACTGTACCTTATGCGTACTACTCGTACTAATTACCCGTAATTGCAGTGTCCGCCTCGCGAGAGTACATTGATTTGGGCAGCAGCGGATCCCTGGATCGTTGCTCCGTTAATCAGGCGATTCCGGGAGCCAAGGACAAGGAGCCACATCAGCAGCTGTATGAGATTTGCCAGGGCCAGGGCACGTGTCAGGACGAGGACGAGGCGCATCAGGCGATCACCTTCACCCACGAGCTGTTCATTGACTGCCCGTACGCAGATCTGCCCGCTGGCCACTTGTCCCTGCAGAGATCCACAAAATACGGCCAGCTGCAGAGGATTGTTCCAAAGCGGCTGTTCTTCGACCAGACCCGCAAGTGCTACTGTGGCATCCTGAACGACTGGATGCTGTGCTATGCCGACGGGCCGACCGCCTGTCGACCCAGCAGCACCCTCTACTTAAAGAGCTCCTCCATCGAGATAGAGCACTTCGGTGAGGGCAAGCGGCGCGATATCTGCTTCCAGATCACCACAGACGACCCCAATAAGAAGTTCGTGTACCAGGCCAACAACGAAGTCGATGCCAAAGAGTGGATACACGCCATTGAGGCGGCCATCCGCGGAGATGCCGGTGCTCAGTCAGCCCTGAAGAGTCCACCGCCCCGGAAACTGCCCACGCCACCGGTTCAGAAGAAATCCACCTACACAGCAGCGGATATCATCTACGAGGAGCCTTCGCCGGTATACGGCCTAATGGACTCGTCCTCCATGGTTCTCCCAAAGCTGCCGGACAAGAACAACAGTCCCAGCGCCCTTGCCCGGCGTTTCGAGTACGATGTGCCCAAATGTCCGGCTCAGCCGCTGCAGGACGCCTCCGCCGGAGTAGCATCTGTAAGTGGGGAGCTGGAATCCCTGGGACTTCTCAATGAGGGAGATATTAGGGTGCAACCGCAGCCTTCCAGCTTGCACGGAAACATATCGCTGGACTTCCAGGCAATGGTGAAAACAGTGCACAGCGAGCTCTCCACCCAGTTGTCCATGGCCGGTCCCAGTCAGGATCGTCTGAAAAAGGCATCGAAAAAGAGCTACTCGAACAGTACGGAACCGGAAATGCTCTCTCCCCTGACCAGCCCCGCCCACACGCCCACCAAGGATCAGAAGAAACAGCGCAAGTCAACCACCTCACCGCAATCCAGTCCGGTCAGCAAGGACTGCGACAAGCTGGCTCGAAACTGGTTCCTCAGTCGTCTTAACAAGTCCACCGGATTGAAAGCGACCAACACGGGCAGTGCGTCACCGAACAGCGCCAAGTGCAAGCAGAGCGAGAAGGAGAACCTGCTGACGGAAGCGGAGCTGGGCGAGGGCTATGATGCAAGTCCGGGTGATCGCGATCACGGCCTGCCGGGCAGCCCGCCGACGTCGCCGTGCCTGAAGGCGGATACCAAGAGCAAGGTGAACATGATTATCAACCAGTTTGAGAGCAGCGGTCACTTGTCCACCATGTTCAGCGTGGAGGCGTTGGCCGCCAACGCACTCGCCTCGCTGACATCCTTCTGCGAGAGTGATGGTTGCAACAATTACGAACCAATCATGCCCCTGGCCACGACTCCCAGCAGCTTCCTTAAGAAGGTGTAGACTGCCGCACATCCGTCATCTTCTATTTTACATCCGACGTCCTGGAGAGCTCGTTCGTCTCTGTATTGTAGATTTAATTCTTAGGCTAGTGAAAACCACTCTCCGGATGTCACTTAACTTTGACATAAAATTTTAATATCAAAACAATGGTTGTTAACGTACGTAAAATTTCGACACGTAAGTTTGAGTTTTTCAATTGGGCGCATGGTGCTTGGACAGAAAAAATCTTGATAATCGAGGTAGATTTCCATGTCGTTGCTGGTGTCGTAGGGATGCGATTGGATTATAATACAGTTGGATTATAATACAGTTGGGAAAAGAATTCAGTTCTATTGTCAATTATTAGCCGGATAGGCGATGGTGGTCCTTAACGGATGGGGATCGGAGCGCTGAGATTCTATAATGTCCACAAGAGCGGTACGTTTGCGCTCATCTGCCACGAGCACTAACTTTCGAGGGGACTCCTTGCTGCTAAATATACCAAGTACCTTCTTTCCATCCGTCTTTACGATGAACTGGACACCACGAGCCGTTGCAGTCACGGAGCTAATCTCGTTCCATAGGTAGGACCACAGAGACTGTGTGTAATAGACGTATAAGTGAAGTCCAACTACTAAGAGTTAACAGTGAAACTCACCGTCCAAACGCCAAACATCTCGTTACGTTGCACGTACAGTACCCGGTAATTAGTCACCACCAAGTACTCAGACTTCTGGATAATCTCCTCACAGTGAATAAAGTTGTCTGTGGTGGCAAATTTACCCTTGTCGGTCTCCCTGCGAAACGAGATTTTTTTTGCTTATGTTAGTGTCTGTACTTCTGCTTAAAATTGAGTAGCTATCGACACTTACTTCATTATTTTATTCCCTGTCGCCTCCATCAAGCAATAGGGTCTCAACACGAAGTCGTAGTGCTGGAAACGCGGCGGTCGCATACGCTTCACATCCTCGCTTGCATCCGCCGCCCGTTTCACAGCCTCGAAGCTGCCACTGGCAAAGTCAACCACGCCAGCGGTGGGGCGAGCAACCAGGCCAATGGCACCCTTACCCAGGCCCTTGAAGAAGCCCTCGACTCCGTTATCGCGAGCCCCAGTCACTGGTTTGGTTACAACGCCAGTGACACCGTCCACAAAGCCCTGAGAAAATTATAAGTACCAAGGATTTAAGTATGAGGAACCCTACTTACCATTACTAGGCCCTTGCTGCTGCGGGCCAATCCTTCGTGGAAGTTCTTCGGTTTGTTTTGAATACCCTGTCGTCTTTTCTTTTGATAGTCCTCGTCAAAGGTCAGCGCAGCCAACCCCTTTCCCATAGCCCCAGTTATTCTAATGGTTAAAAAGGAAACTTTATATTATAATTCCGAAAAGACTTCGAATGGAGGAGCTTACTTAGACACAGCACCCGCAGCACCACCCACAGTGTGGCCAAAAAGAGACTTTACGCCCAGCACCAAACCCTCAGCGAATTCTCCAGGACCTTGGATGGCTCCCTTTAAAATGATAAGCCAAACGGGTTATAGTGTTAATTACATATAATTAAGTTTGATTTACCTGGAACGGTTCGTAGAACAAGTCTTCGACGCCCTTTTTAAGACCAACCACGAGGCCATAGGGATTGCCAAGGACATCAAGTCCGAGAACGAGAACATACAACTGCTTTAACGCTTGCCCAGTGTAATGTGAGGTAATCTCGTTGATTAACTGCTGCTGCGAGAAGAATTGATACTCGCGCTCAAAGAAGGCTAGTCGAAAAACGACATCGTTAACGTCCGTTAGAGTCACACCCACGCCCTGGACCAATGAGCCCAAGAAACCGGGCAGCGCCTTTGTGTCCGACCCGGCCATCGAGAAGCTGACATGGATCTTGAGCGGACCCAAATGCAGGTTATCGTAAAAGCTCTTCTGCTCCTCCAACGAGTGCTCTTCAAAGAAGGCTGAAAGCGGGAGCTCAATAGATTCAACGTCCTGGCGAAACTGCTTAGCCGCTGCCTCGTCTGAGACTTCCTTGGCAAACATCTCCGCGATAGCAGTAAGGAAGTTCAAATCGACTTTAAAAAGGAACTCTTGGATCAGTATCCTGGCGTACTTGAACTGACGCACAGTTGAGTTTGGCATAATGCGCTGCACCATGCTGCACTCGATAAAAGGTTTGAGACTGGTGGTGTTCGCCACGCTCTTCGGCGGTGGAATTGGCGCCAACACTACGGGGAATATTGGATCCAGGAACTGATTATCAACTTGTATACGATTAATTTTCACATGCAGCTGGCTTTGGAATGGTGACGACTTGCGGGACAGCCAAATCGCTGGATAGAAGCTGCGTCTTATGTTTCTATCCACCGTCTTTTTAAGGATCATAAGTTCGAAGTCGATCTAAAAATATACGATAAAATCTCCGAATGCTATGGACCTTTTTGGATTTTCTTACCGGGAACTTGTTGTCTAGCTTGTAGGTCTGCAGATCGTTGACACTCTTGTGAACTAGATATTTCTGATACTCAATTTCCAAAAGTGCGTTTTCATTAATGGTAAACTCCTTAAAGCGATTCTTGGACACTTTCTTTGACTCCCATATAATGCCAGAGCTGGTAACTCCCAGATAAAGAATGTCAAGGCCCGTCTCATTGTTAATCACTGACAAGCCAATGCCGTGAATACGCAGATCAATGCTTTGGGTAATAGACTGTAACGAGGCAGTGCTCTCCGTGCGATTGGCGATTGATTCGTTTTCCGTAAAAAGCAGCACACGTTGCAGCCCGTCAAGGAAAGATACCCATAGAACCTTTTCGCCGTCTTGCATTCTATGAGTTTGAATTTTCAATTATGAGATATAGATTTGCACTTAAAAGATACTTACATCACTTCGCCAATTCCGTCTCGTTTCAGGTCCGTCTCTTCTTTGTTTGAGCCAAACACAAGAACTTTCGGACCTGTAGGGTCATCCCAGGCATACATTATAGTACTCTTTGCATTCAGGATATTCTCGTTTTTAGTTCCCTTCTCGTAGTAAACAATCTGCTTGCCAGTGTGATTAATCAGCAGGCCGGGAGCATCGGCTGGCTTATAGTCCGTAAAGGTTATATAGACGCCGCCCTCCGTTGTCTGAACGTCTACATTGATGCCGCCGTACTTGCTGTCCTCCAATTTCAGGAGCGTGCAGATCACCTCCGTAAAGTCAAACGCCGGAGTCAACTTGCCATCCACGCGAACCACTAAGTTGTTTTTGGCGTCGTTCCTCGGCCAGAGAGGTTCCATCTGATTCGGCTCGAGGTGGAGCCATGGGTCGCCTGGACGGCTCTGCTCCTGCAGCTCTATGTCAAAGTGACACTTGTTGCACACAATATAAAAGGGGATGAACGTGATCTGCTTGGTCAAAGAGTTCTGAGTCAAGTGGTTGTGCACACCGACAGGGTATTTCTGATCGTTCGCAAAGCAAATCACTTCGCCCACCGAACCCGCCACGTCCAACGGAATCTTTTCACTCCATTGACCATTGTCTATGCGAATTGATGCTTTTTTCTTGTCAAAGAATAACTTATCCCGAAAAGTGAACAAAATGGGTCCAGAATATTCGGGAGGATGGTAGAGAACCTCCACGGAGGTCGTTTCCGATTTGTAAGTAAGCATCATTCCGGTTTTATTTATCATCCAAAAAGGGCTAAATAGCGTAAGCATCAAGCTGCCATGTCGGTTCTCTGTCCTGTGAAATATTTTGAGTGCCATTAAATTTGATAATTAAAGTGAATAATTAACATTTACTTCACATAGAGATCCATGTCCACCTTCATTTCCGAGTCATATGATGAAAACGTCCAGGTAATAACATCTTCAGGGTAATCCCAGATCTCGGTAGCGCAGGACCAGTCTTTCTCCAGATATTGAACCAGCTGTGGAGGAAAGTGCTTATTGGTTGAAATCAATTTTTATAAATTGAGCAATACTCACCCGCACAACTAGGAAACTTTTCGATTCCTTGCCCTTTGAGGCCAATCGAACGGTCGGCAGGTGGAGCACATCGCCGGAATTTACAGGCTTTTCTCCGTAGTCCAGAAAATCTTCCTTGCTGTACCCTCTGTCAACCATGCGCTGCGACGACTGAGCCTCCAAGCCATCCTCTTTTCGGACAGAGCAACCGGCAACTGACACTTGGATATTAATGGGCAGAGAGTTACGCAGATAGAGTGGCGGGCGCAGATGAATCGTGTAGAAAGCGCTTAGCAATGTATACTTGTTGGTGTTTTCGAAGTACACCTCCGATTTGGTTCGTCGAGCATTAATGATAAGTGGCTCAAACGTATTGGTTGGATCACAATGCAGCTGATGCGAATAATTAAGGTCCGAGGGATTGGAGGCCCACGAAATGCCCTGTATCGATCTTCTGTATCCGTGCATTGAAAAGTATAGCTCCTTGGCTTCTGCGTAGATGGCGTGCAGCGGTACATGGAACACTTCACCGGGACGCACACGTCCGACGAAAATATCCTCAAAACACTGTGCAGTAGGGGCAGGATTGCGTCGATAAATATTCACTCCGGTCGTAAAATGATTATGAACCTGCGATGAATGGAAATAGAGTTGAGAAAATTGTATAGAAGACCTAATTACTAGTACTTACACTGACAACACCGTGGATATTGACTTTGGTTGTGCCGTACTCCTGCTTTACTTCAGAAATAATGCCCAAAGCCTCATGAGAAGTACTACGCATCAGGTTGAAAAAACGCGTATCCGACTTGGAAACGGGCAGTGCGATCTCCTTGTTGATATCCCCAATCTGCAAAAAAAAAAAAGGTTAAAGAGAACTGAGGACAGAACAACATTTCTTCCCACCGTCACATAAAGAGTGTAGTCCTCGGAATCCTCCTCTGATAACGTGCTGAGGTCCTTAGTCTGCAGATACGCCTTTCCGCCCGACGAAATTGTGCATGTTTTTATTACACTGGGGTCGACCTCCTCGGATTGGGTAAACAAAAGTAGGGTACTCGTACCCGCAGGTGTGCCGCCGCGGTGAACTTCGTGCAGTGTAAAGATGCCCTTCCGCAGATTCAGGTTAACATCGAAGCCAGTGTCGTTTTCCAACACGTAAGGAGCCACGATGTCTGGCTTGGTCAGGCCGTTCTGGTCAATAGCCTGCGAGAAGGCCTCGGCTAGTTCGCTCAGTAGACCCAGGCAAGTCTTGCTCAACGTAATCTCAAGCGTCTCTGCCGAGTGGATGTTCATGTGCATAGCCTGCTGTTCAATATCGTCTTCCACTTCGCTCTGCACCTTCTCCATGCCCATTTCAAACTTAAGCTCCCATGGCGTGTATTCACGAACTCCGTTGCGACCGACGACCTCGTTCAGCTCAATAATAGGCTCCCATTCGGCAAGGGCTTGGTTATAGTAATTCTACAAAAGTAAGTTCGATGTTAGCTAAAATAGTAATTCTTACAGAAAGTTTACACAAAATATATAATCTATTTAGAACTAATTTATTTGGGGTTTATACATATATGATCCACATATTAAAACAAGTCAAAACTTTGCAACTTACCATGTTTAGTGTCAAGGAGCCATGAGCGGTGAGACTGCGACTCCAATTGTTGAAAACGGCAGTAATGCGGGTGTCTAGTGAAATAAGTGGCTTCGTGTAGTAGCCGATGCCGGACTCGATCACCAGCGTAATGCTGGGAATTTCAATTACACACTTTTCTGTCTTTTGCTTTTCGGTGTCGGTGCTGGTGGTTCTCTGCTCAGCCTCCAAGGCATCGACGCCTTGTTCCACCTTAGTGAACCAATAGGTGCGGCTATGGAAGTGGTGCTGATGCCATAGATTCGAATAGTTCCGCGACTCTTCGGCAATAGCGACTTTGGTCATGGTGCCACTGCTGAGGCTCAGCATTGCCTTGTTCAGCAGCTCAATGGTGGCAGGCGACACGTTGATGATAATGTCACTCAGCTTTAGGCTAATGTGCATGCCCTCTTCCTCAGGAGTGGATCCTTGCAGGCTAATAACGCACGGGTGCAGGATGTAATGGCGCGTCATCTCTCGCCGCTCTGGCAGAAAAGCACACATGTACATCTTGAGAGCATCGATCTGTCCGTTTACAATCTGTTTGTCGTTTATGCTGCGGTAATTTAAATGAACTTGTGCCTGAAAAAAGTTGAGATCAATTACAATTACGTTATGGATTATCATTATAACTTTTTGGATAACTTACATTGAAAATAATACAACTGGTATTAAGGTCATCGAGATTTTCCACTAATATTATATCTGGTTCGTCGATGTGCAGTATTAAATTCATTTTTCGGCTTGGAACTTCAAGACCTGGAATAAACATATGGACGTTAGGGAGTCTTTAAGATTTAATTGCATTTGTCACATACCGGGTGCCTCCAAAGGAACAAGCTCGTTGGCGGCTAATAAGGCGGAGGAGCGAATAGAGTTCTTGGCCTCAAAGGCCGTTTGCGAAACAGGTGCTGGTTTTATAATAACAGAATCGCGCGGCGCCTCCTCAGGCGGCAAAGAAAGAAACGTAGTCAGTTTAAGCAGGAAGTCGATGCAGACGATCAGATCGAACCCGCGCACTCGGATCTCAGCTGCAATAGTGGTTTAACATTGTATTTAAAATAAATGGTAAAGAAATGGCATCACCTACCAAATGTGTCATCTTCTTTTATTATAGCTGTCACATCGACCATAAAGTTGCGTTCGTTGTAACAGGCATCGATGATCTCGTCTGTATCCAACTTAGGCTGCACCCAATCCTTGCGACTTAAGTACTGTCGGATCTGGCTTTTGGAATTGCTCCGCATGTCATCCATCTGGATATTGCACAAAACAACTGAAGTGCTCAATGTGCCGTTGTCAAGTTTGGTGCCCTTAACGGAAAGAAAATATATTCCAAACCTGGCGAGTCCCGCGCCTTCAGCTAAGGGCAAAGCTGGTTAATCGTAAGCTCAGCTTATACTCCATTTAGTTACATACCCTCCATTAAATTTATGACCACACCGTCAAACTGAAAGTTAAACTTTATCGATTCGTGAATCTTTTCCCTTTTTGGAGTAGCTTCAACTGTACGAGATAAACGTCTCACGCGTGAGTTACGCGTTTCGGATCTGGTTTGTTGTTCCTGCGGCTCATCTTCGCTTGGAGGGAACTCTTCCAAGCCCTCGTTCAAATTGCGATTGAGAACAAGCATTACCAAAGCATAATCATCAGCAAAGAGAGTGAGCTATAAAAAGAGAAGAAAAGTCTAACCTGCAGCTGAAATCGATACGATTATATCTTACCTCAATAGACTTTAATCGACCGGAAAGATTCAGTTCGGGCACATCCCGGTACCATGTGTATGACAAATTACGCGTGATTGATAAGGTGCAACTCATGGGATTCATCATATTAAATTTAGAGAGGAATCCCACTTCAGCGTCCACTTCTAAATATTTGAATGGTTGATTAGTAGTTAGAGCTCATTCTTAATAAGTTGATTGAATAAGTGATTGATCTTACCATCAACCGTTGACTCGTTGCCATCTAATAAGACAATTTTGGAAATCTTAACATCGCAAATTTGCAACTTGATCTCGTCTATGACAGCTAGCCGTTCCTCATCGGTCACCGCCAACTCCACCGTGTTATTTGTTAGCTCCAGCAAACCCAAATCGAGCAGCAACGCATTTCTGTCCTGTGAGCCTATTGGCACAATGATAATGGGCGCCTTGATGCGGATATTTAGCTTCATACGCGTGGCCGTTTCATAGGCATCCATTGCCTTCTGGCGAGCGGACTCCGCAGCCGCAGCACTAGCCTGCGATATGGTTGCTTGGGCCGCTGTGAAGTTGTTCATGAAGTTCTGCAAAGGCGCCAGGAACATTAAAACATACAAATCTATTTTACAGTAATTATCTTACCATAACACCTGCCACAAACCAATTGAGGAAGATGATCTTCATGCAGCCAATATCCACAGTTATTTTCATATCATCGGAATTGTAATCTTGGGTCTCCTCCTTGTTGTAAAGCACAACCTGGCAGTTAAAGGCGTCCTTGCCAACAATACTCAGAATCTGGGAAAAATTTGAATTTTTTATTTTGGTCCTTGCCCGGATAAATTACTTACATTCTTGTGAATAGTGTGAGGATTTAGGTCCAACACCTGAATGTCTTTAAGGCCAATGTTGACTTCCGTGTAGGAGGACTTCATGATCAGACTGGTCACGAATTTTTTCACATTCATCTCTGCTATCGGCCGGCTTCGGCAGGTCAGCACCAGACCCACTTGGTCCAAATTAGCGATAACACGGACTTTTACAGTCTCTACGATGTGAGTGCGGCGCGTCTTCTTGCGGCGCTTCATCTGGTTGGTGGTCATTATTTCCTCTGTGTCCTCAAGAATGACATTAAGAGTTCGTTTAATGCCATCTCCTCCCCCAATGGATCCCATCCGATCCTTTGGCTGGCTACTTGATAGTACAACGTCAAAATTTCTTTGGAAATTGTTTATGACCTCCAAAATCCTTTGTAGGCATTCCTGGTGCAGCACGATTTGAAGTACCTCGAAATTAGCCACGACCAGCTGCTCAGTGGAGTTGTACTTGGTGCTGAACTCTGGCGACGCCTTGTCTGCAATTGTGCACGAGACGGTGAACAGGTAATTAGAACTGTTCTCCTGTTTCGGCGTGTAGATAACATCTAGTACATCCATGTCACTGTCCTGGCAGCCATACTGTCGCAGGTTGATATCTCCAAGTCTAAAAACAAAGAAAGTAACGTTGAAAGTTGGATTTAAGAAAGATTTTGTAATATCCTACTTGACTGTGGCCACCGATTCATAGGTTTTGGATACAAAATGAGCCTCTAGACGACGAATGTCGATTGAGAGAATCTGCTGTGGTGGCGTTTGGGGTAACTGTACAGTAGGCTCCCGGGCGCTCTCTAGGAACTGAGAAGGAGCGATATCACCATCAGGGGTGAGAAATTCAATAGAAACATCGGGGCTTGTCTCGCATTTTCTACTGGACTGGAACAAAACGAAGTAGATTTCTCCAAGAGAGAAATTTACATCGAGACTGGTGTACTGGATGATCTCGTCTAGCAGCGGGTCCCTAGTGGTAGAGCTCGCTGATGCCGCAGGCCCAATCTTTTTCACTTCCTTGTTGATGAAATTGGATATGGACATTGAGCTACGGGAGTTCGTCTGTGTGAGTCTACCAGCCGGTTCCTTTTGCTCCGGCAGGGGAATACTTGTGGCCACCCTTAAGGCGAGGAAAATGCGATCCTCTGAAACATTAACGAGGATCGCAGGCAAGTCGATGTCCACCTTAATATTTGGAAGACGCGGATCATTGTCAACCACACAAAGTGCGGCAGTTACTTTGAGGGAGACGGGACGCAAAACGTGCATCTCCGTTGAGTTTGCTTCCGTTAGCGCATTTTGCCACGGCTCTCCAGCTTGCACCACCAGCATCTGCACATCGTCAACGGCGACTGTAAACCTGTCATATGCATTTTCCATCACCGTCTTGAGTATTTCATCCTTATTCTCGAAGGATGAGAAAAGATTATGCAGCTTAGCCGACTCCTTACGTGGTTGGCTGGAGAGGTGCACCTGGCCCATGCTAACTACTAGCAGGGATGTATTGTCCGCCTCGTAGACTCCTTTATGTGGTACGACCAGGATGTTTGGCATTAACAGGATGTCCACATCCAGCACTGCCTTCTTGTCGATCATGTACTGCATTCCAGTGGCTGAGCGCTCCTTAAAGTTGGAAATTTTCGAGCTGGCCGCATCCTCGAACTTAGAGAGTGTGACATCACCAGGCGGTTGGAATGCACTGATAAGAGCCAGTATGGTTGGCGCATCATACGTTATCTGTAACGGACGCGCAACAACCTTCACTCGCTGGTCGCACAACTTGTCCAGTGGGTTTGTCTCGAAAAACACTTCCAGCAGATTGAACTCGTCGGTGATTTTTGACTCCACCAACAAAGGCGTAAATTCTTTACGTGAAAGTCCGGTTACCTTAAGCTCCCTCATACCAGCGTTAATGCTAATGGCTTCGGCAGCTGGCCGTTGGGTGACCGACGCGGTGGCCATGGAAAAGTTAAGAAGGAGCAGTGACGGCAAGTCATGGAAGTCATTTGTTGCCGCGGAAGAATCACTATCATCCTTGTAGAGGCCGACCTCTAAAGCTATCAGTTTAAAGTTCATCCTGATGGCCTCGTAGCTTTCAGGAAGGTCTGTGGGCTTGGCGTTCTCTTGGTAACCAATGGCTCTGTACATCTTCTCTTTCTCTTCGCTGGTCATTGCCGCTTCGAACTTCTCAACTGAAAATTCGAATTGAAAGATCGTTCTTCAGAAAAATAATTAATTACTTACCAAGCTTTTGACTAGCGGTTTGGTCATCCTTCTTCGCTCCGCCACCCCATCCCCAACCGCTGAACCAACCCGACTTTTCTTCAGGCACTGCCTCGCGATGCTTGGCTATCTCGATGTTGACCCTCTGCCGGATCAGCAGCAAGTTAAATATGTCCAGCTCCGTTTCTAGCAAACGGCATGTTTCCGTAAGCACCGCTGAAGGTTTTTTGCTTAAGCACTGCTCCTTGTATTTCTAAAAAAAATGTGAATTGTGAAGATTCTAGTTTCTTTGATAAAGACATTCCACACACCTGTGCGTAAGTGTTGCAACGTTCTCTGTGGGTTTTCATGTGTCCCCAAGTCCAGCTCTCTCTGGGTTTCCTTACTTCCTCCTCTAGGATAGAAGTTATTGCAAAGTGCCACCAGTCCTTGGCGTGGCCTTTGTAGGCTACAGAATAATACATCAATTTATGGTTAATACCGACTGAAAAAATCAGAGGGTGATCAATACTAACGTAAATTGTGGGGACGATATTTCCGGTAGGGAATGCCCAACTGCTGACGATTCATAGCATCTCCTAGCTTCATGAGATTGTCGAACTGTGTGTTTGTCATGCCGACATTAAGCTTTTCCATTTCCAGGGTGAGATCGATTTTAGGCTTTTCAAATGGCGGATCATCGAGCTCCGGGTTCATGTTTAGCTTTAGCTTGGCATTGCATGAGATAGGACCCAGCACTATAACCACAAGAAAAGATTTAGTGGTTTCTCGCACAGAATTTTAAAATATTACCATAGTTGTAGTTGGGATTCGATTCCTTGCGAGCAATATTCGTTTGGAACTGATTTGAAAGCTCACTTTTGTTGTTCGCGTATAGTTTTCCACCGCAGTTCAAATAGGCGGACAGACATGATAGATTCGCTATTTTGAAAACCTGTGACGCCTGCTGGGCCATGTAGCACTTATTCCAGTCGGAATCGGTAGTGTAAAGTTCCAGCTCATGCAGGGATATGCCGAAGGAGAAGGGACTGCCCGTCGTTGTGGTGTCCTCGTATCGCAGATGAACGTTGGTTATCTGCACCTGCAGATTGTTAACGATCTGTGCCGTTAGCTTTTCGGCAAATCCAGCATCTGCCTTGGGCTGATCTGTGAATGAAGAAAGATGTTATTTATCATTCAAAGCATGAAAAATTAGTTTTGCTTACCCTTTTCCAACTCCTTCTTGCGAGCTGCCTCCAGGGCATCAAGCGCCGCCTTCTTGAGATCCATCTCATATTTCGCCTCCTTTTCGGCATCGTACTGGACATTGTTGTTCGGTGAAACTAAGACATAAAGATCCTCGATGTTGACAATTACCGGCTGGCTGTACAGATTCTTCCAGGGGATCTTAAGCACTAGTTTGCCTGGAAATTGATTAAATTCACACTGTATGAAAACTAAATTCAATTGAAAACTAATTCCTTACTTACCCAAGTAACCGTAGATAAGCTGTACGGGCAGGTCCAACTTGTCCAGGGCATTCTCCCGTATTTTCAGGTTCTGCAAGACCACATCGCCTGCCAAGCAAAGAAAGAATTTGCTTCCATTAGTCTTATCAGTCGCAGTAATCAGTCATTTGCAGAAGTAGGAGCAAATGCCCATTAATTAATTGTTGATTAATTACAAAGCGAGAGCGCAATTCAAAATTTTGTACATGACTAAGGCTGCTATCTTTGGGAAGCACTGTATTAAGTACACAAATGGAAAAAACAGCCGGCGCATCAATATGTCAATACTGTTTACAAACGTGTGGCATTTTGGGCATGCGACATTTTTAGTTAAGTGTTTGTTATGCTTGGAATGCAAAATGGGCAGTACAATCAGTGAATATCTATTGAATTACGCATGTGGGTCAATAGTTTAACGACCAAGCGACCTCTTTAAAGTTATCCCACATTTACGGCAAGCTGACTCGCACTGATAGGCACATGTCTGGCCTTACTTTACGAACTTCATATCTGGCCAATAATAATAATTCAACATCTGCCGTTCAATTATCGATATTCAACACAAGAGTATTTTTATATATTGCTCTGATAACAGTGTTCTAACAACTGATTAAGGAATAAAGCTTTAATAAACAAGAAGAGTCATTTACCTGATTGTTTTTACATTTGACATTACAGTATTATTCAAAATATTTAGGTATTGAAATAGTATAAAAAACAGTAATTTATAGCCAAATGACATCTATCTTCGTTAGATACAGAAGCATTAGCGCAGTCTTCCTTCCTTAAAGCATATCTGGATGAAATAGTTTAAAACCAAATGCTAATTAACATGATTTATGCGAAGCATTATGTCACCAAGTTAAAGATCAGCCGACATAAAACAGACTTGTCGCCGAATGTTACCCGCGATCTCAGTCAGTTATCTTTGAACAAACTCGTTTACTTGGTTTGTCGCAAACTGGTCTGCGTCATATGGGATTCACACCTCATCTAAAAAGACCATCTCACATATATGGTCTGAAATGCCGGGATTCCAATGGTGGGAAGTCAGACCCAAGAATTGTGTACGTTTTACACAGACATTTGATATATGAAAGTAAATCTGTACATGAAAGATAAATAGGCAGCGAGGAGCAAAGAGAAACCACAAGAATTGCTCATCGCACAGCGAGATGCAACAGTTGTCCCACCCGAATACTTCTCGCTTGTTTCTTTCCGAAGAATTCATTGGGTTCGCATGAAATTGCGAATACGGTTCATTTAGAAACGTACATATACGTTTGCCGCGACGGAATTAGGTCATTAAAAGCAAATTGCCAAGGATAAGGTCACCGTCATCATTGTTTTTTCGGGCTACTTGCGTGCAAATAGACCAATCAACAATGGGTACCGCAGTAAAATGATGGATTTGCGTAAGGGTGGAGCAGAATGTTGTCATCCTCTCCGGGGAACTGGAACTCACCTCCCCAAATGCCAATCTTCAGCTGGTTGCGATCCAAGTTCTCGATGTAGTCGCCGAGCACCTTGTTCAGCACATCCGCCACCACCGCCTCGAAGACCATTGTGTCCAAGCAGTTGCTCCTATTGATTTTCCTCCAAGTTTTTGGTTGTTATTCCAATTGATGTGGTCGGGGTGTGTGCTTCAAACAATCTGACGTACACAGTGCGGTCTATAGTTGTTCTAAAATACATGCACATGTAAACACAGAAACCAAACAGATGGAACGGAGAGGCGGATTAAAACACAATGTCGATGATGTCATCGCAAAACGCATTTCGATTGTTTTGGCACAATCCGCCAGACCCAGTGCTTCAAAAAACTGACAAGCAAAACGATTGTCTAGGGCGAACTGGAGCAGGTCATATTAATTCACTACTCCCACTCCGGAGCACGTGTGCATCGAAAGGTCTTATCGTTATTTACTGCACCCAATTACCAGCGGCATTTCCACCCGACTAAAAGATGTTTCTCCGTGAGATGCGCGTTCTTTGAATGCTCGCCCGAAACTAATAGCTGTTGCGATAGCATTCATGACCAGGACGCTCAATCAGCTGTTCGCTCGCGTTTCCGAGCGAATGGCAAGCTGTTAGGTGACGTGTTTTGCCGTGCAAGCTGAGCTATACAATAAATATTTTTATAAAACACCATGCAAACAAGACTTGTTTTGGTACTGCTAGCCCTGGCCCCGCTCGTCCTGGCCAAGAAGTTCAAGGAGGAGGACAAACCGGCGTGGGCCAAGAAGGATATTCGAGACTACAGCGAGGCGGACCTG
The DNA here is from genome assembly GCF_003286155.1 of Drosophila erecta. Classification (NCBI taxonomy): domain Eukaryota; kingdom Metazoa; phylum Arthropoda; class Insecta; order Diptera; family Drosophilidae; genus Drosophila; species Drosophila erecta. Next base: position 19,462,098 of record NW_020825200.1, read on the forward strand.
GAGCGTCTGCTGGACCAATGGGAGGTGGGTAAAACTGCGATCGGGGAGCGACACAATGATATCAACCCTTCAGATGTCCTCCTAATTAAGGAAAATTTCCCTACCATTCGTAGTTAAGGTTAACTTATTTAAATCTTCTCTTAGGAAGATGAAGAGCCCCTTGAGGATGATGAGCTACCTGAGCACCTGCGCCCCCAGCCCAAATTGGATCTGAGCAATCTGGACAGCAAGAGCCCCGAAGACCTTCTCAAGGTATCCAAAAAGGGACGCACGCTGATGACCTTCGTTTCGGTGACCGGCAATCCAACCCGGGAGGAGAGCGACACCATCACCAAGCTGTGGCAGACCAGTCTCTGGAACAACCACATCCAGGCGGAGCGCTACATGGTCGACGATAACCGCGCCATCTTCCTCTTCAAGGATGGCACACAAGCCTGGGACGCCAAGGACTTTCTCATCGAACAGGAACGCTGCAAGGGCGTAACCATCGAGAACAAGGAGTACCCGGGTGTCCACGCCAAGAAGGACGAACTGTAGGCCAGTTGCACGACTTCTTAAAAACATTCTCAAGCTCTCAAGTATTTACTATTTAAGCTCAAAGTTGAACAAATTTAAATAAATCGAACTTATTAAAGAAGCTGTTTTGCTTGGCCATTCACTGGGAAACGGCGCTGCTTGCTGCCAATAACTAGGGTTGGAAGCACAAAACGTGACGCTTAAAATTATTAATAGTAATATTTTTAAATCATTTTCATTTTCTTAGATGAAATATTTACACTACTTTTTGTGTCAAACTCAAAACAAAATAAATGACAAATTTAAAGAAGACCCCAAATTAAACGACAGCTAAGTGTTGCGCTGACAAACTCCAAAACTCACGGTGCCATCTGCAGACTTATCGTATCGCCTTTCAAATGTTCCGAGCTCCAGCTCCCCTCTGTGTGACCTTAAGTCAACAAGACGCCGCCCGCGAACCGCGACGTGCTCCACTTGCTCCGCCTGCTGAGTAGCTGTTCTAAGAAGATGTCCGTTCAACCCAAGATCGGTCCCAGCATTCTTAATGCGGATTTATCCAATCTGGCGGCGGAGTCGCAAAAGCTACTGGACAATGGAGCGGACTACCTGCATCTGGACGTGATGGACGGCACTTTCGTGCCGAATCTTACCTTCGGTCACCCCATGGTCAAGAGCTTGCGCAACAAGATCAAGGTGAGTTTGCTGTCGTCTGAGCAAGATATCCAATTACCTATCCCACAACCTCTTATAGACGGCCTTTTTCGAGACGCACATGATGGTCCAGAATCCGGAGCAGTGGATAGAGCCCATGGCCGATGCGGGTGTCAATCTTTACACCTTCCACGTCGAGCCGGTGCAGGATGTGGTCAGGGTCAGTCGCCAAGTGCGGGAGTCCGGCATGAAGGTGGGCCTTGCCATTAAGCCGGGCACTGAGGTAAGTTGAGGTTAGGGTTATATCACTTTTGCTATAGCCACAGGTTGTTGCTTGCTGAATTTTATTTATTTGGAATTATACATCATTTTGATAATTCCACCAGCTACACTTTAATGTTATAGTCAGTAATCACAAGCTAGGACTGCGTTTCCTTAATAATTTGCAAGATATCAAATGAGTAACCACATTTTGCACTGACCTTACAGGTACAGGATCTGGAGAAGTACGTGAGCATTGCCGACGTTGTGCTGGTGATGACCGTGGAGCCTGGTTTTGGCGGACAGTCCTTCATGGCCGATATGATGCCGAAGGTGAAGTGGCTGCGCGATAACTACCCTAGCCTGGACATCGAGGTGGACGGAGGAGTGGGACCCAAAACCATACACTGCTGTGCCGAGGCCGGAGCCAACATGATCGTTTCGGGAACCGCCGTGGTGGGCGCCTCCGATCAGGCGCAGGTCATCAAGGAAATGCGCGATGTGGTGCGCAGCTACCTCAAATAGAGATGCATTTACCAGCTTAAGGATCCCTAGCTTAAGGAAGAATTTATTAGATAGGCGAATAGTTTTGACAAAATTGCAACTGCAAGTGATTGCGGTTCTCTTGAAAAACTACTATTAAAAGAAATTTCCAACCGTATATGGTTTCATACATTTATTTTTTAACATTTATATAATATATGTTCGTAGGTATATATCATGTTTGGTATGACATGTTGCTTTTAGCATTTAGTTGGTTATACGTGTCTGTGTGTACTTTATGTAGTTACATTTAGGTTACTGCACTTTCCCAGTTATTGTCGGACATTGGCCAAATGCCGTCTTTATTGTCATGGTTTCCCTCTCTGTGTTTTCAAAAATAAATGTTCAACAATATTGTTCGAATCGCGTCAAAACTTCAGATCTGTATGTAAAACTCTTCATAAATTCTCAATGCCTCCGATGCGCTGGTCCAGCTCACAGGAAAAAGTTCAGTTTGTCTTTATTGTCAAAGTTTGTTATTGTAAATTCTTCACAAAGTTCCGTCTGTGCATAGATAACAAGTGCTTTTCATCAAATGATCATCTTTAAACATTTACATATAATATTCTGATACGTGAGTACATATAGCATGCTTCATTATTATGCGCGACACATGTAAATTCAACTAGTTTTTAATCAGCTTCTGGTTTTGGATTTTGCTACACATAACTTTTCGCTACAAATTCTTGTGTTTTTTGTTTTTTAGGGCTTGTTTTTATGTAGTGTCCTCCATGCACATGGAGCATGCGAAACTGAATCGAATCCCTGGGGCGATCCCCATTAAGCGCAGAATTTCAACTAGGATGTGCGATTCTGAGTTTGAGTGTCAACTGTTTGCGTATTGTACTTAGTAATTATCTATTCTGCTATTTATGCCGCGTGTAAATTATTTCACTCACTCCAATCGCCAATGCTAAGCATTTTACATCTACAATATATATAATATATGGGTTGTGTTTCGATTTAGACTAAATGTACATAAAGCTAAGCGTTTTGATAGTAGCCTGGAGCATGGAGCATGGGGTGTATAAAAATAGCTCGCCATGATCCGAATGATCGTAAATGCACAAGGAGAGTGAACCCCAGAAAACTGAAAGGGTGAAAGGGTGGCTTACTGTCCAAGGCAACAGCAAAGGAGTCTTGCCTGAGTTCAAACACAAACTATATCCATCCGATGTGGTCCTGAAATCTCCAGTGATTTCACGCCCTTGCATCTGAAGCTTATGAAATACATTACTTTACTATTTCAGACTCGCTTGGTAGTAAAACCGCTGCGAGTTTCAGGAAAACACGGACTTGTGTTGATGCACTGCACGATATCGTATTAAGCATAGTTTCTATGATATGGGTATATCTTTATAAGTTTGTATTGTCCTGGATCTGTCCTCTGTCATTACAGCTAGTATGCTCGATCTACAACAGCCCACAGATTTGTCTCGAGTATAATCTAAGCTTTCCACTTTTCGCTTGATAATATGCATGTATAAATTTAGACACCATCACATCTGCTTAAAAGCTAGCACTACAATATATATATAGAATATATGTATCCGTTATATGTATATTTCTTGTATATATTTCAGTTACATATTGGTTTGTGTTCATGTTCCGCCTAAAACATCGTGTGCCTTGTGTAATATGCGCTTCATTTAACCCCCCGTTAAGACTAATAATACTTTTCCACTTGTAAACTGATTGTACAAAACATGCATATATATTGGTAGGCATAATATGTCCAACTAGATCTAGTAGTGATCGGTTATACATTTGCAATCTCATTTTAAAGCATTTCAACAGGTTTACGCTAGAAACTAGAAACGATAAGTCAAAAACATGGAGCTCCTGGAGTTCCGACCCACTTCGGGTTCCTGTTCCGGTTCCGACTCAAAAACAATATCAAAGCTGTACACATCGCGAAGCTCTGGTGTGTTTGTGTGTTTTGTGTGTTGAAACAACCGATTTTGAGTCTTTAGTTACGCGTATTTTACATTTATTACGTGCGATTCCTCTGCAAAATAGTTGTGCCTACGAGTCTGCACTCAAGCATTATATCTTCCAGATGGCACACCTGGGATATGGATGGGTGAGTAGAGATCGAAATCAGGGCTTTACCTCGAGCTTCGACTTAAGCGGCCAGTCTAAGTGGGCGTGACAAACGAGGTGCGTTGGCGTGTAAATAGTTCTAAATATTAAGTTACATTCACATGTCCACTATCGAAGCGAGTATACCTTTTGTAGATCACCGCGTAAATAGTCGATTCGTATGCTATGTGTATAAGTATATTCCTTCTAATCCCCACTCTGATCTGACATCTGCCAGACGAAACGATGTCCCTTTCGGTTGTGTTCTTTAAAGCTGAAACCCACGCATTGTAGTTATTATTTTCATGACTTATATCTAACGCATTTAGTTGCTTATTGTGCACATTTCATTATTGTCAACTGCACTTTCTTATTGTTGTTTTTTGTTAGATTCATTGTTGTAAGACAGCATATTTGGGTTTGGTGAAGAGCCTAATGCTACGTCCATCAAATGCCCAAGATCAGCAATGATTCCTTGATTTCTTTGGTTTGGTTATAGTTACACATTTCTACAATTGATTTGCTTATTTCCTGTTTTAAATTTCAACACTCAATAGCTGGGATTCTACTAATTATACTTCACAATATTTTTCTGCATTCTTCTTCGATTATCATAATTTTTCGTTTGGAGTAATACTTATAATAGTACGGGGTTCGTTTCCACCGGAACCTTTCAACACAAAATTCAGCTACAAAATTGAATTATATTCTGGGTTTCGGGGTATTTAGACACAATTATCAATTAGTTAGATATCGGGTACATGACGGTTATTTTCCTTTTACGTGTTACGTGTTATGTATATATAAATAGCTTTTGCAATATGTATTGACATATGTCTGCACCCCCTTTTCTGTTTGTCTGGGTTATAAAATGTCTGGGGCTTAGGTTCATAAAAATCTCTTTGTAAAAAAATTGACAAATAAATTCGGCAAATTGACACATGATTATGTTGCCCAAATCGGTACTAGCCGGTTGGCTAATACCCTAAGTTCAGTAGCAAAATATATGTATGCATCCTACAGGATCCATCGGTTCCATGTGACTTTCGTAATTTGTGCAATTGTTTCATGGATATGCTATGTTCCAGTTAGGCCTGACTGTATCTCTTTTTAAAGAGTCTTACTGAGCCGTGGCCAGGCTTAATTTTTGGACGACGTCCTGGAATGAGTGTAGTGGTGTGTACCCTCACGCATCGGGTCAGTGGCTATTTTGGATAGTATGTCGGGTCCTCCCGGATGCAGGTCGTACTTGTTAACGCGGTCCTCTTTAATGGGACGGGAATGCTTGGCGATCTGCTCCTGTATCCAAGGCACATACTGCACCACGTTGGCATACACGCCCGGCAAGCGGGGATGCGCACACATAATGCCCCAGGAGACTATGCCGCCCACGAACCAGCGATTCTTCTCCCCTGGATACGGACACAACAGCGGACCGCCCGAATCCCCCTGGTATTTGGGTTAGATTTTTTCTCAGATATACGGTCAGGAAGTGAATAATATCTCCTACCTGACAGGCATCCTTGCCTCCGTCATCGAAACCGGCACAGACCATGCCCTCCGACACCGTCAGGTTGTCCAGCCATTCGTCGCACTGATTACGCGTGATGATGGGTACTTGCACCTCGTTTACTATGTACTCATATGTGGACTTGGCTGTGGAACAAGGGAGAGTGATTAGTCTTGCGTAACCCGGAAATTTGACGTAAATTGGACTCACGGTCCTTGTCCTCCCGCTTCCCCCATCCGATGACGGTGCACAGGGTCCCAGGATGTAGATTCCTCACGCTTGGTGGCGGCAAACATACGGGCAATAGGTGTTCGTGGAAGGCAACGCGCGTAGCAAGCTGGAAATGTATTAAATGTATTAGAAACCAAAGGACTTTCTTAAAGATTTCCTCACTTGGAAGAGGGCTATGTCGTTGTCGTGGGCAATGGCCATGTTGTATTGCGGATGCGGGATTACAGCCTTGACTTTGACCTTCTGACCCGAGTAGGTGAATGAGTTGCGACGAGTGACGCCCAGCTGAATGGTCCAGTCCTCCAAGTCGATCACGCTATAGCTGTCAAGCAAGTACCTTCATTAGTGGCCAACATATTATCATGCCTAGAATTCAACTAACTTTCCCACGCAGTGTGAGGCTGTGAGCACCCATTGATCCGATATTAGGACGCCAGCGCAGTAGAAAATCTTCTCCGGACCGCCCAAAATTGCAGCCAGGAATGGCCAATTGCCGGGACTGGCTTGGGTTCCGCCAATGATGCGTCTGGATGGCTTGTGTCTACCCCGCTTTACTCGGCCGCACTCTAAAGTAATGGATAATGAGATAGTGAGAGCCTGTCGCTGATTTCCACCCAGAGCCACTCACCGTAATTGGAGCACGTTAGATCGGCCATCGGATAATCCTCCGTCTTCTTGCAGTTGGCAAACTCTTGCATCAGGGTCGACTTTCTTTTAGCGTACATTTTCCAAATGTCTGTGGACACATTTACCGTGGCCAGCAGTGGGCGGTGAGTAAGTTGGGTCAGGACACTGGTGGCATTCACGGCCGAGTAGCCCAGAATGGAACACACGGCGCTGGGCGATACTGCACGATCCCAGTTCTTCACACACGCGGGCATCCACTGCCGCTGGCCGATGCGGTAGACCTCCAAAACCCCGGTGCCCACATCGCCGTTCCGCTCACTGAGCCTCACTAAGCCGGATTGGTGAAAATAGTTAGGTCGTAGCAAGAACCAAGAAGCCTTTACTTACAGCAGTTGCGCTCATCCTGGCCATAGGGGCAATCGATGATGCCGTCGCATATGTGCTTGGTTCCAATGCACTGGCTGTCGCCGCAGTAGATCTCGTCTGGTCCGCACCGCTCGCACTTGGCCTCGTCTGCCTGGTCCATGCAGTCCAGGTGGCCGTCGCACACGTACTCCTGCGGCAGACAACGGTTCTGGTCGCACTGGAACCCATCACACTTGGGATGCGTAGCGGCCCTCATCACCTCGCGAACCTCATCCAACCCCACGCAGTCCTCGGAACTCGGAAAGTCCTTGAAGAGCTTGCAGTTCAGGTACTCGGGCAGGCTCAGTCCGAAAACGTCGAAGAAGAAGCCGCAGCGGCGCATCGTCTCCGTACAGAGGGTCTTACATGGTGGCACGGTGGCCCTATGCGAATATGTGACCATCATTACTTTATATAGGGAAAAAATTGCAAGCCTACCCGCTCTGTCCGCACTTGGGAACGAAAAGCGTGCAGAGAAACAGGGACACCAGCTCGTAACATCTCACATCCACCAGGGCCTCATAGGAGTCCAAGTCCTGCAAAGAACCGGAGTCAGCGGAATAATGTGCTATCCTGTATATCATAACTACCGTTTGCGTCTCCAACTGGCCGAAGTGGCCGATATAGTTGGGGAACACGGTGTAGTTGTAGGGAATCCGGGGACCTTGGCAAAATCGCACAATGATTGGAAGGCAGGTGCCTGGGGCTGGATTCTTGCCAAAACTTGTGGTGTCCTCCACGTGGATCGTGTTGATGATAGTCTTGTTCACGAACTTTATAGTCGGATATGCATTGAAGTAGGCAGCCAGACCTCCGGCGATAGCCAGCAGGGCAAAGGCGTTGATCAGGATCTGGAACAGGCGGAACTTTAGGCGGCCGTTTGTGATGTACGGGTTGGAGCTCTTGCGCCGGTTAATAATCTGTAATGGTAGGTAAGATATAACCATTGATATACATTATTTTGCAAAACTAAAGTTTTACCTGGTGCTGCAAGGACATGGTGTGCGGTGCTCCATTTTGAAAGCGGACGATGGTCTGCAGGCTGCCGGGCTGGCCAGCTGCCTTATGAAGTGGCGAGATCGTCTGCGGCGGTTCCAGCTCCTCGATGGGCTCGTGCTGCACTCCCTGACGGCACACGATCGGGGCTGGTGCTGAAAGGGCAGAGAGTCCTATGACAAAGCTCCCGGGCTTGGAGGAAGCACTTGTACTCACCACTGCACAGCCGTTTGGCGGACAACGAGGGCAGCAGCGGCGCCTCCATGAGCTTGGGATTGTAGCCTGGACTGGACGTCTGGCTAAAGCTGTCGCTGGAGATGGTCGAATCCTGCCGAAAGTTGATCTTGCTCCTTGGTGGCGGCATTGCGGGAGCTGACTTGCCGCTTCCGCTTCCGCGTCCTCCGCCGCCGCTCAGAAAGCGGGTGGGGGCCAAATCCATGAGCGGAGTTTGGCGCTGCGCGGTGCCGGGTGCGTTGGACTTACGCCCTCCTTGTTGGGAGCCCAGCAGTGGCGCTTCCATGAGCTTGGAGTTGTAGCCCGGACTGGAGCTGATCGAGTAGCTATCGCTGGAGAGCGTGGAATCCTGGCGCTGTTGCATCCGAGGGTACGTAATTGGCGGCGGTTTATTGCGCCCGAGTTTATTCCGCACAGTCAACGGAGGCGGCGGGTGACCGCGCGATCCCATCTCCCCGGGATCAAACACATTTGCCTGCCGTAATGGTGGCTCTGGTGGACCTGGACGTTTGGTAATGGAATCTGTGGGCGGCACAACGGCTGGACATGGCCCAGACAAAGATGACATGGTGCCGCTGGAGATAGTGCTGGATCCTGCTGAGGCGGCGGACGAAGTGGAGGCCGAGGCCGAGACACTGCTGGGTTCCTTGGAGCTCTGGGACTGCTGGGACTGGGTTTCGCCGGTCGAGTTGTTGCTTTTGCTGCAACCCTTCGCTGACGGAGGCTGCTTCCTGGCGGGAACCACCGGTAGCTTGGAACCATCGCTTCCCACACTACTGCTGTTGTTGTTATTGCTGGCCGAGTCAAGGGCAAGTCCCAGACTGGTGTTATTGTTGTTCAGCTTATGCATGGCATCGTTGAGCACAGCACGTTCCCTGTACGCCTCCCTGGGATCTCTGGGATCTCTGGCCAGCGGCGAGTCAATCGAACTGGACAGAGGCTTCTCATCGAGCGAGGACTGAGTGTCCACCGAGGAAAAGCGGCTGCGAAAGTCCACGCTAGTCGAGCTGCTGGCGAACCGCTCGCTGTGGCCGCCCAGCGATGAGCCGTAGGCGGAATCCACGGTGCTGCTGGAGGAGCGCTGCGCCCGCTTGGCCATGTGACTTAGCCCGGCATAGCGCCCGGTCAAATAACCGGCGACCTTAACGGGCGTGGAGGTTAGCGACTCGTCGAACACGGAGTTCTCCAAACTCATGCGGTCGTCATCGGAAATCCCATCGGCATCCGCATATCCGGACGCCGGACGTGTGGCTATGTCAACAAGCAGTGCTGATTGCAGCCCGGCACCTCCCCCATGTCCGTCGCCCGATCCCCGGACCACTGCCTCTGCGGTCACGTTTTCTGGCTGCGGATAAACAAACACAGTGCCCGTGCCGTGGGCGCTATCCTGTCCGCCGGCCGAGAGTGGAAGTGGGTGGGGACTCGACGCCTGCCAGGCGGACTTGCCGCGCAGAGGACGCCGTGGAATGGGAGGCGGGGGCGTCACTGGGGTGTCCACCCGCACCAAGTGCTGCTGGTGGTGGTGCTGGTGCTGGTGCTGATGGAGCTGCCTTCCTCCCGCGATGGCCCCCTGGTGCGCTGACTGGCCATATTTCTGCTCCGTCATGTTTACCTGCCAGCGGAAAATGGGAAAATTCTAGGTAAAAGGACTCACAGAAGGAAATGGAACGTTGCATGATTGAATGTCGAAGAACAAACATGCATATGACTAGTTTTTACGGAACTTGTGTATAATTAAACTGGGCACTGTGTAAAAACTGCCTATGATGACTAACTTATAAAGTATAAATATGAAATATTTAAAGCAGATGATGTAACTTAAAAATGCTCATATAAGGAAACAGGAAATATAATTTCTTATCTAATAATTAAAAGAATTTAGCTGTTAGCAAACATAATACTTATGTATATAATATTCTGGCGATAGAAACCATTTTCCACTGTAATGATGCTCCACTGTGGCAGTATTATCCAGCAGCAATATTCTGCAATTTAAGCCCCAGCCAGGTGCAGAGGATGAAGTGGGGCAGGACTAAGCCCTCGCTAAGCCGGGCGCAGAAATTCTGACGCGCAGGAAATAACTCGGGGGGATTTGATGCCAGGTCCCCGCTTCAAAATGAATCGGGAACAGGCAAGTGGTTTTGGCTGCCCTCCACATCGATATCTTGAGTCATGCAAAGCCAAACTATAGCTAATCCCTTCTCTGCCCTTCACTCCAAGCTCTTGACTGGCAACGCCAGTCGAATAACCCGAACAAGGATGAGCATGGAATTAAATTTGAATACTGTATCCTTGAAGTTTCCAAACTATGGAAGTTTTTTGAAATTTCTGCTTTGTTTACTCCTACATGAAAAGTGCAATTGAAGGATTATTTATTTTTGTGGATGCCGCAGAGGAAATTTCTCATTAAGGTCAGTTTTATGTACATTCGTTGATACCATTTTCTTTTGCTTTTCGCAGCTCTCATTTCCATAGTCAAAAAGTTTAAGTATATTCATTTCCTTACGTATTAAATTTTCACAAAAGTGCAGTTCGCTTGAAATGAAGAAGCGGATTCGTATTTATAGTACTTCCCCACTAGGCTTGAAGTGCTATTTCAAGAGTACCCTCCCCAAACAAGTTTTGGATCATCTTTAAAGCTTACTTCCGGATTTATGATTCAAAATTTAAAATATTTGTTCTTAAATCTGATATTTAGAGGGCACTGGATATCTGGGTGAAGTAGTTATACTTGTCTACGAAATTGCACCTAAAGTATCGGTTGGTAAAACAAAACCAGTTTTATGACTTTCAGCACAGGGAACCATACATCTAGTGCGGATTGGCCTACTCACAAGCATTTCGGTGGCTGCCTGGGGCAGCTGCGACGGCTTCTGCTTGTCCTCGAGCATGGGATAGTAGTGGGAGGAGTGGCGCCGCACGATGCTGTTGCTGCTGGAGAGGCTGCTGCTCTCACTGATGTTGCCGGAGTGGCTGGGCAGCGGCAGCAGGGTGACGGACTTGCACTGCTCCTGCTGCTTGTCGTAGAAGTCCAGCAGCGAGTTGAGGGGCAGCGCCAGGCTGGAGGCGCGCTCTGATCTGGAAAGATGGTTCAGTGGGCATCATCTGGCATTTGAGTGGTGCGGCACACTTACCTTGAGCGACTCCGCTGGTCCGCTACCGAGGTCTGATGCTGATGGTCCTGGGAGACGCTCAGAAATTGTTTATTCATATCGAGTGCGTTCATGGCTTAATCGCGTGGTATTTCGAAGTCAATCTGCAAAGGAGAACCGGATAGGATTTGTCAGGTTGTGTTTTTCGCCGGCCGTGTACATGCCGTGCATATCGAAAGAGGACTGCTCCATGCGGCACACTAAATGCCCCCGCAGACCAGAATGATACCGGTCATGCAAATAGCTGCGGGGCCTTTTGGCCACAGGAATCCAAATCAATTACTCAATGGCCCCCACTCACACACTCACACACCCACACACTCGCAACCCGGCACGTGACAATAGATCCCACAAAAGTCGAAATAAATGCAGTGTACTCGTACATACGTATAGTATGTGCGGTGGGCATATTGATGCCATCGGAATCGGGCCAAGCAATTTAGTCTTTTGTGTCTAATGGATGCCATTAGTCGGCTCGCAGCACAATGGACCCCGCATGCGGCTTATAATATGTGGCCAAAAGCCGGTTCGAAGCGAATTTAACCACTCTGCTCCATAGACGGCACAATTGGAGACGAGTTCACTACCCCTGGGTTTCCCTGCACGGCTAAATTAAGTTAATCGGCAGTGGAAAATACTGTGCAGAAACATTCATAAGCTGTTCCATAATATTGTTGGCAGCTGTATTAAATTAAATTACGGACCTCAGTTTGCTTCCTGTTGGTGTGGTGTTTAGCTTAATAAATATACAACTTTTTAAATAATCTTATTATTTTAAAGCGGTGGCTGTTCAACAACTTGTCAGCTTATAGAGCCATGTTCAAGAGCGTGCTACTATGACCTACTTAAATCGGCCGCATGGATGCGAGCGAGCATCATGTTTCGGGAGTAGGAGAAGGCAGTCGTCAACAGGTAGAAAAACGCATGGCAAAGTTACCGAGAAAAATAAAAGCTCGCACCCACCCACAAGCGCCACGCCCACCGACGAGCCTCACGTGGTCGGCGGCAGAGGTCGGAGGTCAGGCGCCGGAGATCGCAATGTGTCAAGGACGTATATTGACACTAATCCTGTCCAATCAGCTCGCAGAGGTGAGGCCTTTGAGCCCAAGTGCAGGTGTGCAAGTGAGCATGTTTCCCAGAAATGCGGACATACCTTTACGCCCCAATTAGGTTCAATCAACGTGTCAAGTTGGCCAAAGCGGAGCCTAAGTGGCTTCTAAGTTGGGGGAACTCATTTCTCTTCTAATGCCAGTTACAGGTTGTTCATTTAACGGTTAACTTTTAGTGACACTTCTGTGTTAGTTCTGCATCAATTGATGCTCCTTAGTAAAGTTAAACAGTCCGATAACTTTTGTATAGTTCTATACTATACGGATTCTGCTTTTAATATGAGTAATCAATCATCAGTTACCTGAAGGAGCTCGATAAACACCCTGCTAAATCCCTATAATTGTGCTGGCTTTGAGTTTCCAAATCCTATAGCTGTTTTTTCAGGAACAATATCTTCGAATTGCTTCGATTCAAATATAAATGCAGAGAACGTACGTACATGCGTGGAAAAAAGAGATGGTAGGAGAAATTTATAATTAAGCAATTCATTACACAATCGATACTCGAATACTGCCAAGACAATAGCCTCTAACTATATTGGAGAGAAGACCAATCACGTTTGCCAGTTAACGAACTATGGCCCTAACTTGTTTTCAAACTCTTGCCCAGATCATAATCGTTTATGGCAATTATACTTACGCGGCTGTGCTAACAATCAAGCATTTGACCTTCCAGCACTTTATCAGGGCAAATATCCAGCCGCAGATGGGTATGCATAGAGTGCTCCTATTAGGGTCCACAATTCCGGGGACCGTCGAGGAGAGGATAAACACACAAATTCTATTTGCTCGGCATTTGTATGCTGAACACCAATTCCAAGCTCACATGAACCATAAATTGTTTGCATTTGTGTCGGCCCAATCCCCATCTTCGCCTCTCCAGCAATTTTGGCAGCAAATTCAGCAGCAAACTCGCATCACAAGAGCATACCCACTCGGAAACAGGAATGGGAAAATCAAAGACGGGTCTACGGGGCTTTTAAATTGTATTAACTCGAAGGCAGACGTCGAGTAGTCCTGTTGCCGGGCATTTGAATTTAAGGTTATTACCCAAATTGTTGGCGCATTTGTTGGCGCCAAGTGTCAGCTACTCAAATTCCAATCACAAATCTGAAATCTCGGCCCTGTCACAAGGAAAAAAAGGTTAAAATTCCAATCCAGTCCAGCCGAAGTACTGGTTCCCGTGCTCAACTGCTGATTGCGATTGCTTTGGTAAACAGTATTAAGTATACGCCCGGTGGTCCATAGAAATATTTGCCCAATGCTGGCGCACAAAATTACACATTGCGTATGGAAATGGAAATGGCAATAGCAACGGCATTGGCATTCCGAGTTAATCAGAACCCAGTTAAATACGGGCCTGCAGGACTTCAGAGTTTTCCCAGAAGATTACCAGAGTCAATTTGAACTGGGCAGTGAAAGACCATTCTAGATTCCTGGACTTGCGGCTGGCATTCCCCTTAAGCAGTTTGCTTTTGAATTCCTCGCATTACGCAATGAACTCAGCTAGGCAGCCACTTGGCCTCCATCTTCGATATTAAAAATAGAGGATTGGGCATAATCAATCTTTCAAAGGTCTATGTAGCCAGGCACACACATACTGAATTGAAAGGAAATCATTAAAAATGGGCCACATGAGTCATACTTATATAAGCCATGAGCCAATTACAGTGTCTGCCGGACATCTTTCGCTCTTTCCAGTGGTCCAATCAGCCCCTTGGTATGGAAAGCGAAGTGTGCAGTTCATATGGTGCCGGCCAAATTCAAATGCCAAGACGGAGTCCTAGGAATTTCATTACAAAAACATTCTGGTCAGGCAGCAGTAAAAGGAATGTGTGAGACCCTCGAGCTTCGAGCTTCCTTGAATTTTTGTTGGCGGCAATTTTTGCACGCTCTTGGCCTTACAATTACAATTACAATTTAAGTTTTTGACCCCTTACTGGTTGTGATTGTATCTTCTCAGAAATCATGAACCTATAAATAAATTCACAATCTTAATTATATACAATATTTAGCAATCTTTGGAACTGTATACTGGAAAATGAACGACCTGAGGATCATCGTCGCGGCGGAAGGTCGTTGCGGCGAGGACGGGATCGGTCACAAACCCGCGTTAGACTTTTCGCAAGCCCTTTGCATGATATTAAACTACTTATTATTCCTGTCACTTCCCCATAGTTGGCAGTTTGGTTTTCATACAGAATTATAGAGTAAGACACTGTAGAGGGATTCGACTCCAAGTAACTTCATTTGCTTTCGGAAGTCAGTGTTGTTTAAGGTGATCACATGTCACATGCTTACATTTTTGTTCTTTTCTTTTTTTTTTGATTCGTCAGTCAGATACCCACTTCTCCACGACCACATAGTGACAGTGCAGAGTTGTTGCTTGTACAGGGAATTTGGATTGACTTAAAAACGCTGTTTCGTCGGCAAATGTAGAAGTCGTTAGTAGTCTGCTATATAAAGGACGTACAGCGTAGACTCTTTTGTAGAGATACAATTTCAGGAGTTCGTGGTTGTTTTGGAGAAGCATTGTTTTAGTTTTGAACTTTAAACCATATAGCCAAAAGTTATTAAAAGCCTGAGAGCCACCAAAAAAAATCATTTTCTTCGAAAGCAGTTCGTGTAGTGCGCAGGGAAATAGTGCATACTGTACAGTATTTGTCTTAGGAGTTATAAGATCACATCATGGCGATTTTCCCGGAATAAGTTGATTCTTTATAAATTTCTCTATTTCATCCGCTCGAAACACGATTGGCTCATGTGGTGCTTGGTCGCAGTCCATTACCGACGCGTTGGTAATAAAAACCAATTTTCAGCAGGGTCCGGATGGCACACTAGATGAAGGTGCGGTACAAATGCGTTAGCTCTGTGTTTGAGATAGTCCCTGCTGGTGTTGCTGAACTGGGATGAGCTTTTTACTACTTCATGTTGAAAGGAGCTCTCTAGCGACATTAGGCGTTTTTATCTTCTTGCTTCAGTGCATTGGAGAGTTCACATGAAGCATTTTTATACCCGTTACTCGTAGAGTAAAATGGTATACTATAAGTGTGTCCGAAGTATATATAGTCTTGATCAGAATCAAGACGATTCCCGAAACGATCTGGCCATATCCTTTTTAAATATTTTTTTATTTTTTTATTAGTCTTGTAAATGTACAATAATTTGCCAAAAATCTTCTTGCCACGCCCACACGTTTGAAAAAAATTTTAATTTATTTTAATAATGTTTTTTTTTTTTGGCAATGTTTTACCGATATTCCAGAAAATGAAGAAATTTCTCGATTGCACTTTCACTAGTTGAGTAACGGGTATCTGATAGTCGGGGAACTCGACTATAGCATTCTAACTTGTTTAATCTTTGCTTCGCGATTGACGAAATATGAAGCACCGTCAGGCAAATCGAACAAACTTTTGAATTATGTAGCATACTTATTGCGCCCCCGCAGGCAGCCATATTAGGTATGCACAGTCGATACGCAGACAAGCTGGATACCCACCCAAACTCATTGGCTAGTGGTCTCGCCAGTCCTCTTCCCCTCCGACGTCTGAAGAGAACCCACCCCACTAATCAGCCTACACTTATTATTTTCTAAGCGTTCAAATATTCCTAAATAACTTATAAATGTAATCTAGTTAAGGCTCTTTGCACCATACTCTAACATTTCATCTTCTTGGTCCGGTTATGTTGAGAAGGCACTGAACGATTTCGGCGGAAATAGATTTATAAAAAAAAGCGAGCATTTAACAACGAGCAGCTTAGCCTAACTTAACATCAAAGGATGTTCGCATGGCAGAGTGGTGACCTTAATTAACTTAGAGCATTGTGTTACATTATAGGGAAATAACAAATGACGGATGTTGTGTGGTATTACGTACACGCTCGGTTAACACCTGCCTAAGGGCTCTACGGCTCAGTTGTTAGAAAGGACTACAAAATATGATGTGCAGGGGAACATACATCCGACCTTCTCGGAATTTTCCACTGGTCTTGCGTAACTCACACCCACAACACAGTCATGGGAGTTGGATGCAGAATTGTGCTTCCTGAGCCAGGAACCAAGAAGAGGCTGGGCGAAGGGCGTGGCGCTAGGCACGCCCATACAATTAACAAACAAAATATTAGAGACCTACACACATACTCGCGCAGAACAAGAGTGCTATTGTTGGTAATTGTGCAATCAGCAATGCGATAGTGTGCGCCATAATGCGATTGTGTGCCGTGAGTGCGTGTGTGTTAGCCAGCGCGTGCTCCGAATGGCTTTAAAGCAAGTGAATGGCTGAGAGAGGAGCATAAAAAGGCGGAGCTGGGGACAGCCCCAAGCAGCGCAAGAGCTTAAGCTGGTTACGCGGAGGAGGGCCTCCAGTGTAGCCCACTTCCGCTCGACGCCCGATTCGATTTCCATTTCCAGCTCGCATTCAAAGGGCGTTCCGTCGACTGACAATCATCAGCGATGGGTGTCTGTTTACTATTGCCTGCTTATCGGCGGTGCCAGCAAGGCACCGCAGTCCAATCTCTACGCATCCACTTCATTGGGTCTCATTTCCGGCACAAGTCAATCGGCCACATGCAATGCAGCCAGCATAGAAAACAAAGGTTGAATAATATTGGCCTTTGATTTGGTTCGAGCCAAGGCTTTTCAAAGTTGAACGAAGTGTTTTTAGTTAATTAAATAAGTATTAAACAATCGTACTAGATAAAAAGATAACTCTTTTTTTTTTAATTCCCCCTGCATTGGGTCTCTGGTAATCAAGGTAATGGAGGTTGCCAGTCACTCAGCATCCCTGCTTGAATAATGTCCTCGAGTTCAAGTCTCACCTTCTGAACTTCCAGGGCTGAACTAACCGAATGAAGTGACAGAGATTTGCATAAATATGCGAGTAAGTTCCAAGATGTGCACATGCTATAGGGTATGCCTAATCAACTTTGAAAAACTGCGCAAGCTGTCTCCACTCACGAGTATTCATCGACCCCAAAAGCGTGTCCTTGTTTCTTTGATTAAATATTATTTCGATACCAGCTGTTATACACTGTACTGTTGTAAACTAAGCATGTTATGTATAAATGGAAGTAATACACAGTTTTTCCGCTTACATGCATATTCTGTCAGTTAAATAGTCAGTTAGTGTGTCACTCAGTTAGTCAGTCAATCAGGATTGCAACTGCCACAACCCACAGCCCCATAGGCGATAACAATGGTGGGCATTGAGCAATTTGCTGGATGCGTTCGCTCAATTCACTGTGCGAGTATTTGAGTACGGATACATTGAACGAACAGGATTTACTGTCATCGTCAACGCCATTGTCCCTTTGTCAACTTACGTTCCGATCAAGGATGGTCCGCCCTGTGTCCCCCCGACCCGACCCAGAGCCAGCTCCATCCAGCCTCTGTTTGCCCAAGTCTGGTCTGGTGCGGAGCTGGGTCGCCAGCCCCACTTTCATTAGTCAATGCGCCACTGCTGGCGCTTTGTTTCTGACATCCCAATGGGCGCACGTGGCGCTCCCACGATGTCCTCGGTGGGCGGCGGCGGGTGTGGAGGCCAGCTGATGTGGCGTCATGCGATGTGGTGCGGCTTATGATGCCTGGCCGAGCACTGATGGCTGCCTGTCTGTCAGCCAGTGGCTCTGGCGATGTGTGTGCAAATAGATGGAACCACGCAAGCGGAAGTTCAGCGGAGGTGGGGATGCTTCCAGACATTCAAAAAAATCATGATATCTTGTGAATCGGTTTTTGGAGGAAAAGTCACCTATTTAAAAATATCTATGAACAGAATGCAATTTCTGAGCAATTTTAAAATATTGTCCGTCCGGCTATTGTCCGTCTGTCCGTCCGTATGAACGTCGAGATCTGAGGAACTATAAAAGCTAGAAAGTTGAGATTAGGCAGAGATTCCAGAGACATAGACTGACACTTTTCATTTTCATTTTTTTGTTAGTCTTGTAAATTTGTATTGATCTGCCAAAACACTTTCCCACGCCCACTTCTAAACAACCATTACTTTCACGCCCATTTTTTTTGGAAAAATTTTACCGTAATTCTAGAAAATTATAAAATTCATAGTTCGCACTTCCACTAGCTAAGTAACGGGTATCTGATAGTCAAGAAACTCGACTATAGCATTCTCTCTTGTTTTTTTTTTGTTTTTTCTCCGCTCATTCTACTGAATCAACAATTTCAGTTTTTCGCTACTTTTTACTCGTTACTCTCCTGATGCTTCGTCACTACGTGGACTGCCGTCCAGTGATAATTATATGTAAATTCAAAATTCCGTGCTTGAAATGTAAAATACTTGTTATAATGTATAAGAATAAGTTTTAATCGTCGTACTTTTCGTTTAGTGTAGCTGGGAGTGGGAACCTGTCCCTCGTATCGTGTGCATCGAACCGTTAACGGTAGACAGTCGCGCAGAGGAGCAGTATAGTGGAGCAGTGGAGCAGCCACACAGCTGCGGTCATATGCTGTCCGTGTTTATCAGCGGGAAGGACGAGGAGTGGAGTGAAACAGAGAAAAACAATTCCCAATCGTGAAGCCAGCCCCTTTTGAATCCAGCTAGCCGTTTTGCTGTCCGACTGTCTGATGTCGACGGTTTAAGCGGAAATTGATTTTCGTACTTCGACGCCTCAACCGCGCTACCTCCCTGCCTGTGGGTGGTAATTTATGAGCGTTGCTCGGCAGACAACCTCCACACATGTTTGTGTGTTATCGAACTGGGAAGCGTGCTGCACTCGCTCCGCCTTCCTCAATTAAAGCTTCGACCAACGTCTTTGCAATCGCACAAGC
Organism: Drosophila erecta; assembly: GCF_003286155.1. Classification (NCBI taxonomy): domain Eukaryota; kingdom Metazoa; phylum Arthropoda; class Insecta; order Diptera; family Drosophilidae; genus Drosophila; species Drosophila erecta. The sequence goes on from NW_020825200.1 coordinate 19,481,196, forward strand.
AATCAGTTGACATCGCAGTGAAGCCTTTAAAAAAGGAGGTGGTTGGGTGGCAACTGGGTTCACTTTTCAAGGACACACACGAGCCACAGAGCAGCTGCTGCAGCTGCTTCAAGAAGATGTCGGTTGCTCGGAGCCCAATGCACAGTTCACAGGCATTTAATTATACCGCCCTACCGACCATTTTGAATTAAATTCCACCAGACTGTTGCCTCGGATTCAGATTCATTAAAATCGTATCAAAGCAGTCGAATTCAGCAATTTATCTGTTCCATTAGATTGAGGCGATTTCTTGCTCCGCACGACAGAAAACAGACCCGGCATCTTGGCTGACAGGATAATACCTTTTGTTGTGAATTCCTCGGTAATTTACCTTTGGCATAGGTCAAAGATCAAATATTTGCATATTGATAGGAGTCTATGTTGGCCTACAACAGCATTTTGGGGAGCGGAGCTGAGCAATTAAAATAAAAAAAGCTGTGCTATAGAAAAACTTAACATAAAATAATTAAGACTCGGTTCTTGAAAGAAAGGCGAGTTCACCAAATAGTACTAAATGTATGCAAATTGAGTTTATTGGCAAACAAATTAGAAACTTGCTCTAGAAAACGAGCTGAAAAGTAAGTTTCCAGTAAGATATCGATCCCCAATTCTATTGTATTATCTGTACAACTAGCAAATTTATATTATTGCGAATGTACAAAAAATTGTATAATATATACTTTAGTATATATATTTGATTTCTGTTTGAACAGTACCTAAAGTTCATTGTTTTAGAGAAAAATCGTGAATGAGTATTATAAAAATGTTGTGATGACCACCAACGATTTCTGAATTAATAATCTCATATAGCTCAAAGCTCGTATAGCTAATTTAAATGCAATTTGACCCGTCCGTTGAACTCAAAAATTGACTGTCTTCTTTCCATTCCTTCTTTCAAGGTCCAGACGAGGCTAATTGATTTCTCATTAGCGTGAATCGGAATTTATGCGAAATATTTTGATTCGAGGCTATATTTTCCCAAGCCCGTATAACACTATTCAGATTTGAGGCATATAGATGTAAACCTGATGAGCTAAGGCCAGCAAAGGCACAAATAGGCAAATTGTTGTATTTGCCTCTGTCCTCTTTCGCCGTTCTTTTCGTCCCATCGATTTTTGTCCTATGTGCGGGTGCGAGTGGGAGATGGGTGTGAGTGTAAGTGTGAGTGCGAGTGTGTTGGTATTTGGTCCTTCCAAATTGAGTTCAAATGCTGCGCGACTGGCCGAGGTTCTTGGGATAGCACAAGTTGATACAAGTTGGGTAGCGAGCTACGTGGTGCTTAAGTGTGATTCCCTGTAGGCTGTGTGTGTGTGCGTGCGGCAGCAACACACAGAGGTGTGCGGTGTGCCAGTGTGTGTGTATCTGCCTTGTTGCCCTGTTTGTTTTCCACTTCAACTCGCCTGGGCCTAAGGTTCAACCAATTTATTCTCTCATCTCACTCTTCGTCCTGTTTTCTCTTTGTCTTCCGCTGTCTCTTGCGCTTTGTCTCTCTCAAATCCTGGAAGCTTCGAATTTTTCGTGCCTAAGTCAAATAATGCGCTAACACATCATTTCAAACTTAAATGCTGTAAAAATATGCATAAAGCTCTTGGCACAAACTATATAAGTGAGTTGATTAGTTAGTCCTATTCTCCACAAAACGCTACACGCAGAAAAAGGGCAGCTTATATGAAATAAAAGTGTACATGCTAATCATTCTTCATAATCTGAAAGTCGCAAGATTCAAACGTAGCACCCACACTATAAGGGATTTTTACAAAATATATAAAATTATACTTTTGCTAAGTTATTTGGTACATGAAATTCCTTAATACCCATATATACTGTTCTATCAAAAATAATAAAAAAATAAACACCTAAAAAATGTACGCTGTTTAACTAAAATGTTTGGCTGTTCAAATAAAAAAACAAAGGAATATTGCAACTATATTACGTCTTCATATTGCGAAGACCTACACAACGTACATAAACGGCCGCAAAAGTATTTAATAAATCGAAAAATGAATTTTGATTTAAGTTTTAAAGAATGTCATGAATTCATTCTTTCATATTTCGAATTGAACCTCACATTTTTGAAATTTATCGGCACAGTTGGCTCCTAGTTTGCTTAGTTGTCTGCTGACAAAGATTAAAAGACTTAAAGAGTAAAATGCTGAGGATTTTTAAGTTAATGTCGACATTTTTCCCGTTACATTAAAATAGGAAATCAACGGAATCCTTATCTATTGATTAAGTAAACGCTTTGAAGGTGGCATTTAGGGAAGCTCCACTGTCTACGCGGACGTGTGTCTGTATTCATTACTTACATATCTCAATTGCTGTCGCTTGTCTGCTCACATTTGGCGGTTGTCACTGTTGTTGTTGCTCTTGTTGCTGTTGTTCTTGGTTGTCGTTTGTCTCGGCCCTATTATTGTTATTGCAGTTGTTGCTGCTGTTGCTGCTCCTGCTGCTGTGCTTGTGGTTGTTGTAGTGGGTGCTCCTCTTCGGCAGCCAGCATCAATCTCCGTCCAGCATTTTGGCATCTTTATGTTTCGCTTCTTCTTCTCCTCTTTTTGGGCTCCGTTTGTTTGCCTTGCCTTTGGGCCATACACCTCAGCGTGGTTGGGTTTATATTTTATTTATTTCGTGCGGTGGTTTTGTGTTTTTTCGCCAAAAGTATGAACCTCCTCCGGCAAGTGCGTGTGCGTGGGTACTTGTGTTTGTGTGTATGTTTGCCTTGATATTTTAAGTATCCTGTTTGCGCCTTGCCTGCTCCTAATTCTTCTGTTGCCTACTTATTCGCCCGCTCTTCTTCCTCCTCCGCGCTCCTTCCGGAGCGTTATTTGCGTTAATAGAATTCACGTTTACGTTTCTTGTGTTGGTAAATTAACTTTGATTACTGGCTGGCTGGTTGTTCTGGCCTCCTTTTGTGTGTTGGTATTAATATTATAGCAAAATATATAATCCACTTTCGATTCAGGTGCAAATAACAAGGTGCAGCTTACAGCTAATTTATTGTCGCATTTTCATTGTCATTCCCACTAACTAACTCTCTGTCCCTGTCCTTTTCTCGGTCTCTCCTACTCGCACACACTTTTGCAGTTAGCCTGCATTGGTGTATTGTCCTGCTGCTTCCTCTTCTTCAACTGCTTGAATTTCACTCAAGTTAGAATCTCTCCTCGCTCGCCCCCTCCCTTCTCACGGCCTAGCCCAAAGAGCTTGTTGTTGTGATACTAGTGCTGTGTGTTGTATATTCTGTGTGTAGCTTTTCAACTGGCTGCTCGGCTGCTGATGCTGCTGTTGCCGTGGTTGTTGTTGCGGGGCACTACAGCTGCTGCTACTCCTTTTTGCTGCACGCGCCGCCTCGGTTAGCACGTGCTGTTGGCCACGACGTCAGTCAACGACAACCGCCTACGCACTGCAGGCGCCGAATCAGCGACGCTGGAATTTCAATTACAATTTTCACAGACTCAGACAGCCTCTCTCTCTCGGGCCATGGTGAGTTTGCCGGTAGAAAGAGAGCGCTTCAAGCTGAGCCTGTAGCTTAATTTCCAAGGCATCCGAAGTTTTTGCAACAGATAAGTGGATTATTTAAAAGCTTATTGCTTTCACTTACAGTTGAAAGTTAAAGGCAAGTGTTTTGGTTAGGTACCTTCAAAGAAAGGCTAACAAATAAAGCAGGTAAAATTCCATACACGAGGTAACATCCACAAAATGTCAAGAATTTCCGTTATTTAAAATTATGAATACTTTTATTAATATTACAAATAAACATCTACTCGGCTTTAAATAAAATTGAAAGTCACACATTCTTTATGGAGGAACATTAAATAATATATTATGAAAAATTACGTATACGACTAGTTGCGTATACGACGTAGCGAAATAAAAATGAAATCGAAGTTTAAGTAACCTTAATGGTTTTCATTACGTAATTAAAGACTATTATATTTCTACATATCGTAAACATGTTTAATTCAGCTCTACATGCATAATATTTTTTCTATAACCTCTTAACCTTAATCATTAAAAAATTTGTCTAAGGACATATCCATTTCACCTTCCTCAGATGAAAACTGAAACATTACAAGATCATTTTCTAAAAATTCATTTGATATATATTATTTACTACAGATGTATTTCCTAAATATTCTCTCTTGAAGCAAAAGAGAGTGCAAGGCGAAGAGATAGAAAGCGAGCACCGAACTCACCACACCTGGATGGCTGTGGAAGGAAAGTGAAAGCCATTTGCCGGCTGACAGCTGGCTACCCTCCCCTCCACAGACTCTCCGCCCACCACCCCCGTCAAGGTGAGTGAGCAAGGCGGTGATGAGGAGGCTTGAGGGGGTACCATCCCCCTTCACCTCTGCTCGAATAATGCGCTTTGTGTGCGAATTAAGATTCCATGTTGTTGGTTCCTACTACAGTGTGGTGTATTTGCGTTTGCATTTGTGTGTGTTTTTCCTTTAGCGCGTTTATCCCTCTTTTTCACTCGCCCTCTCTTTCTAGTATCGCACTCCCAGCTGAGCAAAAACTAAAAACAAAGGATAACGCAACAACAAGTGAGAAAGCCATAAATTTAGCCAACGGTTAACAGGTGCAATTGAATTGTTCGCCCTTAGAGGCAGATTAATGCACAGAATTGCGACGCCTGAGTACAAGAGTACAAGAAAATAGTTATCTAATGGTTATCTAGATCACCGGAAAACCTATACCTAAGATGGTGGACAGATTTTGTGTGATTTTTGAACGTATTCACTAATGCGCTAATTACCCCCAGCAGATATCCCTACCGCCGACCCTTTGGCCTACTCACCGCCAAATCCTTGCTAGTCTGCTGCAACTGGAGCGCCGAGGTCCTCGAAGTGCACTGCTCGACCGTCAGGGCCCAATTCAAAGTTACGGCCAAAAGCGACGGCCCAGAGCGGCCGCTAATCGAAATTCCGCAACGGAGTGTCGGGTACGGTGGAAATTTATGCAGAAATGCGAGCTGTGAGTCAGCGGGATTTCTGCGAGGGAAAACTGAGTGACGCGCTGTCAGCGGAGCTCGGAAAACTCCGTTGGCAGGACAGCCTGTTGCATGCCACCCGACGACCACCCACAGACCAGCACCCACAACCCACTTCGGATGAGTGGCAGCTCGGCGTGGCGTTAATAAGCCTTCTCCGACGAAAATCCCCCACAGAACCACTTGAATCGGGAGTGCCTACTATGCTGTTGTTTAATGAAAGCTTTCATCACAAATGTCCATTAGCTTTGAGTCTACGCAAACAGTTTGGCCCTTGGAAAACCCCAAATGGTTAATCACACTACTGCCCAGCACAAGAAAGCAAATTATTCGGCCTTTAAACACTGTGAGCCCTACAAGCCTCTTCCAATGTTGGACCACTTTGTAGGTTGTTGCAAGCATTAAACCTCACGCTCTAGCGAACTTTATTCTAACTACTTAAAAAAAAAACCAAAGTTTTTGTTTAAAATATTTCAATATTGTTGGAAAAATGTGTATTTTTAGTGTATGGCACTAACATATAATTGATCTTGCATTTTAATCATTCTATATCTTTAAAAAAAAAGAATAATTCATTCAAAGGGGTATTTTACATTTTAGACCACAAACGAAAAGGCTTAAATTACAATGGATATAATGGATATCTGTCACAGAGATATTTAAAATTAACAGGTTGGAATTTTCGACTAAATGATACCCGTTGCTGAGATAGTGCGACGAAGAAATTTACAAGTTATTTTTGCATATCGATCTGCCTGTCCGCATAAACGCTGTAATTTGGTTAACAATAAAAAATGTGTTAATTTAGTAAGGGGTATCTGATAGTCGAGGAAATCGACCACAGCGTTCTCTCTCGACCTTTTAAAGTTTCAGTCCTGCCGAAAAGTGCATGTGATATCGAAGGCTTGATGGTAATGGCCTTATTAATTAAAACTTGGATTCTCAATGTTGCTATTGTTACGTTCCGTAGAGAATCCTTCCTTTGCTCCCTCATCTTGGAGCTCCGGCATATTGAGAGTGCAGCAAGCGGCGGACGGCAGCAAGAAATTCCATAAGGACTCCAAAACTTTCCACTTGCCACGCCAAACTAATCGGATTTAATTTAATTAGTCACTCAAACTCAGCGAGCTGCGGTAAGTGGAAAACACCGGCGGCGACGAAAGTTGCGAGGAGTGCAGAGACAAAGTACTTTTTCATTACATTTTTCCAGGACCAGGGGGCAGATAGCCGCATGTCGCGCGGCAAATTGTCAGGTGCTAAGCTTTGATAAAGTACGCTCTCGAGGGACTGGGAGGACTCGCAGGACAATGAATAAAAAGCTAAGCTCGACCAGGTAAAATGCGGGGAGAAAGCCCCAAGCCAAATGCAGACAGAAACATTTATTAAACGCGGTCCGCGAGTGCTCTTTTCAATGTTTGTTTTTCTCCGCATGCAAAAGCATAAATTCTACGTTTATGGGGAGAGTAAGTACATTTTGCTTTTTAAGGCCACAGCTAATATGTCACTGCACGAACTTTCAATTTATAATTTATTAATTACACGTATGTATGAATCAGAATTCTAACATTTTCGTAACAACAAATTATCAAGAAAATACTTATCAAATAAGTACTTAACATTGTAAAAATTAAAATCTTCAATTAAGGTAAGGACGTAACCCATGTCTTGGACAAAGAATCAGTTTCCAGATTCAAAACCAACTAACGCATAAACTACGTAGTTATGTAGTCGAGTATATGAAGATTGTGAGTTCCGAAATTCGACGCATAAACGAAAGCGCAATGCCTTTCCCTCTCTCTTCCCCATCGCAGGGCAAAGTTTCCCGTTAAAAGTTTAGTATGGGAAATTGGTGGAATAGGTGCTGGGGAGGGGAAGCTGAGGTAAAGGTAACTGAAACGTTGGCATCGCTGATTTCAAGCAAATTGGCCGCCCATGTGCGTGCGTGTGTGTGTGAGCTGGGTTTTTTGTTTATGGAAAGTGTTATTGTTTGACTTTGAACTTTCCGCTTGTTTGCTGTCCTTACTCCTGTGAATGTGTGTGTGTGGGTGTGTGCTTTGGACCAAAGCCGAGAATGGCCCAAACAATATAATCAAATTTAATGCGCTCATATTTCATGGGCCAACAAACGCACGCACAGACTTGCAAAAAATGGATCTCGAAAACCCAGGGCTGGGCAAATAAATAAATCATCGAGCCAACTTTATCGCTTTATTTTTTAACGCACTGCCAGAATGATTGAAACGTTTCAGTCGCATAAAACGGATTTGCACGCATATGAGGCAAAAACACTCTTGTTTTTTCCCCAAGCGATTTGTTTTCTATTTTTTCTGTTTAACTTTTTACAGCCATAAATGGGATTTCAATAAGCCGTTCTGAATCCAAATAAAAGGTTTCTCGGTTGTACAATTTATTATCAGCTTTGCGATAAGTTAATATCTGCAAATTGTCAAGCGTGTGTCATTTTACCTTTAATTGATATGTTTTTAAGTTAGCTGCTTAAACAAGCGATAGGAAAACTTTCTCATCAGCTTTGATAACAATTGGCGCATTCAATATCGATTATGATCAACTTTTTACGTCGCTGGGCCCACAGAAGTTGGTACACAGACACCCATGAATGGATCTACTCGGCTAAGGACTCTTATCAAGAATATGAATATGTGTATGTATGCACTTAAAAGGATCGGAAAACCTTCCTTACCAATATTGCATACTTTTCAATGAATCTTCTATACTCTTTTAATGTAATAACGCACAAGCCAAAAATAATCACTATTCTCGTCTATTAGCACAAGCCTATGTAATATACAAATCCCTTCCAAGGGAATATTTAATTAAATGCTATACATTTTTTAGAATATTTTAGGAACTGTATTTTTTATTAACATATATATAAATTTCATATTATTCAAATTCATAGTCCCAGTTTAAATTATCGCTTTTAAACCATCTTTAAGTATTCTTGATTTAAATGCAGATCACATGTATTTTAAATTAGTTTTATATAATATTAGCACCAACTCACACGGTCACTCAAAAATGGTCTAGCTCTTCGAATAAGTTATTTTATGCACAGCTTCCGTATTCCGCGATAAGGAGAAAGATCTCTAATTACGCCGAGTTCAGTAAACGACAAAACTTGGTGGGGTTTTTCGGTGCAACACACAATGTTACGAAGATACCGAAAATCGAAGCTTTTTAACGCGGACGCCCAATGGCGGAGGTGTTTTCACAACTATTTTTAGTAGTCCATAGCCATACGGTTTAGTGTTCCCTTGTTGCTCGCATTTTCTCGCCGACACTTGGGTTTTGATAAGCTCGCGATTTGCACAATTAATAGAGTCGGGCTGTGATGGCGCGGGAAACGCGGGGACGGGTCAAGCATCCGCGGCACTTATTGTGATTTTCTTGGGTTGCGAGAGCGCTTTGTGCATTTAATAGGCACGATAAAAGCAGCGGAGCTTTGAGCATTAACGCAGCAACAGATAACACAATGTTATTTTGCTAAGCTTATACCAATTAGTGAACACTTAAGTTTGTTACACAGCTCAAGCAGCTTGGACTCACTTGACAATATTTATTTGGATTTGCAAAATTTGCGTTTTAAACTTTGTTTGGCGCCAAATGGCCAATCCATCCCTAGTAGTGCCTCGTGATCAGCTGATTTCAGTGCCTATCAACTTATATGTACATTTATCGATTACAGCTTCGCCGCTATTCCAGCATATTGGCATCAAACGGTCACTCTGCTCGCCAGAGTTCATACTCACTGCTTATAATTTCAACTAATTTCGTACGTGTCTCGCTTTAGAGGGCATTATGGTCGACAATTTAGAGCCCCTGGAGCCCAGCCTGCAGAATCTCGTCGAGCAGGACTCCCTCAAGTGGATCTTCGTGGGCGGAAAGGGCGGCGTGGGCAAGACGACTTGCAGGTGAAACAACAACAACAAAAGGCAGCTTTCTTGACCGATCTCTGTTAATTTCTGCTTTATAGTTCTAGCCTGGCCGTTCAGCTATCGAAAGTGCGCGAATCGGTGCTGATCATATCCACAGATCCGGCGCACAACATATCGGATGCATTCGATCAGAAGTTCACCAAGGTGCCCACAAAGGTTGGTGGACGACTCCAGAAATGAAGTCATGTACCATTGGGTAAACTGAACTGAAATATCCGAATCCATTTTCACACCCAGGTTAATGGCTTCGACAACCTGTTCGCCATGGAAATCGACCCCAATGCCGGTCTTAACGAGTTGCCGGAGGAGTACTTCGAGGGCGAAAACGAGGCGCTGCGCGTGAGCAAGGGCGTCATGCAGGAGATGATCAACGCCCTACCCGGCATCGACGAGGCGATGAGCTATGCGGAGGTGATGAAGCTGGTCAAGGGCATGAACTTCTCGGTAGTCGTCTTCGACACGGCGCCCACGGGACACACGCTGCGTCTGATTGCATTTCCTCAGGTGGTGGAGAAGGGGCTGGGCAAGCTGCTGCGGCTTAAGATGAAGGTGGCGCCTCTGCTGTCACAGTTCGTCTCCATGCTGGGCATGGCTGATGTGAACGCGGACACACTCTCCCAGAAGCTGGACGACATGCTGCGCATAATCACCCAAGTCAACGAGCAGTTCAAGAACCCAGTGCGTAGAAGCATGTATTTAGCTCTGACTACGCCTAATCTCCACTCTTTCTTCGACAGGAGCAAACCACATTCGTCTGCGTGTGCATAGCAGAGTTCTTTTCGCTGTACGAGACAGAGCGGCTGGTCCAAGAACTAACCAAGTGCGGCATCGACGTGCACAACATCATTGTAAACCAGTTGCTCTTTCTGCAGAACTCACACGACTCGTGCAGCATGTGCGCCTCCCGCTTTAAGATTCAGGAAAAGTACCTGGACCAGATTGCCGACCTGTATGAAGACTTCCACGTAACCAAGCTGCCGCTCCTCGAGAAAGAGGTGCGCGGTCCAGAGAGCATCCGGTCATTCTCCGAGAACCTTATGAAACCCTATGAGCCAAAGGGAAAGCCCAAGGAATAGAATGACCCGTCCAACCCTTTACCCATCCGTTTGTAAGTTTCTTCCTTAGTTCGTGTAAACAGAAAGTGCGTAAAATAAATTAAAGTTGAGGTAGCTATCCCTGAAGGTAACTGCTTCGACGTGTAATGCATAGACGGTCAACGGATGCTGTATTCCAAAGAGAGGGTGACAAGGAAGGACACTTTCAAAGGCCGCCCCCGGCCCGCTCCATTTGCATTACGATGGGAAAGTTGCTGCCTTGCATCTGCTTTTTGTGGTCCAGATACAGACGTGCGTAGCGCAGGTACTCGGTGTTGCCCTGCACAATAGCCGACATGAGCAAGAGGAACTCGTAGAGGTTCACCTTGCCCTGGGCATGGACATCAATGTCCCGCAAGACATTGTGCATCAGGTCGACGGGCACCTCCTTTACGCCCATCGTTTTCATGGCCCTGCAGCAGTCTGCAATCGTCACGTACCCTGTTTTGTTCTTATCCATTCGCCTGAATTGCCCGGCAAACTTCCGCACTTGGCCCACACTCATCTTGATGGGAATGCTCAGCTGGGAGGCACTCTCCTTGGTCAGCTGGCCCATCTGAGAGTTAAGAAAAGTGCGCGTCTTGCGGATCTGCTTCTTAATTTGATCTTGCGTCCAGTTCAGCTCCTTGGCCATGATGTTGGCCACTTGCGGTAGTATCTCCTCGGCCACCTGGACATTTAGGAAGGCCACTCGTAGTCGCCGAGCCACCATGTCCTCCAATGTGCAAGCGAAGTCCCGAACGCCCTGCCTTACCTCTGCCTCGATGTACGGGAACTCCGAATGAAGTCGCTTCCCCAAAATGGGCCATGCCTTTCCACTGCTGTCCGCGCTCACGGCCACTTTGAAGGCATTCGATCCGTAAGTGTTCGACAGGTGCACAGCGACGTCGCGCTCCATTCCAAAGTCCTGCACCAGCCGGATAAACATCTTCGGACCCCACCCACTGGCTCCATCCAGTTTGCAGGACTCTGCGGTCACCGATTCCTTACGCAGCGGTGAAAGATCTCCATACCGGATGGCTGCATTGACGGTTTTCTCAGCCAAAACCCGAAACGACGACCAGGTGCCACCAACAATGGAAAGCATATTTCGGGGCCCTAGCTGGATTACATGGTTCTTGAAAAGAGTGTGGTGCAAGGAATCGGACTGCACGGGCAGAGGCTTGTAACCACCCCAAACGGCCAGTACATCGCATCTTCGCACATCAAAATTGGGCGTTACAAAGTGCTTAACGCAATCTAGTAGAGACTGCACATCCGTCTCCGTGGGCTGAGTGTCCTGCTCAGGCAGATTGAGAGGCTCATCGCTGGATCCCACTAGCGTATGGCCCTGCCAGGGCAGGAAGAAGATCGATCGGCCATTGGGCGTGTGTGGATCAAAGACGCCCACCTCCTCTGGACAGTAGAAGCGGGGCATGACGATGATCGAGGACCAACTGCGCGTGCAGAGCGGTTTGGCTTCCGAATCTTCCATCTGACGAAGGCTGTCGCTCATGTGACCAGTGGCGTTGACCACCACCTTCGCCCGTATACTGTACTTCTTGCCTGACAGCTGGTCCACCGCCTCCGCGCCCGCCACATTGCCCTCCTTGTTCTTGATGAGTCTCGAGACCTTCATGTGGTTGCAGATATCTGCTCCGTATCGAGCCGCTGTAAGAGCCACCGAAAGGCACATCCTGGCGTCATCGTGTTGGCCTTCGTAAAAGACGAAGGCGCCAAACAGCTCCTGGCGTCGCAACATCGGAAATACTTCCAACGCCTCGTCGGCACTCAGATACTGAAAACTTCTGGTCGTCTTGGGCGCCATCAGGTGGTAAATCTTTAGCTTCATGTAGTAGAGCGGGGCCTCCCACCAGTGGTGGACGGGCAGCAGGATGGGAACTGGCTGGCTGAGGTGCGGCGCCATATTGCCAATGTGGCTGCGCTCCTGCAAGGAGCTGCGAACCCTCCGAAACGCAGCCACGTCCAGACGCGAGATGGCCTGCTCCAGATCCCTTAGGCCGCCGTGCAACAATTTGCTCGATTTGGAGGAAGTGCCGCTGCCAAAGTCATTCGCTTCCACCAGGGCGGTCTTCAAGCCCCGCGTAGCAGCATCGAGAGCACAACCGGAACCCACGGCACCGCCGCCAATAATGAGGATGTCGTAGTGGGTTCGCTTGAAGGCCTCCAGACACATCTTTCGTGTGGGCAGATCCCGCTTCATCTGCGGCACTGAAGTCGGGTCCGTTTGCCTTTCATCAAATCCGAAGGCGCCGTGGCCCAGCTTGGAGCTGCCCAGCATCACCGCCATTTGTAGAATCTTAGCCATGGTATTACCCCTTGCTGTACACACCGAATTTTGACTATATCTGCGAGGGCAGACAATATATCTGACATCTGACGGAACCAAAAAAACGGAAAATTTGGACGGGTTTGCTTGCTTTTGGAAATATGTTTAATGTACATACAAGTGAATAAAAACTTTCTGTTTTCGTTCCGTGCCTCAAATGTTGGAATATCAATGGGATAAATTACTTTAGAGTCTAGACCCGCCGTCTGAAGGAATTACACGTGTAGAGGGTTGTACAAAATCGCCAAATGCCAAAATTATCGTTAAAACTTAGCACAAATTTACTATAAAAATCTTTCCCGCTCCACTGTCCCGCTCCTCATGTTACTTTTGAGCTCTCGTAAATGAACTAAGGACTCTGGAACGGGTTGGAAAGTCTCTGCTGGGCATTGTGGCTCCTCCTACTGCTTAGCACCGCCAAAGAAGAACTTGTAGAAGAGCGTGGCCACCAAGCACAACACTAGGGGCACCAGCCACGACTTCACAGAGCTCTCCTCGGTTTGCTGGTCCGTGCTCCAGGTCGGCTCTGACTTCTGGGCCACGCTTGTCCTTTCGCTCTCCACCAGCTCTCCGATTTTGTACTTCTTCATCATGTCGCGGGCATCGTTGCTGTGGCCAACGTCCTCAAAGTTCTCCGTGGCATCCTTGCCGGCCTGCTCGATGAGCACCTCTTCGCCACCGGGATGCTGTTGTGAAAGAAAAGAACCAGATAAATATTCGCATAAATAACTGCTAGCTTGCAGGAATGCTAATGGAGGTCTGACCCTGAATTTCAAGGACCGGACAGAGTTTCAAGGTATGAATTCGGGAATACTTTCGTTTATGCGGAAGCCATATGGTAATATTTTAAGCTTCCGTTACGTTAAAAGTGAAAATAATATTGAAGTTAAAGTTTTAACTGAACAAGAGCACGGAAAATATCACAACTAATTCCAGTTACATATTTATTTTCGCAATTAAAGGCAAATCAGTTTAGAGAAACTTTGATCTTGAATAGCCGATCGAAATTAAATCTTTGTACTGTAGCTTTGAATCGTGCAAAAAACTGCCAGGCAAGTATGGTGTAATTATTATTATTAGTTACTATTAAGAGCAAACAATGTTTTACGCTTTAATTGTGCTGAATGATAAGGCAAAACCATTTTTGTACTTTTAAAGATTGCGAGTGCATTGAATCGTTGATATTGCATATCTCATAATTATTTAATCTTGTACACAGTCTTAATCAGCCTTATATAATTTGGATGATTATTTTGTGATTGCTGATTTTAGTTAGACGAATTTCCTATGTATTTACATGTGCCAAATCAGAACATAGATATGTAGGAACATATTGCCTCACTGAGACAAATATTCTTCAAAATATACTGGTCATATGGAGCCGTATAAACCGCTTAAATCTCTTCGGATCCAGCAAACGCTCTTAAATCTGGAAGTCTAATTTGCGATTTGTCTGGTGATGCTGTACGCAGATAGCAAGGTAGCAGTACCTAATGTTATTCCTGAAAAGACTGGTCCTCCGTCAGTGGATCAGATTAGGGGCATGTTTTAAACATGGACTGGATGGCTTCGGTCGGTAGGCGACTGAAACTGAAACTTTGGAATGGTATTATAAATGAGACGCCTGGTCACCGTCACTATTGTTATTCTCAGGTACCCAAAGTGCAACGTCATCGTTAGAACGGAATTTTCACGGAGCTTATCTTATAAGAGATAGCATACTGTGTATACATCTATAGATTTGGTGATGACCCCACTGCTGCGTCAGGGAGACCCACTTTTCGGAGCCGGCGGCAGGCGGTGCACTTGCATAAGAATCCAAATTCAAATCGAAGTTCATAAATCAAATGAGATGCAAATGCAGACGCGGATTTCGCTTAACACTTGACCCTCGACGCCCATACACCAACAGGCGAACCCATGTGTGTACATATGTATGTATGCAAATGGATAGTTTCGCCATGTGGAGCTCTTTCGACAGCTGTGCGTTTCGACAGGCGAAAGTGGCTGCTGGAAGTTGCGACGTCGCAGCGGGTCTGCGAAATTCGGACGCAGGTCAAACTATCGCCCGGGGTCAAAGTACAGACCTAATTGCCCGCTATACAAGTTTCACACGCACGTAGAGCCACTACATGTGGCTACGTGGGCTTGGACTGGGCTGGGCCGGGCCCATCGCCGTCATTAGCTTAGCGGGACAAGTGGAACCCAGATAACGACTAATAACACCCGATGACCCCCATTTGGAGACGGGAGCGGTTGCGAGGCGGTGTCATTCAGCTGCGACGTGTTCCGTGCGATTCTCACCTCGTTCAGGAAGGCGGTGACGTCGTAGATGTTGTTGTGGATGAGCAGCCAGGTGTCCTTGTTCGTGTTGTGCTTGGCAACCTCGGCCCGCGTGAAAGTCTTTGTTTCCTCGCTCGACATGGTGATCACTTGTTGATTTCTACTGCGCGTTTGATTTGTGTCACGAAAAAAACTATCTGTGCAGCCTCGCACTCTTTCTCCACGGCGCACGGTCTCACAAAAGTGGGGGCCGACGGTCACACTGGCGCCGAGCAAGATGGCTTGTTTACACCAATGCCTATCGATATCGAATGCCTAGCAATATCGCAGAGCGACCGTTTAGACTAGGCAGGTTGTTTGTGTTATGGAACTTATATTTCGTTTCAATACATAAAAGATAAATTACTTGTTTAGTACTTATTTATCAAGCTTATTATTTGTTTACACCACCCAACAAAAAACATCACCGCTATTTGACTATCGACCTACAGAAAATACTGCATACTTTTGGGCGCGAGTCTACCAGTGCTCACAAATACCTCATTTAATTTGGCGCCCATTTGAAAATGCAGGCAAACTCTTACGGAAAACAAACGTTATTTACGAACAAATTTCGTGAGTAAATTTATTTATATACCATGCAATTAATGAAATTGTATTTCAAGAGCTAGCTCAGCGAACTGGTTCCGCTGCAACAAAGAAAATCCTTTGCTCCACCAGCGACGAATGCGCAGACTCAGGTCTTGTATTTACACTTAAGCCCTGCCTTTATTTCATACTCGGCAAAGGAGACTTCAAAGTCAAACGTATCCTGCTGTACGCCGTGCGGCTGCGGTGCTCCTTCAATAAAAACAGTCGACACGCATCGTGAAGAGTTTTCCAAAAAAAGCTGCAGCGCTGCTCAGGCGTTTTTAGCTACCACAATTAAAGTTAACAACAAACTAAGCATAAATATATTGATAAGTGACGGCGGGAGTGCTTTTGATACGCTGCGCTTTTAGCTTTTTTACAAGGGTAAGTTGCGGACGAGTCCTTATTACGCAATTGGCATCCCGGAGTGGCCTACGTGTGGCCATTTTCTTGGGCCCGACTTCCTTTCTGGGGTATACATCCTTTACGCATTCCTTTCCTTTTTCTCTGATGCGAAATTCAAGTGCTGGCATCTACTTAGGCAAATCGGAGGCGAGAGTTGCGTTAAAAGAGTTACTTAAAAGTTTTTCCAACTTCAATCATGGCCTTGGATCCCGAGGTACGCGTGTTTTGGAGCCCCGAGGGTAAACAACTCTTTTGGGGACAATCCAAAACTCAGTCGAGTGGCCCTAAATCATTCAGCTTGTTTGTGTCTTCACAAGTATCAAAAGTGGCTTCCCTATCAGGCCTCTGCTGGGTTATCAGCGCCTGGAGATTTGACTGGGCAGTGAGCACTTACCAGCCGGGGGATACCTGTGGTAAAGTGTTAGGACCGCAGCTCGATCCAATAACCGATACATGTGCGATTTATGTATCCCATATTCTTGGGGTAGGTGAAATGTGAGTGATAACTTGTCAGAATAGCACACTCAATATACTCCTATGTAATATTGAAGTTAGGTGTGGCGTAGATTCGTTCACAGTCGAAGTTACTACCACAAGCTACTAAAGGTATATATGTACATATGTACTTATGTATGTACATTCGCATTAAAGCCCATTTAAACGCAATCGGGGATTGTAAATTATTACCACACGCGCGTGGCTGCGGACAAGTGGAAAATAAGAAAAACAAACTCGGAAACTCGGATCTTGATTGCGATCGAAGGCATTATTCCCACTCACACAAAGGGTCTAAAAATAGCCCTGTCCCTGCAATTTTTACACCGAGAGTTCACTCCGGTTGGCCGACAGCGATTCAATTAAATTTTATGTGTCATTGATGCATAATTGGCGACATTTTCCGACCCGGGATGGGAAAACGACAGTGGTCCACATTTCCTTGGCGCGACAGCCCCACTAAATTTGCATTGCCAATCCATCGTTAGACTTGATTGATTCCGCCATTAAATACAATTGACTGGAATTGACCAGCAAATATTTTCAATTCAGGCGCAGCGCCAGGCCAACAAAAAATTAATAAATAAATAATTCAGTAAATATTTTGCTTGCTCGACGATCTTTTGATCAGATCGGGGATATACATATGTACATATCTTCGAGGGACTGATATTTATTATTCAAGAAAGAGTCCAGTCACAGCTTTTAATTGAACACATATTGCTTTTAATTATGGCACTGGCGAATTTCGCTTAACGAATGGTTATGCCACTTTCGATTTCACCTTCGACCAGATGGTTAAATAACCTAAATGTCGCCACGAACGCTTTAAGTTTAGAGATGTAAAGTAAAACGATGCACATTTTATGGGATAAGTCTTATGCATAAATCTTTCACTATATGTATATTAAAGAATGAATTATTTCGTCGATTGATTGTGGTACAAATATTGTAAATTACGTGAAAAGCCCATTAACTATGTTATTGAAAATACGCTACAAAGGGTAATATTTACATACATATACCATTACAAATGGTATGTTTTTATTTATTTAATGTTTGTTTCGTACATTTTCGATGCAATTAGTAAAGTAAATACTTTTATTCATTGATAAAGGGGGGCTCTCTTGTTCTGAGCATTTTGAAAAAGTTGTGGCTTATTGTGAAAATAATTCTCAGTGTCCGGGGCTGTTGATTAACCCGAAAAAGTATTTACACTTTTTTGGTGTCAGGATGCAAATGTGTAAAACGTAACTGCGTAAATGTGCGGCGTATTTATAGAGCGGCACAAAGAACAAAAATTAAGCGGAGGAAGGATGCCCAATTCAATATTGCGTACCATTTCATGCAATTCCGCTGCGCGAAGGAGCGAGTGAGACAGGAAGACAATTTGCGTGAGTGAGAGAGAGAGAAAACAAAAACAACGCGCTCCCTCCCTCTCTCCCTCTCTCGCACTCAAATGGTCTTTCTGTCTCACTCGCTGTTTGGAAAGCCACGCAGCGAGTGCGTGATTATCATGCAGCGAGCACGTGCACATGACTTTGGATTTGTTTTGTTTCCTCGCTCCGCAAACACAAACAACAACAGTTAGAGGTGCATACATACATATGTAGATACATAGATACAGCCCGCTCACCGATTGCTGAACTTCACCGCGGAACGCAGTGCAGTGTGAATGATTTAGTAAGATAAAGATACAAAAACAAGATACATGCATATGTAACCAGATTTGGCTTAGTAACAAAAACTCGGTACAAGAACATTCGCTTAGAACATTCGCTTTAAGCAGGTAGCACTGTATCTTTTTATCTATGCAGCATATGTAAGTTGTTTGTTTGTTTTGCTTTCAAGTGAAGGCCGCACGACGCATTTTAATTGCATTTGATAAATTTCCACTCGCAGCAGACCCATATTTTCCACTTTCCACTGCAGCCCATCGCTTTGCTTGCTTTCTGTTACTATCTGTTACCACCCGCCTAGAATCGTGACGTGACTAATGGGGCATCCTCCGATCTGCCTCGCAGCTTTGTTAGAACATCGAACATGTTGACATCGAAAGTTCTATAAACGGTTCCGCTGACCACCTGGCAACGAGCACCAGGTGGCTTCCGTTCTTGGAGAGGCTCTCCAAGACCAGCCAGCTCCTGGACTTTGTTTTGGCCATAAATCTGTCGCACGCGTTGGCCTAATGCTTTTGTTGTTCCTTATTAAATTGTTTTGATTGCTGGCTTGTTTTTCTCTCGACTTCTGCGTCCTCCGTGTTAATTCGAATGTGTAAACAAAAGATAAACAACAATCTCGTTGGAGTACACTGCTAAAATATTTGGCAACTAAGTGTGCCTATCTATAGGATATGCCTATCTATCTAACTGATATGTTGAAGAAGTTCTAAAGGCCGATTCCAAGAAATTGAGAATGTTTCATGAAATTATCCAAAAAACATGTAAGAAAATCATTAGTATTTAAATAGCATTTTTCCAGTATTGTAAGTTATAGCTGTCTATAAATAAATGTGCAATGCTCCGAATTCTCAAAATATTGAAATGCATTCTATAGATGCGAATGCGGCCATGCAATCCTCCACAAATGAAAACACTCATTTCAAATGTTTCACGCATTCCCTGCGTGCTGTGTATGTGAGCACACAGTGGTGTACGGATTGTTTAACCGGGGGGTTTGGGAATTGGAGCTGAGACTTAAGGCCAGGATCGCCCACTATCAGTGTTGATGGAATTTCAATTTTTGCAATGTAATGTACTCAGGGATAAACGATTTTCATTAAGCTATAGATGCTATATAATGAAACTCTGAGACAGCTTTTCAGATCTGAGATGTTGTTTCGAAAAGTGATGAAACATTCCAGATTGTTTTTGTTATTCCGTGAATACTCCTTAACCCGATAAGCACTATTCCAAACAGCCAGATATGCTGGCATACATACAAGGAAACCACGAACAGATGAGCATCCGAACCCCTTTGGTGCGCCCCTGGGCGTGATGTGTGCGTGTGACTGTGCGAGAGTTCCACTCGTCACCGGCTTTTTGCTTTTTAGCTGGCTCATCGACCGAATCGCCTCAGATGTTCTTTGGAAGTGCGCTGGTCAAGACGTGGGAAAAGCGCTGAGAAGCGAGTGCAGCAAAAGAAAAATCTAGCCAATTCACAAGTAAAAGTGTTACCCAGTTTGCAATACACACCGCAGTATAGTTGCAGTAGTGCAAAATAAAAAGAATAAAGTGAAGAACTAACAGAGAACGATACGAGGATAGCAAAATGCCGGTCGATATTGTATGCAGTCAACCACACAATTTGCTCAGTTCAATGAGGTAAACTATTAAACGACGCCGATTGAATTTTCCCATTGTCCCAATCGAGTTTTCCAATTACCGTGGACTTTATTGTGATATATTAGGAGCACTTTCAAAAATCGCGAAAATATTTTAGGTTTCCAAGCATATACCATTTATCCTTGTAATTTACAATAATTTGCAATTTTCGTTTACAAATAGTTTTTAGAAAATGGGAAAATAGTTTAAATAAAATATATATATTTATTCCTTTTTTTATCGAGATGATGAAAACATGGAATTTTTTAAATGATGTGACACCAGCGTGGTTTCCACTCATTGAAAAGTAACGAAAGTGCAAGTACAGTAAACTTTGATGTGTAAATTCGTCACTATCTCTTATAACTGCAATATAAACTAATTGGAGCGCCAGACATCAGACCAGACTAATATCCGATATTGGCCTAGGCATTCTATCTGATATCTTTATGACCCATGGGCTTCCGGCTATGCTGAATATTAGCCAAATCTAATGACAAACTCTAGCCCTATCTTTTGGCGGGGCCCTTGTCAGTTTATTGAAGTGGAGTGATCCGTATCTGGATTGTCAACCAGTCCAATACTTACGAAGACCGGTCCGCTTGACCTTTCAGATATGTGCCCACTGTAATTACAGCACACAAAAAGTAGCTAGAATATTGGTGTTTACATGGAGAACTCTGAATTGTGGCTGGCATTGAACATCAAGATAATTGTTAAGAGTGTTTGTATATAGGAAAGGCAGCGGAGAATACGAAATAGAACTGACATATCATGATGCGGCATTGAAACTATTGAGAACTACGCAATGCGACCTTGATATGTAATCCGCAGTCGAATCAAAAAATCAAATCAGAGATATACAGAGTACAAATCTTTGGGAAATTATTAAAATAGGGATAGTCTAAATAAAAATAATAATATGGTGATTATCTGGATGTCAATCAAAATAAGAGTGGAATGCTAGTAGAGGATTTTGAATATGGATAACATGTAGATATATACTATCGACTTAAGCAAGCAAAGTTTAGTGACCACTTTATTTTTAGCAACATCTCTAATATGTGTCATCCATTCCTTTGTCTGATTGCAGCGGAACAACAGATACCTCGTTGTCATTGAACTCACTGTCCCTGACTTCCGCTCTTCCGCCGACGGATCCCGATCACCACAATCCACACAATCCGCACAACATGAACAAGCTGTGCCGCCAAGTGTCAATTGAGTCGCCCGGCCCGGGGGCCAAGAACTGCGTCTTCAACTTCTTCGTGCCCATCGAGGACACGCCGGCGATGGGCGCCCGCATCCGGATCGTGTGCGCCGGAGCCTGCTACCGTCGTCGCGATCGCGCCAACTCCATCACCAGCATGTCCTCAGTGTCGTCGGAGCTGAGCGACTACTGTCCGTCGGTGAGCTCGATTACCTCGTCCGCACACCGGGAGGGATCCTTTTTTCCGGGCTTCGAGGTCGCCGGCGTGATCGAGTCCCTGGGCTCAGAGATCACCGAGGCCAACAACCGTGGGCTGCGCATTGGACAGCGTGTGATCGTATATCCATTCGACGAGACCCCAGCCGGATACGCCGAGCTGCTGGTCGTGCCGGACCTGAAGCACGTGGTGCCCATTCCCGACAGTCTGCCCATGGAGGTGGCCGCCATGCTGCCGACGGGCGCCTTGCTTGCCTGGAACGCCGTCTTCAAGGCCCAGGCCGTCGTCACACAGATTCTCAGCCAGCGGGCTGAAACGGAGCCAAAGCGGAAGCCCAAGATCCTGATCGTGGGCACTGGCGGCCTGGCGCTCTGGGCCGTGCGCATCGCCTCCTATCACTTCGCCACAACTGGAGCCGACAACGTGGACATCACAGTGGCCAGTCTCCGGGACGAGGGTTTCCGCCTGGCAACAGAGATCACAAAGTAAGCATTCAAATCCTGCTGAGGGGACTTGAACTTATAAACCAGCTATTAAAGCCTGCGATATGCACTGCTTTAAGTGCCCCTCATGTTTCAGACTCTAACCACACAATGCCTCATTTTCCTCCTTCCAGTGTCAGCGTGGTGCAGTGGAACGAATGCCTGTACGAGCCGCAGCTGATCGAGCGCACCAAGGACGTGTGCGGCGGGGCCGTGGACGTGGTGATTGACTTTGGCACAACCTCCAGGAGCCTGCACCGCTCGATGCACTGCCTCTCGAAGGGCGGCGTGGTGCTGATCAGCGACGAGGTGGCCGAGAAGCTGCTGCCGAAGTTCTCGCGGCTGTCTGAGCAGTACCAGCAGGAGATCATCGCCATCTCGAACGGCACCGCCGAGCAGCTGGCGGAGCTAGTGGAGCTGGTGGCCAACAAGAAGATCGAGCCACCGCCGCACTCCGTCTTCCCCTGCGAGCAGGCGGCCGAGGTCATCGCAAAGCTGTGCAACTCCGAGATACCCGGACGCGCCATTCTCCGCTTCCACGACATAGAGTAGGCGATTCCACTTCGGTGGCTCGTAGGGCGCGAGATCGGAGGACATGGTCTTGTTTCCCCATTAAGGCATTAACTCATTTAATATGGATATATGTTAGCTGTATTCGGAAGAACACAAAACCCGACAAAACACTGCAACCTGCAACACTCTCGAAGCGGATTCAGAAATGTGCTTACTTTGTAGCCGGTCTTTGTTTTGTAACCTTAATTCATTTTGGACTGCAGACGAACTCCTCGTTTTATTGATTTAGCGTTTTAGGCATTTTTAGTATTATGTACATATAGATTGTGATTTATTTTATTCGTAAGCCGCCCCACACCCATGATTCTAGTTTTGCAAACTCACCCATCACATCGCCATATTAGCCGGAGTCGAGATTCGGAAGCTTATTTAATGATTTTCGATTAAGTAAAAACCCCAGCAGAAGCGGAATACAAAATAAATGTTATGCATACTATACACAAAATTGTTACGCATGCGATGCAAATGTTTGATTCAATTGCTTGATGTTTGTACTCATTACGTACCCAGCATTATACTCTACTCTTATTCACAAATAAAAACCATTAACTATCAATACATGGGGCTGCTCTAGGTATCTTGCAGCTGCACTTCCGGATTTTTCTCAGGAGCATGGGCCGATGGTTCTGTATAATCCCAGCAAATGTGGTCTCTATATGATCTGGGTACATCTATCTATAATCTACCTTTTCCTCGAGCTGAATTTGAGCTGTGTTCCTTTGACTGAGTCTTTTAATTTATTGATATATTGCTTATTCCAACATTTATATTCCATCTTTATATCTTATATTTATATCTTTTATTTATATCTTTATTTGGAAGATCGTCGGTTACCGCAAGCAGAAAGTAAAACCATGTTAATATCGATTGAATATTCATACTTTTTGTTAGTCAATCCTAAATATAATTACATTACTGGAATTATTTTGGAAGTTTTTGGAAGATCGTCGGTTACCGCAGGCAGAAAATAAAACTATGTTAATATCCATATCCATATTTTAATATCCAGTTTAATCAGATCGAAAGTACAAACTTAAGCAAGTCAAAGTCTATTAAATTGCACTTTAAAAAATGTTTCTAGTTTCGAATATAACAGTTTTTTTAGGTGTAAGCAATAACTAGATGTGGCAACCCTCTTCGCGCACAAAGAAAGGTTGGCAGCCCAAGCCGCACTGATTGGTGTTGGATAACGTCGTGGGTGGAATTGCGCCAAAAACTGTAAACAGCGCGGCAAGCTGATCGACCGCAAAAGCAGGGGAGCCAGTCTAGTCAAGACCCAATTTAATTATTGCTGACGTTGGCGACTTGTTAAAACCACTGATAGTGATAGCAGCGCGATGGTTAATAAAGAGAACGCCCGCAGTGTGGGCCAGCAGGTGCAGTGGATCGGAAGCCAAGACGCACTACCGCCAGTAAAGTATCTGGAGCACAAGAACGTCTACTTCTACCAGAAGTGCATCTACGGCCCGTTGACTTTGTCCGTTGGCGACTTTATACTGGTGTCGAACGCGGATGCCGCCGAGCCTGACACAGTGAGTGGATGCGACGTGGCACGGATCCTGCACATGTATGAGCTGCGCGAGGTAACCGATCGCGAGCCCTGTCGCGCCATCGTCCAGTGGTACTCCTGGCCCAGCGCCATTCCGCACAACCATTACGACAACGAGGAGGTGGCAATAGACTTTAGCCTGGAGGTGATCGAGGAGCATCGCCCGTACGATAACGACGTAGCCCTCGGTGCCATCTACCGCAAGTGCATGGTACTGGAAAGCACCTCTGAAACATCCGCGCAGGAGGTTCTCAGCCGACAATCCAAGAAACTGAAGTCCACGGCCTGCCCAATGTTTGTCAGCCGGTACAGGTTTGTCAGGGTGAAGCGGAGATATCGCTTAATTCCCTTGGAAATTCACTTGGAGCAGCCGAAGGAAGATACCCGGCAATCCCGCAAATCCCTAACAGCACACAGAGAATCCAAGCGAACAGTATCCGACCGCCACGATGACACAGCTGGCGAAAAACGACGACGTGCATCCATGGCAGGTGCGAATTCCGTAGAGTTCATCGATGTCAACTGCTTCAGCTGCGAAAATAAGGTGTCGCCCATCAAGATCGTGGGCGGACGCAGTGTAGTGCGGTTGTCTGAGAAGAAAACGGCCCCGGAGATTAATGCCAACTATCTTCCGGCTTCTCCCCTCACTGAAAAGAACGCTAAGGTGGAGACACCGAAATCCCGGGCCTCGGCAGCCCGCCGCAACCTTAATCTCAGCCTGGATCGCGGAGCGGATACCACTGCCGACTCAGACTGCCTGAATTACTCAATTGTTCAGCAAACTCCTGATCCCAAAACACCTTCCAACGACATGAAGATCAAGCTGCGCCTTTCGGAGAGAAGGCGTTCGGTGCGCCTCGCATCCATGGACGCGGATCCCTTGTCGTTAGAGGAGGCCGTACCCAATGCACAAGGACGGAAGCGATTGGGCGTGGCCAATGGTGATATCTACCATACCCCCACCAAAAAATCCAAAGAGCCTGTAGAACCAGCAGCGACCACCGAGCAAACACCCTCGACAAGGCGTAAAAGCATCCTGAAATCAGCCACCAGTCGATTGGGTAAGTAGTTGATCTTTCTCATACATTACTCATTCTCACGCATTAAAATCATTTTCCTTGATTTATTTAGCTGAGGGCACGCCCAGGCGTAGTATTCATTTGTCTAACATTGTGGAACAGCGCGTATTCAAGGATAATGAAATAATATCCACTCCTAAAAGGGGGCGTCCCAAGAAAATAGTTCGAGACGAGGACGAGGACTACTCGCCAAAGAAGTCAGTTCAAAAGACGCCCACGCGAACGCGTCGTTCAAGCACCACCACCAAAGCAGCGACGACACCCAGCAAAGGGATTACAACCGCAACTACAACCCCAATGACGCCCTCCCAAAAAATGAAGAAGATACGAGCTGGTGAACTTAGCCCCAGCATGCAACAGCGCACTGACCTTCCAGTGAAGGACTCCAGCAAATCGGAACTGCAGCTGGCACGGGAACAGCTTCACGTCTCTGTTGTGCCAAAAAGCTTGCCGTGCCGCGAACGGGAATTTGAAAACATTTACGCCTTTCTGGAGGGCAAGATCCAGGACCAGTGCGGCGGCTGCATGTATGTGTCTGGAGTTCCGGGAACTGGAAAAACGGCCACTGTAACTGGAGTTATACGTACCCTGCAGAAGCTGGCAACGCAGAATGAGCTGCCTGCCTTTGAGTATCTGGAGATTAATGGCATGCGACTGACTGAACCGCGTCAAGCCTACGTGCAAATCTACAAACAGCTCACGGGCAAGACTGTGTCCTGGGAGCAGGCACACGCTCTGCTGGAGAAACGGTTCACTACACCGGCGCCTCGTAGAGTTACCACTGTGCTACTGGTTGATGAGCTGGATATCTTGTGCAACCGGCGCCAAGATGTGGTCTATAATTTGCTCGACTGGCCCACCAAGTCGGCGGCCAAACTAGTAGTGGTCACCATTGCCAACACCATGGACTTGCCTGAGCGCTTGCTGATGGGTAAGGATTAATTCCATATATTCCCAATTGCTCCTCTAACGTTCATTGTTTTTCATTTAGGCAAAGTCACCTCTCGTCTTGGCCTTACACGACTTACATTCCAACCGTACAGCCATAAGCAGCTGCAAGAGATAGTTACCGCCCGTTTGGGAGGCTCTGAGGCATTCAAAGGCGAGGCCGTGCAGCTAGTGGCGCGCAAGGTAGCCGCCGTCTCCGGTGATGCTCGCCGAGCTCTGGACATCTGCCGGCGTGCTACAGAAATTGCTGATATGGCTGCGGTGAAGTGCGTAACAATGCTTCACGTACAGCAGGCATTGGCTGAGATGATAGCCAGTGCCAAGGTGCAGGCCATTAGAAACTGCTCGCGGATGGAGCAGATCTTCTTGCAGGCAGTAGCAGCGGAAGTTACGCGCACAGGCGTCGAGGAGACCACTTTCATGGGCGTCTACCAGCAGGTGGAAACCATCGCCGCCTTCATGGGCGTGACCTTTCCACCACCAGGACGCGCCCTCCGCTTGTGCTCCAAGCTGGGCGCCGAGCGACTCATCATTAGCGAACACTCCCGCAATGATCTCTTTCAGAAAATCCTGCTAAACGTCAGCGCTGATGACATTCACTACGCCCTCAGAGTGGCAGAGATGGTCAACTGAGAAATAACAAATGGGAAGCTATTTAAGCAGTTTAACATTAAATTCTCATCTGCATTTTTAAAACTTAAATCAAGCTTACTACCCGTTCGCCACGCTACACATTTTAAAATAATGCATTACTCATAAAACATTGAAATAGCATAAGCATATTTAAATTATTTCTTTTTTAAGCGTCATGTTTAAACAATTTAAAGTACAAACTCGTTACTAAAAATACCAAATAAAACACCAGCACAGTGTAACAGTCGTAAAGAACTTTTGGTGAAAATACGGAATAGATAAAAAGGTGGTAGCGGAAGCCCACCAAGAGGCAGAGGTAGAAGGCCGCCGGCAACATGATCAGCGCGGCGTAGAGCGGAGCTATCAGCGAGTCCGCGGCAATCGAATAAGGAGGCTGTAGCTGCATGATACCCACACTGCGCAGATCCGAGCGCAGAGTATGGACAACTAAATAGAGGAATGCATGAATATCCGCACTGTAAGTGTTGAGGGTGACAAAGATGGCAACGATCGATGGGTTGTAGCTTGTCTGCCCGATATAACCCGGCGTTAGGTCAATGGTGGATAGGCTGTTCGAGTTTCCCTGGTAAAAGAAGAACATCCTGGACAGGAATATGGTCATGATGATCTTGTACACATGTACCAGTCGCACGGAGAACTTTCGGGCACTTGTCCCATAAACATCGCACAGCTTATAAGTTTGCTGCAGGGCCACGAGAAGCACGGGCAGGAGTAAGATATTTTGAACCCGTTGCAAAAGCGCAGCTAAGAGCAGGGAACTGCTGAGGTTCGTCTGTAGTAACTGCAATAATGCACCTGTGGGCGGCATTTTCCCAAAGGTGTTCGTTTGAGGCAGCGCCGCCCGGTAGCCCAGCACCAAAACCAGTGCCAAACAGCACCAGAAGGTCACTAGCGTCGGCACCATAAGTTTTGCACTAGAAATTGGAGAACCATTATACAAATTGTTTTGGCTGACTTAACATAGACATATTTAAACTTACGCCATATGCGGAGGAATGTCGAAGAAAATCACCTGGCCGTTTAGCCCTCGGAAGCAGTAAACCATAAATAAAGCTGCTCCACTGGCCACCGACTGCGTCAACTGGCTGTGACGATGCAGGCGTGCCCAGAGCAACAGTAGCGAAAATATCACGACGGTGCTCCGGATAGCCTGCAGCCTGTGAATGTAGCGCATCAATGTGAGCAACATAAGTACCACAAGCACTTTACGCATTTGCCACAGACAGGTTGACGCAATAGTGTACAGATGACGGCCATTTAGTTCCACGTTGGTTTTGGTGATACGCCATCGAAGCGTTCGGAATGCCGTCAACAGGATGAGGGTATTACCCAGGTAATACCACGTCTTGTACTCGTACTCAATAAACGAGGAGGAACCAAGAGTTAAAGTGCGTATAGCATAACAAGCTAGCAAAGGTTTCGGTAATGGAATGGAAATCTTTAGACGACGTGTGTATATCGGAGGTAACGCAATCTTGAGCAGCGCCTGCGCCACATCGGTTGTAAGGTAAACAGCTATTGAAATGGGTACCAATAGAAGAATGCTGTAAAGCGTAGAACTGGTCATGATGATGTCCAATGCATGACTAGTACAATTTAAGATGACAGCAGCAATCACAGATAGCCACAGCTGTCCCACTTTTAATCCGTCCAACTGAAGCTGTTCGGTGAGATCCAAGTACAAGACGCTGATCACAATATGAAGGGATGTCTGAAAGATCATGGTCACTATAGCGTGCTTCATAACTGGACGGAAATCTTACCGATGTGGTTAAAGATAATCCAAGCGCTATAAATCCGTAGTCGAACTTCACTAGGGATTCGGAAAGTAGACCGGAAATCTCGCGGGCCACGCGCATATAATTTAGCTTTGCATTCTGGTAGTAAACCTGACTGGCTCCACCTCCACCGCCCTCTCTCAAAGGTTGCAGTAGCTTCTTGTGCAACAAGGTGGCATTCTGATACCACGTGTAGTAATCTGAAGAATACAAGAATAATGAACTAAACAAATCGGCGCGGAAGGATCATAACCTTACCGCTCCGATGGACTCTTTCGTGGCCGAACTTCACTCGCGCCTTGTTGAGCAAGTGGTGGGCATTGTAGAAGTAAGCATACAACTGGTGCTCCAAAGACAACGACTGCAGCATCTCCGGTATTAGACACCCAATGGAGAGAGTGGGTATTTCAACAGACAGAAGCACTGAAAGGGTAGGTGCCAAGTCAATTTGGTTGTACAGTTTTCTTACGGATCTGGGCCAAAAAAATAAGAGATTATTATTTTTATTTTGATTGTTTTTTATGACTTACGTTGTTTGGCTGCAGTTGTTAGAATACAAATATAAAGGTACTAGAGTTTCGGCAGGCGTGTTACCGCCATGTCCTCCGCCATCAGCCATGCCATGATCTCCGGTCAGCATAAGCAAGACGTTGGGAAAGCTCTAAAAAAAAAAAAAAAAATAGGGGGGTTATATTACAGCTTCCCCTTTATATCAAGCTGTATAATAAATTACCTTATGATCCAATATTTTTTTCACCGCTTCATCCATTTCCTTTAGCTTGAGGGGCACCCTAGGACTGGCATTGCCTTCGACATGACCAATGTGATCGAGGCCCAGATAGTGTAAAATCAGCAGAGACCAGTCACTCCGCTCCAGCTCAGTCTCCAGTGCATTGGTCACATTTCTATCGCCTTCATAGAAGTCGTTAACATAGAAGGAATCATGGTTTTCAGCATGCCGTGTGAACTCGCTGGGAAAGAGCTTCACCCATGTGTGGTCACCGGCGAAGGAAACAACTCGATTCTGCTGCTTTAGGCGGTGCAAGAACGAGTCCTGCATCTGCTCCGTGTGGCCCACGTTTAACGCAATGTCGATGAAGTTTGAAAGGGTACCGGTGGTGATGCTTTTCAAGCGAGGCATAGTTACGGTTGGTATATCCACATGAAGCTTAAGCTTCTCGCAAGCCCTAGAATAAGCCACCGGCATAGACGTGGCATCTGGAAAATCATCGCGCAACGCGTCGACCAGTAGCAGCACAACAGAGTCGTAGGCAGGAGGCGGCGGCGTCACTCTGCAAAGGGTAACGAGCATTATCGGGGCGGTATCTATGAAATAATCAGCTTCGAAACTCACTCCACGCCGAGCAATGCGGTGGGCCGGCCTTCTGGCACGGTGCTTTCCTCCTCCGCCACCGAATAGGAGGCCGGAAAGAAGCCAATTAGAAAGAGCACGGCGCCGCAAAGAAACACCGTGAGCATGCCGATGGTATAAACCAGCCGACTTTTGTGCTGTTCCATCTTCTTATTTTCATCGAAAGTTTCGCGCTCCACCAAAAACCACAACAAATATAATTGCCCCCCGTCAGCTGGAAGTGAAATATAAACACTAGCCAATCGATGAATGCTGCATGCTATCGATAGGCGACTAGCCTTTGCCTGGCTTAGGTATAAGAAAACTGATTAGAGCTATCGCTCAATTGATTATTAATTATTATTAATTATTATTATTATATTATTAATTATTATTATTATTACTAAAGCTATGGTCTTACGGATACGTAACAGTATTATTTAAGAAAACTCTTATCTTTATGAAAATTATCAGTACATAATGTTATTAATGTTTTGCGTCATTTTTCAAAATGTACGTATATTAATTTATAATTAATTTTAAATATTTATAGGTAAACTCTTACTTATGTATAAAAGGATAAGATTGAATCATATATTTCCAAAAATGAAATAATTTACTAAAATCTATCGTCCCCTTTTGCCCATTTGTGACTGCGCCTATGGCCCCATAGTGGCTCGGATATAAACAAACGCCTTTTATTATTGCATTAAACTTAAAATGGAAACTTGCGGCCTTATCTGTGTGAGCAGGGACTACGAGAACTTCCTGATGCGCTGTTCCTACTGTGCAACGGACGTGGAGGTGGCCCAGTGGCAGGAGTTTGTGCTCCACATCCGCAACATGCATAGTAAAGTGAGAAGCATGGAAGACGACTTCGACCAAATAAGGGGAAATGTGTCTGAGGTGGTAGAAGCGGAGCTTGGGCAGGTAGACCCTCCAGAGGAGCAACCACAAGCGGAAGAGCTGATAGCTCAGGAAGAGGAATTGGTGGACGGAGCCAGTGTGAAGCTGAATGAAAACACAGTTCAAACGACAAACGAGACAGAGGAGTCGGACGCCTCTTTGTTTACAGATCCAGAAGAATCTGACCAGGAGGAGGAACCAAGTGAACTAACTCTGGATGATGCAAATTTAATATCCACACCCACCTACAAGGTCTTTTTAGGAGTAATTCATGATTGTGCTAAACTAATTTAAGGTTTCAACTTCAGTTTCATCCATCCTTCTTTCGGCGAGACCATCGAACCTTAAAGTTCATAGAGATCTACAAAACTCACCCGTGCCTCTGGCATCCCGCACACAGCGACTACAAGGAACCCAAGAAATGCAAAGAAGCCCTGAGGCGTATGGCAACTGATTTGGAGGCAGCTGTGTCCGTGTTCCTAAACGAGATTACTTTAAAACTGGCCATCAAAAAAGTACACATGCAGTTCAACACCGTACACAAGCGGGTGCTGTCTGGAAAACAAAAACCTCAATCTCTGGCTTTCAGTATATATAAATTGTGTAGCTTCTTGAAGGCTAGCAATGATGAAGAAGGCTCTAAAAATAACGAAAAAATCCAGGCAAGATATTTAACTTTATTAAAATAGAAATGGTTATTAACTTGACTTTGCCCCCAGCTTGATTTCTCAAAGAAAAACAAGCTGACTACCGACCTGATAGAGATGTATGCAAACTTTCCGCAGCTGTACGACTCCGCCCACAAAGAGTTCTCAAATATGAACTCTCGAAAACAGGCTTACGAGAGCATGGCTGCAGAGTTCTCAGTGCCCAACGTGGACATAAACAGCGACGACATCTTCCGAGCCATACAGAATCTTCGCCAGTGGTACTACAAGAGCACCAAACATGCCATTAATACCGGAAGTGCAGCCGAGAAGTTCTACTTAGAGGTGTGCCGGTTCATGCCTCCAAAGATGTACAAGCAGCGGTTGGTCTGCGAGATTTGCCACCAGATCACGTCGTCGGATCACGTCCTGCAGTCGCACATCTTCAAGGCGCACAACATCGGCGAGCTGCCGTTCAAATGCACCTTGTGCGACCGGAGTTTTGTGGGGCGTTGCGAGTTGGCGAACCACATGCAGCGGGTCCACATCGGCAAGACCCACAAGTGCACC
Organism: Drosophila erecta; assembly: GCF_003286155.1. Lineage (NCBI taxonomy): Eukaryota > Metazoa > Arthropoda > Insecta > Diptera > Drosophilidae > Drosophila > Drosophila erecta. The sequence goes on from NW_020825200.1 coordinate 19,512,701, forward strand.
CATTGTGACCGCACATTCGCTGTGATGTCGGACCTGCAACTGCACATCCGTACTCACACTGGCCACAAGCCTTACGTCTGCGAGCATTGCGGCAAAGCCTTCCGACTAAGGTCCCAAATGACGCTTCACGTTAGGGCTATTCACACCAAAATCAGAGCTTTTAAGTGCTCCATGTGTCCCAAAGACTTTGTGAAAAAGGTCGATCTATCGGATCACATCAAGGGCCATTTAAATATCCGAGACAAAATTTGCAGTGTGTGCGGTAAGGGATTCACCAGCTGCCATGCACTGATCCGACACCGGCAGATTCACTCCGAGGTGAAGAAGTTTGTGTGCAAACTCTGCGACTCCAGGTTCTCCCAGTTTGTGGGTCTTAATACGCACATGAAGCGCACCCACAACATTCTTCGTAACAATTCACAAAAGGGTACGGACGCTGTGGATGCCGAGCACTGAATTTGCTAAAATTTGCATTTATTGCATTTTCATTTTTGCAAAGGATCAAAAATAAAGAAACAACTCCAATTAGTTGAATACAACCTCTTTATAAATTCCATATCAAACTCTTTACAGTTATAATACCCGTACTCGTAGAATAAAAGGATATGCTAGACTCGTTTAAAATTATGAAGCCAATTCGAACTGGCCATGTCCGTCCGTATGAACGTCGAGGTCTCAGGAACTACAAAAGCTAAAAGTTGAGAATATTATGCATGTTAGCACACCCATTCTTACGCCCACAAAACGCTTAAAACTGTCACGTCCGAAATTTGAAAATTGTTTTGATTTTTTTACATTTTATTATTTGTTTTGTCAATTTCTATAGGCATGCCAAAAATGTTCTTGCTACGCCGACTCTAAGGCCGACAAACTGTCCAAAACTGCCACGCCCACACTTTTGAAAAATGTTTTGATATTTTTTAAATAGTTTTTCCCCAATTTCTATCAATATTCAAAAACAAGTTTAAATTTCTCGTTCGCACTTCCACTAGCTGTACCCTACTGTACAAGAATTGTCTTACATTCTTATACGACAATTAAAATATACTAGTTATTATAAAGATCTATTCATAAGAAGCTGGCTATTTTCTCTGTCATAGGCACCGCCAAAAGTATTTAAAACGTATATTTATTTTTTAAATCTTATTTCAAATTTTATATCGAAGGCGTTACTTTTCGAGATAACCTATCGATAGGCAAGTATTTCAGTCGTTGACCAACACAGTCCCAAACGAACAAAAAAAAATTATCGTCTTAAATAAACGAAGGTTTTTTCAGAAAAGGGAAATTTTTCAAGCTGAAGTCAGATCAGAGCATCCAACGTAAGCATGGAGCTGTGCGGCAGTGTGATGACCAACTCCAAGTATGAGCTGTTCCGGCTGAAATGCCTGTACTGCAGCATAGAGAGCGAGCTAAAGGATTGGGAGCTGTTCATCGTCCATGTGAAGACGGCGCACTACAGCGATGACGACGACTTTAAGATTAATGAAACCAAAGATGACTCCCAAGATCTATACTGCGTCGTTGACGCCGCGGACCCAGCCATCGCCTATGGTCCGGACGAGTTCTTCGAGGTGATTGAAACCAGCAATGGGGAGGATCAATGGATGGAAGCTGATAGCAATGTAAGGGTCACCTCACTTACCAAAGGGTAGCCGAAATAAATGGGGGTTTCGTTCTCCTTAGGATGTCCAGTACATAGAAGACGCCACTGCTTGGTCTGCAGCTACAGGCAATTTCTGCGAGTACGGTCCAGGCGGCAGCTCATCGGAGCTTCCAACCGAAAGGGAATTCACGCAAATGGAGGAGTCGTCACAAAATCACATACCCTTAAACACAGACGACGATGACGTTGATTGTAGTGACTTCTTTATGTCTGAGGATGACTTGGCACCTCCTAAGAAACCTGGAAGACCGCCCAGACGAACAAGACCAGGTCAGGTTTTCAAGGTTAGTACGGACTAGTACGGATTTCGCCTTAGCTAGACCTCCCACTAAACAGCGTCATTCAGTTCAAAGTTTCGTTTATTCGGAGCAACCCCCGTGTCCTGCATTTGATCCAAGCGTACAAAGAGCATCCCTGCCTTTGGAACCCCTCCGATGAACACTACCAAGACGAACCTGCTCGAAATATGGCATACGAGACGATTATGGAACGCATGGACTGCAAGGCCAATGTTCTCTTCACCGTGGAAGAGCTAAAGAAAACGCTCGAGCAACTGCACGTGCAGTACACGCTAGCTCGGGAGACAAAACAAAAGGGAAAGCTTGTTGGACTTGCAGCGCGTTACTTTGCCAAGTGCGAGTACCTTAGTGTGGCGCCTGTCGTAACGCCCAGGGAAACCGAGGAGGACGATGACTTGACTGCAATTAAGGTAATAACAAGCACACTATAATTTAACTCCTTTTAAACGACAAATACTTTTTGCAGCTTAACTTTAAAGAGGAAAACCTGGTCACCAGCTCATTTATAGAGACCTATGCAAACTATCCCGTGCTTTATAATCCTGCGCTGGAAGATTTTGGCTCAATAGAGACGCGTGCAGATGCCTACAGAAGAATGGCAAAGGAATTTCAGCCAGTGGTCAAGGCCAACGAAACGGACGTTTACATTGCGGTCAATAAGCTGCGCCGTTGGCTGTATGATGCCATGCGTCGCCTCAAGTCCAAGGAATTGATTCAGAAATGCTGCAAACAAGAGGTTCAGTATCTGCAAATGTGCAGCTTCTTGCCAGCCAAGGGTTCTGAAAGCCAGGTGCTGTACTGTGACTACTGCGAAAAACGTTTCCACGGCGACTATAACCTACGGGTGCACATCGTCAAGGCGCATGAGGTGGGCGACCTACCATATCTCTGCTCGTTCTGCCCGAGGCGCTTCGACCGGCAAGTAGACATGGACCGTCACAAGCTGCGCACCCACTTTGAACGGAAGCTGAAGTGCCAGTACTGCGACAAGACGTTCGCCGTTGATACCGACTTAAAGGTGCATACACTAATCCACACGGGCGAGAGACCTCACGTCTGTGACATCTGCGGTAAGACATTCCGGCTCAAGCTACTCCTGGACCACCATGTCAACGGGGTTCACCTGAACATAAGACCGTATAGCTGCAACATGTGCAACAAAACCTTCCGCAAGAAGTTCGAGTTGGCCAACCATATCAAAGGCCACTTGAATATCCGTGATAAAAAGTGCGAGTACTGTGATGCCGCGTTCTATGACCACTCTTCGCTTTCCAGACATCGCCGCAGTCATAGGTCGGAATGAATTCTTGACTTAAGAACATTTTTTAGAAACTGCATTGTTTTTGATATTTAGAATCAGTTTGCTCGTTCTCCGTAAGTAATATGACTTCATTTGTTGTAAATCAAGAATAAACATACGTTAGTGATTCTATAATAAGATTGTTCTTAAGCAGTTACGGCTTTTGTGTATATGCCTTTTTATACACTTTTGTGTTAAAAATTGGTTCACAGAATGTATTATTAATTTAAAAAGAAGAAATATAAGTTTTAGTCTCAATTTTTTGAATCGGAATTTATATTAAAATACAGCACACCATTAAACGTTACGATAATCCTAAATATAATTAAAGGAACAAAAAAACAAATGTTTTTATGAGTCCCAAAAGTTGAAAAAATATGTATTTAATAAAATGAAATGAATTCAAAAGTTCATTTTGGGACCAATTAAAATATTTTAAATCCAAATATATTTTAAAGCAACATTTAAAATTCAACTAAAGATCTTAAGTTCTGTAATGTATAAAAAATTAATCATATTTAAAATATTTTCCAACATTGAGTCGATTTCTTATCAATGGATTCCGCGGGTGATTTTTCAACACTGACCAGCAGGTGTTTATCGATACATGGCGTTGTTGTTGTGCTATTTTGCATTGTATTTTATTTGTTTGTAAGCAAATCATGGTGGTTTGCGGGAACATTTTGGCCCGGAACAACTTCGAGCACTTTGTTCTGGCGTGTGCTCACAAAAATGACTGCTACGTGGAGATGGAGTTCGAGAGGTGGCGTGAGTTTATCGTGCACGTCAAGGAGCACCTGGAAGCAATTCCAAACACGCAGCAAGAGCTCACTGCTTCCGCAGTCATTTCGTCCGCCAAATGTGAGGAAGGGGTATTGCCAGCCAAGGTGTTCATAGTGGAGGAGCTGCCGGAAAATTGCCTGCCTGAAGACATGTTCGTTGACCTGCCACCTTCCTCAGAGAACGACGAGAGCGCCAGCCTGGAGGAGGACGACGAGGTGGAGTCCCCCACGATGACAGTTGACTGCGAAATGGGCAGCAGAAAGTCCAAAAATTTTGCTCCTTTATCCAAAGTAAGCAACTGACTTGACTAGCCACAAAGACCAACAAATTAAAGCAGATGTTTTGCATCCCGTCAGTTCAATCCCACGTTTTACCGACGCAGTCCACGGATCACACAGTTTATCGATCTGTACCAGCAGCAGACATGCCTTTGGGATCCAGCGGATAAGTCGTACAAGGACAAGGAGAAACGCACAGCTGCATATGAGGAGTTGCTGGTGCAATTAAAGACCACAGTTAACCTTCACCTAACGGCCTACAAGCTGAAGAAGTGCATCACCAGCCTACACGAGCAATATGCGGCGATTACGCGACAGAAGAAAACCCAGAAATTGTCCAAGGTTCCACTGTACTACCATGGAAAGTACAGCTTTCTGGCAGAGCGCGGTAGTCTGGAGGACGCGGACAGCGATGATGACGTCGCTGATGGCAAGGTAAAGGTAAGTCAGAGTGAGAAACTGCTTATTAAGCAACTCTAATGCTTACCCCACGACAGCTGGTGTTCACAGAGGAGAATCAACTGACCACTGAGTTTATTGACTTGTACTCAAAGTTTCCCCAACTGTACGACCCCGCACACGAGCACTTCTGCAATCTTAATGTACGAAAGTCATCGCTTATAGAGATCACTGACCTACTGACTACGAAGTTTTCGTTAGGCCTGATCACCCACTACGATGTGTACGACAGTATTCAGAGCATGCGCCAATGGTATTCGCGACGGATCAAAACCCTCACCGACGTCCAATCGGTGGGCCTCTCGCTGGCCGAGAAGCAGTACATTGAGCGATGCAAGAGCTTTATGCCCACCAAAACATTCAGGCAGAAGCTGAAATGTGAAGTTTGCGAGAACGCCTATAGCACAGATCACGCCCTGCAAGCTCATCAGTTCCGGGATCACAAGATGGGCGAGGGAGGTTGGTTTCGTTGCACGCTTTGCGAGCTGAACTTCGATCGAAGGTGCCACCTGCAGCAGCACATCCAGCGTGTGCACATGGACAAGAACTTTGTCTGCGACATCTGCAGCAGGAGTTTTGCCTTTGGCAATCAACTGGCTATCCACAAACGCACACATGACGAGAAGCACGTCGCCAAGCCATTTGTCTGCGAGTTCTGCGGCAAGTGTTTTAAGCAAAAAATCCAAATGACCACCCACGTAACTGCGGTTCACACCAAGGTCCGAGCCTTCAAGTGCGACATGTGCCCCAAGGACTTCCTGACTAAGCGCGACCTTAAGGACCACGTAAAAGCGCACCTGAACATCCGCGACAAGGTCTGCGAGGTCTGTCAGAAGGCTTTTACCAATGCCAACGCCTTAGTCAAGCACCGACACATCCACAAGGAGAAGACTCTGCAATGCTCGCTGTGCACGACGCGCTTCTCGGAGCGAGTTAGTCTGGGCGTCCACATGCGGCGCACGCACAAGATAATTAAGAGCTCTCTGTCGACGAGCGATGCGCTTTTTACACACACATTCCCTCAGCCTTAAGACATTTCCAAACAATAACAAATATTTACATACGTTAATAATTAGAAAATATGACTATAGTGCCAAAAAACAAATTTATTTTGAAATATTCATCTTAATGTATTATTACTCCCATATATTTGTTTATATTGGAACAAGAAATTTGACAATATATTTATTTAAGCTTGCAAAACTCAAAACAGCACTGTAATTCTTAAACAGTAGGTAAAATATTGTACAAAATATTTTTATTAACTTCCTTTCGATATATTCTATTTACAGATCATTCATCTGATTTTTTTCTAATAAAGACTGCACTCAACACTTTGCATTACAAAGGCATACACTTTGCGATGTAGTGGCTTAGAAACACAAAAAAAGACTGCATTTTGTAATCGAACATTCAAGGGTCAATATTAAATTTTACTTTTATTGCCCATTTGGGGATTTGGTGGATATAAACTACATATGTACGTATACATATAAACATGACGTGGCAATTTGAGCTACTCATGCTTGCATGCCAGTTGAAGTTCCTTTGCTCTGCCGTTAGAGATATTTGTTTCCACTATGCGTCAAGTAGTATAATTTAAAGAATTTTATAATAATACCTTTAAGAGAGATAACTTCCGGTAATCAAAATTTTCAAAATTATCAACACACCTATTTTTGTGCTGTGCAGCACTGGCTAACAGCTGTTCGTGTTTTGGTTTTCCGCGACGTGCTCGGTGTTACGTGCTCTGCAGGAATACCTCAGATCTGGAGAGGAGAGATGAGCGGACTCCTTCCAAAGTTGTGGCGGCAATGTGAAGTGGGGCTAGTGCGCCGACTCAGCCAGTCACTGATCGGCCCCGGCTTCAGTCACAGCCGCTGGACAGGGACTCGTCTCCTGTCCACGAATGCGGATAAAAATCCGGCCACTGGACTCCGGGAATTGCCCCATTGTAATGTGGGCACCATTGGTCACGTGGACCATGGTAAAACGACACTGACCGCCGCCATTACCAAAATCCAGTCACAGAAGGGTCTGGCGGAGTGCCTGTCCTACGACCAGATCGATCGGGCGCCCGAGGAAAAGGCTCGGGGCATAACTATAAATGCTTGCCATATTGGGTATTCCACTGCAGAGCGAACCTACGCTCACACGGATTGCCCGGGTCATGCAGACTACATAAAGGTAACTCAGGCAAATGAACATGTTGCACCAACTTAACGAAACTTATATCTGATCTGCAGAACATGATCTCTGGAGCCTCTCAAATGGATGGCGCTATCCTAGTTGTGGCTGCCACCGATGGCCAAATGCCCCAGACTCGCGAACACCTTCTTCTGGCAAAACAGGTGGGCATCCAGCGCATCATAGTCTTTATCAACAAGGCCGATCTGGTGGACCAGGAGGTTCTAGAACTGGTCGAAATCGAGATGCGTGAAATGTTGAGTGACTTTGGCTTTGATGGTGTGAATAGCCCGGTGATTTGTGGCTCAGCGTTACTGGCCCTTCGCGAAGATAAGTCGGAGTTCGGGGTTCCCTCAATTGAAAAGCTACTTGAGCAATGCGACACTTACATACCAACGCCGCAGCGCGATATCGCGTCCCCATTTATACTGCCAATAGATAATGCTTTTACGGTACCTGGAAGGGGAACCGTGGTCGTGGGAACCATCAAAAGGGGCACCATTCCCCGGAACGCGGATGCCGATCTCCTGGGCTTCAATCAGAACCTGAAGACGAGCATTAGTGACATCCAGATATTCCGGAAGAGCGTGCCCCAGGCACAGGCTGGCGAGAACGTCGGTGCACTGCTGCGAGGTATTAAAATATCCACCGTGGAGCGGGGAATGCTGCTGTGCGCGACCGGTTCCGAGGACATATCCAACCACTTTGAAGGTTCCATGTACCTGCTATCGCGGGCCGAGGGCGGTCGAGTCAAGCCCATGCTCTCCAAGTATATCCAGCAGCTCTTCAGCCAGACGTGGAATATTCCAGCCAGAATTGACATAAGTAAGTTAAATTCTTCAATTTTAGAACAAGTCAATAGGCTACTGTCTACTGTTGTCTACAAAATGAGCAAATTAATACCATTGCAGTTCCAAGTGAGGCTATGCTAATGCCGGGCGAGCATGGACAGGTGCGCGTCACGCTGATGAGGAAAATGGTCATGACGCCGGGCCAAGCCTTCACAATCCGCGAGAACGGAGCCACGGTTGCTACCGGAATGGTGACGCAGCGCCTGCCGTCTCTTGACCTGCCTAAAAACAAGTTATCAAAAGTCTTGGTGGATTGTTAACGACTCAAGATTTTATTTGTAAAAATTCATAAATTGCTGTTCATTATACAGGAGTACTTGATTTTTATTATATATATTTGTATGTGTTTAGGTAACACATGTTACCTGCCTAGAATGTTTCAAACAAATGACAATGTGGGTTAGGCTTGCATAGTCTTCCGACATCTCTGAGAAACACCACTAACAAGTTACAAGCTACGCAGAAAATGAGAATACATAAATAAATGAAATGCAACAGCAATGCTTCGGTGAGCTCTTTGAGTCTTATTCTATCATCTGTAGGCTTTACAAGTTTTTAAGGCAACAAATCAGCCTGGTTAAGTACAATCATTGTATGTATATAGATTTATTTATGATTTAAGGTACAAGGTTTAGGCAAGGAATGATTTCTTTATGGTCGGAGTCTAACTCCAAGCATTTATTGCGTTTCACATATAAAGGTTGGTTCTTAACCTTCCATTACTTTTGCTACAAATAGTTCGTATAACAAAAAACAATACTTGGCATCTTGGGACGGTTACGCCATTAGATACTCGGAATGGATACTATTGGAATGGAGAAACAACGGATATTTAAGCTAAACAGGAACTACACAGATTTCGGCAAAACTGCTCTACTCATCGTTTCATTATCTAATAGATTTTCTAAATATAAGAACAAATTTCTAGAATCGTTATACTCGTATAATACACAAAAACTAAGCGGTGTCATGTCATCCAAAATGGCAAAGTTCTCGACCGGCAACAAGACGCAATCTTGCGACGTTTAAATCTTTGTAAGGAACTCATCAAGGTTTAGATGCGAAGGTAAATCAATATCCTCAAGCTTTATGTCGCTATACCTGAAGACAACTTTAAATGGCTGAATGAACTTCTGGTCGATGGTGAATTCGTCACTGTTGCTCTTTTGCTGTAAGACAAAATCGGTAAATTGAAAATGTATATTTCATAATTTTTACTCATACCATTTGTCGGGCGTTGAGTTCCTTGGTTAGTTTCTCCAGAAAAACGTTCGTTATTTCGCTCTCATAATCATCCAGTTTGTAGGACTTCATCACCTTGAGGACCTGTGCAGTGCTTAGAGAAGTACAGAGATCACAAATGGTGTGTACATCCTGCTCGCTCTTCCGGGATTGCAGCAACTGGGAGACTTGATTCAGAGGCGCCAATGGTGCCAGCACATCGTTAGACTAAAAAATCAAATGCAAGTTAGTTTGGAAACTATGTAATAAGCAGACTTGACCTACCATCTTTTTACTGCGAACCCAATCCTCAATGCAGCCGATATTGTAGCGGATTATCATGCCAGTCTCCCACATGCAAATATCGCCCCTAAGCATCAGACAATTCAGAGCTACAGCGCAAACAAAGTAAAGTAGTTGATGGAATATCTGCTCCGCATAGCAGTTGTCCAAGCCAAAGTGCTGAAATTGTTTGTAAAAGTGCTCCAGCTGCCCGATCAGTTGCTTCCAGGCCGGACCACCACCGTGCTCCGGCGATGAGGATGATCCAATCGACGTGGCCCGACTACGCATTCCGTGCGCCTGCCGTCCGCGCTGAATCTCATCGTTGTTGAGAATCGCTGGCACTATTTTTGGGTCCAACAGACCCTGAATCTGCATGATCAGCGCCTGGTATAGATTTACTATTAGATCAAGAATTACGCGACGGTACTCAAACAAATTAAAGTTCTTCAGCTGCTGCTGATTCTGCTTTTCAGTATTGAACTTGACGTACTCTTCCACATCGCCGTATTGCTTCATAAGATTCAGGAGCCTAAAAGTCGCGAAAATAAGTTAATTTATGAATTTCAAGAGCTTATGACCACTTACGTAATGGAATTGACGAGCCAAATAACACGATTCTCGATGGGATGCGGCGTACGGTGCATTTTCTTAATCTGAATAACGAACTTGCTTAGCAATTCGCGCACATCATCGTCGGCATTTGTCAGATCGGTGTATCTGTGATAAAAAAAAACCATAAAATTGGTAAAGGCAATTATCATACCATGTCCAGAACTCACCGAATACACATAAAGATAAGATATGCTGGGAAACCAGGTAAGAGACCGACCACTGTACGTGGAGTCAAGGCGCTCAACAAACGCTGCAAGATCTTGTCCAGATCGCTGCTGTGGAACTTCATCAGCCCTTGTGGATTCTGAGACTTTTGTTTCGTCACATTCGCGCCTACATCGGTGGACGTTCCGTTAGACTTGTTGCGGATCATCTCCTCCTCTAGCTTGTGCTCCAGCTGGCCACCATCCTGCCGATAAGCTTTAAGCTTGGCATTTGCCAGCTTGAGCTCCTCCTGAACGAGCAGAAACTGGGCTACAGCCTTCTGCAGCTCCCGCCGCAGATAGCGATCGTTCTGTCTCAGCGTGTCCACATTTGCATCCTCAAACTCGTCGATGCTCTCGAAGATCACCTTTTGCAGTTCATCCTTTTCATTGTTCAATCTCTCGATCTCCTGTGTCATCTCCACGAGTTTACTGTTGTGCTCCTCAGTGATGGCCTTGAGCTCAGACTCCAATTGACTGTAAATTAGGGATGAAAATAATGCACTTGGCATACAGTCGACAAGTCCACCCACCGATTAATTAGCTTCTGGGAATGGAAGGCTTCCATTAGTTCGTTGACGTCGTTGCCACGCATCTGTAGACTTTCCGGCTCGAGGGATCTCATGGACTGGCTCTGCTGCAGCAGGACTGCCTTTAATTGGATGCATTCCTCGCGGCGCCTACGGACCTCTTCCTGTAAGGCGGCATGCTGGGCTGCAATGGGAAAGGTTGGAAGGAGGAGGGGAAAAAAGGACGTATGTCAGTAGGGCAGATCCGTGGGTCTCACGGCGTGCGTGGGTGGTTACCATTGAGCTCGTTGATCTCAACACCGTGTTTAATGCTCGTTCGCAGCTGATCGTACTCACTGCGCAGTTTTTCGTTCTCTACCTCAAGCTCGGAGACGCTATGTGTGTGTTGATCAGTGTGCGGCAATAATACATAAATGTAGACAAATGGAGTTTTTTCAAGATTTAGTTGCGAAAGTGGAACATCGACCTTGGCGATCTCGTATCTATGTAGGATGGAGGCCCTAAATACTTACCGGAAGGAATCCTCGGTGGGCTTGTGCCGACTGGCCAACTTAATGTACTGCTCCTGCAAGTTCTTGTGCTTTTGCTTCTCCTCCTCGAGAATGGCTCGCAACTTCACCACCAAACTGGTAGAGTCATTGTACGAGTCTGAGCATAAACATTTAAGGATTACTTTACGCTCTAAAAAAAAATGTTCAATGCTCTTACAATTTTTGCTTAGCAAATCCGGTGGCCGATTGATATCCAGAGTGTTCTTGGCGGAGGCGTAACCCACATCGTCCTCGTTTTGGCTGGATGCGTTGCTGGCCTTGCGGCCGTGCAAGCTAAAGTTGCCAGCCGTTAATCGACTGAGCTCTTCCTTCAACATGTAGTTTTCGTTCTCGATCACCTCCTTGTCCTTAATGGCTCTTTGGTAGGCCTCGTTAAGCTCCCTGTTATCGATCTCGGCTAGCATTCGGTCCTCCTGGTTACGCTGGCTGACTTCTGCGTTCTTTGCCATATCGATTATCTCGTCTATCTGGCGGCGCAATTCCTCGTTCTCTTGGCGCCACGTCTGCTTCTGGCTCAGCCATTCCTCTTGAGCATGTCCGTTCTCCTCTAGCAACTGCATTTTTTCGTCCCGCTCCGCCTCCAACTGCTTGTTCAGTGCTTCGATCAGCTTATCCTTATCCTGGCAGGCGGCCTTGACATTTTTGAATTCTGCCTCCAGGGTCTTCTTCAACTCAAGTTTCATTCTACAAGATAAGCATGGTTAACACATGGGAACTATAACTAATTTAGCTTTAAATTCGTACTTCAATACGCTGATTTCGCTGGTCTTGTGCTTCAGATTGCTGTTGTCGCGGTTCAGCTCATCGATCCGCTGCTGCATAGATATAATCTTGTTTTCCAGCCCCATGTATTTATTTTCCATGTGCGAGATAGTCTTGGCCTCGGCCTTCATACGTTTAAACTTACGACGGGCCAGGAATCTCCGAATCGCGGCTTGACAGATGATGATGTTGCGCCGACGCTTTTGGTAAGCTCGTCGTGCCAAAGCACCGCGCACGAATCGCTGGATCTGAACCGCCCGGTAGTGATCCCGCATCGCGTGGAACTTTCTGCGTGCCAACATGCCACGGGCATAGGTCTGTATGCCGGAAATTGAGTGGCGCAGGCGTAAATAACGACGACGGCATAACCAACCGCGGGCGTACTTCGACAGGATCAATCCCGCCCGAGCCTCACGCATTTTCTGGACACGCTGGCGGGCAAGAAAGCCGCGCGCATGCCTCTGTATTCCATTTATCACTATCTGAACGCGCAGGAACTTGCGCCGGTAGATGAATCGCCGCACCACCGACTGCACAATGGTGATGTACTTCTTGCGCAGATTAGCCCGAACTTGTTCTAGGAAGGCCACTTGCCCGGCGCGAAAAAAAATCTGCGTGTTACCAAATCGGTACTTATCTTCGTCTTGGATCCACTTCATCACAATGTTGCGACACGACAACTTCATGTCGTTCTTGTCGAGCTTAGAGCGGTAAACCAACAGCTGGTACCGCATATAGAAGTCGGGATAAAGCCATCTCGAGGGGAATCCCGCTGCGGAGATGCGCACCGTTTCTAGCACACCACAGGCCCTTAACTGCTGAATGATCTTGGCCGTCTCCCATTTAAAGGCGACTTTGTCATCGTTGGGCTGCACGAAATAATATTATTATAAGATGCTTTTATTTTTACCTTATTCTTACCTTGATGCAGCGCACATAGTGCGGTGTTGTAGCATGTAACGTAGATATCAGCGAGGCCAGACTCTCCTGGAACTGTGATCCCACTGTTTTCCTATGCTGCTTGGATGGCACCACCTTATAACAAGTAAAAGGCGATATTAGTGGATCGCTTGGGGAAATGGACAAGCACAGTCAAAATGAAGAAAATTAACACAAGACCTTTTTAAAAGTTTCAAACTAGTAAAAATGTAAAATTATGAAAAAACTTATTTTCATTAACCCAATTTCTTTAATATGATACGTTCCCGTGTCATATTTTTATTTTCTGAAGAGGTGTTATATTTAGCACATCCTAATGAATTAATTTATTTGATTATTTGGAAATTGCATAGGGTAGGCTTATTATTTTGGATATCTTTGCTGGAAGAACTTTTTGACCCTTTCTAATCAGCATTACTCGGACATTTAGTCATGTCCTTCTGCTTTTTTTTTAAGGCCGAACTTAGTGAATATCTCCAATTATATTAGATACAATTATTTCAAAATTAAATGAAATGGTTAAAATGTTTGTAGTTATTTGTTTAGGGTTAGTCAATTGCAGTTAATTTAAATAGGTTGGTAACTAACTCTTCGACGTGTGTCATTCCCTTGCTGTTGGGCAATCCGAGGGAGTTGGCGGTGAGTGAACGACAAGCGTATGGAAAATACAAATAGCAATAAGACAACGATTACAAATGGACAAAATTGGAAAGCAACTCGATTTGTTGGGTCCATAAAGAAGCTGGGCGATCACAAACCTGTTTGCGTCCAGCACTGATCACGACGCGACCGCCTAAGGTGGAGGATTTAGCGGGATCCACGCCTAAAGTGTCAATTTCCTCAAGGGTCATCACCTGCTTGACCAGAGACATGTTGGACTCGCTTAGCACTTGAGTCAACTCCTTGGAGACTGTGTCACGATTCTTTTCCAAGAATCCGTTCACGTCATACTCGACCGTATCCGAGAAATGTTTGATAAAAAAGCCTAAAAAATAGAAATGACAAATTTTCATTGAAATAATAATGCATAGACTCGGAAAACCACTTACTGGTTGAGCCGAAGCGTGGCTTCTCGAAATGCGGAAATTTGCTGCACTTTCCGATGAGCTTGCCAGCCCAGCTCTCGTCCGAACCCTTCGGCATCTGTAGATATACCCGGTTTAAGAATAATATTAAAGTATTATATCAAATGACTCTTACTCGACACTCCTCGTCGAGCAGGTCCAGCACTCCCAGTCGAGATTCAATTAGATCAATACACGGTTGATTGTCGTAAAAGTCAATCATCGTCCAGGTGATTCCTTCCTTAAGGTACTCCTCCTGCTCCAGCTTGAAGACATGCTGGTTGAACTGCTGCTGCAGCTTTTCGTTCGCATAGTTTATGCAAAATTGTTCAAAGGAGTTCACCTCAAACGTTTCGAAGCCGTAGATATCGAGGACGCCAATGAAGCTGCACTGCTTGCTACCGTTGTGGAGGCTCTTGTTCAGCACACCGACTATATACTGAAACAGTTTCGCATAGATGTGTTTGGCCAGAGCGTCACGAGCCGCCTGAGCCGCCTCAATGCTATTCGGTATCAGCACATATTCATTGACCGACTCTATCTTACGCATCAAAAGCCACCGGCGCAGATCCTCAGCGCTCACCCGCAGTAGATCGCCGGTGATCTGCAGGTGGATGTCGTTATGCTACGAGGTGGATGATATTAATATATATATACGTATAATATTTAAGATTGTGTGATTTTGTGATTATGTATTGTGAATGTGAGCTTACAAATATATCGCAGGAGTCAGTGTCTTCCTCTTCGCTACCCTCGTTAAACTTCTTGGAAACCTGAATGTTTCCTAAATGGAGTATTCCTGCCAGGATCTTCACGATATCAGCGATCTGCTGAATGGAGAAGCCAAGAACGGTCATCGCCTGCACTGTTTCGTTAAACTGCTCCACATCCGAAACTCGTTCAATTTCAGGAGCGCCGCCCATGTTCAGAAACTGGAACTTGTCCTGGTGATCTGCAAGAGAATGGGAATATTTCTTAATTAGCGAAGCTGAAATAAGAGGGGACTTGCAGACTTACCCAGCACCAGTTCCGGGTACTTCGATCGCGCCGCGCACAGCTGATAGAATATGTGATAGTTGCGCTCTCCCTGCGCCTGGTACACTACCCGGGACTTCTCCAGTAGGTAGGTATGCATAGTGGCTCCCTGCAGGTACATCACACCCATCTGGTTCCGGAACAGCAGCTTGGTGAACTTTCCGAAGCGGGAACTGTTGTCATTCCGAGTCGTCTTGGCATTGCCAAAAGCTTCCATGATCGGCGAAGATGCCAGCACCTTGCGCTCGACCTGGGTCTCCGACTCGGAACCTCCGACAGCCGCAAAATACCTCATCGCGTATTTGGCTGACACCGTCTTACCCGCACCCGACTCCCCGCTGACGATAATGCTTAGGTTGCAGTTCTCACGCTCCAGTTTCGTGTACGCCTCCTCCGCCAGGGCAAAGATGTGCGGCTCCAGATCGCCCATAGCATGTCCCCGATACGCACGGATGATGCTGGGCCCGTAAAGGGGCATCTCCGCGTATGGGTTGATGGCCACCAGAATGATGCCGCAGTAGGTGTAGATAATCTGGCGCTCGCAGAAGCGGACGCGCAGATTGTGCAACACCCCCGGCTCATGCAGGTAGGACAAGGTGGTCAAGTCGTTCTGACCCACCAGAATGGCCGGATTGCGCAGTGGAGGCAGATCGCTGCCATCGGCCTTTAGCTTGACCTCCTTCAGTCTGCCAGACTCCGTGCATATCTTCAAGAACCCGGCGCCCTTGCGGTAGCTCTCCTCCAAGGTGGCGCTCTCCCACACCAGCTCCGCATGGGGCACCCAGATCTTGGCGCCCTGAAAAAGAAGTGAGCCTAATTAACAAGTGTCATGACTGGGAGTTAAGCCCAATCCCCATCAGAGACGTCACCCGGTCTGGTCTCTTATCAATCGAGCTTATCGAACAACTCATTCCCCTGCCGATTAGACACCCGCGAATATTGTACGTATATGAATCATTTTTAAAAGATTTTGGGTGCTGCGATGCAGTCATCAATGGCTAATAACCTGCCATGGAAACAAATCAGGGCCAAGAACTAGCAAATGGCCCGCACACTCACACAGTTCGGACGGGGAAATCACGTTATGGGTGCGATTTTATATTGGCACCATTTGCAGACGACACCGACACCGCCGCAATCTGCCACGATGCACTTGTAGGGCATCAATATATACTGTGAAATACCTGCGCGTATAGCATCTCCTCGCTTGACATGGTTCCACTGGCTCCTCCTCCAGCTCCGCTTCCGCTTCCACCTCCTTATTTCTCTACTCTCCTTCTTCCTACTCTGCGTGAGAGTTAGTTGGGTGCATAAATCCCGTTAGGTTTATTTTCCGTACTATTTTTTTTTTCAGGCCCTGAAAGCCCCTTTAAATAACCATTTTCGTGGTCTTATTTTTTGGTTTATTTAAATTTACTGTCCCAAAGTACTTAAAATTAACTGCAGAAATTTATAAAAACATTGATAATTTTCGGATCACAACGCCAAAGTGTGAAAAAAACAAACAAACTTCCGTCCCTGTCACCGACTGACTGACTTATGTTTTGTTGTTGGCAAAAGGGCAGGGTTGCCAAAGGGCGTGCAGTTTGGGACAGAAAACCAAAAAGAAATGCGTGGTTAGATCCACGGACTAAGATTGAATTAAATAAAATACCTTGAGAAAAGATTTCGTAAATGTACAGTAACTATATTTTTTATTGAAAATCCCAAAAACCCCTAAAAGCATTTGGCGCGCAATGCCCTGCAGCACGATTTTCAGCACTGCTTGACTAACTAGACGGTATTTTTCAACACTGCAGCTGGCATTTCCCGCCAATTTTTAGCTGGTCTGCCGCACCACTTCGTCAGAATTTCAGTCACAACAGCTACAGTTTTTGCCCAAGACGGATTAAATAAATATCTTCTCTAAGGAAATGTCAAGCCCCGCTCGTTCGCCCAGTGTTGGAGCTGCGACGCCCAAGCAAGGCGCCCGCACACCCACTAGAGGTTAGTATCCGCCTGGGACAGAAAGTCTGTTCTGTTTGTAAAGCAAGCGTCTCTTTGCTTGCTTACAGGCATTGCATCGCAAGATGTGGAGACACCAATGCGCATGGGTCCCGGGAGGGCTGTCCGGCCCTCGGACAACATCAGTTTGCCGCCCACCTCGCCGGGAAACGTCAGCTTGCCAGCCACCAGTCCGGCTCGAGGATTGGGTGCGAACATGAGCGAGATCGATCTGAGTTCGCCACTGAACTATGGCACTCCCAGCTCGATGGGTTCCATTCGCACCCCTCGTTCCGGAATTAGAGGCACTCCGCTTCGGGCTCGACCCGATATAAGAACAGACAAGCGCATCCGCCAGGTGGCCATTGGAGGGGGCTCAGGGGTAAGTGTAGCAAGCATGCAACTTATTTTAAAAACCTCAACTCACTTGCGCCCCTTTTACAGCTGGAACCCATTCCTGAGAAGGGCTCTGAAACCACTGATCCCGTCTCAGAATCCTCGCAAGCACCTCAGCTCGTCGTCTGGGGAACCAATGTGGTTGTCAGCCAGTGCAAATCCAAGTTCAAGTCGTTTATAATGCGCTTTATTGACCCAAGTGCCGAGCAGGACGAAATCTCGGAGAATATCGATGTTAACCAGCCGCTATATCTCCAGAAACTGGAAGAGATTCACACATTGGAGGAGCCCTATCTGAATCTCAACTGTGCCCATCTCAAGACCTTTGATCAGGACTTGTACCGCCAGTTGATCTGCTATCCGCAAGAGGTTATTCCTGGTTTTGATATGGCTATAAACGAGATGTTCTTTGAGAGATATCCAGCTGCACTTCTGGAACACCAGATTCAGGTGCGCCCCTTCAACGCTGATAAGACGCGTAATATGCGATCCCTAAATCCCGAGGATATGGACCAGTTGATCAGCATTAGTGGCATGGTCATTCGCTCGTCGAACGTCATTCCTGAGATGCGCGAAGCTTTTTTCAGCTGCAACATCTGTTCCTTCAGTACAACCGTCGAGGTGGACCGCGGTCGCATTAACCAGCCAACGCTCTGCACCAACTGCAACACGAACCACTGCTTCCGTTTAATCCACAATCGGTCGGAGTTTACAGATAAGCAACTTGTTAAACTCCAGGAGTCCCCAGATGACATGGCGGCTGGACAGACTCCGCATAATGTGCTTTTGTATGCTCACAATGATCTAGTGGACAAGGTGCAGCCGGGTGATCGCGTTACGGTCACAGGCATCTACCGGGCGACGCCACTGAAGACTGGAGGCCTCAGTTCGTCGGTAAAAAGCGTTTACAAGACGCACGTTGATGTGGTTCACTTCAGAAAGGTAGACAACAAGCGACTGTACGAGGAAGAGGAGGGGTAAGTCTAACATTCTATTACTAATTAGAATAAAATTTGCTAATTTTAAATACCTACCAGCAAGGATCACATCTTCCCTCCAGAGCGCGTTGAGCTGCTACAATTGTTGGCCAAAAAACCGGACATCTATGACCGCCTGGCCAGGGCCATTGCGCCATCTATTTACGAGAACGACGACATTAAGAAAGGCATCTTACTCCAGCTCTTTGGTGGCACTAAGAAGAAACATGCAACTCTCGGCCGTCAGAACTTCAGATCTGAAATTCACCTGCTGTTGTGCGGTGATCCAGGTACTTCCAAGTCGCAGATGCTGCAGTACGTCTACAACCTCGTGCCAAGATCTCAGTATACCTCGGGTCGCGGTTCGTCGGCTGTCGGTTTGACTGCCTATGTGACCAAAGATCCGGAGACTCGCCAGCTGGTTCTGCAAACGTAAATCTATAAACTTGATATCACATTTGAATTTAGGTTGTATATTATGGTATGTTTTCAGAGGTGCACTGGTTTTGGCCGATAATGGAGTATGCTGCATTGACGAGTTTGACAAAATGAACGACTCGACACGCAGTGTGCTCCACGAGGTGATGGAGCAGCAGACCTTGAGTATTGCCAAGGCGGGCATCATCTGTCAGCTAAACGCCAGGACCTCGATTCTTGCTGCCGCCAATCCCGCCGAGTCTCAGTGGAATAAGCGCAAGAATATCATTGATAATGTCCAGCTTCCGCACACCCTGCTGTCCCGCTTCGACCTAATCTTTCTGGTTCTGGATCCCCAGGATGAGATCTTTGATAAGCGACTTGCCAGCCATTTGGTATCTTTGTACTACGTGACCCGTCATGAGGAGGAGGATACCATGTTTGTAAGTAGCTTTTATCAATTCTAGTAAGTTTCCGGAATATCTCTGTAACATATTTAAAAAAATTTTAGGACATGAGCGTCCTGCGCGACTACATCGCCTATGCCCGAGAGCATCTGTCGCCTACGTTGTCGGATGAAGCGCAACAACGACTCATTCAGGCCTACGTGGACATGCGAAAGGTGGGCGCCGGTCGTGGTCAGATCTCTGCTTACCCGCGCCAGCTGGAGAGCCTTATTCGACTGTCGGAGGCGCACGCCAAGGTTCGGCTCAGCAACGAGGTGGAATTACTGGACGTGGAGGAGGCTTGGCGGCTTCATCGCGAGGCTCTCAAGCAGTCGGCCACGGATCCCTTATCCGGCAAAATCGATGTTGGCATTCTCACCACCGGTTTATCAACAGCCGCTCGTAAAAAGCGCGCCGATCTGGTGGCAGCCATCAAGGAAAACTTGAAAAAGAAGGGCAAAGTTCTTACTGTTCCCTATCAGAAACTGTTTAATGATATTAAGGAAGGATCCCAAATTGTTAGTGCTAACACATATTCATTAATAACCAAATTTCTATTAAACGATCTTTATTTCAGATGATCACACGCGAGCAATTCGAAGATGCCCTTAAAGAGGTGCAAGATGAAGGCGCAATTGTTGTCATGGGAAAGAATACCATTCGCATTTGTTAATTTTATTGTATTTATCTCATTTAAAACCAACAGCAAATACATTCATTCCTATTTTTAAACGCATCTTAAAAAATGTTCAATAAAAAATGTTCCAAATATTCATTTCTGTTTTTAAACCATTTTCCAACAATCTAGCATTCAAAACAAAAGTGTGAATGTATTTGTTACGATTTTGTTAGTTCCTACGTTTTAAAACCATTTAATTGGTTATTTATATAATATATATATAAATTATAAATTTATATTTGCATATAATTCCTTTACTTTTCTGCTGTAAAATACATATGTATATTGGCGTAAAAAAGTTTTTAGCTACCTGATATGTAAGAATAATTTATTTTTATTTAAAAAGAACATTTATAAACAAATTTTACAAATGCTGAACAACTAAATCTTCAAATTCGAGTAATTAATTAACTATCGCTGTAGGTAATGCAGCATTTCTTCACTTTAAACAAAAACGAAATTACAAAATTTTAGAATGCCCTAACTAATAAAGGAATACCCCAAGTAGTGCCGTTTTTTAGCGCATTTGCGCAGGCGAAGTGCAGATATTTTGGCGCTCTAGCCGCTGCCACACTGTGTGTACGGAAAATGATGGAGTTCGGGAAATCGTCGGAGCACTCCCAGCACAGCGCCTCCGAGGCGTCGGCGGACTCCGGCAGTCTGGCCAACAGCGACCTGGCCGTCACGCCCACCAAGCGGGAGCGCCGTAAGTCGCCGGCCACAAGTTCGGACAACACCAGCACCAGTGTCCAACCGCCCATGTCGCCGTCCTCCTCGGTGGCGGACACCACCTTTGAGCCCACCATCGACATGATGGTCAACGACTTTGACGACGAGGCCACGCTGAACGAGGAGGAGGCTCTGGCGGACATGGAGGCGCACAGCGCCGAGGACGAGATCGCCACGCTGCGCGAGGAAAGCGAGATGCCCATCGAGGAGCTGCTGGCCAAATATGGCGGCACAGCGGCTTCCCCTGCTGTGAGTAGCTCGAACCGTTCCGGCAGCAGTTCACGACGAGCACGTAGAGCCACTAAGCGCCAGTATCAGGAACTGGACACGGAGATGGCTCACACGTCGACCTCCACTTCGAGCAGCGCATCACAACTGGAAAAACACGACAGCATAGACCAGGATGAATCCAAGGAGGTGTCGGATAAGCTAGCATCACTCCCGGAATCAGGAGAAGTTTCGTCCATGGACAGGGAGTCGCCAAAGTATGAGGGGATCAAGAAGCAGCATCGCTCGCATTTGCTGGACCTGTATCCAGATGAATCCTTTGTCGATCTGGCGCCCACATGTGCAGAGGAGACGGAAAGATGTACGTTTAAAACTAAAACGTGACTGAATCTAATTAACACTCCAATTATGTAACCCTTTTATAGTCACTCCACTGCAAACGCTGTTCGATGAAGTGGAGGCCGAGGAGGAGGAGGAAAGCGAATCCGAGTTGGACGATGCCCGTAAGATAATAATGGTGGGCCACGACTATCAGGCTGAGATTCCGGAGGGGCTCTCGCAATATGGCGACATATTGCCATATGAGAACGAGGATCAGTTGATCTGGGAGCCCAGCCAAGTCAGCGAGCGCGAGGTGGAGGAATATCTGGCCAAGATTCAAGAAACCAGACCCATAGTTCCGCCGGAGGATGGGGCAGAGACTGGGGCGGGTGAAGAAGGTGCTGCTACAGGTGTTACTGCTGAACCGCCGGCTCCTACTACAGCTCCAGCCACGCCTCCAAGGGCTCCACCTGCGTCAAGTGCCGCTGGCGATCAGGAGCTGGTGGTAAAGGACAACGAGCAGGCGCTCCATCTGCTAGTCCAGTGCGGCTACGACTTCAAAGAAGCCTTACGACGCAAGCGCATGAACGTCCTGCCCCTCACTGATACTATGAGCAGCTGGTCCGAGGACGAGTGTTTAAAGTTCGAGGAGGGCATTCAGCGGTTCGGCAAGGACTTCTATCAGATACGTCAAAATCAGGTAAAGGAGCGTCCATTGCCTGCGGATCGCCCTAGCAAGTAATCTATGGGCTCGTTGGGCTCTTTCAGGTGCGCACTAGAACCATGCGCGAGCTGGTCCATTTCTACTATCTGTGGAAGAAGAGTGAGCGCCGGGATCAGAGCTTAGCTTTAAACGACACCATTGATCACATGGACGTCTTCATCAACGAGGCGTGTGCTAGCAACGGAAGTGGTAATGGAAATGGTGCTGGGATCGTATCAGGAATCGCTAACAGCAATGGTAGCTGCTCACCGCATAGCAGCAATGGTCACAGCAATGGGGATTTGTCTGTCCTGGAAAAGGATACCGTCGCCAGTCCAAGAAAGCCCGCCAATAAGAGCTATTCTATTATGACCGGGAGTCAGGCTGCAGGTAATCCAACCGGGGGAAACCGAAAGCGGTGTACGTCCGCATCTGTGCCCCTGGAAGATGAGGACAACAACATCGAGGAAGAACCGAGTCTGTCCGCTGTTTAAGCGACACCTCCATCACCATCATCATTATCATAACCGAGCGCAGGCGCTTTCGATTCGGTTGGGCCAAGCAAAGTATTAGCAGGGCGCTTCATTACCTTTACCACTCACTATAAATATGCATACTGTACGTGTAGTATATACCTTATGTCTAATCATATATATTCCAGATTCTTAAATCGACATCTCTCATACACCGTAAAGAATTTCTCTATTGTTAAGTGTGCGATTCGTCTATTTGTTACATGTGCGTGTGAATTTCGGAACCAAGTACTTACCGCTTATATATACAATATATTTTCGCTCAATCCTTGAGTTTCGTTGAATGTCAATAAATGTAATATGTATGTATATCTGTAAAGTCAGTTCTCGATCGTGTTTTCTCAAGATTTGACATAGCTTTTTAAACGGCAATAATTTTCACGAATTCTACAATTTTTAATTTACGACAAAGTGAAAAGTTAATGAACGAACAGAACGGATTCTGAGCATGATAGGCAAAGGTAAGATACGCTACAAATCGCTAAAAAGTGTGGCCTATAGGAAAGTTTGGGGACAAATTTTTTAAAATATATAGGTATGTACATACATACCAATATACTGATACCAATACTTTTTATATGCACTTTTTTTTTAAATTTAAATAACGTCAAAACAAAGGCAAAAGAAATATGCGTCATATTAATATTAGATTAAGCCTAGTCTTCTTTTCCATGAATACCATTATCTATACAGGAAACAATATTTTAACGACATATAGCCAAAACATACATAATTATATAATTACCCCTTATTTCATGACAAAAAAAGGCCTAAAAAAAACCTAAAAAGCTCTACATTAGTCTAATAATATCGCTATTTACAAGACAAGCTGAAGGATTTTACATCATCATCTCAACGAAAGATGAATTACATATGTACATATGTAGCCGAATCAAACTCCGTATTCCTTAAAAGTTAACCGGATCGGAAACAAAGAACCGGTCCGTATACATATACATACCTCGTACACATAGATACATACATAGGTGTGCCTGTATCTTTTCCCCCGTTTTCTTTGCAAGACGTTCTTGAAAATGGCCAATTACGGTGTTGGATTCCCATTTATTGGCCTGCTGTCCGTCCACGTATGTGCATATGTATGTACATACATTCGAATGTGTTTGTATATTTTTCGCATTGTGGGTTGGAAGACGAGTATAAATTGCGGCGAGGATCAAATGTCAGGCTGAAACCCAACCGCAAAGCTACAGAAGATCTGATAAATAACCCCGGTCGCCACTTGTCGTGTCTGCTTCACTTGCATTTTCGCAGTCCCAAGAAGAGGAGACTCAACCCGAAACGTGCAAGCATATATGTATGCATGTATATACATACATATTTACGCATGTACACACATACAGACAACGGATACAGTCTTCGGTTCCAGGCTCACGATCGTTCCAGCTGGAGCTTTTGTTCCCACACACCCTCGTCTCTATGTATGTACGCTGTGACGGTGGCTCCACTGGCGTGGCGTGAATTTTGTACGTTCACTCCAGCTCCATTTCCAAGCGGCCCAGCCAGCCGACCGTAGTAAAATCCAGTTTTGATAAAAATAAACAAAGTACCCTACACCGCTCTCTATACGCTACACTATGAATTTTCAGTGTTCGCGGCCGGGTCACCTGGAAAAGGATCTCCTATTCGCGGAACGAGGGGGAGGGGCATAGAGCTCTCTGGAAAGACCTTCCCGCCAGAGCGTGACATGTCCGCTCAAGTCGCTGTACGGCTGGAATGCTATTGCAATAGCAGCTTTTCGGTGCAGAGCATATTGGATTCGTTACGGTGGGCCCACAACGGCGAAGTTAACAACCGTAAAAAGCGCAAATACGACACAGAGTTGCGGCCAGCGCAGCGGAAGCTTAACATCCGGATAATATTGTCAGTTGTTGCTCTGCCGCCTCGCCTGCGCCTTCTTCTTCTCCTGCGCCTTCTTCTTCTTCCTGCTTCTTCTTCCTCTTCTTGGTCTTCAGTTCGTGGCAAAGCCTGTTGCTCAAGCGTCTCTCCTCCTTCCCGATCCCGCTGCTCCGCCTTCGCCATCGCCTTTGCCGTCGCAACCAGCTCCGTCCGCTCTTTCCACGATTCTCTCTCAGCACCGCCAAAAGGCACGTAAACTGGTTGTTGCTGGCTGGGCCGTACACTTTGTGGTGCCCGTATTTTTCGTATTTTCAGTGCTGGCTGAACGCTTGAGCTGCGCGAGTCGCTTGCCGGGAAACTCGGAATCGGAACTGGATCTGGCTAACTAGCTATCTGGCTATCGGAAATTGGCCACACGGATCTGGACATGGAGATGGCCTACAATGCGTCATCGTCGGCGGCCTCCGTTGGCTCTGCCTCTGCCGCCGCCTCTGCCTCCGCCTCCTTCGCCTTCACCAATACTGCCAAGCTACCCATCGAAACGGTGAAGCGCCTGATTGCCGCCGTTTCACGACGTCCGATGTTGTGGCTGCGCAACAATGCCAATGGCCAGAAGCGCAGCGACATCACGCCCGTTTGGTTCGAGGTGGGTCAGGATGTGAATCTGCCAGGTAAGTGTATGCCTGACTATTGCTTCTCTGCGCTCCCCGCTAAAATGATTCCCCTCCACAGCCGACATCTGCCGCATTAAGTGGGGCCACCTGAGGGACAACTTTCGCAAGGTGTACATCCGCAATAACCTGTCTAATGAGACGCCCTCGTCGTGGCGCTTCTACAACGACATGCGGTTCATGGAGCCCGCCGTTCACGAGAATATCATGCGTCAGACGCGGAGCAGCAGCAAGAAGCACCCACCGGGACACTGGACGGAGAACAATAATGTGCTGGGGCCGGACAAGTATGACTCAATGCCCATTGTAGCCACGGAGCCTATCTGCGAGCTCAGCCACAGCTATGACTCGGAGCTACACCAGCCCAGCTTCTCGGACATCAGCTCGTTCTTCGAGGATCGCGAATGCCAGCCGCCGGAGAATAAGAGGTTTAAGTCGGAGCCCAGTCAGAGGGAGGAGGACGAGGAGGATGATGATGACTTCGACGAGGATGCCGCCTCGGAGAACTTGGAGGAGGAACGAGGCAATCGTGCCGATGCTGCCAGTTCCGGTGTATTCACCATAGAAGTACTGGATGACGACGACGAAATGGAGCAGGCGGTGACCAAAGCCAAGGCGAACAACACCAGCCACGGATCCAGCCTGAAGAGCGAGCAGGAGGCCAAGGTGTTCTCCAACTCACAGTCACCCTCGGCCGATCTGCCCTTCAAGTACATCAGCACGGATGCGGCCACGAATACGGACCCCTCGGGGGGAGACCTCCAGGACGAGGCGGATCGCATGTTCCTGCTCAGTCTGATGCCCTTCTTGCAGAGATTGGACAGCCGTCGGCGTCTGCGCGTGCGCCAGAAATTGCAGAACGTGCTCATCGAGGAGCTGGAGTTCGGCTGAAGACGCGAATGCCCGGGGGGATGTGGGGAGAAGTACTTTATAAGCCTAGCTTACAGTATTATAAGAACGCGACTGACTAACTCTGTGAATCTGCCTACATACGTAGCATGTAATCAGTATTCCGGCCTGCTTTCCTTCGTACCAGCACACTTCAATACATACCATATTGCATTACAATACATATAAACACTTCAAATAGTCGATCACGCCAGCATGATTACTTGTTTCTTCCTCAGGATAACCGCTCACTTTTACCTGTATCTGCGTTCCGGTGCACCTGCGTCTTTTACCTGCGCACGCCGCCCGCAGTTCGAGTTCCCAATTATCCACGGCCACGGCTGTTGCAATTGCATTTTTCCAGCCACTGGCGGCTCGAAATTTCTGTCAGTGCAAAACAAGTTCCTTAAGGGTGGTGCTCGCGGCAACAGCAACAACAAGCACTCCGCAGTGCAAAAACAACAACAACCACAAGGTGATTCCATCCGCATTTTCGCGCCACATGCGCCGTTAATGCTAATGTTCCGTGCTCTCGCTCGCTCATTCCCGCTCACCAATCTCAATTGGGAGTAGGGAATTCCCTATTGGTATGCGGTGTTTTTCGCTTGAAAATTTCTCCATGTTTTGAAAATGAATTAAGGGCTTTCGTTGATATTGCTTAATAGTTTTGCCATTTGTTCAATACGTTCCAATTGGAAGTGGGATTTCATTTCTAATACTTTCGCTAAAAGCATGCTTATCTTCTATATACATACATATAAAGGGTTTGAAATTCAGACAGTAAATTAAATTCTTAATTATTTATTCATTTAACTAAAAGAGCTTAATGCTGTTTTATATTTGTCTCTTCGGAAGTCACCAAGCCAGTGTTCATTTAACTTAATCTTTTAGAATTCCAATAAGGGTTTTCTATTTAATTTGAGCAAAATAAATTTCCTGCGATAAGCTTCACAAATGTATTAATTTATTTTATAATTAAATGTATATAATATATAAAGTATATAAATAAACATCATTATTTTTATTTCAAACACTATGTGGTAAAAAAAATTTAAATATAACAGAAACATATATATGCGACTATCGAAAACTAAACCTCGAATTCGGCTATGCCCAATACCCTTAACGAACAGGGGCGCGAATAACAAAAACAACAAAAGCCAGCGTCGAATCAAGAAAAAGAGAGAGAAAGGGCAGAAAAGAAGAGGAAGAGTCGGCAGCAGCGCCGAGCGCATGAACGTGAGTTTTGCAGTTTGATGGTTAAATGCGTGCGTGAAGGTTGGAGTGAAGATTTGAGCCGAATTCGAGTCCTAGTCTCCGCCGCAATAAGTGGGTCAGAATTGGAGCCGTTCGATTGGGACACACAAAAAGCTGGGCGCCACCGCAGAGTGCAGCTAAACACGCCGCCAAAGTAATTGGAAGAAGAAGCAGCGCACAATAGGAATAATTGTTCATGGCTTTTTTCGCTTGCAGGAGAAGAAGTGCACGAGGGTGGTACCACGGGTAAATGAGATTCTGCCGAAAACGCTTGGAAAATGTAAACAATTTGTAAACACAGCGACGATAAGTTATTTCCAAAGTGTTTGTCAGCTTTTTACATCGATTAAACACTCGCATAATAAAGGAAGAACTGACGATGAAATCGAATTAAAGCAGAGTGACGATTATGGGATACCCTAGGACCGCGTAGAGTGAATGAATTTGACAAGTGAGTGAAAAAACAATGGTGCACGGATTAAGTTTGTGTTATATACATATGTATATGTAGATTAAGATTTATTTATTACGTTGGATGGGGGAAATATTAGCTGCGTAATCCGCGTCCTTGTCGGGCAACCCATACGACCCTGATACCCTGCACCGAATCGGACGCCATTATCCTATTAGCCGTTATGCCCCATCAAACGATTTGATTGTTTGAGGTTAGTAACAGTACATATAACCAAACTTCTGCGTCGACCCTCTGTATTAAATGCAGTTCTTTGCGGCATAAGTGAAAATAAATAGAAGATAAAAATGTGCATGTGAGCCTCCCGTGCATGAGTGTGCTTGTGTCCGTGCGCCCCTGCGAAGGAGAGATAGAGAGCGAATGAAATAGTAGAAGGAGAGAGCGAGCGAAACGAAAGAGAGAGCGACGTTTTTGGAGCGCGCGCGCGCACATCAAAATCCAAAAACAAACTGTGAGATACATTTGGGTTTATTTTTTATATTTTGTTTAGGCTACATAGGCGATGATGATGTTGATGAGCGTCAAAAGCAACAGAGAGACAGAGAGAGCGAGCGACTGAGTGTTATGTTGTGTTTTCAGTTTCGGTATCGGATGTATCTTCTTCAGTCGGAATAAGGAATACACGATTGTCGGAGCGAACGGATTACGCATAAGAACTCTCTGAAAAACAAATTTCGCCTCGCGAAAATCCGCTGAAAAGGCAAAGCCAAGCCAATTCAAAACGGAGTCCGCACCGCATCAATTCACAAATCGAATCAATTAGCGAAAATCGGTACTGAACGCGCGATCCAACAACAACAAAAGCGAAGCGTCTTGCATGCGGCTGCTAAACAAGGTGTGTACGTGAAGGAGATGCACGTCGGGAGCGAAAGAGGGGGTAGAAGCATGCCGCTATCAACAGAATTTGATAAATAGACCTTACTCCAATTGCTGTCAAATGCAAATATTGATTTTCCCGACTCTAAAGATTCCCCAAAAGATTCCTCTCGACGCTTTTCCGTTTTTGGAAAATATACATACACAAATATACGGACGATTTGCGGCGCAGAAACCACCTACATACGGACATGTAGAGAAACTTGTGTAAATACAACCCTCGTCCTCATCCCCCGATGTTTTTGCGTCGTATCCTCGCTGCACGAACACAAATATACCACTGTGCGCGTGTGTGTGTCTGTGTGTTTGTGAAAGGACTTTAACTTCTTGGTCGTGTTTTTTTCACGTCCTGCGACTCGGAGACAGAGCCGTTTCAGTGGAAAACGTTCAAGGGTGACAAGGGTAGTTTCGCTGATGCCTCACGCTCCTGCTTCCCCTGCTCCTTCAGCTCGGAGTCCTTTTCCTGCTCTTGTTCTATCCATGTTTTTGTTGCCGCTCTCTACACGGTTCGAAAATATTCTAGAAGTGCATTCCTTTCCTAGGGCGTTGCATTGTTTAGCCGAAAAAGGGTACCAAAGCTGAGTTTGTGTATTGATTTCATCAGGATTCTTCGCAATCCAATCGCAACCACTGCCCACAACCCCATTTCTTGGACTGTGTCGATGGTATGGAAATTCTCGTTGTTATGTTTTCTTTCTAAACCCCTTCAAACAGTCTCTTTTCTTTTTATAGAATGCTAATTCATAGTTGCATATTGAATGTTATAGAATTAAAACATCCTCATCATCTTGTCGTTTGTTGTCAAAATGTGAAAGCTAATTCCTAAAATGGTTTTAATTATTTTAAAATTTCCACATAACGCCAGGAAAACAAATTTTCCTGTATTAAAATCTTAATTTGTTTGAAGGGAATGATATGATTTGCTTTAAAATTTTACACCAAACTGGTCCGCGTATTCTTTTTTATCAATGTGCTAATATATTGCCCCACCTACTTCTAAGGAGATATTACGGATCATATACTAAAATGTTAACTAGCCGGGTTCATTAGTTTTCACCACAGATCGAAAACATCATATTTTTCCTTGGTGAGAGAAACGGGAGGCCATACCTCAACCCACAGGCATTCAAAATCCTTTTCCACCTTAACCCCATTGATAAACTGGATTTGCTACCCCTCAAGTCATTCTATAAATTAACTCAAATCACCCAAAATCGGAATGAAGGAAATACACGTTTTGTCGTCAAGTTTTCCTCAAATTGTGGAAGGAATCTGTAATCCTGAACCCGGTGGAGGGATGAATGTCGGTCGTTTTATTGGGTCTACGCGGCTTGTCTTGGAGATGGAAACCAGTTTCGTCTATTGTATTATGACGTTGTCGCTTTGGGTTTTCCACCCCATTCTCCCCGCCGGAAAAGTCGCTTGCGCAGTGCCGGAGAAGCAAGGTGGTGGATGGAAAAGCAGGAAAATTTTGTAACTACGTGATAAGGTTGAGCGCTGAGGTGGGGCCCCGTGAGGGTGGTTTCTAATCCCAGTCCAGCTTGTTTTCTCCTGTTTTTGGGGAGTAATTTCCCAACTCCAGTAACTGGGTTACAGGACGTATCTACGGAGTACAGCCAGTTCGCCGAATTGCGCGCGAAAACTCGCCATTTTAGCTCATAAATTAGGAAATGCGTGGCTAATGCTGAAATTCCGGGTTTCCAAATAACTTGACAATGGCATGAATGCAACCAAGTATCTTACAGATACAAAGGATACACACAAATCTGACCTGCTGCTGCTCGCGCCGCACAGCTGCCTTTCTCGGGTTGCATTGCTTTTCTCGGATTCGGGACGGGACTACTTAAAGGATCAGGGGTCGGGGATCTTATGGATCGGCATAAGAAGGCAGGCAAGCGGTCGGGGAATTTTCCCGCTACCTAAGATGATGCCTAGATGCAGCTGCAACTGCCTGCCTAGGACTACTTAATGAAGCACCTTTTCCTTGGCCAATTTAGTTAGGTGTTACCCTTCGGCAACTGACGACGTCCCGCGCGTTCCAAACGCAGTTAAAAAAAAAAAACATAATATCCACGAGCTCTTCGCGTCTTAGTTTTCTTAAAACGTCTTTAAACTTATTCGCAAATCTAATTAAATTTTGTAGCGGAAAAGCGCCACTCCATTGACTGCCGCCTTGTGCTATAGAAACGTGATCTCACCACTCTTATGATGGAACTTTTGTCAAACAATTCGGTTCCGCAACAAATGGCTAGCAGCAATGCGCCGAGCGCCAACGGTGTGGCCAACTCCTCAACGGCCAACGGAAATGGAGGCGGCAGCGTGAGCAGCAACGCCAGCAACTCCTCCGAGCGACTGCTGGCGGGCATTCTGGAGAGCTTTCCCGCCTGGGACCTCAACGTGGGACTATTGCCCAATGTGGGCCAGAGGTAAGATAGATACACATTTAATAAACTGGTGAAGCTAGACTTAAATCACTCTTTAACTTTTCTAGCTCACCACCACGCGCAGACTTCTTTATCAATAACTTCCTGGGCGGCCTGGACACGCATGGCGACTTCAGCATTGGACCCATTGGCACCGGTGCCCGCAGCAATCCGAAGATGTCGCCAGAGTCATCAAACAATTCGAGCATCAGCTGCGGCTGGTGCGAGGTGAGTGCTTCAATACGTTGCCTGGAGTGCAACGAGTTCATGTGCAACGACTGCCTGAGGGAGCACCGCAACAGTCCGCTGTCATCCAATCACTCGATCGTTTCCTTGCCCACCCCCATTGGAGCCTCACCTACGGGTGGCAGCTCGGTAAATGCACAGACTCCGCCCAGCGGCAACTTTATCTGCGACATACACAACGAGATGTTGCGCTACGTATGCGACTACTGCCGGAAACTGGTGTGCCAGTGCTGCACCCTGCACGAGCACAAGGAGCACAGCTACGCGTCCATTCAGAGCTTTATGGTGGGGTCAAAGGAGAAGCTGGAGGGCGCCATTGAAAGCAGCCAGGTTGGCACGCGCTGCATTAAGAGCAGCATTGACAAAGCGCTGGCCTTCATTCGGCTTATTGAACGCAACTGCAGCGAGCTGAGCGATAATATACGAAAGGCATTCCGTCAGTTTATCATTGCCATCGAAGACCGTGAACGTTTTCTCTTGGACTTTGTGGAAAAACTCCGCCAGCGTCGTCTGGCCATCCTGCACGATCAGATGGCGGGCTTAAAGTCTGCTCTCGCTGGACTCTCTGAAACCTCCGATATGCTTAGCAAGGTGGCGGATAATGCCTGCAACATGGACCAGATAGAAATTGCAATGAAGTTGACCAATGGCCAGCGGCAAATGGAGCAGTTTGCGGGTATCTATAAGGACCTACAGCCAAAACAGGAAGTCTTTGCCTTCGCCCCACCAGATTACAGTTTGCTACAGGACATCCGCAACCAGGGTGGAGTAATTCTGGTGGACGACAAGAACTTGCCCATCGTCTCTAGCAGCAACGGGATTGTGCCAAGCGTCTCCAGTGTAAATGCCGTAGCTGCGGCCTCCGTGGGAGTTGTAGGAGGCGTTGCTGGAGTAGTCGGAGGCGTTGGCGTATCAAACGGTATGGACTTGGCCTTCGGCATGAACATGCCCAACAATCCGATGAGTGTTGCTTCCTCAACTGTGCGACGTCCCCTGTTGCGAGACAATAGCTTCCGGATACCATCGCCCATCATGCAACCGCGCGGAGGAAGTGCCTGTGGGATGTCCGGTGGCATGTCCAGCGCTGCGCTTGATTGGGAACTCAATGGATTGCGCAGCTCTCCGGGATTACACTTTAGTGCGCCGCGAACAACGCAGGCCATTCCTGGATGCATGGATCTGGTCAAAGTGCGTAACTCAAATGCTCTCTCACTATCCTTCGCCACCGAGGGCCACGAGGACGGACAGGTGAGCCGGCCATGGGGACTATGCGTGGATAAGATGGGTCACGTTCTCGTATCGGATCGCCGCAACAATCGGGTTCAGGTCTTCAATCCCGATGGCTCCCTGAAGTTTAAGTTTGGCCGCAAAGGTGTGGGCAATGGAGAGTTCGACCTGCCCGCTGGAATCTGTGTTGACGTTGATAATCGCATTATTGTGGTGGACAAGGACAATCACCGTGTGCAAATATTCACCGCCAGCGGCGTCTTCCTGCTCAAGTTCGGCAGCTACGGCAAGGAGTACGGCCAGTTCCAGTATCCGTGGGATGTGGCCGTGAACTCCCGCCGCCAAATTGTGGTCACCGACTCGCGCAATCATCGCATCCAGCAGTTCGACTCTGAGGGTCGCTTCATCCGCCAGATAGTGTTCGACAACCATGGGCAAACCAAAGGAATCGCATCGCCACGAGGCGTTTGCTACACGCCTACGGGCAACATCATAGTGTCTGACTTTGACAACCACTGCCTCTACCTGATTGATCCGGACATCAATGACGTATGTATGATAGTAAATAACTCGGTTCCATTGGTGTTCATGTGTTTTTGAAATTATTGCAGATTCTTTCCGTAAAGGGACATGAGGGCTCGGGCTTCCATGAGTTTAATCGACCCTCCGGCCTGTGCTGTGACGACGAGGGCCGCATTATAGTGGCCGATTCCAAGAATCAACGCATCCTGGTCTTCAATCAAAACCTGGACTTTATGTGGGATGTAAGTACACTTTTCAGCTTAGGATCCACCAATTGAGTATTGGAACTTCATTAACATTGTTTTGTATCCTCCAACATAGATCGAGGTGCGACCCTCCATCAATCCCTTGATGCCGCCCACGCTGGACGAGAAAGATCGCACTTGCGATGTGGCCATTATGCCAGACGGTCGCATTGCGTTCCTCATTGAACTGTCGCCAGACTCCAAGGAAGGGTCAAACCCTTACAAGCGGTTTGTGCACGTATTCTAAAAAGGCCACGAGTGCCGATCTTTTTTAGACCATTTACAAGAGCTAACCGTTAGCGTAGAGTTCCAAATAACAGAACGATTATGAACAGGTGCCGAAACCGATTTAATAAGGAAAAAATCTGAAATCATGAAAATTAGCGAAAATTTTTAGCTTAAGTGCTACAACGATTACCTCGATATTGCTTAAGAGTTATGGTTACGATTTGGTAATTTACAATACAATACGAATTACACATATGTATCTATGGATATCTATATCTATACGCATATGCATATATCTAGCGAATATACAAGCCCAACCAACTAGAACTATAACTAAAACAAAAACTAAAGCGAAAGGCAGTTGAGTAGGATTTAGGAGATATATAAACGTAGGGTCCGTGAGCATTCAGTAGAGTTACCGAACCTAGTAAAAGATAAAGCAAAGAGGGAACTCAACCGTTTACTAGATGAAAATATTATTACCTGTTAGTTAGACTGAAAGGCAGTTTGCTAGCTGATAGAAGGCGGTATGAACAGGTGGCGATTGTGTTTTTACGGGGTTGCTTAACGGAATGAGGAAACTACTTTCGACAAAAGTTACTAAACATGATTTGCAGAAACACTGTGGAATGGTATTAATGTTTGTATTATATTTATAATTTGTTTGTTCAGTTCTGTTTTTCGTTTATTTTAAAATTAATTTTTTTTGGGACATATGTATTTTTATAATTTTCTTATATTTGAGACTGAGCATTTGAGAACACGAACTTTGTGAAAGGAAGCAAAGCAAAACAAAGAAACAAACAAAAACCAGAAAATATTGATGGAACTCGCTGACTTTTCGTTGAACTTTATACAAAGACTGATTAACTAAACCGCAATTTCGGAGCCAACTAAAGAACCATATATGGTGAGGCCAAAATAAGTAAAAAAAAGCAACACTCTCAAATTGCATTGACATTGATAACGTAAAGTAACTTAACATAGCTTAACATACATACTTTCGCTCATAAAGCGATACAGATATCATAGATCCGATCATCCAGTCACGAATCATCATGGGCATAGCTGAAACCGAGTTTAACTGACATTCATCGACATTTCCCCACTCATTCATACCGATCATGCATCACAGGGCTTTGGTTTGTGTCGTTACTTTGTATTTATTGTGAAAGGATTTACCCACAGGATACACGGCAGGTTGAAAGAAGGAGGGGTTAGCTAAAATTAGGGGGAGATTTGGGGAAGTTAAAGAAACAAACCTGAAACAAAATAACGAAGAAGTTATAATTTTTGACTCAATGTGTTCATTAGCATTTAGTAGACTTAGCGGGCGTGGCATAGTGAAAACGTATGGAAAATCCAGAGCAATATAAGGGCGTATTGAATACACATTTAGGTGACATGTTCCTCGCAAAAGAAACAAATAAAACAAAAACAAAACAATGAAACTTAATGAAGTCATGGACAACGCATGAATTAGCTGAATTATCTGTCTAGAGGTGGAACGATTTTTAATAGCAAATGTATACACACACGTATAGCCGACTAGGACCGATTGTAGACTAAAGACCAGGCGTGGATTGTAAAATGTATTAGCCAACTTAGTTACTTAGTTTACGTTATGTTCTTACTGTTTTGAGACGTTCACGTTCTATTCTTTGTACTTGTGTTCAAACCCGACTTCAACGAATCGACGGAGAGATGATACATAGCTAACACTCCTTCCACGAATAAAGCAAGATTGCATAAAATGCGCAAAACAAACAAAAACCATAAAATCTAAAATCTAAATCACTAAACTAACCTTAAAAAAGATGCAAAAATGCCGAAGGCTCTACGAGAGCGGTGGCAACAAAAAACATATACAATATTTATATACACGTAATATACACCAGAAGGCAGGGGGCAAGAACCCACTTAGAGCTATATAGAGTAGATATCGTAATTATTTTACACCTTAGTTTAGCCAGCCCCCGGGCACAGGTCTCGGGGGACCCACACGATCGCCATAATATACTCGTAACCTCATTTTATCCAATCGTACACCTTGAAGCGCCGTTCATTTCTTGTGATCCAGATCGAATCATTCAAAACACTCGCACACAAAGCGCACGCAGAGCATCCCCAAATATCGCATGTATATATATCATATATGTATATCGCATCGTATCGGGCCTAGCGACATCTGAGAGAATGCCATATTTTATATTTGTGTGAGATTTACTAAACCAATACTAAAGAACTAATACTTATATCATTACAAATGAGCGCCGTTTTCTAAAAGCCACAGTTTAGAAATTGTGTAAAAAATAAAAAAGTGAAAAAAAAAACAAAACAAAAAACATTAACTAGAAGCGAAAAGAAATAGGGAGGACAATTATTGAGATTTAAGCAAATACCGAATGCCATAATTCAAAATAAAAAGCATTTAAACGTAACGTATATATCTATAGAATAATGAGTATGTTAGACACAACCAATTACTACAAGTCATGAGGATACTGAACAATTTGCCAAAGGCTAAGAATCAAAATGAGAAATGAGAAACCAATAACTTACATAACCACTACACTCAAATACACACATTCAAACCGATAGTTAAATAACTTTTACAAAATACATACCAAAAATACTTAATTAAATGCAAGCAGGTATTTTTTCAAATAAACCGAATATTCCAAAAACACGTTGCCCAAATACACCTACGATTAATTCTAAAGCAAACTAAATGCTCATATACACGTAGCTACTAATGTAATAAAAAGAACACTAAACGAATCCAAAACTTAAATCAGGTATTCAAATTTTTTTCGTATTACTTAGACTAAGATAAAGCGAGTCGGCGAACCTAATGACTAAAAATCATTCTGAGATGATTTCAAAGATTTTCAAAGATATAGCAAAGAGCGAGCATTGCAAAACCCACATAACTATTTACTAAGCAAAGTTTTATAACAAAACATAACAAATCGATTGACGATGCTAAAGCAAACGGAATGAACTCTTATCAAAATACAATTTTGAGTAATACTTTTATCGACAAATGCAAAAGCAATTCTCGGCCAGCACAGAGAAACGATTTCACTAGCTACTAAAAGATCTTTAAAATTACGTACTATGCATACATATATATTTTGACGCGATCATTTAGCCATTAAGTTTCTAAGAAAACACCCACGATTGTAACTAAATTTGAAAACATTTCTCATTTGGAAATTATGAACATAAACATACGCATACGCAAACGCATAAGCATACATACATAAATACACGTACTAACATGTGTAATAATTATGGAGCAATTGAGTACAAAACGAGTACAAATTTAAATTATAAGCCAGATCAGACGACACGGACACACACAGCTTAAGTTACACCATACATGGTAGACCGACCGGAGGAGCGCAGCAATTGAAATATTGGTAGGCCAGCTACTGGTTTCGCATAGCAAGTACTGCATGTATTCAAACGAGTATATTCATAATCGAGCGGAGGATTCATCGAAATAGCCAGCATACTAACCACACTTATAAGCATAGTCGCATACATACATAGTTACTTAACATAGGCTAGCCTAACCCCGCATACTATACATACATATATCTAGGGCAAACGACTACCAAATTACAAAATTACCAATTTACCAAATTACCAAGATCCCTCCCTAGAATGCCCTAAATCTTCAAGTATGATTTGCTCTCGATAGATGGGCGAGATCGCGTTTGGCACACCCAAAACTATCTCATGCATTTTCACCCACTCAGCATTCTGCATTCAGCATTCAGCATCAGCGTACATAAACATATTCATATGTAGGGGCGTGCGGGTACTAGGTACACCCACCAGTAAGCAGCTATTAAGTCAAAATACGGCGGTAAATCGGAGTCTAAAGAGATCTACCAAATCAAGCGACAGATTCAATAACGAGTTGCAGTTTAAAATTGTAATTGTCTAGTAGTGAAAAGCGAGGAAATCGGAAACAGCGCAGATCACGGGTTCCACCTGGTGCTGCGTGGTCTGCCACTTCTCTATATACATGCATACACATACATATTTATATACCCGAATATATATATACAAGCATACATACGTGTGGACTTGACGAGACAAGAGTAAGAGTATATTTTATACGATAAACAAATTTTATAACATATTTAATAATAAATTATACACTAATAATTGTGGACACTGCTGGCTTTTCTCTTTCTGGCCGTTGAAACACTTGGGTTCCACAGCGAAAGCCTAAAGATAGGCTACTGTATCTTTCGGGTGGAGCTCGAAGAACTCCGAGCCTAGCGATACTGATTGCTCATAAGTACGATCGTTCAATGAGCTAATAGTTCTACGGTCATACGTAAAATGGATTGATTGACTTACTGTTATATGTTATCACTTTTGTTTATATTTTTATTTTTTCGATTGTGTCGATTTCAGGAGTTATTAGTTCCAAATTTAATTGAAATATGCGGTTTATATATGTAAATATTATGCTTTCAAATGGGTTATTAGCATGAGCAATTTTAAACCAGTAATCTTAGTTTAAAAAAATCTGATGTCTTAGTTATTCTGATGCAAAAAGAAGGCGTTATCTCACTTATCTTTCAAATCCAGCATCTTTAACTGTCTCGTTTAATGGGTGCTGCCGTCACGTACACCCGGAACCTGGGTCAAGGCCACACTTCCATCTCCATAGAGCCACATACGACGCAAATGGGATTCGGTTATTGTCGAAAAGTGCCGAGAGACCATTAGAATGACAAAAGGAATCGCTAAGTACTCTGGACATAATGAGACTGCGAAGCAACGCCGAAGCCAACTGGAAAAGGTGGAATATTATTTGGAATCGCATCTGTTGCGTGACTATAATTGCGTTGGCTTTGTGTGCAAATAGCACCATTCGAAATCACTTTTACAATTGTTTGCTGGCCGTAAAGTTGGGCAAACCGAGCCAAAGTCCACATCAATTACCAGCTAATTTCAGTAGCGAGAACAGGTAATCACGACAATAGAATCCAGACTGATATGCCGCCGATCATGCCAATTGACAGGTTTACTGGGTCTCAACTCTCGATCTTCAGCATACGCCGTCTGACACTGGGGGTTTGTCCGGATTTCATGGTCAGGGTGCGAAGCTGTCCGATGTGATTCGATCCAAGTAAATACTTTTCAATAACCGGTTATTTATTTGCCTACACTTCACTTGCTGGCTTCTGCCTTCTGCCCGAAACAGCTGCTCAAAATAACAAACACCTGAATAGCAAACAGTGTACTGTTTACGGGACGATCTTTAGCCTGGCTCGCCCTATTCCTAATTGGCTGGGGCATCGGAGACAGGCTATACTCTGTAAGCAGAACAGACAGCCAGGTCTGAAAGCCAATGGTGAGTAGTTATATCTGCTGATGGCTATTTTATCCTTTAATATATATACATTTTTTATTTTTTTTCTTATCGTACAAGAAACTTTTTTTCTTTTTTTTTATAAAATCAACAGTGTAGACCAGTTGGCAAACCCAATAAGTTGCCACAATCAACTATCAAAAATGTGGACTTACTTTGAGGAAAACAGATTTTTGCAGGCCCAGTTTGTAAATTAGCAGTTGTTGGTTCCAGTTTTTGCAATGTGACAAATATTTTAGAAGTCGTGTTCGATCCACAGAAGCCGGACTGTATCTCCATTCGGATTAGTAGAGAGGTGGCTGGCATCCATCAACATTATCTGGTGACTTTAGCCGGGAATGCGTGTGCATCTACGACCCGCGATTAGTGCCGAAGACCCCCATTAGGAAATTCAAATCAAAATTCGAGATTCAAGATTCAAGATTCGAGAAACAGTGTGTGTAATCAAGACCGCAAAGAAAACTGAAACTGGAAAAGCGGCGACGACTAGGGTACGGGCCAACTTGCAGCGGTTAGCCGGGGTTAGACGTGTTTCAAGCGCGGTGGCGTCAGGTGAATCCACCTGAATCCAAATCCGAGGTACCGGTGCGTTTTCAATACGCTTTTGAATTCCGAGTTGCTTGCTAGCTTCTTTTTTCGAGTGGCGGGCTACGCATACAAATTAGACCAACGCAGAGTGTCCATGTGTAATTAAAGCGACCCGATTCGCTGTAAGCCGCTCCAGCCGAAGTGTGGTCGAGTGCATCGGTCCGGCTTTCCGCCTCCAGATACCCGCGGAGGTGGTCAACAGCCAGTGGTCACTTCGCAGTGCTCCGCCGCTGAAATCAGTTGGCTTTCGGGCGTTATCGCGCGCAGATTTGCTTGGATTCAAACTGTTTACAGTCGAACCAAAGTACCGGATAGTGGTTATTTAATCTACACATGCGATTAGCCAACCCGCGTTGACAATTAGCCGGCCCAGATGCTGGAATGAAAGTGAAACTGGGGCCGAAAACCCAAACCGAACTGAAGCCAGTTGTTACATGATAAATGCTATGTGAATATGTCGTCATACAGAAACGTGATCCCCTGTGCTAATCAATTCAATTCATATTGAATCATCGAGTGTGTTGGCCAACAGCCATATTTGCATGGTTGAACTTGAAACTGATTACTGATTATGGAGTGCTGCTGCATTTGGGTGCAAACTGGAC
This sequence comes from Drosophila erecta, assembly GCF_003286155.1. NCBI lineage: Eukaryota > Metazoa > Arthropoda > Insecta > Diptera > Drosophilidae > Drosophila > Drosophila erecta. Next base: position 19,552,644 of record NW_020825200.1, read on the forward strand.
TTTAGCTCACTCAAAGCGCATTAATTACTATAAGGCAGCTTTTAACATCTCAAAATGACACTAATTAAAGCTTGGCATCGCAATATAAAATTTGATCTTTAACAAAACATAAAGCAAATAATTAAATTAATGTTGATAAACATAAAAAAGGCTTGCACCTGCACTTTCATTTTAAGCTAGAAATTTCGTTGAGTGTCACGACTATAATGTATCCATTACTCAGAGGCGGGATTCGACCGAATTCATTCTTTGTAGTTCCCGAGAATTATAATTCCAACTTATTGAAATATATATTTTTACAAGAGTAAATGATAAAACTGAAATTATAATGTTTGAAATTCATTTGTACGTATTTTTGCAAGCCAATGTTCGTTTGAAAGCATAGTTGTGCCAAAAAACAATACGGGAACCAAAAAAAAAAAAAATGACAACTAAATATAAATATTTTACTATTGCTACGAGAAATATTGAACTACTATTGTAATAATTAATTATTTGGCTAAAATGCTTAAATATTTTTTAACTTAAACTAAGTTGCGTGCTTAAAGCTTGTGGAAGTCAATGTGGAATTTGTAAAGGATTTCGCCAGCTGGTTATTTAATTGATTTTCCCACGAGGACAACTTGACAAATTGACATTGATTTTTAAGAGCCTTTTGTCGATTTGGTTTGCTTATTTAAGTTTGCATAGCCAATCCTCTAGCTAGGATAATTACCACTATCCAGTTGAAACTTACCACATTTCTTTCATTGGAGTCGCTGCAGATTTGGATTCATAAAAAGGGAATTTAAAAGCAAAAAAATCACTAAACTCACGATAATGTTTGACAATGCGATTAAACCTCATCCGGAGGCTAATGGAGTTCCATATAATGGTAAGCTAATGAAAGACTTACTTTTCGAAATGCCCGATTTGATAAAGTTTTCGTTAAAGCAGAAGGAGATCGCCCAATAACTACTGTCATTAATATTGGTAAGTCGAAGTGTTGTGTTTGTATGCCACAAAAGCTTTGCATACAAATTTTATGAAATGGAAGCAGAACTTACAGGGTGAAATCTGGTTTATTCAAAACAGTTTAAAACTAGACCAAGAAGTAATAGGTTTTTAAATAAAACCATAGTCAACACGAGATCAAAAAATGTATTACCACGTAACCCTATTGGATTATTACCCTAATGGCCGTGAGAACTTTTTTGGGACTGGAAGTAATATCATTTATTAGCTAATAACAACAAATCGTCAAACACACTTATTCCACCTCATGATGACTCTTTCTTATATTGTTTAATCGCAATCATTGTTATAAGCCAATTGTTTAATTGGAGTCACCGTTACTAAGCACTATTATCGGAAAAGACAGAAGTGCGATATATAAACAAATGTGTTCCGTTTAAAGTCGGGAAAGTAATATGTCGAACTAATAATATCACCATTGATAATAGCAGATTAGGCTGCAATAACGTTCAGAATGCTCAGAACTTGTGTTAACCGAGTCCATAACATACTGATTCGTTATCGGAGCGACACGCTTGACTTTCCCCCAGCCGAAATCCAGTGTCCGTACCAGTTCGTATATAGCATATGTACATTCTGAACGAAATACACATGCATTTAGGTCTGATAATGAATGCCAGCGCCCCTAGTCGAGTATATGTTCAGTTCGTGGACTAATAATCCACTCAGTGTTGGCCGGCATTTGCGTTGAAAAGGTGTGTTTTGTTCTCTGAGAGATTACAAAAGCTTATTTAAAAAGTGTTCTTCGGTAAGCTGTTATACTGGATTCGCTAATATGGCAACTCAGTTACGCCATTAAATGAACAACCAGTTGGTTTCGTCAATTGGTTTTTAGCGATCGAACGAGAATTGCTCTTCTAGTTGTGTTTGAAAAACTGTTACGTGTTTGCATAGTTTAAATTTCCCGCTATGGAAAGTTACAGGCCGAACGACATTAGCAAGCACTGGATTAGTCGCGACATGAACCCAGATTATCTTATCAACTATATCGCTTTCAAATAAAGCGAAAACTAAGATGTTAAAGCAAATAGGCTATAATTACTACTGTGACCTTTTAAAGAAGTCCTTAAAACTTTATTATTTAAGAAATTTTAGACTCTAGCTCGTCTTTTCTTCAGAGCCCGGTGGCACTTTTTAGCATCAAAGTCGATCCCCGGCGCGGTCACACTGGCAGTAAGTTTCGCATCCAGATCCGATCCAAAATCTCGAAATATACAAGTTTTGTTGTCGCGGTGAACGGTTGGTGAAGCGCGTGAACTGCATGCGTTTGACTCTTGTTTTTGCCTGTTGACGGTACCGAAAAGTACATATAATTTTAACAACAAACAGAAGACGGACGAGCAAAAAACGGTACATGAGAACGAAAGTGAAAGAGTGTCAGTGTTGTTTACATTTCTCTTGCCACCCGCTTACACCCCTTCCCTTTCTCCTGAAACGCAGAACCAGAATCAGAAACAGAAAGTCCAATTGGGATCTTCACATCACAACCGGAAAGGCAACAACAACCCGAGCAGCTCCAACCCGTATCCGAATCCGACAGAATGGCCAATTTCGACGATGTGAGTGTCCAAACAGGCAATTTACTGCAAGCGAGAGAAAAAGATGTGTAACGATTATTAACTTTAACTGACACACACATATGTTGTTAGATATATGTATGAACCTACACAGACGAACTCCGTGCACGTAACGAACATTAAGCGCCTTATTTTAGTTTGATTTGATTTTTATTTGAATTTTTGTTTCGCCGCTTCGTCGTTATCCTCCCGTCTGTATGCGTGTTGCATGTTGCTATTGCATATGTGAAATCCCAACTGCCTCCTACGAATAACCGTGACAACAACTACAACCACTGCAACAACGTTGGACGGACTGGAAACTCCAATTGGGATGGTCAACGAAAACAACAACCACGATCAGACGTTGCAACGCGCCCGCCTCGCCTTTTCCAGTGGAAAGACCAGGAACGTCAGCTTTCGGTGAGTTCACATTTATTTCGGTAGTTATTCGGTTTTGTCAGTTGATTTTCGCAAAGGCTCCTCGACTTCGGCATTTTGGGCAACAGATTGCGTTGGAACTGCCGCTTGAGTGGAGATTGTGTCATGTGTTTTGCTAGTTACAGTAGCCATTGGTTCGGAGGATCTGGAAAGTGGACGTGGGTTAACTTCCAACAGGCGGGTCTGGAATAAAAGGTGCCCTGGAAGTTGGTTGAAATTTTTGGTAGTCCTCATATCTTCATTTATTCGACTTTTGTTTTGAATTTCATTGATTTATGATTTAATTTTTTAAATTTATTTAACTAGATGCAGAGTTTTGTATAATTTGACATTTATTCGATTTCATTTGTATCTCTTGTTTAGCTCCAAGATGTATTTTAACTTGGTTAGACTTTTTTTAATCGCATCATTTGAATTTAATATTGGAAGGTATATTTTTATCACTTTTAGTCTCTTCTGATGGGCAGTACATTTAAATATTCGTTGGGAGTTAGGATGTCTCGAACTTAAAATTTCAGGTAAAACATGCCCACACAGAGCTTTTATGCGAAGTGATTTCCCAATCCGCTGGCCACTGTACCTCTGCTTACTTTTATGACTGGGAGCCATTACAATGCCATTGCGGCAGGGCAATCACCGAACTACATACAATCTCGGCTCAGGGGCATAATAATTTTTCATGGTTATTGTTCCATTTGGGCCAACGAAATGCGGAGATCTCAATCCGATCCCACCGACTTTCACACGCAATGGAAGCTTTGACCTTTGAGCCACACGCCCTCGAGCTTTCCACGCCGCTGTGATAAGAACTACAGATAGTGGAGCAGAGATGCTAAAGTCTAGTTGTATTCCGTTCCGATATGCATTAATGAGCCCGCGGCGGAACTTTGACTCCGCCAAGTGGTTGTACTTTGAATGCAATTAGACGGCGGCGGACGGAATTGTAACATGTAACCGGAATAATTGCCATTTCCACGTCCCAACCAACCAGCAGTCAGCTGCCAATGCGCACAAACTCGAACAGCAGACTCATACTCGTTTATGGATATGTTAATGTACAAAGAGGCCGAGGGAAATAGGAACAGAAACCGACGAAAACAGGCGATATACCCGCCGAGATCTCGGTATTTTGAGTGCGAAGTGTGAAACGGAAGTGCGGAAGAATCTCAGCCCAAGGCTGGTGGCTGCTAGCTGCTGGCGGTTTGGTTCCATGATCTTTCAAATAGATCCGGACAAACGAACACGTTCTATCGCTGTCTTCGCCTCCAGCGACTTCTACTCTCTGATTATATTTAAATACATTTGCCAAACACAGTTGAGCCTCCATACCCCGAACCACCGAAAATCGTACTACTTGTGCTTTGCCGACCGAAATGGTGGTTTGAATTTGATGTACAACTAATGGACTTTCATTGACTAAGTTCGATATATTGACTCAATTAAATCAATCATTTTAAGCTCCTTAGAAAGTTATTAAAAGAGACGACACATTAAAACGTAAATTTTCCACACAACTTCCATAAGCTATTACTTATCCCATATAGCAAAACGTTTAACAACATATTAATTTTAGAACGGGAATGCTAGTAACTCATACCTACTTGATATTAAAAGTCCAATGACTCTGGCCAATAAATCAGACTTTGCGATAATAAGCAAAGTAATGTAATGAAAGCTCTTTTTATTCCAAGTTCCCTGGGGTCAAACATATGCAGCAAACATAAGAGGTCTTTAAATTAGCGTAGCCAGGCTTTCAAAAGGTTTATTTTCGTCGCAAGATGTGGATTGTTTTAATTATCGCATATTTAGGTCATAGGCAAGCTGCCCTGTAGTTGGAAAACGAGACACTATATTGGACCCCGCGCGGCTAATTGCTTTATTTATATTCACGGCGATCGGCGATCGGCAATCGGCTCTCCGCATATGGCTTTATGATTGTCATGAGCAAATAAAATAATTCAATTGAATTGCAAGTGCACCCCGGGGGCTGTTCACCTACTGCTGCGGATCACCTTGACTTGCTCGCGCTCCTTCTCCTCCAGCTGGCATAGTCAGTGGTTCAGGTTCAAGTAGAGCACCGTAGCGGGTAGGCAAGCCGGTTTGCACGGTTCTAATCCCCGGAGCTGGAGCTGGAGATGAGTCATGCCAGTTGGAGCATCAGAATCGTGGAGCGTCTCATAACCAGCCGTATAGCTAGCATTGACCTTCCCCAAGCGCCTCTCGTGCATTGTGATTAGTATTGATTTTGTTTTGGTCTTTGTTTCGCGCTCCTACCGCGGAACTTGTCCCATCATCATCATCATTTGTCCATTAATTATTTCTCATTTTCGGATTTCGTTTTCCGCTCTTTTTCAGACGCAAGCAGCTGGAGAATCTGCTGCGTTGCTATGAGGAGCACGAGAACGAGATCATCAGCGCCTTGGAGGCGGATCTGCGGCGTCCCAAGCAGGAGAGTCTCATCGTGGAGACCGAGTTCATGAAGAACGACATCAAGCACATCCTATTCCACCTCGACGAGTGGGTGCAGTCGGAAAAGGTGACCCATAGCCCATACATTTCTGTGCAATATCTCTTTAATGCTTCGCTCTTTGGCTTCCTTGCTAGCCCTCCAAGTCGTTTGTAAACCTGATGGACGACGTCCAGATCTACAATGACCCCTTCGGAGTTGTCCTGGTAATCGGCGCCTGGAACTACCCACTGCAGCTGCTGCTCGTGCCCGTGGCTTCCGCCATCGCCGCCGGAAACTGTGTGGTGATCAAGCCCAGCGAGATTGCCGCCAACTGCGCCAAGTTCATTGCCGATGTCATTCCAAAATATTTGGATAATGTGAGTCTTGCCTCTGAACCATCTGATGAAATCAGCTGAGCTTCAAGCACCGCATCGTTTCGACATAAACTGGGGTCGCATATTAACCTGTTTCTACGGAATTCTATAAAATTCGCATTTAGCCTAGAACTTGTAGAAACTTTAGCTGTGACCGGAACGCACGGAATGGAAATATTTTGGGTCGGGGGGTTTTATAATTGGTTTTAAAATATCACAAGATGTATTTAGTTTCATTTTAGAATGTGTATGTGTGTAGAGTTCGCAAAGTTAAATTATCCATCGACCACTGCATGATTTTCCTTTCTCCAGGATTGCTATCCAGTTGTCTGCGGTGGACCCAGCGAAACCGCGGAGCTGCTCAACCAGCGTTTCGACTACATCTTTTACACAGGCTCCACACGAGTAGGCAAAATTATCCACGCTGCGGCCAACAAGCACTTGACCCCCACCACCTTGGAGCTGGGTGGCAAAAGGTGAGCTCGCTTTGGTCCCCACTAATCGGAGTTAACTAACTGGCCGGATGTGATATTTTCAGCCCCTGCTACATTGACAAATCTGTGGAGCTGCGCACTGCAGTCAAGCGCATCCTGTGGGGCAAGCTGATTAACTGTGGACAGACCTGCATCGCTCCGGACTACATCCTCTGCTCCAAGGAGGTGCAGGAGAAGTTCATCGTGGAGGCCAAGGACGTGCTGAAGGAGTGGTACGGCGAGAATATCCAAAGCAGTCCCGATCTTAGCCGTGTGATCAACGCCAACAACTTCCAGTGCGTTACTTAAATCATTCGACAGTGAAATGTTGGTGCTTATGTGTTCCATTTCAGGCGCCTTCTTGGCCTAATGAAGTCCGGCCGCGTGGCCGTTGGTGGTAACTACGATGCCAGCGAGCGTTACATCGAACCCACCATCTTGGTGGACGTGAAGGAAAGCGATCCCATAATGGAGGAGGAGATCTTCGGCCCCATCTTGCCCATCTTCAATGTGGAGAGTGCCTACGACGCCATCAAGTTCATCAATGCCAGGTATGCCAGTCCGTGGCCCAATCAAAGCCCAAGATGTTCCTTGTCGTTGCCCCTTTACCATTTACTCACCATTTACACACGAAAACAACCTACAACAACCAATGTCCGATTCGCAATGTTTTTCTCATAGAGAGAGTCCACTTGTCCTGTATATTTTCACATCGGAAACAGAGGTTCAGAATCTGTTCATAAACGGCACCCAGTCGGGCGGACTGTGCGTGAACGACACGATAATGCACTACGCCGGTAAGACAGTCACCCAGTCAACCCTAAAGTCGATCCAATCGAGATGCTAATGGATGTGGATTATGATAATAAATGCGGCTACTCGGCGTGTAGTCCGTTGCTTGCTTCTCTACTCCTCTACGGTTTTGGTTTCACCCAATCTCCCGACCTCCAATTCCCCCGGCTGAACCTGTTTCTGATAGCTTGCTAAGTGCTCTGCACACCTGTAATTTATAAAGCCTTGTTTGGTGACGGTGATTCTAATGATTCCTGTACAGCTCCATGTAGTAGACGATTTGAGATATCCAGTCGAGCGGATTTAAGTAGCTACACCTCCAACACTAGTCATTGCTCATGCATTTGTATATGTATATGTTATTGATGTTTGCAGATCTGTTTGCATATCTATTGGTTGAAGCTGTATCTTAGAAGTTCGAAATTATATCGCACAGATCTGCAAATGCTCGCATGTTTGTCTTTACTGTGTTACCTTTGTTCCTTCGAAGCCCTCAACGATGCCCGAGGAACTTCAGCTATGTCGTACTTAATCTGATTATCCGTTCTCCCCACTCCCCGTAATTAGAGAAAAGCCACTTGTAATTTACGTGTTCTCCAACTCGAATAAGCTAGTTAAGGAGTTCAGGCGCAACACCACTAGCGGCGGATTCTGCAGCAACGAAACCATAATGCACTGTGGAGGTATTTCGCTATGATAATGTATATACCTAGATTTAGTCAGACATCGCAATGAGTCTTGTGTCACGCACCCGAATTCGAAGTTAAACTCTATTTACACAAATCTTAAGTAGCCGGCTTAGTGCACTCCAGCAATCCGATTTGAAATTCAAATTCCAGGGATTTTAGGCACTTGACCACATCGAGAATCCGCATGAACACAGCTGAATACGTAAAACAAATGCTTTCGAGCGCTCAAAACTATGCACATTGTTTTAAATTTTAATTTGGCGGACTGTTGGAATTCACATGTACATACATATGTATTATTGGCTTTGAGAAATTATGTTTACTACTTAAGCGCTTGGTTAAGTATTGCAAAATTAAATTAATATTAAGAGGGTTTTAACATTGCTGGTGATAGCTGTAGAAAATAATCCAGGGTGTTGCTTAACCATAAGTAACTTATTTCGACTTAATGTTGCTTTTACAATCAAATGAGTTTGCTTGTTATTTGCAAAACTGAAAGCTGTTTTTGCTAACTCATTAACCATTTTGCAAATAACAAATTATTCTTGGTGGTTGGCAAGTTTCATTTATTATTCCCCTGTTTCGCAGTTGATGTGCTGCCTTTCGGAGGCGTTGGCATGAGTGGAATGGGCAGCTATCACGGAAAGTATGGCTTCGAGACCTTCACGCACAAAAAATCTTGCCTGGGCAAGGATTTGTCCGCGTTCGGCGAGAAGTTGGCATCGTAAGTAATCAGGTTCCTCAATGGATTTGAGTGATTCATGGTTGTATCCCCCTGCAGAGCTCGATACCCACCCTACTCGGATCGCAAGGGATCGCTGCTCTCCTTCTTGCTGCGCAAGCGCCGTCCGCTGCCTAACCTGCATCTGAGCCACGTGCTGGCCATCGGACTGGGAGTCGGATTGACGGTGCTGGCCAACTACTACCTACAGGTAAGGAAGGTATAGCAAGCCGCCCGCTATCGCTCCGTTGTGCCCATTAAAATGAGAATTTTTTCCATGCATCCACGACACTGAGAAACACACGCAACACACGACACTATCACTCTCCACGCATCACTCCTAAAATACACATTTCCCGCCGTTTGTCCACAATTGCAGGGCAAGTTGCTGTCGAAGTAGAAACAATGATGGAGCCGAAGCTTTGTGAGCCTGCGCCAGAGTACCCCAACCATTTATTATTGAAATTGTGTGCAATAAATGTTTAGGCGTAGCACAAGATTCTTGGGCATGCACTTTACTAACTTCATTGCACATTCAGACAACTCACCTAACTTAAACTGGGCCATCTGGTGTTATAATGGGAGCAATTTACACAACAACATGAAATTATATTTTAAAATCGTCGAAAAACGCCTGCAATTTTGTACTTTCAGAAAAGCTCAACTGATTAAGGGCCCAAGAACTTTTTTCTTTTTATACGCATATCGGTGGGTGATGTGAAGCTTTGGATACTTCGTTATACATGTAGTTATTGTTATTTAGTTGCTATTTAATACAAATGTGAATGCTGTAATGTAATGTACGACAAATAAACAGTCAAAAATGACCAATTGATTTTTGAGTTTGAATTGTGGGAAATGGTGTGACCAGCGCTGACGAAAAGGCTTGCTTACCAACACTATTGGCAGCTTTAAAAATTCTCGACGTGGGTACACACTGCCAAACACAGTTAACTTCTCGTGGTCACACTGGTGTACGATTTTTTGTCAATCATTTGCTGCTGAAAATATATTAAAAACACGGGTAAAATGGCCGCGCGCGGCGATTTGATTGCACAATTCATAGAGATAACCGGAACCGACGAGAATGTGGCCAGGTTCTACCTGTCCAGCTGCGACTGGGACATCGAGGTGAGCTTTCGCCCAACCGGCGACAACAATGATGCAGCAAATGCACAAAGTACTAATGCATCCAAAAATTGTGTGAATGGTGCGGCTCCAGCACGCTCTGGGGAACTACTGGAGCACCCAGGCGGACTTGCCGGTTCCGGTGCCGTCGATGAGCCACGCAGACAACCCCAAACCAAAGCCGACTTCGAGCAGTGGAGCAAGTGCATCGGCATCCGCTGCTGGAGCCACCAAAAGTGTGGACGCAGCCGCCGCATCCTCGACGGCTTCGGTGGACATCGCACCAGCTGCGTCTAAGGCCAAGCCAAAGTGAGCGATAAAAGCTGTCAAGCTTGGACACACAATTGTAACTCAAATTTCTCTCCAGATTCGCCACCCTAAGCGACATGTCGAAAGAGTCATCTAGCGACGAAGACCAGCAGGCCTTCTATGCTGGCGGCTCAGATCGCTCCGGTCAACAAGTCCTTGGCCCGCCCAAGCGTAAGAACTTCCGGGAGCAGCTCACCGACATGATGCGTTCTGCGCAGGAGCAAAACATCGCAGAGGTGGGGCCCTCCACCAGCAGCGGCAGTGCCAGCGGCGGATCTGGTGGTGCCGTCTGGGGGCAGGGCATGCGGCTGGGCATGACCGATAATGATCACACAGCTGTGGGCACCAATAAACCGGCTTCGACCAACGAAAACAAGCCGGTGGTGGTTCTAAAGCTCTGGAGCCAGGGCTTCTCCATCGATGGCGGTGAGCTGCGTCACTATGACGATCCGCAGAACAAGGAATTCCTAGAGACTGTCATGCGCGGGTAAGTGGCACTAATTCCCATTGTTAATATGCTAGCAAGGAGCGTATGTGCATTCACTAAATAAGTTTATGTAAAGTGTTCTTTGTATGCAAGTATTTTTAGGATATAAATGCTTATAAATGAGCTTTGTAAAGCTATCTTCAAACCAATAATAGAATGTACACTATTCCAGAGAAATACCGCAAGAGCTACTGGAAATGGGCCGCATGGTCAATGTGGATGTAGAGGACCACCGACAAGAGGACTTTAAACGCCAGCCAGCTCCGCAGACATTCAAGGGATCGGGGCAGAAGCTGGGCAGTCCCGTAGCCAATGTGGTCACGGAAGCGCCAACAGTTGCAGTGGCATTGTCGCCCGGCGAAGCAGCCAACCAGGAGGCTAGCGCCCGGGATGCCATTAACTTAAATTCCGATGCACCGTCGACTACGCTGCAGATTCGTCTGGCCGACGGTTCGCGTCTAGCTGCGCAGTTTAATCTTTCGCATACCGTCTCCGACATACGTCGCTTCATACAAACGTAAGTCGCCGATTTTAGAGATCCATCGAAGTGATTAACTTATGTAATTTACGATTCACAGGGCACGCCCTCAGTACTCAACTAGTAACTTCATCCTGGTGTCCTCGTTCCCCACTCGCGAGCTGAGCGACGACAATTCCACCATCGAGAAGGCTGGCCTCAAGAACGCGGCTCTCATGCAGCGCCTAAAGTAACTATAAGTCAAGTACGCGTATCTGCGCTCCCAGCGAGGGGAGCAACAACCTATGAAATAAAACTGGATTTGGTGAAGTCGGGAAACCTATTCGGGCCGATCCGATGTCTATAATTGTCTACGATATATACAATATACCAATGTTGTGTGCTTACTTGTATTCACTTTATGGCAGTCAAGTAATCTCTCAAAACTACATATAAATCTCAACCTTAACATATAAGTGGCCAGTTCCTAGATGAGTAGCTCCACCTCGTTGCGAAGCACGTTGATGTGCTTCATAAAGTCCTCGCGCACCGCGTTTCGCCAGTCGTGCAGGCCATCGCTGCCCACATGGTCGCAGTCCACGTAGCGGTGCACGAATCCGGTTGATAACGATAGTTCCACATCGGATGTGCTGGCCAAGAGCTGCGCAGGCGGCAGCTCCAGGCGGTTCAGCAATGTTTTGAACTCAGATCTTCGCTCCGGGTCGTACTGAACGTTGTCGGGTAGAAGTTTCTTCCGGTCATCGAAGCACACGGACATGGTGGCCAGTTCAAAGCGCGTGATTTCGGACGAGAAATGTCGCAGCTGCTGCTGGAGCGATCCCTTCGCCTGAGCCCCAGAGAATTTGGTGTTTGGAAAGAACAGCTCGTTGGGGCGGAGTAGAAGGGTGAAGCTGGCGTGGTTCACATTTCGCAGCAAGCAGTCCGTGAGTAATAATTGATGGATCCGTGAACGTGTGCCGTTGGTCTGCTGGAATGGAAAATTAAACGGCAGCCCGTAGAGATGAATGTTGATGCGCTCCAACAGATGAATCACTTCCTCAGGCAGTTCGTCGTGGTTGTAGACCAAAAAATTCTCGATTCCCATGGCCTGGTGGAACAGGAAGAACTGCAGCACAGCATTTTCAGTCCGTGCGAACTTGGAGGTCATGTTGAAGCCAACAAGATCCACGCAAATTGTGGCTGGTAGGCGGGGCGCTACAGCTACCACTTTGCCATCGCCCTTCTTGCCCGCTGGCTTAAGGTTTCGCAGACGCAGCTTCACTGGACTCCTGGTGGTTGTTATGTCCGTAAAGGAGACACTACCGGGCAGACCGAAATCTCGGCTCACCTGACAAAAGAAGTGATAGCTGGTAAAGTTGGAAGATTTGTCATCTACCAGGCTCTCAATAGAGTCCCTCTGAAAACGAAACTTTCCCTGCACACTGCGTCCGCTCAGAAGGTCCAGGCTGCACCGGAAGTCCACCACTGCTCCCTTTTTCCCGACAACCAGGACGTGTGCTTCGCCGCCGGCCACCAGTTCGTTGCGGATCCAGAAGGCGGAGTAGGCATGGAAGGAGTCTCCGATCACCTGCCACACGGGCAGAGGGCGCCACAGCACTTGTGTTCCGTCCTCCTTGGTGCCGTTCTCCAGGCGCCGGAGAACAGCGGCATCGTTGCGTCCGAAGAAGTTCACGTACTTGATCACGTACTTGAGGCGATTGTTCTCGGTCTTGTACATCAGAAGGATGGTCACGCTGATGCAGGAGATGAGCAACAGCAATAACTGCTGGTATTTCCGCATCCTAGTCAGTTTCAACTTGCAAGTTAAACAAAAACAATTAACAATACACTCCCTACATTGATCCCGCCAGCAACAGCTGATTTTCAGGGCTGCCAGGTGCCCAAATTATGTTCAGAATGTTTGGCGGTGAATTTAAAAATCCGTTTTGAGCTGAGCTGCTTCGAAATTCGTTATGCGAGTTTGGTCCACCTGTGATAGTGATAAATAAGAAATAAAGTAGTTGCTGGACCAATCAGTCTTAGATGTTAGATTAGACACCTTAGTTACCTTTCTGCGGGCAATGTTTTTATTTCTTATACAAATAAGCAACAAGGTTGTGGGAGCTCGAATTTTTAAATGACCCGCCCAATAGAGCTGCCCCCTTTTATATATCTAGCGGGCGTTGCCACATGCCAGCAGCTCGGTTTTGTTGATTGTTGTGTTGAGCCGGAGCAAAAAAGAATCACCGATAAAAGGAGAGAACTGCGGAATCCCGAAATCCCCGTCCTGAGGCGCAATTTCCCCCAGCAAGGACATGGCCAGCAGCAAGGAGTTGTGCTCCATCAGGGAGTGGGCGCCGCTCACGGAGGTCATTGAGCGCATTCCGGCGCATCTGCAGCGCGGCTTCTTTCCTTCGAATCTCAATCTTACCTGTGTGGACGCCACCGAGGAGTTCCTGGCCATGGGCAGCGACGCGGGCATCGTGTTCTGGTACAATCGCTACACGGGCAAGATGCAGAAGCTAAAGGCAGAGGTATGTGATGACTCATTCTCGTTCCCCGGGCGTGCGTGTGGTTCCCCCATTAACTCAACGTCCCCTTCCCTTTCTAGGTGGCCACTCGGATTTCGTGCGTAAGGGTTGTCAACTCTGTGGAGTACATGGTTGCGGCTGGGTGCGTTAACGGGCAGGTGAGCATCTTCCAGATACAGAAGGAGCTCCCACGGGACCTCGACTTGGTGGCTCCTTGCACCAAGAGTCGGCCCATCGAGCGGTACACTATCCGGGATCTGCACAAGTGCGTGGTGAGCAGCTGCGAGTGGTCCAAAAATGGGATGAAGCTCTACTCCGGAGATCGCCAGGGAGTGGTGGTGCTCACGGAATTCGATTACCAGGCGGTAAGAACCAATCATATAAGAATATGTATATTTAAATCAATCAATCGCGTATTGTAACCGTTGAACAGCACCTCAGCAAATCGGTGGAGATCCTGAGCGAGGCATACGAGATCGTACAGCTTAGCGTGCGGCAGAGCCACCTACTGGTGGCCACCCTCTACCGTTGCATCGTATGCCAGCTAGACGTGAAAACCTCGCAGTGGAACATCACCCAGGTGGGAAAGAAGGATCGCAAGCAGCTCATCGACTGTGGGGCAATCTTTCTGAAGAAACAAGAATTAAATAAGCCGCAACTAGTCTGCGGACGTCCTGGCCTGCGCTTCTGGGTGGCAGACACCGCTGGAAACGTGTCCAAAACAGTCCTATTCAGAGATGCCGTTCTGCGCAGTCCAACCTGGGAAATACCTATTCTAAACCCCAAGCAGCGCAGTGAACCGTCCAGTACCCACAACACGACTGCATCCACATCTTCAACTAGGTCTTCTGGACTAGGAGATGGTGATGTGGGCTATGTGGCCAGCAGCAACTTTCGGCAGCTATACCTGTACGATGGCCACGACTCACTACTGGTAACTCATGACGATGCCACCTTGTACATACTCAACTTGGATCGACTCAAAGTAGAAGCCGTGGCTCGAGGATTCCGAAAGATCCTTGATTTCTGCGTCTGTGGCAAAGAAATCTTCGTGCTGGAGGGCGATCGCACATTGCTGCGTCTAGCTCCTTTGCCAGAACCACCAAACAAGACGGCCAAAGTTATCTTCAATCCCCTTATGCCGCCTCCAGTTCCGGTTCTAGGCTCCCACCTATCGCGACTGGAGTCGCCGATGGAGCTTCAGCCAGAACATGTGCTTCAAAACGCAGAGGAGTGTTTTGAGCTCTCACCTGTGGAGCAACTGAACCTGAATGTGCCCATTGAAATAGCTGTGGAGTCGCCACTGGCTCAACAAAGTCGCCGCGAGGAAATCTTCCGCCGCATCGGAGAAATGGATTTCGAGCAGTCCATTGTCCACACCACCCGCAAGACATCCGTGGGCAAACCGCCAGAGGTCAGTGGTTTGGGAATTGTTGAGATTGGCCATGAGACCCATGAGCTTCGGCTGCCTCTTACCAATGCCGCCACTCTAATGGAGGCCAGCTACTGCCAAATGGAAAAGTAACTCATATATTTACCCTTCCTATTCGATATTAACATTGTTTCCCTCAGCAATGGTCTGGCCTCTCCACTGGACATGAAGGCAGCCTTCCTTCAGCATCTGCCCGATGCGCTAAGTCCCACCACCTTGCAGAAGACCGTCGCGGAAAAGGCCAAGACACTGGCCGCCGAGCTGGATCTGCCCGAGGTACATCTGGCTCCGTTGTCCCAGGAGGAGCTCCATGCTGTCCATGTGCAGACTCCCCAACTAAGCGATCCGCTGATCAGGTGCTACCCCGCGCACCTGGAGGAGGCCAGTGTCCAAACAAGTTCGCGGGAAAAGCCGATCAACCCAGCAGATGAATATCATGTAGGTGAGCCCGTGGACGGGATACGGTCATTTGGCGTCTCCAAGCGTAAAATGGCTCCGCTTAAGTTCGTCATAAGTCAGCCGAAGCCGACTCTGAAGTTGGAAGAGAACAGGGAAGAGGAGGAGTACACCAGTTTCCTACCCGACTTTAGGCGAGCTGGCGATCCGCTGTGCAAGGAAACACCAGCCACCAGTGATTCAAACACCTCCAGCGAGTGGGAGTTTTTGGACAACTAGTTCAGTATTAGAAATAAGTGCATACTCATTAGATTCCATTTGCATTATCGCACTTTATTCTCTTTGTTTCTGTTTGCAAAAGTGTTGTGCTTATCAGATTGTGATCACAGTGATTTAGTTACTCTTTTTAGTGAAATTTACATAAATGTACATAGTGTTAGACGTATACTGACCCCGCCCAGTATCTATATTTCAAGTTCGAAGCAACAAAACCATTCTTTAAAATTTGCTGATCCAAAAAGTTGTATCGTATAGCACCTAAGCACCATTGTAAAATATTAGCCTTTATTTGATATCATTGTATCATTGCACCCTTGTTTAAGATATTCGAATACTTTAAGTATTCGCTACTTAGGTTCAAGGTCGCTTTACATACATAAAATACATTTATTTGATACAAGTGCAAACATTTCGTCCAAAGGGTGTCCCCCAGCAGGAAATGGATACGGACTGATACCGCGACTTGGTCGTTGTTTTTTTTTCTGGAACTACGTGTCAGACTTGGGCCGGCGATAGAGTTGCATGTGAGGGAAACGCGACGCCCACTGCAGCATGTGCCCGGTCTGCTGATTGCTCCGGCGGAGCAATTCGGTATAGAACCTTCTTGATCTGCAGTGTAAACGGACCGGCCCACTGCATTGATTGATCAACAAATAGCAATCCGAGCTCCCTTCGCTCTCAATTGGCTGCAATAATGGAAAGTTTTAAGAAGTTTTGTTTACATCTGGCTTCCAGAAGATTCGACAATTTGACAAAGCCTTCTGCCTGCTCTCACTCTTTAGTGCGGGAAGACTGCTAAATGATACTCGAGAACTGAAAATTCTACTGGGATTTTTAAAATTTCTTATAAACTTGATATACTAAAGGCAAAGTAGTCTTATGATAACAATGATGTAAGGAACTGATTGAAGTTGAGTCCATTGCGATAAATTGGGCGAAACTCAAGACTCTAAGGAAGCTTTTAGGCCCGCTGGATACATTTCAGGCTCGTACCACAACAACATCGTCTATGCATATAAAATAAAATAATAGAGGGAACGCTGTAGTCGAGTTTCTCGACTATCACATAGCTTTTACTCAGCTAGTGGAAGTGCGAGGGGGAAGTTCCAGAATCCTTTTGGTATATCGATAAAAAACGGACAGTTAAATAAAGTCAAAGATTCGTTTCAAAAATTTTCAAAACTTTGGCAAACTTTGCAGCGTGGGCGGCACTATCTCAACTTTCTATAGTAGCTTCCATAGTTCAGGAGATCCCAGCTTTCATACGCACATGGCCAGATTGACTCCGCTAGCGATTCCTGATTAAGAATATAAATATTTTATGGCATTCACTTTATTCTACACTTTTAATTCCGATGTTTCTGCTGCTATGCTTGGATATAATTAAGATTAAAAGAACACTTCGACTCTTAAAAAGTATCAAATATGCTCTAGAATTGAATTTTTGTAAAAAGAGCGGAAATTATTTTGGATTTCAAAAATGGAAAGTGAAGCATCTTACTCTTTGGTATTGTCACTTGTTTGCGTACCACTTTTGTTGTAAATTAAAGTACCCCATGATTACTTCCACGAAATCTATGAGATTTTACTATAAATCATTACAAGTCGTTTGAGAATATGTGGCAAGGGGGAAATTCCATGATTGAACCATTCAAACTCAATTGAGCACCCAATAAATTATGGAAATAGGTGTACTAGATCTCCGGCTGGAAAAGAGGCGGGAAGAAGGACTCCGTGATGCCCATTGAGAAATCCCACGCTTGCCGGAAAGTTTCCGATATCATCTGGTTCCCTTAAGTGCGCCGCAGAGCGTTGTGGAGAGTACATGCACATACATATGTACATATCGTATATGAGTCGGAAGATTCGAACCGCTTAGAGCTTTTGCAACGGCACCCACAAAACGCGAGCAGTGAAAATAATAGTGAGTAACGAAACGTCAGCGAGTCCATAAAAGCGGCCCGATTTCCACTCAACCGAGTCATTCGCCGCGAACTTTTGCCTCGACCGCATCGCAGTCTCCTCTGCAGAACCAAGAAAATCCAGAAGCAAGCACTTTGAAGCGCGCTAATTGACAAGACGAGAGTGTTAGCAAAAACATCCCAGCATGAAGCCCACCAACTACTCAACTCTGGAAGTAATCTCGCCGAAAGTGCAGGTGGACGATGAGTTCATCACCACCGACTACGATTACCAGACCTCCCATGTGAAGCGCACCGCCGATGGACAGCTCCAGGTAGGTCCAATCAAGGGATTGCTTCCCAAGCCATGGGCAACAGTTGCTTGGGAGCATCATTCACTTGAATGATATTGCTACTGAATGTGGTGCGAACAGCCATTTTCCGGCTGACCTTCACATTGAACTTTTCCAACGGCGGGATGGATAAGCTCTCCGCTGAAATGCGCACTCGCCTGCACTCGGAGAAAAATATTCCTGACCTGGATGATGGAAAACAGAATTCGAGTGGTTGATACTCTGTCGGGTAGCAAGCCAATCTGTGGCCAATCGAATTCAATTTTCCAAAACTAAATTTTTATATAAATTAAAAACAAGAAATGCTGAAAGCATCAACTTAATGAAATTTATCAAAAAACAAGAAATGCTGAAAGCATCAACCTAATGAAATTTATCAAAAACGCCATAAAAAATATGAAATTCGTACAGTTAAATTCAACTATTTTGTTTATTATCCATCAAGGCAAAATCAGTTCCAAGTCTTAACCTACCTTTTAGGCTAGTTTTTATAAAGAATTGAGTGTTAAGTAAAAAGTTGAGCAGCAAAGCCACTTGCTGCCCATATAAGCGTATTAAAAACTACTTTTCTCTGCGTGTGGGCAGTGAAGCTTTCCATTATCCAGCGAAGGACCGAGCTGTGCCGAATTCTCGGAGTCCATAGGGAGCACTCCCCGAATCGCAGAAAATGCGATAAGGGCGGCCTCCTATCCACTCGCACCCACAGGCGAGGCATTACAGTTACAATAACTTATTGATTGCTCGGCGGAACAGCTGACGACAAATACGGCCGATATCTCGTCACTATTCCGGACAGTGGGTGGCGTGATTCTGTGCGCAGGCGCCTTTTCGGCCGCTCAAATGGCACCTAAACAAATAGGGATGGCTGGTGCACCCGAAGCGAAACCCAATAGCCCATTTTTCCGAGTGATTGCGGTCGCGGAACGTGCCTTGTTTACACCGCCTCCATTCGTCACCACGGACACTTGCTGCGCCTCAAGGTCACTGCCAGGCAATGCCCGCGAAGAGAGCCGCCAAGAGAGAGCGCCTCCCAGTGGTGACTTCGCCGGCCGGCATATGGACATCTTGCTATCGGACTTTGGACCAACACGTTCCCAAACGATTATTGCAATCATCATTCTTAGAACTTCTTCATCAGCTCATACTATATGGCACATGTATTTGTGGTTCAAATCAAAAGCGCGTTGACTCGCGGAATCAGAAATCGAGCAAGATCTGCCCAAATCAACAACAGCCAAGTGCTGTTATACGACCGTGCGATACCTCTTAGTGGAAATATTGCGCCCGTCACAAGATATGCATGTATCAGTTATCCAAATATCACATTCAAATTGATATTTAACTACATATTGAAGATATTGAAGATTCATTGCAGCTTTACATTTCACTGAAGAGT
Organism: Drosophila erecta; assembly: GCF_003286155.1. NCBI lineage: Eukaryota > Metazoa > Arthropoda > Insecta > Diptera > Drosophilidae > Drosophila > Drosophila erecta. The sequence goes on from NW_020825200.1 coordinate 19,571,822, forward strand.
TTAGTACTTCACATGCAGTCATCACTTAATCATATTGTGAAATTTTTCCTTGGTCATAAAGATGGGTGTCGAGATCACCCAGCCGCAGATATCCCCGTTTTCATAATGAAGAAGGGGCGGACTTCAGGTTTGTTTCGCAGAAATCGCGTGATCATAATTTATGCGGCTACCTGACTTGGGTGGGAAATGTGGAATACCGATAAGGTGGCCGGACCTATAATAAGACCAAACGGGTTGTGCCATTCCTGGTGCTTATCGGCTCTAATCTCTGACCGATCTTGCAGGTGCACCCCCAGACGACGGCGCTGAAGATCCGAACGGGTCGTCATGTGCCCAAGCTGGGCGTAATGCTGGTGGGATGGGGTGGCAACAACGGATCCACGCTGACCGCCGCCCTGGAGGCCAATCGCCGCCAGCTGAAGTGGCGCAAGCGGACGGGCGTTCAGGCTGCCAACTGGTATGGCTCCATCACCCAGGCTTCCACCGTGTTCATTGGATCCGACGAGGCCGGCGGCGATGTGTACGTGCCGATGAAGGAGCTGTTGCCCATGGTGGAGCCCGACAACATTGTCGTGGATGGCTGGGACATCAGTGGCCTCCACTTGGGCGACGCCATGCGCAGGGCCGAGGTCCTGGACGTGGCTCTGCAAGATCAGATCTACGATCAGCTGGCTCAGTTGCGCCCACGTCCCTCCATATACGACCCGGACTTCATCGCGGCCAACCAGTCGGATCGGGCTGACAACGTGATCCGTGGGACTCGGCTGGAGCAGTACGAGCAGATCCGCAAGGACATCCGTGACTTCCGCGAGCGCAGTGGCGTCGATTCGGTCATCGTCCTTTGGACCGCCAACACGGAGCGCTTCGCGGAGGTTCAGCCTGGTCTGAACAACACCAGTCAGGAGCTCATCGCCTCCCTGAAGGCCAACCACGCGGAGGTTTCACCCTCCACCATCTTCGCAATGGCCAGCATCGCCGAGGGGGTAAGTTGTTCTCCTCCATTCTACTGATTAATATTAATAATTACCGAACCAACCATGTATGCTGCTCCAATCCGACAGTGCACCTACATCAACGGATCGCCGCAGAACACCTTTGTGCCCGGACTGATCCAGCTGGCCGAGGAGAAGAATGTCTTCATTGCCGGCGATGACTTCAAATCCGGCCAGACCAAGATCAAGAGTGTGCTGGTTGATTTCTTGGTGGGAGCTGGCATCAAGCCGGTGTCCATTGCCAGTTACAACCATCTGGGCAACAACGACGGCAAGAACTTGTCCGCTCCCCAGCAGTTCCGCTCCAAGGAGGTAGGAGTCCAGCCTGTTACCAGGATTCTTGGCTCTTATTAATACCGCTCCTCCGGCAGATTTCCAAGAGCAACGTGGTGGACGACATGGTTGCCTCCAACAGGTTGTTGTACGGACCCGATGAGCACCCCGACCACGTCGTAGTTATCAAGTATGTGCCCTACGTGGGCGACAGCAAGCGGGCCATGGATGAGTACACATCGGAGATCATGATGGGCGGCCACAATACCCTGGTGATCCACAACACCTGCGAGGACTCGCTGCTGGCCACCCCTCTGATTCTGGACCTGGTAATCCTCGGCGAACTGAGCACTCGCATCCAACTGCGTAGTGCGGAGAGGGAATCCGCCCCGTGGGTGCCCTTTAAGCCAGTCCTTTCCCTGCTGAGCTATCTGTGCAAGGCGCCTCTAGTGCCCCACGGCTCCCAGGTGGTAAACTCGCTCTTCCGCCAGCGCGCCGCCATCGAGAACATCCTGCGCGGCTGCATCGGTCTGCCACCCATCTCACACATGACCCTGGAGCAGCGGGTAAGCAGGGTCAAGCCAAATCAATCATTGGGGATCCCTAATATCCTTGATCCCTTCATATTCACAGTTCGACTTCTCCACCATCACAAACGGGCCACCTTTGAAGAGGGCCAAGGTCCTTGGTCAACCCTGCTCCGTGGAATCGGCCACCAATGGAAAGAAGCTCCATGCCAATGGAAACACCAATGGGTCCGCCAAGCTGGCTACCAACGGCAATGGTCACTGATGGGCGGACCCATTACTGATTTTCGATCGGAATATATAATTGGAATATATATGGTTTTAGTTGGATAAATTACTAAATAGACTTAAGCTACTATTACTAACTGAATCGTTTAAATATAACAAGCGTAATGGACTGTTGTCTGTATTCCACAAACCAAATATGTATATCTTATTGGGTGTCAACACTTGAGCACGATCATATCCGTTTAGATATCATTGATATCTAGGTTCCCTAGATATAGAACACAATGAAAGTTCCTATATTGAAATATTCAATAATATATACGTATATCTTCAAAGGTGCTTATTTCTCAAGAAATATTTGGTCAACATTTTTAAATAGGAGGGTGTAAATAAAATAAGTTACATTTCTTTTTTATTATAATATAATTATTTTTTTTATATTTATTCTAAAAATCTTATTTTATCATATTATAAGCTTGTAGTTAGTTAGTCCAAGTTAGATTTTTTGAACAAGAAAAAGAAAGAATTATTGCCATCTTTTAGGCGAAAATTTAAAGCAGTCCTGTTTTTTCTATTTGTGGAATATGTTGGAAATGGTTTGGAACTTCGGAAGCGCGTCTTAGCTTATGCGCTTTTCGCACTGTGACTTAGCTTATGTTAACATAACATAACATTTGAAAAATGTGTCGATGATTGAAGCTGAATGCTATATTACAAAATATTATACGAGAGAGGCCTATTTCAAAAAAGGTAAACGATCATTGAGGAAATAAGTACTAACCGATACCAGATATCTAAAGCTCTCGAGTGAAGAGTTCTTTCTTGTTTTACAATTATCGAATTGATATTAAAACTTATTTGAATTATTCGAACTCGCTATCCAACGACATTGTTGTCGTTCGCAATTATGAATGTATTACAAGAAACGGGTAAATAGTACACGGATATGAATAGTACAACCATTAATTTATAAGAAAGCTGCATCTACATATGTACATATATGGTTTAAGGTAAATACTCGAATTTCAACAAATGTCCAACAGAATAATTAAATCCGCAGAGCAGTATGCAAGGAAAATATTTTTTCTTTAGTTTATGTCTTTACAATGTTTCCATACATTGAGATAAGACTATTTTGAGATAGGTGTAAGCCCACAATAAAGATTTTTTTTACTATTTAATATGCTGTGATATCGAACTTTAAAAGATTCGTATCTTAGATATTGCAGGCCACGGAATGTTACACACAACACCAACTCAATCGATTTTAGCTAATAATACTACTTTAGGGTTTTAAGCTGCTTGCAAACTTACTCTTGAACTTCAACTAGCAGATACCCATTATTCGCACTTGCTGCGAGGAAGTTAGAGATACAGATGCAGTAATGCGTCGTTTTCCAAAGTTAAATAATTGCTAAAAACTTTTTAATTTTCCTTTTTTTTTTAAGAAATGTTTACTTATAGGAAAAGCGTACTACTACCATCTAGGCAACTTAATCTGAAAAATGAAATTTCACTTGTACGCCTAAGTCGTCTTGCTATTCTGGTTCTGCTATGCTGGGGAGTGAATCCAGTCTCTCCTGGTATTTTTTGGCCACCTCTTGGATTTTTATTCCTATATTGGGGACCTTGATATCACGTTCAATATCAGTGCTCCTTATATACCACGGAGCACCGGTGATTTTGCGTAGAGTTTTCGACTGTAGTACTCGTAATTTTTAGATGTAGGTATCCAATACTTGGATAGCACTTACAGATCCTAACTTTATTTTCCAGGGACAGCTTGTTTCTTGGTGCCATCAGCCAGGACAATAGTGCATTCTTGCAGTTGAATGCTTGCTGTACCGAGGTGAAATGCCTTCCAAAGGTTAATCTCTGTCTAGAATGACTGCAAGGTATTTGTAATGGGTCTTATGCTCTACAACTGTTCCATTAAGTGAGGCACTATGGCAGTTTTCAATCCGGTTCGCGAATGTAACATTTCCACATTTGTCTGCGTTAATGCCGATGTTCCAATTCGCAGCCCAGTTCTGAAATGCGTATAAGTATTGCTATAGTCCGCTAGTTGCTAAGTTAAGAGTTTCTACTTGTTAAGCATATGCTGCAATTAAAACCTTATTCCGAATACATCTGGCTAAACATCTGTATGAGTGGGCATATCTGCGGTGAAAATGGAATACAATGTAGGCCCCAGAACACTTCCTTGAGGAACGCCTGCCGCAATGCATTTAAGAGAAGACTTGCATCCATCAGTTGTCACGCAAAATGTGCGTTCCTGCAAGGAGCTTTTCCAAGTTGAAACAGCTGTGGTGTGAGAAGTTTAATTTTTCCAAGGGACGGAAGGAGGCTGATTGGTTTATAGAAGTCCACCTCAGTTGGTCGTTTTTCTGGATTGAGAACCATGATGATGCTGGCAGACTAATCAGAGTAATCCTCTAAGATTACTAAGATTACTAAGAACCGCAACATTCGAATGGTTCTGTTATCAAGAAGGTCCTCAGGGATTCTTTGGTTTTAATTTAGGGACAAGACACTGCAATTCTTCAAGATTGACTGGATCGACAGGAAGTTCCATTTGGCCATTTTGGCATTTCTAACGACACCGCGTTTCTCCAGGTTGCTAGCAAAAGCTTCTGCTTCCTGAAGAGTCCCTTTTAGAGGAATTTTTAGTATGCCCAGAAGAAGGACACGGACTGGACTCCTATGGCTTATTGTCCATCCTCTAACAGCTGTAGGTGTTCTACCCTCTACTGCTGAGCCTACTATTATATTATGCTGTCACACGTGATTAATATGGTTATGGGTGTCACATCGAAGAGTAATTAGTCCCTGCTTAAAGTAAGCTTATCGAAGTGACCCAGTGAAGTGAGTCAAATCAATCAATTCGCCTCCCATTCGACTTGGTGATATATTAGCTGTGAAGGCGATTGATGCACATGTGTATAATTATCTTTATTCTCCGATTATTCTTTATAGTCCCTGGCGATACACAATAACTAGTGACGGTGGAGCTTGGCTTACCACTTTAACGTCAAGTTGTTGGCACTGACTAACGGCTCTGGAGTTCATTTCCCTAAAGAAAACTGGCCACAACTTGCCACTGAATATAATTAATATAAACAATATATTATATCGCTTGATAACAAACTATGAGTATACTTTTACCCAGTGCAACTACTGCAAAACAGTTACAAGCTATAACTGGGTTAGCCCGCGGTTTTCTAAACCAAAGGGATGCCTTACAAATTCACCTTTGTTGCTTGAACTGAGCCATTGTGGCTTATCTAAACCTGTTAGTTAGGCTTTACTGTTACTCATTTAATCGACTTGATTACAAAACAAGAGAGAACGCTGTAGTCGAGTTCCTCGACTATCGGATACCCGTTACTGAGCTGGTGTGATTGCGAACGAGAAATTTCAACATTTTTTCGGCATATCGATAGAAATTTGCAAAACCAATCAAAAATAGCAATAATCCATTTTTTAAAAGTGAGGGCGTTGCAGGTTTTTAAGTTTTGTGGGCACTGGAGTAGGCGTGGCAAAATGTTTTTGGTATACTATTAGAAATGGGGCAGGCGAAAAAAAATGTAACCATTACTCAAAAGTATGGGCGCGACAGTTTTTGGCTGTTTGTGGGCGCTAGAGTGGGCGTGACAAGAAGATTTTTGGCGTGCCGAAGGAAATTGACAATTGACAAATAATAAAATGGAAGAAACATACTTCAAATTTCTCGGCGTGAACTTTTTGGTCTATGTCCCTGAAGTCATAATCGAAACTTTCAATTTTTATAGGTTCTGAGATTGAGGAATGTTAATTTTTTTATCAACCCGAAATATACAAGATTTGTATACAAGAATTTAAATCTTTAAAGAATTTTATCAAGTTGCCAAATGCCTCGTCATAAATGGGGCAGGCGAAAAAAAATGTAACCATTACTCAAAAGTATGGGCGTGGCAGTTTTTGGCTGTTTGTGGGCGCTAGAGTGGGCGTGACAAGAAGATTTTTGGCGTGCCGAAGGAAATTGACAATTGACAAATAATAAAATGGAAGAAACATACTTCAAATTTCTGGGCGTGAACTTTTTGGTCTATGTCCCTGAAGTCATAATCGAAACTTTCAATTTTTATAGGTTCTGAGATTGAGGAATGTTGATTTTTTTATCAACCCGAAATATACAAGATTTGTATACAAGAATTTAAATCTTTAAAGAATTTTATCAAGTTACCGACTGCCTCGTCATAAATTTAGTGATGAATTCTTTATGAATTAAATTAGTAACAAATATTTAAAATAAAGTGTATGCTTGGAAAAATGTATTTTAATAACTTTGTGTTTCATGGAAAAATGAACATACTTCAATTTAATCGCATGATTTTTTAAAGGAGAGGTTAGCCGCAAAATGGAGTGTTCATAACTCACAAAGGTATTGGAGCATATGTAATAATTAAAAATGTCACTCTTTTACTATGCTTAAGTTACAAAGAATCTTACAATTTATTAAATATACATTACAAGGCCAAATGCTATGGGCGTTCAAAAATTAAATTCAATTAATTTAAATTAAATTAAATTTAAAGGTTATATTTGTCTGAACCCTTTCCTGGGAAACTGAGCATCATAAGTTACCAATATGCGTTAATAAGGGACCATGTAGTAACAGCGTGTTATTTAGTGACTGGTGGCCATTGGTACTATACATCACAATGTTCAAGCGTGATTCATTTTCAATTGCCGAAATCAGAGCTCCGATCCGCGGTGACTCACCTAGAAACAACTTCCACCGTTTGTATAGGTATCCTGATAAGGTTACCAATAGTAACCCTCCGCTCGTTAATCGCAGTCGAGATCCACGTCAGGATCATTTAGTACAATTGGAACACGCCGCGATAGCGATCTTTAAGTGAATTGCAAGTCGGCTGATAAGAGTTCGGATGGTACCGCATACACCTTACCGGCAGTCCTCCGTCTTCGTGGAGAATTCGTCCGGACTTATCTTATCATCGGCACTGCGTGGTCCGCTTAGTCTGCGCCAGTGTCAGGAGCACCGATGGCTAGTGGTTAGGGCTAGAGGTGCTGGTAACTAGCGGCTAGAGCCCACAAGATAGCACTAGCAGCGCTGTCGGCGTCGCCGCCACGGATGTGCTGGGTGGGTCATAGCTCAGTCGTGAGTTGCGTTGCGTTGCGTGCGGTCCGAGGTTCCGCCGACAATTGGGAACGAGGTCTAGACCCTAGTGCTTTGTTTTTAGCAGTGCGAATTCGGTAAATAAATAATCCCGTGGTATTAAAGTATGAAACTATGCAAATTGCCTGGGTGCAAATAGCACTGCGAGTGGAAAGCAGCTTAGGCCATGAGTTAGGATAGCCAAATTATCTTCGATACTTTGTCATCACCTGCGATAAGATACCTTCGGACCCACCCTGCGATCCGCAGGTTTTTGTGGCACTGCTAACCCGGATAGATAAAGCTTTGGTTGCCACTATCACTCCCCGAGCAAACGCCATTAACCTCGTGTAAACAAGAGTGCTGGGCCTCGTTTGATGGCTCCGCCAATGGACAGACCATAGGTGTTGGAGGTCTTTGGGTAGACTTGAGGACGGATAGTGTCAGATAGACACTATTAATCAATGTGACGCAGCCCCAGCCCGGGCTGAGTCAGAGCACCTGCTCCATCCCCAAAATCCGACCCGATTGGGAACTTACCACTTGCCACTTTGACAAACGAGCCGTCTACTCCCACTGGTCCCAACCAAATCCCTGCGCTTACAGGCTTTCCTATCAGCATTGATAAGGGAAGCTATTGACGGAGCAACATCGTCCGTGGAATGGCGACGCTCAGTGCGGCGCGTAGGCAAAAGGCAAAGTCCCCGGGCCGTGAAGAATGGAAATGTTTGTGCGGATCCCATATGGGCACGCATCATCGGAAAGAAACATCTGGCGCACTTCGGGAATGCCAAGTTCACTTGAACCCCTGACGGCTAATGGGTGAAATGCCTCCAGTGCATTTCCAACATTGCTCTGCAGGCAGCAATTACGACCTGCAATTGATTTGGCCTAATCGCTGTAATTACATCTATTACCGAATCAATTAAACAAATGTTCTGCTAGCGTGGCGCTTCTTAAATCTTTCCCACACCCATCGGAAATCACATAATTTCAATGCCAGGACAGAATCCTTAATTTAGAAGCGAGTTCAAATAAAATCGCGATTCCTAAGGGTCAATCGAAAGTGGATAGCAGTTTAATGATAAGCAAGACTTTGACTTTAATGGATACCTTGGAATTCAGATAATAGGTGCAGATATTTTTACTCCAAGCATACATATTTGGCTTTCAATAGATTACGTTATCATAGTTCCATACTTTGCTTTGAAACTACAAAATGACATACATCAAATATATAGGAAATGCTTCATGAATTATAAAATAATATTATAAAATATTATAATTAAATATAGCTGTATATATGAGGGTTCTTTAAAGCACTTTTTGGGAATGATCCAGTTGATCTGTAATACCCCCAAAATTGACCCCCTCCCTAAGTAAAATAATAATGTGCATTATATATTTAATTGACCGTGTCTGGTACAATATGACATCATGCTGCTGCTGTGCACGCAAAGTAATTAATAAAAATAATCAGTGGATGTAATATGCTCGTAAAGGAACAACAAAGTCTTATCCGATTGTTTTTCGCATTGCAGTTGTCAAATTGATGCCCATCGAGATGGATATGCCAAAGGAAGCGGAGTCGGCAGACAAGTTCATAGTGAAGTATCGCCAGCAGTATTACGACTTGTCCAAGTTTATGCGCAAGCATCCGGGAGGCATAAACACACTCAAAGGTCTCAACAACGGGGACATGACAGCTCGCTTCCTGAAGGCGCCGCCACATTCGGATGCGGCCATGTACTTGATGAGGGAGTACAAAATCGATCCAAAGGACTCTCGAAAATCAAAGTCGAGCCAAAAAGAAACGTTGCATCATTATGATGATGGGGAGTTGCGGCAACGACCGAGGGAAACCGAGGACACGAACAACAACCAGGTGGACGAGAGTATGGAGGTAAGTTGGATGAGCGGTTTTTAATAAGTATCTCTAGTTGCTGGTTGATCGGATCGCTCGTTATGTTGTCAGAATGCTATTGGGTTAGGTCTACGATCCAAATCTCAGCTAAAAAATATATAATCAACGTAAGGCATAGTTGAAAGGAACACGCGTGTTTTGGAAATCCAAGTTTCCAGTAGCTCAGTCGATGGAATGCTTCAAGGTTTTTGGGAGCTACACGAGTTTTCACAATTGGCGCGACTTGTTGGCCAGCACGAAGACCTTTGCCTTGGAGTATATGCGGATGTCCTCCTCCACTATGGTCAGCTCCTTGTCGATCTCCGCCTTGCGGTTGCGCACCCTCAACGTCTGCGCGGTCATGGGCATGTGGTTCAGTTCATTGACAAGCTGCTCGTAGCCTGTAAAGAATGGTGGTATAGTTAACATGGGTCGAATTTATAATAGTAAAATTAACTGACGTTTTTTAGCATTGGTGAGGTGCGTCAGTCGGTCCTGATCGCTGAGCAATACATGGCCACGGGGACAGTCGGGATCCAGCGATTCCGCAAGCTGCTTAGCCACTTCCTTTTCGCGCTTCTGCTTTTCCAGGTAACGCGGCAAGCGCACCTCATCTCGGGCTGTCATAAAGTGCAAATTTGTAGTTAGTTTAAATCAAATAGCTTTTACTTAATGATGTTAATGTGTAGTAGGAAGGCAAGAATAACATGTACATACTAGTTTTTTAACTAAATCGTCGAAATCGTATAGATATATGTATAATATGGTGTTTTAATTTGATTGTTAGATAGTTTTAGGGCCATCAGGATGGAATTTAAGATGTTAAAAATGAAATTTATTTTTGCCATAACTGCCACAATTGCTAAATTTTGATCGTCCACGCTACAAAGGACTACAAGGGATATACTCACATCCCAGTTTATGCTCTCGACGCTTTGACTTAGAGGTGATGGTGGTGACATTGGAGGCCGTTGTGAAGCGACTACGAGCACTAAGTGGTGCCTCGTCGTCCGAAGCGCCGTAGTTTGTAGGCTCGACCTCGGTCATGGGCATTGCCTCCGCTTCGGACATATGGAATCGACTCTGCTTCGAAGAGTTCGATCGCGCTGAAAGTGGCAGCTGTTCCAATTCTTCCTCGTTTTCATATCGCATTGGCTTGTAGTTTTCCCTGTAGTTTGTACCGGGTTCCTCCATTATAGATCTAGCATCAAAGTTGCATCTGGGGATAAGAGAAACCTTAATAGAAACCTTCGAGCATGCTGCAAAATTCATACTTTTTAAGAGCATTTGTTAGATAGAGCTCGTCAGTAATGTCCTCAGTTTGAATGGCTATGCTGGTGGAGCTCCGATTTGTGCCACACGATTGACAGCGTTCTAAGGTTGGATCCGAAGAAGACTCTAAGAGATTATGGGATTCAAAATCCTCCGACGGCTCATATAAGATGGGATTGCGCTCCTCCAGACCATCGAAGCGCTCGCCTTCCGCCGGAACTGCCACGGCCAGTTGCTGCTGCGAGCGAGAGGTGCTGCAGGCATTCTGGAACGAGTTCTGTTTTTCGGGCTTTCCCCTAGCTGCCGGTTTCTCCATCTTCGACTCCCCCATCTCGGAGGAAGTGCGTCGCAGCGAAGGCATCCATTTCGGGCGTACTGGCTCTTTAGCAGCCAACTTCTGGCTGGTGGACTTCTCCAGCGAGCGCAAGCTCACCTTGTTTTCCTTCAGGAAGTTTCTGGACTGTGTGACGCCTGTGGGAACGGGGACCAAAACAAATTACCATCTGGTTGCCATGGCCAATCGGCTGTTTGGAAAAAAATCTTACGCGGCACCGAAAAGATGCCCTTTAGCGTTGGAATCGGGCGAACTGAAGTATTCGACATGTTCCACCTACTCCCGGACTATAACTAGGCGTCTGGAACTCCAGATATGTGATTTCGACTACGGCGAGTGGAAACTGCGTCGTTATGTGTAAAGTAAGGGGCAGGTTCAAATGACAATTTTGAACCAGCTGCTTGTGATTGTACCTGCTCATCGATGCTCGATAACATTGAGTATCGGTTCGGTGCTGCCTTGCGACTGGCCACACCATATTGAATTAACGGTTTATGGAATATCCTTCTTCTTAAATAGTTTAATAAAATGAAATGAAATGTTTACTATTCTATAATAGTAACGGTAAAATCGACTTTGAACTCTGTAGTTTACTCAACACCGGGACTTATTTAAAAAAAATATTTTTCTAAGGAAGTTATCAGTAACAACAATATTTAACTCTTCTCAAAATCAATTTTCGGTTCCAGCACCTGGTGGACTGGTCAAAGGCAATGCTTCCCCAGATAGCTAACATAACGGAGTGCTACGATGAGTGGGTGCACAAGCCGGTGGACAGGCCACTGCGTCTCTTTGGTCCTTGGTACTTGGAAATGTGCACAAAGACGCCCTGGTGGCTGGTGCCCCTCTTTTGGATTCCGGTGATCATTAAATGCGTCTTGGAGGAGTTAACTAGCGCCTGGCAGGATAGGAACCAGGTGAGCAGTCACCTATATATCGCATCCTTGGGATACGATCTAAAATTACCTTGTTCTTGCAGCTGGCTGTGTTCTCCGCTTACTTTTTGTTTGGCGTGCTCCTGTGGTCTTTCCTGGAGTACACACTCCACCGCTGGGTGTTCCATGTGAAGCTGACCAGTAAGAGCGGAAGTTGGCTATGCACCTTCCACTTCATGATCCATGGGCTGCACCACAAGGTGCCCTTCGATCCGATGCGACTAGTGTTCCCGCCTCTTCCCGGTGCAGTGCTCGCTAGTATCATCTACACCCCGCTTAGCTTCGTCCTGTCCCATCCTCGAGTGGTTCTGTCCGGAGCTCTGGCCGGCTATCTGTGCTACGACATGATGCACTACTACCTGCACTACGGGAACCCCTCGCTGCGGGCCTTTGTGCACATGAAGCGCTATCACCACCATCACCACTTTTCGCACCAAACCCTCGGATATGGCATCAGCAGTCCCTTGTGGGATGTCGTCTTCAAAACAAGAATCCACCTCCGCAAGTTGAGATACCAACTGCGTTGGTCCTAGTTTCAATAACTGGCTATTATAGTGCTACTACAGAACAAATTAAATTCAGTTTCAACGAATCAGCGTTGTTGCCGCAGCAGATAATTCAATCAAATCGGATATTTGATTTATATCAGATTTGTGTGGGCTGAATATTGAGTTAATTGTATTACTGAGTTAGGCTTAAGAATTATTTGTAAGATTTTTACCCATTTCTATTAAAGAGGAATAAACTTCCAAAACATAAACATAAACATAAAATTGATGCAAGGTTTAGCAATTAATTTGGGAAAAAACAACAAAAGATTATATCACATTAACATGAACAAAACAGTCTTAACGAGGTAATTCAATTTAAAATTAAGACTAAATTCAAGAAATGTACGAACCTCTATATGATGTCTTTTTTCTTTGATGAATTTTTAGTTCCTAAGCTAAAATCTTAATCATCTCTACCTTGTTTAGATTTTTATACCCGTTACTCATAGAGTAAAAAGGACTTTTCGTTGAAAAGTATGTAACAGGCAGAAGGAAGTGTTTCCGACCATATAAAGTAAATAAAATTAATTGAAAACAAATTAAATAAACAAACAAGCAGACAGACAGACTGCACATAATTCTAAGCTGTGGTTAATCATTTATCTATTAGGTACAAATCTGATACATTCTTTTTGTCTTGCGTGTAACTAGTATAAGTTTCTTTTTATTAAAACAACTAAAGTAAATAATATTTTACTTAAGTTAGAGATATTCAAATTTTTCCGAGTTTTTGTATCCCATGTCTACAGATAGAATTTCTCATTGGTGCTGCTTGGTCACACTACCAAGAATTCAGCGAAAGTTTTGTTTATTTTTGTAACCCAATTTCTCCTGCTGGAATAATGCTAAATGCCAAGATCGGCAAGGTCGGCAAAGTACTGGTGTGTGGGATGAAGGGCGTGGGCAAGACGGCGCTGATAGAGCAGCTGGTCTACGGCCACGTCAATCCAGAAACGGTGAGAAAGCCTTTGACCGTGCTCAAAAGCTGGTAGCTCATTGCCAGGATTTTATTGCAGGAATTGCATCCAACCATTGAGGATATCTACGTAGCCAGCGTGGACACTGGCAGAGGCGGAGCTCGAGAAACCTTGCGCATCTACGACACGGCGGGATTGCAGGGCGAGCAGCAGCTGCCACGCCACTACCTCCAGTTCCCAGATGCATTCGTATTGGTCTACGATCCCATGGACCCGCGCAGCCTGGACATGTTGGCCGACATCAAGGCTGACATTGAGAAGCACAAGGAGAAGAAGGAGATTCCTGTTGTGGTGCTGGCCAACGTAAGGGCACGGGCAGCCCCAAATCCCGTGGAGAAGGTCATGGACCGCGCAAACATCTGGTGCCAGCGAGAGCGCATTAAGCACTACACTGTGAACGCCATGGAGCGACCCTCACTATACGAGCCCTTCACTTCGCTGTGCGCCCGGCTGCATCCGATCCAGACGAAGAGCACGTTCCCTCAGCTGCGCCAAGTTATGCAGAACCGGCAGAAGAGCGAGGCCTAAGTGCTCTGATTGTCCGAAGGGGGGAGATAGTATATAAGTTTTATTCAGGAGTGTTCTCAAAATCTCAGCGACTTTGCTTTAAGTTAAAGAGATTTTCGGGTCCTCCCCAATCGTATCGTATTGATCAATTTAGAGTCTACTTGCCTTGTATTATCTGTTGTGCTTTAATGTGGCCCAGAGCACGGCCCACTTGTACTTATGTCTGTTTGTGAGTGTCCAATTGTATCTACTATTTATTACACCGACATGTCTTCTCTCATTCCGCGAGAATTAAGCGTAATCAGTATTCAATGCCCAATCGCAGCTCAAATGACGCGTAGTGATTAAATAACCATGCCGAATTTCTGCTCTGCGGAAATCCCCTTGGATCAGTCGTCTACTAGCACCTTCCTTGTGCGCAATGATTTCGCGTGCCGCCTTTCTTACTGCTCTTCTCACGCTGATCTGTGCCAGCCATGTGGCTTTGTCATTGAGCATAACAGTTCCGGGCACAAAGTGGTGCGGACCCGGGAACATAGCAGCCAACTATGATGACCTTGGCACTGAGCGAGAGGTGGACATGTGTTGCCGGGCGCACGACCACTGTGGGGAAAAGATTCCGCCGCTGGAGGAAGCCTTTGGCCTGAGAAACGACGGGATTTTCCCCATGTAAGAGTCGATTCCATACATGCAGATGTGGATCAATAATCGCGCGATCCCCGCAGATTCTCGTGTTCCTGCGAGGCTGCCTTCCGGAGCTGTCTCACCGCTCTGCGAAACGGCCATTCCCTGGCTCTTGGCAAAATCTACTTCAACACCAAGGATGTGTGCTTCGGCTACGGACATCCCATCATTGCCTGCCAGGAGAAGCAGGCCGACTTGTTCGAGACTCGATGTCTCAGCTACCGAGTGGACGAAGGTCAGTCGCAGCGGTGGCAGTTCTACGACTTGGCCCTCTATACCCACGTTAGCGGCAGCGCGGAGGATTCCCGGGATTGAACTTCGACGTCCAGCGATAAGCCCTCAATTGTTTACAAAACAGATTGTACTGGTGGCGAAACCTAAAGTGATTAGGATTTTGAAGGTAGGTTCTTTGTGTAATCAGTTTGTAATGCTATTACGCCTGGTATTTTATTAAAAATTGTATATTGAAACGCAGTTAATTGCAATGGATTTAATTAACATTTCAAATGGGTGTGTTAGAATCACCTAACCACATATATAATAGGATTGCTTATTTAATGCGATGTGTGTTTCAGGTAATATTATCTTCTTTCTCGTCTACAAATCGTTCATCCCATGTCAGCCCGCTGACGCTGGGATTGTGAAAAACGGCATGTCGTAGAACTGCCAAACCTTGGCCCTCGACTTGTCCACCTGGTAGCGGATGCAGCGCTTGCGGAAGGTGCCCTCCTGGTACTGCTTGCACCCGGTGGTGGGATATCCGTTGGCGAAACACCTGCTCCTGCTGCCATAGTAGACACGTCCCAGGGTATTGGAGGTGATGCTGTTCACTGCCTGCAGGCAGTTGATGAACTGCTGCTCGCAGGTGCACTTGAGTCTAAATCGAAAAGGGGCGGTCGTCATTGTGCACAAAATCGATATGGGGCTTCAGGGGAGCCAATTCTTACATGGGAAACCAGTCCGTGTTGGTGGGCAGTCCGTGGAGTGCACCATGGGACTCGATAATCTCGTCGCAGTGGTCGTGGGCACGACAGCACTTGTCCGTCTCCCGTTCTCGGCCCAGATCCTCGAAGTTCACCGCCGTGTTGCCCGGTCCGCACCACTTGGTTCCGGGCACGGTAATACCCGTGTGTGGAACCGGTGGCAGCGCCTGGTTGTAGATGTCCTCGTCCTCGAAGATAGCCTCGTCTCCAAAGGCCCAAGCCATGGCCAGTAGGCCACAAACGAACGCTCCGCGCAGCAGCCACATGTCTCAGCTTCGGCCGTCGCAACACAACTAAGTATGATTTCGTTGGCTTGAGCAGCTTTTGCTCGAGCTGATAAGATGGCATACAACAAAATGAAGCCAACAGAGGCTGCAAATTAGTTAAATTCATATTTGTGGTCCTATAAACTATGTAAAAATTAAGTTGCTTTTTTAAATGGCCTCTAACAATAGTTTATTAGTTTTAACAATCTATACACTAGCTAAGTATATCTTTAAAAGCTTCGGTGGCTGTCTTGGCCGTCTTCCGCTTCGTCTCCTTTGGCTGCTCTGTGTCCAGATGCTTGGACAAACTCTCTTGCCACTGAGTAGGTGACAGCTTGTACGTGTCTAAGCGGTATTTTGTGTAGATGATGCGACCGTGGGGTGATCCTTTCAGCATATTGGCCTTGGAAAACAGTTCCTTGGCCATGCGCAGCTTCTGCGCATCTTGGGCGGCCTTAAAGCACTGTTCGAAAACGCGGGAACCATGCCGAGTGATGGCCAAGTCCACGTAGAAGCCATCCAACTGGCGGATCAGACGCTCTCGGGATTTTTCGCCGATAAACTTGCTCAGCATGAAGGCGTCCACGATGTGTGAGCCGTTGGGTGTGTTAAAGACCTGAGCCAGTTGTGTGGCGGGCAGATCGAGGATGCAGTTGACCAGAAAGATTGGCTTGTTAAACTGCAGCAGATGTTGTGCAATAAGCGAACCGTGTAGATGAACAAAGGTCGACTCGTCGCTGGTTACCACCTCAAAGGGCTTTAACTTAATTAAACATGTAAGGAAAAGCTTTGATTTTTCCTTGTCGCCGCTGACTTGAAGGGCACTCTGCAACGCGGCTATCATCTGGGACTGCTTGGTGCCTAGGCGCAAGCAGGCGGCACTTAGGGCGGACACGACGCCGGTATATCCCATTTTGAGCAGCTCCGGCACATGCGGCTGAAGCTCGGTGAAGACGGACTCGAAATCAGAGACTTCTTTGATGTGCTGAAGGAGACGCTGAATTGAAAAGTTTGTTCCTGGTTGCCTGGCTAGGTAACCTATTCGTTTGTAGAAGAGCATCGTATACAGCTGGATTAACAATTTGGCTCCCGCTACGCTCATAATCGTTTCGAGCAGAATGACAGAGCTTTGATGGTGGAAAACTTTGGGTAGTTTGGGCTCCTCCTGCTTATTCTCAGTGTCAGACTCTGTTTTTTTCTGCACCTTATCCTCCTTTTCATCATCCCCGTCCTTGATTTCGATTTTGACGTCTAATTCTTTTTTCTCATCCTCATCCTCTTCGTTCGACTTCAGCAGACCGATCGTCAGGATTTTCTTAGCAAAATGCTTGAGCATACTTTTGTCCACCACACTGAGGGCCAAACAGATGACGCCCAGCAGACTTGATGAGTGTTCCTGGTAGGGGAAGTCACCGAACTGGGGCCACATCTCCAGGCGCTGGGGAAACTCCTTCATCACCTCCTGCCACTCGTCCGGCACCGAGTACATTTTTCTGTGCTTGGCTATCTCAGTTCCCCCTTTCTCGAAGGCGATTTTGGGAACGTGCATACCCACCAGGCACAGAATGGCTGTGCGCATGATGTGGCTGGCGCAGGCGTCCCAAACGAAGTCCTCCAGATTGTTCAGCATGAACTTTGATACGCGAAGAACAAACTGGCGGCACTTCTCGCGGTGATCTTCATTGAAGTCCGCCTGCAGGTTGTACTCCTCCTCCTCTTGGGCGGCATCCGGCTTAGCCCGTTTGTTAGAACTAACTGCATCGCTGCTATCCTGGATGGCTGATTTTCCCACTCCGCGCAGAAAGGCGATCTCAAGCATTTTCTGCAGGACGTGTGAGGCAAACCGATCGGAGCACATGGGCCTAAGGTTGTCGCCAAACTTGCTAAAAAAGCGCTCCAACTGGACGTCGTCCACAAATCCCACCAACGACTCCAGAGCCTTGGACACGATCTGATTGGAGGCCAGATGGATCTCCTGGTTGTGGGTCTGCTCAAACACATTGTTGGCCATGATGACTGCGAGAAAAAAGATTGTTGGTAAAGGCGATGCCCAGGAGATGTTCGCCACCACTCACCTCGCTCTTCCACGTCCTCGAATCCCACTTTCATGGCATCTAGAATGTTGATGAAATAATTAAACTGCTCGTCGTCGATATGCGTGCCCCTTCCGAATATCCCTTGCTTGGCGAACCCCTTGGCGTTTCGCATGAAGCGGCTGCCCTTCTTCTTGGGTCGCTTCCGCCTTGAGTTGCCCTCGGACTGCATTGCTTTTTAATAAAATAATTAAAATTAAATTATACTTCCAACGTGCGCCAGAACACGCTGTGCAAATAAAATACCAAGTCAATCGAAATATACCATTTTCGGATAGAGAAAGGTCATACTGGGGCCAAGTATATCGATTAGTCTTGGCGATGAATCGATGATTTTAGAAGCTAGCGGTCGAATTTGAATTTGTTTTAAGGGAACTGAAGTTTAGTTACTAAACTTTGGTACGATTGTAGGTAACAAAAGGGGACTGAAATATGCAAAGAACAATGTGTTTTTTTTATTTATGTTGGGTTGTGGAAGTTATGGAAGCTGCCCTATAGAATGATGTTATACAATCATTAAAAATATATCAATAAAATGTTTTAAGTATAACATATACAATCATTAAAAATATATCAATAAAATGTTTTAAGTATAACATATACAATCATTAAAAATATATCAATAAAATGTTTTAAGTATAATTATTATTTTAAGCCAATTCTAATCATATTTTATACGCAATTGATTTTTCGGTTAATTTATTAAAACTCTGATCACGCGCTATTGTTTAAGGATCAACCCTGGGTTCAAGCAAATATGTATATTACGTTTTTCTTAAATTAAAAGCACGAGTTCGGACGGAAGTTAAAAACTTAAATTTGCTAGAAGCACTTCTTAGTCCGTTCATCTGCTAGGTTTACCAATCCGTCGTGGTCATTGAATCTGTGAAAAGGGCATTGACAGCACAGGATTAGGAAATATTAATGGGAGAACAAAAACACACATTTGTGGTTGGCATATTGTCCATTGAAGGCGTTTCGCAGATTTTCTTTGAGCGAAGAATTTGAGTGCATTTGTGTTTTAAAACCGTTCAGGATGAATGCCCTTTGAATTTGGATGTTCTTAGAAAAAGAGCGCATATTATTTCCACATGTCAAGCCAAATAATCTCGAATTAAATGTGGAAATTACCATGCCCTCATTAAACTCAGATGGGCACAAGAAGCAACACTTTAGAGTCGTTAATTAAATTATCGGCAAAAAGCCGCCGCCGGATAAAAGAAGTCAAAATATTTTGTAACCAGAGACGTGCCATCAATCTCGACCAGACACGTGTGCGACGTCCTCCTCCGCCTGGCAACCCCAGAATCCGCACGATAATGGGGGTGGTGACGTCTGCGGAGTGTAACTACAGTATCAATAAACAAATCAAAGAGCAGCCGTCCTCCACCAGCGAGCAAGCCAGCCAGCCAGCCAGCCAGTCAGACAGCATCCACCCCTTGGGGCAGCCTTGCGCATTCTCCGGTGTTGCCAGGCACCGCCCCGTTGCCAAGAGTTCCTCGATCCTGGCCACCGAAGCACTCATTACTCGGGGCGCGACACGGCGCGCCTAAGCCCAGAATACCGAATCCTCGGAAGGGGAAGGACGCGTGTGGGCCGCCGGACGGGGAGGAACGCACGCGCCGACGCCGTCCATTAGACATGGCCATTAGCACCGGCAGGCTTACCTGTCGTCGCGGATTACCGCTGCTATCCTGCAGTCCACCCAACCCACGACCGCGAGAGGCGAGTCCAGCCTCGCATTGTTGTGGTCAGCCAGTGCTAATGGGCCCGCAGACGTTGTCCTTGTCGGCAATTCTGCAGGTACTGATCGCGAGGATGGCGTGGGAAAATCTAGCTCAAGCACGCCCCTGTGCTTTCGGGAAAGATACATTGCATGAATGGTCCCAGAAACACTGGCAATTCAATGAGGGGATTGCCAGCGTCCACTTCAATGCTAAAAATGGTCAATCTGGTCATTTAGTATGGTTTTTCAGGCTGATTTTGAAACACTAATATTGTACAATTTATCAGTTGAGCTCCTCAAGTGACAAGCATATCGAAATAATGACGTCGGCGAGGGCAAGTGCATTTGAAAATAATTTAATAGAATTTATTTTTAACAAAAATAAAATACTAGGGGTACAATTAAAAGTGTATAATTTATGCATGTACGTAGGTATACTCGTATATATAATTTTTGCACGTTTCGATTTGATTTGCATTTCGGTTGGCCTCCCAACCGCACTAAAACTAAAGCCTAGCTATTTACACAGATCGATGCAGTAGTCATAGTTCAAAGTGTTTGCTCCTGGAGTCTGTCCAGGAGATTGTGCTGCAGCTCCAATTCTATATCTCTCTATATCTGGCTGCGGAAATGCCAAGTTATCCGGAAAGTGTGGGGCTATGGTTGCATATCGGTAATTGGCCAAAATACTGTCATGTCTGATACCGCGGTTCCTCTAGGCCACTTTAAGCCAAGATGCCAATTGCCACTGTGGTTTGATATGGTTACCCGACGAATGTCGAATGTAGTTCCCAATCGGGTCGTCACTGGAACTCCCTTGCAAAGCCTTTGGAAGCTGAATATCGAGTCATGACAGCCTTTCAGCCATCGGGCGATATGTTTAGGTTGTGCTGCTATGCTGGAGGAGTCCGGCCATATTGCTAGGTTGCCATCCTCAGAAGTAGAAGCTCTCACACTGCTGCTGCTGCTGGTGGCGTTGTCGCTGCTGCAAGGCGATGTTGCTGCTGCTGTTGCCGCTGACTGCGCCGCTGACCCCGCCACTGCCACCGGCGGCAGCGGCCGCCTCCAACTAGAATCATAAGTGCTGGTACTCGCCCATGTCGTACATGGCGGTCATGGGCATGGCGCCCATCACGCTGTGCAGGTGCGAGTAGGCCACGGCGGCGGTCAGGGGCGGCATTTGCATCTGGGCAGCGGTCGCCGCACTCACGCCCCCTCCACCGCCGCCGCCGCCACCGCCGCCCCCGCTGCTGCTTTTGCTGGCGACACTGGAGATGTTGCTGGCGGGATGTGGCTGGTGCGGATTGTGCTGCAGGCCCTGCTCGGCGGCGACGTGCTGCAGATGCTGCTGGTGCAGGCCGCTGTTGTTGCCGCTGCTGTTGCCGGGCGAGTGCTGCTGCTGCTGCTGCTGCGCGCTCTGGCTGGGCAACATGCTGCCCTCCATCTCGGAGTCGCTGGAGGAGTCGAGGTGCTGCTTGTCCGTGGAGCCGCTGCAATGGAGACGCAAAGGTTGGCTGGTTAGCGGAAGCTTTCAAAATCAAGTGATTGGTTTAGTGAGACCCCAAACCTTCAATGAACTTGCATATCACAAATAGTAGTAATTTATTACAATCCGTTTCAGGCCTTATCTGTACTCTATATCCAAGTGAAACTGGCTTTTAACCCTCTGCTTCGCCCGCTGGAAACGTGACCCGTGGCATATGGTTTTTGGATGTCAGCATCGCTTGCGCTAAAATGTGTCAATTGCTGCAACTAATTTAGGGCTGTCAACACACCCACGCACTGCAGTGCATAATTTATTTATAAACAAATGACAAATGACAAACGACAGGGGCACAGCCGCTGCAATTGAAACGAATTCCGGAAGGAAATCGTCTGCCGCTCGCGTTTCTATAAATGGTATCATGTTCGCTGCTGAGGTGTCGCCTCAGGGAATCCGAACGAGATGGCTGCCCGGAGGAAGGGGGACAGCATGCACTCCCCGGGGCATTCGGATATGAAGCATCTGATTTCAGTCCACTTTCCAGGGGTGGGGTTCAAGTGGGTGCGAGTGCTGCACAGCCCCTTTCCATCTTAAGTGGCTGACTTTTATTGTTTGTGGCTGATTCTGTAAATGGCATTCGCCCTGCCCCCGGGAGTGGAGTCACCCAGTAATGGCTAATGCCCGGCCATCTCCAGAACGAAACTCGAGCAAATGCCAGTCCCCCTCTCCGCCGGCAATCATCGGCAAGTGTTAATCTTGTCGCCAATTGCATGGCCGAGCACAATCAGTAATCGGTTATCAGCAGCCGCATCGCGGAACCAGTTTGCGAAGAAATTGATGACAGCCACGGGCAACATCAACAAACAACATGGGAGCACCACCAGCACTGGGCCCACCAAAGTCTGGATACCCTTTGGACATGGAAGGCAGTCTCTGAATCACTGCACAACTGAATGGCATGTACTACTATGTCTTGAAATATTTGATGGGATACTTGGTAACCCATTTTCCATATGGTGTCATAATTTAGACTTGGGCTTAAATGCAATTCAAGGAAAAGGAGTCACTTAAGCAGCAGCAAATTAAATTAAGGGGATTATCGACAAATGCATTTGGCCAGCGAAGCAAACCCCATCGAGGGTATTGAAAGGGTATGGAAAGGGGAAACATTTAAGCGCACACTCGACAAATTTGCGATCTGGCGCGATGGGACAGAGACGGAGGGCAGGACCGATCTGCTGCCCGGCTGATGCACCTCCCAGCTATTTGCTGACTCCACTTCCCAGCTGCCGCGGATTCCGATTCCTGATTTCTGATTTCTGATTCCCCATTCCCGATGCGCGATGCGCGATCCGCGATCCTCCATTCCGAGCGGGGGAGGTGCTGTACAAGGAGGAGGAGGAGGAGGAGGAGCCCACATACGGCGCAGCTGTACGATATCGACAATCGTGTAATTGTAGATTGCATCCACCGAGTGGCAGCCACCAACGGCGATGGCATGCCATTACTTCTTGCCGCGTTTGCATGAACTTGAACTTGGTCCAGCGATCGGAGCCCCGGCGGAGGAGGACCATGTGACATTTGACGGACACTGCTCCCCACTTCCCCAATTTTCCGAAAACGAGTTCGCGCTGTGGACATTAAAGTAGCGCTCGTTCCGTTCCGTTCCGTGCCGTGCCGTTCCGTTCGAGGCGAAAATCGATGGCCTAAGCACAGCAAACATGAGGAATGGCCCATCCCAGAGCGAAAAGTGGGGAGCAAACAAAAGGCAGCAGCAGCATATAAACAATGATATCGAATTACCAGAGTTTCGTAGTTCTGCCCCCATCTCCCCCCGCCTCCGGCTCTGCAACACTTATTAACACATACAGGCGGACAGCGCCCACTCTTGTGGGCGTGCCCCATCCCACCCCGTCCCTGTCCACATTTCCAGTGATTGCATTATAAACACGAAAATGCCTCGGCTCGGTCCAGTTTGCTCTTCCTGGGCCCCGAACGGGAGCAGGGCGTCTCAAGGACAGTTCCCGGGCCAGCAGTGAGTGTCGCATGAAGTTTATAACAAAATGGAACAGCAGGTTTTGGTTCTCCGTCTCCGACTGCGTCTCCGTCTGCGTGTGTGGTCCCTTTGGATGAGGGGAAGGTTCTTGGGGCTTTTCTTTCCCGCACTTTGTGTCATTTCTTTTCTCTTTTTGGGGTCTGTGCCCAGTGAGGGGGAATTAATTTTTACTTGTTTGCCCAATTGATTTTTTGTAGCCGGGCTCTGCCTTAAGCAGATTCATTAGCTTGGTAATAATGCATGATCGGATTATGTTTAACTGGAATCGCTGGGATGGACCAGAAACGAGTTTGCCACGTGAGTGAGTTGATCGGTCTATAGAGGCATTTAGCATTTTGGCAAGACATCTTTGGTATTGATCTCATGTAAATTGATTTGGGAAATAATAGAACTGAGAATGGTCGAATGACATAATCCCAAGACTTTCACACGAACGAGTGGAAAGGACTGTGGATTCCCAGGAATTCCGTTGCTAATAAAAATTATAAGCCAATAAATCCCTAAAAAAACAAACAAGAGGCGCAGGCCCTGGAAGATCGCTGAGATCGCTGGGATCGGAGAGATCGGGATTTAGGGAGATATGGGCAGGTCGGGAGATCGGGAGGACCGGCGGAGCTAAGGAACAGGTTGAGTTATCGCATTGCGCGATCGGTACACAAATCTCGGGACGTGTGCTCAGCAGGACACCCAACTAAACGGGCAACGGCGATCCATAAGTGGAATCTGAAAAGGTGTTGATCATAAATTATCATTTAATTTACGCATGTGTGTGGCTGTTGTTAATGTTCGTGGCGACCCTCTGACACTCAAAACGCTCGGGAGGATGGGGGCCAGGAACGAGCCAGGCGGACTGAGTCCAGCGCACCTCAGCTGGGGCTTGGGGTTCTCCTCCGCGTCTAGCCGTCGTCTGGCTGGTTATTGTTGGGCATTGTCTACAACTATGTAAGATGCCAAAGATTAACCCAAAGTCCGAGTTCGGCGCTGTCATCGTTATAAGATATTTTATTATCGCTCAGCCGAAGATCCCGAAACTCGAAGGTGGAAAGTACGTAGAATGTGTGGCGTGTGGAGCGTTTTATGCTGGCCGCAGATTGTTTTGACAGTTTCTTATAATTTTGTGGCCTTTTAATTGCCCAGCCCGAGGCAAATCGTATGGTTCCCGAGGAGAGGTAATCGCGTCCCCAGGCCCCCGCTGGGCAGCCCAACTTTTATGTAATCCCCAGTCTTTTCAGCACTTTGTGGCTTAGGGACTTCGTGGGAGTACCTCTGGTACTCTGGGAAGCCCCAGAAAGCAATTGCTGAGCTCAAGTCGAAGGAACAGCTCAGCTCAGCAACATTCGTGGGATTTTCAACTATTCTAACTAAGCCGCTTAATAAAGCAGAGATTAAAAAAGATGTGACACAGAAATAGCTAAATTTTTCCTTTCATTGTGAATTACACCTTGGCAATGCTAATTTCATTTCCACCAGCTTTCAATAAGGAAAATATCCAATCATGCTTTTGGAGTAATGTAATAATGCAGCCTGCCCAGCTCCTCCTTTTGGGGAGCCTTCATACTTCTGGCTTGCCCCAGATGAGATCTAATTATTGTCAAGAGAGTGTACACTTGACACCCACTCCCGGAAAAGCGCGCTGAGCGGTTGTCAGTGCGGATGGCAAGCGCCTCCGGGCGATTCCGTACCACCAGCCGGTCCATCATCACCAACAACATCATTATCAACGCCATCGGAGCACGGATCGGATGGGGAGGGAGCGGGAATGGGACGGCGGCGGGATTGGGAACGGGAACCGAGCTGGGGAACTGAGCACAAACACAAAGACGTCGGCGCGGAGACGGGAAGACGGGAAGACGGGAAGAGCAGAGACCCTCCGACGGGCAAAAGCGCAAAATACATAATAATAAAAACAGAATGTACAATAAAACGAATAAAAATGAATAACGTGCTGGCGGGGATTGGAGCGAGGGGCAGGCGGCGGGGTTGTCAGGGCGAACGAATAAAGAACACACGCACATTTTGTGGTAACCCGATACCCTGGCCAGCTACCCTCCAGCCAACCGTGGCATTCGACGAACGCAAAATGATGACGATGTCTGGGGGAGATGCGGATTCGGTGGGCAGGGGCAGGGGCAGAGGCAGGGGAGTGGGATGGACTTGGGACTGGAACTGGAAGTGGAACTCGGACTGGGTCGCCTCGGTGGTGAGTGCACACATACATAGTTGAGGAGCAGGGAAGGGGAACCTCGTCTGGAACTGGGACTGTGTGCAAGAGAGGGAAGAACGCTCGAGGTACTGAATTCCCGGAGAAATGGCCCATAATGCCAGGCAGATCAATCAAATCCAACTGAAATGGCCTCCGAGTTCCTTTCTCATAATGGGGATTCCTTGAAGCAGCAAAAGAGCATCTTTGTGCCTGGCTAGATATTAAAGCAAATATCGGCTAAGGATCGCTGTTCTGCTGGGCTCTTTGGGAATAGGATGATATCCTTCACTCCTGAGTATTTTGATGGAACTAGCTTGGTTGATATTGGATTTTATTAAATATTTATAAGTTGAAACGGAATACTTATTGATGGACACGCATTTAAACATTTAAACATTCGTAAAAGAGTACATTTCCAAGTATTTGGCTTTGCTACCTTTCAGATATCCAAGATTGGTGCAACCTAAAGTCCAGCATGTTATTGTAAAAGTGGTTTGATAGGAAAATATCCGATTACGGCTAGATTGTTTGGGCTAGTTCCTCAAAACTTTTCGCCCAACTTCGCATTAAACAATGCGACGGAAACCCGATATAGTAATTGGCCGGATTTTCGAGCTCTCAGTGAGCAGTGACTTTCAACTCAATTCAAAATTTACAAAATTTACAAAATTCTCGGTACGAAATATGCACAAGACCTGGAACAAGGCGTTCCACAAGCGCAAACTGGTAAGCTCGGAGCGTTGTACTGAATGAGCAGCGGAAACCAACCCAATCCTTTCAGTGGAGGACCGCATCCAAGCCCGGGAAGCTGGTGTACTACATGCAGCCGCTGGTCGAGCACTTGTTCGACACCTGGATGCAACCACTGCCCTTCCCGACGCTGCTGAAGTTCCTCTACAGCTGCCTTCTGATCTTCTTCATAATGCTCCCGATGCTGTACCCACTGCTCGTCCTGCTCTCCTACTACGGCTTGTTCCAGTACGCGGCGCAGGAGCACTTCGGACTGGAGACGCCCGAGAACTGGGACCTCCTGGGCGCCACCACCAAGCTGTGGCGCTTCGAGGTGACCAACAGGAAGTACCTCCTGTTCGTGACCATGTACATCGATAGGTATCGCGTCGTCTTAACCGCCATATCTTCGACAGTCGACTATATGCGCGTGGCTCTGTACTTCGTCTTCAGCTGAGCCAGGAGCAAGCATTTTTCGATCCCTGTTTGGTTTAGTGGCTTAGTCCTTGGAGCAGCTAATTTTGTGGTCAGCATTTAGAAGGAGCTGTTTCAGAAGCAAATGCTCTCTCTCTCAATGAACTTATCCAATTAAAAGTTGGCCCTTGACCCTTGTGTGCATTTCTGAAACTGATTCGACAAAGTGCATGCCTGTGGATATAGGATGGATCGTTCCATCTACCTAGGCTTTGAGCAATCTGTCCTCCATTCTCTTCTGGCCCTGCGAAGGTAGTGCCTATTCAAACAATAACCACTTTGGCAGTTGCTGGGCCGTTCAAAGTGCCGCTTTAGATTCGGATTTGGCGCCGTTGTGGTTTGCTGGCTGCCACAAAGCTGCATGGAACATAGATACACACCCTCATGCAAAAGTAAAAAACAGAAAACGAAGAGTGCAGAGGAGAGGAGGAAAACAATATGAAAAAGTTAAAGTAGCAGCACACTGAGTTGCTCATCGAGGCAACAGCCATAAACATATATCAGGTTACCTCCAGGAGGAGCAGGAGGTAGCTACGCAGTCTATAGTGCGGCAAACTATCGCAGAGAGCGGACGTGTACGTGTACGTGTATCTGTATCTGTGAGATACTTTTGACGACCGGCCGTGTTTGGGTGCATGGGGGAGTTTGGGTGTGTTGGTGTGCCTTGCGGTTGCCACGGCATCCACTTTATAATATTTTTGCATTATCTCTGCTTTTTATTTTTCATTTCCATTTTTATTACGACAATTTCTCGCTTTTCGCCTGCCGTTCGTGCGGCGAAACTCGGCGTAAGTGATATACCATTTAGCATAATGGAACTATCCTGGCGAAAGTTTGGGACTTCTGCCAATTTGACCCGGCTAATGGTGGCGCCACCCAACTGGAATGGCTAGAAGGGAGGACCGTCCTTTTCACTCTCTTGGCTGTTTGCTCTTCACATGACTTCCAGCCGGATCGCAGGACAAACAAAAGGATGCTCGTCGGCCAAAGGATGTTTAATATTTGAGAAACCAACTCCTATCGGTCGAGGATCTACGCCATCCCTCTGCCTCTGGAAGCATCCGAAAGGAGTGGCTCAACTGCTCGAAACTATTTGCTTAAGCGGAAATGCAGATGTTCAGGAAAATTGGGCGGCGGAAGGGAAGTGAAAGGACCGGGGATTTTAATTAGTGACGAGGCCTGCGAGACATATGCCGCAGATATGCGCGTACCGAAAGCAAACATCAACAAATCAAATAAAAATAAAAATACAAATAAAATAAATATATAGGATCATTTTGGAATCTGGAACAACATGTTAATGACTTTGTCAGCGACTCTTGCTTTCCCTCCGCCTTTTACCACTTCGTGTGCCAGTTGCGTGTTGTCCTTGGCACTAATTAGCCAGCCCCCCATTGACACCCCAACCCCAAGCCGCCCACTCGGCGACCTTGAAAGTAAATGCCGTCAGCTTTTGTAATTGAAATTTTAAATGCAAATTATTATATTATTTTTTGCACGCGTTGACACTTGTCAGATGTATCGCAACTAAAGCATAAATACTCGTATAAGTCCCCATTATACGTACGCCGCTGATATAAGCAATCTGGATATATCTATGATTGGAATACACCCAAAAATATCTCAGTTGCCCAGTGAATCAGACGGCAATCAGCTTAGATCTATGGTAATTAGTGCTTAGTGCTTAGTGCAACTCACTCTTTATGTTCGGCAGCTCTATCTCTTTGTCGTCGGTTCTTGAACCAATTGGAAACCTGTAAAAGCACAGAAATAGCTTAGATACATTTGTAAACACTCGCAGTTCGGCCCCATGATTAATGGGCTGCAATTAACATGTGGAAGACAGCATATGCGAGGAATTTCAATTGAAATTTGTCAAAAGATGCGTTTGACATTTATATTTGCATCTCTGTTCTTGGCATCGCCATCGACATCGACTCACCTGCGTGGTGGTCAGTCCTGTGGCCTCGGCCAGATCGCGTTTCTCCCGCGGCGACGGATACGGGTTGTGCGAGTACCAGTCCCTCAGTACCGAGCGGGATTTCTCCTGCGGATGGAATTTCGTAATTTTAAGTCACACGCTTGCAAAATGCAAATGCAAGAATGCAGTAATGTCAAGTATATCAATTTGCTCTGTAACTAATTTGTTAAAAGTTACATAGCATTAACAGCATTCGATTGATTATATATATCTGTATCTAATACAAGCATATATAAGAACGGACCAACTTAGCTCCAAAATCATTCCAAGCAACATGTATTTTGGGGATTTTTTCTAAATGAATACAAAGCCTCTAGAAGAGGACAATTTGGAATAGTGGATATTTTTCACAGCGAGCGGTAAGCAACAGGGTATTCCCTTCGCCACTCAAATGTATCCTTCCTTCGTTCCTTACGAGTATATCTATAAATTGGATGATTCGCGGGGCGTATCTAGGACTCAGCCCACATTTGCACAATCTACTTGAGGCAACTGAAGGCCTGCCGGAGAGCAAACAAAGCGAATCCCGTCCAGGATGTGCCTCCGATAAGCCCGAGAGGCGTTACCCCAGCGGAATCATGCAATCAGACAGGCGAGCGGGCAGTTGTACGATTTCCGCGCTTGCCACAATTAAAATGGAAAGCGGCCAGGACGACTTGGACCTGGGAACTCACCTTAAAACAGTAGCTCGTCTCCTCGCCATCCCAGATGGTGCGGGGCAGTGGAAATTTACGGCGAACACGATATTTGCCAACAGCACCCAAGGGTCTTCCGCGCAGTTTTTCGGCTTCCACATAATGCGCTACAGTCGTGGAGAAGGAAGGGAAGTCAGTTTGGTTGCGTTTCTGGCCCCAAACATTTGGGGTTGGGGTTGGGGTTGGGCAGCGGAGCGGGTTGGAGGCTCACCTTTCAACCACAGGGCCTGGAGCTTGGCGTGATTCTGGGCCGAGAAGTGGTGATGCTCGAGCAGGCGGTACAGCTCCTTGTACTGTCCCCGGTGGAATGCGACGACCGCCTTGGCCTTCAGCACGGACTCGTTCAGCTGCAGCTTATCACATTGTGGCAGCGACCAGAGGAAGCGGCCCAGTCTTTCGATGTTGCCCGCCTGCTGCAGAACCTGTGGATGTCCGGGGTAAGTATTTGGTATAATGTGTGTTGGAGATATTTCACTAAAACTCTATTATTCACTGAAGCTGACATGCCCGCCTGACCATTGCTACTGGCTTACCTCGCAGACACAGGCCACCTGCTCCTGGGTGAAGCCGAAGCTGGGCAGGTTCTCCCGGCCGCCGGAGCCTCCGCCTCCGCCACTGACCACTCCGCCTCCGCCGCCGCCACCGTTGCTGCCGCTGTTCAGGTGGAGGCCACCGCCTGCTCCGCCGCCGTTGTGCGCCATGATGTCGAGGGTGCTGCTGCTGTTGTTGTTGTTGCTGGTGCTGCTGTTATTGTTGTTGTTGTTGTGCAGAACCACCGATCCGCTGAGACCCGTGGGACTATAAGGAGGCGTGTGGCGGGCAGTGAGAACGGCAGCCGCATTGGCCGCCGCCAAGTCGTAGAAATCTGTGGCGGGATGCTGTAACATTTTCTGCGGGAGTCGGGTGCCTGGCTGGATGGTGGGCTTGATTGCAAGGACACCGCTAGAAGCTACAGGAGCTGGCGAATTGTGTAACCTAAACTAGTAGTTGCTTGATTCTTTGGTGCTTTGAGCGCTGCAATGATAAAAGCAATAGGTTTAGGTTTGCGTATTGCGAATACATTTCAGAACTTCAGAAATCATACATCATACAACATATATGAATATATATATAGGCATAGGAATCAACTATACACACAAATGTATAGATAATCTCTTTAGTGCTTAAGATCAAATCGCTAATTGCAACACCCAATTCTTGAGGAAACTTACGCCACGCAGCGAAGTAATTAGCCCTCTAGTTTTCATCTTTTTATTACCCCTCTCGATTAATAATTAAACAGCTATCTAATTGAGACACATAAAGCTGTGAAAATTACCATTCGAGCAAATGCCAAGCAAAACAAGCGCGTCTGCATGGGCTTTCCATATTCATGGGCAGTTGGGGATCAGAAATCCAAATCCAAATCCAAATCCAAATCGAAATCCAAATCGAAATCAAAACAGTACAGAACCTCGATCCGACCCCATGTTGTCAAACATGATTAACCGAGTCCGGGGCAATTATTAATGCGGCATGTTCGATGTTTGATTATCGGAAATATGGCTGGCCATAGCCATCGGGGAGCTCCTAACCTGTCCGCACCCGACCAAGAGATCTCTTACGAAAATAAACTCTTTACACAATATAGTACGTGTGCGAGTATATGGGGCGCATGGTGTTTCGGTATTCCTCCGATTTCACATTTCACATTTCACATTTCCCATTTCACATTTCTGTATTCGGTTCTAAGAATATTTCTAAAATTACCAAGCGGCGGCGACGACGACTGCCCGCTGCCAACGCGAGGGAGTGAGCGAGAGGCCCAAACGCATCCCCCAGATAGAATAACGCGCCGCACTTTACAGACGATGTTTTCATATTTCAAAACAATGCAATCGATCTGTCCGGATTTAGATATCGCCACGGATACCTCTCTATCTGGCCCCCGAAGCTAAGGCTAAAGCCAAAGCTAAACCCCCCGATCGGCTATATGCACACAGACGCTAGTGTATCGGTATCGAGTCGAGATATTCTTGGATCTGCTTTCGGTTTCAGTTCTCGTGTGTGCCGGGCAGATTATATAGGAGTGTACGTATACAAAACAAGAAATAAGAACATAGAGATTCGTTCTGGCTGCCGCTGTAACGAAAATACCAACGCCAAGTTGGCTGCTCTTGAGTCATCGGCCTAGGCCAGATCCCCCGCAGCCGCCTCTCCGAAGATTTCCATCGATTCGATTTCTTCGGCTCGCCGGGATTCTTCTTTCTCTGCTGCTTGTATTTTCGTTGGCCTGCTTCATGTTTGACGCAAGTAAACAAGCAAAATTCGAACGTGAAACGCAATACGCGATAAATTTTCAATCTGTTTTGGCCAGCAGGCCAGCACCCAGCAATCCAGCACAAGTGGCTAATTCTCGATGGACACAATGCATCGGACATAATAGACGCGATTTACGCCCCATCCGATCGGATTCTCAGCTCTTCAGCCACATTGGAGCACTGCTTGGGTGCTGGCATACCAAGGTTTATGGCCCTATACCGTTGCACGATCCCAAATCGAAGTCCCTGCCCCACAACGAAGAACACCAGCAGCTACGACAGCAGCGGCCTCGAGAGATATTCTATCTGATATCGGGCTGTATCTTTTGGCTGCCTCTTCAGTTCGCCTTGTGGGAGATCTCTTATCGCGCGCCTGTAGCTGCCTGACTTTTGTGGCATTCGAATAAAATTCACTTAATTTATTTTACAAATTCTGTAATTTATTTCCAGAGGTGCTTTATCTATTGGTTGCTGTTTCTGTTTCTGTTTCTGTGTCGTGTTTGCCCTCCATTCCCCCGGGCTTCCCCCGACTTTTATAAGATTTTAATTTGGGTGTCGCCGTGCAAGCGGGGGAATCTCTGGAAATCCGAAAGCGGACACCTAACTCTCTTTTGGGTTGTTAATCAAATTGAATTGTTCGAGCTGCCGTGGCTGCAAGCGTTCGCCTAATTAGTTTGTAATCAAAGTCAGCTTACGATAGGCTTGTTGATGGATTGCATTCACTCCGAAGGGCAGTTCCGTACGCTTTCCGAGTCAGTGCGCTCCGGGAGCTCTGCAGGTGAAGTGTCCCCCAGTTCGAGGAGCCCCCAGCTCAACTTGGAGCATGGAATCCGAAAGCAGCGCGCCTGTTTCTGGCGGCTAACAGCGAAATCATCTGCTCCGGCGTCTGTGTTTATACATTGTAATCGAATGGGACTGGGATTGGGACTGCGACTGGGACTGGGAGTGGGAAGCAGTGTGCCAAGCAACCTGTTGTGGGCCAGCCCCCGTTCCGGGTAATTCGAACGTCTATCTGGCCGCTGGGCGGGATTAGTAAGCAGTGCTGCCACACGGCCGAGACAATCGCTATCCGCCAGATACTATTTTTAACATTTTCCGTTTAATTGCCGCGTGAGGGAGCTACGCACAAAGAAATCGAATAGAGCGCGGCGCAATGAATGAAATTTGTCAATTTAATGGGTTGCACACATGTGTCTCTGCCTCCGCAGGCGAATGTATCTGCATTTTGGCTGCTTTTCGCCCTGCTGCGCCGCATTTCCCAAACTTTGAATGAAACTGTAGTGCAATGGTCGAAAGTCCCGCCGGTGGGGAACTCGTACCCAAATTACGGCGGATTCTGCACGCCGGTGCGTAAAATGATCAAAGCTGCTGGGGCCAAACTTGCGTATCTGCATCTGTTTGCCCGAGTCTTGAATTTTGGCGAATGGAATGCGTAAATTTGTCAATTTGGCCACTTCCGAGATGGAGTCCACATGGCTGGTATCTTGATGATCCGAAATAGGCACCCAGAACCGTACGCAACATCTGCTCCCATCTCCGCACTCAATTAATCATTCCGCTTCTGACGACAAACACGCGCTGGCCAATTCGTTTAAACGCTTCTAGTCCCCCGAATATCGCAAATATTGTATTTGGCCGGACAAAAATCGGCCCACACCCACTCATCCTCGCACGAAGTGCAAAAGTTCTCGGCGCAACAGTCGCTGTAGTTCATAATTTCATAAATTTCTGGCGAAAATCGAAATGATAAAGCCAAATGGTTTCATAAACAAGCACTGAGTACCAAACTGGTGGAGCGTCTTTGAGATGAATGAATGACAACTGGAAACGGCTTTTCCTTCGGATCCAATCTATCTCATACTTTTCTCTTAATTAATAAATACATCTGAGGTGGTTGGGCCGTCGAATTGCCAACTTGGAAAGGGGAAAAGTGGCCAATCGAGAGGTGAATAAAACAACCGAATTTAGCTTTTGGTGTGTAAACAAGTTTCCTTTTCCAATTAATACAAAAAAAAAAAAATTCAATTTCCATTCTATTTCCTTCGATTCCATCAAAATTGGTTCTCAAGTGCCGCGAGTTGGTTTTCCCATGGCTTATGACCATTGGAATTCGCCAATGCCACGCCGAAAAAAGCGAAGTGCACTTTGGCTTTCAGCTCTCGCACTAAAATTGCCAAAAGTTGTGAATCTATTGACTTCAATGATAGATTGATCCATTGGAAAGCGGACAGAGACACGTCTTGAAATTTATGGACTGCATTAAAGCATCTTTAAATTAATTTCTTAAAGTGAACGGCCAAGATATTGAACCTTACTCTGGGAATTGGGAAAACATTAAGCTTGGAAATTCAGAATTGCTTTATACCTTATGATTTTATTTATAGGTGATTAGCGATTTCTGGAAAATGCATATGTTTAGTATTTGATAATACTCAGTTCCCCTTTTTATTATTATTTAAATGAACTACTTATATTACTAATATATTTTTTAATTTGTAAATACTTTCTCGTTATTGATCAGACTAATCTTAAAGCAAACTATATTGACGCTGCTCTTTGAGCCCTAATAAGAAAGGTTTAATGATCTTAAAATACCCTACGTTTAAAAGGAATCGCCAATACAACATTTGTTTTTGTTAATCTGAAACATGATGTATGTATATTTTTCGCTATGTGCTTATTATCCACATTAACATTTGCCGTCGGCAGCCTGGAAATTGAATCTTGCTGCTCACCTGTATTTTGATTATTTATTGTTGATACGTATCCGAGTTTGTTAGTTTCTGTTTGCCCTTATTGTTTGGGCTTGTGCTTGGCAGCTTGCTTTCTGATTCGAACTGTGCTATATCCGCAGTGTTAGAGGTGGCCAAGAAGGCGTTGATTCTGGCCGTGCATTTTTGCCAAACTCAAATGCTTTAAATCGAAGCCATGTGCCGCTCACTCACGCACACACTCTTACTCGCGATCACACTGGGCACTAACACAAGCTTGCCGCCGAATATTGCTCATACGCACTGTGCGAACACGTGTTGCAAATTATTTTTCGAGATACTTTCGCTGTCCTGCGCGACTGGGACAAATTGCACCTGCAAATTGGAGGGCGAAGCTGCGACGAGAGCACTGAAGCGGTGCCAAAAAAAAATGGCCGCCCGCGGATTGATAGCTCAATTTTCCTCGCTTTTCTCTCGCTTCGTGTGCGTTTACTTGCCGCGCTACCTATTCGTATTCGTTCATTCAGCGACGGAATCTCGAAAACAACTGAGAACTCTCCGGTTCTCAAACCTCCTCGAACCGAAAACACCCGAGACAAAAGGCAGAAAATGGTTGGTGCCGCTGGCGGTGTGCGTGCGCCAGAGCGAGATGCCCGACTGGTCGTGCGAGTGTGTGAGTGAGCGCGCACCATGGGGGTGATGCGCACAGTGGGCCGGATCGACGCTTTGTGCGCCACTTTGCTAAAAAAACAGTGTCATTCCTACCACCTACCAAGCGAATAGGGTATCTTCCTCTAGTGACCTTTATAAAGTCACTTGGCACATAGAAATCATAAGATTGCAATCAATCGG
Organism: Drosophila erecta; assembly: GCF_003286155.1. Taxonomy (NCBI): domain Eukaryota; kingdom Metazoa; phylum Arthropoda; class Insecta; order Diptera; family Drosophilidae; genus Drosophila; species Drosophila erecta. Next base: position 19,606,718 of record NW_020825200.1, read on the forward strand.
ATTACAGGCATTAGTGAAAACTCGCACTTTATTAGGAAAAGTTCCTAACTTCAAAACTTAAAAAATAATTTACAGTGGCAAACATATAAGTTAGGAATTATTAAGTAAATTAGGAAATTATTCATTTATTAAGAATTCGACAAATATTTTCATATATGTATATCAATTAATTAATTTTTTTATATATAACAATTAATATTGGTACATCTCAACAGTAGCATTATTTCATGAATTTGTCCCACTTTGCGATTTGACGACAGTTTGAGAGCCACTGTGTAAGGGGCAATGTGTGAGCGAGCGAGAGCGCGCGTAAACAGGTTGGCCGAAAGAACGCCCCCTAAGCTTACCTGTTCGCACACACACAGAGAGATACCCTCACTCACACCGGCGCACTGGAGCAACAACAGCTCGCTGATTGGTCAGCGGTTCGCCTGCCGGCGAAAAGTCATGCGCATTGGGCGCCATATTGAAAGGCGGAAATCGGAGGTGAACGCGACTGCATCGGTACTCCTCCCCAGGAACTCTTCATCCTGGCTAAAAGGATGCCCGTTGCAATAGCTGCCATCCTGTAATCCCAATCCCGTTTGCATTACTCACCGCAATTGTTCCTCGCATCTCTCGTATAATTGCAATTACTGGCCCTTTCTCTTCGAGAATTTCGCAGAAATTCCTCATGCCTTTAGGTTTAACTCAGCCTATTGGTATTTCCGAATTATTGCAGTTGTGTTGTATTATTTAATGATTCCGAATGAGATGAACCCATTTGGTAATTTAAGCCAACTAATTATGTTAATGATTTGCTGATAAAAAACAGGCGTGTTGCAATCCTTGCTTATGATATTTTGACTTAATATAATTTACATCATATCCTATGTTACTGACAGTCATGTATTTCCAAAATACTAGCCAAAGATAAAGACAACTGAACAATGTGCCATGAGGGGTTCAGAATCTCTTAGCAACTTTATCAATACAAAAGTTGGAAAATCATTTTCCAGAGTACTAAGCCCCTAGTTGCCAGCACACCGTTTAGAAAATCCCCGAGATTTTCGACACTTCTTTATTGAAAATGTGTCCCATTTATCGGTAGCTCGATCTCAGCGTGTGCCATGAAAATCGCATGAAGGACCACCCAAAATGCAAATTCGGAAACGGAGCTGGGAAATTTGATCGAAACCCTACAAAGATGACGGACTAATGGGGCGCCGGACTGGTGCACCTAATCAAGATCGGCAACTGCCCACACAGATCCCAACTGAAGATCCTCCCCGCTGGCGATTTCAGTATCGTTTACAGAGATAGATAAGGTTTTGGCGCCAGGCCTCGACAGTCACCAATAACCAAAATAAGTGTTAAAAAATTAGGAAATCGTAAAATTTACATAATAACAGATCATATTTCAATCGAATTAGAATGACAGACGGCAACGACAACAGTTGTGAATGCCAGAGGGAAAACACATAAAGATGACCATAAAACAAAGTTGGATGGAGGCAGCGATACGGGATCCCACAAAATGTTAATGAAAAACTGCGATAAAAATCTTGTCCAACATGAATGAGAAAAACGAGGCAACGAGCCCAACAATGCAGCGATCAACACCACGTTCTGCGGCTCCAGATGACCCCCGCCTCTCCAGAGAAAGGGATGGAGAAAGTCATCTGTTTGATGGGGGGCCCCGTGTACCCGAATGCCTCGACCTCCATTATTGGTGTTAAGAATGAAGACAATAACGAGGCTGGCACACGCGCCCCTAAACTCTTCGCCGGACACCTGCTGTGCGGGCCACTTTCCACCGGACCCGGGGCTCCTCACTCCAACCTCCAGACTCCAGGCGCCCGAGGAGCCCGAGGAGCCGGGCTGGGTTATGCGGCACCGCAGCCGCTTATTAGAAATGGTAAACAAACAGCCAGATCAGTTGAACTTTATGGTCCTCCATGCCGGATCGTGCGCACATTGTTAATCATCTGGAACTGGCCATAAAGCAGATACCACCGGCCATTATTAATTCGGTTGAAATTATTATTAATTTTGCGCCATAAATCTCGGCACTGCGTGAACCGAACCCCTTTTGTGGTACGTGTGGGTAATTAGCTTTCAGTTCGTCGGGATTAGATGCTCATTTGCTGGGCTAATCATAAATTTGTGGCGATGATGTTCTATCACTATCTTGAATTCACATAAAGACAGTTATAATATATTTCATATTTTCTGTTGCTTGTTGTGTATACCATTGCGTTCCATTCATCCTGATAAATAAAATATAGCATAACTATGTATATATCATAAAGTATATAAGCCCAATAAACTAGGAGAGACAATGTGATTGGGATGATTTTATTCGCGATCATCTAAGAATCTGTAGTTTTTTAATACTTTGGTTTTCTTTCCAATATTGATAGTATTTATGTATTTTTATTTCCGTTACTCGACGAGTAAAGGGTGTACTTTATTCGTTGAAAAGTATGTAACAGGCAGAAGGAAGCGTTTCCGACCATATAAAGTATATTGATATATATATTTCCGACCATATAAAGTTCGTATGTCCGTATGAACGCCTCGATCTCAGGAACTATAAAAGCTAGAAAGTTGAGATTAGGCATGCAAAGTTGACAAAAATGTCACACTCTTCCACCATCTTTTCATTTTTTTACATTTTATAATATGTTTCCCAATTTTATGCCTGAAAAATGTTGAAATTTCTATTTGCACTTTCACTAGTTGAGTATCTGATAGTCGGGGAACTCGACTATAGCGTTCTCCGTTGTTATAACTATATAAATAATCACTTATATTTAGATTTTTTGTTGTTGTAATTTTAACGTTTTTGACCCTATAATGTTGTATATATACGTACTACAGCGGTAATTACTTACTTTAAATAAACAAAGAACTATTTTTACAGCACTTTAAATTGATTTTCGTCACATAAAGTGTAAGGAATATTCTATGTTTAAGGTGGGACTTGCATCTTTAAGAGGTGGGTCGCTGGAAACAAACAAGCAAGACAAATCGAAAATCCCGAACGTCTATCAGTTAAATGATACCCTCTCCAAATTTGTGTTTCTAAGAACTAGCATGCATTGACCCCATCAAACCAAAAGGTTCCGCGTACAAAGAGACTCCTGGCAACTACTCCTTGCCACCACTGCTCATCGGCCCTCCACCGGAAACTTAAAAGTTCTCTCACGCGTTCCATGGCGATCCCAGAACAATCTCCTTCCGATAATGGGCCGCCAATTCAATTACGGACTTACATTCACTCGCTGTCGCCTTCGCGGTCGCTGGTGGGCGGGGGAATGGCCACATGCAATTGCCTTGTAATTTGCCACAATTATTCATATTAAAAATGAGTTAAGCGTCGCCTCGGGTGCCTGGTGGAGAGGGAGGGGAAGGGGGAGACGGAAGGGGCCGACAAGTAAGTAATTTTCACGCGTAGGTAACTTTAAACGATCCCAGTTCGGGGATCTGAGGGGCAGTGGACGGCGGATAATAATCGCTGCCACATAAATATTACAAGCATCTGACAACTGAAAATTATCTCCTTCACTCACGAGCCATTTAAATCAATTTTACACTTCGGATTTCACAGGCGGTCGATCTGGATACGGAGGACACGATACGGACCCTGCCTTCCCCCAGAGCCCCTCCCCCCTCCTTATTCGCTGGAGCCCGGCCTGCAACCTGGAAATTGAAATTTATTGAAAAAATGATGACAAACGAACGAAAATAAGCGAATGCAGCAGCTGCAAGGTGGTCCCGGGGGTGTGACGTGAGAAGCCAGGCTGAAACTTAAGGCCAGCACTGTGGATACATGTGTTTATGGCCGAGATAGGCTGATTAGGGTTGCCAAGTGCTCCCGAATTATCCCGAGGCACGACAACCAGCGTCATTTTTAAGGCCAGTTTGTTAACATTCCACATTCATATAGATTGTTTATATATTAATATTTAAGTTTAGGGAAAAGGATTCCAGATTTACATAGATAGTTATTAATATTTATGTTCGGGGAAAAGGATCATCATCATAAACGTATTTCTATCAAATCTTATAAAGGCTATTTCGGTTCTTACTGCTAAGACTCGAATTCGAATAAGATTTTTCAATATCATGTTATCTTTTGTGATGGAGTTGATATTTTAGAAATTAGTTTCTCAACATTATGTTAGTATTTATATGGCTGAAAGTTTCTTACCAGAGGAGATGTTTTGAATTTTCAGTAAATCCGGGCGTCATCAGGCTTTATAAGGACATTTATACTACATCGCATAAATAAAGCGCATTTGTCTTTTCGAGCGAATTCCCTTTATTGTTATCTTTATCTGACAAATGTTAAATTATAGCTTCAACTTGAGATATCCCTAAATTGTCATTTAAATTGTGAAACCCAGAGTTCATTTCATATATATAATTCTTACATACATATATCAATTTTAATTATTTTCCAGTAAAAGGAAAGTATATCTTTGAGCTTTTCAAAACGAGCCCCATCTACGAAAAGAACTCAATAATACTTTAAGCTAATGGTGATCTGTTTTTTCGTGTTAATGATCATGTGGTTTCGCATTCATTAGACCAACGATAAACAGCCAGCACAAATGGCATTTGAAAAACATTTTATTGAGAACTCATAGCAAATGTACACATGGATTCCTCTTTTTTTTAATTTTCCAGAGTAACAGTTCGTTTAGAAACAGGAACCTGTCCTAAGCTCTCGCTTCTGGCTCAGAATTCGGCTTGGCTCGGCAACTCTGGGCATGCTTCACATTTCACTGGGGTGTCATAACGTCGGCTATCCCGAGCCCCTCGACCCCTCCTCCACCACCAACTGGGCTCTGTGCAAAAGCGTTTAAACCAACAATTACGCGAGCATAAATCAAACAGTCGAGTAGAGTGTCGAGGAGCAAGGCGGGCGGTCCGGTTTGGTTCGGTCCGGGTCTCCCAGTTCTCCGCTCCTCCAAGTGGGATTCCCCTGGCCGGGACCGCGGGTCGCGTGCACAGAAGAGTTAGGGATGAGCGGATGGCACGGGTGCGGGGTGAGAAGGTGCCTGGAATGCCGACACCATCTGCTGTCACAGGCGGCGACGCCTTGGCCAACCATCCTGGCCACTTGAGGGACTCCGCCCCATGCTCCTCGCGGGATGAGGAGGCTCATCTTCCCGCTTGGTTTCGAGTGTCAATAAATAATAGCGGCCAGCCCCCCAAAGTTTACTGATGGCGCGGAATTCACTGATCTCGTTCTGATCGCTGGCCGAGATTAGATTGTGATTGCCGTGCCCCATCGCCTGCTGCTTCCTTTCCTCGTCTGGAGCTGAGTCTTTGTTTTCCGTTGGTCATGGCCTGGCCAGGCACATTTAAATAATTTTTCTATTAGCTAATCACTTTAAAAACAATCCTCACGTGGCCAGCGGCATGCCAAATGAACTTGGGGCACGCCACGCAGCGGGGCCCTGTCCAATTTGCAGATACGATCGTGCGGCTGCCACATTCACCTTCCTGCTCGTGGGTGGCCAATTGGCCAATCGGCTTGGGGACTCTCTCCTTCGGGCATCGCGTGTGTTGACACGATCTGAAAAGATTCAAGTCACGCGTACTCCGTGGCGTGTATCTCAGAAATACGTTCTTCTGAGCCAGATCGGATTGTTATTGTAATGTAAAGAGCTGCTACGTCTGCTAAATTCTTCAAATGAGCTCAATGAATATCTATAATCATTTTAGAGCGTCAGAAAGTGTGCAAATATGTTTTTTAAGTTCAGAACTCCGATGTGCTTAGAATATCTATACTGAAAAGGGTCGGAATGGTAGTATGCAATACATTTTGTTTTGATCAACTACTAGTATTAGTATTAGTATTATAATATATTTGTCAGTAGATATTTGACCTTTTAGAGTGAATTACTGTGTAGAACCATAGTTCTTTGGCATAAGGTGGATCAACTTGGTCATGGAAGCTAAAGGGACCTCACTGAGCTCTGTTGCAATCTGCTCTTAATGGGAAATCATTTCAAAGTGCGCGCTATTGAGGGAACTAATTCGATCCGAGGCTTATTCCAATTTATTCATCAGCTGACACTTATAAATAACCAATTTCCTCCTGCTACCAGAATTGGTGTCGATGGGCGAATGGGAACCCACACACGCGGATCACGCATGGGGAGTGCCAAACCGAGGCTGTTGCATAAATCAATGCCACAAAGACACACAGAGTTGAATTGTGTGCAGCGCCCGCGGCACTTGACCACTGACCACTGGTCCTATCCTCGTCCCCGCTGGCCGACGACCCGGCTACTCCGCTCCAGCAGCCAGGAAACCAAACTCCCAGCGAGATCCTCTGCCAAAGGTGTTAATATTCAATTAAAATTCTAGGCTCACCGGGCGAGTGGCTAATAAATTAGCGCTCAACAAGCGCGTTGCCAATTTCAATTTGTTTTCGTATCACTTCGAAGGGGGAATCGGATGGGGATGGGGAGATGTGGCTGGAGCTCGCCAATTTATTTATTAAGCTGCGCAGGTGGCTGGGATTGAGATTTGCTGCGAATTTGTTTGCATTGCTGACCCCGGAGGAGGGTCAGACACGCTGGGAATGGCGGTGGGCCTAATCAGATCAGATCGGAAATGGGAATGGAAATGGAGACTCCGGCTGCGATGGCTCCCATATCGCCCAGTCTCAATCACGACCCGTGCCCAGCTCACTGGGCTGCTCCGCATGGGATCTTGTAATCGATGTTGTAGCTGGAGAGGCTGCGCACTCCAAGGCGCGACATGCAGCCGCCCTAATGGAGGATCTGGAGGAGAACTCGTGGCTGCCATGGAGCGATATTTATCGCCTCGGATTGAGTTGGATCCACGGGTCGTACGGACTGGTGGCATTCCAGCTCCGATCGGAGGTGGCCACGGCATGGGGTCTTTTGGGAACCCAATCCTCGGGCCACGATCCCTGCGATGGATGAACGAGCTCGAGCCACAATTAGCTGTGATTGTTTCCAATCATAACATTAAAAGAACAGTAAAGTCCAGTTCTGTGCGCTACACAAAACCAAATCTTTGCTCACACACATCACTTAGTGATGAGCATGGCGCATCCAGTTTGAAGGGTATATGTGTTTCCTACACATTACACATATATTACACACCTGCAACTGCCGTTCAGCAGCGAGATTAACATGCTCATTACTCGTGGGCAGGCCCCTTGATCTTCCCCAGCGACGCCAGGAGGGGGAGTTCCATTAGAGACATTAAAATAATTTCAAAAGACATAAATTTTGAATTATGGCCACACAACGTGGCCACGATGCCCCAAACTATAAGATACATATCCATACATACTCGTGAATGTGGTTCGGGAAACGCGATTGCAGGAGTATTTTAAATCAAATTCGCTGGGGGAGTGCTGCGCTGTGTGCCAAGTGTTTTCACTATAATTACAGACAATTTCAGGCACTCACCGTCGTGCTTTCGGAGCCCCTCCCCCCCCTTGATGCACTGCAGCTCGCTGAGCTGGCCATTTAAATTGATTTACGAGTCATACCCTGATCGAGCGCATTTGTGGGGCGAGGGGGGCAGTTGGAGGGCACCGGGGCTGACTATATATTATATATATGCGGCCATAACTCACGATCGCCTTTGCGCCCAGTTGCTGCTAATTAAATTTGCATAGGGGCGCACTTATTTGCCGGTGGGCGTGGCTCTGGGGGACAGCTGCCGCTTGTAGTTCTTGATCCCAGTGATTCCCATCAGGTAGCCAGACATATGATGGCCGAACCCTCGTCAGCGAAGCTGAGGAAGTGCTCGAGATGGCCCAGTTCTGGGACAGCCCCTAACAAGGCCAAAAGGGTCAAGGGGTCAGTGGTTCGTTAGTCCTGGAAACAATGCCGTCTTTAATTGATTTAAGATGCCGGAGAGCCGACGCATTTGTCAGCGATCTTTGGCATGGCTTTAATTGCCTGGGAAATCCGTAACTCAATCAGTCCGGCATTGTACTGCACTAGTCGAGTTCTAATTGCAGACGTTCCGATACGTTCCGTCGGAAGCTAAACTCGTAGATACAAAACGGTAATTGGGTTCGAGCCAGCGGAACTGGGGAATAATAATGGAAGAGGCCAACTTTGACAGCATATTCCTGCGACTTTTCAAACGAAAGTGTCGATAGGCGGAACCACATTTGCCGAGGGACAGAGGATGCGAAGGAGTGGAGCAGGGAACCAACGGAACAGCCAGAGGAAGTGCCATAAAAATGCAATTTTAGATTCCATCAACTGATAAGAAAAGTTTTTAAATTAGCCGCCAAATGAGAATGCGAGGTTCGAAACTGTAAAGTGAGCAACAGACAGCCAAACTCTTTGATTAGAAAACGGAAAACAAGGACAACGAACGAGGAACCGCTTGGTGGCGGTGGGGCAGCGGAAAGCTGGCTAAAAGGCCTACAAATTGCCGTCGACACGCCACGAGACCGTTAGAAACTTTTGCATTTTCCGCTGCACTTGGACGACCACCCACCACGGCCCACCATTCCCCGAAAGTACCTGTGTGCCATGGGAATCCTCAAAGGGAAACGCACTCCACCGAAAGAAGAGAGCAAAAGTATCGGTTTCAGCTTATCAATTGCCTGCCATCGCCAGTGGGACAGATTAGGAGCAGTATCACAAGGAATGGAAATGGAATTGAAAATGGAAATGGAATTGAAAATGGAAATCCATTGGAATGGAAATGCAATGAGGCGCGTTATTTCGGCATTTCGAAATCTTAAAGCCCCGATCTTCGGTTCGAAGGGCAGAGACGCTGCTCAAGTAATTAACGCCCCTCAAGAGGAGCTGCATCCGCATCCTTCTTCGGGACCTAGAGGTCCAGTCCGAGCCTCAGTCTCGAGAATACAGTAGCTGGCCGACGGCGCCTTGAGGATTTGCCCAAATGTTAATGATGATCCGATCTCCGAGGGAATCCCCTGCCTTAGTGTGGGTGTGCTACTGCTGTTGCGTTCCATGGCAGCCCAGAAAACTCGATCTGGTGTGAAGATCGGGGCGGTTTTCAGTAGGTTTGTTTTCTGTTTGACCTGATAATCACCAATACGATATTAATTAGTGCATATTCCGTGTTTTAGTATGCCGTGGAGAAATGCGAACGATAATAAATGACACGAAATGAATGAATATGCATACATATGTATATCATGAAATATAATATATATTGGCAAAATTTTAATTTCTACTATATTGCATTGTATTAGCATTGAATTTTAGAATAGTTTTCCAATCCCTTATACAGCCTTTATTAAAGTTATATTATATAATCGTTCGGTTTCATTTAACTTCTTTAAGTGTACTTGTCCCAAGATATGACAAATTAAAGCCAAGTATGACCAATAGATTTATTACAGTCGCTGTATAAGGCGGGTATGTAAAGATCATATCTGTGTATTATCGCCATAGTCAGAAATGCGACTTTTTCCGCTCTACTTTGGTAAGTTCAAGTTGCTCGATTTCGAAACCCAATTTATACCCAAATGAATTCCCGATTCCTAGCTATAATCTTCCTATTTCAATATGAAGTTGGTGCAATATCGAATGAAATCAAATCCAAACTGAAAATCTGGTTTGGAACTTTAAAGCCCCTGCAAAATTCAATAACGCTTAACACTGTGAAAAAACTTTGCGTTGTGGAAGTGATTCGAGGCAGCAAGCATCCGATAAAAGTTGGAAATATTGACATATTGAATAAGAATACGTTGGAAAACTTTATAAAGCTGCCGAGCATTAAAATGCCGAACATTACAGTTGTCATCGTGGAAGATAAGTTGTCTAAGAAGGCAAGAAGCGCGAGTCGTTATAAAGAAAAGGAAATGGAAAAACTAATTGTAAAATTTAAGGAGTGTATAATTGAAAAGCTTAAGATACTAGCTTAGTTACGAGAAAAAATTCTTTTAAATGTCGTAAATATCAATTTAATACAAGTAAATTTACTGTACAATATTGTGTTTTTGATCTTTTTGTATCTTTTGTATTAAGAAAGGTTTTTAATTCTAAAGAATTAAATTATAAATTGATAACAAAAATGATCTAAAATTAAAAAAAAAAAGACAGTCGGGTTCCCCGGCTATCAGATACCTTTCTGGAGAATCGGTAAAAATTGCGAAACAAATTTAAAAATTAAAAAAAAAATATTACATTTTTAATTAATTTTTATAATTAATTTATAAATGTTTTGGCCGGTTTTTGGGCGGTAGAGTGGACGTGGCAAAAAATTATTGGCAATCTTATAGAAATATACAAGATATACATATAACAAAATGAAAGAATATCATGCTTAATCCCAACATTCTAGCTTTTGTAGTTCCTGAGATCGAGGCGTTCATACGGACAGACGGACATGGAAAGATCGACTCGGCTATTGATCCTGTTCAAGAATATATATACGGAAACGGAAAGGTTTCCTTCTGCCTGTTACATACTTTTCAAGGAATCTAACGGGTATAACAATAGAGAATGCTATAGTCCAGTTCCCGACTATCAGATACCCGTTACTCAGCTAGTGGAGTTGCGAACGAGAAATTTCAACATTTTCTGGAATATCGGTTGAAATTTGGGGAAAAAATAATAAAATAAATAAAAACTTTAACATTTTCCATTAGGGCGGTTTTTCAGCGTTAGAGTGGGCGTGGCATCACGTGAAAACAAACTTATGCTTCGTCTATGTCTGGAATCTTCATTCGGACTGACGGACGAAATGATTTCTTACTCTACGCGAAACAGGGATAAAGTTATTTAATATTTTATATTAACAATATCTATCAAAATGATGTAATCCCCACTTGATTTATGATTTGCTGACCCAACAAAGATTTCATAATGACTGACAAACAGGTCGACAGACAAAGAAGAAAGAAACAATCGCATTCATTTCGAAAAGACGTTTTATGAATGGTGTTTGGATATTCATTAGGGCATTTTGGGACGCCGACCCCAACAACTACAATTTTCAAAACTACAATTTTCTAAGTTTCCCTTCCATTTTCCCTAAGCCAATCCTTTTAATACACAATATGCAGTTCTAAAGAGCATTAAAGACGGAAAAGTTTTCATTGGACTATCGTGGCTGATATTCAATTAAACGGCTACATAGCCGTTCATAGTATAGGTTCTATTTTAAATTGGTAAATTTGAGAATTCGTTCAGTAAAGTTTCCAGCAAAGGAAGGTTTTGAACGTCAATAACAGAAATTTGAGAATGGTATGATTGTATGGTTGGAGTGCTGGCTTAAGGCGCAGCAAAGTTCTCAACCTAGATTTGGGAAATATATTTTGGCTACGGTAACTCTATTTTCGATAGAAATAAGTTTTCTCAGCAGTTTTGGTATTTTCGGCATTTCACACCAGTGCGGCCGCACTGAATCGTTAAAAAGTAAAAAGAGAAGCAACAGCCTGAGGTGTAAATAATGTAAGACAATGCAATATTGTAAAAGCGATCAGCAATTGGGATCAGTGTGCTCGAATCAAGTTCGATTGGAGCGGCGGAAAAGCGATTGGCATTTGGCAGTCCGCAACGCAGTTGTGGAAAACGCAGCACACCCACACACAGCCAGAGTGCACACACATATCGACTGACGATTTTCGTCTACGTTTCAATTCGATTTTCGGAAATTTCACCTTCGCGTTGCTGTTTTTCGGCTATTTCAAACTTGTTTTCAGCTGTGCGCGCCCCGCCCCCCGTCACCCGCCCCTTTCGTTCCGCTGGCAGCCGCTCACTTTTTAACTTGCTTACGTATTACGTTCGCGTGCCAATTCGCAGTGTAAACCGTGCATTACAAACGCAAAATCTCGCATAATTCCACGCACATTATTCGTCCGCCGACGTCCAGTTGTCCCGCGATCTCTTGTAATTGTCGTGTGGAAATCGTGAAACGCTAAAAATAATACGCATCGGTGGAAAGCCGTGAAAAGCGCAGGAAAACCCATCCAAATGTGTGTCAAAGAGCAGCAGCAGCAGGTGTAAATGCAGTGTTCTAAAGCGCTGCAATGCTGTACGTGTGTGTGTGTCGCAAACATATGGCAGCAAATAATATTAATCGCAGTTGATATTTTCGCCATACTCCGCAGATAGAAGATTTGTGCCTACGCCAAGCGGGAGTGGCAAAGTAGTAGTAGGGCCGCCAAGTGTACCAAGCAATCCAATCCAGAACCCTTTCCAATGACAAATGTAACAACCGAGACACACCAGCCGCCCTGAGGAAGCAGAAGAACGAGTTCCGAGGTCAACCCACCACCACCCCTCGAGTCGTTATCATTTCGTTTTCGTTTACTTTTTAACCCTCCGCTCGAGAACGTGGTTTCTTTTGCGACGTGCAATACTTTGTGGCAGAAGTCTTGCACCGTTCCAAAAGAGAACAGCACGTGGAGCGACGAGCACGGCCGTACAATACCCAAGTCCGTGGCCACCAAGCTGCAGCGTCTCAAGGCCAAGGCGTCTGCGAGCCAGCACTACGGCGGCACCTATCGCAAGTCCTCGTCCGCAGCGTCAGCGTCCATCGGCAGCCACAGCGAGGGCAGCGACAGGAGGTCATCCTCTGCGCTCCACGGCGGACACAGCCATCAACGCGGTGGCGCCGCCGAGGAGCCCCACCTTGCTTTGGCGGATGTGGCCGAGAAGTCATATCAAAGCAGCAGCAGCAGCAACTACAACAACAATTATCAAAAGTCAAACCACACCAGTGCCAATTACAACCACTCCAACTACATCAACCACCCACAAAGCGCCACCACCAACCTGCCTTATCAGCCCAACAGCAATACCAGCACGATGATGATGACCAAACAGAAGAATTCGCTGGCCGAGCGCCTCAACATCGGCGAGGAGGTGCGGGAACTAAAGCTGGGCGCCACCTTCAACCCGAAAAACACCTCGACCGCCTTTCACACTATCAAATGTAAGTGCTGTCCGCAGGGAGATCCCTGGGGATATCCAGATATCCAGGGGATTCCCATTTACCCCCGCCAGAACCCAAAACTCACCCACAAACGCCTCGTCTTGCAGATGACTTCAAGCCAGCGAGTGTGGACACCAGCCGCATGGCATCTGTGGACGTCGGCTCCAACAATCAAGTTACTGTTACCGTGCCAAATTCAGGTGAGTGCACTCGAAGGAGTTAAACAGCAAGACGCTGAATTTGAATTAGGTCTTTGTCCAAATAGATTTTTAACAACATAAAATATTTATCTTTAAACTGCAAGTCTTTAAATGTTTTACATTTTTAATTTGATGTGCACCTGCTTGGTTGTATGCAGCTGTTTAAAGTCAAGTAACAGACACCAGAATGCTTATCTCGCCCAGAAGCTGCTTAAACATGACTTTAAGCTATCAAGAACACGTGCTTCAGGTTCAGATACACTAACACACAGAAATATTTACATATCTATATTATTAATTCTCAAAATCAAATTGCCTAAATACCTTTATTAAGAACATTTTTTTTTAAAAGAGGCATAAATATCATTTTGTGTCCCTTTATAAAGAACCTTTAGATCAATCAGATAATGCAAAAAGTAATAGTTTTAAATTGGTGCAAAGTACAGTTTGGGTTTGCTCCGATAATGTTGATAAGGTTATCAATGAAAAAGAAAAGATGGACCTTAAATGCTAGAAATTCCTGAAAACTTGCACCCACAGTTTTGTTATAGCCTCTCGAACTCTGATAAAGTAGGTGTCTGTTTAGAGCTTATTTTACGTGATTATTAGGGCCTGCATCGTCTGTCTGATGACATAATGCACAATCCAGTACACGATACGAACCAGTTGCTGTGTCTATTCAAAGATACAAATTAATGGCTAGCCCTGTGCATTATTTGAGTCAAACCTAAGTCGCGACTGCTCGGAAAGGGGGAAAAGGCCAGCGCCGGAGGCGTAGCAAAAACACCAAATTACATCAAGTCAGGAAAAATGCAGCCAAGCGTTCAAGTCTTTCTCCTTGGCTCTCTATACTGGTATTATTTCGCTATGCTCTTTGTGGCCAGACATTGTCGTCGTCATCGTCTGTGGGCCGTCGACTGTGGTGGGGCTGATGCTTTGGGCCCCATTGCGCCGACTTGGCTTGTGTAATGCTCCGATGATTGCGAGCGCCGAGTCGCCAAAGAGTTTTAGCGTCGGTGGCGACAATAGCAGCGGAATTTGGTCAAGTGTGGTGCGTTCCAATCTCCACCGCCTCCCTGGTAATCGGACGGGTGCAGCCAAATGCGCACAATGATGAACTTGTTTTCAGGTTGATACTGGCCAATCAATTGAACACTTTTGGCGTGCTTCAATAACCATAGCAACTATAACCATATCGTTTACCCACAGCTACGGTAATTTTACCCGTTACTCGTTGAATAAAAAGTATGTAACAGGCGGAAGGAAACGTTTCCGACCATATTGCGCATATATATTCTTGATCAGGATCAATAGCCAAGTCGATCTGACCATGTCCGTCCGCTCGTCCGTATTAACGTCGAGATCTCAGGAACTATAAAAGCTAGAAAGTTGAGACTAAGCATGCAAATTCCAGTGACATAGACGCAGCGCAAGTTTGATGACCCGTGTTACCACGCCCACACACCGCCCAAAACTACCACGTCCACAATTTTGAAAAGGATTTAAAATTTTTTCATATTATTATTTGTCTGCCACGCCCACGCTTTTGAAACGTTTTTACCCCCTTACTCGTAGAGTAAAAGGGTATACAAGATTCGTTGAAAAGTATGCATCAGGCAGAAGGAAACGTATAAAGTATATATATTCTTGATCAGGAATAATAGCCGAATCGAACTGGCCATGCCCGCTCTTCTGTCCGTCCGTCCCTCTATCCATATGAACGCCTCGATCTCAGGAACTACAAAAGCTACGATGTTGAGATTAGGCATTCAGCTTCCTTAGACATAGGCGAAAAAACTAAAAACAGAGAGCATAAAACTGCTACGCCCACACTTTTTATTCCTGACCCACCTGTGATTCCTGACAAAATACGAGACAGTGCGATGAAATGAAAATTTATTGCAAAGTGTTTTTATAGATCGAAGAGCGGTTCCGCTTGCAAAGCTGGCTTTTAAAGCTTTCATTTGATTATTTTGGCATGAGAGCTAAGCCAGCATTGAATAGGTCACTTATATTGTCCGAGGACGCATTTCTCTGTTGACTCTCCCCGAAAATCTCCATTAGTGATCCCAGGTTAAATTTCATAGAAATGCCCTTCTTGATTTTGTTTGCAGTAGCATTCAGAAGTTTGCCTTTGACTTCCGTTAGAAGGGGCAATATGACCAAAGCACTGTACACCTGCAGGCAGACAACTGTGTTCCTAAATCAGTATGATCTCTGCTGAGGGCGAAAGATGCTCACCAACGATTAAAACTCCGATGCGCATTGTAAACTTCTTCCGCTGGCGACGCAGTCCACGTTAATAAAGTCTGTTGCAGGAGAAACCCGACCCCCTGCCAAGTTATATGGTCAGCATGATAATTGCTATTAACGGCCAGGCCGGACTGTGAATATCACGCTACTGCGGATGAACTGCAAGCGGGCAGAGCCGAGTTAGTGAAATGCTTTATGGAAGAGTGCAGATGCATCCTTGCTTAATACAAAAGTGGAATGCATTATCTATGCTAACTTTTCTGGAAGTTCTAGTCAGAAATTAGTCTGTATCCGTTTTTTACGTTTTTATTAGTTTCGTTAACATGCTTTCTAAAGGCTCTAGATCCACTTGTGATTTATTCAGCTTGGCCGATTATACCCGCCGATTGGATCTGCGGACTATGTCACGCATGGGACACGCTCCGAACCCGAAAATGGATCTGGTCTCCACGGGCTTATAAATCTTTGGGCAGTAGGGCTTTTGGCAATTCATGGGCGGGGGACAGTAGGGTGGTACGCAGCTTGCCATCCTGCCTTCTACGTTTCCGGGAATACACATGGGAGGAGTGCAGGGATTTGGACAGTAGGGTGGCCAGCAGGTCGGTGGGAGCTTACAGCCCGGTTCCTTGCAAGGTGGATAGCAATCCGGCGGAACGCATTTGGGATCGCAGTGTGGCGATCTGCACGCATAACAGTAGGGTGGATGACAAATCGTGGGGCAATGAGGCATGTAGCACCAGGGAAAGTAGGAGCCATCGGGGTACTCCAGACCGTCCGAAAGGGATGATGGGGGATTAAATGGTATTGCAGTTGTACCGGGTACAACTGTGGGTACCTGTGATGGAGACGGAGGAGGCGGTGGTGGTGGTGGTGGTGGCGGTGGCGGTTTCGGTCGGAATGAGGGTGGGGGATAGTATGGGGGAGGATTGGGACAGAGTTTCTTCACTTTGCTGACCAGTATGTTAAACAAGAAACACCGTCTGGAAGATGTTATATGTACCTCTTCAAGAGCTTGTCCCAGCGACGGAATCCACTCGGCCCCATATTTCTTTCCAGAATTAGCCTCCGCAATGGCATTTACGAGATCTGAGGTTAGTTTCTTCAGCTTGAGGTGATCCTGCGTCTTACTTAGATGCACCCGCAGAAGACCTGCAAAGTGTATGCTATAGTATTATCCCATGCCAAAAATGCTTAGTTCATCTGATTTAAAAACTAGGCTAAGTTTGCCCAGCTCTTGTAGAAATATGTCGGCCTAAAACCATTCTTATTCAAATTGGCTCCAAAAACTTACATATCATGAGCAGTAAAAGCCGAAACTTTTCGTTCATTTCGAGAGACTTGCCAAACTTAAACATTTTCCACTTACCTGGATACTTAAGTAAATTAGTTCGTTGCATATTTCTTAACAAGCAGACCCAAATTGAAATGATACGATTTAATTAAATAGGCATCACTCAATATCCGTGAGTATAATATATAACAATAGTACAATAGCATTGCGACAAGCAGCTTTGCCTAAAAAAACAGCATACAAAGTTTAAGTTTAGTCGGTTAAATGCTACTTTTAAAACAAACTCAAAGGCAAATTAAAGACTATCACTAAACAGATTGATGAACTATTTATATAAGCTCTAACATTCTAATAGGCAGTTCTTTTTCTGGAAAGGATGCATAGAAAACAGCTATCACTTTTAAGCAAACAATACACCAATCTATTTGGCACATAACAAAAAATGTTCCCACGAGAGATAAGGTGCATCTAACAGCAGTAGCTTTTTTATTCCTCTAAGGGTTCCAGAATGTTTATTTTCTTGCTTATGCAGTCTTTTAAAAGTACAATTATTGTATCTAGTTTCTTTTCTCTATTATGTTCTTGCGATCTGGCTGCTACAGGCAACTTATCATCTGGAATGATGTTTGTAATATTCGGAATTTTTATGGTCGGAAGGATTATGTAGTTTGTCACAGTATTCTTATTGATTATTGCCTATCTTTTCCCATTGAAACAGGTAGAGAATGGCTAACGAATTCGATTTTAGCGATAACAATTGGATTTTACCTTATATATTCCATGTCCCAAATCCATTAGTCAAACCTAACAATACCTGTGCGCAAAAGCGGCGAATTGCCTTAGCAAAAAAGCTTAATAGTGGAATCCTACAAGGGCGTAGCCATTTTACCATTTTACCAATGGGCATGAAGTACAATTATTCATGATCACCGTATGTCCTGTCCGTATGAACATCAAGATCTCGGCCACTTCAAGAGCTAGAAAGTTATTTGCCAAAGAGATTAGGTATTAGAGAAGTGACCGACATTCCTGAAGCAGTCTCGTATCTCAGAGACACCAGACTGTATAAATTATTTGCTTTTGTAAGTCCCTATATTCCTAAAAAAAAAAAAGCATTTCCTACAATATGGAATGTTCCCATTTTAATTGATTGAAAAACATTTTAACCTGTATGCGAAATTGAATTTAGAAAGTCCGGTTACACTTTAACTATATTAAGTTCTTTGATTTTCATGAGGACGCACTTCTTAACGTCCGAAGTCAATCCTTTCTTAGTGCTTTTTTTCAACTCCGATCTGGGGGCAGGTTTGGTATCTTTAGAAGCCTTTGGGCTAGGACGTTTGATAATTATGACCGGCTTGCTGTCCTTTGAATTTTGAGATTCCTTTTGGTATTTCGCCAGCGCCTCTTCGTCCTTCACGATGACAACCGTGATCGGTGGTAATTGAATTTCCGGCATGCTGATGTTGTTGGTGATCGTATTTAAATTACTGATGACTTGTTTGGCAACATCAACGTCAAAGCCGGAAGGTTTTTCGTTTCCTGTTTCTGATTTACAAAGCTTAACAAGTGTGTCTAGGAATTGCTTCTTATCGTCCTTATCGGGACTAGTATTGGAATTGGGGTTTGTGTTATCCGGTACTGGCTTAGCATTGCTGTTACCATTGATCATTTCATTCAGCTTTGAGAACTTATTCTCGAAGTGGTTATGGATGATACCAAACAAATCTAAAAATGGTTTCGTATTTGAAACGTGGGGCACGCAGAGCAGCACTATAATTGTCTCAAATAGAAATTATTGTTCTCGTAACTACTTTGAGAACTGCTAACTCACCCAAACATATCATGCAAAGCCGCATTGTGCGTTGTTAAAAGAGGACTGAAATATTTCCGTCCAGCGACAGAAGCAAATGGACGCAGTCTAGGTTTCGCGAAAAAGCCGCGAGTAATCCATTGGTGCCAGATTGCATATCAATTTGTGTGACTTATTCTTTAAATATAGTTCGAGGTTTGAGTTTATCGAACTCGCTACCAACAAACAAACCTAAGAAGCTCAAAATAAAAGCCATATATTGTACAGAAAGTAAACCAGTTTTTATACCCACTACTCGTAGGTATACTAGATTCGTTGACCAGTATGTAACAGGCAAAAGGAAAAGTACATATATATATTATATTCTTGTTCAGGATCAATAGCCGAGTCGATCTGGCCATGTCCGTAGGCATGACTCGATCTCAGGAACTACAAAAGCTAGAATGTTGAGATTAGGCACGCAGCTTCCAGGGACATAGACGCAGCGCAAGTTTGTTTCCAGATGTTGCCACGCCTACAAACCGCCCTAAACTGCCACGCCCACAATTTTGAAAAATGTGATATTTTCTCACTTTGTATTATGTTGTAAGTTTCTATAGATTTGCCAAAAAACGTTTTGCCACGCCCACAAACCGCCAAAAACTCTACCGTCCACACTTTTAAAAAAATTTTATTTTTCTTTTCGCCAATTTCTACCGATATTCCAGAAAAGTAACGGGTATCTGATAGTCGGGAAACTTGACTATAGCAGTCTATCTTATTTTTATTTAAGTTGCTTAATATTTTACTTAAATTGAATTATTTTTGAATATAAAATAAAACCACAAGGAAACTGGCTTAGGCAAGAAGAAGCTTGCAGTAATTTTATATTACAAAAAGAAAGGATACAAATATTTGATCAATAACAGAATTAAATTATTTACCGTTTGTTATTAGGGCAACTACTTAATATTGTCTGGATTACTTGGATCAATTTGAACTGAAATTATAGTATGTAAAACGATTATTATGTCAACTATAGTGTGTACCGAATTAGAACACATATGACCCATAAAAAGGAAAGAAAAATGTTTCCATATATTTTCCTATTATTCATTTGGGAGCTATTTCGTTATAATGGTCCGGTAGAACACTCTTGGAAAAGTTGCATGTAGATAGGATTAAAACAAAGAGTAGTTTGCGTAGAAACAGACATGTCCGTTGATACTGATACATTATTACTTTTATTTAACTTGCAGAAAGTTCCGGAGTGCCTCATACAGTTTATAAGGGTAATCAGAGAGAGTATGCAAAGGAGTGTTTGATGATCTACGACAAGGAGACGGGCGCCATCACAATAGAAAAGCTAAATCACAATATTCAAGTAAAGAAGACCAGGCAAGTGCATTAATCAAAGAGAATTCCCAGCAGCAAGCTTAAACGTACATTCCTGCAGGAACGAAGTTGCCAACAAGTCAGTTCAGCTGCCCGGTCAGAATGCTTCCGTGAATATGGGCCAGGGTCAGCTCCACAGTCAGGGGGCGAACGGATCGGTACCGGGACCAATATCAGCACCTGGGCACAGCACCGGAACAGCACCCAAAATGGAGAACAGCACTATGCGAATCTCAACCAAGACGAAGGTTTCTACCGGCAGCCGCAGGAATAATATTAGTAAGTAAAAAACCAATTTTATAATTGAGCTAACTTAAAACCTGGACACAGTAACTCAATAAGATTGAAGCGATTGCGCTAATTGTGCTGTATCTTAATATTTCCAGTTGACTTCAAGCCGCGAAATTCGCCTATGCAACAGAGCTCACCATCGCGTGCAGTGCCAGTCCACCGCAGCCCGCAATCTGCGCCGGCGTATGTGCCCTCTAGCATCCTTGACGACTTATGATTAATAAAATTACCTTTCAGTTGGGATGCGAACAATGCACAGCAGACGTTGCCCAGCATTCCCTTGATCACCGACGACGACGACTTTGGGTTGAGGGCGGCCCTGCACAACAGCGGACATGCGAATACATCAGGCTCATCAACCGGCTCCGCAACAGGTCAACCGGATTTCGGATCTACGTCCTCGTCATCTCACATGGGCAAGCAGCGGCAGGCTCCCCCGCACGGCCACGGAAAGCGCCAGCAGATGCAGCAGCGCCTAAGCCCACCAATGGCTCAGCAGCAGCAGCCATCGAACTATGGGCGTGGTTACAATGGCGGCCACAACCACGTACAACAGCAACAGCAGCGCAACTCGCCGCAGCAGCAGCGTCCTCCTGCTTATGGCCACGGCAATAGCATGCCCATGGACTTGGACTCGACCAGGGAGCATGAACTGACCTCGCAGTCCGTAGCGCAAGCGGCTGCTGCCTTGGAACAGGTGGGTGGTGATTTTGGTCAGGTATTGTGCCTTGCTAAGTTGGGGGTTTCCTTTCTTGCAGCAAATTGGCGGTGCACTGAGTGCATCGAGCTCAAGTTCGGAGTCGGATTCCAGCGACAGTGACAGCGGCAGCGACTCGGATGACAGCACTGAGGATGATCGCCCAACGCAAGGCCAGCAGCAGGATCACCAGCAGCAGCAGCAGCAGCAGGTGTATCAGAATCACAACCACCAACAACAGCAGATTGCACAGCAGCACCTTAATCAGCTGCCCAACCTGGGCCTGGGCTCCATATCACCAGCATATGGAAGCAATCATCAACATCAGCAGCAGATGGCGCCCCATCAACAGCAGCAGAAGCAACAGTCCGGCATTTATGCGTCCAATGGCGGCTTTCCAAACGATTTGCTACAAAACGATCTGCAGTTGTCGTCAAATTCGTCCGACGATGACGACGAGTAGCTATTTTAAGTTTGATCTTATTTGCCTTCTTTTGACTAAACCAACGACAACAAGAGCAACAACAATTATTGATATTCTGTCTATATGCGTGTAATTAATTTGTAATTATTGAGAGGTGATTTTACTTGCTAGTGAAATTTTTTTAAATAAATTCTTAGTTCTATACCACGATATCCACAAAAATATATTAATTAATTTTAACCATTAATTTTAGACCTTCCAAATGTGCTGGTAAACATTGAATTAAATCGAAAAAATATTAATCAAACATTGAATTAAATCGAAAAAAGATTAATCAAATCAATCAAAATCATAAACCACAATATAAACCTATATTTGTCAATACATATTCGTTTTTAATGCAAACAAATGATTAAGTAAAACTTGTTGGAACACTATTAGGAGATCAAACGCAAATAAAACCAACAATATTGCAATAAAAAAATAACCAAGAGATAAAACGACGATGTAGACGATACAACTGAGGAAATTATTTAGTTTTTAATAAGAATGCTGCAAATCAAGAAAATAATTTTAAGTTTTCCAGAAAAGAGTAACCACTTGGTTTTTTTGCCATTAATTACGCATTTTAAATTAAGCCTAAAATTCTTATCAATATATTCAGATACCAAAAGCGCAAAGAAACATATTTCAAATGATATTTTCAAGTGTTATTTTGTTTCCCTTTACTTCGCTCATCTTTGTAGTCAAGCTTACTTTTATCGTTGCCGACTTAGTTAATTTAATTAAAAAGTAAAGCTATCTGACCTTTCGTTTTTGATTAATTTGTTAGCTATATTTATTACGAATGTATTTTTCAGCCCCTTCTCTTCATTAGTCCCATAATTGTGCGGAATAGACATTTGTGTTTTTAGCTCATGTTTTATTTGAATTTATTTGTAGTTTTTTAATTAATTTTTAATATATATTATTACGATTTTGTTATGAGCTTGCAATAGTTAAAAGCAACGAAAGAAAATAAATGTGAAACGAAATAACCGGCCTGGTGAAAGCCATTTTTGTTTGTACTTCCCCCAGAATGTCCATAGAATTTGTTACACTGGTGAGCAGTAGTACTCTTCTCACTCAAAACACAACTCCTTCCAGATGTAAGCGTGCACGAAGTCCAGATACACACTTACTGAGATAAACACTATTTGATTTGCCAAGCCAACAATGAATTGTATTTATGAAGTACCATCCACGAGAGAAACGACCAATTACTGAGGAAAAGCGAAATGATGATAATACCAATTAGTTTTTGTACATGCAAATGCGCCTAGGATTAAATGGTATTTGGTCTATGGGGAGTATTTGAGACATTCATTACCAACACCAACAACAAATTATAAGCAAATCAACAGCAACTAAACGACAACAAAATGATTCAGATAATCATAAGCACAATATACATATGCAAAGAATCTAGATCTAATTATGTAACTAATTCTGTATAGAGTCCGAGAATGCCTAAGACCACAATGAAATCCAGCAAGTAAAATAGTCTAATTGGTAAGCAAATATATATATATGTATATTATATACAAACATGCATGTAAACGACTTTATACACAAAACATATAAGAATATTACCTTCCGTTAAATTAGTTATAATACCGACCATTAAACAGTCAACAATCAATTACAAATATTTATTGGTGCGTTTAATATGATTTTTGGGAATGAAAACCAGCCAAACCAATACTTTTAGCTGTCCGACATAAATTCAGGATAATCGGTTTCACTACCTTTAAACATTTTTCACAGTTTTAAACCAAGCTCGATATTTCAGCAATACTAGAATAAGTTACTTTAAAAATTAATATTTTTTCTAATTTTCTTAATTTTACTTTTCTTAGTTCTTGGTTATACCAAAAGACACTAGAATATTCTAGTTATTCTAGAGTCCTTGGTTATACCCTTGATACCCCCGATATTGATTTCAGTCAGAATTGCATTACAGTTCATGAGACAAGTGCGACTATTATAATGTATACTCCAACAGTGGAGTTGATATAGCCGAATCCGTTTGTCCATTCGTCCGTTTCTACGCAAACTATTCTCTTAGTTTAAAAGCTATCTGGGTAAAATCCAAATCTTCTAAACTTATTTATTGCAGTATATGTATAAATAAGTCCACTATAGTCCACGTTGCCATAGGAATAATCGGAAACAAAAAAAAGCAAATGCACCTTCGTTATTTTGTATCATTAAGGGTTTCAATTTGTTAGTTATTTTTTTTAAATATATTATTTCGGGCTTAAGTCGATCGTAATCAGATGACTATGTCATATATGTAGATACCGTAGAAGCAGAAAATGATTGAAAGTAGGAAAGAAATAGGAGTTTTGTTGTTTTAAAAGTATAAAAGCCAATCCCTCTTTTTGAGATTTTATTTGGAAAATATGTTTTGTGGAATCTGTGTTCCTCGAATATTTTATAAATTATTCGGTTCGAAACCACAACTTACTTTTGGCGCGCTTAAACTGCGTACACATACTCGCCGCCGGTATGTTTCACCGGTCGGGCGACGGTCACACTGATAAGTTCCTCGCGGATTGTATCAACAGGTGTTGATTAATTGGCTGAAAGCATCGAAATGGGCGACGTTACAGGATTGAGCAATGCCGAGGCCGACGAGCTGTGCCAGAAGCCGGATTCGTCCACCAAGGTGAGTGGGTCCCAACCGGCCAGACCAGCGCATCACGGAGTGCCACTAACCCGCTGTCGGCGGCGTAGAGTTTCCTCTTCCAGCAAACCATGTACCGCATCAAGGATCCACGCCGGTCGCTGCCCTTCTACACGGGCGTCCTCGGCATGACCTTGCTGGTGAAGCTGGACTTCCCCGAGGCCAAGTTCTCGCTGTACTTTCTGGGGTAAGGTCGATTGGTCCGGCTTATCTTGATGCGTACCTGCCAACTGATATTGATACAATGACAATTGCTTTTTTATCTGCTCCAGCTACGAGAACGCCGCCGACGTGCCAAAGGATCCCAAGGAACGGCGCAGCTGGGCGATGAGCCGCAAGGCCACCATTGAGTTAACTCAGTAAGTGGTTTTCCATGAGCAAGCTTCCATTTGAATTTTCCCTTCTAATGTCATGATTTCAATACTCCATGAGGGCGATACAATACCATTCTTAATCACAACGAGCACTTTTAACAGAAACTCCCTCCGCAATCAGATGGAATTTCATTCAAAGGGATTTATACTCTATTCTATTTCTATATTCCTTCAATCGTTAACTTAGATGTGATAGATGCATATTTTCTTGTTCTATAGATATGTGCTTAGTTTATTTATAAATTATGATATATCCAATGTATAATTTAATTCGGTCTTTAGTTTTCAATGATTAAGAAATAACGTATTAACGTATTATACCGAAGTTCGTAGCCCTCGATTATATACCTTAAAAGAAATACATATACTAATTGGTCAAATCAATTACATCTACTGTCCTTACCCGTAGCAACTGGGGCACTGAGAGCGATCCGGATCAGAGCTACCACACCGGCAACACCGATCCACGTGGTTTCGGGCACATTGGAGTCATGGTGCCCGACGTGTACGCCGCCTGTCAGCGGTAAGTAATGTAGATGGGAAAGTCGTGTGCTCTTTTTACAGATATCTTTCCCGCAGCTTCCAAGAGCTTGGCGTTGACTTCGTGAAGAAGCCCGACGACGGTCGCATGAAGGGACTGGCATTCATCAAGGACCCCGACGGCTACTGGATCGAGATCTTCAATGCACACTCCGTCTAGTCTGACTGGCAGACAGTTTTAATTTGATTAATTGTGCATCTGCCACTGTTCCTTAATAGCGATCCCCACCACGGAGCTACCGAGTGGGCTCGCTACAATAAATGAGAAATTGTGTAACAATTGGACTGTGGACCTCATTCACCTGGGCGCACCTGTCGCAGCTGCCGCAGCTGTCAACGCCGGCCCCAAAATAATTGGCTCCTGCTCCTGTGTCCTTTCCGCATTGGTAGTTTCACACGCTAATTATTATTTACATCGCGGACAGCCGAGCTTTTTGATAAGCAAATGTGTTACTCACTCGCACATGGGGTGTTTGCCCAGACGGTCTGCGAGGGCCATGTTGGGCACGGTGTGGGGGCTCGCCACTAATAATAGTCAAATATGGGAGCGCATTATTTGTTTGGTGTCGAATATGGCGTTTTGCAATTTAAGGTCCTGTATTGGGCCACTCGAGAACAGTTCTCGCCCGGCGGTCGTGCTGCAAGTGTCCCTCGTTCTGAAATACCATGGAGATATCCCAGCCCAGCATCGGCATCTTCTACGTCAGCAAAGTGCTGGCCCTGGCTCCATATGCTACGGGCCGGAACTCCAAGGGCCAAGTGGAAATCGCTCGCAGCTGGCTCTTCACGGTATACTCGGCCACGTTAACGGTGGTTATGGGTGAGTTTGGCATACACAGGGGCGACTTCCTTCTGACCAAGAGCTATCCACATCTGCGTAGTTTTCCTCACCTATCGGGGACTCTTGTTCGATGCCAACTCCGAAATACCCGTGCGGTAGGTACTTCCGACTTGCTGTGGGAACTCTTGTTTCATTTATGTTTCGTACTTGTAAGGTCCCCGTCCTGTGCCGTTCCTTTACTAATCTTTACGTGCTTGTCCACGCAAGGGTTTCAAATTAGTGACACTCGAAATATGTGGCTCATCAGATTTGTATGCTTAGTTTCTAACACTTTCCTGCAAAAAAGGATATGAATTAGTAGCGGGGGAGTGTCATTACTTTGATCGTAACTGTGTGTATACTTTTCTCGATTTTTCTCTATCTAATCATCACCTCTGCTCCCTTCTAAACACATTTGATCTTGACCAATTATTGCTCTGACAAACTGCAAACAAAACCAACCAACAAATCAAAAGTGCATCTTTTAGAATGAAGTCGGCAACGTCGAAGGTGGTGACGGCTCTGGACGTTTCTGTGGTGGTCATGGCCATTGTATCCGGTGTTTACTGTGGTCTTTTCAGCCTTAACGACACTCTTGAGCTCAACGATCGACTGAACAAGGTGAGACCGCGGAAATCAAAGGCGCCCCCCCTTTCATTTGTTATAATTCCTGTGACCACACCACACCTCAGATCGATAATACTTTAAATGCCTACAACAACTTTCGAAGAGATCGATGGCGAGCCCTGGGAATGGCTGCCGTCTCCTTGGTGGCCATTTCCCTACTGGTCGGCCTGGATGTTGGCACGTGGATGCGCATTGCCCAGGACATGAACATTGCTCAGTCGGATACGGGTAAGACGCGATTAAATATCTTAGCTTTTAAGAAATCTATCTTTGAATCCTCGTTTTCATTTCCTTTGACAGAGCTCAATGTACACTGGTACATTCCATTTTACGGTCTCTACTTCATCCTCACGGGCTTGCAAGTTAATTTTGCCAACACGGCTTACGGACTTGGCAGGCGCTTTGGACGCCTGAATAGAATGCTATCGAGCAGCTTCCTAGCAGGTAAGTGGTACTTTAAGTTTCTAAGATCTATGATTGGTTGTGACACACCCAACAGAGAACAACGCGACCAGTGCCATCAAACCCCAAAAGGTCGGCACCGTCAAGAACATCAGCGTAAATCGCCCTGCGATGCCATCGGCGCTCCATGCGAGCCTGACGAAGCTGAACGGCGAAACCCTGAGCAGCGAATCCGCAGGTGACAAGGCAGCCGCCCGCAGTCTAATCCTCAACGTGGAGTTACTCAAATTGGGATATTTTCCAGCCAAAAACAAGGGGTTGCTCCTAAAATCTCTGGCGGACAGTCACGAGTCGCTGGGAAAGTGTGTCCATCTCTTGTCCAAGTAAAGTGTTTCTCATTCCATGCTAGCGTGCTTCTTACCCTTTTCGCATTTTTCAGCTCTTTCGGCATTGCGGTTCTCTTCATCCTGGTGTCCTGTCTGCTGCACCTCGTAGCTACGGCCTACTTCCTCTTTCTGGAACTGCTCAGCAAGCGGGATAATGGGTACCTCTGGGTGCAGATGCTCTGGATTTGCTTTCATTTCCTGCGATTGCTCATGGTGGTGGAGCCGTGCCACTTGGCTGCCCGAGAGTCCCGCAAAACGATTCAGATTGTTTGTGAGATCGAGCGGAAAGTGCACGAGCCTATCCTTGCGGAAGCGGTAAAGAAGTTTTGGCAGCAGTTACTCGTGGTAGATGCCGACTTCTCCGCCTGTGGCTTGTGTCGCGTGAACCGCACCATTCTTACATCGGTAATGATTTGGACTATACTTAAGTAATATCAAAGTATTATTATGTTCTCTGGTTGCAGTTTGCATCGGCCATAGCCACCTATCTCGTAATTCTCATTCAGTTTCAACGTACCAATGGCTAAAGTTATTAGATATACAAAAAGTGGCTTTTCTTTATTAACACTAATAACTAAACGGAGTTGGATATTATTGATCTGTTAAAGTGTCTATGTGCTTGAATTAGTTAGCAAACAATAAAAAGCAAACGGGTTAGTTTTCTTAGAACTTGCTAAAATTCACACACTCATATCCATAATCCCTTCCCCATATTACAACTAGCCATTCTCTGGGGACTTAGAAACCCTTCTGGTATTGCTTGGTCTCCATCCGCTGCTGTAGCAACTCCAGCTGTCGTTTCGCCTCGCACTGAGGGAAGTTGTTCAAGTCATAATATTGAGGCGCCAGGCTGAACAACCACTCAGCTATAAAGGAAAGAAATGCTTACAAAATTGATCCTGGAATTCGAAGGTGGCTACTTACGCTTCACATCAGTCACCGTGCGAATGTAGTTCTTTGTGGTCAGCACAAACTCATTGTAGATGACCCAATCCGGCTTGTGGTCGAGACACGTCGACGGATGCAGCTGCACGTTCTGGTTGTCCTTGATGGTCAGATAGTAACCAGTGCGCTCCAGGTGGGCCACCTGCATGAAGAAGCCTTGCACGAGGGCCTTGCGTATGTTTACGTAGTAGTCCTTCGAGGTGAATTCGGTGCTCGTGCGCCGCAAGTTAAAGCGGTCCATGATCCTAGCCAGCTGCTGGCGCACGTTATCCGCACTCTTTAGCGAGCGGAAGTTTATGAAGTTCTCGTAGCACCAATTTGGATCCTCACTGCCTGAAAGCGTCAAAGCAACAATTGTGTTTCTATTTTCGGTGGGGGTTTGCTCAATTTACTTACTCTGCTTAAAGGCGTGATAGACATTCAGCAAGGTCAGGTGGTCTCCGTCAATATGGGCGAATCGCATCTTGGCTTCGTCGGCAGCTTTCTTTGCCTCGTTGGGACGAACGAAGCATTGTGGAACTTTTGCACGTTTGAATTGGGTTGGTTTCGATTAAGCGCAAGTTCAAAACAATTTTTTACATAAACAAATAGATTGTGCTTACTTTTTGTCAGCTAGGCAATCTAGAGGCTTGATTCAAAGATTGATTGCATTTGTGAGTTGCAAGTGCGTTCGATGAACTTTAAAATATAAAAATGCTATCTATTTGGGCATTCTGCTCCTCATTCCATTCAAATAATGAGCTTGGACTATTAAACGCATGTGCAACTTTTCTTTTCGAGTTGAATGCAAAGAACAAATAAATTGAAAAACTTTTTCCTTTGCATTGTTTCTTAAGAAATTACTTAAATTCTTTTAAGAATATCAAAAATTCTTACCCAAAACTAAAAAGACTTTCAATTTATAATGGAGAAATGAATCACGGCTGCCACTTGAACAGATACAACGTGAAAGTATGCATCCGCACAAATTTTAATTAAGCACGAGTCTTACGTATTTAAAAGGCGAAAAGTGGCAGCCGTGAAACTATAAGTGCGAGACCTGAGTGGACTTCCTAACTTATCGAAGACAGTTTCATAGATTTGTGGTTTATCTCACCCGACAACATGGCCGTTATGGAAAGTATTTCATTGGAACAGTTGTGTTGGCAGCTGGCGATCAGCATCTTTGCCAGCTGCGGATCCAAGGGAAACTCGGACATAACGGCGCCCAGGTCCGTAAGATTGCCGTCATCATCCAAGGCGGCCAGATAGTTGAGCAGCTCCAGGGCACGCATCAAGGTCTCAGGAGCAGGGGGGTCCATGAAATCGAAATGCACTAGGTCGTCGATTCCCAACTTCTTGAGCTGCAGAACCACAGTGCCTGGTCAAAAATAAGTAAAGGACTATAAGAAATCGAGTAATGTATCTCAGCGATCTAGGCATTACCCAAATTAGAGCGCAGGATTTCGGGGTAGGTGTTGTCCTGCATCTCGTTCTTAAACGCCTTTTCCGTGTACAGACGGAAACACTTTCCAGGACGCGTACGTCCAGCACGACCGGCTCTCTGCTGCGCAGACGCTTTCGAAATAGGGGAGACGAGAAGACTCTCCACTCGAATGCGAGGATTGTACACTTTTTGCTTGGCGAAGCCTGGATCGATCACAAACACCACTCCGTCAATGGTCAGCGAGGTTTCGGCGATGTTGGTGGACACCACCACCTTGCGTCCGATCGCGCCATTGGCATTTGGAGGTGGGGCCGCCTCAAAGATGCGCTGCTGCAAATTGGGCGGCAACGTGGAGTACAAGGGAATGCATTTCAACTCTCCAATTTCAGAGCCCAAATTGTCGATCTCGCGCTTGATGCGCTTGCAAGCCTCCTCAATCTCTTCTTGGCCCGTGAGGAACATAAGGATATCACCTAAAGTTGCAAATTAGAGTTGGGGTTTAGTTTGCAATGGAAAAAGTGAATGCAGCTAATTTGGTAAGGACTGGGATCATATTTAAAGTTACCACTTAATGATTAGAATCTCTTTAAAAGCAAATACGATTACACATAAATATTATTAAAATTTAAAACTGCCCTTCGGTATTGGAAAGTTGACATCTATTGCCTTGCACTTTTACTTTTATAACAGATGATCAATGCTAAGAAATTGAATTTCAATAATTTCATAAAGATGTTTAATACAAATTGTTGAGAGTTGTAAGATAACTTGAAATGCCGATAAGAAAGCAACTTTCGAAACTTTTTGAGAACTCTTAGCGAAACCCATAAACTTACCCTCGATTTCCTCACACATGTGTATCTGAATGACCGTGCGAATGGCAGCCTCTAGGTAATCCCGTTCTGGTTCGGGCGTGTAAAAGATCTCCACGGGATGTGTGCGACCGGGCACATTCATGAGCGGTGCGTTGTCGAAATACTGCTGGAATTTGCCGGCGTCCAGTGTGGCGGACATGACCACCAGCTTAAGGTCGTTGCGCTGACGGATGACCTCCTTGAGCACGCCCATGAGGATGTCCGTGGCCAGGGTCCGCTCGTGAGCCTCGTCGAGCAGGATGACCTGGTACTGCTCCAGCATAGGATCGGACATGGCCTCGCGCAACAACATGCCGTCGGTCATGTACTTGAGCAGCGTCTTGGCCGTGGAGCAGTCCTCGAAACGGATGGAGTATCCGACCTCTTCGCCAAGTTTAACATCCATCTCCTCCGAAACGCGCTGGGCCACGGACATGGCGGCAACTCGACGTGGCTGGGTGCAGGAGACACCCTTGCGCCCCTTGGACACTGCGAAGTCCACGCACCACTGCGGGATCTGGGTCGTCTTGCCGGAGCCCGTCTCGCCCACCAGCACAATGCATTGGTGCTGGCTGAGCAGCCGCATGAAGTCCGCCTGGTACTCAAACACGGGCAGCGCGATGCGCTTCTTGTAGAGATTCTGGTACCGTTGCGAATACGGCGCTTTGGTCAGTGGGTTAATCGTGGGCGGCTGCTTGTTGGGCACAAATCCGCCCAGGATCTGGGCCACTGTGCCGGCAGCGGCTGCCGCCGACGAGGAGGACGCCTCCGCATCGCTGGGAAGAAATGAGCGTTAAACTACTTCCGTATGGTGGCGCTACACACTTACTTCTTCATCTTGCTGCTGCTGTAGGTCTCCCCCACTTCGATTCGACGCTTGGACATGCTGATTTATGCCGATTACTGGACTGAATTCTCAAAACGAAGCGTTTAGCACAAAAAATAACACGCGCTCAGTGAGACCTTTAACATATACCAACCATGCCAAACGAATCTTTTAAAAATACCAAAATGTACTTTCTATGTATACTATTCAAATACCATGGATAGCAAAGATCACCACCAACAGCACGGCAGCAAGTGGGGTATTCTTGAAATACATCCATATATATCCAGCATATATTTTTGTTATAAGAAACACGCCAGTACGCTTCGGTTTTACTCAGTTTCTGTATGTTTCATGAATGTTTGCATACTTACAAGCTTATACGTGACTTTCGGAAGCGATTAGTCATATTAAAGGAACAAACTGTTTGTTTTGTTGGAAAAACAAGAATACATGCATTTGGTATTTTCGGCTTGTGTTGACGCTGTAGCTGCGGCCACACTATCACATTGTATCGATTCGGAGGGAGCTGAATTTTTGCACGTATTTCAAAGCGCAAAGATGCGAAACAAAGCGCAGAATACCGAATGAAAGAGCTCTTCCGAGACCAGGACTAGTTGCCTAACCACCATGGAAATACCCATTCAGGTAGCGGTGCGCATCTTCCCGCACAGAGAACTCAAGGACTTGTTAAGGAGCTTTGGACCCGCAGAGCTCGAAAAGGATGTGCAGGCAGAGGATGAGGGGGCGGACTTCAAGGACTCGGGGGCTCAAGTTCCGGTGGCTAAGAAGGACATTCCGCCAGAGACGGACCCAAACGGGAATGCTGAGGAGGGCAGTGCGACCGATTCGAAGACAATTCCTGATGCCAATGGCAACGACAGCGGCCACAAGGATTACCCGGACTCCGCATATTGCGTCCAGGCCATTCCCATCAGCGCTTCTGCCCTAGGATTGCCCAGTGCCCTTCCAGGCGGAGATCCAATGGACAGCATTGCGGCTGGACTGATCCAAGTGGGTCCCCACACGGTTCCTGTCACCCACGCCCTGGGCAGCAGCAGCTCCCAAGAGCAAGTGTACCACCAGACGGTCTTTCCGCTGATCACCTTGTTCCTGGAAGGTTTCGACGCATCTGTAGTAACCTACGGTCAGCGGGGCCAGGGCAAAAGCTACACGCTTTACGGAAACGTCCAGGACCCTACCCTGACTGATTCCACCGAAGGAGTCGTCCACCTTTGCGTCCGTGACATTTTCTCGCACATATCGTCGCATCCAGGTGAGTTTATCAGAGGGTCTTATGAGCATAGATATCCTAATTCCATTTTCACTTTAAGAACGCACTTATGCCATCAACGTGGGATTCGTGGAAATATGCGGAGGTGAAGTCTGCGACTTGTTGGGCATGGGAAACATACACTGCACCAACGTAGATGCCGTCTTTCAGTGGCTGCAGGTGGGTCTGTCGGCCCGCCAATCGTTGCCGGCGCACACCTTATTCACGCTTACTCTGGAGCAGCAGTGGGTGTCCAAGGAAGGTCTATTGCAGCACCGCTTGTCCACGGCCAGTTTCTCGGATCTATGCGGCACAGAGCGGTGTGGCGAACCGCCCACGGGTCGTCCCCTCGATGCTGGCCTGTGTATGCTGGAGCAGGTGATCAGCACTCTCACAGATCCAGGCCTCATGTACGGGGTCAATGGAAACATTCCGTATGGTCAGACCACACTTACCACTCTCCTAAAGGACTCGTTCGGCGGGCGGGCTCAGACGCTCGTGATCCTGTGCGTATCACCGCTGGAAGAGCATTTGGCTGAAACACTGGGCAACCTGCAGTTCGCTTTTAAGGTGCAGTGCGTACGTAACTTTGTAATTATGAACACCTACTCCGACGACAACACGATGATCGTTCAGCCGCCTGAGGCTGTGCCAGTTTCCAATACGTCTGCTGGACCATTGGCGCTGGCGGGACCAGGGGACAACTTTGGCCTGCAATTCGCAGCGAGCCAATGGTCTAAATTAGTGACCAATGCCGAGGGGCTCTTTTCCAAGTAAGTGTACACGTTATTTCTAATGTGAAACTTTTGACGACAAAAGACATTTATAGGCTGATAGACTCCAAGCTAATTACTGATGTGGAGAAGGAGCAGATCGAGGAGTGGCTCTTCCTCAAGCAGGAGTGCGAGGAGTGCCTCAGCTCAACGGAGGCTATGCGTCAGCAAAAACAGTTGGTTCCCATTCTGGAGGCCGAGGAGCCCGAGGACGTGAACTCTGAAGCAGCCAATTCGGAGCCGCCAAACTCCGACAACGAAAACGACACAGACAATGAGTCGCAACGGCCCGATCTGGACGACAAAATAGAAAGCTTAATGGAAGAGTTTCGCGACAAAACAGACACTCTTATCCTTGAAAAGCACGCTGATTATCTATCCAAGCACCCGAAGGCGGTTATGCAAAGCCAAGACCGCGAGAATGAGCCACAGCCACCAGTAGAAAATGTCGATGATCGCAAAGTCAGCATTGGCAGTAAGTCCTTTCTTTGCACATCCCCTTTTATACAGTAACATTTTGGTTTATTGCTTTAACAGGTCGCAGGAGAAGTGTCCAGCCAGGTGCTAGCTTAAGTACTACAGAGCTCGCCATGCTTAACCGGGTAGCTTCCCAGCAACCTTCACCGCCCATTAATCCTGAGTCGGTCGTCGATCCTCTGGAAAGTTCTTCGGGCGAGGGACTCCGTCAGGCAGCTCTCGCTGCCGCCGCTGCCACTGCGCCTATTGAGCAGTTGCAGAAAAAATTGCGCAAACTGGTCGCTGAGATCGAGGGCAAGCAACGACAGTTGCGGGAAATCGAAGAGACAATCCAGGTAAAACAAAATATAATCGCCGAGTTGGTCAAGAACAGCGATACACGCAGCCACGCTAAGCAGAGATTTCACAAGAAACGGGCCAAGTTGGAGGCTGAGTGCGACAAGGCCAAGAAGCAGCTAGGTAAGGCACTAGTTCAAGGCCGGGATCAGTCGGAGATTGAGCGCTGGACTTCGATAATCGGACATCTCGAGCGTCGCCTAGAGGACCTCAGCTCCATGAAGCATATTGCGGGCGAGAGCGGACAGAAGGTGAAGCAGCTTCAGCAATCGGTAGGCGAGTCGCGAAAGCAGGCCGATGAGCTAGAGAAAAAGCTTCGAAAGGAGTGCAAGTTGCGCTGCCAGATAGAGGCGGAGCTGGCCAAACTGCGAGAGTCTAGGGAGACTGGCAAGGAGCTAGTGAAGGCCCAAGGTTCACCTGAGCAACAGGGTCGCCAGTTAAAAGCAGTGCAGGCTAGGATTACGCACCTTAATCACATTTTACGCGAGAAGTCGGATAACTTAGAGGAGCAGCCAGGACCAGAGCAGCAAGAGAGCCTGCGTCATGAGATCCGCAACCTGCGCGGAACTCGTGACTTGTTGTTGGAAGAGCGCTGTCACTTAGACCGCAAGCTTAAGCGGGACAAGGTGCTGTCTCAAAAGGAGGAGCGCAAGTTGCTCGAGTGCGATGAGGCCATCGAGGCCATAGATGCGGCCATAGAATTCAAAAACGAAATGATCACGGGTCACCGCTCCATCGATACGAGCGACCGGATCCAGCGGGAGAAGGGAGAACAGATGTTGATGGCCCGCTTAAATCGACTCTCAACGGAGGAGATGCGCACGCTTCTGTACAAATACTTCAACAAGGTTATAGATTTGCGAGACTCCTCACGAAAGTTGGAGCTGCAGCTGGTGCAGCTGGAGCGCGAGCGGGATGCCTGGGAGTGGAAGGAGCGTGTTCTGTCCAATGCCGTGCGCCAGGCTAGACTCGAAGGCGAGCGAAATGCGGTGCTGCTGCAGCGCCAGCACGAAATGAAACTCACATTGATGCTGCGTCACATGGCAGAGGAAACTTCGGCAAGCTCAGCCAGCTACGGAGAACGAGCATTGGCCCCCGCCTGTGCAACCTCTCCGGTGCAGGCCAGTAATGATTTCGACTACGATCATTTCTACAAAGGTGGCGGTAATCCAAGCAAGGCCCTGATCAAAGCGCCAAAGCCAATACCCACCGGCTCGGCGCTAGACAAATACAAGGACAAAGAGCAACGTAGCGGGCGCAACATCTTTGCCAAGTTCCATGTGCTCACCAGGTACGCTTCAGCTGCTGCAGCAGGGTCCTCAGGCTCCACTGCCGAAGAATCCACGGCCCTCATTGAGTCAACCACCACGGCCACGGCAACCACTACGTCTACAACCACAACCGGAGCCGTAGGAAAAGTGAAGGAGAAGGCCTTGGTCAGTTTCAGGCCGGAGCAGCTGAAGCGATTGATGCCAGCGCCGACGGCCACGAAAGTGACGCGTCAGAAGAACAAAATAATTATTCAGGATGCAAGTCGCCGAAATTAATACGAATTTAACCTTTTCCAGAACGATATTATCTGGTTTTGTCAAATAGCCATTTACAATTAATAGCCATGAGTCGAAATCCAGCCACTTTGGTAAAATCACCAGCACATCTTAAAAATGATTGAGATTACTTCCATAAAAATGGATAATTTTATTAATAGTTTGATTTGAAAATGATGAGACAGCATCATTAGTGCGTGTCGTTAAAATTATTGAAGTGGTTAGAGTTCGATGTATTTTTAAGTGTGAAGCAAAAGTTAAGATCCTGGTAACAGGAACTGAACAAGTTTCGTCCACAGTCATGACCCAATAGACTACATATGGTTCTCATTCTGGCTCTTTAGCTGGGGAGCATTTATTTTACAAACCCTAACACGTACACCTAGCATATGAAAATAACTATCCTCATGAGATTCAACCGTAAAGACTTGACCTGCTACTTAAGATACTCGCAAGACAAACCGTACACAAAACTCGCTCAAAGTGCTGACCTAAACCCCCTCACTGTTTAACTTGTACATAACAATAATTGTTAGGTTACCACTTAATTTTAATTGATTTTGTTAGTTTTAGGTTAGTTGTAACACTATTGTGTCTTCCTTCGAATTTTACTGACTTTCGTTACCAACTACAATACACGTACTCCATACCCAAGTGTTATCGTTTAATACTCTACCAAAAAGCATTTACTCTGTACAACTTATAATGCTTAAATGCGCAGTACTTGTGCTAATCTAATACTCATGTTTCACGTACATTAAAATTCAACACTTTTTGGTTGTGTGTAACGTA
The DNA here is from genome assembly GCF_003286155.1 of Drosophila erecta. Taxonomy (NCBI): domain Eukaryota; kingdom Metazoa; phylum Arthropoda; class Insecta; order Diptera; family Drosophilidae; genus Drosophila; species Drosophila erecta. Next base: position 19,643,102 of record NW_020825200.1, read on the forward strand.
TTTTTTGTTGTCTTTTGGATAGGTACAGTTTCAACAGATTGTCCTGTATTCCGAGTAACTTAAATTGATATTAATGTTTGTATGTACCCTCAATATTAACGTGTAAACATACATATTCCGCCAAAATCTTTCGGCATGGCTTTGTGTGGATATTGTTGAATAAGCATATAAATATACACAAACCAAATAACCATATATAAAGTGTTTTATTTTGAAAAGAAAATAAATATTGTACAAGATAAATAAGTTCTACATTTACAGATAAAATCCAAGCAAGCAAAGTCCACAAAGCAACAGGTGAAAAATGTCCCAGAAATTTCCCAAACAATCGCCCCTTCAAACAAACACACAATGAAAGTGGAAAGAGAGAGAGAGAGAGAGAGCGCCGGTTTGAGCGGAGTGTCTGAATCCGATGGCGAGTCTCTGAGCATCCGATTCAGTCTTGTTTGGACCGTCGAGCGATCGAGAACCGGATTTCAGCGCTAGTCGGCGAATCGCGAGAGCGTGTGTGTATTTGTGTATGAACGTTGTTTTGGGACACCGATACGGATACGGATACGGGTACGGATATACGAATATACGGCAGCGGTACGTGATTAGCAATCCGCCAACCGGTTGCAGCGGTGCTAGTGCACCTCCAAATAAGTGAATAATAGTATGTAAGGTATCTGAAAGATAGCCAAGAGCAGAGCAAAGTATCTGTGTTTGTGTGTGCGGTGCTTTTGTGCGGAGTCGCCACCCCCGTGGATTAGTGGCACCCTGCTGCAAATAGCCCACCACTCTCACTGTGTGTGCAAGTGTGTGTGTGTTAACAATTAATAATCGCATTTAAACAACAATTTGGCCATCAGCAGTAGCTATAACGGTAAGAAAAGTCGGCGCTTCCGTTAGGAAATTTTCACCGTTGTCTGGCAACTTCTTTGTGCCCGTCGTGTATGTATAGGTTGCGTGCGGAAGTGTGCGTGAGTCCTGCCCACGCCCACTGAGCAGCGCTGCGAAAGTCTGCGAAATCAATCAAAGGCTGGCAGGATCAAATGCTGTAGGTTGATAGTTAGTCGGTTAACTGATAAAAGTCTTGGGTCTTCCTATTGATTTTTCGCCAGACGTTAAGTTTTCCCGATTTTGGAATGCAAAAACGGTTACTTTATGCACTGTATCACACACACTTGCAAAAGGGTGTGAAAATGTACTGCCATGAGGGAGGAAAATGCATGTTCTGCGACCCTCCAAACCAGTTCAATGATTCATTTCTAAATTTCATTGTTTAATGTCTAGCCAGTTTCTATGCATTTCCTGCTACTTTTTATTTATAAATCGAGTTTTAGAGGAAATATTTGCAGTCCCTGAATTTTCAGCGAATTTTTTTTCGGCGCATGCGCCCTTGAATCCGCTGAAAAGCAACTCTGCGATTACCGTTGTATTCGCTTGTGCGTCCATGTGTGTGTCAGTGTGTGTGCAACCTGTGCCTCCTGCCGCCAGGTCCTTGGTCCTTTGTCCCCGTCAGGTAGTTTTCAGTTTTCCCTACTCAAAACGCCTCCTTCTCAAGAACCTTTTAAATTCCTGGCAGTTTCCATGTGGCACACATACGTCGTGATCCTTTGCGCGCATATGTGTGTGTGCTACGATGCGAGTGTTGGTTCATCCCCTGCTTTTGAAATCTCTGAAATTCCGTGCAGCTGCCTTCGTCCTTTCCTTGCTGGTGTGTCTGAAGTTTCCACTATTTGATTTTGCAAGTGTTGCACTACCCTCCTCCTCCGCTTCCTTCTCCGTCTGCTGGCGGTATACTTTTTATTTTCCTGCTTCTTTTCTGAATTTTTGTCGGCTCGCCATCCTGTTGCTAGGCGGGTTTTCCCAACAAGTTGGGCTACTGCCAATTTTCCATGTGACTCCCTGTTTAAAATTGTCTGTCGATTACCCACATACATAGGTATTTGCAGTAATGGTACTCAATTTATTTTAAGCGCTATTGATTATACCTTTTTTTTTACTTGCTGTAAAATATAATAGTTTTTGTACAATAATTCGATTAATATAGAAATATTTAGGGTTTTATTATTATTTATTTTTTTATTGCATATGGGAGTCTGAGTCCTGGGGAGTCTGTCTAGTGGTGTCTCCTTTTAAATGGACCATCGTGGCAGTTCAGTTGGTAGATCCTGAATTCATTAAAAATCGTGAAAAAGTATGTAGCAAATGCTGCTGTTAAGCAAAGTATTTATTTCATTTTTATTAAGGAAAGTTCTAAGTACTTTAATAAATACACTTAATGAGATTCCTCTTTGAGGAGGTTATCCCACCTCTAAACTAATTTATATACTGCACATTTCCTTCGGTCCTCTCATCGATTTGATGAGAATGCTTTCATCGGGTCGACTGTGAAGGCAAATATTGATTTCCACTTGGGCAGCAACATGACACAGCGGAAAAGGTTAAAGTGAACAAAGGACCAAATAAATATTTCCTTTTGTTTTCGCTGCCGCCGAGAGCACTTGAATCTCAATTAGGGGCGCAGTGCGGAAGCTCTGGGCGCGAATGGGTCATAGCAGCGGTTCTGGACAATGGATGTGTCTCTACCTCCGCCGACGACCCTGCACTGGGCCACTGCCCTCTGTCCCCCAGCCGATCCCCGCCGCCAGCAAGCAACCCTCCGGGCACCACCCTTCCTAAATTTATTGGCTCGTCACCCCAATTTAAAGTTACACATGCTGCCAGACGGGGCAACACGAAGCATACGAGATGCAAGCATGAGTAATATTAAAATGCTTTTGATTCGTTGATTTTACCACGCGATTGACCAAACGGATCCACTCAGGGAGGGTTTGTATCTCTTTATGCACGAGTATGTAGGTACCATGTATATGGTAAAAATGTATCCGCACATATGTTGCCTATACGGATGCCTGGATCCGTTGACTGATTGCCAGATGTTTTCCAAATTGCTTCGGTCGAAAATCATTTGTCGGGATGGAAAGCGAAACATTTCTAAGCTGAAAGCTCAAGGAGAGATGTGCTGATGCGTCATTCTCGAATTTTACAGTGCTTCTCGGCAATTTTTGGACAGATGCATTTCACATTTACACTCCATAAATGTATTTTTTTAAACAAGAAACGAAATTCATAAAGTTACTCGGCACAATAAAGCTGGGTGACTTATGTAAAGGGATAAATTGATTTACTTTACTAACCTGTGGAAGAGAACCTTTGTAGAGGGATAAATCTTGTGGCCGTGCACGTGATTAAATAAAATTTTACAAAATATTTATCATATTTATAAATAAAATGTATCAATATGTGAACAACCTTCTTCGGGTTCGTCTAGTGAAACTTGCTGACCACATTTAAAATTCAATTAGGCGTTTTGATTAGCAAACACATTTCATAACTAATTAATATAATATATATACCTTTTTTCCACCATCCGCAGTCCTCTCCATTTTTCAGCTTTAGTGAAAAATGTTGTAGGCAGCTTAAAGTGGATTTCTCGGTTCGTAAATTCGTAGGTTTGTTGCCACACCCCTGCTGAGCCTTTAAGGCAGCTGTTTCCCTATCAAGCAGATCAGCTTGGGACAGTTAACCCTCGCTGGAAGCGACAGCTAGATCATTAGGCCAATTGAAAAGCTAACATGGGCACAGCGGACCCTCCACCAACCAACTATTTTATTTATTCCAAAGGGGATTGAGTTCTCTATACGCCTGCGCAACCCTCTGAGCAAATAGAAATCAGTCGTAGATAAGCCATAGCCATCTAGCTGAGTGATCCGACTTGAATTGAATGCAGATTCCACAATTTGTGGCATCCACTTAAGAGTTAATTAAGCGCTAAAAAGCTGAACAATTTGCTTTTCGATCTATTCCCATACACAAGCATGTGTATATGGAACAATTAAAGGCAAGCTCATGGATTAAAGTAAGTCGCTGGCCATGTGGAGGAGCTGGAGCTGTCAAGTTGCCGACCCGCGGGGATCCGGGGACCAACAGACAGAAATGTGGAATCGTGACTTCCTGCCTGTCATAAAGTGTTTTTTTTTCTCCTCCAAACTGCGGCGGCGGCGTGGAGGGAGGCGCGTGACATTTTATGAATAGCAGAAGGCGGAAAAGCGAAAAGTAGTTGCCTCCTTCTTCTATCGCCATTTGAGGTTTAATTAATGACATCCATCCGCGGAACCCTCCCTCCCCAAAACACTGTTGCCTCTTTCGCGGGGTTATTTATTCCATTTACAGGGCTTCTTCTACTGGGTACTTGCTGGGGATAGTTTTCGGGACAGACCTCAAAGTCTGCTAAGTGTTACCATTGCTCCATGAACAATATTATGACAGGTACTTGGAATTGAGAGCTTTCATTGCAGAGTAATAAACACAGCTATCAGAGGAGTTATCCTCACCAGTCAATGAATTCATCTAAATGGTGTGGATTGCATTGTGTGTTTCTAAAATGTGTACAACGTACATTTTTCCATTAAAAACCCACACAAGTGCAGGTGTTTTAGGTAGTCATTAAGCATTGAGTTGTAATGGTTAAAAAGGATGGAGCACTGTCCTACAGTGGAGGGTGGTTTGCCTAATCAAATTAGTTGCACTTCATTAGACAATAGGGGGACATTTTGCAAAAAGTTTTTCAGCTCGTAATTAAAAAGCACAAAAGAGAAAGCCCCTATGTAAATATAAAACAAACCATATCATATACAATCATATCAAATAATGAAACAATGCTTCTCCCTGTTTTCAGATAATTCGGCGTGCCAAAACCACAGCGAAGGGTGCTTTTCAGTGGATTTTTGTGTAAAATCGATAGCCAGATAGACCCTCTCTACTGCCAACTTCATACAATCCGCTCGGCGGAAACACGGCATACGGAATGAATTCGCCCAACGAACGCCTCAAATGGCTGATCGCAGCTGTTGCCCTCATTGGTGAGTGCTATACATAGGGCATATGAGTTCTAAGGCATTCCGAACTGGTGACCTGTACAATCCGGAAACTATAGAACTTTGATATTCATCGTTTTTTTTGGCCTTTTCAAAATAAGCTTACTCAAAATAGCCTTAAATAACCATAATATACTCATATAAAAACATCTGAAGTAATAATGCCTTAAATAGGGAATTCAACTGTCCGTATTATATAAAAAATAACGCTCTTATTTTAAATAATAGCCTCTTTGTTGTGACATGGCTTTTCATTTTCAGTTTAATTTTACGCTTCTTATCTCTCTTGACACAGCGACAGAACTTTTTACCCACTTTTCCCGTTGCCGCTTCTGTGGATTTTCCAAACGTTTCTGAGCATTTTTGATTGTTTTTCTTACATTTACTTGGCTTTCGCTTTTTGTTTCATTGCGCTTGTCGGTTGCTTGCAGTTGGATATTTACTCGAGTGCGCGTCTGGACGGATACATTTGTATCTTGTTGTGTGGGGGAGCAGATAAACGTGCGGTTCATTGCCTCTACTATCCGGAAAATTTTGTTTTGGGGTTGAGGGGGGACTTGGGAGGGACTGTGCCGCATCAGTGGGTCAGATTGGGAATTAGTCAGTCCCGCCGAGTAGATGAGTAATACCAGTTCTGGGATAGATTGTGGAAATAGTTTCTTATGAATGGATTTCCTTCTTATTTCCCCCTATAAACTTTCATATGCAATTATTTTTGCAATAACGAACTCTTTTAACTAATTGTGTAATGTGGATTTTATCTTTATTATTTAAGTTTCCTCCTATGTTAGCTTAAATGGAAATCAAACAGCGAATTTACGAATGCATATAGTGACTGCTGCAGTTTATGTTATCAGTTTGCAACTTAGGGGCCGTTGTTTATTCTCGTGTATAACATTATAAAAACCCGTGTTACACAAATAAACAGCAATAATAATAATTGCTTAAGAATTGCAGAAAATGTGCTCTGTCGATGAAGTCAGAAATAAAAATTACATTTTAAGTGGAAGTCGCGTGATGAGTGACGTTATTGGAATTTGGAATAAATAAACGCTAATGGAGCGGAATATTTAACCAAAAGCAAACAAATAATATAATGTTTGAAATGAGCTAAGCAGATCTGCAGATATGACTTCGTGAATTAAAAGAACACATTATGCAAAGCTTCAGCAGCGAGTACCAATATTTGCCCGCCGGAATGGAAAGATCTCAGAGATACAAGCTTTGAGTGAGCGTCTTACGTTGATTGTGCGGGTCATCATTCAATTGAAATTGATTAAAAACATTTTGCGCCAATTTTTGCTTTTGTTATTATAATACGAGTATGTTTCTCCATTGTGAGCATGCAAGGCAAAAGCAAAACATGTTGCATTAATATTTAAAGCCAGACTTAAACAATAAAATGGATTTATGTCGGAATGTGATGTTTATGCTGTTGTTCCTGTCTCCGCTGCAGTCGGACGCATTTAATTCGCCATTTCATTCAATCCAATTGAAATTCAGCTCGCACACGACGGACACTGTAATGGAGCTTAAAGTTCACAAATGCGCACAGTGGGTTCAAAACACTGCAAAAAGTAAGCATGTAACACGAAGCAAATAAACAGGAAGCCGTCAATTTGTGTGCACATGTGTGTGCGAATCAAATGGCACAAATGGCATTATGGAATGGTCTTGGCTATGCTTCCGAAGCATGCTTTTTGCTACTTGCTATTGAAAAAACTATGTGATAAAAACGTATCTTTAATTAGAGCATACACATGTATCTCGTTCTCATTGAGATCTATTTATGGAGCTTTCCGCTGCTACAGTATATCCATTTCTCGGCTTTGTATGTTATGATATTAGTTCGACAAGAGCACATTCCTATGGGTTTACCTACTGCTGATAAGCGGGAATAGACCTCGAAACCACTTATCAACTGGGTCACATTTCACTCGCTGCTATCATCACGATCTTTCCTTAAGGGATTTCGTAACCAATTAGAAGCACTGCGTGCCACTCAAAGCACTCGTAAATATGTCAGAGATCATCCGAGAGATCACTGAACCAGGCCCTCTTCTGGAGGAAACTATTTCCGTTCCTACACAAAGCCAAATGGTGAAGAATGGAAGAAAGGAGCCGAAAAGCGAGGATGGAGTGGAGCTGTCCGGGATGGGAAATGCATTCCGTAATTACAGATGATTGATGTACCCCTCCTGCCACTTTCTTCGCCCTCTTCGCAGTATGTGTTATGATACCTCGACGATTGGGGCACATCACACGCGTGGTTTGTGTAAGCAACTCCGAGGGACTATACCCTCCCATCCATACACTTGCCCAAAATCATAGCACTTCGGTTTCCTAAAATATGTTCGATTTGGATCCAAGATCACGAGCGCTGGTTTTTCTGAGTGCATCCAACTTTTCCTCGGTTTGCTGCTTTATGAGCCGTTGCAATCTATTTTTTGCCCATTCGCAATAGTTCAAAGCTGTTTGTCAACCCGAATGGGGAATAAAGATTGGAGAATGGCGGATCCGAAACTGCCGAGCAGGTTTTCGATAATTGCGTAAATAATTGCCTGAAAGTTGGGAGCAATGCCGAGCTAAATGCATTTCACAAGAATCTAGTCGGCTTCACGTTTCGAAAACTCTTTACAATTCCGCCCAGAAGTCGCCACATCTCAGGGCATCAAAGCGTTTGTCGGCCCATTAAAAGCATTTGTCATATATTCGAGCTCCTTGAGTGCGCGCAGAACTTAAGAAACTTTCGGAAAAGTATTAAGCTAACTCAAAATATTTTATGAGCTGCAGCCAGCGAATGAATTTGTGGGGCCCAGCATAATTTATTTTAAGATATTTTTAAGTGGGTGTACAGTAAATGCCGCTCTTAGCGAGACTTTTAAAACTTCGGCAATAAAGTTTTCATTTTCAACCCCTCCGCTGGTGGAAAACCCTGCTGTCTCTCTTCCTCTTTCGCTGACACCCCTAACTCGCAGTGGAGAGAAAAAGTCGTGAGAATGAGCAAGGTTTGCTTAGTTTGCCAGCGAAGATTTGATCCCAATGCTTGCCCACACACTTTTCATTACCCGGCAAGAGAGAGAAGTGCCACCCACCCCGAGATTCCCCCTCACGGCGCGAACAGCTGTAAAGACTGAGGGCCACGTTGGCGGCACGCATTTCCAACTCCTCCATGCCAAACAGTGTCCTACCCTCTGGAAAATTATTATACTTATTTACGTCTCCCTGCCTGACAAGCTGAACTCGAGCGACGCGCCGTTGCCGCACTTCACTCGGCGAGCTCCTGCCCGTGGGATTCCCTTGCAGCGCCCCCTGGCGGGGAATTAGTCGGTCAAGAAGGGCGTAGTGGGTGGAAGTTGGGGGTGCGTGGCGCACATGTGGTTGCTATTTCGCACTGTCCTATAATATACATATATAGCGCAAATATATATAATACTCTGTTTCCACCAAGACACGTCAATTTCTTCGTTATTTTGACTCTACAAGCTTCTTATTTCGAATCAGTGGGATACTTAATTAAGTATCTGCCATTCGAGTTTCCTGAGTTAGGCTGTGGCTAAGAATTTAGCTACGGCACATAGGGCACAATAAATTGTGTGGCGTTAAATGAAAAGAAATCTCGTATGTGGAAAGATACGAGTGGAAGATAAATATCTCAAAAATCAGAGGGTTAGAGGATTACCATCGTTTTGGCGCCCCTAAAAATGGAATGGAATCAAGGCGTCATAATAATTTGTAAAATATGTTCATGGCCCCACCCATCCACCGATCCCAGTTCCAGTCCAACAGCCTCGGAGAACTGACACTTATCGGCACACATCATCTATGGATGTGATCGCGCACGTCCAGGCATTTCGAAGGCGGGATTTGATTGGAGCCCTCTACACCTTCCTCATGCTTGCTGAGTCACGTTTTTTGGGGCTGCCGAGTCTCAACCCATTTGTATCATCCCATCTCCATAATCTGCATGCGACAAAAAAGTGTTTAAAGTTAAATTGTAGATACATGCGTGTATACTCGTATACGAGTACATACTTTTCAAAAGTCTTTCGCTGTCTGCTCGAAGTCTTAATTAATGCGCACGAGACGATGACGACGTCAACTCGATTTTATATGCAAAACACGTCTGCAGTTGGTCTTCCCTTTGTCATGGCTACTTTATGCGTATATATTTTTTGAACGTTCAAGTTCTGTCGTTGAAGTTGTCTCTATCTGACCATAGGAAGTTTGCATACAGTGTGTTTAAAAAACGTAACCACGTTCAAATACATTTATAAAATTGATCTAAAAGTTGTACAGATGTGTACTTCTGCAACCGTATAAAATCATTGCATATTTTCTTAATTGTACGGCTCTTATTCTTAACGGCACTTTTGTATCTTTCAGATACATTCCTGTACTTACTGAAAAGGATGCACGTGTACGCTCTGCCTTACTTTTCTCCTCTTTCCGTAAATGTTTTGCAACGCTTTCATTAGACAACAAATCCACCCCCGTGTTCTTCCTTCTCTGCTACTCTCTTTTTCGGTCCCACTGTGCAGCCCCTAATGACAGTCTCTCTCAGAAGTCAGTGGTATTTAGGCTGACATTTTTGCTAGAAAATTGAAATCCAAGCGATGTTACACATTGCGACAAAGTGTTAATTAGTAATAAGTGGTAAGTAGTGTGTAGGGTATGTTGTGCTTCGAAATAAAACACAACATGATATTCCACCTCGGTGCGATTCGACACTACGTGGGCTAACACTCTCAATTATTTTTTATTTGGGGCGCTATATTAAGTTGCTCAAAAGTATCTCTCAGAAGACAGTGGTATTTAAGCTGAGAATGTTGCTAGAAAATGGAAATCCAAGCGATATTACATATTGCGACAAAGTGTTAATTAGTAATAAGTAATAAGTAGTAAGTAGTGTGTAGGGTATGTTGTGTTCTTATATATTCTTATATGTTGTGTTCGAAATAAAACACAATATAATATTACTCGGTGCGATTCGACACTGTTTCGAAATAAAACACAAAATTATACTACACATCGGTGCGATTCGACACTACGTGGGCTAACTCTATCAATTATTTTTCATTTGGAGCGCTATATTAAGTTGCTCAAAAGTATTAGTGCATTGACCTTAAGAAGCTAAGAATCTATAGAAATCTTATTGTTTAATTGTTTATTAGAACAAAATGTTTTGTTGTCATAACGTGTTCTAAACAAATTCCTAAGCCTCGACATTAACCCACTGTGGCCTGGCATTTACTGCCACTGGAATCAGCCGCATCATCACCACTCCCAGCCCCTTCCTCTGGCCCAGAAGTGTGTCCATCTTCCGCGTGGCCTGCTCCAGTTCGTCCCACTTCTGCCTCCTGCCGACCTAACGGCGTTTCCCTCCGCTCCCGGTCTTCGCACCTGGCTGCGGTTTCGTTGCTCCCTGGCCTCTGGTGTTCCCGTTGTCAGCTTCTGTCGAGTGCGGCGTTTCGTCACCGTGACTCCCTGTCATCTTTTGAGCACCGGCGAGGCGGACGGGTGAGTTGCGGCTAGCCTGCGGTCTCGGACTCTTCCACGGATGACTTGCGCTCGTCGGCGGTTGGAGGCGTCTATTCAGCCGGGTATCTAACAGATACCTGTTAGAATCGCGTGGGCAGTGCGTCTGCAGTTATGTGTGTCACGCATTACACAATTAGTTGGTGTCTGCGCACTGGGAGCTCTAAATACTTCATGTTCTGCATTGGAAATGATTGCTGACTGCTCATTTATCACCATTGCAGCTATAATGCGCCTTGTTTCTTGCGGCAAAGACCCCTTAACTTGGATCATTCAGTTTGCTTGCTTACTGACTACTCAAAATAAGCAGCTGAGCAGAGAATAACCTCTAGGTTTACATTCATTTGAATCGTAGCCAAAATCGTTTAATGTAGTTTAACCCGTGTAGCTGAATTTGTATTTGCTTTAATATGTCCACACGAGTAGTTGGTACTGTTTTGTGGACTGTGACTGATCGTGACGAGTGTGTGGGTAAATGCCGAGCGATTCGCATGAATGAGTGGGTAACGCTGGCATTGAGACACCGATAGCGATACCTGTTCTCCGAGTCCCGCAGTGCTCCTCCGCTGCACAGCTGTCGAACTGGTTTCTGAGCTCCCGAGCAGATGTTTCTGTCTGAATCGCGGTGAAAAAGTCGAGATTCATGGCGTCCAGGAGGGGGAATATATATGATTGGGGGTAGGAGGACTCCATCCTGGGCAGTTCCTTCCATTCCGCCTGACCTCGATGACAAGAGTGCGTGATGTGGACTAATTTCGATGGGCGGGACAAGCCTATTGAACTTTTGGGCCTTTTGTTTTTGTTAGCCGGATGTTATTAGTTTCCAATTTCCTGGCTTACGGGGTGTTAGGGGTTTGTTGTGCCACCAAATAAGTTAATTAGGTGGGCAGCAGCCCTTCGATGGGTAAGAAGTACATATCGATAATAATACCTATGTATGTTATTAATGCCTGTAAAATAAACCCAGCCCAGTAATTGTTTGCACCTCTCGAATTGCGTGCTGCCTGCTTCTATTTCTTTATTTGTTGGCCTGTAGTTTATTATTATTTTTACCAGTTGATTTCCTTGCAAGATAGGGCCGCTTTTCGTTGACCCAATTAAGTACAAAATAAATTCGAGCACCTTAGGCTGAGTCACTCGCCCTCTTAAACTTGATAAAGTGACCTTAGACGCGTCCGCACGATCATCATCTTCATCATCACAGCTGAATTATCGTCAAATTTTGCAAATTGCCAGCTTGAGTGGAAAATTGCGAGGCGAAAAACTTAACGTATTCCGCACACAAAAATTCAAGTGCTTGATTAGCTTGAGTTTTGCCGCGACGTTGGCATCGCAGTTCTGCTTTTGCTTCCAAATGCTGTTGCTTATGATTTGCCTTATTTTACTTTTTACTTTGCTTTTTTGCTCTTTAAGCCGGCTTCTTAACCGGTTTCGTTCTGCGTGTTTTTGTTCGCAGAGCTTTAGGTTCGGAAGCGAAAAGGTAAAATAAAACACACCTGCTGCTTTTGCGAAGCGACAAACAAAACTAAAACTGGGAGCAGGTGTAACTTAAATGGCGATAGTGTATAAAATCAAACCCAAAAACGTGGAGTACAGCGCGTTGGAATAAGAAACATAAAGGATGCCGATTTTGGAATTTCAATATCAACTTTTTCAACTGACCTTAACTGAGATCATCTGCGCAACAGTTGCAAAACTTAATTCGCCCTCCTTTTACTTATTTCCCTTCCGTACTTTACTTTACCCACTGTTTTTGATGTTCGCCACAAGATCCATCCAAGATTTTACGCTCTGTGTTCCGAATGGCCACCATATGCTGAAGTATATAAATATTTATATAATTTTGTGTGCTTGCTGATACAGTCTGTTCTGAAACTCTATTTCATATCGCATTTAAAGTATATTCAAAACTTATAGATCATTTAAACTAAAGCTTTACTTGAGGACCAAAAATATGCATATATATTTTTTTAGCAAATGCATTTAAATGGCCCTAACTAAGTGATTTGCACTGTATAAATGGTTTTTAGGAGTCTAATCTTCAACACAACATTTATTGTTTGAAAGAAATGAATAATTAAATAAGAAGGCGATGTTTCCGGCGAGCCTTCCTTATTTTCACTTCACCGAAACCTTACATGTTTAATTGATTTATTTATGATGATTTTGGTTCAGCGCACTTAGAAACTGCAATAGCCAATTGTTGGAATTGGTTTATAACATTACGTTTCAGTTTCAAAAGACTTACTTGTTTTCAGCTTACTCAAATATTGTACTATATTCATTGTATTCCTTTGATCATTCTGAGATGCTGGATGTAAATAATTGGAAATAGTTGATCTATGGGTATAATAAAGCATTCCAGTGTTTTGGGCATTATATTTATGTATGCTAAACATACATTCTTGTATTGATAAATAGGATAGAAAAGGACGAGGCTAACCAAGCCTACAATAGCTCTTGTGATAGGCAAATTGCACCCACATGCCCCGAGAATTTTATCCGAACAATATTTATGGGAGAAGGGGCGTTGGTGGGCGTGTGCCAGCACACAAATTTTTCTACACCTTTTGGTGATAGGAAATGGGGAACGGGAAAATTCCGAGCGCCATGACGTTGCATACACGAGCTCTGAAATGATTTGCCAATGCAAAAGTGACGGCATCAACAAATGAAACCCAGTGGGGAGTGGTGGAGTCTGCAAAGTGTCAACGAACGATTTTCAGCCTGCTTGTCTTTTGTTTGTCGTTGGAGGCGGTGGGGGGAAATGGATGTGGAAGTGAAACTGTGGCTGGTTTGGCAGAAAAGCTATGGAACTGAACACAGCTTTTGTTGGCCGTGCAGCGCCGAGGAGTCACTGATCCATGGCCCTCAATTGTCAAACAGCCATGGCTGAACAATAGCCACACTGTTGACATGAATATGGGAATGCATATCCGCTGCGGAAGTTCTGACCATAGAGCGTAGCCAAGTGATTGTTGATCAAGTGCCGGGATGGCTGCCAACTGCATCAAATTAGAAATGTGTGTAGAAATCGAAATCGATTTAGATATATCACTGCGGACGACACACGTAGTCGTCGTAGTGACGAAGATCACCCCTTCTAGCTAGTTTACTAGTTCAAATCAGAGATTGTTATCTAGCAGTTGTGGTACTTAAAAATGTCTTTTACTGTTACTTATTGGCTTTGCTCTCTGTTCCATTTCAGCTGGTGCTAGTCAGACCCTGGCTGCCAATCCCCCAGATGCCGACCAAAAAGGACCAGTCTTCCTCAAGGAGCCCACCAACCGCATTGACTTCTCCAACTCCACCGGCGCAGAGATCGAGTGCAAGGCCAGCGGCAACCCCATGCCCGAGATTATCTGGATTCGCAGCGACGGTACCGCCGTGGGAGATGTCCCCGGATTGCGTCAGATCTCATCCGACGGCAAGCTGGTCTTCCCTCCGTTCCGCGCCGAGGACTACCGCCAGGAGGTTCATGCCCAGGTGTACGCCTGCTTGGCCCGCAACCAGTTCGGATCCATCATCTCCCGGGACGTCCATGTTCGAGCCGGTAAGTTATCAGGGTTCCGAGGTAAATGAAGGGCAGTGCAAAGTGTATATTGATCGGGATACATATAAACCAATCATGAAGACCATATGTCAAAGTTATCACGGATGTTTAATAAATGATTAATAAAGATAGTAATTTTTGAAGAATGAATTTTCAATGGATGTGCGCTTTATACATGTCATTAAAGTTTCTATTCCATTTTGTATTAAACTTCGGCTGTAATACATTTTTTAAGGTCAGCTTAAACAGCAATGAAAAACAGCAGTTATATAAGAGAACGATTAGTTAAAGTAACTTATTTTATTTTAAAGCCGCTAGTACAGTGAAATTTAGTAATCTGAAAATTACATTTAACCAACAGGTGACTTTGCACTGCCCTTATCTACCATTTCCTTTGCAGGTTCGCCCAAATGAAGACCCATCTGCGTTGGTTTCGTATCTCCTCTACTTGGCACTTTGAGTTCGTAGCAAACAGTTGCCGGTTGCCTTTGCGTGTCAAGTTGCTCTTTGCAGTCTTTAACCCCTTGTGTTTGACTTATTGTTGCACCGGCTGCGGCAATTAAAACCGAGTTTTCACGGGATTTCCATTGAACGCTATGCGAATTGCCAAAGTTTTCCGCACGCTTCATGTTCACACATTTTTTCAGTCGAACTGTGCAACGTTTAGTAGAGTTTAAAGCAAGTTGGCATTTCACTTTAATCGGTTCGTTTTCGCTGATTTACTTCGTGACACAATGTTTTGTCGGTAACTGTACCTGTCATGCCCGTGCATGTCTGTTCAGCAGCCGTTAACAGCTCCCCTGGAAGATGTGGCAGCTGCGACGACGACGATGATGAAGAAGATGAAACTGTCAGCCCATTTAGCGCACACCGTGGGGTTGACGGGTTGCCAGCTGATCGAGTTATGGACCAGACCCAACTCCCCTGGATATCAGTCACTTCCGCTTCCATGGAGCCAGCCCTAGATGGGCCAGACTTGAGCACATTTTAGCTAATTATGTCGGAGCCATGCCACCCGCTTACTCATCGCCAGCTGACGTGTTCCCTGGCAATTAGCCAGCACACCTATCCCAGCCACCACCTCACCTATCGCCCTATACGCCCCCCGTTCCAGAAGCCTGACATCATTATTGTCGTTTGCTTTCGCTTGCTATTAACCGGAGGAATTTATCATTTTATAGTATGCTTATATGTGAATGAGGTGCACAAGAGGAAAACATTCTGCGCAGCTGGCCCGCAGCTAGTTGGCCGAAATGAGTTATGGTCTACACCCTGAACACGGGCTGGCGTAAAAAAATTTTCGGTTAATTGAAATTAACTTTTGCCTGTCAAGCAGCGGCGCGACGATAGTTTCGGTGTTTTTCGTTTAATGAATTTCCGACCAGAAGGCGGTTATAAAGCCAGAATTTTCCAGGAACTCAGTTGCTAAAAGCTTTCAAGGTTGTGAGAATATTTTAGACATAATAGGTAATAATCGGCCTTTTCCCAGTGGTTGCCCAGTACTACGAGGCGGATGTGAACAAGGAGCACGTTATAAGAGGCAATTCGGCGGTCATCAAGTGTCTGATTCCATCGTTCGTGGCTGACTTCGTCGAAGTGGTATCCTGGCACACCGATGAGGAGGAGAACTACTTTCCGGGCGCAGAATACGGTGCGATCCGAGCTGCAGATGCAGAGAGGATACATGTAGTTTTGCTCTACTAAAAGCATGCTGTGGTCGCCATTCCGCTAGTTTCACAGACAATCCCTTCATTCCATAATTCATTCATTCCTTATTTTAATCTGAAACTCACCACTATTATCGTTTCTCCTTACTGTTTAGTCGTTTCCCAACACTACGAAGAAGATATACACAAGGCATTTGTCATACGCGGCAATTCCGCCATATTAAAATGTGATATACCGTCGTTTGTAGCCGATTTCGTGAATGTTATATCCTGGCACAGTGACGAGCAAGAGAATTTCTATCCAGGCGTTGAATATGGTGTGTGACCAGAAGAACTGTTTGTGAGCTTTTAGAAAAATAGCACTACTTTAACCACTACTGTACAACACTGCAAAGCCACACTCACAGAAACACTTGTGCACAGTGCAAGGGCAGTTAAAGGGAAAACTTGCAACACTAATTTCCAAATTCTGTAAAATATACAACACACCGAACTCAAAGAATAACTTATTAACCAACACTGGCTAGGGAAGAAACAGTTCAGAATCCTTCGCTCCCTCGTCGTAGCTTCCCCATATTGTCAAAGTTTCGTTTTCAGTTCTATCCGAATTTGATTTATTTTCGGTTTTATTACGCATACGCATTTATTTGATTGCTGGCATTGCTGTTTTAGTCGTTGCCCAATACTACGACACCGATGTAAATAAGGCCTATGTGATACGCGGCAATGCGGCGGTCTTGAAATGCGAAATCCCCTCCTTTGTGGCCGATTTTGTGAGCGTTGTCTCCTGGCACACCGATCAGAACGAGGACTTTCTGCCAGGCAGTGAATACGGTTTGTTGGCAAACTTTTTGATTTCATTTTGGGCTAGCTATACATAGGGTTTGTACAGTTGCGTGCCACCTAAGAATTATGGATAAGTACCTAACCATTTTCCCTCCTGCATCTACATATTATGTTTACTTTTATGCGTTTATCTATGCTATCTCGGGTGACTGCGTGTTGATGAGCCATGTTATCAAAACCATTATTAACCTCTTGCCCGGAGATTTTCTCAGGGAAGCGCGGAGCTCGCAAGCTGATTGCGCTTAGGGTCCCATTAAGTGCACTCCGCGATATTGTCTGCGCTGTTAGAAGACACTCTCGTTTCAATTAGCTAGCTTCACATTTTCACACGCCCGCCGCACGCAAGGCTTGGACTTAAACTTGGTTCTGTAGGCGTCCCATCCCCATGCCCATCCCCGTGTTCCCCTCCGTTGCTTCGTTATGTAATCCAAGGCTATGTGAACCACCTCCAGTTGTGCAGCAGTTCTACGAATCGGAGGTGAACAACGAGTACGTCATAAGGGGCAATGCGGCGGTGTTGAAGTGCTCGATTCCATCCTTCGTTGCGGACTTTGTGCAGGTCGTATCCTGGCAGGACGAAGAGGGGCAGCTCTACGGCTCGCTGGGCGATCAACAGGGAGCGGGTACACATGCACTATAACGAATCTTAATGGTTATGTAGGATTATCCAAGCCCCATCCCGCACCTACCCCACTCCCTCCATCAGCAAGTTCATTTCATTTTGGTTCCTCCTCATAAAAACTCTTGCTTTACAGTCGTGAATCAGTATTACGAGGCTGAGGTGGTTTCCGAGTACGTTATCCGAGGCAATACGGCGGTATTGAAGTGCACTATTCCCAGTTTTGTGGCTGATTTCCTGCGGGTTGAGGCCTGGGTGGCTAGTGACGGCACTGAGTACGCTCCGGAAGTGGATTTTGGTACAGTCCCGCACCGTTGAAACATTAAGAAGTTAGTCCTAAGCAGCATTCCCACTCCTTTCCCATTACAATTTGCTTCAGCTTCTGTTTCATTTCACCACTCTACACCTTTTTGAATCGCAGTTGTCAATCAGTTTTACGGCGCCGATATCCTGATGGAGTATGTCATTAGGGGCAATGCGGCGGTTCTAAAGTGTTCCATTCCGTCGTTCGTGGCCGATTTTGTGCGTGTCGAATCCTGGATAGATGAGGAGGGAACCGAACTGCGTCCCTCTGAGAACTATGGTATAACCGCAGAGCTAAACAATATTGCAACGGCAACGCTATGTGGGGGCTTCTTTCCCATCCAATCCCATTTCTACCTCTTCTATATATTTTCGTTACACACCTTTGCAGTGGTCAATCAGTTCTATGAGGCGGAGATTATGACCGAGTACGTTATCAGGGGTAATGCTGCCGTTCTGAAGTGTTCGATTCCGTCGTTCGTGGCTGATTTTGTTCGAGTTGAGTCCTGGATCGATGATGAGGGCAATGTCTTGTCCTTTTCGGACAATTACGGTGCGCGGCAAAGATGTTCATCCAGTAGTTTTATGCTTAATTTCCACCAGCTCCATTCCCAGTGCTCCCCTCTTTTCCATTTACTTATTATTTTATTCGATTCAAAGTCGTTTCACAGTTCTACATAACCGAGGCCGAGAATGAATACGTAATTAAAGGGAACGCGGCAGTGGTCAAGTGTAAGATCCCTTCGTTCGTGGCCGATTTTGTGCAGGTTGAGGCCTGGGTGGACGAGGAGGGCACGGAGTTGTGGCGCAACAATGCCACCAACGCCTATGGTACAGTTCAAGCAAAACATACTTCTTCGGTTAAGCGCAGCACAAGGTCCCATCTTCCACCTCCTGACCCCAAACTTCCAAGCCCCAACCCCTATTTTACACTATCTTATGTTATTCTTCCGGCTTAGTGGTCATCCAAAGCTACGAGTCCGAGGCGGACAATGAGTACGTCATTAGGGGCAACTCCGTGGTGATGAAGTGCGAAATTCCCTCCTACGTGGCCGACTTCGTGTTCGTCGATCTCTGGCTGGACTCGGAGGGTCGCAACTACTATCCCAACAATGCCGCGGAGACGGGTACTTGGCCACGTTTCTTTGCCTTAGCTCTCTCAGGCTTCAGGCTACCCTAGAACTATCCAGAAAACCTTCCCAGTTCCCTCAGTTATTACTTCACTAAGTTCGCTCTGATTTCCTTCAGTTGTCCACCAGTTCTACCAGACACGGGTGATCGATGAGTTTGTGCTGCGTGGCAACTCCGCCACCTTAAAGTGCTTGGTGCCCTCGTTTGTGGCAGACTTCATCGATGTGGAGGGTTGGATCGACGAGGAGGGCGTGGAGATCCTGCGGCCCCTCCCGGACGACTCCGTTGGTAACCACTACGATTTTCGGCATTAGCTTAGCTAGAGTAGTAAACCTCGACCCTTCCCAGTCCCGATTTTAAATTCTCGCCTCCCGTTTTGCAGTGGTGAAGCAGTTTTTCGAGTCGCAAGTCTACGACGAGTACGTGATCAAGGGCAATGCGGCCATTTTCAAGTGCCAGACCCCCTCCTTTGTGGCGGATCACATAGACATAACCGACTGGATCGATACCGAGGGCGAGGTCTTCACGAAGAACATAACCGGTAGGACGCCGAGTCTCGTAGAGTTGTGCAGTCTGCTCAGTTACATGAACGGGGATCCTTTTACGGCGCATCTTTCATCCTTATGATTTAAACCCACGTCCCACTCAATCAATCTCTTCGTAAACTTTGCAGTTGTGCCACAATCCTACACCGTCAATGTCATGGATGAGTCCATACTGCGGGGCAATAGCGCCATCCTAAAGTGCCACATTCCCAGTTTTGTGGCCGATTTCATAGTGGTCGATTCGTGGGTGGAGGACGAGGAGCGAGTTATCTATCCCCAGGAGGATATCGCGGAAAGCGGTAAATTTACAGACTAAGAGCTTTGGCATTGCCCACTCCTCCGTAACATCCTGCGCCCCCATCCAATTCGGTTCGCTTCGATCTGGTCTCGATGTGGTTTCTTTAGAGCTCTCAAAGAAGTTCTCCACGTTCAGCGCTGCTTAGGCTTTCGAATGGCCTTCTTTGTGTCTTTCCTTCTTGCTGTCCACCTTTTCGTTTTATATTTTATTTTTCATTTACCCATCCCAACCCTTTTTCGTTTTCCCCTCCAAAAATCCATGGGTCGCTCCTGACTTGCCCAAAAGAAGCCGAAACCCCTTCATGTAGTTGAACGTAGCGTTGATAAAGTAGCGTAGTGTAAATAAGTGCAAAAATGCTAATAAACCGTCAACCACGTAACAATCTGTAGATACATATCATTTCGAATGAATAATCCAACATTGCTGTATATATACCACAAAAAAACGAGTATATATAATGTGTAACATGCATTTCATCTAAGATTATTGGCATTTTTGTTAACGCATGTCTAGAATTAAGCACAATGCCACGGAATTTGGAGATTCGCAAACGAAGTAAAACTATTAGAATTTAAAAATGTTTTTCTATTGTAAATGTAAATAGATTACAATCAATCTTTCGGGTTCGATTCTATTTGTTTATACTACAAACTCTTGGCATTGTTGGTGTAAAGTAAATGTTTATGGAACTTTGTTAAAACAAATTCGATGCAAATCGAAATTTTAGCACAGTTCCTAAAATAAGACTAAAGGAGATCCTAAAAAGTTGAGTAGTTAAACTGGCCCACAAGCTAAATCTAATCAATAACAAATTACGTTTTTAAGTGTAACAATTGTGCAGAATAACTCAAGGGGTTCTCATTTAGTCAATCTTAACTTAGCTGTAATTTCATTTCAAAGTCACATTGCATGGTCAACGATTAGCAGCAGTCAAGTTTTTGCACAATTAAACCTAACACAACATGAAAATATTTTTACCTGCCATGTGGCTTTCAAATGTAGAGCGAATAAATTCAATTAAATGCATGTTAGTCAATTGATTTTGTTCGACCTACAGCAGGCTTAATAAGTTGACTTAGCCATGTTAGCCGACAAGTCCTCACTAACCTTTTATTTTTTCTATCTGAACATATCAAATATCAGATGGAAAGTATCTGGTACTGCCCTCTGGAGAGCTGCACATCCGCGAAGTTGGACCCGAGGACGGATACAAGAGCTACCAGTGCCGAACCAAGCATCGTCTGACGGGAGAAACCCGGTTGAGTGCCACAAAAGGACGTTTGGTCATCACAGGTAAGTCCGCCTAGTTGGCCAATTGCTCGTACTAGTGGAACAAAAAACTTCAGTTATTGCTTTCTTTGACCATTTTGCACTTGTCAATAATAAGTTTTTACAGAACAAACCAAATTCATATATAATATATTTCTTGCAACTGAAATTTCATGATTTCATTGATAACTGAAGTTTTCTTGTTGTAGAGAAAATTTCAAATGATACAATGTTTTAGGTAAATTGCAAATTCGAGCCATTAGACATATACAAAATATGTATAATACCAATACAATACGTATCCTTTGGAGTTTTCTCTTACATAGTTCAAAGAGAAAAGATACAAATCGATTTTTAAATTATTTTTAAAAATGATTTGTTTCTATTCTCGAATGTCATAAAATGTTTGAAATATGGAGATATTAATTATATTTACGTTTTGTTCATTATGTATCAATGTAATACATATAATAATATATTATAATTAAACAATATGACAAATGAAATCATATTTCAAATATTTTTGAAAATTGTTTGGATATTGCACTCACATAAATGTATGCAATTAAAAGCTAAAGTGTTTGCAGTTTCCAAACAAATATAACTAAAACAACACACAAGCAACAATTCTTGGCTTTTTATAGAATGCAATCAAAAAGATTTTTTGCTTAAAATCTCTTTCTTTGCGCACCGTAAACGCTAATGTGCAGTGCATACGACGTACTGAGAATATAAATTCGAATATATTTATATATAATAAATAGAATGAGAATAAATAAATACTTAAAATAATAATACTATTTCCAACAAGAATTGTTGCTGTAACCTAAGTCTAAATTGAAAACTGCCTGAATGTTGGGATAGGGTACTCGACAATGCTGAGAGCTTGAAATAAAGCCAACTAGAGTAGGTGTGGTCCGTTCTTAAGAAATCCGAGTTAGCTGAAACGCCAGATCCAACAAATGATTCAACTGCCAGTCCCACTTTCACTTCTTTTCTCCCTTGAACTGCTCCCAAGGTAAGTCACTCCAAGTTCTTCCATATCTTTACCTATTGGCATTGTACTATGTAAGGCTAATAACTTTGAACGTTTTCGCTTCATTCACAGAACCAGTGGGCAGAGTTTCGCCCAAGTTTCCCAATACTCTGACCAGCAGCAGTTTCACGGGAGACGAAGGCTCTAGTCAAACCCTTCTGTGCCCTGCCCAGGCCTATCCAGCTCCCCTGTTTAGGTAGGGCTAATATACATCCAGACCCAGACCAACTTGCGCCAGTTTCCAATTGAGAAAGCAGCTTAGTAATATCCTTGCAATTCACTATATCCACCTCTTTCAAGAACCCATTGCGAGTGTGGGGCCCAGGCTTCTCTCTGGTAATGACATTAAGGTGCTCCAGTTCTCTGCTGGGCAAGCCAGCACCCTTTTGTGCCCAGCTCAATCATATCCAGTGCCCGTCTTTAGGTAAGAGATCGCCTATCCCAACTGAAGGTGTTCCTTTCGGGAATTAAAAGTTTGGCTTTCCGTTTCCCATTTCGTAGAGCCTGTTGGCAGTATTGGGCCCCGTTTGACCAGCGGAGATGAGTCGCGAATTCTCCGGGTGTATCTGGCGGCAAGTGCCACTCTTCTTTGCCCGGCGCAGGCTTATCCGGTGCCCTTCTTTAGGTAAACCCAGCCCAACACTTAGGCTTCCAAGTAGACTACGATTTCGTTCCATTAATATCCCGAATTCAACAGAACCGGTCGGCAGTGTAAGTCCTCAGCTCAATGGCAATGGCAATCAGGAGCACATAACGCTCACCCGGGTGCCCAAGATGGGTAGCGTTACACTGATGTGTCCGGCTCAAGCCTATCCAGTGCCCTTCTTTAGGTAACAAAGCCACTTTATGCCCAACTTCAGGCAGGGTTAGCATTTTAGAGCCTTATATCTCAAACCCCTTTTAAGAACCCGTTGGCAGCGTTGGGCCAAAACTCACGTCAGGCGACGATTCGCGGACGGTGAAGATTAAGCTAGAGGCCAGTGTTACGCTCCTTTGTCCAGCTCAAGCTTATCCAGTGCCTGTGTATAGGTAAATCCAGCTGCTTATTTCAGTCAGTCCCTTCCCATCTCAGGCACATCACAAAAATGTAGATCTTTGAGCAATCCCAAACTGATCTTCCTTATAGAGCCTGTTGGCACGGTCAGCCCGAAGATTAATAATGGTGAGGATTTCAAGCATCTTAAGGGAAAGTGCAGCCAGGACTTGAGCATCCTTTGTCCAGCTCAAGCGTATCCGCAGCCCTTCTTTAGGTAAATGTCCCTGACTTCCACATCGGCAGTTTACAATCGGGCTGGGAACCTTGTGCAACGAAACGATCTCCTTGCAGAACCGATTGGTAGCGTCAGTCCTAAGATCTCCAATTCCGATGACTTGAAGCATGTGAAGGTCAAGAGATTGCAGAGCTTGAGTCTTCTATGTCCGGCTCAAGCGTATCCGCAGCCAATTTCTAGGTAACTTTCAACTCCCAGGCCCAACATTCAAGACAAATGTTTCTGCTTCAACATGGGCACAGGTAGATAAATTACGATTTTTTAGAACCCGTTGGCAGTGTGGCGCCCAAGTTGAACTTCTTAGAGCGCTTCAAAATGATGCAGATCCAGAGCGGAACAAGATTCAACATTCAGTGTCCGGTGCAATCGTATCCCATGCCGGTTTTCAAGTAAGATTCAGTGGGCTTTTGCCTCAAGGCATCTGAAAACATTCAGTCAGTTACAATACGGGCCATCTTCTTTAAATTTTAGAACCCGTGGGCAGTGTCCGACCCAAAGTGAATCCCCAAGACAAGCACCAGTTCATAGACGTAGAGCTGGCCAGCAGTTATTCCCTCCTTTGCATGGCTCAGTCGTATCCTACCCCGTCCTTCAGGTGGGTTTCCCCTTCCCAACATCGTCGGCAGACAGTTTTCCTTCCTTACCCATGACTCTCCTTGATGTTTTGCTCGTAGAACCCGTTGGTTCCGTCAAGCCGAAAATAAATGTCCAGGACAAGCTGCAGACACGCGAGATTGCCCAGGGAGTCGGATTCGCCCTTCTATGCCCGGCGCAGTCATATCCGATGCCAGCCCACAGGTTTGCATGCCTTCAATTGGGAACACAATTTCAGGGCGTTATTCGAATTCAGGACACGGCTGCTTAAGTGATTATTCTATTAGGTTTATTATGTCCAGCCCAGTCATAGCCCATTCCCGCCTATAGATAGGTAGCATATGCTAGCTCGGCTTCCAACATTTGGGCAGGTATCCTGCGTACTATCCCAGTGCTCAAAGCCTAAAACTTGTCTTTCGCTCAGAGCCCGTGGCTTCAGTTCCTCCAAAGTTGAATCTCCTGGAAAGAGTCCGCACAATGGAGGTTTCCTTGGGCACCAAGTATGCCATGCAGTGTCCTGGTCAGGCGTTTCCAGTACCCATAAATAGGTAATCCCAACACCAATTCAGACTGCTTTCTATTCGGACTTCCCCAGGGTTTCATTACACTTCATGTTCCAGAACCCATTGGCTCCGTGCCGCCAAAAATCAACAATATCAACGACAAGTTTCAACTGATGCAGATTAAACTGGAAAGCGCTTTTGCGATGCAATGCCCCGGTCAGGCTTATCCTGTTCCGGTCGTTAGGTGGGTGTCGTGTCATCCTATCCCAGCACTCCATGTATATGCTATCCCCTAATATTATTGTTCCAACAACCAGAACCCATTGGATCTGTTCCGCCAAAGATTACCAGTCTGCACGACAAGTTTCAAGTGCTGCAAGTGAAGCTCGAAGAGGATTTCTCCATGCAATGTCCTGGTCAGGCATATCCGGTGCCGATTGTTAGGTTAGTTGCGATACCCTCCACCAACATTCATTCTGCATGGCGAAGCATTAACTGGAAATTATCTTAAACTCAGAACCCGTAGGCTCAGTGGCTCCCAAAGTGGACACTCGCGATGAGTTCACTTTTGCCAGGACTCGCATGGGCGCCTCCAAGGCTCTCATCTGTCCTGCTCAGTCGTATCCAATGCCGTTCTTTAGGTAATACCGCGTTCCAACATTCGGGTATTTCTTAACAAGACCTATTAAAGAGCCAATTTCTCCCAGAACCCGTTGGCAGTGTGGCCCCAAAGGTTGATATTAAAGATGAGATTAACTACGCCCGGGTGGGCCTGGATCGCAGTCTAGCTATAGTTTGTCCAGCTCAGTCCTATCCAGTGCCTGCCTTCCGGTGAGTACTGCCTTGCAGGCCTTGTCCCAGCACTTAGGCAGTAAATCTGAGGTAATCGAAAGATGTCCTGACTAAATCCCCTAAATCTTTGTAGAGCCTGTAGGCAGTGTGGCCCCCAAAGTGGATCCCAACGACCGGATCAAGTGGGTCGACAAGCCCAGAGGCAGTGCCCTGAATCTGCTTTGTCCAGCTCAATCCTTCCCAATGCCAAGCGCCCGGTAAGCCTTCAGGCAGTTTTCTCAAAGGAGTCCAAAGACTGGGGTTTTTTTTGAGATATTATTGTGCACTTATATCACTTGCAGAGCCTGTGGGCAGTGTAGCGCCCAAGGTGGACGTAAAAGACCGCATCACTTGGCTAGACAAGCCCCTGGGTCAGCCCTTAAGTCTGCTGTGTCCAGCTCAGTCGTATCCCATGCCAGCCTATAGGTAGGATCTCCCTTCTGTCTTGTTCAGGCAGTTTCCAAAGCTATCTGTAGATGAGAGGTATGCAATAGTACATGCCGTTCAAACTGAACTTTTCAGAGCCCGTGGGCAGTGTTGCACCCAAGGTGGATATGCACGATAAGATGGATTTCACCATCAGGAGCTCGAATAGATCTCTGAATTTGTTCTGCAAGGCGCAAGGATTTCCTATGCCGGCATTTAGGTAATCGCATTGCTGAGTACAGCCCACAGTCTGCGTTTTTCATCAGATCAGGGCAATTGCTTTTATCTATTGGATAACCCTTTCTTGCAGAACCTGTTGGTAGTGTGGCGCCCAAAGTTGATATGCAGGATAAGTTTGGTGTGAATATCAGACAATCAAGCAACTCGTTGAATTTACTGTGCAAGTCTCAAGGTTATCCAATGCCCGCGTTTAGGTAAAAACATTGTTGAGTACAATCCTTCAGCTCGGGTTTTCCATTTAGATAGATTATCAAGCTCAGAAGCTTTATAAGAATATAATTTCAGAGCCCGTTGGCAGTGTGGCACCTAAGGTGGAAATTAAGGATAAAGTGGGCATTTTTGTGGCCAAGTCCAATAGCTCCCTGGCCTTGCTGTGCCCAGCTCAATCATATCCCATCCCAGCTTTTAGGTAAACATCTAAGATTTAAGCTTAGGCAGTTACTCCAATCGAAACTGAAACAAAACTTCCCACAGAACCCATTGGCAGTGTTGCTCCACGTGTAAATCGCAAGGATGAGTTCAATCACGACCGCATAAAGAGCTCCATGACCATTTCCATACAATGTCCTGCTCAAGCTTTTCCGGTTCCACTTTATAGGTAATGTCGAGTGCCCTGGTTGCCCCTTTCTTGTAGTTCTCATGGGGCATGTTGGACTTAAGTAACTCGGAACTGTTTTCAGAGCCGGTTGGTAGTGTGGCGCCAAAGGTGAATAAAAACGATGAGTTCAGCCACGATCGCATTGCCATTGGCGGAATGGTGGCCCTTCGCTGTCCGGCCCAGTCCTTCCCCGTGCCCGTTTATAGGTTGGTCATTGTCGAGTGCTTTACATCCAATACTTCCCAGGCTGTCTTAATTCGCCTCATAATCCTCACATACAATTTGTAGAGCCCGTGGGCAGCGTGGCACCACGTGTCAATAAAAAGGACGGCTTCAGTCACGACAGCATCCGCCAGGGCAGGACAATAGCCATTTTCTGTCCTGCCCAGGCCTACCCCGTGCCCTTCTATAGGTAACTTGTTGCTGGCCAACTGTGCGACCTGCCCAAAGTTTCCCAAAGTTACAAGAGAGCTTAGCCCCGGTCCTCAAGCCTCATTGGCTCCGAACTCTAATTAGTCTGCCACCCGATTTAACCCATTCAGTATCACAGCCACCCCTTCCCTGAAAAGCTTGGTTGGGCAGTTTTCAATCTCAACATGGGTTTCCGGTTCTCACCCCCACTTCTATTGGTTCCAGAGCCTGTGGGCAGTGTGCCGCCCAAGATCAGCGTGGGTGAGCGTCGCAAGGACGC
The DNA here is from genome assembly GCF_003286155.1 of Drosophila erecta. NCBI lineage: Eukaryota > Metazoa > Arthropoda > Insecta > Diptera > Drosophilidae > Drosophila > Drosophila erecta. Next base: position 19,669,986 of record NW_020825200.1, read on the forward strand.
CGAGGTTCTCAGGCACGGCGACTTGAGCATATTTTGCCCCGCCCAATCCTATCCGGTGCCTGCATTCAGGTGAGGCCCACTCCATTCGCACTCAGGCAGTTTTCCTGGAGTTCGGCTAGCTGTCATTTTCAATATTCATCATCTTTCAGAGCCCGTTGCCAGTGTAGGTCCCAAAATCAGTGTGGGCGAACGTCTCAGGGATGCTGGTGCCTCAGCCAAGTCCACCTTGACCCTCTTTTGTCCAGCGCAATCGTATCCGGTACCGTCGTTTAGGTAATCCCGAGTTCAGGCAGGCTTCAAAACTAACTTTAAAATGTTGAAGTGCGTCACTAATTGAGCAATCTGTTTCAGAACCTGTGGGCAGTGTAGCACCCAAAATCAGTGTTGAAAATCGTCTGAAAAATGCAGAGGCTAGAATCGCTTCTAGCTGTACCCTTTTTTGCCCTGGTCAAGCCTATCCGGTACCCTTCTTTAGGTAAATCCCTACGCATTTTGGGCAGTTTTAAAGTTTTCCTAGTGCCAGGGTTATAAATCCTCTTTTTTATAGAGCCTGTGGGAAGTGTGGGTCCACGACTCACTTCCGGCGATAAGACCCGGAATGTGGATATATCCTTGGCAGGAAGTGGGACCTTACTTTGTCCAGCCCAGGCCTATCCGGTACCATTTTTTAGGTGATTACTCACAGACGTTCAGGGAGTTTTCAGTTGTGAATGTGTTGGATTGAATCGTTATGGAATACTATGATTTATGTTTCAGAGCCCATTAGTGGTGCTGCTCCCAGAGTGGCTCTTATTCAGAAAACCAACATAGAATTCGTGCGGCTGGGCCAAATCGTTTCCATAATGTGTCCTGCGCAGGGTTTTCCAGTGCCGGCTTTTAGGTGAGGTCCAACATTCGGGTAGTTTTCAATGCACTATAGTGTTCCTCTGCTAAGATGGTGCTTCTGACATTTTTAGAACCTATAAGCAGTACTGTGCCCAAAGTGGTATCTCTGGCGAAGTTCGATATGAAGACATATTCAGGTTCTTCAACCATGGCGCTTCTATGTCCGGCTCAAGGCTATCCTGTGCCTGTTTTTAGGTAATGTTTAGAAACAGAGTCAATATTCAGGCAGTTGTCAGGTGTTGGGTGTTAGAGCCTTCTTTAGTCGCATGCTGAAATCTCTTTGCAGAGCCGGTTTCTAGTACTGCTCCCAAGGTGCCGCCTCTTCAATCCCGACCTCTGGTGGTTCCTGGCCACACCGATCTCTCCATATTGTGCCCGGCTCAAGGCTATCCCGCCCCAAGTTTTAGGTCGGTGTAAAAAAGCACGAGCTTTTACATTTCCCCTCCTTGTAATCCCGCATTCAGACAGTTTGCAGCAATTACTTTCCCTAGACTTTGATAGCGTTGTAACTTTTGTAGAGCCCGTAAGCAGTAGTCCGCCCAAAATCAATGCTCTGTCCTATAAGCCCAATGTTGTGGAGTCCATGGCGGCCACCGCAATACTTTGTCCTGCGCAAGGCTATCCAGCTCCTAGTTTTAGGTGGGTGCCGCCTAAACCAACACCAGGCTTGGATTTCGATTTCCTTTTAAGTAGTACATAACAGTATATATACCAACATAATTCCAAGCAGAACCCGTCGGCGGAAAGGCTCCCACTCTGCTCTCTAATGACATAAAGCGCTCCTGGATCGAGCGGATGCTGTCCACCAATCTGGCTTTGTTCTGTCCCGCGCAGGCCTTTCCAGTGCCCGCCTTTAGGTTAGACTGAATTCCTTTAAGGCTTCGTTTAGTTTCGTAACTGCTTTGAAAATAAAATTGGGTAAAAAAATAATTAAACTGCAAATTGCGAGCTTAACTAGATTCGCCTCAGAGAAGAAGTAAGAATAAGCGAATGAATATATGTGGGCACTGTTGAGCCCTTAGACCAACATCAGGCTGCGATATCGATCCATGAAAGATACTTCACCATGAACTTCGCAGAGCCCATTTCGAGCACTGCGCCCAGAACCCCAGCCCTGGTTCAAAAACCTCTGGAACTGCTGGTAACGCACACCATATCGTTACTATGTCCCGCTCAGGGGTTTCCGGCCCCTAGTTTTCGGTAAGCGCAGCTCAAGAACTACAAAGGAGTCATGTAATTCTTTACTTCAGGTTGAGAGGGATTTGGAGCAGTTTACTAATCCGAGTTTGCCATATTAAACTTCATTTTAGTTTATTTCTACAAAGTCATACCTGGCTTACTGTGCTCAACAAATACCCCATAGCAAGATTCATCAGCAAGATTCAATCCCAGCATTCTTGCCAAGCCCACGATAGAGTATAGTGTTGCCATCATCCACAGAGCCCGTTTCGGCCAAGGCGCCCGTGCTCTCGGTGGACACCAAGTGGTCCGGCATAGAGCGTCACCGCGACATGGACATAGTGCTCCTTTGTCCCGCGCAGGCATATCCGGTGCCCATTAGCAGGTTAGCAGATTCTGGCGGCCCTTTTGGTAGCGTTGCAACGTGACATTAATTATGCATGAGAAGTGTGAACTGTTGCCCTCAGATTTGTTGCTTTGAAAGAGGGCACACGGGGCGGGGAGGTGGTGGTGCGAGGGGGCGGTGGGTCCATTCATAAAAATGCGCGCGCAAAGCAGACCACAAACAAAATAGGCCCAAACCCACACTCCCGCACGCTGAAAAGTAAGCTACGTAAACAAACCATAAACAGAGCGGCGGAAAGAGAGAGAGTGGGAGAGGGAGAGAGGGAGAGAGAGAGGGAGAGAATCGGTACACATGGCTGTGCATGTGTGGGTGCTTCCCCTTTCCCTTTTCGTTGTGCACTGGTGTGGGTGAGCAGTTGACCACTGCGCATGCTTGGCATCCACAAAAATTTCCCAAACAATTACCCCTCCCAAGCTGGCGTGGATCGCATGTGTCTCGCTCGCACACCGGTTTATGAATGAACGCACGTTTGTGGGTCAACAACCGTTGGTTTGTGCCACTTTCTTAAGGTCGAATGACATTGAGAAGGGGGCGGAGTGGGCGCTGGCAACCTCCACTTGTTGCGCGCCCAGCTGTTTCTGTATGGGCCGTGATTTTGCGCATGTCCGTGGCCTTAACTTTGACTAAAAGGAAATATGCATTAGTTATCCACCTCTGCTTTACACTTAGTAGCTAAAGTTTTTCCGCGCCATTCGGGTCAGGTTCACGACCTCGTGGGGTCACGTCCACTGCCTAAGTGAAAGTTTGTTGCTTCGCATAAAACGGAAAGTATTTGTGTACTTTCGTCGATCCCCAAGCACATTCAGTCAGTTTATTGTTTGCGTTTAGCTAATTAATGGGTGACTGCATTCACAGAGCCCGTTGGCGCCAAGGCCCCCACCTTTTCCCTCGAGTACAAGCTCATCGAGGTGCAAAAGTCAAAGGGCACGGCGTTTGCCCTGCTTTGCCAGGCCCAAGCTTTTCCAGTGCCCATCGTTAGGTAAGCCCACATTCAGACAGTTAGTGAGTTACTAGTAGTACGAAGTTTGTAACACAACTTATTTATTATTCAAATTTTAAAACTTCTCAGAGCCCATTGGCTCCAAGGCTCCGTCGGTTCCAACAGGGGTCATGGTCTTTCAACAACAGGTTCCACTGCTCTCCACTTTTGCCATGCTTTGCCAGGCTCAGGCATTTCCGGTGCCCATTTTTAGGTATAATACAGAATATATACGACCCGATATTGTAACTTTTTGGCATTTAAATGTGCTCAACTTTAACTTAGAAATTGAAATATAGACTGAAACCCTATATTCACTTTGGTAAACCCAAACATTCAGTCAGTTTTAATTTTTTGCATTTTCTCGCCTAATTAATGCATTTTTGACCCTTCAGAGCCTGTGGGATTTAAGGCGCCAAGTTTTCCTAGTGTAGCTTCAACATTCACCATACAGTCGCCCCAAAATATCGAACTGGCCCTAACTTGCGAAGCCCAATCCTATCCCGTGCCCATATTTAGGTAATTGGATTCAACCCAACGCTGCCCAACTGGTTCTGTTAAGGTTATAAAAATTAAGGCTAAGGACAAATGACATTTATTTATTATAGAGCCCGTTGGAGCGAAAGCTCCGACCTTTTCGAGTGACTCCAAGGGCAGTATCTTCGAGCGGTCGATTAAGGCCAGCTTTGCGCTATTGTGCCAGGCTCAGGCGTTTCCCGTCCCTATCATTAGGCAAGTTTCAGTAGGTTAACCCAGTTTGAATACGTTGCAGAGCCCATTGGTTCCCGAGCTCCATCCTTCTCCTCCGACTACAACTCCTACTCCTATGCCCGCGCTGTGGACCAGAGTTTTGCGATGCTTTGCCAGGCTCAGGCCTATCCAGTGCCCATAATGAGGTTAGCTTTGAGCCCGGCGTAAATCAGACAGTTTTCTTAGAGATTAGTCACTTATAATTGGACAATATTGCTTGCAGAGCCCATCGGCGCCAGAGCTCCCACCTTTTCCACCGACTCCAATTCGTTTTCCTACACACGCTCTGTGGGTCAGAGTTTTGCCCTGCTCTGCCAGGCTCAGGCCTATCCGGTTCCCATTATGAGGTTAGATATTAACTATTGAGCATCGGGCAGTTTTCCCATATACCAACCGTTACAATTAAAGTCCCAATCATTGCTTTCATAACCCATTGGCGCCAGGGCTCCCACGTTTTCAACGGATTCAATTGTATTTTCTTATATTCGGCCAGTGGGTCAGAGCTTTGCTCTACTTTGTCAGGCTCAGGCCTATCCAGTTCCCGCCATGAGGTACTGACACACCTAAACCCGCACCCACTCAGGCAGTTTAACAATCGTCCCTCAAAACTCTCCTAAGTCTTGATTCCAACTTTCAGAGCCCGTGGGCTCCAAAGCTCCCACCTTTGCTACGGCTTCAAAGATTTCCAGCACACTGGGCTCAAGCTCGAGCGATATTGTGCTACTCTGCCAGGCTCAGGCTTTTCCGGTTCCCTATACACGGTAATTCCAATTCAGGCAGTTAAGAAGGCTCTTCTCGTTTTTCACCAGAACCCGTTAGTGCCAAGGGACCAACCTTTGCTTCCGACATGAAAAGCTATACATTTGTGCGTTACTTTGGTCAGAGTTTCGCGTTACTCTGCCAGGCACAGGCGTACCCAGTGCCCCTGATAAGGTAGCCCATAGACATAACACTAGGCATAAGACTAAGAAATCTAAAAGCCCCATGAGAAACATATTGTTATTCTTTTTGTAGAGCCAGTTGGCGCCAAAGCTCCCACATTTTCTGGCGAGTCCAAGAGTTTCACGTTTGTCAAAGAGATATCTACTAGTTTCGCCCTTCTGTGCCAGGCGCAGGCTTTTCCAGTACCCATTATCAGGTTAGTCCAGCATTTGGGCGTTTCCTATTAGACAGGGGGGCAACTTTATGTAAGTGCTATTCATTTTCAGAGCCCGTGGGCAGTGTTTCCCCCAAAATATCCGGTGATCGGCTGCAGGAAATTACAAAGTCGGCGACTGCTGACTTGGCCATATTGTGCCTGGGGCAATCGTTTCCCACCCCCGCATTTAGGTAATGAAGGCCAACTATCGGAGTCAACAGCAGTCCGAAATGGGAACTCACAGAATTAGGATTTATTTCAGAACTAGCTCCCACAGTATCGGGAGATTGCTTAGGCCATTTTATGAAAGAAGGGTTGTTGGACAGGGGTATCCACTACGTAGCTTACTAGGCCCCCATTACTAGGTCGAGGATAGGTTCCCCCAAGTCCCCAAAAGTGGTGCACAGAATGAGCAGGTACAATAAAATATAAAATATATTGGTTATGAAGGTAAGTAAGATCCGTCACCAGACTTCGGAAAGGTAAGTAGTTCGTCTTACACGAATTCTCTTCACCAAATAGACTGACTCACTCTGTGCCCACTTAATCCCGATGCCAACCATCACCCCAGAGTTCCCTACTAACACTACGTTCTCGTTCCAGATGGTATAAGTTCATCGAAGGAACAACCCGTAAACAAGCTGTAGTGCTAAATGACCGAGTGAAGCAGGTCTCCGGCACGCTCATTATCAAGGACGCAGTGGTCGAGGACTCCGGCAAATACCTGTGCGTGGTGAACAATTCCGTGGGAGGCGAGAGCGTTGAGACCGTGCTTACCGTCACTGCTCCCTTGTCCGCTAAGATCGACCCCCCCACTCAGACAGTGGACTTCGGACGCCCCGCCGTATTCACCTGCCAGTACACTGGAAATCCCATCAAGACCGTCAGCTGGATGAAGGACGGCAAGGCCATCGGACACAGCGAACCCGTCCTGCGCATCGAATCCGTGAAGAAGGAGGACAAGGGCATGTACCAGTGCTTCGTAAGGAACGACCAGGAATCTGCCGAGGCCAGTGCTGAGCTGAAGCTTGGAGGCCGTTTCGATCCTCCCGTCATCCGACAGGCCTTCCAGGAAGAGACCATGGAACCTGGACCAAGTGTGTTCCTCAAGTGCGTCGCCGGCGGAAACCCCACGCCCGAAATTTCCTGGGAACTCGACGGAAAGAAAATCGCCAACAACGACCGCTATCAGGTCGGACAGTATGTGACGGTCAACGGGGATGTGGTTTCCTATCTGAACATAACCTCGGTTCACGCCAACGATGGCGGCCTCTACAAGTGCATAGCCAAGAGCAAAGTGGGCGTGGCTGAACACTCGGCCAAGTTAAACGTATATGGACTGCCCTACATCCGGCAAATGGAGAAGAAGGCGATTGTTGCAGGCGAAACTTTGATGGTCACCTGTCCTGTAGCTGGCTACCCCATCGATTCTATTGTCTGGGAGCGGGGTGAGTACCGATTTGAATCAACAGGGATCCTTCAGTTTGCCTTCATGAAACTTTCATTCTTTCGTTAGATAACCGTGCCCTGCCCATCAACCGCAAACAGAAGGTCTTCCCCAACGGAACGCTGATAATCGAGAATGTGGAACGGAACTCGGACCAAGCGACCTACACTTGTGTGGCCAAGAATCAGGAAGGATACTCCGCTCGAGGATCCCTGGAAGTGCAAGTCATGGGTAATTTGAAAATGCTTATTTTTCCAGAGAATGCTCTGGTCGAACCTATTGTTTTGGGTGGGTCTAAAATTTTCAGCCTCGTCGTTGGTCGTTCGTTCTTCTCTCAATCGAATCCCCAACCTCTCGCTCAGTTCCACCGCAGGTCGTACCCTTTGATTTTGGTGAGGAAACCATCAACATGAACGACATGGTCTCGGCCACGTGCACAGTGAACAAGGGCGACACTCCCCTGGAGTTGTACTGGACAACGGCTCCGGATCCTACGACGGGAGTGGGTCGCCTGATGTCCAACGACGGCATCCTGATCACAAAGACGACGCAGCGCATCAGCATGCTGAGCATAGAGTCCGTGCATGCTCGCCATCGGGCGAACTACACGTGTGTGGCCAGGAATGCGGCCGGGGTCATCTACCACACGGCAGAGCTGCGCGTCAACGGTTCGCTTAGGCCCTCTTCGATTCGTAGATCGTAGATACATTAGTTCCTTGGATTTTGAGTTCTGTTTTCTTGACCCTCCTCGCTTCCTCGCCCTCCTCCGCAGTTCTGCCCCAGATCGTGCCCTTCGACTTCGGCGAGGAGACCGTCAACGAACTGGACATGGTCTCAGCCTCCTGTACGGTCAACAAGGGCGACCTGCCCATCGACGTGGCCTGGACGAAGAACGGCGGCCGAGTGTACACCAACGATGGTATTGTGGTCACTAAGACCAGTACCCGCATGAGTGTCCTGAGCATTGAGTCTGCCAGGGCGCGGCATGCCGGGAACTACTCCTGCGTGGCCACCAATAATGCAGGCGAAACTCGGCAATGGGCAGTCCTGGCCGTCAATGGTTAATAGCCTCGAATAGATCGATTTGATTTTCCTTGGTTCTCTTCTGTTAACCCAACCCCATCCCAGTCTTACCCCAGGTCGTGCCCTTTGACTTTGGCGAGGAGAGCATCAACGAGCTGGACATGGTCTCGGCCTCCTGTACGGTGAACAAGGGCGATCTGCCCGTGGATATCTACTGGACAAAGAACGGCGGTCGGGTCTACACCAACGATGGTCTAATTGTGACCAGGAACAGCCAGCGCCTGAGTGTCCTGAGCATTGAATCCGTGCGAGCACGCCATGCGGGGAACTACTCCTGCGTGGCGACCAACAACGCGGGGGCCATAATCCAGTCCGCCATGCTAGCAGTCAATGGTTATTGTTCAGCAGATAAGGAGCAAATTTCTTAAGTTTTTCCTGTCATCTTTTGCTTTTTGCCTTCCCTTCCCGGCTCAACCAGTCCTGCCACAAATAATGCCCTTCGATTTCGGCGAGGATGTGATCAACGAACTAGACATGGTGTCCGCTTATTGCACCGTGAACCGGGGGGATCTGCCCGTCGACATAGCCTGGACCAAGAACGGCGGTCGTGTTTACACCAACGATGGTCTGATAGTCACCCGGAACAGTCAACGTATCAGCGTTTTGAGCATCGAATCCGTCAGGGCTCGGCATGCTGGGAATTACTCCTGCGTGGCCACCAACAATGCGGGCGAGACCAGGCAGTCAGCCATCCTGGCTGTTAATGGTTAATCCCTGTTGATCTCTTAAGATTTGCTTTTGGTTTTTGCGTCTTTTTTCGTCATTACCCATTTCCCTTCCTCCTTTGTTCCCTCCATGCCATGCAGTTCCACCTTCGATAGCGCCGTTCTCCTTCGGCGATGATCCTGTGAACACGGGCGAGAATGCCGGAGTGCAGTGCATGGTCCAGAAGGGCGATGTGCCAATCACCATCAAGTGGACGCTAAACTCGCGGCCGATCATCAACGGCGAGGAGGGAATCACCATATTGAAACTGTCCCCAAGGACAAGCGTTTTGAACATAGCCGCCGTGGAGCAGGATCATCGCGGGGTCTTCAAGTGCATAGCCGAAAATAAGGCAGGGTCTAGTTTCACCGCATCGGAGCTCAAAGTCAACGGTACACGGACCCAGGGACCTCACTCCAAGCTCCATTATTACTATTTTTATTATAATTTTACTTACTTTTATTGCCTTAAACCTTTTCAAATCTGTAGTACCTCCCCATGTGCTGCCCTTCAGTTTTGGCAGCGAAGTCTTTAACATGGGCGATGTTTTGAGCATCACTTGTGTTGTCCTCAAGGGGGACCTACCCCTGAAAATCCACTGGACTTTGAATGGTGAGCGTGTGGCAACCGGTGTGGATGGATTCACAGTAATGCAGTTGAATCAGCGTACCAGCTACCTAAGTGCGGATGCACTGGGTGCCAAGCATAGGGGCTCCTACAGCTGTGTGGCTCAAAATCAGGCGGGTCAAGCGATTTACTCCGCTGAGCTGCAAGTGAATGGTTGGTGAAACTCCCTGTTGGATCTGTCTATATATGCGCCTGTAAAGTTGCTTCCTACTAACACGATCCTGGTTTATTTGGTGGTTGAGCGCCTTGTCTACGTCTCGATCTAAAATGGATTTCCTCCTCGTAGTTGCACCACAGATCAGCCCCTTTTCCTTTGGTGATGAGCCCCTTAATCGCGGGGAAGTGGCCAGTGTAAACTGTGTGGTACCCAAAGGGGACTTGCCACTAGACATCTACTGGACGCTAAACTCCGCACTCATTGTGAATGGTGAAATGGGATTCACGTTGGTGCGGCTGAATAAGCGCACCAGTTCGCTGAATGTTGACTCCTTGGAAGCTGTCCATCGGGGTAGCTACAAGTGCATAGCTAACAATTCAGCGGGATATGCTGAATACGTTTCCACACTAGATGTGAACGGTTTGTTCGACTTTATCACTATCAATAGTGTTTAGTTTTTATTTGATTTTAGCTTTTTATTACTTTACTTTTGATTGTCTCCACCTCGTCTCCACTTTTAAAGTTCCTCCCCAAATCCAAGCATTTGACTTTGGTTCTGAGCCAGCCAATACAGGTGAAATCGCGGGTGGCTTTTGTATGGTCCCCAAGGGCGACCTGCCAATGGAGATCCGTTGGACCTTGAATTCGGCACCCATCATCACCGGTGAACACGGATTCTCCCTGTCGCGCCTTAATCCGCGTACCAGCTCCTTGAGCATCGACTCCCTTGAGGCCAGGCATCGCGGACTGTACCGATGTATTGCCTCCAACAAGGCGGGAAGCGCTGAATACAGCGCTGAATTGCACGTGAATGGTTATTACTCAAAGCATACTCATCGTTCAACGCTTTTATTTTAAATTCTTTTTGTTTGAGTTTTAATTTACCATTTATTTCCTGTCCATTTAGTGCCGCCCCAGGTTTTGCCCTTTAGTTTCGGCGAATCAGCCGCCGATGTCGGCGATATTGCCAGTGCCAACTGTGTGGTGCCCAAGGGAGATCTGCCCCTGGAGATTCGCTGGTCCCTCAACTCCGCTCCAATCATTAACGGCGAAAACGGGTTTACCTTGATGCGTCTGAATAAGCGCACGAGTCTGTTAAACATTGATTCCCTAAATGCTTTCCATCGCGGTGTCTACAAGTGCATAGCCACAAATCCGGCGGGGACCAGCGAATATGTAGCTGAACTGCAAGTGAATGGTTTGTCCACACAAGAAATATTGAATAAGGAGAATTAAGAGCACGCTTTCTATCTATATTGTTTTGACTTAGTATTGCTTGTGGTGTTTGGTGTTGGAGCAGTCTACAAATCAGAAGAATTAGCATCAAGAAGTATCCTAGCTGTTTTGGCATTATGGTAGAGCAAATACTAGCGAGTTCTCTATGCCTATTTGGCTGTAGTGCCACCGCAGGTTATGCCCTTTGTTTTTGGGGAGGAACCCTCAAACTACGGAGACAGCACCGCGGTCCAATGTATGGTCTTCAAGGGCGACACCCCTCTCCAGCTGCACTGGACTCTGAATGGACAGCCGATAACGAACGAGCACGTCGGAATACGCATCATCAAAATGTCCCCCAAGCTGAGTTCCTTGAGCATCGACGCCATCAATGGCCAACATCGGGGCCTGTTCAAATGTATAGCCACCAATGCGGCGGGGACTTCCGAGCAGAGTGCTGAATTGGTGGTCAATGGTTAATATCCCAACAAGGAAGTGGCTCTTAAGTTATGTCTTTATTTCTTCTCCTCCTCCCCCCTCCTCGCCATCACTCCTGTCCCGCCAACTATTCGATCCAGTGCCTCCTCAAATTCGACCCTTTGACTTCGGCGACGAGGCATCCAACTCGGGCGAAACCATGGGCATTCAGTGCACGGCCATCAAGGGCGATCTGCCCATCAATATTACCTGGGCTCTCAACAATCACACCCTCAACAGTGGTGACCTAGACGTGGTCATCGGCCGAATGTCCAGCAAGTCGAGCACCCTGAACATCGACTACATAGCCGCCGAGCACCGTGGGGTCTACACCTGTCTGGCTCGCAATGAGGCGGGCGAGAGCAGCTACAGCGCGGAGTTGCAAGTCAACGGTTACTGCCCCTCGATTTAATCGCAGTAGACACATTATTTTGGTTTACTTTTCGATTTCGACTTTTTCGATTTTAAGTGATATCCCCCATCTATCCCAGTCCTGCCCAGCATCCATCCGTTTAGCTTCGATGCGGAGGCCAACGAGGGCGACAGCGTTCAGTTGACCTGCCACGTGGCCAAGGGCGATTTGCCACTGAGGATCCGCTGGACCCACAATGGCCTGCCCCTCTTCACGCACCTTGGCGTGATGGCCAGCAAGATCGGGGAACGGATTAGCCTGCTCACGGTAGAATCTGTCAAGGCCGCCAATTCTGGAAACTATAGCTGCGTGGCCAGCAACAATGCGGGGAACGTGAGCTCAAGCGCCGAGCTGCTCGTCAATGGTTACCCACTAACATTCGTAGTCTTAGATTAGTGTTCTGTTGATTGAGATCATTTTAAACCCACCACCGTCCCACTCACTTCCCAGTTCTGCCCCAAATTGTGCCATTCGCCTACGAGGATCTGATCAATATGGGCGACTCGGTGGATTTGTTTTGCCAAATCCAAAAAGGCGACCGACCCATCAAGGTGCACTGGAGTTTCGAGCGCAGCGCTGGAGATTACGGCTCCGATCAGGTGCAGCCCCAGATGCGAACGAATCGCATCAGCGACAAGACGAGCATGATCTCCATTCCGAGTGCCACTCCCGCCCACACCGGCCGGTACACCTGCATAGCCAGTAATAGCGCTGGAACTACAACATATAGCGTTGATCTGACAGTGAACGGTACTGAAGTTGATTGCCATGGCTTAGTTCTAGTGGTTGCGGTTACTAAAGGCCTTGATACGTTGCTACTAATCCAACCCCATTTCTCTAACTGTCTATCTAACTGGGCGCGCGGGTTAACTGTGAACTTCTTTTGCATATGGGCCTCTCTCATTTGGACTGCATTTTCTATTCCCCAAGTGGCACCCAAGATAGCGTCCTTTGATTTCGGGGAGGAGCCTTTGAACTACGGAGAACCTGCGTCCGTGCAGTGCACTATTTTGGGCGGAGACCTGCCCATGAACGTCACCTGGCTGCTGAACAACGCCACCATTGATACTTTCCATGACATTTCCTTCTCGCGCATCGGGAAGCGGATCAATGTGCTCTCCATCGAGTCCGTGTCCGCTCACCACGCCGGATTCTATTCGTGTCACGCGCAGAACAAGGCCGGAGTCACGGCGCACTCGGCACGACTGATCGTGAATGGTTAGCCAAGCGAAGAGTCCGCCTCTTAGACCTAAGAACCTACACATCGCTTATGAGTTGTTTTTACTTAAGTTGATTTGAGTACCCTTTAACCCTATCTCAGCACTGCCAAAGATAAGTCCTTTTAACTTCGGCGAGGAGTCCATGAGCTACGGCGAGTTTGTGAATGTACAATGCACCATTTCGGGTGGGGATCTGCCCGTCAACATAACCTGGACCTTGAACAATAAGCCCTTCGAGGACTACCTTGAAATCTTGACCACCAAGCGCGGCAAACGCATCAATGAGTTGACAATCGAGGCGGTATCGGCCAAACATGCTGGCAACTATTCCTGCATTGCCGAAAATAGGGCTGGAGTCGCTAACCACACGGCCGAGCTGAAAGTCAATGGTTAATAGTCTTGAAATGTGTTAATTAACCTTTCATTTTTTCTTTCGTTTTTACCTCCCTAACCCCCCAACTAAATACCACAAAAAGTGGCTCCGAAAATTGCCCCATTCGATTTCGGAGATGAGCCCTCAAACTTTGGGGAATCGGCTAGTGTTCAGTGTCTGGTTACCTCGGGCGACTTCCCGGTTAGCTTTGCGTGGCTCTTCAACGGACGTGAGATCAATGACAACGTATACGATGTATCCATGGTCAAGCTGGGAAAAAAGATCAGCGCGTTGTCCATTGACATTGTCCGGGATCACCACGCTGGCAATTATACGTGTGTGGCAGTCAACCGTGCCACATCCGTTAACTTTACCGCCGAACTGGTGGTGAATGGTACTTTTAAAAGTTTGACAATCCGTTTTATGTACTTCCTCATTTTTCGATTTATTTATTCTTTAACACTACCCACTCTTCCACATTCCGCGAAGTGCCCCCAAAAATCGCACACTTCGATTTCGGCGACCATGCCGTAAACTTTGAGGAGTCCGTCTCCGTGAATTGCCTGATCTACTTGGGCGATCTGCCCATGGATATCACTTGGTTGTTCAACGGGGCCCACATAAACGCATATACTGGAGTGTCCATAGTCAAGGGTGGCAAAAAGGCCAGCATCCTGACCATCGATTCGGTGCACGCAGGACACGCAGGGAACTACACCTGCAAGGCTCGTAACGATGCGGATGCCGCAGAATACACGGCAGAGTTGATTGTGAATGGTATTGAGGGGGAATGGTATTTTGGATCAGATAGAGCTACATGTTATTGGTTCAATTATGATTTTAATCCCCACATCCTTTGATCCCCACAAGCACCACCGAAAATTGCGCCCTTCGACTTCGGGCAGTCGCCGTCGAACTTCGAGGACTCGGTTTCTGTGAACTGCCTGGTCACCTCCGGGGATCTGCCCATCGACATCGAGTGGTTGTTTGGCGGGGAGCCAATCAACTTTGCCACAGGCATTGCAATCCTAAGAGGGGGCAAGCGCACTAGTCTTCTGACCATAGATTCTGTGCATGCGGGTCACGCGGGGAACTACACCTGCAAGGCGAAGAACAAGGCATCGGGCAGCGAGTTCTCGGCGGCCCTGATTGTGAACGGTTGGCAGGGAAACCCTTGACCTAAAATGATTGTTTTGTTTTTGAAGTTCGGACTTTTGTTTTCCCTATCCCACCCTCTCAAGCTCCACCCAAGATCACTCCCTTCAGCTTTGGTGAAGAGCCCGCCAATGTTGAGGACTCCGTTTCGGTGACCTGCCTCATCTCCACTGGGGACTTACCCATCGACATTGAGTGGTTCTTCAACGAATACGGCATTAGTTCCTACTCGGGAATTTCGGTTATGAAGGGCGGAAAGCGGAATAGCGTCCTGAGCATCGACAGTGTCCAAGCCCGCCATGCGGGAAATTATAGTTGTCGGGCGAAGAATCATGCCGCTGCTGTTAACTACACCACCGACCTTATTGTGAACGGTAGATCCATTTAATGTAGTATTTAGATACATATTTCCATTTATTTTTCACTTTAAATTGACTTACTTTTGCCCCCCAAGTTCCCCCAAAGATAACGCCCTTTGACTTTGGAGATGAGCCAACCAACTTTGAGGATTCCGTATCAGTCACTTGCCTTATATCCAGCGGAGACTTACCCATCGATATTGAATGGTTCTTCAACGAGTACGGCATTAGCCACTATTCGGGAATTTCTGTTGTAAAGGGCGGCAAACGCAATAGTGTATTGAGTATCGACAGTGTCCAAGCCCGCCATGCGGGAAATTATAGTTGTCGGGCGAAGAATCATGCCGCTGCCGTGAACTACACCACCAGCCTGATTGTGAACGGTATATCTGTTAAGGGGTTTCTCAACTTGTGTTTGGTGTTTCGTATTATTTAGTAAGATTTTCGTTTGATTTATGTCTTTGTAACCCCAAAGTTCCCCCGAAAATCACACCCTTCGACTTTGGAGACGAGCCCACCAACGTCGAGGACTCGGTGTCGGTCACTTGTTTAATATCCAGCGGCGACTTGCCAATCGATATTGAGTGGTTTTTCAACGACTACGGCATAAGTTCCTACTCTGGCGTCACTGTGGTCAAGGGAGGGAAGCGCAGTAGTGTCCTGGGCATAGATAATGTCCAAGCCCGCCATGCGGGAAAGTATAGTTGTCGGGCGAAGAATCATGCAGCTGCAGTCAACTACACCTCCGATCTTGTAGTAAACGGTACAGCAAATCTTTAGGGGAAAACTTAAAATTAGGCTTACAAGACTTAAGTTCCTTTAGTTATTATCACACTCCAATCCCTTCAGTTCCCCCCAAAATCACACCCTTCACCTTTGGCGAGGATCCCACCAATGTGGAGGACTCAGTCTCTGTGACTTGCTTGATATCCAGCGGAGACTTGCCCATCGACATAGAGTGGCTATTTAATGACTTCGGAATCAGCTCGTATTCGGGAATGACTGTCCTCAGAGGTGGAAAAAGAACCAGCATGCTGACCATAGACAATGTCCATGCTCGTCATGCGGGAAAGTACAGTTGCCGCGCAAAGAACCACGCAGCAGCGGTCAACTACACCACTGAGTTGATTGTGAATGGTACACTAATTAGTTGGGCTTAGATTAGCTTATTGTTTTGTGTATTCTTGCGTATTTATCAACACTTTGGTTAACCCATAGTTCCTCCAAAAATCACTCCCTTCACCTTCGGCGATGAACCTACTAATGTGGAGGATTCGGTTTCGGTGACCTGCCTGATCTCCAGCGGAGACCTGCCCATCGACATAGAGTGGCTGTTTAATGACTACGGGATTAGCTCCTTCTCCGGCATGACCGTCTACAGAGGCGGAAAGAGAACGAGCATGCTGACCATAGACAATGTCCATGCTCGTCACGCGGGGAAATACAGTTGTCGAGCGAGGAACCATGCCTCTGTGGTTAATTTCACAACCGAACTGATTGTGAATGGTACACGTGTGCTACTAAATTCAATAGAATAGCGTTTATTTTTCTTAAAGTTTACTTTCTGTTCTCCCCCCGCCGTTTTGCACTCAACTCACACAAAAGCCCCACCGAAGCTAGCTCCTTTTGACTTTGGTGACTCCCCTGCCAACTTCGAGGACTCCGTTTCGGTGAGCTGCCTCGTTTCCTCTGGTGATCTGCCCATCGACATCGAGTGGCTGTTCAACGAGGAGTCCATTAACTACGCCTCGGGCATCGCTGTGCTGCGAGGTGGCAAAAGGACCAGTGTACTTACGATAGATTCCGTTCATGCTGGACATGCGGGGAACTACAGCTGCAAGGCCAAGAACAAGGCGGCCAGCAGTGAATACTCGGCGGCTCTAGTTGTCAATGGTCATTGGGTTATAGTTGTAAAAATTCGTAGCTGATTGCCACCTTCATTTAAGTCTATCGTTTATTTCCTCCCATAAAACCAAACTAAGTTCCACCCAAAATTACGCCCTTC
Organism: Drosophila erecta; assembly: GCF_003286155.1. NCBI lineage: Eukaryota > Metazoa > Arthropoda > Insecta > Diptera > Drosophilidae > Drosophila > Drosophila erecta. The sequence continues at coordinate 19,686,558 of NW_020825200.1, forward strand.
GACTTCGGTGACGCTCCGACGAATGTGGAGGACTCCGTTTCTGTTATGTGTCTCATTGCCAATGGGGATTTACCCATCGACATCGAGTGGTTCTTTAACGACTACGGAATTAGTTCGTACTCCGGCATAAATGTAGTTAAAGGTGGAAAGAGGAACAGCGTGCTAAGTATTGATAGTGTCCAAGCTCGCCATGCCGGAAAGTATAGTTGCCGGGCTAAGAACCACGCTGCTGCTGTGAATTATACCACCGAACTAATAGTGAATGGTACACCTACAAGCTTCTTAAGTTCGCTCTAAGTACTAGATTGATATTTATTTTCAAGTAATTTTTATTAAAAGCCACCTTTACTCCAAAGTTCCTCCGAAAATCACGCCCTTTGACTTCGGAGACGAACCCACCAATGTTGAGGACTCCGTTTCGGTGACTTGTCTAATCTCCTCCGGCGATTTGCCCATTGATATCGAGTGGTTCTTCAACGACTACGGAATTAGCTCCTACTCCGGTATAAACGTGGTCAAGGGTGGCAAGAGAAACAGTATGCTGAGCATCGATAGTGTGCAGGCTAGGCATGCGGGAAAGTATAGTTGTCGGGCAAAGAACCACGCGGCAGCCGTCAACTACACCACTGAACTCATAGTTAATGGTACTGATGGAGACTTTCCCACGGAGCGCACCCTGTGATTTTTATAATTATTGTTTTATTTCGTAGTTTTGTTTTAAGAACCCAAGCTTATTGTAGCTTTCCCTATCTATGTCACTAGTTGCCCCCAAAATTGCACACTTTGACTTTGGCGAAGTGGCGGCGAATTTTGAGGATTCGGTTTCCGTGAACTGCCTGGTCAGTTCCGGTGACCTGCCACTCGACATCGAGTGGATGTTTAACGACTACCCCATCAACCACTACTCGGGCATATCCACCTCCAAGATGGGAAAGCGCCTGAGTGTGCTGATGATCGATGCCGTGAGTGCCCGCCACGTGGGCAACTACACCTGCAAGGCCAGGAATCTGTGGGCATCGGCTGTCTACACGGCCCAGTTGACAGTTAATGGTACTTCCCTGCGAAGTCAGAGCTTCTGTACAGCACTTCAGTGTCCTTCTGGTTTAGTTAGTTTCTATTTGTACACCCACTCCTGTTTTCCCACACACAGTACGCATATACAGACTGCATGTTTGCTTTGGCTTTTGTGTCTTGGCTTTTGTAGCTAGTTGTAAGGTTTTTAACTGGGGATCTGCAAAGATCAAAGAACATGACCCATAGATGTACTATACCCTTCGATTGCTCACCTCTTCCCAAGTACCGCCCCATATCAGTCCCTTTGAGTTCGGGGATGAGCCAGCCAATTTCGGGGACTCGGTGACCGTGCAATGCACCATTTCGAAGGGCGATCAGCCCGTGGACATCACCTGGTTGTTCAATGACTATGCCATCAACGAGTATCACGGGGTCACCACCTCGAAAATCGGCAAGAAGGTCAATGTGCTGACCATTGATTCGGTAAATGGCAACAATGCCGGGAACTATACGTGCCGGGCCAGAAACAAGGCCCAAATGGTGGAGTACACTGCAGCGCTGATTGTCAACGGTGGGCTAGAGATCCAAATCCATATGCATATGCCGTAGATAGAGATCACCTTATTTGTCTTCATTTTTGGTCCTTTGTTGTTCGTTGAGTTGACTGCTTTTGTTTTGTGTATCCCGCAAGTTCTGCCACAAATCACGCCCTTTGCCACCGGCTCGCAGCCCACCCATCTGGGCCAATATATAACGTACCAGTGTACCCTGACGGAGGGCGACCTGCCCCTCAACATCCGTTGGACGTTTAACAACCAGCCGCTCTTCAATGACGATGACCAGGACATCCTCATAGCGAAGATGGGTCGTCGCAGTAGTGTCCTGACCATCGAGAGCGTGGCTGATCGTCACGCGGGCAACTACAGTTGCCACGGGGAAAATGCCGCCGGCCGGGCCACCTACAGCACCCAGCTGCGTGTGATAGGTCCTCATCCCAGAGTCGTAGTCTTAAGAGCAGCTTACGTTGATGCGGTTATGTTTTAATTTGATGCACCTTTTGTTTTACCATCTCACCACATCACCGAAACGCAAACGCACATCCAGTTCTTCCGCGCATCATACCCTTCGCCTTCGAGGAGGGCCCTGCCCAGGTGGGTCAGTACCTGACGCTCCACTGCTCCGTGCCTGGCGGAGATCTGCCCCTGAATGTCGACTGGACGCTGGATGGTCAGCCAATCTCGGAGGATCTGGGAATTACCACGGCCCGCGTGGGTCGTCGTGGAAGTGTGCTAACCATCGAAGCCGTGGAGGCCTCCCATGCGGGCAATTTCACCTGCCACGCCCGCAACTTGGCGGGCCATCAGCAGTTCACCACGCCGCTGAACGTCTACGGTTAGGAATTCTCCGGGATTGGTTCGCTCGAGTAGCTTCTTTGTGGCCTTTCTGAGTACTAACCCAGCGTCGCTGCATGACCGTCTGTCTCTGCTGCTGCCTGACCTATTTTTCCATTTCTCTGACCGACTTAGACCTCTTTGGTCCAACCTCTCACCGACTCAGACCACTTTGGCCTAACCTCTGACCTCTTAGACCTCACTCCTCTTCGGAATGGCCTGATGCACATCCACACTGAAAGCTTGCATGTATGACACCCAGACTGCACTGAACTGTTCTGACCAGAATGGGTTAGGTTTCCAAGATACAAAAACTACAGAAGGGGCTTAGAAGATAATTGAGTTAGAAATCTTTAAAGTGCCCCTTAAAAGATACATAGATGTTATAGATAGATAAAGGAAGTTGTAAAAATCGTGGGAATGAGATGAGGCCCTTCGTCAAACGAATTATATTTTATGTTTAACTTTTATTTCTCCATTTTTTGGCGGATTCACCCAACACAGTGCCCCCCAAACTGGCTCCCCTGCCCGTGAACTCGCCCCTGTACGTGGGCGACTACTACCAGTTGACCTGCGCGGTGGTGCACGGCGACGCACCCTTCAACATTACCTGGTACTACAACAACGAGCCCGCCGGAGACTTGGCCGGGGTCACCATCCTGATGCACGGCCGGCGCAGCAGCTCGCTGAACATCGAGAGCGTGGGGGGTGACCACGCGGGCAACTACACCTGCAAGGGCGCCAACCGGGCGGGCGAAACCACGGCAGAGACCCACCTGAGCGTCAAGGGTTTGTTCGAACTACTTCTAAGGAATCGCTAGCGGGGGTCCTAGACTTCTAGAATAGGACCACAGCATCTGTAAATCCCCACTCTCTGTCTGGTGTTGGTACTGCAAAGCACGAACCTGTATTACCTGTATTATACAACTCGAGTTGGGGGTTCTCGTAGTACATGCCTCCGAACTTCCCTCGCTGTACAGTGTGTTGATCCCTTGCACGGCTTTCTTATCACCCGGTCCCAGAGCTGCCCCAGGTCGA